>NC_054483.1:108891917-110091917 GCF_017639515.1 Carcharodon carcharias | reverse complement strand
GGGGGTGGTTTCTGTTGTAGAACACGTTGAAATGAATTGTTTCAAAGGCAAATGCTGGATAGCTGCAATAAAACTAAGGCCACGTCGAGTAGCAGTGCTCCAAGGAGGATCAAATGTTGCCTATTGTGGGCTGTGGAAGGGAGATGGAGGAGGAGGGGGCGGGCTGGTCTCTGGTGGTGAAGGTAACGCATTTCCCAATCTTGGGTTTTTGCCAAAGTAACAGGTCAAATCTTGATTTCAACACAGCTGGCAGGAGAGTAGGAAGGGCTGTGGGCGGTGGCAGCTGGAAATTCGGGAGGGACAGGAGAAGCAAGGACTTTATTAAGTCCCTGTGTGTGTGTGTGTGTGTGTGTTTTTAAATGGACAGACAGAAAGTTAGTAAATATAAAAACGATACGCTATTGGACAGCGCGATGGTGAAGGTTCAATCAACCATTTTTAGAGATCTTTGCAAAGATTTCACTTCTTCGACACTCAGTCCCCGGAGCTAACTCACCCCCCAGGAAACACCCGTGTACTTTCCTCCCTTTCGTTGTTAAAAAGGCAGGCGACCCATATGCAGCATTGAAAATCTAACAGCTTTACACATTACTAAGATGTAATTTAAATGTGCGCGTTATGCAAAAGACCTGAATTGCAGACACACGGGCATATTCAATTACATACATGGCGCGGAATTAGTGCCCGTGTCTTTCTCAGTTCGCTCAGGAGACAGCCCTGGTTTATCAGCGGCTTATAGCGGACTGCGTTCCTTTGTCATCCGTGGCTCGTTATTTACAGCCCAAAACAGGACAGGCAGTTGTGCAAGGAAAAGGAATACTTTATTACCTTGTATTCGTTCGGAAGCTGGGAAGCCAAGTGCATTGAATTGGACCAGTCATTTCGACTAGCCCACTCGATTAGCAAGTTTATTTATTTAAGTCATGACGCAGCAACAAGCAAATGTAACTCTTTATTGTGAAAGTATTATCAAGTATCAATAGTTCATATAAATTTACTCCGCCCACCTGAAAGAACCCAACAGCGTAAAATCAACCAAAATCGACTAGTGTGCCATAAAAGCCGGGTATTTAGATTAAAACATTTCAATCCATTTAAAATCGCTGAGGTTAACAGTAACTAGACCTTTCTCATCGTGATGATCGATATCCTATGCCTATCAATGTTTTTAATCTGTATCTTCCACCCAACCGGTTCAATTATCTCCACCCATCCCGTCCGTGAGCCTCTGTATACCTGTCTGCAATTATATTTCAGGATATTTGAATGAACCTATTCCCATCATTGGTAGGTAAATTCATACTTAGTAACATTTCCTTTGCTCATTCCCGTGCTTCACCTAAACTTTTTTCCTCATTTGCGAGTGAGCACACGTTGGAAAATCGTGAGCCTCCCATCTTCTGAATGTTGTCGAGCCCAAAGGTGAATATTAAACCTCTAAAGACGGGAGCTGTTTTGTTTCGATCCGTGTAGTTTATGATTACTGCACAATTAATACCCATAAACATACCGGGATTTTATTGTTATGCAATGGCAGATATGTTCTCGGACCTTTTTATCTTTCCCCTCCAATGTCATTTTAAATGTGTCGCAAAAAACACATCATTTTATTGGTTTAAAAGCTAGAAAATGCCGGAAATGTTCAGCAGATCTGGCAGCGCCTGCGGAGAGAGGAAAAATATAGTTAATTGTACAGGTCGGGGACTTTTCATCAGAACATTCTATTGGTATATTTTGTAACTAAATTAGATTTACAAAACCACGCCTCAAATAACAGGTTAAGTTAACACAAGAAGGGAGTGGACACTAAACCTAATTATTAACAACTGCTTCTGAACTTAACTCATGAAATTAATCTACAAACGTGATTAAAAACCCGAAACTGCATTTTTCTGGCAAAAACTCATGGTCATAATAAGATACCCTTTGACAGCACCTCCCAAATCCACGATCTAGAAGGACAAAGGCAGCAGATCGATGGGAACACCACCACCTGGAAGCTCCCCTCCAAGTCACTCACCATCCTGACTTGGAAATATATCACCGTTCCCTCACTGTCACTAGGTCAAAATCCTCTAACTCCTTTCCTAACAGCACTGTGGGTGTACCCACACCACAGCGTTTCAAGAAGGCAGCTCACTGCCACCTTCTCAAAGGCAATTAGGGTTGGGCAACTAAGCCAGTGACGTCCGCATCCCGCGAACTAACAAAAAAAGATAATCTAAAACTATTGCGATAATGTAATATCCCAAGGATTTGTTGAACCCAATGCTGTGATGTGTGAGTGTGTACAAGTGTGTGTGATATGGAAGATGACACGTTTGTGTGAGATGTGGGTATGTGTGGGTGAAGGTACGGTAGCATGGTGATTATGTCGAGTGATCTGGAGGTCTGGAGTAATGCGCTGGAGACAGGCCTTCGAATGCCACTTTGATAGCTGGGGAATTTAACTTCAATGAAATATATTTGGAATTAAGCCAGTATGGCAATGGCTGATCATAAAGCTACTGGATTGTCAAAACTGGCATCTGGTTCACCTTTAGGGAAGGAAATCCGCCATCCTTACCGGTGTGAACTGCATGTGCCTCCAGACCCTCAGCAATGTGGTTGATTCTTAACTGCCCTCTGAAATGGCCCAGCAAGCCACTCAGTTCTTTTCAAGAAGGTGATTCAGCAGAACCTCCTCAAGGGCAATTTGGGAATGGGCAAGAAATGCTGACCTTGCCTGGGACACCCATATCCCGTGAATGAGTAAAAGCGTGTATCTATGTATGATGCGTGTGTGAGAGGTTTCTGGACGTGCCTCTGTGCATGTTTCTCACGTATACGAGAAAATATAAATGTAAATATATATGTCTATGTGTGTGTGTGTGTACCCGAATGCGAAAAAGATGTGTGCGATATGTGGATTGATTTGAGTTTGCATTGCATTATATTGTGGTCTATTCATTAGGTTTGAGTACATGGATGGCGCTTTGCTACTTACATAACCCCACGCAAGCACGTCGACCTCCAATATCGAGCCACCTTATCGTGGCCTTCACCCAAGATATCCCTCATGCCCAAATATCGAGTTTCTGCACCCCATGGGTCAATTAATCTGTGCGAAACACTTTGAGAAAGCACATGAGAAAGGACACTATATAAATGCAAGTATTAACTTCACTGCAATTGGACGTGATTTCATATTTCAATAAACCAGGAGACACGATTTGTTCCATGTACGTTTTCCGACCTTGGGCCCTGTTTTAATTTCTTGTTTTTAAAATGAAGGCACTGAAAGCATAAACTCGGAGGAATGTACTCTCAAATTCTCAGATAATTCACGTTTATATTAAACTTTATATATATTTATTTTTATTTGGTATTTATTTGGTATTATATTGGGAATCATATGAAAATACCATAAACCAAGTTTATATAGATATATATATCATTTTCGTCTTTAGAATTATTAATTATTCATACATTTATATTAAATATAAAATGATTAAAATTCAGCCAATGAAAAACTATGCAGCTTTAACCAGGCCGCCAAGTACAGCTCAGATCAGTTTTCTATATCTATTCCTAGACAATCTGAGAGCACTGAACGATCACATTTATTATAAACAACCACCTTAATCTTACTTGTCATCGAATCTGTTCACAGAAATAAACTGGCAGAAATGAAGCAGGGTGGGAAACAACGAATAGGGGAAATAAATGAAAATAGATAAAGTGAAATGCAAGCAGAGAAAATGAAAGCGTTTGAAACAGCGTCCATGAGATCGTGTGTGTTAGAGAGGGAGTGGGGGCGGGGTGGGGGGTGGCGGGTGGCGGTGTGGTGAGTGTGTGGGTGAAAAAGTGAGTATGAATAGTGTGAACTTTATAAAGCTCATCCAAATCCCAGTGGAAATCTTTAGCAGTTATCGGAGCTGGGGCGTGTCAATGGCAGATATGATGTGAACATAGTGGCAAGTGTTTGACAAAATATCACCCAGCTCGCTGATACACAGATAAACGCTTTATTAAAGCCGAGGTTGATCCCCATGTGTTTGTTTTCTAAACAGTGACGGTCGCGCCGTTTTACTGAGGTCAGGGTCAGATTTTTCTTTAGAGCTCGTCTTTACCCGTTAGTGCCCGAGTGCATCTGGTCCAATTGACCTGTACCTGCGCCCAGAGAATGCGAGGGACAAATCCATTCACCAGCCGGGCCATTTTCATTTTTTCATTTATTCTTTCACCGGTGAGGGGGGGGGGGGGTGCTGGTGGGGGGCGGGGGGTGGGGGGGGGGCGTGGGGGTAGTGGAGGGGGGGGGGGGGGGTGTGCGGTCCCTGGTCAGACCAGCATTTGTTCCAATCCTCAGTTACCCTTGAGGAGGCAGTGGTGAGCCGTCAACCTCCAAACAATCATCGGCCCGGGGAGCCTCGCTGACCTATTACTTCGCGTGCAAAGTTACACTGTTTAGTGAAGGTTTTAGTCTGTCCTGTACGTCACATTTTAAATAAGTTGTCAAAACCCCTTCCAATGTAATGTAGAAATAACTACCGTGAGAAAACCACGTTCTAAAATGCGATAATGAGATACCAGAGACACAATCGATGTAACATAAACATAATTGGCAATGCAAGTCTTGTTAGAAAATTTCTAGTGTGAATGTATAATCTGTCCAAACTTCTGAAATTTCCCCTTTTGGCCTCTTCACTTCTCTCTTCTTTAGAAACCTTCTCAAATATCATCTTTCCATCACAGATTGAGCTCCCGGTATCTGCCTGGTGGTACTCCCTTTCCTCGTCGGGGAAAGTCCCAACATGTGCTTTACCAAAGCACAAGACCGGTTGGGTTAAAGGTCGCCCTTTGGGTTCCAATGCGCTCATCCTTCGACCCTCCGCTCTTCCCAATTCGGGACCTGATCGCTTCCCAAGCGAGTTGAGCGTCGAGGCCGAGCACATATCCTGCAGATTGTGAGACTTACTTGGATCCGAGTTCTAGTCCACTTACCGACAGTCAATGAAACGAGACAGTTAAATTAACCAACACTCGGTCACAGCAAACTCACAGGAGAGCAAGAGAAAAGCAGACAGGCAATATCAGGAGCAGGGCAACGAATTCAGTCACAAACAAAAACCTAATAATCAACGAGGTCAGTGACACTTAAACAATGATGATGGCGAAATCTTCGCCGGCGAAGACCATGGGAAGGATGGTCACTGTGGCAGATGCCATGATCTTTGGTGACTGAAGGGACCAATTCTTAATATGAATATTGATATTTAAATAGTTTGCAAGTATTCAATGTAATTGAGACTCGCAGTGTTGAATGGGAGCCAGGTGGTTTAAAGTTTAAACCTCCCGGTACCAGAGCTGTTATACGGAGCAATCATATTAATAATACAAACATACATTTAAAATCTGAACACCCCTTCATATCACATGAGGGACACATAACGTTTAAACTGAAAAGTTACAGACCAAGAAACAAAATGTTTCCATTTCATTTATAAATTTCCAAACTGTGACTGTTTTGCGTCGGTCTGTCTGTGACGCCGGTGAAATCTGTTGAAGTTAAAGCAATCCCATGTTTAGGTGCAAGGGTTGCATCCCCTCACTCCGTGAAAAACAGCAGCACCGCTTTGATAAATTCGCTGCTTGAAGAAAATGAAATGCATCGAGCATACACTGAAATATACATTCTACCGTACATAACGGTGTAGGTTGCATCGAAAGAGTATGGCAGCCGAGAATGTAATATTATAATAAACAGATGCACACATTGTATGCTAGTCGTGTAAATTTCATGAAATATTCACATTTCAATGAATACAGTCACAGATTAGTCAGGAAACGCGTGCATAATTTGTACACGTTAGTGAACAGCAGTTTCATTTCTGAATCAGAAGGTTGTGGGTTCGAGTCCCACTCTAGGATTTAAGCTCATCAATCCAGGCTAACACTCCAGTGCACTACTGAGGGAGTACTGTGCTATTTGAGGTATCATCTTTCCCTTGAAATATCAAACTGAGGCCCTGACTACACTCGTGTGACATTATGCATCCCGTGACACTGTTTTGAAAAAAAGTGCGGGGGGAGTTATCTTCAGTGTTCTGGCCCAATATTTATCCCTCAATCAGCAAACTCAAACAGGTTATCTGGTCCTTACTGCATTGCTGGTAGAAGGTTGCTGTGTTCAAATTGGGGGCAGGGTTTCCTTCATTACAGCAGTGAATGCATTTCAAAAGTACTTTATTAGCTATAAAGCATTTCGGCCTGTCATGAGATCATGAAACACGGTATATAAATGGAGGTTAAAAGCAAAATACTGCGGATGCTGGAAATCTGAAACAAAAACAGAAAATGCTGGAAAAACTCAGCAGGTCTGGCAGCATCTGTGGAGAGAGAAACAGAGTTAACGTTTCGTGAGTTTTTCTAGCATTTTCTGTTTTTGTGGTATAAAAATGCGAGTGTTTCGTTCTGTGCCACAATGCCATAAAGATGTTTAATGCCTCATCTAAAATCCCTCCGTCCACAATTTACCAGAAGTGTTCAGTTAGTTGTAATAAACAAGTCAGTGTCTCTATTCAGATTTCAGACAGAGGAATTTTGTGCAAACATATTAACATTGATATGATAATATCACAAAATATAATTAGCTGCCTTCAGTCTACCAGACTACAGCGATCACACCATCCAAATTATATACGAAATGTTTGAGCAATAGTTAAGAATGTACAAACAACACGGAAATACCCGCACATAAATTATAATTGTGTTGACACTTAGCTAATTATACATATAATAACAGAATATATTTATAAATGTACGTACATATGCACATAGCATTCACAGTGAGCGAATGAAAGCATATTACATTATATAATTGTAAACACTCTCGAGGTTGTACATAGTAGAGAAAGGTTTCTTCCATAGATGAAGGCTCCAAGTTACCGCTAGATTTCACTACTTCCCGAGAGATCCTGTCCCATGTGCCTAAAGATCTGTGGGTTGAGAATCAGCCTGTTCAGTTACATGAAGACCCATAGCAGAAACTCTCGACCCTGAATAGACCGGCATCCTCGAATCGAGAGACAGCCGCCACCGCCGATAACCTCTAGATTGTACTGGTATTTCCAGCGCAATTTGCCCAAAATGACCAAACCAGGGCGAGAAATCGCGGAATTTCAAGGGCAAATGGGAGTTTCCGCGACGTTTGCTCTAGTTCAAAGGCATTTCTCGCTGAAAGCTAGCCCAGCCACATTAACCACCATTGCCAGTCTCCACTAATTGTGCCGATTTGCGAGCCTTCGAAGAGGTGTTAAAATAAAGATTTTTTTTCAGGGGCAATGATATTAATAAGCGTATTATAAAAACTTTTAAATATACAATTCAAACAATTATCAAGAAGCCTATGACTACACCAATGTATTTAGAAGGTAGCTCACCACCACCTTTTCAAGGACAACTAGGGATGGGCAATAAACGCTGGCCCAGCCAGCGAAGCCCACATCCCGTGAACGAATATTAAAAAAAAATCAGCAAGATAAAAGCAAAATACGGCGGATGCTGGAAATCCGAAACAAAAGCAAAAATATCTGGAAAAACTCAGCAGGTCTAAAAAAAATCAGGTTGCTCACAGACGGTGAACTAGACGCTGATTAAAAATGCTCACTTCTAGTGATAAACCCAGTTTCAGTTGTATTCATAAAACGGCACCAGGTTGCAACTCTTAAATGTATCAAGGAATATCTTTCAATGCATTTAAAAACAAGTGTTGCTCAATTGCGCGGCTTCATGGAAGGTTTTACACTTGGCAAATGAATTTAAACCTGGGTCACTGATTGCACCCAAAGCAGAAACTCTTGGCCATATCTATCACCTGTTCTTGGTAAATTGGTTTAAATGCTTCTTATGCATAATGTATGTGGGAACAATATAGTCCCCCTCACCTCAGAGAAGTTGCATTAAATTAGCAAGGCGATTATGTGATAATTAGTAACAAAAACAGAATTACCTGGAAAAACTCAGCAGGTCTGGCAGCATCGGCGGAGAAGAAAAGAGTTGACGTTTCGAGTCCACATGACCCTTCAGCAGAACCATGAGGATTCGAAACGTCAACTCTTTTCTTCTCCGCCGATGCTGCCAGACCTGCTGAGTTTTTCCAGGTAATTCTGTTTTTGTTTTGGATTTCCAGCATCCGCAGTTTTTTTTTATTTTTATCTATGTGATAATTAGTGATTATCAGTGTATTTTGAATTACAGAGGGAAAAGTAAGTGTGTTCCAGAGTGTTCTTCAATGGCGCTTTTTTTATTACCATAGATTGCTATTTAAAAAGTTTCCACTTATCCGTAGTGAGTTGCTTCTGTCACTGGGACTACACTGGTTCTACACTGAGCCCCTTGTTTAAGTGCAACATTTCCCCTCTAACCACAAACTATGGGAATTAAGACCTCATGAACTGACCCGTCGAAATTTCTCCTTTGAGGGTAAATCCATTTCCCCACTAGCTGCACTGAATTCTTTCCAGAATTCTCCAGCCCGGCAAAGTCGACAGTACTTTCGCCTCTTGAGTCGGAAGGTTGGGATTCAAGGCTTACTGCAGGCTTTGAGTAAATAATCTCGGCTGATTCTTCGGATACAGCACTGCACTGTTGGAGTGTGGTCTTTCAGATGAGATGTCAAATTGAAGGCTGAGTTCCTTGTTCGACTTACAAAGAAGAGTGGGGAATTCCTCTGGTTCCGGACCTCCATTGCAGCCTCAGGGAACACCGTCATTTTTCTCCACAGCTAAAGTGACTACACTTCAGGAGTAATTCAATGGTTGCAGGGAATATTAGGGCCTCCCAAGGGCATGATAAGGCGAAATATAAATAAACACCGTTTGTTGCTTAATATTTCCCTGCATGACTCCAGCATATTTTACATATACATTCAGCAATGTTCCTTCTTGATATCTTACTTGCCTACCCTGCTTTACGCTGGGGCAACCTCTTGATCCATTATCCACAAAAATCGTGTACCAGGCAGCTGGATTAATGAGTTTTGAGATGCTTACATTTATTAATGTAGCTGCTTGAGAAGTGTTAACGTGTTCTTAAAATACAAGCAAAATACTGCTGGAGATCTGAAATAAAAACAGAAAGTGCTGGAAACACTCAGCAGGTCTGGCAGCATCTGTGGAGGGAGAAAGAAGAGTTAACGTTTCGAGTCCAATTCTTCTGAGCGAAGGGTCACTTTGGACGAGAAGCGTTAACTCTGTTTCTTTCGCCACAGATACTGCCAGACCTGCGGAGTGTTTCCAGCACTTTCTGTTTTTATCAAAGGGTCCTTATTCTGGTTACATCATGATTGGCTGCTAATTTACTCTTAGGAATTGCACATCTGCAAAAGACTTCACACAGTTATTGGGTGGCTAATTATGATAAAATTCGGCTTGTTTAAAAAACGGAGTAAATCTAGTCCTTGATTTTTCTCGTTATCATTGGTATGTTATGAAAACACTGTGGAGCAAAGTAACTTATTTCATTTCATTGTATATTTCACTTTCTCGATATTGATTTTTCTTTAGCCACCTCACGCCCCCCTACCAAACGAACTGATGATTCAAATTCACGGTTGTTTCGCAAGGCATAACATTAACTTGGAATTGAAAGTTAAATCATTTCAAGAAATAAAAATTTCTTGAACTGAAAAAGCATTTTGGTGATATCAGTGGACAGATGTTTAGCATGTTTGTATTTGTCTGTCTGCTATTTTAATAGAGGTGCTAGTCCATTTATTTAAAATGGTTTAAAGCCTCTGTTGAAATATCATATGAAAACGTTTAAGCATTTACCAATATCATTCGCAATTTCAGTTTCACTCAGTAGTCGCATTCTTTGCATTGATTTCCAAGGCTCTGGATTCTAGCCCTACTGCAAGGTTAACACATATGATTTAAACTGACATTTCAGGGCAGTACAGTGTTGTTAGAAATAAGGCGTTAAACCGAGGCCTTGTCTTCTTTGAAATAAAGCGCCACGGGACCACCTAGGTTAAGGAAACATGAACAATAAATGTGACTTTGAAAGTGTCACTCACATCCCGATAATTTTTTCAAGGAGCGATTTCCAGTTACAGCGTTAAAACCCCACATAATCTCTCGGGGAATCTCTCAAACCCTGTTGCAACGCTGTTTTGTACACAGTTCAGTATATGGGAACACTTCTGTTATCAGATGAGAATTTCATGTTCCTATCAGTCATTGTGTTTATATTGCAACTTTACTGTCAGTGTAAAACACTTTCCACTTTGCATCAAGGCTAAATTTGAAGTCAGTGTCTGGCCTGCTTCCAGCGCGAAGTAGAGTGAGACTCCCTGGAGGGGATAACCTCCCTCCCAGTTTAGGTTTGACACTGCTTGGAATGCACATCCAGGGCAGGTTCAAAGCTGGGTGTAAAACCTACCTAGGGACCCCTTGCGGTTAATTTAAACATTTTGACAAGACAGATGCTACTGCTCGCACTGTTTAAACATTTAATATTTAACTGCTTGGAAAGGAGCTGTTTAATGCGTGTGTGACAGGCACTGAGCACTTGAAATTACAGTCAGTCGCCATAAAGGAGGGAGTCAATGGTTCAGTGAAATCCAAACTGCCTGAGAGCAGTGTCTGTCGGGCAGGGCTGTAGTTACAACACTAGTGGACAAAGTTGGAGGATAGGCCCGCACTCCTGGTTAGCAGAATAACATCGTATTCTAAGCATCTGTTCAAAGCAAAACTGCTGACACAGATCGCAGTCTAACCTTTAAAAAGGCAGTATCTGGAATGAATGAGAAAACAGGCCCTGTCAGAGGAACATCTGTATTAACTAGAGCAAAGACTCTGGACAATTATTTCCATTGCATTCCTATCCGCGTTAGAACACTCAGTAGCTGAGTTTGTAAATGCTGATTGCTAATAATCCCGCTTCAGTAATAACGTGCGGGAGGAGGGTGTGTGGGCGTGTGAGGTCAGGGTGTTGAAATCTGTTACCGTAATGACAGGAGAGGATTTAACCTGCGGCTGTTCAATGCCAAGTGCCGGGCGGCGGTTTTTTATATAAAAAAACCGGCCATCCCCAGAGAGTTGCCAATGGTTTCGGACAGAAGAGTTGTTGGGGGAGGGGAGCGGGAACCTTTGACAGAGAAAATGCCATGAAAAACCGTCGTACAGCTGCAGCACACAACACGCCAGTAAAAGGGAATTTGAGGAGTCCCAAACATCACACAAGGCTTTAAGCTCCTACTTTAAGAGGTGCGGAGGGCAGTAGCGTGTGCTCCGTCCATAAGGCGATGGACAACGGCGAAGGAGCGTGGGGAATATTCACGCATTAACTAAACCTTCTTAATCTGGATCATGCTTCCTTGGTAAATTGCTGAAGGCAGTCACAATATTAAATGATTCACTGTAACAATGGATGTGGCTTGTAGCTGATGAGGAAATAGTTTAGGCTTACAACAGCAAAACTCAGTCTCGCATTTCATCTCACTTAATCTCGTTTAATAACAGCGAGAAGCAATACCCAGGATGTTATTTATAGTTAAATCTTTGACACATTATTTTTGAATGCATTTACAATGCTGCTACACATAGCTACCAAAGTAATTCTACTTCTTTAATGATTTATTACTCCTTCTGACTTAAATATCTTTCTCTCCCTCTGAAAAAATGTAAAGGAGAAGTACAGCATCTTTCCAGTCTTTAGGAAAGCCGATTAAATACTTATGAGGTGCATTCAGTGTTAAGAAACAGCGAGTTTTCACACATTAAGTTCCCACAAACAACAGATAATGTGTTAATGATGTTGATGGAGGGATGAATGTTAGCCAGGACACCAGGGAGAACTTGCATGTTCTTCAAATAGTGCCATGGAATCTTTCACATCTACCTGAGAAGGTAGTCAGGGCCTTTGTTTAAGGTTTGACTCAAAAGACAGCAACCTCAACATGCTGCACACCCTCAGTCGTGCACAGGAGCAGCAGCCTAGATTTTGCTCTCAGGTCTCGGGGTATGACCTGAACCCACAATCTGGTGATTAAGGATCAGGTGTGCTATTAATTCAGGCACAGCTGATGCAGCACACTGTGTGTATGCAGAGATCTGTAGTGGCGATCTGCCAGAGTTCATTTCTCCACACCCCACAGTCCCACGATTTCTTCCTTGTTGCTTGACGGAACCTCCCATTTTCAACTTCAATGTGCAATGTGACTAGGGAAAAACACGCATCAGGTGGTTTCCTGTTGCCTTCCTCATGTGTGCTTAATGAAAACACAAGTGTTCTTCCCGAAGGATCCTTGACCTGTAAGCAGCTGTTGTCCACCGAGGTTCTAGCTCTTCCTCTAGCGAGGCAGGGTTGGCGGTATTGGTGGTGGGGTTTGGATATAAGGCTGGAGTCAAAGTCGATTGTACTTTGTGAAACATAGGTGGTTAGCTGAGGGAAGACTGCTCCCCCGTTTTGTTCTGCTGAAAAGCCACCTTTTGTTATACCAGCAGCTGCTAAAACGAAAAATAATTTGGGCAGAGATCAATTCATAGAAAGAACTTAGAGAGACCCCAGTATCCACAGTACTCGTCGTAAGTTGACTTTTTATCTATTCTTTGAGGTTTATTAATGGGTTCATTTCAATTAAATTACACCCTACTGTGGGTACCTCCCTCGGCAGGTTCTGTTCTCACAGCTCTCTGTTGGCCAACGCTCAAAGGAAAAGATATAAGGATATAAGGATATGCTAAAGGTCGCCCTAAAGCACAGAGGCATTAACACCACTGACTGGGAGGAGAATGCTGCCAATCACTCAGTATGGCACCACCTGATCCATCATGGCACAAGCCGCTTCGAGTCTCAGTGGCTCGACAGTGAGGCAGAACAGCAGTGCCGGAGGAAGGAGGAGGAAACCATCTCTGGGCTGCAGTTTCCACTCCTCTGCGCAACAATATGTGGAAGAACAGAATTGGGGTCTTCAGTCATCACCTGCTCATTGATGCCCAGTTTGGGTTCCGCCAGGGCTGCTCAGCTCCTGGCCTCATTACAGCCTTGGTTCAAACATGGACAAAAGAGCTGAACTCCTGAAGTGAGGTGAGAGTGACTACCCTTGACATCAAGGCCACATTTGACTGAGTGTTGCATCGAGGAGCCCTAGCAAAACTGGAGTCAACGGGGATCGGGGGGTAAGTCTGCATTGGTTGGAGTCATACCTAACACAAAAGAAGATGGTTGTGGTTGGTGGAGGTCAGTCATCTCAGCTCCAGAACATCACTGCAGGAGTTCCTCAAGATAAAGTCCTCGGCCCAACTATCTTCAGCTGCTTCATCAACGACCTTCCTTCCATCATAAGGTCAGACGTTGGGATGTTTGCTGATGATTGCACAATGTTCAGTACCATACATAACTCTTCAGATACTGAAGCGATCCATGTCCAAATATATCAACACCTGGACAATATACAGGCTTGGGCTGACAAATGGCAAGTAACATTTACGCCACTCAAGTGTCAGGCAATGACCATCTCCAAAAAGAGAGAATCCAACCACTGCCCCTTGATGTTCAATCACATTACCATCACTGAATTCCCCACTATCAACATCCTGGAGGTTAACATTGACCAGGAACTGAACTGGACTAGCCATATAAATACTGTGGCTACAAGAGCAGGTCAGAGGCTAGGAATCCTGCGACGCATAACTCACCCCCTGACTCCCCAAAGCCTGTCCACCATCTGCAAGGCACAAGTCAGGAGTGTGATGGAATACTCTCTACTTGCTTGGATGAGCACAGCTCCCACAATACTTAAGTAGCTTGACACCATCCAGGACAAAGCAGCCTGCTTGATTGGCACCCCTACCAGAAACATTCACTCCCTCCACCACTGACACACAGTAGCAGCAGTTTGTACCATCTTCAAGATGCACTGCAGGAACTCACCAAGGCTCCTCAGATAGCACCTTCCAAACCCACGATCACTACCATCTAGAAGGCCAAGGACAGCAGATACATGGGAACACCACCAACTGGAAGTTCCCCTCCAAGTCACTCACCATCTTAACTTGGAAATATATCGCTGTTCCTTCACTGTCGCTGGGTCAAAATCCTGGAACTCCCTCCCTAACAGCACTGTGGGTGTACCTACACCACATGGACTGCAGCGGTTCAAGAAGGCAGCTCACCACTCAAGGGCAATTAGGGATGGGCAATAAATGCTGACCCAGCCAGCGAAGCCAACATCCTGTGAATGAATTTAAAAAAAAAAATCTGAAGTCTCATCAAGCCTGAAGGACATCATCCTCAATTCCGAGGAATAGCTAATGTCTGTGATGTTAATAAAATCCTCATCTCAGCAAATTATTATAAAAATCTAATTTTCTGCTAGCATTTGTTTGCACTGTTTGTCCCAATCCTGGTGTTCACTCTCTTTTTGCACAGATGTTGTCTATAATGTGTTTCTATTGCATTTTTAACTGATATTTATCTTGTGGTATTCACGCTTATAGAATCTTACAGCACAGAAAGAGACCAATTGACCCATTGTGCCTGTGAAGCTCTTTGAAAGAGCTATCCAATTAGTCCCACTTTTTCCCCATAGCTCTGCAACTTTTTTTTCTTTTTAATCAAAAATCCAATTCTCATTTGAAAATTACTGTTAAAGCTGCATCCATTGGCCTTTCACACAATGCATTCCACTGTCATTGTATGCTATTCCTATAAAATAGATGCTTAATTAGTCATTGTTGTGCAATGCCGGGTGATATCCTGCAACACTGCTCATGAGTAGTCTGGGGTCTACAGCCCTATTATGACGTTTAGTGACTACCTGGCCACCGCTCAGCTAAGCCCCAGTAGAAAAATATCTAAAGAGATCCTGAGGTCATTCAGAGTTTAACTGCTTTTGTTACAGAGAGGGGAGGGCAGCCAAACTGAGCTCTTTTTTTCACCATCCATCCATCAGTAGAGGCGGGTGTTTTAATTTTTGAAATAGACTGTGGTGTGTTTCCCCAAACTCTCTCTTAGTGAGGTCAATTTTTAAAGTGACTCGCAACAAACTATCTTTAGAGTTAAGTCGGGAGTATAGTTTATTCACACATTCAAACCTGGGGAATGATCGCAACTTCACACACAGACACACACAAGCACACAATAAGAAGATAGGAAAGAGGAGCTTTCACAACTATGAATAACTTAAAGAAAAAGCACCACAGATGTGGATGTCAGTTCATGTGATTGCCTGAGTCCAAAAAGTCAGAGTCCAGTAAGGGTTCCTTAATGGATGAGCTACATGTCAACTAGCTGAGGCAGGATTTTGAAAATTCCTTTAAAGTTGATGGCGATGCAGTGAGGAAAGGTTGGTATCCAGAAACTTGGTCTGCTTGGCAGGCAATGGCAGGAATCTTCCAGAGAAACAGTGCTCAAGGAGGCTTAGACTTGATGCAGACTGTTGGTCAGCCTGGAGTCCTGCTTTGTCATTTGTAGGCTGGGGTTTAGACAGCAGACTGAGTTGAGAGTCTCAAAATGTAATATTAAAATTCCAAAGGCCAGAAGCTTAGGCCATGTAATATGGCCCATTAGTGCGCCATTTGCAGGCTATTAAGCAGTTTCTATGTCTCTGGTCAAAAATAATTGTTTACCCAAGGAGATAGATGGTGACATTTAGCACCTCTGCGGGTATAACGGTTTTTGATGCTTATCCCTTTGTTATAGTGCAAGCTGGGGAGACAAGTCATCTGCTGGTCCCTGGTTTCCTTGATTGTAATATGTCCTCATAATGGAGGTGTGAGATTCCACAAGGATGAGGGTTCAGCTTTTTGCCCTGTAACTGCTGTTGGAATTTTCCAGAAGCTGTAGCTAACTTGTGAATCATGTAACTTGTAGCAGCCATCTTTTGATTCAACAAGGTCCACTTTTCAAACGAGCAAAAAAAGGTAAAGTTTGATTTGAATAGTTTATGATCTCTTTCATGTCTTAGGGACATAACACTCTTGAGTGAGGGAAAATTTCAGACTAACAAGTGCTGGTAAATTTCAGACTAGGGATCAGTTAAATAAGCATGGGGGTGAAATTGAGCTTGGGCAATAGTGCATAACAAATCAGCAGATTGTTTAACATTCTGCCCAATTTTCCATTCCACAATTGAAACCTTTACCTACACATGTAAGCAGAGTCTCCACCACACTTACCATGAAGTTATAGCAGAGGAATGGAAGCAGCTCTGAGGAAATTCCCAGCCAGATTCTTCCGAGTAGCTTTTATACGCGGTCAGAGACTGCGTGATTAAGCAGATTCCAGGAGCATTTTCTTTCAACCTGGTTTGGCACCACACTGGGAACACACTTTGTACAGGTACAATGTCAATCACTCAAGGTGTCTCACTCTGCTGCATTTTAAAATTAGGATGAGGCCTGACGCTAAAGTTATCCCACCACATTTTCATCTCAGAACGATGCTTGAGTTGCAGTATGACTACAGTTGCCAACCCTCCAGAATGTCCTCGAGTCTCCAGGGATTCAAGAGTAATCTCCAGCGTGGTATTGTAAGCAAACCAGGAGAAAATTCATTGTGGCACTTTTTAATATTCATTCATGGGATGTGGGCTTTGCTGGCGAGGCCAGCATTTGTTGCCCATTCCTAATTGCCCTTGAGAAGGTGGTGGTGAGCTGCTTTCTTGAACCGCTGCAGTTCCTGTGGTGTAGGTACACCCACAGTGCTGTTAGGGAGGGAGTTCCAGGATTTTGGTCCAGTGACAGTGAAGGAACGGCGATATGGTTCCAAGTCAGGATGATGTTGGTGGAAATATACGGTGGGATTTTCTGGCTCTGCCCGCCACTGGGATCGTCCGGTCTCGCCGAAAGTCAATGGGCTTTTGGCTGGGCTGCCACACCCCTGCAGCAGGTCCCACCATGGCGAGGCCAGAAATTCCTGGCAATAATCTTGTTTTTTTGCTTCTTCAGGACTTTAAACTAGAAAGGGGAGGGGGGGGGGTGAAGGTAAAACTCCAAGAAGTATGACCAAGGAGAAAGTGCTAGGAAAACTGAAAGGTCTGAAGGTGGATAAATCACCTGGACCACATGGATTACACCCCCGGGTTCTGAAGGAGAGAGCTGAAGAGATAGTGGAGGCGTTAGTAGTGATCTTTCAGGAATTAGTGGAGTCAGGGAGGGTCCCAGAGGACTGGAAAATCGCTATTATAACCCCCCTGTTTAAGAAGAGAGTGAGGCAAAAGACAGGAAATTACAGGCCGATTAGCCTGACCTCAGTCATTGATAAGATTTTAGAATCCATTATTAAGGATGAGATTTCAGAATACTTGGAAGTGCATGGTAAAATAGGGCAAAGTCAGCATGGTTTCATCAAGGGGAGGTCATGCCTGACAAATCTGTTTGAATTCTTTGAGGAGGTAACGAGTAGGTTGAAAAAGGAGAACCAATGGATGTTATCTACTTGGACTTCCAGAAGGCCTTTGACAAGGTGCCGCACAGGAGGCTGCTCAGTAAGATAAGAGCCCATGGTGTTAAAGGCAAGGTACTAGCATGGATAGAAGATTGGCTGTCTGGCAGGGGGCAGAAAGTGGGGATAAGGGGGTCCTTCTCAGGATGGTGGCTGGTGACTAGTAGAGTTCCGTAGGGGTCAGTGTTGGGACCACAACTTTTCACTTTATACAGTCCAGGATTCTCTTAAGGCTAACTTGCAGGTTGAGTTGGTAGTTAGGAAGGCAAATGCAATGTTGGCATTTATTTCAAGAGGACTAGAATATAAAAGCAGGGATGTGCTGCTGAGGTTTTAAAAGGCTCTGGTCAGACCACATTTAGAATATTGTGAACAATTTTGGGCCCCGTATCTCAGGAAGGATGTGCCGGTCCTGGCGAGGGTCCAGAGGAGGTTCACGAGAACGATCCCAGGAATGAAAGGCTTAACATATGAGGAACGTTTGAGGACTCTGGGTCTATACTCGAAGGAGTTTAGAAGGATGAGGGGGGATCTGATTGAAACTTACAGAATACTGAAAGGCCTGGATAGAGTGGACGTGGGGAAGATGTTTCCATTAGTAGGAGAGACTGGGACCCGAGGGCACAGCCTCAGAGTAAAGGGAAGACCTTTTAGAACAGAGATGAGGAGAAACTTCTTTAGCCAGAGAATGGTGAATATATGGAATTCATTGCCACAGAAGGATGTGGAGGCCAGGTCATTGAGTGTATCTAAGACCGAGATAGATAGGTTCTTGATTGGTAAGGGGATCAAAGGTTACAGGGAGAAGGTGGGAGAATGGGGTTGAGAAACTTATCAGCCATGATTAAATGGCAGAGCAGACTCGATGGGCCGAATGGCCTAATTTCTGCTCCTATGTCTTATGGTCTTATGGTCCCAAGGTTGTTGGGGAAAGGTCGGAGAAAGGAAGCAGCATCTAGCCATGGAGATCCCACCAGTTTTGTATATTCATTTGTAATAGTGTAACCAAAGAACAACTGCTACTGCATTATATAAGAACAAACAGATAACAGTTTGGCTTGGGATTTTGCATTCAGTTGATTGACTTGGATCATCTTTTGCATTGGGCTTGAAATTATTCAAATCAAAGAAAGACTTGTATTTACATAACACTTTTCATGACCTCAGGGCAAATCAGATTGCATTACAGCCAACAAAGTATTTTTGAAGTAGGAAATGCAGCTGCTAATTTATGTACAGCAGAGTTCCACTAACAACGATATGATGATACCCGGGTTATTTGTTTTCACAATGTTGTTTGAGGGATAAATGCTTCTTCGAGCTAAGACCATGTCCACCATGGGCCTCAGTTTAACATCTCATCTGAAAGACTGCACCTGCTACAGAGCAGCACTTCTGTAGTGCAGTGCTGAAGTGCCACCTTAGGTTATATGCTCAAAGTCTCTGTTAGTGGGATTTGAACCCACAATCTTCTAACGCAGACATGAAAGTGTGACCTACTGAGCCACAGCTGGCACCATGAAATTTAACTCAGGAATGAAACATACACAACTGGCCAGAGATAGAAGCACACCATCTCCATGAAGCTATCAGGCCTGTATTTAACTGGAGCCGTCTACATTTATTAATAATTATATTGCACAGGAAAGAGCACCTGCTTTGTTTCAAGAAACACACACTTGATTAAAATAAACAAAGCTGAAAATCAAAGTATCCTTTAAAATGTGACTTAAATTTAATTTCAAATATTCTTTCATTTGTTTCAAAGGTTTGCTGTACAATATCCCATGGTGCCTGAATGCACATATTTGTAGCTGTTTCTCCCAGAGATTGGTATCTTGTAATCCCCGTGATCTTGCATGATCAAACAATGTTTCTGGGTGGAATGAAAATCAACAATTGTGCTGGGACCCAGGCAGTTGGATTCACTTCAAAAACAGCTGTGCTCTATAAAGAGAAACTCCTACCTAGATCCAGAGAGTAGCTTGTCACAGTCCTGAGACAACATAGAGGTTTCTTAATGCCACCAAAATCCAAGATCACAAAAATAGGAAGAGTACTTTGATTCCAGTGATGGCGTGGAATGGGGCATGAAAAGTACTGGAGTGCAGCACAGTGTGCCGGGGATCACTGAAAGCAACAATCTATCCAATGCTCTTTCTCTTGTTGCATCTAAGAGTGTGTGATTTTGTGTGTGTATGTGCGTGTATTTTGCATTAGTTTCTTCATCCTTAGTGAAATGTTTCCTTCTATTCTGTGTCCCCAAGCTCCTCCTCTTTCTCTATTTTGTCTCCCACAAGCTCTCCTTCCCTATTCTGTCTTCTCCAAACTCTTTCTTCTATTCTCTATCCCCACACTCACTCTCTCCATTCTCTATTCCCATACTCACTCTCTCCATTCTCTATTCCCACACTCACTCTCTCCATTCTCTATTCCCACACACTCTCTCTCCATTCTCAATCCCCACACTCTCTGTCTCTATTCTCTGTCCCCATGTTCTCTCTCTCTCCATTCCCTATTCCCACACACTCTCTCTCTATTCTCTATCCGCACATTCCCTCTCTATATTCTGTCTCTGCTTTGGGGCTCTCTGTGCCTATTCTGTGTCCCAAACCTATCTCTCCAGTTTCTGTTGCAGCCTCTTGCTACATGTAAAACAAATATTTTCAATTGGTACAGTCTGTAGCCCTCATGACATCAAAAGTTTTTCATTTCTGCAATATCAACTCATCACTTCTGCCTTTAGAATATATATTTTTTAAAAACACATAAAATGCAGTAACTGTGGAGAGAGAAACAGAGATGATGTTTTAGGTCTGTGATCTTTCATCAGGGGGAGAGTGCTTGGAGAGACAGAAACAAGAGGGAGACGTTGGGGGAGACAGAATAGAGAGAGAGAGGAGCTTGGGGGAGTCTCTTTAGATTGATGGTAGAAGCTTGCACTGTCTGTAACAGGTCCTGTACCAGTTTCCCACTGTGCATTTCTGATCCTACAAGGCCATGAGAATTAATCCTTTGATTGATACGTGCCGGGGATAATCTCTTTACTGAACTTGTGTCACAAAGTGTTTGATTCATCCTCCCAGCCCATGAGAAACATAAACCCTAAACAGGAAGATTAACACCTTAACTGTCAATTGAAGGATTAATTCACACCTGGCAGAAGGACTGCAATGAACACAAACATCCTTCATCCTTTTTTGGTGTTTTGGACTGTACAGTACTACAGCTGGAGGAGGAGCAGTTACAGGACAGTGGAATTCTTACCATGTGTAGCTAAGACTTTTACAGTAAATCAAGAAAGAGCTTACATCTCTCTAGCACCTTTCTCCACCCCTGGGTGTACCAAGGTGCTTAACAGCCAATTAAGTACCAATGTAGGTAACGCAACTGTTAATTTGCACACAGCAAGCTCCCTCAAAAAGCAATGTGATAATGCCCAGATAAGCTGTTTCAGTGATGGTGGTTGAGAGACCAATATTGGCCATGACACTAAGAACTCCCCTGCTCTTCATTGAAATGGTGCCTTGGGATCTTTTACACTTGCCCGAAAGAGCAGATGAGGCTTGGTTTAATGTCATACCAAAAGGATGGCAATTCTGACAGTGCAACACTCCTTCAGGTCGGCACTGAAGATTTATTCCCAGATATTATAGTTGGCAAATTCACTCCCTGGGGAGAAATTAACTTTCCCTTTGTGGGCCTCTTCGCACCTATTTCCTGATTTCCCCAATCTCCCCTTCCCCAGCATGTGAAGTTCCAGTGGGACTGCCACGATCCACCTGGAATCTGCCATGAGTTGAGCCCAGTTTCCTGGATTGGAGGTGATTATCTATTCATGGCAGACTCCCAGGAAGATATATATATATATATATCAGCGTTGCACCACTGAGGCCTGAAGAAGACTTATAAGTACTGTTTCATGCCCTCAAGATTCCAAGAGGTCATCCACTAAAGGCCTTAACTGAGGTCAAGGCAGGTAGGGTGTCAGAATAAGCTGAAGGGAAAGGAGGCCTCTACCAGGCTTACAGCTTTCATTTGGAGAATATGGAGCCATTCCCATCACTAACACTGGCTCACTTGCTGGTCCATAGCATGTTGGGAATGGTGGGTGCCTGATAAGGATATGGGCTGGAGTCCTCAGCCAGCATTTGAGGTAGGGGTGGCTAAAAGTAGTCCTGTCAAGGGTGAAGGTAGAGGATGGAGTATATTCAGATTGAGTTAGTAGTGAACTACACCAACCAATTTTGCTTCCCTTTCCTTTGCTATTCAGCTGGTTTTCCAGTGGGAGAGGAGAAGAAACTCCACCCAATAAAGTTTGACTTTGAAGTGCACTATGAATAGGGACATTCACAAAATTGTGTATTGGCTTTAGTACACATATTTAATGCCCGTAAGAACTCAGCAGGTCTGGCAGCATCAGCGGAGAAGAAAAGAGTTGATGTTTCGAGTCCTCATGACCCTTCAGCAGAACTGGGTGAATCCAAGGAGAGGGGTGAAATATAAGCTGGTTTAAGGTTGGGTTGGCGGGGGGAGAGAAGTGGAGGGGGGTGGTGTGGTTGTAGGGACAAGCAAGCAGTGATAGGAGCAGATGATCAAAAGATGTCACAGACAAAAGAACAAAAGAACACAGAGGTGTTGAAGTTGGTGATATTATCTAAATGAATGTGCTAATTAAGAATGGATCGTAGGGCACTCAAGGTATAGCTCTAGTGGGAGTGGGGGGGCATAAAAGATTTAAAAATAATGGAAAAGAAAAATATATATAAATTATTGGAAAAAACAAAAGGAAAGGGGAAGAAACAGAAAGGGGGTGGGGATGGAGGAGGGAGTTCAAGATCTAAAGTTGTTGAATTCAGTATTCAGTCCGGAAGGCTGTAAAGTGCCTAGTCGGAAGATGAGGTGCTGTTCCTTCAGTTTGCGTTGGGCTTTACTGGAACAATGCAGCAAGCCAAGGACAGACATGTGGACAAGAGAGCAGGGTGGAGTGTTAAAATGGCAAGCGACAGGGAGGTTTGGGTCATTCTTGGGGACAGACCCCAGGTGTTCTGCAAAGCGGTCGCCCAGTTTACGTTTGGTCTCTCCAATGTAGAGGAGACCGCATTGGGAGCAACGAATGCAGTAGATTAAGTTGGGGGAAATGCAAGTGAAATGCTACTTCACTTGAAAGGAGTGTTTGGGCCCGTGGACGGTGAGGAGAGAGGAAGTGAAGGGGCAGGTGTTGCATCTTTTGCGTGGGCATGGGGAGGTGCCATAGGTGGGGGTTGAGGAGTAGGGGATGATGGAGGAGTGGACCAGGGTGTCCCGGAGGGAACGATCCCTATGGAATGCCGCCAAGGGGGGGTGAAGGGAAGATGTGTTTGGTGGTGGCATCATGCTGGAGTTGGTGGAAATGGCGGAGGATGATCCTTTGAATGCGGAGGCTGGTGATAAGTGAGGACAAGGGGGACCCTATCATGTTTCTGGGAGGGAGGAGAAGGCGTGAGGGCGGATGCGCTGGAGATGGGCTGGACACGGTTGAGGGCCCTGTCAATGACTGTGGGTGGAAAACTTCAGTTAAGGAAGAAGGAGGATATTTCAGAGGAACTGTTTTTAAACTGTTTTTGCATTCGTTGCTCCCAATGCGGTCTCCTCTACATTAGAGAGAACAAACGTAAACTGGGCGACCGCTTTGCAGAACACCTGTGGTCTGTCTGCAAGAATGACCCAAACCTCCCTGTCGCTTGCCATTTTAACACTCCACCCTGCTCTCTTGCCCACATGTCTGTCCTTGGCTTGCTGCATTGTTCCAGTAAAGCCCAACGCAAACTGGAGGAACAACACCTCATCTTCCGACTAGGCACTTTACAGCCTTCCGGACTGAATATTGAATTCACAACTTTAGATCTTGAACTCCCTCCGTCATCCCCATCCCCTTTCTGTTTCTTCCCCCTTCCTTTTGTTTTTTCCAATAATTTATATAGATTTTTCTTTTCCCACCTATTTCCATTATTTTTAAATCTTTTATGCCCCCCCACCCCCACTAGAGCTATACCTTGAGTGCCCTACCATCCATTCTTAATTAGCACATTCGTTTAGATAATATCACCAACTTCAACACCTCTGTGTTCTTTTGTTCTTTTGTCTGTGACATCTTTTGATCATCTGCTCCTATCACTGCTTGCTTGTACCTACAACCACACCACCCCCCCTCCACTTCTCTCCCCCCACCCAACCCCCACCCCCCCCCACAACCCCCCACCCCCCCCCACCTTAAACCAGCTTATATTTCACCCTCTCCTTGGATTCACCCAGTTCTGCTGAAGGGTCATGAGGACTCAAAATGTCAACTCTTTTCTTCTCCGCCGATGCTGCCAGACCTGCTGAGTTTTTCCAGGTAATTCTGTTTTCATTTTGGATTTCCAGCATCCGCAGTTTTTTGTTTTTTATCTATTTAATGCCCGTGCCTGGCCTGTTAACAAATAAGCTCTTACTTATCTCAGTTGTTACAGCACGTTGCTGTAAAGAGGATTTGAAACATGTATGATCGCTTTCTGATATATAAAAAAGCACTTAATTGTAACTCATTACTGAATCGTCTCTGAGGAAAAATGGAAAACATTTGTGCGATAAAGCTCCTCTGCAACATCTTGGCACACCTTACTGTATTAAACTGCTATATAAATTTAAATTGTTGTTGCAGTCCTTCATCTCCACCCTTGTACTATTACATCATTTATGTATATTACTAAAAATGTTTCCTACAGTAATAGAATTGCTTTTCTTTTTGTGACTGATTTTCTTTCAGAATGTTGGGGGGAGAGGAAGCTCAGGATGCACCAGTATTTGCAGAGGGTACCAGGAGTATATCAGTATTTGCAGGTGTGCCCAGGCATGTGCTAGTATTTTCAGAGGGTCCCCAGAAGTGTATCAGCATTTGCAGAGTATGCCTTTGAAAGCCACTCTGTTAAAATAAAGTGCAAGAATTTCATATGAATGGGTTAATGTGCACATTACTATTTTTTACAAAGGGAGACAGCGTTAATCCAGGTAATTATAGACCAGTTATCTTAACATCTGTGGTTGGGAAAATTTTAATCTAATGTAAAATTTGCAGTCTATTCATGTTATCAGATCTGTGCCAGCATTGATGATCCACATAAGCCTCCTCCTGTCCTACTTCACCTCACCTCATCAACATATGTTTCTATGCCTTTTTCATATTGTTATTGAGCTTTCCTTTAAATAGATCTATGCTATTCGCTTTCGCTGGTACTAACCTTCACATCTTCACACACTCTTGCTTTTAAAAGAAGCTGTTTTACACCTTAGGCCATGATGTGTTATTATAATGACACAATACCTTGGGCTTATTTGCTGTACAAGACACAAGGCACCAAGCGCTCATAAAGGATTTGGTAAATACATTGTGGGTTCATTTATTAGGACTAGGCACATGAGAACAGTTATGCTTAGGTATAAAGCTTGAAGACATTAGAGCTGTGTTCTGCTCAAAGTAAAAGTGAAACTAAGACTGGATCACATGACTTGGAAAGTACCATTGTTCCTTCACTGCGGCTGGGTCAAAATCCTGGAACTCCCTCCCTAACAGCACTGTGGGTGTACCTACACCACATGGACTGCAGCAGTTCAAGAAGGCAGCTCACTACAACCTTCTGAAGGGCAACTAGGGATGGGCAATAAATGCTGGCCCAGCCAGCAAAGCCTACATCCCATGAATGAATAAAAAAAAATTCCCTACTATTGATGTCATGCTGGTATCTCTTAAAGGCATATTACACAGGCCACGGCAACTTAGACAGTGAAAATATTCATACAAATCATGTTTTCTCTGGGTTGATGTCATGCAACATGTTTCTGGTATGTCACAGTCACAGGAATAGCTGCATTTTCTGATAGTTATTCATATTTAATAGTATATTTTATTTTATTCATTCATAGGGTGTGGGCATCACTGGCTAGGCCAACATTTATTGCCCATCCCTAATTATACTCAAGAAGGTGATCATGATCTGCCTTCTTGAACCACTGCAGTCCATGTGGTGAATGTACACCCACAGTGCTGTAAGGGAGGGAGTTCCAGGATTTTGACCCAGCGACAGTGAAGAAATGGCGATATATTTCCAAGTCAGGATGGTGAGTGGCTTGGAGGGGAACTTCCAGGTGGTGGTGTTCCCATCTGTCTGCTGCCCTTGTCCTTTTAGATGGTAGTGGTCAAGGGTTTGGAAGGTGCTGTCTAAGGAGCCTTGGTGAGTTTCTGCAGTGCAACTTGTAGATGGTACACACTGCTGCTAATGTGCGTTGGTGGTGGAGGGAGTGAATGTTTGTGGATGTGGTGCCAATCAAGAGGGCTGCTTTGTCCTGGATGGTGTTGAGCTTCTTGAGTGTTGTTGGAACTGCACTCATCCAGGAAAATGGAAAGTATTCCATCGCACTCCTGGCCTGTGTCTTGCAGACAGTGCACAGGCTTTGGGGAGTCAGGAGGTGAGTTACTCGCCCTAGGATTCCTAGCCTCTGACCTGCTCTTGTAGCAGCAGTATTTATATGGCTAGTCCAGTTCAGTTTCTGGTCAATGGTAGCCTTCAGGATGTTGATAGTGGGGATTCAGTGATGGCAATGTCATTGAATGTCAAGGGGCGATGGCTAGATTCTCTTTTGTTGGAGATGGTCAATGCCTGGCACTTGTGTGGCATGAATGTTACTTGCCGCTTGTCAGCCCAAGCCTGGATATTGTTCAGTCTTGCTGCATTTGGACATGGATGGCTTTAGTATCTGTTGAGTGACAAATGGTGCTGAACATTGTGCAATCATCAGTGAACATCCAACTTCTGACCTTATGCTGGAAGGAAGATCTTTGATGAAATAGCTGAAAATGCTATCTGCTGTTTAGACCTATGATCAGCAAAAGATTCGAGCTATGGAACAGCAGCAGGATATGAAAGTACAGGTCTGCAGGACAATAAAGGCAGCACCTTAAGTTGATGATAGTGTAAAAAGTACAATCTCATGGAATCCGATGTTTCATTCCAAGAATTATGGAATGTAAAATCCAGAGGTGATTATGAAGCTATATAAAACTTCAGTAAGACGTCAGAGTACTGTGAGCAAGTATTGGGCTCCACATTATAAGAAGGAGATTGAGACCTTAGAGAAGGTGCATCACCAATACGCTAGAGTGTTGCTTGGTATGAGGAAATACAAACAAGTGTTGTACAATCAGGAGCCTACAAGGTCAACAAGCACAGAGGTGATGGGTAAACAAGACTGGTGCAAGTTAGGACATGAACAGAGTTTTGGATAATCTCAAATTTACAAGGTGGAGAATGTGGCAGGCCAGTCAGGATTGCATCGGCACTGTCAAGTTTAGAGGATGAAGATTTCAGAAGCAGATCACTTAAGGCACAGATGGAATCACTGATCCTTGAAGACCAACTTTATTCTCATAGATTCTAGAGGGGAATGTACAGTCCCCCCAGAATCTGGCAGCCTGTCAGTTCCTCATTTGAGCCTAAATAGTAAGCATGGCGATTTAATCAATCATAACCATGCCCAAATCTCCCATGACATTTGCAGACATGCAGTTTCTACCAGAGGCTACTGGACAACAGTCAGGAGTGAGAACCTTGGTTGATTTATTTGCCAATTTTGTGTCCTAATCTCAGTCTAGGATGTGATAAAGTAACTCAGCGAAGACCCAAGATTAAACCTGTAATATCTCTAG
Organism: Carcharodon carcharias; assembly: GCF_017639515.1. Classification (NCBI taxonomy): domain Eukaryota; kingdom Metazoa; phylum Chordata; class Chondrichthyes; order Lamniformes; family Lamnidae; genus Carcharodon; species Carcharodon carcharias. The sequence continues at coordinate 110,064,766 of NC_054483.1, read as the reverse complement.
TCTATATAGATCAATATTGGGCAGCGAATTTACTCACTATGACACCATAGAAGCTTTTAGTTACTTTTGCAAAGATATAAATATTTCAGCATGATTTCCAGACCAAAGTTGAGAAATCTTTTAGGAGAAGCAAGCCTTTAACTACATAATCTAAGCTGATGCCTCAGTACAGTAGTTGCACTGTCGGAGGTGTCAGCCTTCAGATGAGATGCTAAACCAAAGCCTCATCTGCCCGCTCAAGTGGGCATTAAAAGATCTCATGACATATTTCGAAGAAAAACAAGAAAGTTCTCCCCGGTGTCCTGTCCAACATTTATCCCTCAACATTCCTTCACTGTTCAGCAAAAGCAAATTAACTGATTATTCATTTCATTGGCATTTGTGGGATTCTTCTGGGTCCCGTGCCTGCTGTGCACGCCTACAGAATGTTACTGCACTTAAGTGTAATGTAGCATTTTGAAGTGTTTGAGGCACTAACATGCAAGTCCTTTTCTTGTTTACAAAATGCGAAGCACCCAGTACTCCAGGTTCCATTTTGCTGAGCAAAGTTTTGCTTCCGTTTGTTTTTTTAAAAAAAATATCATGGGAGAAGGCTCGGACACCAAAGGACAATTTATTAATTGGCCAAAGAACCAAAGGTGAGACAAGGAGAATTTTCCACACAGTGAATTGTCATGATCTGGAACACGCTGCCCGAAAGGGGGAAAGCAGATTCAAGAGAAACTTTCAAAGGGGAATCGGATAAATACCTGGAGGTATAATTGCAGGGCTAGGGGGGAAAGGGCAGAGGAGTGAAACTAACTGGTAGTTTTTTCAAAGAGATGCACAAATATGAGAGGCTGACTTGCCTTCTCTGTGCTGCATCATTCTATGATTTTGTGCCTTTATCTTTCTGGAACTTTATTTATCTTTTCCATATATGTTGCACTGGCCCACACATGGTCCTTCAGTTGAAGCTCATACATACCTGTTAGGGCAGCCTTTTTCAACAATGTCCATGATAACAGATCAAGTTGAAATATATTTTTTCTTGCAACTTCCACCCTTGCTTTTTCCCTTTCACCTCCCTCATTCTGCCCTTTCCACCTCCTGTTCCCTCCTCCATTCTAACTCTTTAACTCTTCCTCTGCTTTCTCCACCAACCTCTTTCCATCTCCATGCTCTGCCTTCCCCTTCCTCTCTCTTCCCTCCACTCCTTTTGCCTTCATCTACTTCTTCCGCTTTCTCCCGTTCTCTCCGCCTACTCCTCCTCCTCCTCCACATTGGTTCCACTACCCTCTAAACCTTGCTTGACCTGAATAATTCAAACCAATCAAAGCCATCAGTGTGCAACATTGACCAGCATATTATTAAAAGTGTTGTGACAAACACACACATACTTGGCACAATCCATCCTTTCTATCATTGGTACTCTTGGTCACATTTTTCTGTCAACATTTCCCATTCAATGTTGCTATGCAATTGTCACAATTTAGATGGAATTACAGGTTCTGGCCACTAGATGGCTCTGAAGCCTCTCCCCTAACTCAGTTGCCATCTTGGATATAAACAACACATTCTTCAGTTGGCCATTGGCCATGCAATGGCCAACTTACTAGCAATACAATAAAACTGAAAATATTTTCACCACTAGAACCAGTCCTTCCACTCTTACCAATCACCAATCCAGCTTCAACTTCAAGACCCAGCTTCAAACTGCAAACCTTGAAACACCTCTGCTCCTGAGCTCAGTTTCATTAGCATCTCTGCCCATCCCAGGTCCCAGAATTTGGGCAGGTAACTGAAAATCCAGCCTACTCCTGGTTTGAATCGAAGGGATTTGCAAACAAGGATGAGAATTTTAAAATCAAGATGTTATTTAACCATGAGCCAATGTAGGTCAGTGAGCAGGGGGGAGTGGCAATGAAATGAGACTTGGCGTGAATTAATACGTGGGCAGCAGGGTTTGGGATGACCTCAAGTTTAAGGAAGGTAAAATGTGGGAAACCAGCCAGGAGCCTGTTGGAATAGTCGAGTCTAGAGGTAACAAAGAGATGAAAGAGGGTTTCAGCAGCTTATGACCTGAGGCAGGGATGAAGTCAGGCAATGTTACAGAGGTGAAAATTGGCAGTCCTAATGATGGCGCAAAAATGTGTTCGGAAACACACTTCGGGGTCAAATATGATGCCAAAGTTGTGAACAAAAGTTATTTGATGAGATAGATCAGACCTATGGCCCATTGCTGCATTCACATTTAGTATGTGTAAAATCACCATTATGGGTTGAGATTTACTCTTTGGTCGCTTGGTAAATATGAGGTTTAATAACGAGAAAGAGAAAAAGGGACATTAAATCTGATCAGAAGAATCCACCTTGGGGGTGACAGAGTAAAATGGGAATTAGATGTCCGTTGTATATCACATCTTATTTTCCTTATCATCGAAGCCAATGGAAGAGACATTGGACAGGGCGTATAATTGGCGATTATTTCAATAACACCCATTTTAAGCCATCACACAAAGTCAAAATTACCCCCTTTTCGTGGGGTCAAGTGGGACCAACAGCAATGCTCTGTCAATGTCAATTCTTCAGTATTGTTCAAAAAAGAGACATTTTGTCAAAGGTTTTTATCTTGCACTCATCAGGACAATCACAAGAATACCAATGTCAAGGGAAGCAACAACTTTATACTGTATGAAAAGAGAGTGCTGATTGGTTGGCAAATGGACTCTGATTGGTAGAGGTGTTGCCATGGAGAATGCACCAGTTAACTGCCAAACATTGTTTGAAATTTAAAGCAGGCATCTCGACTCTAATTGGATTAAGGCATTGCTCTGAGGAATGAACTAGTGAATGGCTATCACTGGTGCATTCTCCATTGCAATGCCTCTACCAGAGTCCACTTGTCAACTAATTAGCACCAAAAGTTAACCAACCACAGAAAGTACGGATTTATCAAACCAATAGAGTGAATGGTGGACAACAACCCCAAAGAGAAAGAGAAAATAATTAAGGAGGAGTCATTTTAGCCATGGCTGATCCAGAAAACTGGGTATTTCAAGAAAATAATTAGTGCTGTACTGCATTGTCAGCATCATAATTAAATTCACATTTAATTTGGGTAAAAACTTACAAGCTATTGGTATGAATGACCAGTGATAGAAGCAGCTCACCACTGGCCTACTGCCTAGCAAGCTGCCTAGTAGAAATCATAGAAAAATTACGGTGCAGAAAGAGGCCATTCAGCCCATCATGTCTGTGCCGGCCAGAAAAAGATGAAGAGAAACTAGGTGCTCATTTTGGTCCCTCTTTCGAGCACCTGGTCCGTAGCCTTGCAGGTTCCAGCACTTCAGATGCAGCTTCAAGTACCTTTTAAATGAGTTGAGCATTTCAGCCTCAACCTTCAATTTAAGCAGTGAATTCCAGATGCCCACACCCACTGGATGATAAAGTTTTTCCTCATGTCCCCTCTAATCCTTCTACCAATCACCTTAAATCTTTGCCCCCTGGAAATTGACCCCTCAGCTAGGGGAAACCAGTCTTTACTGTCTATCCCATCTAGGCCCCTCATAATATTGTAAAGCTCAATTAAGTCACCCCTCAGCCTCCCCTGTTCTAAGGAAAACAACCCCAGCCTATCCAATCTTTCCTCATAGCTACAATTTTCAAGCCCTGGCAGCATTCCAGTGAATCTTGTCTGTTCTCTCTCCAGAGCAATTATGTCCTTCCTGTAATGTGGTGACCAGTACTGTACACAAAATTCCAGCTGTGGCCTAACCAGCGTTTTATACAGTTCCATCATTACATCCCTGCTTTTGTATTCAACACCTCCTCCAATAAAGGAAAGCATTCCATACGCTTTATAACTTACCCACCTGTCCTGCCACCTTCAGCGACCTGTGGACATGCACTCCAAGGTCTCTCACTTCCTCAACCCCTCTCAATATCCTCCCAGTTTATTGAGTATTCCCCGGTTTTGTTTGCCCTCCCCCAATGCATTACTTCACCCTTTTCTGATTTGAATTTCATTTGCCACTTTTCTGCCCATTCAACCAAACCATTGATATCATTCTGGATACAACAGTTGTCCTCTTCACTATCAACTACATGGCCAATTTTTGTGTCATCTGCAAATTTCTCAATGATAACTCCCATAGTTCTATCCAAATCATTAATATACAACAATATATACAACAGACGGCAAGGGCCCCAACACTGAGCCCTGTGGAACACCATTCGTAAAAATATCCGTTGACCATTACCCTTTGTTTCCTGTCACTGAGCCAATTTTGGACCCAACTTGCCACCTTCCCCTGAATCCCATGGGATCTCACTTTTCTGACCACTCTGCCATGTGGGAGACTTGTCAAATACCTTACTAAAATCCATGTAGACAACATCCACTGCATTACCCTCATCAATCCTTCTTCTTACTTCCTCAAAAAAGTAAGACATGGTCTTCCCCTAACAAAGCATGCTGACTCTCCCTGATTAACAAGTTTACAGAAAGAACCAAGTGTAGTACTAAGTCAGACAGATCAGAACATAGGAATTTTAGGAGCAAGAGCAGGCACTTTAGCCCTTTGGGCCTGCTCCACCATTCAAATGGAACACATCTGATCTGTTCCTCAGCTTCATCTTTCACCTTTGCCCCACATCCCTTGATACCCTTACCCAACAAAAATCTCTCAATCTCAGTCTTGGAAGCTCTGATTGACCCGGAATCCACAGCCTTTTTGGGGTCGTGGGTTCTGGATTTTTACTACCCTCTGTGTAAAAAAAAAGTGCTCCCTGATTTTGCTCCTGAATGGTCTAATTCTAATGTTAATACTGTGTCCCCCTCATTCTTGGTTCCCCTGCCAGAGGAAACAGGTTCACCACTTTGAACCTATCAAATGATTTTAATGTTTTAAACACTTTGATTAGATCCACCTCAAAAATCTATACTCAAAAATGTAAGAAAGAGCATGGCATGAGAATATGTGAATGCATCCTGCCCTCATAATTTAACCTGGTATCATTCTATTGATTCTGCTCCAGTATATCCTTCCTGAAGTGTGGTGCCCAAGCTGAACACAGTATTGCAGATGGCATCTGATTTGGTTTCTGGTCTGCCCTGAGTCACCAGAGCTCTACCAAGGAGCACTTAGGTCATTATAATAGTCTTCAGGATTACTACCACTGGAAAGAGGTAGACAGAAATCAGGCACTTTGCACCCTTCTGGACTCAATATCGAGCTCAAAACCATTTAGATCATAACCACTACTCCCATTTTATTTTTAGCCCAGAAGGGTCTGCTAATGATTCTGCTGCTGCTATTTACACCTTCTTTAGACGCATCTATCTTTTCTTTACTTGTCCCATTACCATTCCTTTTTTCCTTGTACCATCACTTCTTTTGTCATTTAATCTCTCCTACCTTCTACCAAATCACAGGCCTTCTCTTTTGTTCTTTTTTCCTCTCCCCCACCACTCCCCCACCTCCCCTTTCCCTGCCTCTTGCTTGAAACCCATCACATCTCTAATGTTTTCCAGTACAGACAAAGGGTCCTCAACCCGAACTATTAACCATTTAAATCTCCACCGATGCAGCCTGACCCACAGCATTTTCTGTTTCGAAATCGGGCAGGACTGTCACTCTTGACGTTTACTCAATAATATCCAGAGGTAAGATGTGAAGTAGATTGGGGTTAGCCCCTGCTCCCTCCCCGGCCTGCCAACCTTAAGCTTTAGATGAGGATTTGGCCGGATGGGCAAGATGCCAAAGAGCTGCTTAGCTCCTGTGGAATTCTACCTCGCCAAGGACAAATTCCTCAATTCCACACTCCCGATGAGAAGCTGCACTCAAAGGGAACTCGGGTCAGGTCACAATATTGGGTGTTCTGATGTTATATCCCTACCCCTGATCTGTGCTCCCATCAAACTTCCCACTGGCAGCGTGAGATTAGGTAAATTTCACCGAAGAGAAGAAAATCTTGAAAAAAATAACTACAGAAGAACCTTTCCCTGAGCCAAAGAAACATTACAGCTGTCTCTAAACTAGATAAACTATTGTCAGTACATATATTACATATATGGAAGGAATAACCAAAAAGTCAGCCTCCAGTAGACATGATGGGCTGTAAATGTGTCTTGGGGGGTGATAGCAGAGAAATCAGTGATGGTGAATTGATGGTCCATTTGCATTCCGCCAAATTTTTATTCCCTTTCACCTTAATCCCATTTCCATATCATTCCCAAAAAATCCAGGAGGATTGGCAACCCTACTTCTCACCAACTCCCCACCTCGAATTGGGTAAGAAGTTAATGGAGGGAGTTAAAATGTCCCAGGCCCAGCTTTTGCTGCAGGAGGTGAGTTTTCGAAGCGAAACCTGAGCCTTTGTTGGTCTATGTAGGTCGGGGCTCACTCAGCTGAAATGAACTGGAGTGGGACTAAAAAAAAAAGGTGCAGAAATGGTGGTCTGGCCAGGTACTGTATTTGTTATTAAACGTGTGTGGTCTCCTAGGAGATTGTGCAATAGCTACAGGGGTGTGGGAGGAGTGGCTAAAAGAAGCAGCAAAAGCACTGACTTGGCAGTCCTGACAGCGGGGCCTAGTCTGACTGTGAACCTAAGCAGACTTGACTGAGCAGGCAGATCCTGAGGTGAGGCTGCGTCCAAGCTGGTGAACCAAAGTGCAATATCAGGTATGTGATACAAGTGCCAGTTCTGACAGAAGGTCGTCTCCCGGAGACGTTAACCCTGTTTCTCCTCCACTTTCTGCCTCCACAGAAGCTGCCCGACCTGATCAGCATTTTCTGTTTTTACTTCAGATTTCCAGCATTTTGCTTATGCACCTTATCGTGTTTGTTTTAACAGGGAGTGTGAAAGTGATAATTGTATCCCATTCAGTTAGAGGAAGCAGTTCCTTTTAATGGCTCTGTTGTGGAACGTGATTTAAGAAAGATGTTTGTAAGCTCCAACGCTGCCGGTGAATCCACAAATATTGACCCAAACGCATATTGTGGAGCTTCAGAGAATAGAAGGGGACATTACTGTTTCAATACTGAAATGCAACAACCCGTAGTTTAGCATTTTTATTGAAATATATAGTGAAACGAAACACAAAAAAAAAAGCTTGAAATATTTTCAAGGTCCAAGTAAAGGATTAGTGCTCACTTATTGAAACTGTGTAGTAAATCTGTGGCAAGTTTCGTGCTGACTCACTGCACAATTTTTGTAACATTGTTAGACACCCTCAGTCAGTAGGACCTGGAAGAACCTCCTCCAGTTGCCTGGAACATCACACGCCTTGATAAAGACGTCTTGCTAAATGCCTGATTGCTTGAGATATTTGCGTGAACAGGAGAAAAGGAAAAATTGCCAATCACACTGTAATTTGGCTCTTCAAATGACATATTCAACCAACACTCACACTACTCAACATTTAAGTGTATACTGTAATTTAATACCACTTTGATTGTACCGTAAATACTTGTATATAAGGTGAGTCATCTACATAACGTATAAGAAACAGGATCTGGATAGGCCATTTGACCTTTGAGCCTGTTCCGCCACTCAATAAGATCATGGCTGATCTTCTACCACAACTCCACCTTTTCCCGCTATCCCCAAATTCCTTAATTCCCTTAGTATCCGAAAATTTATCTTTCTTTGTCTTGAATATAGTCAACGACTGAACATTCACAACCCTCTGGGGTAGAGGATTCCAAAGATTCACAACCCTCTGAGTGAAGAAATTTCTCCTCTCAGTTTAAATGGTCGGCCCCTTATTCTGAGATTGTGACCCCTAGTTCTAGGTTCCCCAGCCAGGGGAATGAAGGAAAGAAGAAAGGACTTGCATTTATATATCACGTTTCATTTCTTTAGGATGTCCCGAGTGCACAGCAAGATCCCAAAAACCAGTGAGATAAATAGCCAGTTAATCTGATTGTAATAATGTATTCAGGGGATGATGCTGAGCAGGACAGTTGGAAACCTTCCTGCTCTTTGAGTGCCATGAGGTATTTCCTGTACAGATGGACAGGACCACAGTTCAAATTCTCATCCAAAAAGGTGGCACCTCTGACAATGCAGAACTCCCTCTGCGCTGCAAGGAAATGTCAGTACTGGAAACTTGAAACTGTAACCTTCCAAATGGAAAGCTAGAGTGCTACCAACTAAACCCAAGTGGACAGTAAATATCCTATGATTTGGGCAACAGAATTGGGGGGAGTCGTCTTACATGGGTGTGTAGAATGGCATAGGTCAGTGACAGCAATCAGCGCAAGTATAATTGGCAAATCCATACTCAACCTCTATTCACTGCATTGCTCTACTTCATGCAGCACCGGTTATATCTGGTATGAAGAAAGAGAAGTCTCTTATATAGGGGCCACCCTACGGGCGCATGACAAATTAATTGGGTCATTTAGCGAATAATTTCATAATCTTTACCTTTCTGCTCTTCTCCCTTCCTCTCCTAAAGGGGCTGACTTGTGGTAGAGTTCCACTGTTGTTAAGACCCGCTCCCATTACTCACTCAAATAGCTATTCTACATACGTGAAGTTTGGACTGAGATTCAAGAAGCTACTTGACATTGTGATGGAGCATCAGAGGCAACAACAACAACTTGTATTTATATAGCACCTTTAACTCAATAAAACATCCCACCGCATTCATAGGTGCATTATAAATCAAAATTTGACACCAAGTCACATAAGGAGATATTAGGACAGATACCCAAAGTTTAGTCAAAGACGCAGGTTTTAAGGAGCGTCTTAAGAGATAGAGAGGTAGAGAGCTGTATGAAGAGAATTCCAGAGCTGAGGGCCCAGACAGCTGAAGGCAAGGCCACCAATGGTGGAGTGATTAAAATCGCAGATGCTCAAGAAGCCAGAATTAAAGGAGTGTAGATATTTTGGAGGATTGTTGGCTGAAGAGTACAGAGAAAGGGAGGGGCAACAATGGAGGGATTTGAAAACAAGGAAGTGTGACTGTGTCTACACATGCATATGCATGTGTACATACACTCACAGACGCACTCATAAACATGCACGTGCACACTACAAGAGAGCAGGAGCAATGGCTCCATATTCTTTTCCTTAACCAAGGGACGCTGAATCTATTGTATTGTAACTGTGTAGAGCTAACACATCAGAAAGCAGGCATCAAAATTGGACTCCCTGCTTAGTGTGGCTCAGAAACCACACTGTGCATTGTAACTGATTTCATGGGTACAATCTCACATGAAGCAACTAATTCACACAGATCATAGTTTATGTGGAGCTTTTACCATAAGCAATGTTATGATCTAAATCTAAGGTTTTAGAGAGTCAGCATAGTTTATATGCTCAAGTGCCTGGAGTGGGGATTGAACCCTCCAGATATTAGCCCTCTCTTTATAAAAGTATTTCTTGTGCCTCATGCATGAAGGCGGCAACTGGGGAAGTGATGGTGTAGTGGTATTGTTGCTGGACTAGTAATCCAGGGACCCAGCATAATGCTCTTGGGTTTGACTCCCGCCATGGCAAATGGTGGAATTTGAATTCAAAAAAAATCTAGCATTAAAAGTCTACTGATGACCATGACCATAATAAAAACCCATCTGGCTCACTAATGCCCTTTAGGGAAGGAAATCTGCTGGCCTATATGTGACTCCAGACTCTCAGTAATGTGATTGACTCTTAAATGCCCTCTGAACTGGGGAAATGGAGTGGGTAATAAATGTTGGCCTGGCCTTCCCATGAATGAATAAAACAAAAACCTGCCCAAACCTCTCTCTGTACCAATAATAAGCTGCACACGAGGAGGTCAATGCCCAATGATAACTCTCTCCCTCATTTCCTTGTTGTATGAGGGAAGGTACCTTGCCTCCATCTGCTTCTTACACTTCCCACAGATGAACAATGCCATATCATAAAATAAAAGGATCACTTAGCTTTGTCCTTCTCAAAGAGTGTTTGTTTGATTCAATTAAAATTCTATTATCCTTAACACATTCCAACAATGGTTCACTAGATTGAGTCCTGGGAATGAGAGGGCTGTCTCATAAGGAGAGACCGAGTAGAATGTGCCTGAACTCTCTGCAGTTAAGAAGAATTAGAGGTGATTTCATTGCAAATTATGCAAATCTTAGAAATCTTGACAGGGTAGAGGCCGAGAAGCTGTTTGCCCTGGCTGGAGAGTCTAGAACTGGGGGTCATAGTCTCATGTTAAGGGATCAGCCATTTACAACTGAGATGAGGAAACATTTCTTCACATAGAAGGCTATGAATCTTTTAAATTTTCTACCCATAAGAGCTCTACATGCCCAGTCATTGAATATACTCAAGGCTGATATTGAGAGGTTTTGGAAAACTAAGTAATCAAGGCATATGGAGATCAGGCACAAAAAAGTGTTGAGATAGGAGATCAGCCGTGACCTTACTAAATGGTGGAGCAGAGTCGAGGGGTCATATGGCATGCTTTTTCTCCAATTTCTTATGTTCTTACGAGTATCCTGCTATATTTTTGAGCTTTCTAGGCAATTTCCATTGCTTGTCCAAGTAAACGATGAACCATTCTCATTCTGTGCCCAAGGATTCAGATTGGGAACTCAACATTCAAAGGAATCACAGTTACAATTCAAGGCTTACTTTTCAACAGGCCTCAGTACCAGTTTAGCTCAGTTGGTTGTACTCTCATCTCTTCATCACAAGGTTATGGATTCAAGCCACAGTGTAGAACTTGAGCACATAAGTCAGCTAATGCTTCAGTACTAGGTTACTAGCAGTGTTGTCCTTTGAATGAAATGATAAACTGAGGCCCCATCCAGCGGTTTCAGTGTTTCAAGTGTGTCTAGGTCATCTCATGGTGTCATTTTAAGAGCAGCAAGGTCAAGACCAATAGTCAATCAAAATTAATTAATTTCATTACTATCGTTCACTCAGAGTAACGTCCTGTGGGTTACCATTGGGATTGGGGTTGGGGGGGGGGGGGGGGGGGGGGGGGGGGGTGGCGGTTGGGGGAGTTGTTGTGAGACTTTGGAATTCTCTTTGTAAGATTGTGGATTCAAGTCCCACTCCAGCAGAGAGGGGATTGCTTTTGGCTGAGACATTAAACCAAGGCTCTGTTTACCCTCATACATTCTGTGGCACTATTTGAAGAATAGAAGGGAGTGTTCCCCAGTGTTCTAATCAATATTTATCTCTCAACCAAAATCAATTAAGCAGTTTACCTAGTTATTACCTTACTTCTGTATGTAGCACCTTGCCATGTGCTGACTGGCTGTTACATTTTCTAATTACAACAGTGACCAAGCTTCAAAAAAAGATACTTCATTGAGTGTAAAGAGTTTTGGGACATTCTGAGGTAAGGTAAGGTGTTATATCAATGCAAGTCTTCCTTTCTGCGTAAATACTTTATGTACTAAACTTTGGCTCGAATCAGTGGGAAAAGAAACACAGTAAGGGGGTCCTCTTTATTTTATAATCAGTGGCAGACTTGGAATACCAAATATTCCACTATTGACATGCCCCATCAAAGTCACACAATGCCCTTTCAAAAGAAAACTAGCCATGCAGAATATTCACTAAGGTGATAATTTTAGGACTGACTGCTTTGCCACTTTTTGTTTTCATTTTACAGTCTGTGCCCATGCAGTACACCACCCTTGAAGAGTGAAATTGTAAACCTTTACTGTCTCTGCATCGATTATAACATTCTTGTACTGGCCTGCCTAGTGAGGCTGTAATTAAATGGCACTTATCAGCATGAATGCATTATAAGGAGCTAACTTGTTCTCATGGTCCTCTGCATGAATCCCTCCTTTCATAAAGCTTTTGAAGAGTTCTTTAAATTATATTTCTGTAATTCTTCACTTTTTTTTTGTTAAAAAATAAAATCTATAACTGTGTACACACACAAGATAATGATGTGTTACCTTGCATCAGCAGCAGTGAGGTCAGAATAACTTCCTTTAGCTAAATCAAAAATTGAGGCCCTGGTAGAGCTTAAATTTACTCTCAATTTTCTACTGATCTCTCCTAAAGGTGTTGACATCTGCAGGTCCCTGCAAAAGTCCCTTTTGTTACCTCACCTAAGTTGCCAACCATCATCTGCAAGCCTGGCCTACTGAGAGCTGGCAGCTATTTGACTGGAGGAGCCATCACAGTGATGCCTTATCCTGTTCTCATTTGACCTCTAGCAATTGACTGAGGTGTAAATTCTGCTTCATGATCTCTAGAACATTCTGTCCATCTGTTTCGTGCAATGGGATTGGTGTGTGGGAACTACGTTACCTCTAAATTGGAACTCTCTTAGATTGCAGGGCCCTCTTATAATTGGTCACTGCTATTAATGTGGCAGCCTCACCTCCACCCCCTCGATCCCAAAAAAGGGCATTTGTATTCAGCTGGTTCTGTCACAAAGATTAAAGAGGCTGGAATCTCTGCATTTCATCCTTACTCAAAGAGGAAGCACAGGACAGAGAGGTTCAGCAAAATCCAAACATGGAATATATGATTTAATAAAAAATAAAAGTGAAAAAGGCCAGAAAGAATGAATGCATTTTTTGTTTTCTTGTCCAGGCCGACATTCCAAGTGCAGTACTGAAGAAGTGCTGCACTGTCGGAGATGCCAGCTTTCGGATGAGTCGTTAAACAAAGGCCCCCATCTGCCAATTTTGAAGGAAGTCAGGGGAGCTCTCCCTGGTGTCCTCGCTGATACTTATCCCGCAAACAGCATCGGTGAAACAGATGATCTGGCCATTTATCACATTGCTGTTTGTGGGAGCTTGCTCTGCACAAAGTGGCTGCCGCACTTTGCTACATTCCAACAGGGACTACATTTCCAAAGTACTTCACTAGCTGTAAAGCACTTTGGGACATGCTGAGGTCTTGCAACGTGAATATAACTGCAAATTCAAAACTGTGCTTTGTGGATCTTGCTTAGCTCAATTGTCTAGAGTGTGGTGCAGAATGGCACCAGTGGTGTGGGTTCAATGCTGGTACTGGCTGTGGTAATTAATAGATGGCTACCTCCTTACCTTGCCCCATGCTTGATGTAGAGTGCTGCTCCTCGAGCTATATAACTAGCTGTCTCTCTCTAGTAGAGAGAGATGCCAATGGCCACTTGTGATCTATTACCTTACCTAAGCTTTGGGATCTTTAATCTCCACCTGACGAGGCCCTGGTTTAATATCTCATCTGAAACTGAAAGAATGAAAAGTCAACCAGGATTCCTGTTCCTGATAACAATGATTGAAGACTTCTTCCTTCCTCTAGCCTAAGTGAGGCCAATTGTATCGGTCCACTCTGGTGCTGGTTGAGACTCTCGAACTCAATCCAAACTATGACCTACTGATCTAGAGGTCACGCCACAAGATACATTCACCTACTAAGCTCACTGAAGAGCTTTAAGTCTCTCTTCTTGATGCAAAATGCAATTGTTAGGCAAGGTAAAAGATTCGATGGCTAAATAATTCCTAAGTTCGCATGTAAAGAGTGGGCATTTAGAGGAAGTTTGAGGAGAGGAGCTATCAGGAGTAGTATCTTGAACTAGGGAGTGGGAACAAAGGCTGACTTAAAGTGACGGTTTTACACACCCGTTTTATTGCTGAAATAAATTCCATAATGCCATGATTCTATAATGTTTTTCAGCAATTCACGAATAAACATTTAATACAGTGCTCTCCTTTGTTGAAGAATTATCTGGAAGCCCGATATAAAACTAATCTTTTTGTTTGGAACTAAACCGTGACCGAGAGAGATACATCGTGTCAACTGTTACAATGTTGACTTCGAACAAGATGTAATATTTAAGAGAATCTAGAGTTAAGGACTCTACAATGCAGTTAATAATCACGTTTAGATTACACCAGCATTTGCACAAATATTACAACTTGTTACAAAGCAAGATTGTCTGCACAGGCCTTGATTCAAAATAAGACGATGTTTTAAAAGGTACATTTTCTGAACAGAGAAACCTTATCAGACATATCTTGTTGAAACTTGATGGAAAAGAAACAGAACGGTTGAATAAGAATTATATAAGATGACGAGGTTGAAAGGATCTATGAGACTAAAGATCCTGTTGTGTCACACATCCTCCGACGCTATCACATGCCTCACCACTGATTTATGTTATGGTTCCTTTCCATCAACATTTTCAATCAAACTACGTTAATTTTGCTCCACTCTGGTAAAAGATTAAAGAAGTAACTTGCATTCAGATATCATAACTTGCATAACCTCAGGACGTCCCAAAGCACCTTACAAGCAATTAACTACTTTTTGAAGTGTTGTCATCATTGTAACATAGAAAATGCAGCAGCCAATTTGTGCACAGAAAGCTCCCACAAAAATCATTGAAATAATTGGCCAGGTGATCTATTTTTCAGTGGGGTTTGTTGAGGGATAAATATTGGCCCAAGCTCCAGTAAGAACTCCCTGTGCTTCTTCAGAATGATGCCATGGGATTTTTTGCACTCACATGAGAGAGCAAACATCTCTGAAAGACAGCGCCTGTGATAGTACAGCACTCGATCAGTACTTCACTGGAATGTCAGCCTAGATTTTGTGCCCTCTGGAATAGGACTTGATCCATGACCCTCTACCGAAACTAATCTAGAAAATGTTGCTTGGCCTCCCAGAGTCCCTGGTGAGCCCAATAACGTTATCGCTAGTTACTGACCCTCCTGTCAGCAGACTCAGTTTCTCTTTATTTACCCTACCAAAAGCTCTCATAGTTTTAAACACCTCTATTAAATCTCCCCTTAAACTTCTACTCTATGAGGAGAACAATCCCAGCTTCTGTAATTCCCTCCACAAAACTGAGTCCTCTCATCCCTAGTACCATTCTAGTAAATCTCCACTGCACCCCCCTCTCCAAGGCCTTGACATCTTTCCCAAAGTGTGCTGCCCAGATTGGGACAGGATACTCCATCTGAGGGCTAACCAAAGTCCCTCATTCTCGAGATAGTTTCTGACCTGCACCTTTCAAAGTGCATGAAATGGATGGTAGGAGAGGACCTATTTTGCAAGAGATTGATTTTAGTAAATATTAACCCGAGTAGAGAATTCCAGCCTGAGGAGGTCAAAGGGTTTGTTTATTCAGAAATCTGTAGAGTGCAGGCTCCATCTCACCATGTAGAATTCATTCTGAATTCATCTCTAGCTTCCAAACCCGAGTATTATGAATCCTCTTTTTCTCGTCTGGCCCTTCCTCATCTCCCAGGACATCACCGTCAATGCAATCCACTGCCAAGCCAGGAAGCCGGCAAGTTACTCCCTCAGCTTCTTGGCAGAGTGGAGCAGTCTTTCCTTTCCAAAGCAATATCCGACACACAGACCTCCAGCCCAGTGGTCTATCCTTTTTGGTAAGTCACGACATTTGGTTGCAATTGTGATCTAGGCGTCTCACGTTCTTCTTGAAAAAAATCTTATTGCAGCAAATAAGTGGGTTGGATCAATCCAGCTGGTAACTGATAAATGAAAAAAAAATTTAAAAAAGAACCATTTTCTCTCTGAATCCATTGGCATTGATACTCCATGGCGCTGCCAACTGTTTCTCAGGTACAAAGTAAGTGCCTGAGCTTCACAATAGCGGATGGGGTGAGCCATCTCATTACAATATGGCTGCCCACCATCTTCGTTAAGACCCAAGAGCCTGGTCTGCAATAGGTGTTTAGCTGTTTGCCTGTCACTCAAACCTACTGAGGCCCCTTTGCAAATTTGGGAGTCCCCGAAAGCATATCGTGGTGGCTGCATCCAGGAAAATATGACCCCCATTCTACAGGGATCAGCTTAGAGAATAAGAGTTCAAATCCCAGCAATGTAGTTTGTGAATTTGAATTCAGCTGAAATAAAAAAAGCCAGCATCAATAAAAGTGACAATGAAGCTGTTGGATTGTTATAAAAATCCCAATGGTTCACTAATGTTCTTTCAGGAAGCAAACGTAGTGCCCTGAGCTATATACGACTCCAGTCCCACATCAACATGTTTGAACTCTTACTGCCCTCTGAAGTGAAGTAAGCCACTCAATTGAATGAAACCACTATTAGTACCTCAAGAAGGAGGCTTGCTACCACCATCTTCTCATGGGCAATTAAGGATGGACAATAAAATGCTGGCCTTGCCAGCGATGCTCACTTTCCGAGAAGGACTTAAAAAGAACATTGTATTTACAAAGCACCCAGCAAAATGATACAAACTCCATTGAACTGCATCATGGCAAAACATATCATAATTCCACAAGGTTATGTCACCTTTAGTTTAATAACTGCAGACATAAATTCTTCTTAGTTTCCACCATATGTCACCACAATGTTGCTAAAGCCTGAATGTGTGTCCTGCGATGCGCTCAATCTACAGCAGTATGAAAGTCAAATAACTCAATCAATCCATTTACACATTTGCAAACTGTATCGTGACACTTTATTTGAACAAAATAGGAAATTGTGCTGCAAAAAGTATTTTGGTCATCCTTTATTCTGAATTGTTACTAAAACATCCAATCAAATAAATGAAGTAGTTGTACTAGTGGGATTCAGAAAGAATTACATCTCCATATGGGATTGAGACAGATACTGCTCTCAGGATCAGATTATACCAAGAAATGCAGGCTAATCGTTTTGCTTACATATCCAAACTGAATCTCAGTGCAGTTTGTGTCAAGGGGGAGAATACCATTCCCACCAAATAACCATGATGAGATCAATGAGAGGCCATTTGAATGTATGTAGACTTAATCCAAAAATTGTATCATGTCTCTTCATTCTTGGTCCTTTGTCCTCACAGGTTGTGTCCACAGCTATGACTTCACTCTGTGGGCTGAAGGGGCCATGGCCTCTTCTGGTATTAAGATGTTTGTGGAGGATGGAAAACATGAAACCCTATTAGAAGAGGTGAGTGCTACACTGGATGCTGTGCAGAGCTGCTTTCACACTAACCCCATCATGGCAGGAGAAGGGAATTCCAGCACAGTATTTACCGTTACTCCTACACACCCTCTTGTAAGTAAAAAGAACAAAAAATTTATTTAACTCAACATGTGTTTTATACATCATCACCCTGGAGAGTTATATTTTATCCACTCTCCACTTTCGGACATCCCTCTGGCTGTCCTTAAGGTAGTGTCTCTTGCTGGTGTTTGGGTGCAGCACCATTACCAGTATCTGGTGGCTCTCTCTCATCAACGAGATTTGAATGCATTTGGCATTGTGGATGGCAACTGAGAACCCCCACAACCCAAGCCAATAGCGTCCCTCTTGCACATGCAGACAAACACGCACACACACGCTTTCCAGCAAAGTTTTGCTGGATGTCAATCTAATGACCATTATCTCGTCACTGCTTGCAGAACCTTGCTGTCACATCTCTCACATTATAATGGTGACTACATTTCAAAAGCACTGTATTAACCATAAAGGGCTTTGGGACATCCTGAGGTCATGAAAGGCATTATAGAAATGCAAATCTTTCTTCTCCTCCTTTCAATCAGGACCAGCAACACTCACTTAACTCAGGAACATCGAGGCCAATTGTTTTGTTGCAGCCAACCCAGTGCCTTACACATGCAGAAACCCATCACCGTGTTTGAGAACCTACCAAACTACTGAGAATTTAAACTAAAAAAAAAATAATTTGTGTTTGTTTGCTATGGAGGCACATCCCCTACCTGGACAGATACACTTCACTTACCTAAACCCAGAAAACATGGGCACAGGTTGGCAAGAGTCAAAGTTTGGACTCATCCAAAACCTTGCTGCCCTGTCCTAACTCATACCAAATCTCATTCACCCATCACCTCAGTGACCAATATTTGCTCCTGGTCTGACAATGCCTTGATTTTAAAATTCTCATGCTTGTTTTCAAGTCCCTTTTTGGTCTTGCTTCTTCCAATTTCTGTAATCTCCTCTGGCCCTCGAACCATCTGAAGTATCTGCGTGAGTCTAATTCTGGCCTCTTGTTCATCCCCAGTTTTCATTGTTGCACCATTGGCAGTTGTGGGAGAGAATAATTTCTTGCTGCTTGTTTTTGACCTTGATAACCTGACCTGTCCCCCAAGGGCATTTACAGGAAGCTGCCATTCTGAAGAAACTTCCTTCTGCAAACAATCTCGGAATGACCTTAGGATATCCTTATTTAGACCACTTTCCTACAGGAATTACCCAAACCAAGGGCCGACACAGAGCAGGCAAGATTAAACTAGATTTGCATCTCAGCATCTAAACATCACAAATGATCCTACAGGCTCCAAACTGCCAACCAATGATGCCACGGGAGATCAATTACGTTAATAAAGCTTTAGTAGCAAATAGTAGAGGGTGGCTGGGCAGGTTGAGAAAGTGGTTAATAAAGTACACGGGATCTTAGGCTTTACAAATACTGAAGAGGCATGGAGTACAAAAGCAAGGACGTTAAGGTGAACCTTTATAAAACACTAGTTTGGCCTCAGGTGGAGTTATTGTCCAATTATAGGCACCACATTTGAAGAAGAATATGAATGCTTTAGAGAGGATGCAGAAAGAGATTCATGAGAATGATTTCAGGGCTCAGGACATCAGTTAAGTGGATAGATTAAGTAGAATAACCCCAGCTTCTCCAAAGAAGAGAAACTCGAGAGGAGATTTGATAAAGTTGCTCAAAACCAAGACGGGTCTAGATAGAGAGGAATTATTCCTGTTGGTGAGAACAAGAGGTGACCTATTTAAGGTGATTGGCAAAAGAACCAATGATGACATGAGAAGGAACTTTTTTTTAAACACAGCCAGTGGTTAGGGTCTGGAATGCACTGCTTTATCGTGTGGTGGAGGAAGCGTCAACTGGAGCTTTTAAAAGCAAATTGGATAAACAACTGAAAAGAAAAAAAAATTGCATGGCTGTGGGGAAAGGGCTGGGAGTGGGACTAGCTGAGCTGTTCTGAGTAGAGAGCCGCCAGGGACATGATGGGCCAAACAGCCTCCTTTATGTGCTCTGACCATTCTTTGGTGTAGATGTTTGGTCTCTGGATTGTCAGAGACTGGAAGCGCAACCCAAGTTGCACATCAGGACCCAACGGAAGTCCTCAGGCGTTGACCTCCCAGGGAATTACTGGGAAGTTTGAACTCACAATGGGCAATTTCCCTGCTCCCCAGGGCCCTCTGCAATTTCGAACAGTTCCTTCTAATGTACTTACTTCAATAGTTAAGCAGGGAATGTTAGTCAGAAAAATCTTAGTCTAACTCCTGGGTAACTACAGAGCAGGTGAGATTGGTAACCCCCAATCACTCACACTGACTTCCCTCGATTTCCCAAGCCCCCGACTATCCCCATGAACCCCCGATCCCTGACCAACATCTGACTACCCACATGACCCCTGACTACCCCGACCTGACTAGCTTCCATACGACCCTACGACCCCCAGCCCGATCTTACTAGCCCTCCGAACCACACTGACCCTCGACCAGCTGATTAGCCCTCCCGACCAGAGACCACCATCCCCCACCACCCGACTACCTCCCGACCAGTCCCAACACCTGACTGCCCTCCCAACCCGGCCCTTCCTGACCCAGACCACCTACCACCCGCTCACTTCCCTCACCCACCCGACCTATTCACCCATTCACTAACATTCACACTGGGCATTTAAACTTACCATACAGCAGAGAGTGCGGTGGAAAGTGGACGTGTTCAGTCATCCCCCACCGACTTGATTCCCCTGTGTGGGAGTTTTCTGATGTACTGCACACTCCGCATTTCTGAAGAGGTCAGGCTTGGAAGGCCCGTCCAGAAATGTGGAGCCGAATCGGGACACTGAAAAGTACAGTCAGAGCGACAGTCCGACGGGGATTACTGCTTCGCAGAAGATCAAAGCACAAGATTCTATAGTTATTAAAATTCTTTCATGGGATGTGGGCATCGCTGGCTAGGCCAGCATTTATTGCCCATCCCTAACTGCCCTTGAGAAGATGGTGGCAAGTCACCTCCTTGAACTGCTGCAGTCCATGTGGAGTAGTTACACCCACAGCGCTGTTAGGAAGGGAGTTCCAGGATTTTGACCCAGTGACAGTGAAAGAACGGCAATATATTTCCAATTCAGGATGGTGAGTGGCTTGGAGGGGAACTTGCAGGTGGTGGTGTTCCCATGTGACTGCTGCCCTTGTCCTTCTAGGTGGTAGAGGTTGCAGGTTTGGAAGGTGCTGTCAAAGGAGCCTTGATGAGGTACTGCAGTGCATCTTGTAGGTGGTACACACTGCTGCTACTGTGAGGGAGTGAATGTTTATGCTGGTGGATGGGGTGCTGATCAAGCTGCTTTGTCCTGGATGGTGTTAAGCTTCTTGGGTGCTGTGGGAGCTGCACTCATCCAGGCCAGCGGAGAGTATTCCAACACACTCCTGACTTGTGCCTTGTGGACAGGCTTTGGGGAGTCAAGGGATGAGTTTCTCGCCTCAGAATTCCCAGCCTCTGGCCTGCTCTTGTAGCCACAGTATTTATATGGCTGGTCCATAAGTTTCTGGTCAATGGTAACCCCCAGGATGTTGATAGTGGGGGATTCAGGAGTTCTCTCTTGCTGGAGGTGGTCATTGCCTGACATGTACATGGCACAAATGTCACTTGGCACTTCCCATCCCAAGCCTGAACGTTGTCCTGGTCTTGCTGCACATGGACACGCACTGTTTCAGCATCTGGGGATTTGTGAGTGGTACTGAACATTAAACCTTCCTTAACAGCATAAAAGTGTTTTAATTTGTAGATAATCACAGAATCCAATCATCTTAGAATGCCATTTTGAGTAGGGCAGGAGCTGTAATTTTAGTGCCTGTGGCATGAGTGTCAGCCATGTTGAGTGTGGCACTGGCTGCTTTAGGCTTTCTACAAACAAGGAGATAAAATCGCAGGACGAACAAACAATGATTTTTTTTTTGTTGGCATGTTTGAAATGTGAGAAAAATGTGACAATTTAGCAAAAGTTGAAAGACAGTGAGCTTCATAGAAACACTGTGCCTGCATTTTCTCACGAGTCTGCTATGGAGTTAAGAAGGGTATTTATGGGATGAATGACCTGGTTCAAAGGTTATGGTTTTATCATATGATTGAGGTGAGGTCACATAACTCCCAAGTACTTACCACAAACATCATCTGATAAGGAGCTTCAGCTGTGGTCTTGTTCTTATCCTCAATATTTTTCTGCTCCTCAAGGTGAGTTACGTCAGTGTTCTGAAGCAAAACACTTGCCACATTTTGCAGCTAGGATCACTACCAAGCACATTTTTTGTCCCATATTTGATACAGTCTGTTTTTGACCAGTGTTTGACGTGCAAATAGAGGCAAATTTTGTCAGGCCTCATGCCATTAGGTGGGCCCAAATGCTTGCTGGGAAGTTGCAGGAAGTGTGTAAGGCCCAACTCCTGGCCTGGCTGAATTTACTTGTTAATGCATTCATCCAAATTTCTTAGTAGTCATGGTTACTACCTGTAAGACAAAAAAAAATCAGAGAAACTCCATACAGTTCCCTGCCACTGTCACCTCTCTCAGTTATCATTGACAACCATCTACATCAGGCAAACTGCGCTAACCATTTCCCATCAGTATAAAGCAACACTTAAACTGAATAAAATGTGTTGCTATTTCATGCAGTTCAGTGCTTACTGGCTTATTTTGAATAAGCCAATTGAAAGTTTTTTTTACATCTGTATCCAATTAACATCTCACTTTAGAATATAATAGCCCAGGAGAGGCTATTAAAGTCTCCAGAACACAAAATAAGACAGAGTGTTTGGAAAGGGCTAGGAATCTAACCTCACGCACATCAGATAAAGGGACAACAATGACAAGGGGGATGGGAAATACAGGACTGAAGGTGTTGTATCTGAATGCACACAGTATATGAAATAAGGTAAATGAGCTTGTGGCACAGATTGAAATTGGTAGGTATGATGTGGTGGGCATCGTGGAGACATGGCTGCAAGGGGATCAGGACTGGGAGCTAAATATCCAAGGATATACATCCTATCGAAAAGATAGGCAGGTTGGCAGAGGAGGTGGGGTTGCTTTATTAGTAAGAAATGAAATTAAATCGATAACAAGAAACGACGTAGGGTCAGATGATGTAGAATCTGTGTGGATAGAGTTGAGGAACCGCAAAGGTAAAAAAACCATAATGGAGTTATGTACAGGCCTCCGAACAGTAGTCAGGATGTGGGGCACAAAATACACCAGGAGATAGAACAGGCGTGTAAGAAAGGCAAGGTTACAGTGATCATGGAGGATTTCAATATGCAGGTAGACTGGGAAAATCAGGTTGGTAGTGGATCCCAAGAAAAGGAATTTGTGGAATGTCTACGAGATGGCTTTTTGGAGCAGCTTGTGGTGGAGCCCACTAGGGAACAGGCAATTCTAGATTTAGTGATGTCTAATGAGGCAGATTTGATAAGGGAGCTTAAGGTGAAGGAACCCTTAGGAGGAAGTAACCATAATATGATAGAATTTACCCTGAAATTTGAGAGGAAAAAGCTGGAATCAGATGTAACGATATTACAGTTAAATAAAGGCAACTACGAGGCATGAGGGAGGAGCTGGCCAGAATTGATTGGGAGATGAGCCTAGCAGGAAAGACATTGGAACAGCAATGGCAGGAGTTTCTGGGAGTAATTTGGGAGACACAGCAAAAATTCATCCCTAGGAAGAAGAAGCATACTAAAGGGAGGACGAGGCAACCATGGCTGACAAGGGAAGTCAGGGACAGCATAAAAGCTAAAGAGAAAGCATACAATGCGGTGAAGAGCAGTGGGAAACCAGGGGATTGGGAAGCCTACAAAGACCAACAGAGGACAACTAAAAAAGAAATAAGGAGGGAGCAGATTAAATATGAGGGTAAACTAGCCACTAATATAAAAGAGTTTTTTAGATATATAAAGGGCAAGAGAGAGGCAAAAGTGGACATTGGGCCACTGGGAAATGATGCTGGAGAAGTAGTAGTGGGGAACAAAGAAATGGCGGAGGAACTGAATAGGTACTTTGCATCAGTCTTCACAGTGGAAGACATGAGTAACGTCCCCAAAGTTCAAGAGAGTCGGGGGGCAGAGGTGAGTATGGTGGCCATTACCAAGGAGAAGGTGCTAGGAAAACTGAAAGATCTGAAGGTAGATAAATCACTTGGACCAGATGGATTCCACCCCAGAGTTCTGAAGGAGATAGCTGAAGAGATAGTGGAGGCGTTAGTGGTGATCTTTCAGGAATCACTGGAGTCAGGGAGGGTCCCAGAGGACTGGAAAATCATTAATGTAATCCTCCTATTTAAGAAGGGAGTGAGGCAAAAAATGGGAAATTACAGGCCAATTAGCCTGACCTTGGTCATTGGTAAGATTTTAGAGTCCATTATTAAGGATGAGATTTCAGAATACTTGGAAGTGCATGGTAAAATCAGGCAAAGTTAGCATGGTTTCATCAAAGGGAGGTTATGCCTGACAAATCTGTTAGAATTCTTTGAGGAGGTAATGAGTAAGTTAGACAAAGGAGAGCCAATGGATGTTATCTACTTGGACTTCCAGAAGGTCTTTGACAAGGTGCCGCACAGGAGGCTGCTCAGTAAGATAACAGCCCTTGGTGTTAGAGGCAAGGTACTAGCATGGATAGAAGATTAGCTGTCTGGCAGGAGCAGAGAGTGGAGATTCTCAGGATGGCGGCCGGTGACTAGTGGACCGCAGGGGTCAGTGTTGGAACCACAACTTTTCTGTTTATACATTAATGATCTAGATGAAGGAGCTGAGGGTATCCTGGCTAAGTTTGCAGATGATACGAAGTTAGGTGGAGGGACAAGTAGTATTGAGGAGGCGGGGAGGCTGCAGAAGGATTTGGACAGGTTAGGAGAATGGGCAAAGAAGTGGCAGATGGAATACAGTGTGGGGAAGTGTGAGGTCATGCACTTTGGTAGGAAGAATAGAGGCGTAGACTATTTTCTAAATGGGGTGAGAATTCAGAAATCTGGAGTGCAAAGGGACTTGGGAGTCCTAGACCAAGATTCTCTTTTAAGGTTAACTTGCAGGTTGAGTCGGTAGTTAGGAAGGCAAATGCAATGTTGGCATTTATTTCGAGAGGATTAGAATATAAAAGCAGGGATGTGCTGCTGAGGTTTTATAAGGCTCTGGTCAGACCACATTTAGAATATTGTGAGCAATTTTGGGCCCCGTATCTCAGGAAGGATGTTCTGGCCCTGGAGAGGGTCCAGAGGAGGTTCACGAGAACGATCCCAGGAATGAAAGCCTTAATATATGAGGAACATTTGAGGACTCTGGGTCTATACTCGATGGAGTTTTGAAAAATGAGGGGGGGGATCTGATTGAAACTTACAAAAAAGTGAAAGGCCTGGATAGAGTGGACGTGGGGAAGATGTTTCCATTAGTAGGAGAGACTAGGACCTGAGGGCACAGCCTCAGAGTGAAGGGAAGACCTTTTAGAACAGAGATGAAGAGAAACTTCTTTAGCCAGAGAGTGGGGAATCTATGGAATTCATTGCCACAGAAGGCTGTGGAGACCAGATCATTGAGTGTATTTAAGACTGAGATAGATAGGTTCTTGATTGGTAAGGGAATCAAAGATTATGGGGAGAAGGCGGGAGAATGGAGTTGAGAAACCTATCAGCTATGATTGAATGGCGGAGCAGACTCGATGGGCCAAATGGCCTAATTTCTGCTCCTATTTCTTATGGTCTTATAAACAGGAATATATGAATAGAACCAAAGTATTGTATGCCTGATCTCACATTAAATACATCAGCTGACTGAGGCTGCCCAAGTGTTCATCAGCCATTCAGATGGTGAACAGTTGGAAAGTGGAGACTTTGGGGAGCTTCAGGCAGCTGACACAGTTAAAATGTTATCAGATCAACCTCTACAACAGCAACATTAATATGTTAAAATGTCCCAAAGCACTTCACAGGAGTCACATTAGAAGATATTAGGTGTCAAAGTGGTAGGTTTTAAGGAGCATCTTAAAGGAGAGAGGGTGGGAGAGGTGGAGAGGGTTAGGGGGGCAATTGCAGAGCTTAGGACCTGGTGTGTAGCATCTAAGCTCTGCAATTGCCTCCCTAAGTTTGTTTTATAGTGATGTGAGATGAGGGGTAAATGTTGACCAGGTCACAAGGGCCATCCTGCTCTTCTTTGATGTAGTGCCTTGGGATCTTTTACATTGAGCTAGGAGGTCAGACTTGGTTTAACTTCTCATCCAAAGATGTCACCGCTAACATTACAGCACTCCCTCAGTACTGCACAGGAGTATCAGCCTGGATCCCATGCTCAAGTCTTTGGATCGAGAATGAACCCACAACTTTCTGAATCACTGAGCTATGCAAATCTTTACTTTAAGATGCAGTGTTGGGATTAAAAAGAAAGAACCAGCATTTATGTAGCACCTTTCACAGCCTCAGGACATCCCAAAGCACTTTAAAGCCAATGAAGTAATTTTGAACTCTAGTTACTGTTATGATGCAGGAAATGCTGTATCTTTCATAATGTTCTTTTTGCTCATCAGACCTTAGAGACCTCAATATGTACAGATATGTAACATTTCTACTACTAATTGAAAATCTTCAACATCAATCAAATATCAGAAGATACATGGAAAAGATTTATCAAGATCTGGCAAGGCCTTAATCATTTGCCATGTGCCAGTCATTTTCGATTGCCCTGTTTATACTGTTATCCAGTCCAGGTTTTTCTATTTACTGTTCTCACTTGTGCAGAAGTTTCTTGAAATGTGTTTTATTTTAATGAAAAAAGGATAGTTAGCTGGTTAATCTCCCCATCTCCTTTGAAATTCAGACATAAATACTGATGTCAAGCCCAGTCAATCAGAACCATGCATTCCAAGTATCAGACACGAATCTTATTTTTACTTTAAGATTACATATTTTGACAGTAGTCATGCATGCCCAACAGTGACATTCCATTATGAGGATAAAGGCATGATGGAACCTCTACTGACATTGTGGTTGTCAAAAGTAAAAGAAAATATGTTACCTTAAAACTACATGATGCTTACATTTATTATGACATTCAACATTTCACAAAATGACTCCCTTATGGACTGCAAACTTGGCAGTCATCGACACCAGTACCACCCCATAAACAGCATTAAGATCAATGGCCAATGAAGCTGTTTTAGTGGTGTTGGTCGGGTGAGGGGGGTGGTTGGCTAAGACACCAGGGAAACTCCTTTCTGTTAGAACTACTGTGAAGTCCTTAATGTCACCTTCATCACCTCAATAACCAGACCTTGGTTCAATATCTCATCTGATGAGGGGCACCTCTGATGTTGCAGCAGTCCTTCAGCATTGCACTGGAATGTCAACTTAGATCATGCAGTAAAACCTGACATAGCAAGTCAGAATGCTCCCAACTAAACCAGGCCATCACCTCATTTTCAATTATTATATGAATTTTACTAGTAAGTAATATATATATAAATTTTAATTATAAAATATGATTTAAAAAAGAACTATTCTTAATTTAGAATCATAGAAAGTTTACAACAAAGAAAGAGGCCACTTGGCCCATTGTGCTGCACCAGTTGCTAAATGAGCCACCCAGTCTAATCCCACTTTCCAGCATTTGGTCCGTGGCTCTGCAGGTTCCGGCACTTGAAGATCCATATCCAGACACCTTTTAAATGAGTTGAGGGTTTCTGCCTCTACAACCCTTTCAGGCAGTGAGTTCCAGGCCCCCACAACCCTCTGGGTGAAAAACCTTTTCATCTCCCCTCTAACTATTCTACCAATCACTTTAAATCTATGCCCCCTTGTCACTGACCTCTCTGCTAAAGTAAATAGGCCCTTCCCATCCACTCTATCCAGGCCCCTCACAATTTTGTGCATCTCAATCAACTCTCCCCTCAGCCTCCTCTGTGCCAAGGAGAATAATCCCAGACTATCCAATCTTTCCTCGTAGCTGCAATTTTCCAGTCCTGACAACATCCTCATAAATCTCCCCTGTATCCTCTCTAGTGCAATTACATACTTTCTGTAATGAGGTAACCAGAACTGCACACAGAACTCAAGGTGTGGCCTAACCAATGTTTTATATAGTTCCAGAATAATCTTCCTGCTCTTATATTCAATGCCTCAGCTAATAAATAAAAGTATTTCATATGCCTTCTTAACCACCTGGTCAACCTGTCCTGCTACTTTTAGGGATCTGTGGACATTCACTCCAGGGTCTCTCACTTCCTCGACACCTCTCAGTATCCTCCCATTTATTGTGTGATCCTTTGCCTTGTTTGATCTCCCCAAATTCATCATCTCACACTTCTCTGGGTTGAATTCCATTTGCCACTCTTCTGCCCATCTCACCAGTCCGTTGATATCTTCCTGCAGTCTAGAGCATCCTCCTCACTATAAACTGCACAGCCAATTTTTGTGTCGTCTGCAAACTTCTTGATCATTCCCCCCACATTTATGTCCAAATCGTGAGCCCTGTGCAGCCCCACTGGAAAAAAGCCTTCCAGTCACAAAAAACATCCATCACCAATTACCCTTTGTGAATGTACCATGAATCTTTGGAATGCTCTACCCTAGAGGGTTGTGGATGCTCTTTTGTTGAATATATTTAAGGCTGGGAGAGACAGATTTTTTTGTTCCTCAGGAAATGAAGGGATATGGGGAGCAGTTGGGTAAGCGGAGTTGAAGCCCAAGATCAGCCATGATCATATTGAATGGTGGACCAGGCTCCATGGGCCATTTAGTTTACTCCTGCTCCTATCTCTTGTGTACAGTTTGCTTGAAGTTCCTCGAAGACTCAGTAGGTAAATAACACATAGGGAGAGGTTTTGATTTGGGCACCAAAATGGGCATGATAAGGGTAACATGCTAATGGTGCCCACTCAACATGACAGTTGGGAGAACTGAACCACTTTTAAGTTCAGGTCTCTTTAATACTTTCTTGGCGAGCTGCCAGGGGTGGGGCAAGAACAGGTCGGCAGCAGGCCAGAAGATTTTTGTGCAGAACTGCTCCTGACCCCACAAAAAATCTGAATAGAACCCCCCCCCCCAACAAAAAATCTTATCTTTTGGGACAGGTGTCCAACAGTCCCTTTAAGATCACTGGTCAGGCGCCCCATTGCCTGGAGAAATTAGATTGACTTGGGCTATTTGTGTTTCACCCATTTCCCCTTGAAAGCTGTAGTCAGGGTCTTACCACAGGTATTAAGCCTTTATGTGTATATCGAAACAGTCTCTCACCTACTTTAGGCGGAGTGTTGGAGCCCATTTAAAGCCCTGCCTGATGGTTGCTATAGACAAGCCAATAAATACACAAGGTCCCCGCCCAGGCTCTCAAATGCTGATTGCCCGTTCCTTGGGTGCATTGCCAAAGGTGTCATCATTCAGATGATCTTAGCTAGGACTGTGCCATGATTGGGTTCGGCATTGTTGGGCTACTTGTGGCTTGGGTAACAGAGAAGAGGGTTGCCATTTCTGATCATTGTACAATTATCACTACTGGAAAGGTGTGAGTACGTGGATGTTGGGCAGAACAGGAATGAGCTGCCATCACTGGCTAATTTTCACCATCAGGGTGAGTGCAAAATTGCCTGTTATACACCCTACCAGTGTTTCTCCCTTCCAGTGACTCCTAAACCGAAAACGTTACATCCTTATTCGAAAAAAAAGGGGGGTGAGGACAAATCCAGCAGCTCTAGGCCTGTCAGTTTAACCTCAGTGATGGGAAAACTCTTCCAAAAGATAATCAGTGACAAACTTAACAGTAACTTGGACAAGTGCAGATTAATTAAGGAAAACCCAGCACAAATTAGACAAAGGCAAATCATATTTAACTAACTTGTTGAGTTTTTTTTAATGAGGTAATTAGAGTGTTGATGAGGTTAATGCAGCTGATGGAAATATTTCTCCACCCAGAGGGTTGTTAAGGTCTCAAACCCACTCCATGAAAATGCGCTGGGAATCAGATTCCATAGGAACTTTCACAAGGTTGGATTTGAAGTGGACTAACTTGCAGGGTTTGTTGGGGTGGGCGGGGAGGGTGGGGGGAAGCTGAAGGGTGAGACGAAACTGGACAGCTTTTTCAAAGGTCTGACACCGGCAGGATGGGCCAAATGGCCTCCTTCAAGGCTTCTATAAACCCTAAACACTAATCCTAATCTCTAACTCTAAATCATGTGGTGTCAATAGCAGCTCACACTGCTGACTGCAACGTCAATGGTCACTGTGTTGCCTCCAATGGGGCAGGTAGGCTGTATTGTCAATATTCTGCCCATCTTCTGAAATGGTAGTCAAAGACACTGTAAATGTATTCCTATGACAACATTTAAAGATGAATTGAATAAGTATTTGTGAAAGAAGAGTATGGGAAGAGATTACAGGGAAACGGCAGGGAAGTACAATTAGACTTGAAGAAGAACCGACATGGGCACAGGAACGATGGACTGGATGGCTTCCTATGCTGTATATTTTACGCAGGAAACTTGAAAGATCAAGTCAGTTGCCAGTTTTACAACTCTGCCCGACTTTACTTGCCACTAAAGCCAATGATAAAACCAACCACAGAGTAAAACAGGCGGACAACCCAGTGTAATCGTGTCAGGCATGTTAGGCTCAAATGGCCTCTGCAGGTTCAGTATCTTGAGGGCAGGAGGGAGGACAATGGGGGTAGGGAGGGGTAAAAGAACAGTATTGTGTACAAAATGGTTGATCGTGACTCAGCAAAGCAACCCCCTTTTGGGTTCCCCCAATTTCGTTTTCCTCGCTGCCAATTCACTACCATCCACTTTGCACAGCGCCCAAGGCGAATTTCACCCACAGTGAATTTTTCATTAAGTTACAAAAGTTGGGATTCGCCAGTCCTTCCCACTTTGTGAGTCAGGCTTTTTCTTTCTAGTTTTGAGTTTACACAAACATTGAGTAACTAACTGGGTTTTCACTTTGCTGTTCAGGTGTCATTTCTGGTGCGTATAATTCCCAGTCCAGATTGGTTTCTTGGTGCTAACAGTATCAACCTGTGTGAGAATGATAATTGGAAAAAATCCTGCACCTTGGATCTATTCCCTTGGGATGCTGGGACAGACAGTGGATTTACATTTTCGTCTCCAAACTTTGCCACCAACCCTCAGGAGACAATATTCCAAATAACCGCCAAGTACCCGTCCCATCCAGCCAATTCCTTCTACTATCCACGTCTGGAAGCATTGCCCAGAATGGGCCACTCAGAGTTCACTCTGCTCTCCGCAACCTCGCCCAGTCAGGCGTCGAGCGAGGAACCTGAGAAAACGCAATCAACCCAAGGACAGAAACAAAACTTGACAGAGCTTCCACAGGTTATCCGGATGCTGACTGAGAATGGGACGAAGACTGAAGCCGAACTCTTCAAAGTCGATGATGGTTTCAATGATGTGCTTGAAAAGCTGTTGAAAAAGGAGCCTGGAAGTAGGTTCAACACAAACGGAAAGAGTAAGTGATAACCTGAGCTGGACCATATATTCACAGGGATAGGGTCAGTAATAGGCCTTTCAGTCCTCTGAGCCCCTTCTGGCATTCCATTAGATCATGGTGAATCTGAACCTTAACTCCACAGACCTGCCTTAGTTTCATATCCCTGAATGTCCTTGCCCAAGCAAAAATCTATTGATCTCAATCTTGAAAGCTCCAATGATCCAGTATCCACAGCCCACTGTGAGTAGAGAATCACACATTTCTTAGTCACGCTCTGTGTGAAAATGTACTTCCTGATTTTGCTCCTGAACAGCCTGGCTCTAATTTTAAAATTAAATCCCCTCGCTCTTTATTCCCCACCAGAGGAAATTGTTTCTCCATATCGCCCCTAATGAATCCATTTAACAGTCTGAACACCTCAATCAGATCACCCCCTAAATGTAGGAGTACAAGACAAGTTTATGTAACTCCTCCTTATAAGTTACTCTCTAAGCCCTGACTCCAATTTTCTCAATTAGTGGCAGTTGGTTAGGAACTTTTCTGCATCTTCACCTGCCATCACTTGCTGGGTTTCCACTGCACTTTCAGTGAAGTAACAAGAAGGAGCAGCTCCAAGGAATTCTCCGGCCATTGTGATAGGCAAAACTTAAAAGAATGTTGGTACATAAATCGACTCATAACGTTTAATATTGAGAAGTAGTTTGAGGCATCTGCACTATGGTGCAGAACTTATCCACTGGGATCACATGTAGAAACTCAGACACATGATTCCCATAGTTTTCCATCCATTAAACTTTGCACCAGGAATGTCAATTCATGAGATTACTCATTTGACCGTTGAAGGTAATCGGACCTGATGTTGTGACCCATGTTCCTCGACAGAGAGCCACAATAATGTTGCTGCTCCCCCTCTGATTTGTACTCCCTTCAAAAGTGGCTTCCATGCTGGAAGTGCACAATTGTGGAATTGACCCTCGGGTTTTTTTTCTCTATTTTCTTCCACTGCGGAGGCTTGAGCACAAAGTCTAAGCTGAGACTCCGCAGCGTTGTACTGACAGAGTGCTGCACTGTCAGAGGTTCTGTTCCTTCAGATTGGGCATTAAACTGAGGCCCCAGCTGCCATCTCAGTTAGATGAAAAAAAAGCATTATTTTGATGAAAGGCTGGAGAGGTATCCCCAGTGTCCTGCCCAACATTTATCCCTCAACCAATATCACGAAAGGCAGATAATCTGATATTGACACCTTGCTGTTTGCTGTGTGCAAATTGGCTTCTGTGTTTCCTACATTACAGTATTTCATTGATTGTAAAGCACTTTGAAACATCCTGATGCTGTGAAAAGTGATATAGAAATGCAAGTTCTCTTTTTTCCTTTTGCTGCTAAACACAGTAAATCAAGGAACCTCCCCCTGCTGTTCCTCTTAAGATGTTAAAACACCATCCTACATAGGCTGACTTCTCGCTGCATCCAAAAACCGAGATTCGTCAACTTTCCTGTGGTTAACCATAAAGATGTCTATACAGGGTTGCTATGTTGTGATGGGAAATATAGCATTGTGGAAATCATCAAAGTGAAGGGCCAAAACCCATTGTGCAGGATACCATTAGGGATATAAACAGTCAAAGGGGAAACAAGGTAAATTGGCTATTTGTGTTTGATGAGACCAAGATTGGATTTTAAAAGTCTGAAGATTGTAGAATGAAGGAAAATGACTCAGAGATCCAGAAGGATAGACTTCACTGGGTTGCTTTTTCCAGCCCTGTACATTCCAATGTGCATAGCACTGACGCTGGACTGAATTTTAAAAACTGCAGAGAAGATCTGCTGGTGCCAAAACAAAAAATTCCTCAGCAATTCCCACTGTTACTTTCTAGAGCTAAAAGAAACCAGAAATTTACTGGCTTCTATTGTTGGAGCAAGTATGTTTTTTTCTCTTCTTCGGCTCACATTATCATCTTCAACATTGCTGGTGCAGAGCTGCACAGGCTAAGGGGCAGCCATTGGGAATGCAGGCCTGTGTTTTCTGCTGGAGATTGAGAATGCCACAATGCCATTTCCTGAAGCAGACTCCCACTAAGTGAAGCTCGATGGCAGGGGGACTATGGTTTAAAAATTCACCCACCCTGAAGGGTGAGTGACACTAAAAAGAGTTGCCTGACTAGTGCTTTGACAAGAGACTCTGGGCACAAATCTGGTTGCCTTCACCTGGTATTGATGGGGCAGTAACGACTTCAATTTGGGGTCAGTAGCTTTATGATCCTGTTAAGAACTGCAATGTGGCTGCCCCAATTTTAAAAATGGACCCGGGTTTGGGTTATCCAAACTGCCCACCTGATTCAGACAATGGTCCCCTTTCAACATGGTAATAGGACCCCGATTGCCATTTTAAGTCAGTCTGCTCCACCCAAGCTGCAACTTGTTCCAGGTTTGGCGGTGGGGATCGGGGAGAGTTCACCTCGAGATCGGGTGGCCGTAAATCCAAATTAATGCCTCTATGCCTGATAGGGTTGCCAAATCTGGCAGGTCACATTCCTGGATGTTTCAGCACATGATCTTGCGCTTCCCAGCCACCTTTCACCACCCACCCCAAAGCTCCCACCTGATACACCCCAATCCTTGGGGCACCCCACATTCCCACACCAATTGGGAGAACAGACCTACATGACTGGACAATTCTCGACTGTGAGTCCAAACACTCTTTCTCCCCATCCATCTCCGATATTTTTTGAATTAATAGACAAAACCGTTCAAATAAAATGAAAACATCTTTCCTCCTGGTTGCTTGCCGTAGTGTCCTGGAGATTAATCTTCAATTCCTGGAGACTCCGATCCTGCTGGATTGCTAACCCTAATAGCTGACCTGGGCCAATTCCAGGCTGAATGCAAAAACTTGTGATAGTGTTTCCAATCTTAGCATTTGAAAACTGACGAGTACAAATTTCACCAAAAAAAAACAAGCACTTTTTCCCTCTGACAAGTGTTATCTCCTCATTGACGTTGGGCAGCTTTACATGCTTTCTGCTGTACTAGTATTTGTACTGCACCACTAATGGTGGGCTGTCTAAAGCCAGGGATTATCGGACAACCTGCATAAACCAATACATTAACACAAGGTTATCAGCGAGCAGCCTCAGCAGGCAATTAATCCACCAGCAACAACCTCCAGGAGAACCAAATGATTTCTTTTCTCAGTCCCTATTATTTGATTTATATTAGGTCTCCCACCCAAAGCATCTTGTGAGAAAAGGTGTGGGCAAGTGATTTATCATCTCCTGTCAGCTCGCCCCTCAGCACTGACACAGATACAGGAGCAACCCATTTAACTCCTATAGTCTGTTCCACCCTGCCATTCAATGAGATCATGGCTGATCTGCCTTCTAATTCCATACACTAACCTTTGCCCCATCTCCTTAATATCCATAGTGAACAAAAATCTATCAATCTCAAACTTAGGAACATAGGGAATTAACAATTGACCTAGCATTAACTGTTTTTGCAGAAGAGAGTTCCATCCTTTGCTTGTAGAAGGTATGTTAACCACTTCTGAAAGACCTGGCTCTAATTTTAGGCTTTTCCCCCTAGAGATTGGGCACTTGAACCTTTTGGAAAGTCACAGCTAGAGACAGATGCCTCCCTATTCCATGGATCTACATGTTGCTATTCTAATATGCTTTGACACTCCGCTGCCTTGAGTCAGCAACAATTCTAACAAGGTCAAATATAAATCCGCCTAATTAACATTGATAATCTCTCTGCTCAACCCTAGCCCCAGAACCCAAGCTCCCTGATCCCGCCTAACCTGGCTCCCACTTATTTCCTTATACTGTGGGAATGTTGTTGAGATGGCAACAGGAGAAGCTAAGCAGTTGCCAATCTAGAGAAACATCCAACAACAACAATAATGATTAACCTCTAATTGGCCCCATGACCTCTTCAGATCATCACCATATGATGAGTATTGGACTAGTGGGCTTTAAAGAATAGACCAATAATTAAATATGACAAACATGCTCAACACCTCAGACTACCCCAAGCAACAGAACGAGAGATTGGCTAGTATAATCTAATGTAAAATACGAGTTATTGGAACCTCCAATACCATATACTTGTGTATCTGTTTCTATAAAACATATAATAGGCTATTTGATACAGAACTGTGACACTTATATATATTCATAATATAACAATTGTAGGTAGACTAAATAAATATAATAGTCAGCTAAATTGTTCCAGTGTCACACACATGCATACAATAATGCATACAAATATCAGTAAGTGTAACATTTTGACAGCAACATTATCCAGGAGTTAAAAGAGAACTGCAAACACGGAATGGAGTAAATTTCATATATTAGCATTAAATCAAGATGCAACTTGTATTGTCCAATAAAAAAGACAGATGTGACTACAGCAACACTGTTATAGCCTCGTGCAATAATTTTAGTAGAACATAATCTTTACACACTCTAGTAGGAAATTACATACTCTCAGGCAATACAGGTAAAGGTAGTTCACATTACTTCCTTGCTCACTGAATAGTGGTAGATGTTAAAGCACTCACACCGATTTAAAAAAAACAGGTTCTTTTTGTCTTTTTACAAACAGTTACACAAAGGTTAAAGTTCACATGCAAAAGACATTCAAATGAATGTCAAGATCAAAAGCCCAACTGCAGTGTCTAATACGCATTTTTTTTAATTTACTTACCAGAAATCCAATTAGCCACACCTGGATTCTCAATTAGTTGCACGTGGTTCGTGGCTAATGTATTGAACAACACTGGGTTAAACCATGCGATGTGGATTAGGAATTTAAGTGATAATTCCAGGTATTAAAGTAGTATTTCAGCATTCATTGGCAACAAATTAGCAGCTTGTTGAGAAGTGAAGTCAAAACACACACCCATGCATGGAACACTAATGACTGACATTGTAAGGTAGAATTAACAAGGTTTTTCTGTTACCCTTCAGTCTCCCAAGAAAATGATTTCACCAGCACACCTCTGGACTGTGAAGTCTCTGTCTGGTCCTTATGGGGTCTCTGCAGCCACAGCTGTGGGATTGGCATCCGAGAGAGGACGCGGTTCATCTTGCAGCATCCCGCCAACGATGGGGAGACCTGCCCAACCTTGCTGATCCAGGAAGAGTGCGAGGAATCCCCTTGTCCGACACCCGTGACAGACAGCAATGTCACTGTTTTAGACCCAGCAGAAGGAACTGCAAAGACACACTTTGAGGCAAACCTGA
Source organism: Carcharodon carcharias (assembly GCF_017639515.1). NCBI lineage: Eukaryota > Metazoa > Chordata > Chondrichthyes > Lamniformes > Lamnidae > Carcharodon > Carcharodon carcharias. The sequence goes on along the minus strand of NC_054483.1, from coordinate 110,029,161 downwards.
ATGAAAGCATAGACTCTGATTTACTGGAAGAGCCCCTGTCACAGCACAACGAAACAGGAGGTGAACCAGAGAATACCACCGCATTAGTTCATCCTGACACAATGCGAGTCCAAGAAAGCAACCAGCTTCTGAAATTCACAAGTAAGTTACTTTTGTCCTTCTTTCCTGGAGCAAATGCAGCAGGTTTTCTTGTTTCTGTACCTGCTGAAAGGGCACCAGCAAATATGAGAATGTGCATACCAAAAGGTTCAAACAGTGGCAAATTAGCTAACCCCCTACTAGATTAAATTTGCAGGCAACTTGCACACAGCAAAGTCCCAGCAATGTGATAATAACCAGATCATCATGGTTGAGGGATCCATATTGGCCAGGACTCTAGGGAAAATTCCCCCTGCCAATAACGTATATCTGAGAGGACAGACAAGTCCCCACTTAATGTCTCATCTGAGAGGCAGCACCTCTGACTGTGCAGCACTGGAGTGTCAGCCTAAGTCTTATGCTCAAGTCTCTGGAGCCACAGCCTTCTGAATCAAATGTGAGAGTGCTGCTCATTGAATCACAGGAACCAAGAAGAGGGAAAAACATACTTGGCCCCATCCTCATCAACCTGCCTGTCGCAGATGCATCTGTCCATGACAATATCGGTAGGAGTGACCACCACACAGTCCTTGTGGAGACGAAGTCCCAGCTTCACACTGAGAATACCCTCCATCATGTTGTGTGGCACTACCACCGTGCTAAATGTGATAGATTTCGAACAGATCTAGCAACTCATGATTGGGCATCATCAGGCACTGGTGACCATCAGCAGCAGCAGAATTGTACTCGAACACAATCTGTAACCTCATTGCCTGGCATATCCCCCACTCTACCATAACCATCAAGCCAAGGGATCAACCCTGGTTCAATGAAGAGTACAGGAGGGCATGCCAGGAGCAGCAGCAGGCATACCTAAAAATGAGGTGTCGACCTGGTGAATCTATAACACAGGACTATTTGCATGCCAAACAGCATAAGCTAGATAGACGGAACTAAGTGATCCCACAACCAATGGATCAGATCTAAGCTCTGCAGACTTACCACATCCAGTTGTGATGTTGGTGGATAATTAAACAACTCACTGGAGAAAGAGGCTCCACAAATATCCCCATCCTCAATGATGGAGGAGCCCAGCACATCAATGCAAAAGATAAGGCTGAAGCATTCGCAACAATCTTCAGCCAGAAGTGCCGAGTGGATGAGCCATCTCAGACTCCTCCAGAAGCCCCCAGCATCGCAGATGCCAGTCTTCAGCCAATTCGATTCACTCCATGTGATATCAAGAAATGGCTGAAGGCCCTGGATAATGCGAAGGCCATGGGCCCTGACAATATTCTGGCAATAGTACTGAAGACTTGTGCTCCAGAACGTGCCAGGCCCCTAGCCAAGCTGTTCCAGTACAGCTACAACACTGGCATCTACCTGGCTATCTGGAAAATTGCCCAGGTATGTCCTGTACACAAAAAGCAGGACAAATCCAACCCAGCCAATTACCACCCCATCACTCTACTCTCGCTCATCAGTAAAGTTATGGAAGGGGTCATCAACAGTGCTATCAAGTGACTCAAGCTTAGCAATATCCCGCTCACTGATGCCCAGTTTGGGTTCCGCCAGGGCCACTAAGCTTCCGACCTCATTACAGCCTTGTTTCAAACATGGACAAAAGAACTGAACTCCCAAGGTGAGGTGAGTGTGACTGCCCTTGACATCAAGGCAGCATTTGACCGAGTGTGGCATCAAGGAGCTCTAGCAAAACTGAAGTCAATGGGAACCAGGGGGAAATCTCTCTGCTGGCTGGAGTCATACCTAGCACAAAGGAAAATGGTTGTGGTTGTTGGAGGTCAGACCTCTCAGCTCCAGGACATCACTGCAAGAGTTCCTCAGGGTCGTGTCCTCGATCCAACCATCTTCAGCTGCATCATCAATGACCTTCGTTCCATCATAAGGTCAGAAGTGGGGATGTTCACTGATATTTGCACAATGTTCAGCACCATTCACAACTCCTCAGATACTGAAGCAGTCCATGTCCAAATGCAGCAAGACCTGGACAATATCCAGGCTTGGGCTGACAAGTGCCAAGTAACATTTGCGCCACACAGGTGCCAGACAATGACCATCTCTAGCAAGAGAGAATACAACCATCGCCCCTTGATGTTCAATGGCATTACCATCACTGAATCCCCCACTATCAACATCCTGGGGTTACCATTGACCAGAAACTGATCTGGACAAGCCATATAAATACTGTGGCTACAAGAGCAGGTCAGATGCTAGGAATCCTGTGACGAATAACTTACCTCCTGACTCCCCAAAGCCTAACCACCTTCTACAATGGCAAAAGTCAGGAGTGTGATGGAATACTCCCCAATTGCCTGGATGAGTGCAGCTCCCACAATACTGAAGAAGCTTGACACTGTCCAGGACAATGCAGCCTGCTTGATTGGCACCACATCCACAAACATTCACCCCTTCCACCACCGATGCACAGTAGCAGCAGTGTGTACCATCTACAAGTTGCACTGCAGGAATTCACCAAGGCTCCTTCAACAGCTCCTTCCAAACCTGCGACCACTACCATCTAGAAGGACAAGGACAGCAGATAAAAGGGCAGCAGATAGATGGGAACACCACCACCTGGAAGATCCCCTCCCAGTCACTCACTATCCTGACTTGGAAATATTTCACCGTTCCTTCACTGTCGCTGGGTCAAAATCCTGGAACTCCCTCCCTTACAGCACTGTGGGTGAACCTTTACCACATAGACTGCAGCGGTTCAAGAAGGCAGCTCATCACCACCTTCTCAAGAGCAACTAGAGATGGGCAATAAATGCTGGCCCAACCAGCGAAGTCCACATACCGTAAATGAATTAAAAAAAACATTCGCCTGAGTGCATCTTATATCAGTCTAGAGGTTAGCTTCTACTACCCTGCCAAATTCTGATTTGACCAATCTCATCAACTTTAACCATGTAGCCATTCTTCGTGCACAAGTTTTGCCAGGGAGTGAAATCAAGCTACTAAACCGCTGGGGGGTGCAGCCAATTCTGAATTTGTCCTCAGCCGATATCTGTAAAATTACGCTTTCAGCAGGAGTCACTTAATAATAATGGAGAGTAGGAACCACAGGGGTCTGAAACCAATTATTAGCACACCCAAGCCTGGGTTGGCTCACTCATCAGGGATTGAAATTGAAACAGGAAGACTCTGGTTTTCAGAGTTGGTTTCTACACTGGGCAACGTATTAACCTATTGAGCTTTCGGGGAAGCAAAGTAGAGTTTTTAATAAACATTTATCTCTTACTATAGTGACTGCTGATCTAGAGTCTTGTTGACTTTAGGCCCTGGGAACTGAATAGTCAGATTTTAGCTTGATAAGCAAGGACAATCAAAGCTAAAAATATTAAAAATGTAAAGAAAAACTGTAACTCTGAAATAAGTTTGTAGAAATGCACAGCGAATCCACCAGCATCTGAAAAGGGCACAGAATCACAGAATTGTCACAGCTCAGAAGGAGGCCATTCAGCCCATCATGTCAGCACCAGCTCTCTGAATGGGCGACTGACCTGGTACCATTCCCCTGCCTTCTCCCCATAACCCTGTACATTCTTCCTTTTTAGCTAACAGTCTAATACAAGGGCAGATGAGGAAAATATTGTTATGTAACAAGTAGTTAGGATTTAGAGAGCAATGACTGATAGGCCGGTGGAAACATCGTTAATAGAAGCCTACAAACGGGAATTGGATAAATACTTGAAGGAGAAAAAGTTGCAGGGATATGGGGGAAGGAATGGGACTAATTGGATTACTCTTAGTAAAATCTGGCATAGACTGGATGGGCTGACTGGCCTCCTTCTGCACTGTGTTCTGATTCTGTGAAACATGTTCTGTAAAATTCAGTTCTTAATGCATCTGAACTTGTGCAAGTCATGTCAACAATGGTCTGGGATAATTTTTGCTGACAGGTATAAGTCCATCTTAAATTGTGACATAGTGCAGATTCAGATAGATCTAGGGAGCAGTAATTTTGACTATGACAAATATCCAATCAGCCACTGTACATCTCATTGAAAGCAGTGCCTGAAAGTGACTTTTTCCCTCATTATATCTGTAAAGGCCAGTTCCAAACTAGAAGGTACTTTCACCATGGATACCAGCAACAGATTACCAGAATTTTGGAGCTGCTTATAGCTTTAAGGTTTCTTATTCTTTCATGGGATGAGAGCGGCTCTGGCAAGGTCAGCATTTGTTGCTGCCCATCTTAATTGCCTCCATGAACTGAGTGCTATTGCATAAAGCAGTTAAGAATAAGCCACATCACCAAAGGCTAGCAGATTTCCTTCCCTAAAGGGCATAAATGAACCAGTGACATGGTCACCATTACTGAAAGCGGCTTAATATTCCAGATTTATTAATTGAATTTAAATTCCATCAGCTGCCATGATGAGATCTGAATCCAAGCATTAGCCCGGGCTACTGGATTACTAGCCCAGTGACATGACCATTACACCACGATCTTCCCTGAGGTTATTCCAGCTCAGGTGGCAACTGATTCTATTTATATTTCTCCCTCTCACCTGCAGATGAAAGCCAGGGGATCCCAGAGGCTGGAGTTCAAGCCATTGAGAGTCTGTTGGCACTTCAAAATGCTTCTGCTTCTACTGATCAGTCCTTCACTAACCTAACCTCAACTACCGCATCAGAAGGGGATGCATAGGAAGCATCCCAATCTGCTAACGTCACCGAACCCCATACTGGTTCTGATTAGCTATATGGTGAAAAAGAATAAAATTGTTTATAAAGCATTTGTGTGTGTGAGGTTGGTTAACTGAGAAATGTAGGGCATTTGTAATGGATAATATCAGAGACCCAGGCATTGGACACATCATAGAGATAATTTATGAGTTTGTACTCTCATGGTGTGGCTTTTCTCAACAAAAGTCAGGTGAGTACTACACCCAATTCTAGACACTGATGTAGATCAGGCAAGAGCTATGAAGTTGCACCCTCATCTCGGAGGTTTCAGTTATAAGGAGGAATCTCTGCCCTTTGGCCTTGAAAGGATGCTCCTGAGCGGCAAATGGAGGTATACAAATGGTTATCAAGTGGAAAAGATAAATCCAGAACAATGCTTTAAACTAAATTGCCAGCATAGGACAATGGGTCACAGGGCAAAGTGCTAAATGTAGGACTGAGAACAGCAGCTCCTTCCACAAAGGCAAAAAAAACCCACAGAATCATTTAACAGCTGAGCCTTCAGGTGATTCTGGATGAATGGGCCATTCCTCATCTGTAATTCACTTACAATGTTGGGAAATTTGGGCATGGGGACAGTGTGCCTGGTTGAAACTAGAGTTAGTAGTCTACTGGTTCCACTGATAATTATTACAATTTGGTAGCAAAAGCAGCCTATTTAAAGTTTAAAAAAATATGGATTACCTAAATAATGGGAAGACTATCACGCCAACATCAGTTTCGTCATTACAGCAAAGGTTGTACTGGAACGAGAGCACTGATAGATGCTTACTGAAAGAAATGGAAAATACCGCATGTCAGAATTAAGCATGGTCCGCTTGACCCTTTGTCCTCCAGCAATCGATCGGCTGCTCCAGGCAAAGAGCCTCTCCTACAAGTTCAGTTTCAGGATACCAAACACCTGAAATTCATGAAGAATTGAAGAACACTTTGGTAATGATCGGCCTCCAAGCCCTGGGTTGCCGTGCCCATCGACTGGGGAGAAAGTGGAACTTTCTCCGGCCTGAATGGGGGGGGGGGTAGGGGGAACCTCACGCCAGAGGAAAAGGATGGGGTGAACTCCAGGCGCACTCAACTGTTCATTTGAATCATATTGAGCAAAGGCATTGGGCTGGGGGATGCTGCAGAGGCAAGAATGTGCGAGAACCACTGGGTGTGGTGAGGCCATTGTACAGTGGTTGGGTAAGTTGAAGCCACTGCAGGCAGTTCGAGAATGGGAATGAAAGGGAGGGTGAAGCCATTTACACACCACAGTGAGGATTTTACACCCGCAAAAACTAGACGAGTGCCGTACAACTGTGCTCTAAGGAATCCTCTGCCTCGACTTGGTTGTCAAGTGTGCATCAATGTTACTGTGAGGTTGCATGGCTTCGTTCTGGTGCCCTCTATACTCGAGCGCTGTGTAAAAACAGTTAAGCTATTAAAAACTGTAGCAACCGCTATTCAGAATAAAACCTTCTTTGTTTCCACGCAGTGTGAAGTAACTCGAACTCCCCCTGTGCTCCGGGAGCAGGCTGGCGAGCGGAGTTAATTTGTCTCCAATATTCCAACGTGCAACTGCTCCCAATCATGTTACAGATCCCAGAGTGCCGGGCCCCGACTGCAGCCAACCAGCCGGGAGCTTAGCAGTGTTGGGATACTGGAGCTGAGCTGCTCTTCGGTGAACCGTGTCACCGAATTGATATTAATCATTAAGATGCAGCACATACCATGAAAATCAACTGGTAATGTCCACAGGAGGGATTGACTGATCTCATGGACTATCCGTTCACCTGCGGGGCCTCCGGGGGGTGGTGGTGGGGGGGGGGGGAGCTTATGGGGCAATTAATTCACTCTCAAGCAGAACGGTTCCAGTTTGGGCAGCTTGGGCCCAGTTTCTGGTGAGGGACAGAGAGAGAGAGGCCCTTCTGTCATCCTTCGTTCAATCTTTTCCTGATTTGTGTCTGTCCCATGATCGGTTAATTGTTCAGGCAAAACAAGCGGTTAACTGCCCTGTTTCGGTGTAGCTCAGTCGATAGGACCCTGGCCTCTGGCCAGAAGATTGAAGGACTTGCATGTGGCTGACACAACAGGGGCTTAATTAAGCCCCGGTTTTAACCGAGTCACCCTGGGGAGGGGAGGGCTTGGCCTAAATAGCCAAGTGGTTATGGTACTGGGTTTGTAACCCTGAGATCAAGAGTTCAAATCTCACAATGGCAAACTATAAAACAATGTAACTTCATCTGAAACAGATGGAAACGGGTTTGTACTCGAAAGAGTTACAGATGCTGCCAGACCTGCAGGAGTTAGGAGGCTGGTAAAAAGACCTGGGGAGGGGAGGATTCAGATTGACTCCCTACCTGAATTGATGCTCCATTGGCTTCAGTTTGTACGAAATGTTCAACGCAGCTCATGTTGACATTGAAAGAGAGTAAGTGCGGTGGGAACATCTGGAGTTCTGACTGTACTTTTAAATGCAAGAGGCTTCATTCTTCACGGGTTAGCAGTTATCCCTCAGCCGTGGAGTAGATGACGTTATTTTTCTGTGATCGTCTCAAGCAGCCCCCACTCATATTCCAACCACATGAACGGTCACAGACAAAGAGTTGAGCGAATTCATGCTCACACGCACAGGGCGAGGGAAGGAGAGGGCTTGCAGTTGTTTGGAAGATGCAGAATTCCACTACTTTTGGCCCATGTCGTTTCTGAGCAAAGTCCTTACAGGTTAGCAGGCAGAAACCTCACAGACACTCAAAATGGCCACCACCAGACCCAAAGAAAGAACTTGCATTTATATAGCGTCTTTCACAAAATGCAGGACCCCCCAAAGCGCTCAACAGTTACTGAAGTACTATTGCAGTGTAGGAGGGAAGTACTGTTGCAGTGCAGCAGTTCATTTGCACTCAGCAACCACATCATCTGCTTTTTGCTGCTGTTGATTGAGGGATAAATATTGCTCCAGGACACCAGGTAAGACTTACCTGCTCTTCTTGAGAAAGGTTTCCACCCGGAGGAGTAGATCAAGGCCTTGGTTTAACACTCCAACTGGGGGGAATAAAAACACCTCTGACAGTGTGGCATTCCCTCAGTACTGCAATGGAGTGTCAGCCTAGATTTAATCTTCAGGTCCCTGGGGTGGGGCATGAATCCACAACCTTCTGAGGCAGAGACCAGAGTGTTTCCCACTGATCCATGACCAACTGCATGACATTATCATAACATAACCAGGTTCCAAGCACTTGCTTCCTCACTTATATACACAGTCCTGCCATTGAAGTTACATCTACCCATTACTAGCCCAGGAAATGCAGGATGAAATATCCTGCTGTGCTGTATGATGGATATTGTGCAAAGAGGGTTATGACTGTACAGTGTTTGACAGGTTATTAAGTACTCAACAGGTGAGGTTTGTCCATTTAGTTAACTAGTGTTGAGCGATTTTAATTAGGACTATTGTTCACCTTTCAAACTGACCCTGCAGTGAGGCAAGAATGGAATAATTACACCTTTCAAATGGAAAATGCGCCCCAATCAATATTAGTCAGATAAATGAACAACTTGGCATCCAGCACTGAATAGAGAATTGTGCGTTTTCACGGGCAATAGCCCTCAAATAGTGAGAAGCTTGCAGCAGCTTGTGATTGAAATGCCTGAATTCAAATCTGTCTGTAAAATGTTGGATCGTGATTTGTTTGTCTTACAGCCCAGCGTTTAATGAGTTGCTTGTAATATGATGAGTAATAGATTCACTATTCACTAATGCCCTTCAAGGAAAAACATTTTCTGCCTACACTTGGTCTGGCTTCCATGTGACTCCAGACCCACAGCAATGCAGTTTACTCTTAACGGCCCTCTGAAATGACCTAGCAAGCCACTCAATTGTATTGACTCGCTGCGAAGACAAGAACAATAAACTCTGACTGACCACCTGGCTTGACCTCTGCACTGGAAACAACAAAGGCACATTCAGTCCAATCAACCCTGCAACACACATTTCACTAACATCTAGGGACTTGTGCCAAAATTGGGAGAGCTGCACTCACATTAGTCAAGCAACAGCCTGGCATAGTCATAATGATAGAATCATACTTTTCAGCCAACGTCCCAGACTCCTCCATCACCATCCCTGGCTATGTCTTGTTCTACTGGCAGGACAGACCCATCAGAGGTGGTAGCACAGTCCAGAGGGTGTGGCCCTGGGAGTCTTCGGCATTGACTTTGGACTCCACGAAGTCTCATGGCATCAGGTCAAACAATTCTGATTACCATCTACCATCTTCCCGTAGCTGATGAACTAGTACTCCTTTATGTTGAACACCACTTGGAAGAAGCACTCAAGTGCCTAGAATCTATTCTAGATAAAGGACTTCAATGGTCATCAACAACAGTGACTTGGTAGCACCACTGTTGACTAAGCTGGCCGAGTCCTGAAGGACGTGATCGCTAGACTGGGCCTGCAGCAGGAGGTGAGGGTACCAACAAGAAGGAAAAAGCTATTTGACATTGTCCTCACCAATCTACCTGTCACAGATGTACCTATCCATGACAGTGTTTGTAGGAGTGACCACCGCACAGTCCTTGTGGAGATAAAGTCCTGGCTTCACAATGAAGACCCTCCATCATATTGTGGACACTAGCACTATATTGAAAGATTCAGAACAAATCTAGAAGCTCTAAAGTGGGCATCCATGAGGCACTGTGGGCCATCAGCAACAACAGAATTGTATTCTACCACAATCTATAACTTCATAGCCAGACAAATCTTTCATTCTAACATTAGCGTCAGGCCAGGGACCAACCCTGGTTCAATGAAGAGCTCAGAGGAGAATGTCAGGAGCAGCACTACTGTACCTGAAAATGAGGTGTCTACCTGGTGAATCTATAACATGGGATTACACACATGTTACTCAGCAGAAGCGGAATGTAACAGGCAGCCAATTGATTAGATAAAAGCTCAGCAGCCCTATGACATCCATTTGTGGCGTGGACAATTAAACAACTAACAGGAGGAGGAGGCTCCATGAATATCCCATCTTCAATGATAGTGTGTGAGGCATGTGATTTTGCAGCCATCTTCAGCCAGAAGCTCCGAGTGGTGGTCCATCTCAGCTTCCCACTGAAGTTCCCACCATCACAGAAGACAGTCTTCATCTAATTTGATTCATTCCACCTGGTATCATAAAATGCCTGAGTGCACTTTGATATAGCAAAGGCTACGGTGTTTTTTTATTCATTCACAGGATGTGGCTGTCGCTGGCTAGGCCAGGAATTATTGCCCATCCCTAGTTGCCCTTGAGAAGGTAATCGTGAGCTGCCCTCTTGAACGGCTGCAGTCCATGTGGTTTTGGTACAGTGCTGTTAGGGAGAGAGGGAGTTCCAGGATTTTGACCCAGCGACAGTGAAGGAACGGCGGTATATTTCCAAGACAGGGTGGTGAGCGGCTTGGAGGGGAACTTCCAGGTGGTGATGTTCCCATTTATCTGCTGCCTTTGTTCTTTTAGATGGTAGCAGTCCTGGGTTTGGAAAGTGCTGTCTATTGGGCCTTGGTGAATTCCTGCAGTGATACAAACTGCTCCCACTGTGCGTCGGTGGTGGAGGGAGTGAATGTGGATGGGGGGGCCAATCAAGCGGCTGCTCTGTCCTGGATGGTGTCCAGCTTCTTAAGTGTAGCAGCTGCACTCATCCAGGCAAGTGGAGAGTATTCCATCGCACTCTTCACTTGTGCCTTGTAGATGGTGGACAGGCTTTGGGGAGTCAGGAAGCGAGTTACCCGCTGCAGGATTCCTAGCCTCTGACCTGCTCTCATAGCCACAATATTTATATGGCTTGTCTAGCTCAGTTTCTGGTCAATGGTAACCCCAGGAAGCTGATAGTGGGGGATTTGGCAATGTTAATGCCATTGAATGTCAAGGGGCAGTAATTAGAATCTCTCTTTTTGGAGATAGTCATTGCCTGGCACTTGAGTGGCACGAATGTTACTTGCCACTTGTCAGCCCAATCCTGGATATTGTCCAGATTTTGATGCACTGGGACATGGACTGCTTCAGTATCTGAGCAGACACGAATGTCGTTGAACATATGAATAAGGGGTAGGAGTGGGTTATTCGGCCCCTTGACCTTACTCTGCCATTTAATAAGATAATGGCTAATATGATAGTAACCTCAAATCTGCATCCCGCCTACCCCAGATAACCTATCACCCCCCTTGATTACCAAGAAACTATCCACCCCTGCCTTAAAAATATTCAAAGACTCTGCTTCCACTGACTTTTCAGGAAGAGAGTTCCAAAGACTCATGACCTTCTGCATGAAGAAATTTCACCTTATCTCCATGTGAAATGGGTGACCCCTTAGTTTTAAACAGTGACCCCCTAGTTCTAGATTCTAGAACATTGTGCAATCATCACTGAACATCTTCACTTCTGACATTATGGGAGGTCATTGATGAATCAGCTGAAGATGGTTGGGCCTGGGACACTACCCTGAGGAACTCCTGCAGTGATGTCCTGGAACTGAGATAATTGATCTCCAATGACCACAACCATCTTCCTTTGTGCTAGGTATGACTCTGACTAGCGGAGAGTTTTCCCCCAGACTCCAGTTTTCCTCGGGCTCCTTGATGCCACACTCGGTCAAATGCTGCCTTGATGCCAAGGGCAGTCACTCTCACCTCACCTCTTGAGTTCAGTTCTTTTGTCCATGTTTGAACCAAGGCTGTAATGAGGTCAGGAGCTGAGGAGCCCTGGTGGAACCCAAACTGGGTGTCAGTGAGCAGGTTATAGCTGAGTAAGTGCCGCTTGATGGCACTACTGATGACACCTTCCATCACTTTGCTGATGATCGAGACTAGAATGATGGGGTGGTAATTAGCTGGATTGGATTTGTCCTGCTTTTCATGTATAGGACATACCTGGCAATTTTCCACATCATCAAATAGATGCTAGTGTTGTGGCTGTACTGGAACATATTGGCTAGGGGTGCAAATTTTCAGTACTGTTGCTGGAATGTTGTCAGGGTTCATAGCCTTTGCAATATCCAGTGCCTTTAGCCTTTACTTGGTATCACATGGAGTGAATTGAATTGGCATTCACGACTGGATGTACCAGGACTGCAGAGCTTAGACCTGATTCATTGTTTGTGGGATCGCTTAGCTCTATCTATCACTTGCTGCTTACGCTGTTTGGCATGCAACTAGTCCTGTGTTCACCAGGGTGACACCTCATTTTTAGGTATGCCTGCTGCTACTCCTGGCATGCCCTCCTGCACTCTTCATTGAACCAGGGTTGATCCCCCGGCTTGATGGTAATGGTGGAGTGGGGCATATGCCTGGCCGTGAGGTTACAGATGATGATTGTATATAATTCTGCTGCTAGTGCCACACAACACAATGGCGGGTATCCTCAATTTGTAAACGAGGCTTCGTCTGGACAAGGACTGTGCGGTGGTCATTCCTACTGATACTGTCATGGACAGATGCATCTGCAACAGGTAGATTGGTGGCAATGAGGTCAAGTAGGTTTCCCCCTCTTATTGGCTCCCTCACCATCTGCTACTGACCCACTCTGGCAGCTATATACTTTAGGACTCGGCCAGCTTCGTCAGTAGTGATGCTATCATTGATACATTGAAGTCCCCCACCCAGAGTACAACCTGTGCCCTTGCCACTCTCAGTGCTTCCTCCAAGTGGCGTTTAACTTGGAGGAGCACTGATTCATCAGCTGAGGTGTGGCAGTAGGTTTCCTTGCCCATGTTTGGCCTGATGCCATGAGTCAATGTTGAGGACTTCTAGGACTATTCTCTCATGACTGTATATCATTATGCCTTTACCTCTGGTGTCTCACCGGCAGGACATACCCAGGGATGGTGATGGTGGAACCTGAGACATTGCCTGTCAGGTATGATTTCATGAGTATGCCTATGTCAGGCTGTTGCTTGACTAGCCTGTGAGACAACTCTCCCAATTTTGGCACAAACCCACAGAGGTCTGTGGGACTGTAAGGAGGACTTTGCAGGGTCGACAGGGCTGGGTGTGGCCTAGGTCAATGCAAGGTGGTCTGTCCAGCTTCATTTCTTTTATTAGACTTTGTCACTGTTTGATACACTGAGTGCCTTGCTGGGCCATTTCAGAGAAGAGTTAAGAGTCACATGTGGGTCAGACCAGGTAAGAACAGCATATTTCCTTCCCTAAAGGACATTAGTGAACCAGATGGGTTCTTAGGAGAATCGACAATGGTTTCATGGTCACTATAACCAAGACTAGATTTTAATTCCAGATTTATTAAATTAATTTCAATCCCATCAGCTGCAATGATAGGATTTAGCCTGGGCCCCTGGATTACCACTATGCTGCCACTTCTCCTAGCTCATATCGCTTAATTTCTCATTAGAGAATCAAGGGCAATGGGGATAGAGCAGGAAAGTGGGGTTAAGGTAGAGGAGCTAGAAGGTCAGCCATGATTGTACTGAATGGTCATATCGAGGGATCATATGACTCACTGCTGCTCCTATTTCTTATGTTCTTCAGTTTCCTGTTCCCTCAGTCTCCCGCTCCCCCTCTTAAGGAGGCAATTAAAACCTTGGCCAATGCTATAAAATGGGTGATAATGAATTGCTCACTCATTCTATACCTGGCCTGATTTTCCATTCCAGCAAAGTCAATAGAAGGGAAAATCGAGCAGGGTGGAAATTGAGCGATGAATTCAATACTCGTCTTTTTATAGCATAGCCCTAGGTTACAATTACAGCCCCAGTTCAGTTGGTAGCATCATGCCTCTGAATTAGAAGATTGTGGGTGCAAATCTGATTCCAGGACTTGAGCACAAAAATATAAGCTGATACTCCAGTGCAATACTGATGGAGTGCTGCACTGTAGGAAGTGCCATCTTTCAGATGATATGTTAAACTAAGGCCCCCTTTCAGGTGCATGCGAAAGATCCCATGGCACTATTTTGAAGAAGAGCAGACGAATCTCCAATGTCTTGGCCAATGTTTATCCCTCAATCAATATCACAAAAACAGAGTATCTGGTCATTATCACAATGCTGTTTGTGGGAGCCTGCTGTGCACAAATTGGTTGCCGTGTTTTGCACATTACAACAGTGACTACACTTTAAAAAAACTTCATTTGCTGTAAAGTGCTTTGGGACATTCTGGGGCCATGAAAGGCACTATAGAAATGCAAGTTCTTTCTTTTTCTTTGCTTTTAACGAATTGGCCAAGTGTAGTAATCTATAGTGCTGTGTACTCTCCACTTGGCATTGTCCAAACAAATCATAGAGCTAGCTAATGGTGCAGCTGCACTGACATCTGGGCGTCAAGCCTCGAAGATTCCTTGAACCAAACATTAGGACTCATCTTAACATCTACAGTTTCTCAGAGGATTAAACAGCTGAGTATATTAACCTGGATGGCCCATACCTTGATTTCTCCACACCATTAATTCATCTTTCTTGGCTAATGCATTCTAATAAATAGAGCTGGGAATGATGAGTGATATAATTCTATTAAACTGTTGCTATTGCTAACTTATTACTGCCTCTAATTTTAGTAAAAAACTATGATACAAATTGTAAATGGTTACACACCATTTGCATTTATATACTGCCGCTTATGTAGAAAGAGGACCCAAGACATATCACAGAGGCATTATCAGAAAAAAACCAACACTGAGATAAATGAAATATTGGAAGAGATTATCAAAAGCTTTGTCAAAAGAGGTGGGTTTTATGGACGGCCTTAAAGAAAGAGAGGGAATTGGAGGGGTTTGGGAAGAATATCCCAGAGCATTGGTCCTAGGCAACTGAATGCACAGTTGCCAATGGTGAGATGAAGGGAGGAGGGAGGATCTACAAAAGCCCACAGTCAAAGGATTACACAGTTTGGGGTGGGTTAGAATCATACAATAAGAGGCCATTCAGCCCATCAAGCCTGTGGCAGATCTTTGAAAGAGCTATCCAATTTTTTCAACTACCCCTTCTCTTCCCCATAGCCCAGCAAATTTTTCCTTTTCAAGTATTTATCCAATTCCATTTTGAAAGCTACCATTGAATTTACCTCCACCAAACTCAAGGGCCATGCATTCCAGATCACAACAACTCGCTGAATGAGAAAGTTCCCCTGATCTCCCCCTTGGACTTGGGCCAGAATGCTGTAGGGCTGGAGGAGGGGCTACAGGTATAGAGAGGGGCGAAGCCATGAAGAATTTTAAACATCTGGATGAGAATTTCAAGTTAAAGGCATAGGGCAACCACGTTGGTGTTCTAACACGCACAACAGGCCCATCATTCTGATCATATGCTCCTGTCTGTCAAGACATGGATAATAAAAATCTCGCTGAATGATAATTTTGGTATTGTTACTTATCTCTCAAATTTGACTAAGGATTTCCTCCTCTTAAAAAAAAAATCCTTTCCACAACTTGAAAATCTTGTAATAGTGATGGAACAAACCCTTTTTGTATTCCAACCGTATTGACTCTGTTTACATCTCCTCCGTGTATGCTCCAATTCTCCCTATAGCATCCATTGCCTCTTTTACTAATGTTACCTCTCCACCTCCACTCCAATGTTTTTCCATTTCTCTGAAATATATTACACGCCTTCCTCAGGCATGGTCACAACAACTAAATGCCAGTGAGATGAGAATTGTTGCCTTTGACTTCAAAGGCAGCATTCAATCATGGAACAAAACTAAGGTCAATGAGGTGAGGTGAAACAGAAAATCCTCCTTTTTTTGGAGCCATACCTGACACAGAAAGAGATGGTTGTGGTTGTCAGATGTCAATCATCAAAAGATCAAAACATCATTGAAGGAATTCTTCAGCAAAGTGCCTTTGGTTCAATCATCTTCACTGATTCATCAATAACTTTTCATCCATTATAACTTCAGGATGAGGGCTGTTCACTATTGATTTCACAGTGTCAAGCTCCCTTCACAATTCTTTCATTAATGCAGTACTGCAGTCCATAACAGCTTACAGCATGAGTTGACAACATCCAGTCTAAATCTGACAAATAACATGGAAGATTCCTGCAACATAAGTACCAGGTAACGAGCATCACAAACAGGAAAAAGTCTCTTCAATTCCCTTTATCTTCAACAGTACCACCATCAACACCTTGGGGGTTGGCATTTACTGGAAGCTTAACTGGACCAGCGTTGTAACGTTGTAACTACAATCATGCAACAGAGACTGGGTACCCAGCAATGAATGGCTCGCATTTTGACCCCATAAGACCTGTCCACTATCTTCAAAACTCAAGTAAGAAGCGTGATGAAATATTTACCACCTGTCTAACTAGTGCTGCCAGTATAACACTCAATCTGTCCAGGAAAAGCACTCCATTTGATCAGTGTCCCCGACATTGGACTCCGTATCCACCACCTCCATCACTGGCACACTGTAGATACAATGTGCACCAATTACAGTTTCCAATGCAGTAACTCACTCAGCTTACTTTGATCACCCAGTCTTGCAACCTCTATTGCTATGAACAACAAGGGCAACAATAATGTGGAAATACCTGAATTCTCCTCCAATTCACAGGCCATCCTAACTTGGTTAGATATCACTCTTCCACCATTGTCACTGAGTCAAAATCCTGGAATATTTGCCTTAACAGCTGAGTTGGGAGTACCACAACACAAGCAGCAGTTCAAGGAGGAGTCCCATCACCATTCTCCACCTCTCTCTCCTCCTTTAAGATCTTCCTTAAAACTGACCTATTCAAGCTTTTGTCATCAGCTCCAATATCCCCTTCCTTGGCACAGTGCTATATTGTCTTGCTCTGCAGTTTGCACTGTATCTTGCATCTTGCCTATATTCTCAAGTGTGTACACAGTTGCTTCCTCAATCTCCAAGAAAGTTGGATTGGCCAGTTCATACAATAAGTACAATCGAACCCCACCCATTCACAGAGTCACTTGCTCCATTTTTGGGTGGGTGATGGGTGAGCTGTTCACATTAATCATTCTACTTATAAACAGCTAGTCATTGGGGAGAGTGGAAAACTTGGCATTTGGGGCAGAAATTGGTAATGCAATGACATCAGTAACACAATAGTGTATTTGACAATGCAATGACATGTTTCAGTGACAGCATGATGTGTTTTAGTAATACCATGACATATTTCAATATTGCAACATGGTTTATGGGTGCAATTTGTTAGGAATAAAATAGCATGTTTCAGGAAGCAAACAATGTGCTTTGCTTAACACAATAATGTGCTTTGATATTTTAATGACATGTCTTGGTAATGCTATGGCACACTTCAGTAACATAATTACATGTTTTATTCAACATAATAATGTATTTTAATAACTCATGACATACTTTGGTGACTCAATTGCATGCTTTAGTAAGACAATTATATGTTTTATTTAAAGCACTAATTTCTTTGGTAACTACATGACATGTCTTAGTAGCCCTATGACATATATTAATATGCTTTCCCCATACTTCAAATCCCAGAATTCCCCCTGATGTACCCACTCCCTAACCCTTTATTGGTACTTCTGCTTAGACAGAGGCCTTTCTAATCCCCACACTCCCAGCACTGTGTTAGGCACCAGTTGGTGATATCACAGCTATTCACCAAATACACACTGAACTTACATCTGTACCACCAAAATGCAAACTACACCCTCAAAGCAAACACTGCATTCCCTTGGCTAATTGTGGGAGACAGAGAAAGAGAAAGATCAGATATAAGTTTTAGAAAGGAACTTGGGGAGGTACCTAATGAACCATTAAGATTACCTGCACAGATGTCAACAACAACAATTTTCACTTACATAACCTGGTTCTGAAGAAGGGTCATTTGACACGAAACATTAACTCTGTTTCTCTCTCCACAGATGCTGTCAGACCTGCTGGGCAGAATTTTGCCCTTGGTGGGCGGGGCTCAGTAGGGGTGGGCGGGAAGTCGCCCACTGCCCGCGATTGGCACCCGCACCACGATTTCATGCAGGCAGGCCAATTAAGGCCCACCCAGCGTGAAGCATGAGCGGCAGTGCTCAGCGCTGCCTGAGCAGGTGGGGGGAGGGGGGGCAAGCGGGCCGAGTGCGAACTTTGCGCATGCGCGCGGGTGAGCGCTTCAGAATCTCCCTGAGGCACAGAGCCGCCTCGGGGGGAATGAAGGGATATAACAAAAAATAAGAAAATAAAAATGTAATAAAACATGTGCCATCATGTGACTCTGTCACATGAGCAGGGACATGTTATTAATTCAATTGCAAGACTTTTATTTTTATTTGCTTTTAGAAACCACATCCCATCCGAATGCCAAGGTTGCTTGGCCTTTTCGCCCACCTGCCAATGGGCAGCGCAAAATTTAGCTTAACTGATTAGTTAATGGCCTTAACAGGCCTTTTCATTGTCGGCGGCTCCGACTCTGACTTGGGCGCGCACCCACCAGCCGAATTATTGCAGGACCCGCGCGTTGATGTTGGCACGCTCGGCTGAGATCAACACGCATCATTTCACGTTCGAGCAGGTTGGGCGCGTGCCCACCCTCCGAGTGAAATGTTCTGCCCGTTGAGCTTTCCCAGCACTTCCTGTTTTTATTTCAGATCCCCATTATCTGCAGTATTTTGATTTTATTCACTTATATAGTGTCTCTAATGCAGTAAAACATGACAAGGTACTTCACAGAAATGACAAACAGACAAAAACTGATGCCTAACCCCGTAAAGGGATATTAGGCCAACTGATCAAAAACTTGGTCAAAGCTGTAGAGAGGTTTAAGGAGGGTCTTAAAAGAGGAGAGAGATATAGAGTTGGGGAGAGGTTTAGGGAGGGAATTTCAGCATAAACAGCTGAGAGCACAGACACCAGTGATATGGCGGAAGAGGCAGGGAATGCACAAGAGGCCAAAGTTGGAGGAGTGCTGAGTATTTGGAGGGCTGACGAGCTGGAGGATGTTACAGAAATAGGGAGGGTTGAGGCCATGATGAATTTGAATACAGGGAAAAGAATTTTAAAATTAAGTTGTTGCCAGACCAGGAGCCTATGAAGGTCAGCGAGCACAGGAGTGATGGGCTAATGGGGCACGGTGAATTAGGATCTCTTTTTTGTGTTAGCAAGCTTTCAGATGAGATGTTAATAATAAATACAATAAATGTTGGCCCAGCAGCGAAGCCCACATCCCATGAATGAATAAAAAAAAAAAGCAGGGAAATCATCCTTGCTGTCCTGGCCAATATTTATCCGTCAATCGCCATCACAGGTTATCTGGCCATCATCACATTGCTGTCTGTGGGATCTTGCTGTGTGCAAATTGACTGCTAAATTTCATACGTTACAACAATATGACTACACTTCAAAAGTACTTCATTGGCTGTAAAGCGTGTAGGGATGTTCCGATGTTGTGAAAGGCACCAGCTGAATTAATGCAAGTCTTTATTTCTTTCACATGACGTAGCACTAACCTGTGTGGCTCAGGATTTGTTTGCCCGACCTGTGCTTGGTTAGCTGAACTTGACAAGGGCAGGATTTGCATTGTTACAGTTGGATTCACTGAGGTTAAATTTCCTTGGGGATTGGGGACTGGTGGTGTGACTTCAGTGGAAACTCTTGGATAAGTGACATAATCTCCTGCCAAAGTTTGAGTAGACAATCAGGAGAAACCCTGTGGAAATTCAAACTCTAAGCCTCTAGGCTACAGAGGGTGGAAATTGTCCAAAGCTCTTGCTCCTGATCACTTTCTAGCTGCTGTAAATTGGTGAAAGCAGCATTAGGCTTGATTGTGATTCACTCATGAGTAAATGGTTTGCTAACATTCATTGATTAGGCCCACAAATGAAGAATTTTACAGTCCAGAAGAAAGCAATTAGGCATATCATGCCTGCACCAGCTCTCTGAAAGAGATATTGCCTTAGATCAGTCTTGTCCAACCCATGGCTCCCAAAGCCATTCTATGTGGCCCCCAGAACCACTGCTCAAATTGCCAGTAAGACAGATGAGTGGAGTTGAAGATTCTACAGTGGTTGCTCCTCCAACGACAGGCCCGTTCCTCTCCCGCATTTGGTAGGAGAGAAACAGGCTGTGATTGGAGGAACAGCGAATACCAGCAGCAGTGAGTATGCTGGGAAAAGCAGGTTTTCAAGGGGAGGTTGAGAGAGAGGCAGAGCGAGAGAGAGACACTGCCAGGACCACGAGGGAAGGTGAGAGTGTGGGGGTCAGGATTGAGACGCTGATCAGCCTGGGGTCAAGGGGTGGGGGAAGAGGCTGACTGGTGTGTGTGTGAGAGAGTGAGTGTGAGAGAAAGAGAGAGTGAGTGTGTGAGAGAGTATGTGTGTGAACGAGTGTGAGTGTGTGAGAGAGAAAGAAAGAGAATGAATGTGTGTGAAAGACAGAGAATGTGTGAGACAGATAGGGAGTGTGAGTGAGTGAGAGAGAGAGACACAGAGTATATGTGTGCGCGTGTATGTGTGTGCGTGTATGCATGTGTGCGTACGTGCTTGTGTGTGTCTGACTCAGTCCCAGACTCAGGATTCTCACTCACCCTCATCCCCGCACTCTAATAGATATTCACACCCACTCACACAGTGGGTGAGAGTGAGTGAGTGAGCTCCCTGAGACTGGCAGTGAGCCGGGCACACACACTCTGACCCTCTCACGCTATTTTGGTCATCTTCATTAATTACCCTATTTAAAATATTATCAATTCCTTGCTTTGACATTGCTTCATTTTTGCTCAGCAAGTTGTTTCTTTTCTTCATACCCAACCTTTTTTTGAAATTCATGTATCTTTCCGAAATTTGCTGATTGGTTCCTTGAGTGAGAAAAAAATGGAAATGTGGTCCTTCATGCAAAAATGTTGGACCATCTCGCCTTAAATCCATCCACCCCTTCTTCAAATATTGATCCTTCTCCATGTTACAAAAATCTAATATGGACTCTGCACCAATCAATGTAGGGCACCCAAATAACCCTTTGGTGATATTACAGCTATATACTGGCCTACGGACGCTGCATTGGTATAAGTTGAAGTCCTCAGAATTGGAGGGGAATACGTTGGTTACAAAAAAATCGCTTCCTGGATTTCAGTGTCTGCTTTCTTTGTTCCGTGATGTCATGTAAAGCATCTTTGACCGTGCATATTTTTCTCAGGCAAGCTGTAAACAATGTTGAAGAGATAAGATTATCAGCTGATTAAACTGAATTTGGTGTGACTAACAAGGGATATACGCTCACAACATAGCCTCCACATCCCTACCAGTATAAGAATCCACCCAGGTGAAGCCTTATCACTTAGTTACTTGATACAGGGCAGAAGCCTGAGGCCTACTGGCAGTCAGATATTTAACAAGGATTAAACCCAGTACAGATTAATCTGATAATTCATCTGACGTTAGCCAGCACACGGTTTGAAGCAACAGAGACTGGAAGAGATAGGGAGATGTCATCTGTCAGTAAAACTATGGCCTGCACGCACAGTCTTTCGGCCTGGTTTTGTGAAGACAAGGTTGCCTTTAGTGTCTTGATGGGAATTCGATGGGTCAGAAGTCAAAGGTCAGTTTATGAATGCTTATCCGTTTGATAAAGCAGCAGGGGAGTGTATGGCGGAGGGGCACAGAGCGAAGGGAAGCAATTTAGATTTTGTCTACCAAATTCTCATCATCAGGAGATGGAGAAATTGAAAAATAGTGTCTGCTGTTTACACTGCTTGACATTAGAAATTAATCAAGGAGAGGTCATCATAATCTGGAGTGCAGAAATCTGTCTCTGCTTCTCCAGAAATTGTGTGTTATTAGTACGCCTGTGTAAACCATAAAGCTTTAAAATGATTCTAAATACATGTAAGCAATAACATTCCCCTGCCTTGGAGGCCCCAAGTTTAAAACATGGACAGAGCTATAATGTGTTTGTTCATGAGACACTTAACACACATTTCTTAGAACTGACCCTTTATGATTAAACACTGAGATAAAAAAAATCAAACATTTCAGGAAATTTTAACTTTTCCCTTTCCTGATATTCCTATATTCTTGTTGCTGCTAACGTATATTCATTTTTTACATGTTTTTTTTCTCTGTGCCATGCAGAGCTGGAGCATTAGCCCGGATTTTCCTGACCTTTGCCCCCAGGAAGCGGCTATTTACCCAGGCACAGAAGTTGGGAAAGGGGCGGAGACTTAAATTGCCACGATGGCAAATACCAATGTTTCTGGGTCTAGAAAGGAGCAGCGCTCCAATCCTGCACCACAGAGGGGCGGGATCAGGAAAACTGCCTATGATGTATTGTAGAAGTATTAGGAACAGGGGGTAGGCCATTCAGCCCCTCTCTTGAAAGCTCCAATTGTCCCAGCATCCCTAGCCTTCTGAGGAGCATTCCAGATTTCCACCAACCTTTGTGTGAAAAGACGTTTCTGGATATCCCCCCTATAATGGCCTAACTTTAATTTTAAAATTACATCCCCTTTGACTCCCTCATCAGATGAAATAGTTTTCCTACATCTATCCTATTAAATCCCCCCCCCCTTTTAATTCTTTAAACACATTGATCAGATCGTCCCTCAGTTCCCTGTACTCAAGACAATGCAAGGGAAGTTTATGCCACTTGTCCTCACAATCCAATCTGCTAAGCCCCGGTATTATTCTGGTGAATATGTGTTGCATCTGCTGCAAGGCCAAAAAATCCTTCCTGAGGTGCGGTGCCCAGAATCGAATGACATTTGATGAGGGCTCTATACAATTGAAGCATAACTTCCTCCCCACACTTGCAAACCCCCTTAAATTCACTGTTCCACTAGCTCTGATATTCATATATCCATGACCTGTTATAACTCTGACAATATGCTGGCCTAATTATTAATCTCATAACTATTGGCCTGATTATGACAGCTCTTGCATGGGTTAAGCAGCAGATACATTTGTCTTATTTGCCATACATTGACATTACAAACAAATGGTCATGATATCACTCTCACAGTATGCATAACAATACATATAAATACATAGAGGTTATTAAGTGGCAAAAAGCCATTTAGCCCAATCATTAGCCCTCCTTGTTAGAAAATAGTTCCAGGCCACCATCCAATCTCATTTCAATGATTCCAGTTTCTGTCTCAACTACTATCCATAGAAGTGCATTCCACAGTCTCACAACTCACTTTGTGAAGATGTTTATCCTGCTCTCTGCCCCAAATCTGTTACATGTATTCACGATACAACCTAAAATATAAAAGACAATTGCATCTTCCTCAATAGCTCAGTGGGCAATGGAACCATAATGCCAATCAAGCCGACCTCCCTGACCGTTGGCCTCCCATTGGATTGCCAATTCACCTTGCACACAGACATAGTTCATTGGATCGCCACCCCTTCTGCACTGGTCTGGGATTACCAGGACTTTTCTGAAGGTTGGGGGTGAATATAGAACTTGGCCTGTGCTCACAGTAGGTGCAGCCCAGTCGATGACACTCAGTTGAGACGGGTTGTGGCAATTCCAGCCTTTTGTCCAATTTTCCTGTTGGCTGGGCATCACCACCTTGGGAGCACCCAGTATGCATGGCACTATGGTCTGCTTCCAACCCCTTGTGGACAGAGTATTTAATAATTTTAAGCTCTTAACCACCTCCTCCTCACAAGGATGTTGAAGTCACAACCAGACCTCCTGGCAGGCAATCACTGCCAGCAAACACTTCATTGTCCCTGCCACCAATGCTAGGTCCAGTAGGAGGTTCGACTTAAGCAAAGGAGAACCCAGATCATGCAAGTGGCCCAGGTTAGGAAATCTCAATACTGCTGGACTGGACTGGAGCAAAGCAGTTTAAGGTGCCATATTTATCTAGTGCAGGGCTGAAACATATTCTTTGATAAAGGCCCCAGGTTCAATTCCCTGTCTGTGATGAGAAAACTGGAGCAGAATTTTGCTTTGGAGTCGGAAACCTGAAGCCAGGATCAAATGTGGATCTCACAGTGCAAATTAGTCATCCAATATGATTTCCCAAGAAATGGTCAGTTGATGACCAGGGGGCATGCTCACCAGTTAAGGACTGAGGGTGGGCTCCTGATGCTGGAGGGCCAACAAGATACCCTCCAGCGCTGAGAGACCGGCAATCTGCGGATACAGGTAAAGGAGAGAGAGGGTACCTCAAAATGGACTCACTCTCTCAGCACTTTTAAATGTTTTGAAAATAATAATGGCCACACCGCCATTGTGAAGGGTTTAATTATTCTGCAATGCTGCCTTTCCCAGCCCCTCCTGATCTGCTGCCGGGAGGCTGCCTGCATTCACTGACCATGTTGCAGCCACCATGAGGAGTTGTGGGGCTGGGGGTGGGGTGCGTGAGGGCCACCTGTCGATGGTATAATTCCAGTCAGTTTGGGAGAGGGGCTTTAATAGACCCCTTAATCACTCCAGTTGATTACCAACACCTTACACAGTCTTTGAATCTCTGGTCCAGCCTCCTTGGAAACCAGCACATCACTCTCCCAGGGTGATTTATTTTTTGGTCCAGTAGTCTCCAGTTCCTTGCCCATAGCCATTGTAGAATCTGGCCCCTGATTTCAGTAAGGGATGTTACAACTGGCCTGTCCAAACGCCGAATGAGCAGGCTGAGTTTGAAGACTGTTGCTGACATGGTTACATCAGGTACACTGAGACTTCAGTTCAACACTCAGTGAATGCCATATTAAACAAAGGCCGACATTTTCCGGCCCCATCTTGGTGGGACCTGCCGTGGGAGACTCGCTGGCCCAGCCAAACGTCCATTGACTTTCGGTGGGACTGGACCATCCCGCTAGCGGGCAGGGGCCAGAAAGTCCCACCCAAAGGCTCTAGACAACCTCTTCAGGTATATGTGAATGATCAGCAAAGTGCTACTTAGAGAAGGGCAGGGGAGTTCTGGCCGAACATGCCGAGCACTCACTTAAAAATGAAATGAAATACCTTGCCTGCAATGTACTTTGCCCTCTTCTTAGAATGTGAGAAGTATTTGATAAATTCAAAGCCTTTTAATTGCAAAGAGAAAAAGTGCAGCTTAAAAATTACTGTAAACAATTGTACTGGGCAATGTTACATGGTTGCAAGTCAAACAATGAAAGATCCAAAGCAGAAAAGAATGTTGAACAGACGCAATGACTTTTTTCTCTATGTGAAGTGTTTTCAGAAGTTAGGAATTTTCATTAAATTTGCACAAAAGGGGATATTGATGATAATCACGTTTAACTGGTGCCTATGGAATGTGTCTAACCCGCCTTGTGTTTGAGTCTGCAGCCGATTCTACAGATTGATGTTACATTGGGTTATATCGTCTACTTGCCCTTCCATTGTCTGCTCCGGTTCATTGGGCAGCCCTCTCAGCCTCTCTGTCAGAAGATTGTGGGTTCAAGTCCCACCCCAGCAACTTAAATACAAAACCTGGACTTAGGCTGGCAGGGGAGTGCTGCACTGTGAGAGGTGCAGTTTTTCAGGTGATGCATTAAACTGAGGCCCTCTTAGGCATGATAACAGAGATCCTGTGGCACTATTTTGGGGAAGAGCAGAGCAGCTCTCCAAAATGTCCTGGTCAATATTTATCTGTCAATCAACATCACTGACAAGTACTTATGAGGTCATTATCACACGGCTGATTGTGGGATCTAGCTGTGCGCAATTTGGCTGCCACATTTCCCACATTATAACAGTGACAAAAGGAGCATTTTTTTTCCTCTGTGAAGCATTTTAGGATGTCATGTAATTGTAAAAAGCATTGTATAAATGCAAGTTGTTTTTGTAGCAGTCTGAAGAAATAAACAGCAATTGAGCCAACACTTACTGCTGCCAAAGATGCCACCATCTTATTTATATTACAGCACCACCCCTGAAGTCAGGGCTACGTTTGGCATCAATTACATACACTTCATCACCCGACTCCGCAACCTGCCTTCCATCGTTCACATTCTACATTCACTTCAATTTTTTGCATCTGATAAAAGCTGTTTGCTGGTTGCTGCAGGTGAAAATAATGTAGAAAGGTGTTAGTATATGTGTAAGTGAAAACAAGAGATAGATGCTCACTGATTAGAGGTATGAGGGTGATGACAGGACGGTTTTGGCACTGCACCTTTTCAGTTATGTAACAGCACTTTACCTTGTCGACTGTTGACACCTTCTGTTCACCTACTGACAGCCTAAGGGTGAGATTTCTGAAGTAGTTATGCTGGTTTCATGGCAGGACTCTAGCATGGTGGACACAAAATCTATCCGAAAACTATTCCACCAACTCCTCCTTCCAGGTTCCCCGAGTGGAAGTGGCAGTGACCCAGAAATATAGGGCAGGTGTACTCAGGTTAGGCATTGGTTTCTCCGCTTTCTCCCAGTACTGATTCTTGCTGAGAAATGGGTCCTTTTGGCTCAGTTGGTAGCACTCTCACCTCCAGCTCTGACAGCCTTGGGTTCAACATACATCTCAGGACTGAAGCCACAAGTTAGGCTGATAGCTTGCCAGCAATGTTGCATTGACCACCCATCCTTGGCTCTGAGAAGATCATGGTGAGACTCCCAACTTCATAGTGATTGCTTTTACAACAAGCTGGTCACTTCAGAAGGTATTAAGAATCAAATAAATAAATATCCTGCATTTATATGTGAACATACGAACAAACAAATTAGGAGTAGGAATAGGTCATTCAGCCCCTTTAGACTGCTCTGCTATTTGATAAGATCATCAACAAGATGTCCCAAAGCACTTTACGGCCTGTGAAGTACTTTTGAAGTGCAGTCACCGTTGTAATTTAAGAAACAAGGCAGTCAATTGACACACAGCAAGCTCCTATAAGCAGCAATTAGATAATGGCCTGCTAATCTATGTTGGTTTAGGGACAAATATTGACAATGATACCAGGCAGAACTCACCTGCTTTTCTTCTGAATAGTGCCACAGAATATTTTACATCTATCCAAGAGGGAAAATGGAGCCTTGGTTTAATGCCTCATCCAAAAGACAGCACCTCTGACAAAGCAGCACTCCCTCAGTACTGCACTGAAGTGCCAGCCTAGATTTTGGGCTCAAGTCTCTGGAGTGAGACTTGATATCTCAATCTTCTGACTCAGAGGCAAACGCATTTCCACAGAGACAAGGCTGACACAGTCCATGTAGTATAGGTCAGGTGAAATTTTATAACATAAGAACATAGGAAATAGGAGCAGGTGTAGGCCATTCAAGCCCGCAAGCTTGCTTTGCCAATCAACAAGATCACGGTTGACCTTCCACCTCAACTCCATTTTTCCACCATATCCCACATCCCTCTATTCCCTTAGTCTCCAAAAACCTAGCAATTTCAGTCTTGGATAGACTCACTGATTGAGCTGCCACAACTCCCCAGGACAGAGATTCACAATCCACTGAGTGAAGAAATCTCACCCCATTAAAACAGGCTAGACATGTTCCGGATCATTCCTTCCTCCTCTCTGGCATCAGCCTTTGAAAATCTATAATGCTATGATGCAAACTGAACCTTGGGGCTACATAACCACCATCTGTACACCCAGTTTTGCAGCTGCAAACAGGAAGACGTGACAATAAGTAGAATACCTCACTTCCTGTGTTGCATTACCAAACGGATTTCACTTCCAAAACTGACCTCAGAATTTGTTTGTATGTGCAATGCAGGTGAATTCTGGATTGTTCAGACTCTGTGAAAGAAAAACTTTTAAAAATGTGCTGACACTGACACAATATCCTCCATCTGTGCAGATTCCTAATGGATTACTTCAACCATCCACACAGATTGCCAGTTACTGTACATTATCTTCATTCAGGCCAGAGATATTTGACCTGGAGAACCCTTGTCATTTTATCTCATTGTTTACAGTGTTAACAAAGAACTCAGTATTTTACCTTGTACTCTCTGAGGGAATCTCCGTTATTTATCTGAGATTTATAAGCTTCGTATGTTATCTGCAGCCTTCCCTGCCTGGCTACCGCCTCATAAATTTTAAACAACATTAGAGCAACTTTGGGTGGTCCAGAATATATGAATATCTATAGCAGATACCAGCTCATCCCTGCAATCTCCTCTTTCAAATAGTTGCATCTGCCAGGGTAATGAAATCTCTTTCACTTCAGTTGCTTTGTTACTTAAAATTTTAGCTTCATGCTCCATTCCAAGTGCTGCTTTACCTTTCCATGTTATTCCCTCACATTGCTGAGTAATAAGACAGTCTCAATTATATTTCCTGATCTCTGTTTGACCAGTAGCTCCCATGAGCTTCCCTCATGGCTTTGTAGGTGATTTGCTTTTCCCTGTTTTTGTTGGGTTAATGTGCCAAGGGATATGGCGCTAATGTGGATAAATGGAGTTGAAGAACAGATTTTTAAAAATTCTTTCATGGGTTCCGGGCATCATTGGCTAGGCCAGCATTTATTGCCCATCTCTAATTGCCCTCGAGAAGATGGTGGTGAGACGCCTGCAGTCCATGTGGTGTGGGTACACCCACAGTACTGCTAGGGAGGGAGTTCCAGGATTTTGACTGAAATCAGACATGACCTAATTCACGAAATCACAGAGTAGTTACAACACAGAAGGAGGCTATTCAGCCCGTCCTGTCAGTGCTGGCTCTCAAACAATTCACCTAGGGCCACTCTCTTGCCTTCTCTCCTTAATTGAATGGTGGAGCACGATTGGGGGAA
This sequence comes from Carcharodon carcharias, assembly GCF_017639515.1. Lineage (NCBI taxonomy): Eukaryota > Metazoa > Chordata > Chondrichthyes > Lamniformes > Lamnidae > Carcharodon > Carcharodon carcharias. Next base: position 110,000,774 of record NC_054483.1, on the reverse strand, counting down.
TGAATGGCCAACTCCTGTTCCTATGAATGATGGAGAAAGCTCAGGAGCTGACTGACCTACTTCTGTTCCTATGAATAGTGGAGCAGGCCCAAGGAGCTGAATGTCCTACTCCTAACCCTATGTTCCTATAAGCTGTAGAGATAAATGGTTCCAGGCTTGATTCCATGTTTGGTCTATTCCAGGTTAGATGTGGCAATTGTAGGAGTAGTCCAATTCGTTTTGATAATCTTAGCTATAGAGACAAGGAGAAAAAGCTTAGTCAGTGTTCCCAGTCCTGATCTCTCGTCAGCATCATCATCAGCTGTCCTTCAATTCGAGGGCGACATCTACCCAGGCATGTGACTCAGCAAGGCCAACTCTCAACTCGCATATCTTTGGGCACATGAGGCAAGACATACCATGAGGTAGTGGGATCCAGAGTGTAGGATTTGCTTCCTTTTTTGCCCTCTCTGCTGCCTGGCCTCTATGGCTGTGGATTGGAACAACAGTAGGCCATTCAGCCCCTCAAGCCTGTTTTGCCATTTCATTAGATCTGTACCCCAACCCTATTTGTCTACAGATGTCAAATGACATCAGGCTAGAACTCAGTTGTCTTGTCTTCCATTGTTGAATAGCCTATTGATGGTCAGGCTTTTGAAAGCATCATGAAAAATAACTTGCTGAGCAAACTGTCAGAACACTGCCAAACTGAGGGAAACACAGATATCACCTGTGCCGTTGCTGTTGCTTCAATTATTGCAATTGAAAAAAAAAACCCTGTTGCATTTACAAAGCACTTTTTACAACTCAGAATGTCCCAAAGTGCTTTACAGCCAATTAATTACTTTTTCAAGCTTAATAACTGTTCTTCTGCAGGCAACCATGGCAGCCCGACTGTGCACAGCAGACATACAGCAGAATAATAAATGATCAGTGATTATCCAGTTTTTGAGATGTTGATTGATGAATGAACATCGGCCAGAACATAAAAAAAGAGAGCCACAAGACCTTTCAGGAAATACTTTAACCTATCCCTCAATTTGGAAAACTGACAGAGTTGGATACAATGCCAGAATTTACTCTTCAATGAATTCAGTGGGAATAATATTGAGTGGAGTATAAAATTGATGCTTTATCCAATCTCGTCAGCTTTCCAACAGGCAGGTTAGGTTAGAATGTGCACCTCCCCCACCACCCATCCACACCCCCAAACCCACTCCACCACCGCACCCCCCCAACCCCTCCCTTATATCCATCTGAACAGATGAGCAGGTTTACCATCACATCCTCCAGGCAGCACCTCCCACAATACAGCACTCCCTCAATACTGCACTGAAGTGTCAAACAGACTCACACACTCAAGCCCTGGAATTGGTTTGCAATCTACAGCCTTATATTGACAAATCAAGAGTTCTACCAATTGAGCCAAGCTGACACTTGATACCTTTAACTTTACAAATATTAATTTCTGTGGGAAAACCTTCTTGGATTATTAACATTTCCTCCACTTTTAAAGATAGACACTTGTCGAGAACTAATCTTAATGGTTTCCTCCATTGACATTTCTCTTTAGGATTCACTCAGAATGTGCCTATTGCAAAATAAGGCACCCATCTATATTAAGATATATCAATCATTCTTTAGTTTGTACACTGAATTGGTTCTGATGGTTTAGATTGGTTTTTCCCCTTTATACTTCATTAAACAGCAAAATTCTTCAGAGATCACTCTTTGGATTCTTGCTGTTCATATTATACTTAAAAGATGCTGAACTAAGAACGTCTTTCCCTGTTCAGAAGTTAATGTAAAGGACCAAAGCATATTGTGCAAGGCACCAAAATCGAAAAGAATAAATAAATCAGCAAGAAAACTCAGAAAGTAACAATTACATGACACCAAGCTTGAGTTTTAAAATACTTTAGGAGGAAGAAGAAATGGATGGACATGAGGAGTGTAGCAAAATACAAGGTTTGGTATACAAGGCTTGATTCCTCTATAGGGGAACTCCTGGGCAATATCATGGAACTCTACGTCACAGAGGTCTACATCCTGGTAGTCTACATTGTAGTAGCAACACCAACAACTTCCATTTACACAGTGCCTTTAATCTAATAACAATAATTCCAAGCCACTTCACAGTAACATTACAGAACAAAATTTGACACCGAGTTACATAAAGATATTGTCATAATTATGGTTTTATTAGTGTGCAGTGTGCCTAAAATAGAGTTGGAGTTGAAAGCACAGATGTAGTTGTTTCTAAGTGTATTGCAAATAAACCTAATGTTTCCATCCAAGAAGTTTCTGCTGATCAACTCCATCACTAAAATCACAACTCAGCTGCCCTGCATGAGATTTTTAAAAAAATTCATTCACAGGATGTGGGCTTTGCTGGCTGGGCCAGCATTTATTGCCCATCCCTAGTTGCCCTTGAGAAGGTGGTGGTGAGCTGCCTTCTTGAACCACTGCAGTCCATGTGGTGTAGGTACACCCACAGTGCTGTTAGGGAGGGAGTTCCAGGATTTTGACCCAGCGACAGTGAAGGAACGGCAATACATTTCCAAGTCAGGATGGTGAGTGACTTGGAGGGGAACTTCCAGCTGGTGGTGTTCCCATCTATCTGCTGCCCTTGTCCTTCTAGGTGGTAGTGGTTGTGGGTTTGGAAGGTGCTGTCTAAGGAGCCTTGGTGAATTCTTGCAGTGCAACTTGTAGATGGTACACATTGCTGTTACAGTGCATCGGTGTGGAGGGAGTTAATGTTTGTGGATCTGGTGCCAATCAAGTGGGCTGCTTTGTCCTGAATGGTGTCAAGCTTCTTGGGAGCTGCACTCATCCAGGCAAGTGGGAAGTATTCCATCACACTCCTGACTTGTGCCTTGTAGGTGGTGGACCGGCATTGGGGAGTCAGGAGGTGAGTTACTCATTGCAGGATCATTAGCCTCTGACCCGATCTTGTAGCCATAGTATTTATATGGATAGTCCAGTTCAGTTTCTGGTCAATGGTAACTCCAGGATGTTGATAGTGGGAGATTCAGTAATGGAAATGTCATTGAACATCAAGGGGCGATGGTTGGATTCTCTCTTGTTGGAGATGGTCATTGTCTGACACTTGTGTGGCACAAATGTTACTTGTCACTTGTCAGCCCAAGCCTGGATATTGTCCAGGTCTTACTGCATTTGGACATGGACTGCTTCAGTACCTGAGGAGTCGCAAATGGTGCTGAACATTATGCAATCATCAGCGAACATCCCCACTTCTGACCTTATGATAGAAGGAAGGTCATTGATGAAACGGCTGAAGTTAGTTGGGCCAAGGACACTACCCTGAGGAAATCCTGCAGTGATGTCCTGGAGCTGAGATGACTGACCTCCAACAACCATAACCATCTTCCTTTGTGCTAGGTATGACTCCAACCAGCAAAGAAACTTCCCCCTGATTCCCATTGACTTCAGTTTTGCTCAGGCTCCTTGATCCACACTCGGTCAAGGACAGTCAGTCTCACCTCACCTCAGGAGTTCAGCTCTTTGGTCCATATTTGAACCAAGGCTATAATGAGGTCAGGAGCTGAGTGACCCTGGTGGATCCCAAACTGGGCGTCAGTGAGCAGGTTATTGCTAAGCAAGTGCCACTTGATAGCACTGTTGATGACCCCTTCTATTACTGATGATCAAGAGTAGACTGATGAGGTGGTAATTGGTTGAGTTGGATTTGTCTTGCTTTTTTGCGTACAGGACATACCTGGGCAATTTTCCACATAGCTGGATAGATGCCAGTGTTGTAGCTGTACTGGAACAGCTTGGCTAGGGGTGTGGCAAGTTCTGGAGCACAAGTCTTCAGTACTATTGCCGGAATATTGTCACGGCCCATAGCCTTTGCACTATCCAATGTCTTCAGCCGTTTCTTGATATCAAGTGGAGCATATCAAATTGGCTAAAGACTGGCATCTGTGATGCTGAGGAACTCCAGAGGAGGCCGAGATGGATTGTCCACTCGGCACTTCTGGCTGAAGATTGTAGCAAATGCTTCAGCCTTACCTTTTGCACTGATGTGCTGGGCTCCTCCATCATTGAGGATGGGGATATTTGTGGAGCCTCCTTTTCCAGTGAGTTGTTTCATTGTCCACCACCAATCACGACAAGATGTGGCAGGACTGCAGAGCTTAGATATGATCCATTGGTTGTGGGATCGCTTAGCTCTGTCTATCACTTGCTGCTTATGCTGTTTGGCATGCAGATAGTCCTGTGTTATAGCTCAACCAGGTTGACACCTCATTTTTAGGTATGCCCACAGCGCCAGTCTTGAGATGCTAGATCTGTTTAAAATCTATCCCACTTAGCATAGTGGTAGTGCGACACAACATGATAGAGGGTATCCTCAATGTGAAGGTGGAACTTCGTCTCCTATTGATACTGTCCTGGACAGATGCATCTGTGGCAAGCAGGTTGGTGAGGATGTGGTAAAATATGTTTTTCCCTCTTGTTGGTTCCCTCACCACCTGCTGGAGACCTAGTCCTTTAGGAATCGGCCAGCTTGTTCAGTAGTGGTGTTACCGAGCCACTCTTGGTGATGGACATTGAAGTCCTCCACATTCTGCACCCTTGCCACCCTCAGTGCTTCCTCCAAGTGATGTTCAACATGGGGGAGCACTGAATCATCAGCTGAGGGAGGGCAGTACATGGTAATCAGCAGGAGATTTCCTTGCCCATGTTTGACCTGACACTATGAGACTTCATGGGGTCCGGAGTTGATGTTGAGGACTCCCAGAGCAACTCCCTCCTGGCTGTATACCACTGTGCCACCACCTCTGCTGATGGGATGTTGATGGTGGTGTTTGAGATATTATCTGTAAGATATGATTCTGTGAGGATGACTATGTCAGGCTGTTGCTTGACTAGTCTGTGATACAGCTCTCCCAATTTTGGCACCAGCCCCCAGACGTTAGTAAGGAGGACTGTGCAGGGTTGACAGGGCTGAGTTTTCCGTTGTTGTTTCTGGTGCCTAGGTCAATGCCTGGTGGTCTGTCCAGTTTCATCCCTTTTTTGTGACTTTGTAGCGGTTTGTTACAACTGAATTCAAATTCCACCATCTCCCAGAGCATTACCCTGGTTCCCTGGATTATTAGTCCAGAGATACATTAGTGCAGGTGCCCAAAGGTTTGGTCAAATGGGTGAGTTTTAAGGAGGATATTAAAGGTGGGGAGAGAGGTAGCGAGTCAGAGAGATTTAGAGAGGGAATTCTGGAGCTTAGGGCTTTGGCAGCTGAAGGTAACCAGTAGTGGACAGATTAAAATCTGGGAGGCTCAATAGGCCAGAATTAGAAAAGTGCAGATATCTCAGAGGGTTAAGGGGCCAAAGGAGACTACAGAGATAGGGAGGGTTGAGACCATAGGGGGATTTGAAAACTAGTATGAGAGTTCGAAAATCGAGGTGTTGCTTAACTGGGAGCCAATATAGGGCAGAGAGCACAGAGGTGAATGGGAGGCGGTGCGAGTTGGGAATGGGCAGCAGAGTTTTGGATGTCTTCAAATTTACTGAAGGTAGAATGTGGGAATCTAGCCAGGAGCTCATTGGAAGTCAAGTCTAAAGGTAACAAAGTATTTCAGCAGCATATGAACCCAGACAGGGGCATGACAGGCAAGGTGGAAACAGGTGGCCTTAGTGATGGTGCAGATATGGGGTTTGGAAACTTACCTTAGGGTCAAATATGATGGTTGCTGAGGCAGAGGCGAGAACCAGATTGGAGTGATTAGGAAAGATAATGGATTTGGGAGGTGACAACACACTCAAAGGTTCGGAAAGGGCCAGCCCCGAAATTCAATGCCGCGCCCATTTTTCAGGTGCAAAATGAACACAATATGGCAGTGGGGCCTTAGCCACACATTGCGTACTGGATTTGGTAACCCCCACCTCTCCCACCACACCAATCACTACCCCCCAATCCCTGCTTCAGCAGTGAGTTGCCTGGGGATGCACAGCAGCCATCTAAACCTCGCTGGGCTCTTGTAAATGACACCCAAATATCGCTTAGTGTGACCAGTTAGCGTTGGCCTTCCAATTTCTAAGCCATCATGTCAGATCAGATTCATCAAGATTCTGCGACAGAGGGCTATTGCTGCTGCAGTCTCTGTTTAGTTCACATAATCAGTTAGCTTCTTGTGTCGGACTTTGACTTTCTCAAGGCATGTTTCACTTCATTTTTCAAGGAATAGTTTACCGCTCCTTGTTGATAAGCTGCAGGATTTTTTTTCCATTTCTTGTGACGATGCTATTAGTCGCCAATTACAGTGATTTACAGCAATACAGTGCACACACAATTAATCCTGCTGGCAGTCACAAGCCAAAGATCATTTCCCAAGACAAAACGGAGCAGAATACGTAGCTGGCAGCAATCATTTCTGTACTTAAGCACATCTCTGTGTTATATAAATGTCTCCGAGTGCCATTCAGTGGGAGACAGGATGGAAAATTGCTGAGCAACATCGTGGAGAGTCAAAACTCACTTTACAACCAAACATTTCCCTCTTGGGCACTGATTGTGGGAAAAATACCATTCTAGGAAATGTGCTGTGGTTGACCCTTTCCCTGCTTAATAAGCCAGGTCCCAGCATTGCACATAATGGACTAATGATTTAAAAATACACCTGTGTATGAGAGCCACCTATCACCCTCACTGCCTTCTTTTCCTACCAATTATCTGTGCTCTACTCCTGAGGGCTGGAATGTGATTCCGTGGGACACTGCAATCATTCTTTATATGTGAGAATAAAGAATTACTCATTCATTCAACCATAGGGTGCATCGCTGGGCCATTGGAGGAATTGCCTTTATAAATTTTCACATAGGAATGCATTCTGCCCGAACAGAGGATGATGTCTTGATGCTTCTATTATCACATCCTTAAGTGTGGAAATCAGAAAACTTTTTATCTGCTACTTATCACATACAGAGACTCTTATAACTGGTCAAGATTTTCATTATGCTGGATGACTGAGATGCACTAAGCAACCTTTTGGATATGAAAGTCCAGTCAGTGGGTAACACACAAGCCACACAGAAGTGGGTGGATTTATAATGTTAGACTACCAAACTTTGAACATGCCCTTGATTTAAGCACAAAATCCAGGTTGACATTTCCAATGCAGTGCTGCACTGACAGAAGGGCAGTACTAAGGGAGTGCTGCTTTATTGGAAGTGATGTGATGTTAAACCGTCCACATTTCAGATGAATACATAAGATCCCATAACATTATTTAAAAGAAGAGGAAGGGAGTTCTTCCTTGTGTCCTGGCCAATATTTTCATTGAACATTACCTAAAAAAGAAACTATCTGGTCATTATCACATTATTTTCTGTGGGAACTTGCTGTGCGCAAATTGGTTGCCTCATTTCTACATTAACTATACTTCAAAATTACTGCATTGGCTGTATTAGGCCATCCTGGCGTTGTGAAAGGCACTACAGAAATGCAAGTTTCCCTTTCTTGCTTTGACATATTCCCCATCCAATTGTTTCTCTATCCCTCAAAGCTGCTGACCCTTTGCTGGACTTTAGCTCCAAGGGTACCAGCAACCCTCCCATTCTTCACCCAGTAATGAGTCCAGACTAAGAGATATTTGACTGCAGGGTATCATAACCCAGCATGGCCCTGTCCTAACCTGCTCTCTACATATATTCACTTTCCAACAGTCATTGCATAACACCAGGGCTAGAACCCTGGAGGCAGTGCCCCATCCAAGTGGCCATCCTGTATGTGTGTGCCTACATGCTGCTAGTTGGAACATTATTTGGCAGCAGAGGGAAATTGCAGTTATGCTCTAACCATGTCTTCACTCAAAGTGTATTGTGTCCAATTCTGGACACCATATTTGAGGAAGGATGTCAAGGCCTTGAAGAGGGCGCAGAGGAGATTTACTAGAAGGGTATCAGAGTGAATGACTTTAGTCATATGGAAAGAGTAGGGAAGCTGGGATTGTTCTCCTTTGGGGAGAAAATGTTAAGCATGTTAAGAGGAGATTGAATAGAGGTATTCAAAGTTGTGAGGGATTTTAATAAAGTAAATAGAAAACCAAATCAGTAACCAGAGTATACATATTTCATTGATAAAGGAACCAAAAGGGAGACAAGAAGAATGCTTTTAAAACACAGGGGGCGGAATTTCACACTGGTGGGAATTTATGGTCCCGTTGAAGTCAATTGACTTTTGAATAGCTCAACTCACTACATTTTTCGGCCCTGCCTGTGCCGCAATGGGGCCCTAAAATTCTGCCCAGTGAGTTGTTACGACCTTGGTGGAAGTAGATTCAATAGTAGCTTTCAAAGGGGAATTGGATAAATACTTGGAAAAGAGCACTTTGCAGGGCTGTGGAGAAAGGGCAGGGGAGTAGGGCTAATTGGCTAGCTCTTTCAAAGAGCCAGCATGGGCACCATGGACTGAATGGCCTTTTTCTGTGCCGTATAACTTTATGATTCTAAGTGTGTACACTCTTGCCAGTGTGTGTGACTGAGAATCTTGTTTTACTTACACCCCCTCCCAGCCCTAGTCTAGTGGCACTATGATAAATGGTAGCATCCCCACTGCGACATTGACAAAAGGCTATCGTTATCTCAGCACTGACAAGGGATTGTTCTGGGTATCAGAGACTTGTGTATTGCCTCCCTTATAGCCCAGAGCTATCCCTGAAGCCTTGAATATAAAAGGAAATTAATCTAGTGCCTCACTACAGCAGTAAAGCATCTCAATGCATTTCACATGGTGAGCTAAAAGCTACTGAAAATTGTAAATGGCATAAAGATTAATACATCAGCTATAAGTTATTCATGGACAGCCTTTGAAAAAGAGCAATTTGATTGTTAAAGTAAATGGCATCAATGTGTAGTAAGTGCCCTTGTATCTAAAGTTATGATGATTAGTCTATTACAACAGTGACCCCACTTCAAAAATGCTTAATTGGTTGCAAAGCGCATTGAGATGTCCTGAGGTCACTACATAAATGCCAAGTTCTTTGTTAGTAATAATGACTGACCCCTGGTGGCTCAATGACAAAGTACTCTGTGTGGTTTGATAGTGTGCCAGATTTCAGTTTCAATTGCTCATTGGCCTGGGTTAGCTAAACTCCGGGGCAGCCTTACAATTATCCATGGTGTCAGACAGGGAGCAAAGGTCACTGGGCCAATTTCAAAGCAAACCATTCCAGATACTCCTTTGTCCACAATCACACCATCTGGCCTTTGCCCGATCAACTGGGTTTCCAGCTGCTCACCACTGTTCGGACATTTTTTACTAGAATGTGAGAGTGAGTGGCTGTGAGGGGGATAGGATGGGGCCTAGTTGTGATTCCTCCATAATCAAATTAACTTCCATCACATCGGGCCTAGATTTTCAGATTGGCGTTACCTTAAGCTCAGTCCTTTGATGCTGATGTTAAAATATCGCCAATCGGGAAACCTAGGCTACGCTCGCAAAAGAAAAACGGTCATTAGAGTAAGGTAGTGGATTGCTGCTGTGGGCCTGTATCGTGTCAGCTCATTCAGAAAGGGGAGAAACTGGTAAAGAAATAAAAAATGTGATCGTCCTAGTTGTTTTCCTATGGGATATGTACTCTCTCACTGATTAAAGCGCTCAATAATGCCTCAAGGTTTTACCAAACAACTGTCTCAGCTTGAAGCCAGCATCAACATTCATTACTATTTCATTTGGTACTGAGATAGATTTGGGCATCTGACCTTTTTTCCTCCCCTCCTCTCCAATTTGGAGTCACACACTCTGCTGGAATCTACTCTGCGGGAAAAGCATGTTGAAGTGGTTCTGCTGCCAGAGCCTGAGTGATTATCGTGGAATGTACGCTGAACATTCTCCTCGCTCCTCACCCCACCCCCAACCACCCCTCTCCGATCATTGCCACGGCCTTGACAACAATGAAAGTGCCACATTGTACCTGCAGGTTCCCACCGAGCTGGGTGGGGTTGCAGGGAATCAGCCACACAGTCCACAAAGGGGAGTCACATTCCTCTCTGCATTCAGTACTAAATGTTCCAAATGGACAAGGACAACAGCTCAGGCAAAGCAAGCACGGTAAGTGCTAGACAATGAGTGCCAATCAGCTCCCATAGTCTCTCCAAAGAGGCTTAAGTGCTGGGCCTATCATTAGTAGATAAAATTGAGGGGTGGAAAGAAATGCTGGGAGGTTTACTCTCAATGTGCTATTTTATACTTTATCTCTTTCTAAGAAAAAATATTTCCTTGCTGCAGTAAGTTTGTGAAAAATGCTTGCCCTTAAAGCGACATTGTTTTATATAGATCACAGAATTAACAGCACAGAAACAGACCATTTGACCCAGCAGGTCTGCTATGTTTATGTTTCACATGAGCCTCCTTGCACCTGTCTTCATCTAACTCAATCAACATATCCTTCTATTTCTTTCTCCTTCTGTTATGCCCACTAGAGGTGACAGGCCTCATCCGAGTTCAACCTCTCATCTACCACAATGGAGTGTCAGCCTCCATTACTTAACAAAATCTCTGCATGGGGCTTGATCTCACAACTTTTTAACTCAGAAACAAGAGAGCTGCCATTGTGGGAGATGTAACTCCAAAGCCTCACAACAGAGGTTTTTAAAGTTTCTAGTATGGGATTCACATTCACCTCTAACAAATGTGACAAGTTTATGATCTTCGTTGTCACCGAGATTGAGACATCCACTCAGTTGCCTCTGCTCGTTTCCCAATTCCCCAGTTTAAAATTCCTCATGCTTCATGACTTTACCTCTCCCTATCTCTGTAAGCTTCCTGAACTCTACAATCCCAGAGCTCTTCATTCCTTTTGTGTACCTTTCCGACTTGGCTCACCCCTCCATTATTGGCGGTGCCTAAGGCCAGCCAAGCCCTCTGTCTAAATTTTACCATCAACCGTTGTCCTCCCCTTAAAACCTGCCAAGTTTGAAAACCTATGGTTTAGCTGTGAGTAGATGTGTATAAACTTGAATGTCCTAGTAGTACCAGGAGGGGAGAAGGCACTTATATAATTTCAGAGCCTCTCTTGCTGGCAGCAGATATCAGGAATCAGCGCACCTGTAAATATCCAACAGGTGGGTTGGCATAAATTTGGAAAATTATCTTGCCAAAAACAGAAATACGCCTTTGATGTAAAGAATTAGTTGCAGCTTCGTGTCATGGAGCTGAGATATGGATTCATCCCCTGGAACAAGAAGAGTGAGAGGTGGGAATTCATCTATCAAAAAGGGACTGATTAGAATTGTCCATTCCTGCATCCCCATGGACTGGGCACACGGAGTTCCCTCCTGATCCACACTGGAAGCAGTTAATCCTGGCATTTCTTTTTTAATTGACTCTCAGATGTGGACGTTGCTGGCAAGTCCGGTATTTATTACCATCACTAGTTGCCCTTGAGAAGGTGATGACAGGCCTTCTTCTGACAATGCTGTTGGGTTGGGAGTTCCAGGGTTTAGATCCAGTGACAATGAAGAAAAATCAATAAATGTCCAAATCAGGGTGATGTGTGATTTTGAAGAGAACTTGGAGGTAATGGTGTGTTCCCATGCTTTTGTTGCCCTTGTCTTTCTAGATGGCAGAGTTTGCGTGTTTGAGAAGTGCTATCATAGAAAATTGTACCTTATGACCTTTCCTGCTCTGAAATACTTCTTTTTGCATAACTGTGTCAAAGAGAACAGGTTACTTCTGGTATCACGTCAAAGGAAAACTGACAACCATACATTATTTAATTTCCTGTTGCTTTTAATCAATGAAGAGTCTTAATTACCTATGGTGGAAAATTTGCTTCATTGCTAAGTGAAGCTTTGGGCCAGATTGATCCAGTCAGTGAGACTGTTATAATCTCTGATTCCTGCATTCTCTGGCTCTGAGACCAATGAATGCACAAAGCACACTTCTGTTTGAGTTTGAAAGTACAAAGATAAAAAAAAATATAAAAAGAAATGACTTGGAACCTTCATATCTGCCAAGGCAGCAAACCGCACTGGTGGTAGGTACTTGTGGTGGCAATGAAATTCTTCTTCCTCCCTAGTCCAAGGTCTACAGCTGGCTTCAATTGACCTTATTGTATAAAGCCAGTCGCTGTGCAGCATAATTGCTGTTGACTATTTTCTCATCTCACACCCATCCACCCCCATACCCTGATCTGATTCCCTATCCTTCTGAAGTTAGTAATTCAGGCTGGGGATAGGAGAGGACTCTTGGGCCTTGCTTTCACGGTCACTCTTCAAGCATAGGCAAGGCCGTGGGTGTCAGCAGACCATTTAACACTGGAGGACATTACATCCAGGCCTGATCCAGTGATGAGGCTCAACTCCTTAGTGCAAGTATTGGGATCCTCCCAGTTTGTTTTTTAATCAGCTCTTTGAATGACTCCACTTAGTCATTGCGATAAGTAACTTAACAAATAATGCTTGCGTTTATATGGAGGCAGTTGTCTCAATATTGTCCCCTCTGAGTCAGAGGTTTGTGGATTCAAGTCCCATTACAGTGGCTTGAACACCTTAATACAGGCTGACACCTCAGTGCAGTACTGAGGGAACACTGCAGTGTTGGAGGCAATGTCTCCCAAATGTGATGTTTTGCCAAAGCCCCATGTCCTATTCAGGTGGATGGAAAAGATCCCATGGCACTACTTGAAGGCCAGGGAGTTCTCTTGGTGTCCTGGCCAATGTTTATCATACAACTAAACAGCAGATTTTCAGGCCATTTATCATACAGCTGATTGTTGGGCCTTTTGCCTGCAAAACAAGCAGTGACTGCACTTCAAAAGCAATTCATTGGCTGTAAAGCGCTTTTGGCCGACCGGATGATGTGAGAGGTTCTATATGAATGAAAGCCCTTTCTTATACAGTTGCTTTTCATGTCAAAACACCTCAAAGCGCTTCAGACAGAATAAGTTACTCTTGGACTGCAGTGAGTTATGCTGTGTGGGCCAATTCAGAACCCATTCTGTGCCAGTAATGTCCCAACCAGCCATGACATGAATGACCAATTTAGAAAAAGGAAAAAGAAAGACTTGCTTTTAAACAGCGCCTTTCATAACTTCAGGACATCCCAAAGCGGTTTACCGTCACTGAAGTGCTTTTGAAGTGTAGTCACTGTTGTAATGTCGGAAACGCAGCAGACAATTTGTACACAGCAAGGTCCAACAATCTCATGACCTCTGCCACCTAAAAGGGCAAGGGCAACAAGCATATCGAAGCCCCACCACCTCCAAGCTCTACTCCAAGTCACACACCATCCTGACTTGGAAATAAATCGGTTGTTTCTTCATCATCACTGGACCTAATGGAACTTCCTATCTAAAGTCATTGTGAGTGTACCTACACCACATGGACCACAGTGTAGCAAGAAGGTGGTTCACCACCATCTTCTCAAGGGTAATTGGGGATGGACAATAAATACTGGTCTTGCCAGCGATGCCCACATCCCGAGAATTAATAAATAAAAAAGAAAACTGCAATGCAGTAATGTTGGTTGAGGGATAAACTTTGGCCCGGGCATCAGGGAGAACTCTCCTGCTCTTCTTCGAAATAGTGCCACGGGATCATTACATCCACCTGAAAGGACAGAAGCGGCCATTGTTTAATACCTCATCTGAAAATCAGCACCTCCAACAGTGCAGCACTGAAGTGTTGGCCTAGATTTTGTGCTCAAGTCCCTGGAGTGGGAATTGAACCTTTGACCTTGTGAGCCACAGCCATGGTTGATAAAACTGAAGCTTGGCAGCCTGATCGACTTCATACATAAAGCTGAACGCAGTCTCACCGTTGAAACAGGGCCTCCTGAAGCAACCTCCCTCTGCCATATTGAAGCTTGATTACCTCACTCGATAAAAATGGCTCGGAGGGTTATTGGTTATTGGTCGCACTTCAATGACATCTGAGGTGTAACCGAATCTGTTGGACATTTTTCTTCTTCTTATTCTCCCTGGGAATATATATACACAGCAGAATTCCCATGGGGAATGTCATACACCTTCAAAGTGAGACCAAGGAAAAGACTACAAACTGCATAGCAGTTCTGCAGGGAAAAACAACAAAAAAAACCCCAACCCTTTCCTAACAAGACTCTTCAGACCTGCCAGAGTTTAACTTGAGTTTGCATTTTTTTTTATTCTTTCATGGGGTCTGAGCATCATTGGCAAGACCAGCGTTTATTGCCCATCTCTAGTTACCCTTGAGAAGGTGGCAATGAGCTGCCTTCTTGAACTGCTGCAGTCCATGTGGTGTAGGTACACCCACAGTGCCGTTAGGGAGGGAGTTCCAGGATTTTGACCCAGCGACAGTGAAGGAATGGTGATATATTTCCAAGTCAGGCTGGTGAGTGGCTTGGAGGGGAACTTGCAGGTGGTGGTGTTCCTGTGTACCTGCTGCCCTTGTCCTTCTAGGTGGTGGAGGTTGCGGGTTCAGAAGGTGTTGTCAAAAGGTACTGTTTATTCCTTCCCAAATTGGACATCTGTTTGCAATAGATGTCACTCGTACTTCGCATGTACCTGGTACAAAAACAGTCAATGTGCTGCCCTCAAGAATTACAATGTCTTGTTTGGCATCACTGCAGTTTTCATTTAGTCCGATGAGCTTCACATTTGAACAGAAGTTTACGAAGCTGCAGGCAGTGAGTGGAGAATCAGCATTGCTACTCTCAACCCACATTTCCAGATGTTATCTCTAACTCAATGATACTATGACTAATGTAAAGTAGCAGAAGAGTTCTGTGGAAGGGTCGTGAGGACTCAAAACGTCAACTCTTCTTCTGCGCCGATGCTGACAGACCTGCTGAGTTTTTCCAGGTAATTCTGTTTTTGTTGTAGAAGATTTATTCTCATGGATATCAAGCTGATAGGACCATTGGACAGAATTTTACGCCGGCTGGATTTTACAGTTCCACCGAAGTGAATGGGCTTTTTGATGGCTTGCCGCATTTTACAGCCCCGCCCCCTCCTGCCCCCCCTTCCATCCCCCCCCCGCCCCACTGCACTGTACTAGGGATGTAAAATTTCTCCACAGGAATATAACAAGCGAGACAACCAGGTAGAAGATCATCTTGGGAAACTGTTTGCACGACTTGCTGAGTACTTCCAGCATTTTCTATATTTAATTTCAGATTTCCAACATTCACAGTATTTCGCTTTTGGTTTAGGTGTTGCATGGGCACCTGCTGTATGACCTGCACAATTCTCGACCCACCCTAGTCAATCAAACTCAATATCGGGCAGGATGTAATACAGGCGGCTGCGTGATATCACCAGAGGCACGTTGCTACCCAAACTTGTCAACAATGGACGTTTTTAGCTTCTATAAGGATTCTGGTGTCTTGCTTGAGTTACCTTTGTAAATCAGGGAGAAACTTCCAGAATGTCACTTGAAGGTTTAGTGCATTGAGCAGGTTCCCCAAAAGTTTGGATTGCACACAGCTTATGGAAGGAACAGACTTGATGAGACTGATGGGTCTTTCTCTGTCCCTTATCAAATAAGTCCGAACAATCACTACCTTTATTTTGTCACAGGGCATTTAAACCATATATCTGATTATACATTTTCATGAATAGCTTTGTCTCAACAACAGGTTGAGACCCTGTACTCCAGAAGTAAAGGCTGAGAGGTGACCCGATTGAGATCTTTAAAATGATGAAGGGTTTTGATAGGGTGGATGTAGAAAAAGATATTTCTACTTCTGGGGAGTACAAAACTAGAGGCAATAAGGATTTTTTAAAAAGCCATTAATAAATCCAATAAGGCATTCAGGAAAAATGTCATTACCCAGAGAATGTGGAACTTGTTACCACAAGGAGTACAGTAGTTGATGCAAATAGTATTGACGCATTACACATGAGGGAGAAAAGAATAAAAGGATACTCAGATAGGGTTGGATGAAGCAGGGCGAGAGGAGGCTCATGTGGAGTGCAAGCACCTGGATGGACCAGTTGGGCTGAGTGGGCAATTTCTGTACTGTAAATACTATGTATGCAGAATAACCAAGTCTTGAACGTTGATCTCTTAACTTAAACTTGAAATGGATGAGGAGATGTCCTGCCACTGGCAGAAGATGCATTGCAACTCTAGAAGATTAGGCATGAAGCTCAGCTTGTGATCTAAAATGAACATCACTTGGAAAAGAATTGTGAAAGAGGATGAGGTATTTTCTTAATGCCTGTTTGTGGAGCTATCAGAAACAAGGGATGATGTCCAATACTGGCTGTGTTTGAACTAAAGGCCATTTAAGGATTTATTAAGTAGCGCAATCATCTTCAATTAAGTATATGTTCATTAGAAAGGAAAATGGCAAATATGTCAGCACTTTATTGAACAAATAAAGCTGGTTGCACCATAGTCATATGGACATGAAAGCCAAATAAACAAGCCATTGAATTAGGCGCTTACACAGTCTGCACCCATTAGTTAGACACTATAGACTTTGTGAGCCATGAAATGGTGATGCTTCAAGTCCCCTTTCCTCCTCACTATTCCACTTCTGTAATCCGCTTGGGAGGTACAAACCAACTCTTATAAGCAGAAAATGATAAGAAGACACTGATGATGGATGGTTAGTTTAGGTTGTGTGCTAATACTCTTCAGGTTGTAACCCGAGTGTATTGCTTTGGGTTCCCCACCAATAAAAGCTAAGAAAGCTACTTTAAACATCATTTAATGCAAAAGAGTTCAGACAGATAACTTTGTTATCTTTGGAAATCAGGGAATATTTGTGTCAAACTTTCCCTCGAAAGTTTAAGTCGGTGGGCTAGAGCCTATAATAGGCTAGATTGTGAATGAAGGGCTTGATGGGCTTTGGCCTCATTTGGCCTCTGTCTCATTATACCTCAAGCAGGGGGAAAAAACTCACACTACCTGTTAGGGGCCAATGCAGACTAACTAGAACAGGGGTAATGGACAAGCAGGACTTGGGGTAGGATAAGATTTCAGGTTTGGGGAGGAAACATTCTGACAGTGGATAAAAATAATGTTCCCTTTTAACTTGTAGAACATTATCACCTGGGGAGGTGATGGCGTAGTCATATTGTTGTTGGACTAGTAATCCAGAAACCCAGGGTAATGCTTAATCAGGTCAACTGGGTTTGAATCTGACCACAGCAGATGGTGGAATTTGAATTCAATAAAAATCTAGAAAAGCCTATGATGACCATGAAACCATTGCCGTAAAAACCCATCTGGTTCTCTAATGTCCCTTAAGGAAAGGAAATCTGCCGGCCTACATGTGATGCCAGACCCATGGTAATATAGTTGACTCTTAACTGCCTCTGAACAAGGACAATTAGGGATGGGCAATAAATGCTGGCCTAGCCAGCGATGTCCACATTGCTGACCATCCCAACACTGAGCCTTTATCCAGTCTTGGCAAAGTCCCCATTCTGTGCCAGTGACCATATTCCACTTGCTGTACAAGTTATCTCCCCTGAATAATAATGGCAATTTATTGCGAACAAGAACCATTGTTGTACTAATGTCTCCCATACACAGGATTACAACACGCTGGGGGAAATTTTAAACACACGCTCAAAAAAAAACACAAATGGATTTGGTTTGGATGGGAGGTTAAAAACTTAAAAATCTTGAACCCACCCACTTCTAATTTTAATGGGGTTGGCACTAAGGGCGAGTGTCCAATCTTCTTGCAGGAGGCAGTTTGGAAAACCTGACAGTGAAGGAACGGTGATATATTTCCAAGTCAGGATGGTGAGTGGCTTGGAGGGGAACTTCCAGGTGGTGGTGTTCCCATTTATCTGCTGCCCTTGTCCTTCTAGTTGGTAGCGATCTTCGGTTTAAAAGGTGCTGCCTATGGAGCCTTGATGAATTTCTGCAGTGCACCTTGTAGGTGATACACACTGTTGTCACTGTGCATTGGTATTGGAGGGAGTTTGTGGAAGGGGTGTCAATCAAGTGGGCTGCTTTGTTCTGGACGGTGTCAAGCTTCTTGAGTGTTGTGGGAGCTGCACTCATTCAGGCAAGTGGAGAGTATTCCATCACACTCCTGACTTGTGCCTTGTAGATGATGGACAGGCTTTGGGGAGTCAGGAGGTGAGTTACTCATCGCACGATTCCTAGCCTCTGATCTGCCCTTGTAGCCACATTATTTACATGGCTAGTCCAGTTCAGTTTCTGGTCAATGGTAACTCACAGGGTGTTGCTAGTGGGGGTTTCAGTGGTGGTAATGCCATTGAACATTAAGGGGCGATGGTTTGATTCTCTCTTGTTGGAGATGGTCATTGCCTGGTATTCATTTGGTTGAATGTTACTTGCCACTTTTCAGCCCAAGCCTGGATATCATCTGGGTGTTGTATTTGGACATGAACTGCTTCAGTATCTGAGGAGTCGTGAATGGTGCTGAACATTGTGCAATCATAGCAAACATCCCCACTTCCGATCTTACGATGGAGGGAAGGTCATTGATGGAGCAGCTGAAGATGGTTGGGCTGAGGATATTACCCGAAGGAACTCCTGCAGTGATGTCTTGGAACTGAGATGATTGACCTCCAACAACCACAACCATCTTCCTTTGTGCTAGGTATGGCTCTAACCAGTGGAGAGTTTTCCCCCTGATTCCCATAGACTCCAGTTTTGTGAGGGCTCCTTGAAGCCACTCTTGGTCAAATCTGCCTCGATGTCAAGGCAGTCACTCTCACCTCATCTCTGGAATTCAGCTCTTTTGTCCATGTTTGAACCAAGGCCGTAATGAGGTCAGAAGCTGAGTGACCCTGGCAGAACACAAACTGAGAGTTGGTGAGCAGGTTGTTGCTAAGCAAGTGCCGCTTGATAGCACTGTTGATGGCCCCTTCCATCATTTTACTGATGATCGAGAGTAGACTGATGAGGCAGTAATTGGCTGGGTTAGATTTGTCCTGCTTTTTGAGTACAGGACATAACTGGACAATTTTTGACATTGTCGCTAGATGCCACTGTTGTAGCTGTACTGGAACAGCTTGGCTCGGGGCATTGCAAGTTCTGGAATACAGGTCCTTGGTACTATTGCCGGAATAATGTAAGGGCCCATAGCCTTTGCACTAGTCAGTACTTTCAGTCATTGCTTGATATCATGTGGAGTGAATTGAATTCGCTGAAGACTGGCATCTGTTTTGCTGGGGACCTCCAGAGGAGGCCGAGATGGATCATCCACTCGGCACTTCTGGCTGAAGATTGCAGCAAATACTTCAGCCTTATCTTTTGCAATGATGTGTTGGGCACCTCCATCATTGAGAATGGGGATATTTGTGGATCCTCCTCTTGTGAGTTGTTTAATTATCCACTACCATTCATGATTGGTTGTGGCAGGACTGCAGAGCTTAGATATGATCCGTTGGTTGTGGGATTGCTTAGCTCTGTCTATCACTTGCTGCTTATGGTGTTTGGCATGCAAGTAGTCCTGTGTTATAGCTTCACCAGTTTGACACCTCATTTTTAGGTATGCCTGGTGCTGCTCCTGGCATGCCCTCCTGCACTCTTCATTGAACCAGGGTTGAACCCCTGGCTTGATGGTAATGGTAGAGTGGGGGATATGCCGGGACATGAGGTTATAGATTATGTTGAGTACAATTCTGCTGCTGCTGATTGCCCACAGAGCCTCATTGATGCCCAGTCTTGAGTTGCTAGATCTGTTCGAAATCTATCCCATTTAGCACCATGGTAGTGCTACACAACACGATGGAGGGTATCCTCAATGTGAAGGTGGGACTTTGTCTCCACAAGGAATGTGCGGTGTCACTCCTACCGATACTGTCATGTACAGATGCATCGCGGCAGGCAGGTTGGTGAGGATGAGGTCAAGTATGTTTTTCCCTCTTTTGGTTCCCTCACCGTCTGCCACAGACCCAATCTAGCAGCTATGTTCTTTAGGACTCAGCCAGCTCGGTCTGTGGTGGTGCTACCAAGCCACTCTTGGTGATGGACATTGAAGTCCCACACCCAAAGTACATTCTGCGCCCTTGTCATCCTCAGTGCTTCTTCCAAGTGGTGTTCAACATGGAGGAGCACTGATTCATCAGCTGATTCATCATTCATCGGTAGGTGGTAATCAGCAGGAGGTTTCCTTGCCCACATTTGACCTGATGCCATGACACTTCATGGGGGCTGGAGGTAATGTTGAGGACTCCCAGGGCAACTCCCTCCCGAATGTGTACCATTGTCCCGCCACCTTTGCTGGGTCTGTCCTGCCGGTGGGACAGGACTTATCCAGGGATGGTGATGGTGGTGTCTGGGTCATGATCTGTAAGATATGATTCCGTGAGGATGACTAGTCTAAAATACAGCTGTCCCAATATTGGCACTAGCCTCCAGATGTTAGTAAGGAGGACTTTACAGGGTCGACAGGGTCAAGTTTGCTGGTGTCATTTCTGGTACCTAGGTCGACATCTGTAGTCTGTCCAGTTTCATTCCTTTTTATAGCTTGCTAGGCCATTTCAGAGGGCATTTAAGAGTCAACCACATTGCTGTGGGTCTGGAGTCACATGTGGGCCAGACCAGGTAAGGACAGCAGATTTCCTTCCCAAAAGGGCACTAGTGAACCAGATGGGTTTTTATGACAATCCAGATTCTGGATTTTTATTGAATTCAAATTCCACCATATGCCGTGGTGGGATTTGAACCCAGATCTCCAGAGGTATTACCCTGGGTCTCTGGATTACCAGCCCACTGACAATACCACTACACCACCGCCTCCTGCAGTTCGCTGGAATCATACCCCATGCCAAACTTAACATACACATCTGTGGGAAAATATGCTGGTGCACAACACAATTTGACAAGTGTGTCGTGCAGAAGTCAGGACTTACCGTCAAGGCCTTGCTCACATCGCGGACATCCGAGGAGCAGAAGGTGCTGGAACTTAACAGCAGCAGGACCCTGGAGGAGCATCCATTGCATGCTGGGTGGATTCTCATGGATATGTTTCCACCACGAAGCAGCTCACGGAAGGTGGAAGGTCACTGTTAAGGGTCTGCTTCGGGACTTCAGTGTCTTGGCCATGGTCTGCAACGGATGATCGTCGAGGGGGTGTAGAGGAAGGTCAAGGTTTGACTGGGAAAGGAAGATGTGTCGGTGGGGGGGGTGAATTTGGGAGAGGGGATGGATAGTGTTGGGGGGGGTGAGGTTGGGGGGAGGGGTACAGGGGGAGGAGGGCGTAAAGGGGAGAATACAGCAACTGGAGAGATAGGTGTAAAGGGGGAGGAAGTTGTAATGGAAGGAGTTCAGAGGGGGGAACGGAGTTCAGATGGGGGAAGGACTTCGGGTGGAGGAAGGAGTTCGATGGGGGCAGGACTTTGTGGGGAGCAAGGAATTCCGAGAGGGACTCCTCCAACTCCTCTTGTTGAGGACTTGCAACAGCTCTGTGTGATGTTCTCCCGCCTTCTACCGACTCTCCACGATGAGTTGGAAGGCCGACTCCAGAGGCTCGTCATCTGACTCGGACCTCACAGATGCTCTTCCCCAGCAGTCCTCCGAATGCTGAGGAGCTCAGCTCAACCTGCCTCTTCCTGCTGCGGACACATGTCCGTGCAGTGACTACCAGATTGTGGACCCAAGCCTGCTGTGTATCTGGGGCCCACCGAGGTGTGTGTCCCTGCGCTGGTGGAGGGTGTAGGTAAGCCTTGTGACAGATCTTCCAGGCTGCTTATTTCCAGCTCTTTGATGGAGGAGGTGTCTTCTTGGCTGGAGGTGAGGATCTGGCTGGAGCTGGAGCTGGATCTGAGGGACTGGCTGGCTGAGGGTGTCAGTCGCTTGGCAGAGCTCTCTGTGAACCAAAGTAGAGATAAGTAGTGCATGGCATAAGAGTCAAAAGCAGGAGAGAGAGCACTCACATTTGCGTTGAGAGAGGGATGACGTAGTGCAGGATCCTCACATGGGTGTTTGCCACCGACCTCATCGTCACCGCAGGCAGGGTCCATGTCCTCACCAGTTAGTGCGATGGCTCATTCCTCAAAGTGACCTAATGTGGGCAAATCCATGCCCGGTCTGGAACCTCTCCCTGCTGTTGTCAGCCAGCTTCTTCTGCATTAAAACAGATGGAGAGAGTGTGAGCAGGACACGTGGCACTGAGTGGAATGTTAGTGTAGTGAGCGGAGCCATGGACAGGATGAGGACGGGAGCTCCAGAAGGTATGAGCCTGATGGAGATGTGAGGGTGTGTGTGAGAGTTAGTGGTCTTGACCCTTGAGGTGTGAGATCCCTGTGGATGAGTAATGGGTTTGTGAGCGTGTGAGTTGACAGTGATGAGAAGAGTGACTTACCAAGGCGGAATGGATGAGAGCATTCATCCTCTTTTGGCACTGGATGGCTATCCTTTTCTGCAGGGTATTAGCACTCACCACTGCTGCCACCGCCTCCCCTGCTGGATTTGCCACCTTTCTTGCTGGTCTTTGCCCAGAACGAGGGTAGAGGACATCATGGCGGGCCTCCACGGCATCCAAAACGTGTTCCAGGGGATGTGTCACTGAATCGGGGGGCCTTTTAGGGCATGTCTTCATGCAGCAGCCCTGGGCTGGAAGCACTGAGAGGTGTGTGCGCACTGCTGCACATTAAATATGGCGCCCAGTGTGAACAAGCGGCAAGGTGACTGTGTGGCTAGCCAATCAGAGACCTCCCGCCAGCGAAATGGTT
Source organism: Carcharodon carcharias (assembly GCF_017639515.1). Taxonomy (NCBI): domain Eukaryota; kingdom Metazoa; phylum Chordata; class Chondrichthyes; order Lamniformes; family Lamnidae; genus Carcharodon; species Carcharodon carcharias. Next base: position 109,978,179 of record NC_054483.1, on the reverse strand, counting down.
TATTGCCAGGAATGCATGTTTAATGAGGTGGGATTGGGCATGAAAAGCCGCCATTGCAGCTGGTGGGTAAAATGCTCTTTTTCCAGCCCACTGCCACACTTAGTGCAAATCTGGGAAGATTCTGCCCATAGTCTTTGTGATCCATTTGATTTTGGCACCATTACAATAGGTGAACCCCAATTACTGTGACTGCACTCTATGTTGTCATTTTCAAACATAATTTCAATTTCTTTCCGCACTTGAGCCAATTTTACTGGATTTAACCTATATGGGTGTTGCCTTATTGAAACTGAATCCCCCGCATTAATATCATGCAAAGCCAAATTTGCTTCCCCTGATCTATTTCTGCAAATTGCTTTGTGTGACTGCAACAGCTCTTGTAAATCACTTCAGCAGTTTTCTAGAAGGTAACAATGTCACATTTAGATTCTTAAGTACTTCCTCATTGTCCAATTTAATCTGAGGAAGGTCAATTTCAGAATCTTTAATTTCTGTTTCCTCCTCCTTACCTACCACCACCAGTATCTCCTTCTGTTTATCCTCTCACATTTTCTCCAGCCACAAAACCAAGAGCCTTTACCCTTTTATCTGCATTTGCCTTCATCACTTGCTGTGTATCGTTAAACGTTTCCTGGCCAGCTCGCATGCCCTACTCAATCTTTCTCTGAATTTCATCACATAATCTATGAGAGTAGTTTCAGAACTTTGACTCACTAATTTTTCTTGAATTGATTTGAGTGGTCCCCTTATTTGATTACCATAAATCATCTCGAAAGGACTGAACACTGTTGACTTATTAGGGGTGTCCCTAATAGCAAACAGCAAGAATGGAATCCCGCGATCTCAATCATGTGGATAGTCTTGACTATATGCTCTAATCACAGTCTTTAAAATTTCTAAGGCACTTTGTGATTCAGGGTGATCAGTTGACAGCCTAAATTTCTTTATTGCTAGACTGCTCATTACTTCTTTAAACAGCTGTGACATGAAATTTGAATCCTGATCTGACTGTATTTCTTTCGGTAATCCATATCTTGTAAAGAATTTGGTCAAATCTTTTACAATCACCTTTGCTGTGATTTTCCTTAAAGGTATTGCTTCTGGAAATTTCATGGATACATCCCTGATTGTCAGTAAATATTGATTTCCATTTTTAGCCTTAGGGAGGGGTCCTACACAATCAGTCAGGACCCTGTTAAAAGGTTCCTGAAATGCTGGAATTGAAATTAAAGGTGCAGCTTAAATTACTGCTTGAGGTTTTCCTATCATTTGACATGTGTAGCATGTTTAACAGAATTTAACTACTTCCTTATGTAGTCCAGGCCAATAGAAATGTTTTTGTATGTTATCTTGAGTTTTCCTGATTCCCAAATGTCCAGCCATTGTTATTTCATGAGCCGCTCTCAAACTTCATTCCGGTACCCAGGTGGTATCACTACTCGATGCACTATCGTCCACTTTTCATCTGTTGGGACATGATGTGGTCTCCATTTCATTATTAACACATTGTTTCCAAGGTAATAACATTCTTCAATATATTCTGCTTCAGTTTCAGAATAAGCTGATTGGTATAACTACTTTAAGTCTGGATCCTGCTGCTGTAAACCCACTAACTTCAAGGAACTAAACACCTCAGCCTCATCCTCTCCAACCTTCTCCTTCTGAGTAATCTCTTCAAAGATAGATCCAGCCAACTGAGGTTCAATATCCTCCCCCTGTCTTTTAGATTCTTCTTTTTCCTGCTTAAGTTCATGTGTCTGTGACCTCATCACCATACAATCTGGAAGCAATCCAGTTTGCTCCTTCTATAAAGCCTCTGTTGATTGCATCTCAACAGGTTCCTCTATTGCAGTAGGCGTAGTCATTATTTGCGATCTAGCTATATTATTTCCTAGAATAAAATGAACCCCGCCCATAGGCAATTTCTTCATAACTCAAATAACTACCCTCTCCTGCTTCCAAATCACTTTTTAAATTTAGTTTATATAACAAAAAAGGCTTGAACACCCCATGAATTCCACTAACACTTTCTCCTGCAATAACCCTTCTGGACAGCATATATCATATCAGACTATCCCATTACATTAATGACTATCTCTTACAGGAACACATGGGCATACTTTGCCCTCACATATAAAATCTTTAAACATCTATGTAACTTGCTCTTCAGAAGTTCCTTGGTTAAGTTGCGAACACATTCCCACCTCTCTGGCTAACACCGACTCTTTTTTTCACATTTACAAAGGCTACTGGCCTGTCTTGATTTTGGGCCTCAGAGACCACAGCACTTCTTCTGAGTTCCTATCACTGCAATCGCTTTCCCATTTAACCTCCAACAATTTAATCTTGTATGTCCAGCCTTGTTACAATAGTAACATACTGCCTTCACCTTTGCCTTCTACGTTCCCATATTTAATAGACTGGTATCCTTCACTTGGCTCCTTGTTACTAACACTTTTACCATCGCTAGGTTTTCTATACCTCCAATTTCCTTACTGAGCCCTACACGATCCTTTTCCTAAGCCCAACTGTCTGTGTGAGCTATCATAAGTATCAGTTAAAACAGCAGCTTCCCTGATCTGTCTACTTCGTCTTTCATCTAAATATGTGTTGATAGTTACTGGAATACTATCTCTAGATTCTTCAATAATTATAATCTCTCTTACATTTTCAAAAGTCTTGTCTAACTTGCCCTAAACTATTGATCCCAGACAGTTTCTTTTTCTCTTACAAATTCTACAAATGTCTGAATAGGTCTCTTTTTTTCGGTCCTCAACTTCAACTGATAAGCTTCAGGGACAAGCTCAGAAGCATTTAGTATTGTCTTTTTAAACTAACTCACAGTGTGCAGATTACTCCTCTGATAAGCTAGCATACACATTCATTGCTGTAACTGACAAAACACTCTGTAAAATTATAGTCCAAGCATCTCTTGGCCAATTCAATTTCATAGCTAACCTTTCAAATGAGGTGAAATATCTTTCAAACCCATCCTCTGTAAATTTAGGCACTATCCAAAGATTTTTTTATTTAAATCAAATTCCTCAAAAGAATCAAAGTCACCAACTGAATCACTATCTCTCCTTTCTTCCTTTATTCTAAGTTTTTCCTGGGCCAGGGTATACTGACTGAGCTCCTTCGCTCTGATACTCAAGCTCAAACTTTTGCATTTCCGTTTCTTGCACTCTTTGTTTTTCTTTTTCTTGCTCTTCCTTTTCCTGTTGAAGCTTTTTCATGTCTATGTCTTTCAATCTATCCCATTCTTTATCTTTCTCCTCTCTTTCTAACTCGAGTCTTTTCATTTCTCTTTCTTTTTCTTCCAATTCAATTCTTTTCACCCATCTTTCTTTCTCTCTTTTCTCTAGTTGAAGTTTTTTCATTTCCATTTCTTTCTTGAGTTCAAGCTTCTGCCTTTCCTTATCTCTTTCTATATCAAGCTGCTTCATCGGCAACTGAAGTATTACTACCTCTGGCTGTGACGCACTAGTTTCAGGTGTCTCTTCCAACTTTAAATGCAGGGCAATTACTATAACCATATTAGCCTTACGGAATTCTGCTTTTATTTCTACCTGCACTTTATCTGCTAACTCTCTCAGCTTAGTTTTAGTCAGAGATTTCAGATGCTCCATAGTCACATCTTCCACTCCCAGAAAATTCTCAGCAACTGCCAAAGCCATGTTGCAGTCCAATCACTTTAAAATCCCTCAGCACAAAACCCTTGAGCTCAGTATTCTTCTCGTACTGGTATCCTTTGGATTCACAAACTCCAAACCACTCAAGGAATTTTAACATCCTGGATGAGCCCCTAAATTTGTTGCAACCGTGGCTGATGTTATTTGCTGAGCATGCCAAATCCCAGAGGGAAACTTGTTTTACTGATCATAAACTTACACTGAATTTTGAAAATGAGGGGATAGCTAGTGATCCCTGAAGCATTGGGCAGAATTCTGCCCTTGGTGGGCGTCTGGGTCCCACCGGCTTGGCGGCGGGCGGACAGCTGATCCCTGCCGCTGAAATGGGGCCATTTTGAGTGGGCGGGCCAATTAAGGCCCACCCAGCGGCCTGCCCAACAGGAAGCACTATGCGAAAGAGCGCATATCTTCCTGAGACTAAGTGCTGTCTCAGGGAGATTAGTGGCAGAGTACAAAACGTGAAAAATAAAAATATTATTAACATGTCCCCCTCATGTGACAATGTCACACGAGATGGGACATGTTAAATAAATATCACATTACATTTATTAAAGTTTTTAAAAATCGGACATGAAACCTCATCCCGCCAGTGGATGAGGTTTCATGTATTATCAGAAGCCCGCTGGGGCTGCCCGCCAGCCTTAAGGTTGGACAGGCAGGGCCTTTAATTACTTTAATTAGCCTGTCAATGGTTCAATTGGCCATTGACAGGTCGGCGGGCGGACAGCTGATTTCGCTGTCCGCCCGCCTTCCTGAAAATTTAAAGGGACCGGGATGACGTCGGGGGTTCCTCCTGATGTCATCCCGCATCATTTTCCCGTCAGCGAGCAGGCCCCACCCCCAAATCGCCGACGGGAAAATTCTGGCCATAGAATCCCAGTAACACTTTGGATTTTAAAATTCAGAAATTTATTAACGAGAAGGAAAAAAACTTAAAACACACAAGATTCAAATTCCCCAGTTAAAACAGTCTTACAAAACATTCCCAAAAACCCACTTGGGCAGGACACTTAAGAAAACTACTTGGCAAGAGCTCCCTTATAACCACAAAAATCCAATAATATTACGCAAGGCAAAAACCGCTACTACTTTAATAAAGAATACCACACGACTTCTCACTCTCTTCCACTCTGCTGTGGAAAACTGATATAAGTTAAGAAACAGACTGCTTTCTGAAAACAAAATCTTTTCGGGCTTGAGACTGGGTGGCTGCTTCAAATTCACAATTTATCTCAGCACAGAACTGGTCTCAGGACATTTCCACCATACAGTCAACACAGCTCAACTAAACATCTTTCCTTAACTATCTTTTCCCCTTTAATCTTAGACTCCACCTAAACACGTCTTTGAATTCAATTTTACCAAAGTATAAAATATTTTCATGTTTTTCTATTGCTTCCACTTTTGGGTCAAACAAAACTTAATAGCCTTGTTTACCCATGAAACCTTTGTAAGATGAAAAAGCCCCTTGTCACTTCTAAACTCCCTTTGAAATTTAAGAGCTGAAAAGTCAAGTCCTTACCTATCACTTAATGCAAATTTTAAAACCCAGCTATTTACTTTTACATTCAACTTTACCATAGCCTCTCATTACAAATGCATGCATCTAGCACCTTTGCCTTTCTTCTCTCTGCTCCCACAGACAAGCTGTCTGTACTAACATTCCCCCAGTTTAATTAAACGCACACACACTTCTTTACAGAATACCAACATATTCCCAAAAATATATTTAAAAAATCCATCTTCACACAAGTGAAAAAACCTGATGAATCAAATGGGTTCTGGCTTAAACCTAACTCATTAGAAGGTAACTTTCATTTCAGTGATGACTTGAAAACATGGTCAGAGTCTTCCTCTGTGGCTTCCTTTACATATTAGGGTCAAGGACAGGTCACCTGTGAGAAACTGCAAATGCTATATAAATCATCAATCATTGTAAGAAGGGAAATTATTGGAGGAAAGGAGTTTCACAGATTTGAGGTCCTGGGAGTGGAATAATTAAGAGAGGTATGATGAAACATCCACATTCACCAGTTGGGCAATCGTCTGCTAGAGCTGATCAGCTGCCCATTATAGAGCCACCTTCCCTGTAGCTCTTTGACATTAATGGGTTATAAATCAGTGCGGGATGCCCTCCACTGGATCACCCACTCCTCCAGTTCACCTATTCCTCCACATCACAACCATCTCCCAGATCACCTGCTCCTCCAGATCACTGCCTTCCACTGGCTCACAGCTCAGGAGTATTGAAGGATTTTTTTATTATTCATTCACGGGATGTGGGCTTCACTGGCTGGGCCAGCATTTATTGCCCATCCTTAGTTGCCCTTGAGAAGGTGGTGGTGAGCTGCCTTCTTGAACCGCTGCAGTCCATGTGGTGTAGGTACATCCACAGTGCTGTTAGGGAGGGAGTTCCAGGGTTTTGACCGAGCCACAGTGAAGGAACGGCGATATATTTCCAAGTCAGGATGGTGTATCACTTGGAGGGGAACTTCCAGCTGGTGGTGTTCCCATGTATCTGCTGCCCTTGTCCTTCTAGATGGCAGTGGCCGTGGGTTTGGAAGGTGATGTTGAAGGAGCCTTGGTGAATTCCTGCAGCGCATCTTGTAGATGGTACACACTGCTGCTATTTTGCGTTGGTGGTGGTGCTTTGTCCTAGATGGTGTCAAGCTTCTTGACTGTTGTGGGAGCTGTATTCATCCAGGCAAGTGGGGAGTATTTCATCACACTCCTGACTTGTGCCTTGTAGATGGTGGAGAGGATTGGAGAGTCAGGAGGTGAGTTACTTGTCACAGGATTCCTTACCTCTGACCTGCTCTTGTAGCCACAGTATTTATATGGCTAGTCCAGTTCAGTTTCTGGTCATTGGTAACCCCCAGGATGTTGATAGTGGGGGATTCAGGTATGGTAATGCCATTGAACGCCAAGGGGCGATGATTGGGTTCTCTCTTGCTAGAGATGGTTGTTGCCTGACACTTGCTGCATTTGGACATGGGCTGCTTCAGCATCTGATGTGTTGCTAATGGTGCTGAACATTGTGCAATCATCAGCCAACATCCCCACTTCTGAACTTATGAGGAAAAAAAGGTCATTGATGAAGTAGCTGAAGATGGTTGAGCCAAGGGCACTATCCTGAGGAACTCATGCAGTGAAGTCCTGGAGCTGAGATGACTGACCTCCAACAACCACAACCATCTTCCTTTGTGCTAGGTATGACTCCAACCAGCAGAGAGTTTTCCTCCTGATTGCCATTGACTTCAGTTTTAGTAGGGCTCCTTGATGCCACATTCAGTCAAATGTGGTCTTGATGTCAAGGGCAGTCACTGTCACCTCACCTTAGGAGTTCAGTTTCTTTGTACATATTTGAACCAATGCTGTAATGAGGTCAGGAGCTGAGTGGCCCTGGTGGAACCCAAACCGAGTGTCAGTGAGCAAGTTATTGCTAAGCAAGTGCCGCTTGACAGCACTGTTGATGACCCCTTCCATTGCTTTACTGATGATGGAGAGTAGACTGATGGGGCGGTAATTGGCCAGGATGGATTTGTCCTGCTTTTTGTGTACAGGCCATACCTGAGCAATTTTCCACATAGCCGGGTAGATACCACTGTTGTAGCTGTACTGGAACAGTTTGGCTAGGGGCGCGGCAAGTTCTGGAGCACAAGTCTTCAGTACTATTGCTGGAATATTGTCAGGGCCCATAGCCTTTGCAGTATCCAATGCCTTCAACCATTTCTTGATATCATGTGGAGTGAATCGAATTGGCTGAAGACTGGCATCTGTGATGGGGATCTCTGGAGGAGATCGAGATGGATCATCCACTCGGTAATTCTGGCTGAAGATTGTTGCGAATGTTTCAGCCTTATCTTTTGTACTGATGTGCTGGGCTCCCTCACTATTGAGGATGGGGATATTTGTGGAGTGTCCTCCTCCAGTGCGTTGTTTAGTTGTCCATCACCATTCACGACTGGGTGTGGCAGGACTGTAGATCTGATCCGTTAGTTGTGGGATCACTTAACTTTGTCTATCATTTGCTGTTTATGGTGTTTGGCATGCAAGTAATCCTGTGTTATAGCTTCACCAGGTTGACACTTCATTTTTAGGTGTTGCTCCTGGCATGCCCTCCTGCTCTCTTCATTGAGCCAGGGTTGATCCCCTGGCTTGATGGTAATGGTAGAGTGGGGAATATGCCGGGCTGCTGTTTATGGCCCACAGCATCTCATTGATGCCCAGTCTTGAGTTGCTAGATCTAGTCAAAATCTATCCCATTTAGCTCGATGTTAGTGCCACACAACATGATGGAGAGTATCCTCAATGTGAAGGTGGGAATTTGTCTGTGTGGTGGTCATGCTTACCGGTACTGTCATGAATAGATGCATCTGCAGCAGGCAGAATGAGGTCAAGTATGTTTTTCCCTCACCACCTGCCACAGACCCAGTCTAGCTGCTATGTCATTTAGGACTCGGCCAGCTCGGTCAGTACTGGTGCTCCTGAACCACTTTTGGTGATGGACATTGAAGTCCCCCACCCAGAGTACATTCTATACCCTTGCTTCTATAAGTGGTGTTCAACAGGGAGGAGCACTGATTCATCAGCTGAGGGAGGGCAGTACGTGGTAATCTGCAGGAGGTTTCCTTGTCCATGTTTGACCTGATGCCATGAGACTTCATGGGGTCCAGAGTCGATGTTAAGGACTCCCAGGGATACTCCCTCCCAACTGTATATCGCTATGTTGCCACCTCTGCTGGGCCAAGACATACCCAGGGATGGCGATGGTGGTGTCTGGGACATTACCTGTAAGGTATGATTCTGTGAGAATGACTATGTCAGGTTAGTCTGAGGGACAGTTCTCCCAATTTTGCCACTAGCCCCCTGATGTTAGTAAGGGTTGATAGGGCTGAGATTGCCGTTGTCATTTCCAGTGCCTAGGTCGATGCTGGATGGTCTGTCCAGTTTCACTTTTTGTGAACTAGGCCATTTCAGAGGGCATTTAAGAGTCAACCACATTGCTGTAGGTCTGGAGTCACATTTAGGCCAGACAACAGATTTCCTTTCCTAAGGGGCAATAGTGAACCAGATGGATTTGTACAACAATCAAAAATGGTTTCATGATCATCATTAGACTTTTAATTCCACATTTTTATTGAATTCAAATTTCACCATCTGCTGTGGTGGGATTTGAACCCAAACCCAGAGCATTACCCTGGGTCTCTGGATTACTAGTCTAGTGACAATACCGCTACGCCATTGCCTCTCCTGAAAGTTATCCCCTTGATTTCAACAGTCAGGACACAAGAAAGATGAACAGAATATAAGGTGATTTATATTGAAGGGATGAGGGAAGACATTCGGGCGAAGAACGTCCATAGCATCAATGGAGGGACATAAAGTGTTACACTGATACTTCAATGGGAAGTTAGACAGGTATATGAGGGAGAAAAAAATAGAATATGTCAACAGGATGAGATAAAGTAGGAGGAGGTTTGTGTGGAGCCTAAATACTGGCATAGACTAGCTGGGCTGAATGGCCTGTTTCTGTGCTGAAATTTCTATGTAATTCTAAGTACTGCAGCTCAACTCAAACCAAAGCTCATGAAGATCTGGACACTGATGACCCTAATTGCAATAACAAAGCAGAATGAAAGCCAAAAATTTTACCTTAATTTAATATTGCTGAATATTCCCCAAATCCTGCCTTCAATCTGTCTCTCTGCACTTTACATGATGCAGCAGCTGTGGTCAAAGCATTAAACTTGGTGCCCGGTCATTTTTTATTGTTTGTACATTGACAGATTGATAATCCTTTTGGAATTCAAGTTATCCTATTTGGTGGAAAGAATCAAAACATTTCTAAAAGACTTTCACACCTGTGTACACCTGATCTTTCTTTGCTGGGAATCACGACCCTTACATGCAGTGATAGGTCACATGACAGGAATGCTACCTACATGGGAGCAGAATTCAAACCATTCACAAAAAAATGAACCGAAACAAAAGACCCCACAGAGCAGAGGCATAACATAATTTGTTTCACAATTCAGGGCTTGTCTGTTTTCTTCACCCAGAGTGTGTGTTAGAACTCTGACTGCACCTGCATGGACCAAGTCTGTACCTCCTAAAGGTTTGTGTATGTGAGCCCGCAATGTAAATAAATGGGAAAGCGCACGTCTGCTCTGTTTATATGTGCATCTCATGTAGATGAGCATCTATGTCTCTCTCCCCAAACATGTCTCTATGTGAAGTTCCATTCATTTACCTACATGACTACTGCTCCAGCACTACCTCAATTTTAAAATTCTCACTGTAGTGTTCAAATCCCTCCAGGGCCTCATCCCTCCCTATCTTGGTAACCTCCTCCTAGAGCAACCCCTCCCCCCACAACAAGATCCCTGTGCTCTTTTCAATTCTGGCTGTTTGTGCCTTCCTGATTTTCTTTGCTCTGCCATTGCTGGTAATGCCTTCAGCTGCCTAGGCCCTAAGCTTTGGAAAACCCTCCCCAAACCCTCCATCGCCCTCCCCTCCTTTAAGACGTACCTTAAAACCTACCTCTTTGATCTAACTTTCAGTCACCTGTACTAATATTGCTTTAAGAACCTGGTGTCAAATTTGGTTTGATAAGCTCCTTTGAAGCGCCTTGGGATTACTTACAATGTCAAAGGTGCTATACAAATGCAAGTTGCTGGGAGTGTGGGTGTATGCATCATGTGCCTGTGACTAAGTATGTGTGCATATATTGTATGGCAATCCATATATCTGGATGTTTATATATATGGGTGTGTGTGCTCATGTATGCACAGGTGTATCAGAGCATGTGTGTGTGCTATGTGTATGTGAGTGTCTCTATGCAAATCTATGTATCCTTACAGCCATCTGCACATATCAAGCTGTGACAAATACATGTAGGAGCATTCTGTCACACAGCTATTGCCGAGATGTATTTTTTAAACAGACAGGCACAAACTGAGGCATGCAAAAGTATTCTTGAAAGCCCTGAAATTGCATCTACTGGATAATTTCATCAGTCATGCGCAGAATTGGTCCAACTGCTTATATTACCACTGCAGCTACTTTGGGACTGTTCGGACACCACGGAGGGAGGTTTGGTCAGGGTGACAGGCTCTTGGCCTTTCATCTTTCCACACTAAGTCATTTATACAGCTTTCAAAAGGTACCAGTGTATCCCATAATACAATATCTATCAAAAAATGACTGTCTGGCAGTGTATAATGCAGGATATTATAGAACAAAGGGGAAGAGGCATATATAATATTAACATTAGCGTTATGGGTGACAGGGTGACTCTAAGGGAACAGGAATATGTGTTTATACAGCACCTTTGCACATTCTCTGGATGTACCAAAGCAGTTTGGATCCTCCTAGTTATTTCTGGAGTTTCAGAAAACACGGAAGCCAATTTAGCTCAAAGCAAGGTCTAAAAAGCACATTTCCGGTTTAAATTCCACTTCTTGCCATGTTAGTAAGGACAAAAGAAAGGCGTCCATTAACCATGCCTGAGGCAGTTATCAGGCTGTTTGCATGAGCCCAGCGTTTTTAAAAGCCTGAAAGGACAAATAAGTTGTATATTTGTGCACACGCCTAATATTTTAAAGCAAGCACCTCGCGCTTTCATGCTCACCTCCCTCAATAGCACAGATTCCGTCTACATTTCCATGACCTTTTCAGAGAACAGGTGCAAGGACTCATTTTACAAGGCCTTTAGGCAGCCTCACAACTCCAGCATACCCACCGTTCACCTGCTACTAACTTCATCAGGGAGGAGGCAGGGTAGTGTCACAGGGACCGTCAGTGTGTAGCACGTCAGGAACAGTGTCCAACTTGAGTTGTATCAATTCCTCAGGAAAGAGCTTCTTTCAATGCAATCGCAGTTTCATGACCATTGTTGACTGTGATAACCTTCGCTGCTCAAAAAAACAGTGCTCAGGTTTTGCCTTGTCAGAGCAATTAACAAATGGAGGACATTTTGACAAAGATTTCTTTGTTGTGACACGCTGAATTGACCTCCTTTTTTAAGTTACATTGAATCTACAGAATCAGGCCATTTGGCTCAGCCAGTCTGTGCTGCTCTTCCAAATCTGTGACTTACACTTACAGCAATTTAGATAATTCTTCCCTGAGCACAGAAACATTGAAAACTTAGGCAGAGCCTGCCTATATGGTACACCTGTTCAATTAAAATAAAAAGACTTGCATTTATATAGCGCCTTTCATGACCTCAGAACAGCCCGAAGTGCATTACTCAAACACTTTTGAAATGTGGTCACTCTTGTCATGTAAGAAAAGCAGGAGCCAATTTGCCCACAGCAAGCTCCCACAAACAGCAATGAGATGGTGATCAGGTAACCTCCTTTAGTGAGGTTGTTTGAGGGAAAACTTTGGCCAGGATACGGGGGAAAATGCCTCTGCTCTTCATTAAGCTTGTGCAATGGAATCTTTTATGTCCACCTGAGAGGGCGGATGGGCTGTGACCCAACATCTTACCTGAAGGACAGCAGCTCTGACAGTGCAGCACTCCCTCAGTACTTTACTTGAGTGCCAGCCTGGATTTTATGCTCAAAAGTGAGAGTTGAACCCGTGGCCATCTGGTTCAGAGGTAAGAGTCATAGCTAGCATCTGGGTTGCCAGAGGCTAGGGGTCATGACCCTGAGCTAGGGACTGGATAAATCAACCAAGCCTTATCCATGTACACAATGCTGGATTTCAGGGAGAATGTGTTATTGAATTAATCCGGTAATCAAGGTAACATGAGCTCAAATCCCACCATGGCTGTCTGAGAACGTGAGTTCAGTTTTATTTTTCTGGAAATTAAAAGCTGGCTTCAGTTCCAATGACCTTGAAGCTGTCAGATTGTTTTAGAAAAAAACCGACTGGTTCCCTGATATCCCTTTAGGAGAGGAAGCCAGTTGTCCTCGTTTGATCCGACCAATACGTGACTCCAGTCCCACACCAATGTGGTGGACTCCCAGCTGGTGGTCTACTAAGCCATTACGGACAATTAGGAATGGGCAACAAATGAAGGACCTGCCAGTGCCACCTACATCTTAAGAACAACTAATGATAGCATTGGCTAGGCTCAGCTGTGAAGTTCTACACAGTTCAATAGCATTCAAACATTTCCCATCTAGACGTTCTATGCAGAATAGCTGCAATACTTCAGAAATTGCTTATCCAGAAACAAAACTCAATTATCCAGTGCTTTGTTTCTTGTCAAATGCGTCCGTTCCATCTCCATTACACACATTCCTTTTTCCCTTGCTTCCCCTCCTGTCCCCCATATAGATAAGGGAAGCCCCCAGTCTTCTGCTGAGTGAAATGATCTCAGCCCGGGAAGCAGTAAGGTCCTGGCTGGTCCCTGTGTCCCTGGGTGAAGGGAATGGAACAGTAAGTGGCCAGGGTTCCCACTCCTGATCATCTGCTGTAAAATTCCCACACGTGGACATGGAGGAAGACAGGATAAGGCTCTGCTGCGATGCTCCCCAGAGTTAAATAGCCTGTCAACGCTCTGCCAAAACATTTCCATGAAAAAGGCAAGGAGCCAGTGGAATGCTAATGCCCATGGACCCATATTACAGCAAGTGGGAGCAGCTTCATTAAAGGGGGAGAGAAAATTATGGAGGGGTAGCGGTGGAACAATATAATTACCTTACAAGCAGACGATGGCATCCCTTTAAGTCCTCTGTAACCATAAAAAAACAAACAAGGGGAGAAGTTTACATTCCCCCGCCGGTGGGATTGTAGGCAGGTGGTGGTTGTAAAATTCCACAGGCAGCATTTGCACTGGGCGCCCACCTGTCCCAATCTTGCTGCATTTTTACAGTGGGATGAGTGAGGCTAGGCTGGATCCCCGCCCCCTGCCCTTGCCCCACTTGAGGCTCTTATTGACCACTTGAGAGTCATTTCCTGTCCAGCCTCAATTTTCAGACTGATGGGAGGAGTTCAGGGCCGGGGGGTGGAGCCTGAAAAGTAACCCGTGCCAAGACTTTGGGCAGGAAGTGGTGGGCGCCGGGGGTGGGAACACCTCCATCAGCAGGTCTCGTTCCAACATCGGGTGGTCCCTGCGCATCACACCCCACCTCGCACCCCCCACCCCCCGCTACCCCCCAAAAAAAGGATCGGCCCCTGCAGATCCACCCCCGACACTCCCGGCCTCTCCACCAACACCCCCCGATCCCCTCTGACCACCTTCCTAGGTCTTATCTTCCCACCCTGCCCTGAGACCCCCAAAACTTACCTGTTCCTGGACTCCCGGGACTTAGGCTCTGGGGGCTGCCGGCGGTCCCAGTCCTGTCTGCTGCAGCGGCTAGACAGCTGCCAGCCAATCTGATTCAGACAGGCCTGAGGGGCACCAGTCTTGCCTTCAGCCACTTGTTGGGGCGTTAAATGGCCGTGGGGCAGGCGGTATCAGTGACGGTGTTTCCCCCAGCGACTCCTCAGATAGCGGGAAAGGAAACCCAGTCATCCTAAAAACCCTGGCCCATGTGTATGCATGTGCGTGTTGTGTGTGTGTATCTTACTGCCTTTGTATGTGTTTCTATCTGTGTGTTTCTATCTGTAAGTGCATGGGAGTCTATGTGTGTGTGTGTGTGTGTGTGTGTATGTTTGTCCGTGTCCGTATGTGTGTCTGTATGTGCATGTAGCTGTTTGCGTGCATGTTAGTGTCTGTGTCGGTGCCTACGGGCATAATCATTCAGTCTCACCAGCAATGGGAAGCTTGGTGGGCGGGGGGTACTTAATTTAGCAGGAGGCCAAAAATGAGTTCCCCGACGGCGGGATGAACTTCAGGAATTAAGTTCTGGGGATGTTAAAGATGAGTTAAAGCAGGGGTCGAGCTTCCCGATGAACAATGTTGGGAAGCCCTTAAGTATCAGCAAGTGACACAGGCTCATTAAAAGGCCATATCAACAGAATTAAGCTCCCTCTCCAAATTCAGCTCCCCACCAGCAGGAAATTAGACCATTCACATTCACAACTGCACATAAGAGACGTGCACCTGGTGAGGTTGACCTCTTCCATGATTAGCGGTGAGTTGCTGCTGCATTGTCCTCTTTAGGGAGAGTCTGTAAACTCCAGTCTATACTTGGGACCGGGTGGTAACAGTGCAAGTTACATGGAGGGTGACCAAGGAAGGGAGGAAAGGTGAGCGGGGAAGAGTGGAGCACTGGCCAGGTAAAGGTGGAAGGGAGAGTGTGGGGTGTCCGGGGAGGGAGAGTGCGGGATGTCCGGAGAGGGAGAGTGTGGGATGTCCGGAGAGAGATAGAGCGGGATGTCCGGAGAGGGAGAGTGCAGTGTGTCCGGAGAGGGAGAGTGCGGGATGTCCGGAGAGGGAGAGTGCGGGATGTCCGGAGGGGGAGAGTGTGGGATGTCCGGAGAGGGAGACAGCGGGGTGTTATTGAGGGCTGTCAGGGTGCCCTTTTAACATGGCACCAAGACCATCGATTGCATGAAGCAATATCCCCACCCCACCACTAGATTTGCCATGCTCTTCATAAATGTAATTAACTGAACCGTGCAAGATTGCACATGGTTAACCATCCCACCCTACAGTGGGAATCACTGTCACTTCCACATCTGCCACTGAACTTCGATTCCAGAACGTAAGATTCCAGCCGCTATGTCTGTTCATGTGTGTGTGTGTTTGTGTGCCTGGGTCTGTGCATCTTTGAGTCTATTTCTATAGGTGGAATTAAATACCCTACCCTATGGTGAATTGGTGGCTGGGGGCATTTAATCAGGCAGGAGGGTGGTGGGTGGGGAACCGATGAATTCTGTGGTGGGATGGCGTGCAAGCCCACTTAAGAGCCTCATCCCACCACCGATGATGTCAGTGTGGGGTGGGGGGGAGGGGGGGGGGGTGGTGCTTGCCATTCAGGGGGCTAGACAAACAAAATCTTCTGGGGTTGCTTGCGGGCTGCAAGAGGAGCCCTCATGTGAAAGTGTTTGATTGAGGGACTCAGCATCGGATGGGGTGGGGGCCAGCTGAGAGCCAAACCCTGCCTTTGCTGCCAACCCCTCTTCCCGCAATCCCGCCCCCCCCCCCCCAACGACCCATCTCCTGCCATCGCTCACCTGTGGTCTGGAATTGAGCGACGATCCGGGCCTCGGGTGGGTGTGGGACCAACAGCAGCCAACCCCTCCCCAGTGACTCCGCTGTTCAATAGAGCCGCCGGCTTCTTACTGACCGACAGCTCTTGACAGCCAGGACCTGCGGCCCCCATGTCCTCGTTCCCGGGGAAAGGCCCACCTCCTGCCCAGTTAGGCAGCTGACTGGCACTTAATTTGCCTAGCCTTTTGTAAAAGAGGTGACACGGGCGCCCTGCCTGCTCTCCAGCCAGCGGACAAGACTCCCATTGTCTTGACCTCTATGCCTGGATGTGGGTGTCCATGGGTAGAATCTTCGGCTCGGTGAGTGGGGATGGGGCCCGATCGCCGAGGTGTAAAATGAGGCGTGGTGACATCGGGCCTGCGTCCTGACCTCACCGCGCCTCATTGAGATTTTCAGTTCGGCGGGCGTGCAGCTGACACGGCTGCGCTCCCACTGAACTGTCAAAGGCCTATTAAAGGCCATTTAAAAAAAGTCAATAAAGCAATTAGCTGAGCTGCCCGCCCAACCTTAACGTTGTCGGGCAGCCGAAGAGCCCAGGCGGCCTTCGCATTTATCATGAAACCTCATCCACGGGCGGGATGAGGTTTCATGAACATTTTTACAGTGTTTGAAATATTTTTAATAAAATTAATGGACACGTCCCAGCTCATGTGACAGTTTCACATGAGGGGACATGTCCTTAAAAATTTTTTCCACCTTTATTCAATGTTTTATAAGTGAAAGTAATCTTCCTGAGGCACCTCTGTGCCTCAGGGCGATTTCTGCTCTCTTTTGTATGCCGTGTGAATGTGGGGAGATGTGTGTATATGGGTGTGTGGGTGGGTGTGTGTGTATGTGGGTGTGTATGTATGTGTATGTGTGTGTGCATGTGTCTGTGGGTGTATGTGTATACGGGTGCATGGGTGTGCGTGTGTATGTGGGTGTGTGTGTATACGGGTGCGTGGGTGTGCGTGTGTCTGTGAGTGTGTGTGTGTATATGGGTGTGTGTGTATGTGGATGTGTATGTATGTGTATGTGTGTGTGTGTGAGTGTATGGGTGTGCGTGTGTATGTGGGTGTGCATGTGTATGTGGGTGTCTGTGTGTCTGTGTGTGTGTGTGTGTATGCCTGGTCTGTATGTGTATATGTGGTTCTTTTGGCAGAGGGGTATTCCAATCACAATCTACACTGGTCAACAATTGGGAAAAAGACAAGCTGGACATATTTTTTACCAAGAATTTCATCAACTCCTGAGTTCCTCGACCCTAAATTTTACTAAGTGCTTTGTGAATAAATCATTGTCAGCTACATCCAGCTGTGAGATATCATCTTCAGCTCATTCCCAAAGGACAAGAGGAGGATTACTCCGAACATCTTGTCTTGTCAACGACTGAAGAATTATTGGGAGGTAGCACACTGTCTGACAGTGTTGTGGGAAGAGGACAGTGTGTCAGCACCAACTCTCTAATGATGAACTCTTAAATGACCTTGGTACAGCTGTGGACCTTAGAAGTACAATTGATCCCTTTTTAAAACATATGCACAGAACACACTACTGACTAGAATTAACCCTTTCTCCTCCTACTGAAAATTACAAGCCTCTAGCAAACTACCAAAGATCTGCTGCTCAATTCCAGGAGCTGGTTTTGGCAGGGCATGAATACGAAATTATATTACTGTTTCAACATCACCCTCAGGTCACAGTGTGGCCCTATAGTGTGGTGTGGACCTTCAGTCACATATAGGCCAGACAAAGGGTGGCAAGAGCCTTTCCTAAAGGAAATGGATAGACTTTTATCATGTGTGACAGAGTCCACAACCATCTTCCTTTGTGCTAGGTATGACTCTAACCAGCAGAGAGTTTTCCTCCTGATTCCCATTGACTCCAGTTTTGTGAGGGCTCCTTGATGCCACACTCAGTCAAATGCTGCCTTGATGTCAAGGGCAGTCACTCTCACCTCACCTCTGGAGTTCAGCTATTTTGACCATGTTTGAACCAAGGCTGTAATGAGGTCAGGAGCTGAGTGGTCCTGCTGGAACCCAAACTGAGCAGGTTATTGCTAAGCAAGTGCCATTTGATAGCACTGTTAGTGACCCCTTCCATCATTTTACTGATGACCAAAAAGCAGGCTGACAGGGCGGTAATTGGTTGGGTCAGATTTGTCCTGCTTTTTGTGTACAGGACATACCTGGTCAATTTTGCACATTGCCGGGTAGATGCCAGTGTTGTAGCGGTACTGGAACAGCTTGGCTAGGGGCGCGGCAAGTTCTGGAACACAAGTCTTCAGTATTATACCTGGAATATTGCCAGGGCCCATAGCCTTTGTAGTATCCAGTGCTTTCAGTCATTTCTTGATATCACGTGGAGTGAATCGAATTGACTGAAGACTGGCATCTGTGATGCTGGGGACTACCAGGGGAGGCTGTGATGGATCAACCACTCGGCACTTCTGAAGATTGTTGCAAATGATCATAAAGCTACTGCATTGTTGTATAAAGCCATCTAGTTAACTGATGTTCTTCAGGAGAGGAAATCTACTGTCTTTATCTGTTCTGGCCTGCATTTGAGTCCAGACCCACTGCAATGTTGTTGATTCTTAACTGCCCTCTGAAGTGGCCTAGCAAGCCATTCAGCTGTATTCAAGACTCCTCATGATTGTGAACGCTTCCATCAAATGTCCATACATTGTTATATGAACATACATATGCAAATTAGAAACAGGAATAAGCCATTCAAGCCCCTTGAACGTGCTCTACAATTTGATAAGATCATGGTTGATCTGATTATGGCCTCAACTCTACTTTTCCTGTCTACCCTCATACCCTTTGACTCCCTCATAAATCAAGAATTTATTTAACTCAGCTTTAAAGATATTCGATGACCTTGCCTCCACCGGTCTCTGGGGAAGAGAATTCCACACACTAATGCCTCTCTGAAAGAAGCAAAACTCCTCACCTCCTTCTTAAATGGGAGAGTGCTTATTTTTAAACTTTGCCCCCTAGTTCTAGTCTCTCGCACAAGGAGAAACATCCTTTCAGCATCCACCCTGTCAACTCCCCTCAGGATCTTATAATGTTTCAATAAGATCAGGTCTCACTCTTCTAAACTCCAATGAATACAGGTGCAAACTCTCAAACTTTCCCTCATAAGATAATCCCTTCATCCCAGGAAACAGTTGAGTGAACCTTCTCTGTACCACTTCTAATGCAATTATATCTTTCCTTAAGTAAGGAGACCAAAACTGTAAACAGTATTCCAGAAGTGGTCTCACCCAATGCCCTGTACAACTATAGCAAAGCTTCCCTACTTTTATAGTTAATTCCCCTTGTAATAAACGCCAACATTCCATTAGCTTCCTAATCACTTGCTGTACCTGCATACAGACTTGTGATTCATGTACCAGGAAATCCAAATCCCTCTGTGCTGCAGAGTTCTGCAATCTTTCTCCATTTAAATAGTGTACTGCTTTTCCATTCTTCATGCCAAAGGGGACGAGCTCACATTTTCCCACGTTATATTCCACCTACCAAATTTTTGCCCACTCACTTACCTCTATCTCTTTGCAGGTTCCTTATGTCCTCTTCACGACCTACTTTCCTACCCATCTTTGTATCATCAGCAAAATTTAGCAACCATACATTCGGTCCCTTCATCCAAGTCACTGAGGTTGTAAATAGTTGAGGCCCCAGAACTGATCCCTGTGACATTCCACTAGTAGCAGTTTACTGACCTGAAAATGACCCATTTACCCCCTTCTCTCTGTTTCCTGTTAGCTAACCAATCCTCTATCCATGGTAATATGTTATACCCTACGCCATGAGCTCTTATTTTGCGTAGCAATCTTTGATGTGGCACCTTATCAAATTCCTCCTGGAAATACAAATACAACACATCTACAGGTTCCCCTTTATCACCTTGCTTGTTGCTCATTAAGCTTACATTATGAAAATGTCCTGCACATTCAGCACACACAGAGAAAGAACTTGCATTTATATAGAGCCTTTCACACTCAGGATGTCGTGAAGCACTCTATGGCCAATGACATTCCTTTGAAATGTAGTCACTCTTGCATTGTAGAACACACAGCAGCCAATGCATGCACAGCAAGATCTCACAAAATGCAAAGTGATAATGACCAGACAAGCTGTTTTTAGTGATAAACACACCTTAAACCAGCTTATATTTCACCCCTTTCCTCTTTCTACTTAGTTCTGTCGAAGGGTCATGAGGACTTGAAACGTCAACTGTTTTCTTTTCTGCCGATGCTGCCAGACCTGCTGAGTTTTTCCAGGTAATTCTGTTTCTGTTTTTAGTGATGTTGGTTGAGGAATAAATAATGGACAGGGTATTAGGGAGAACTTCCCCGCTCTTCTTTGAAACAGTGCCAGGGGATCTTTGATGTCCACCCATGAGGGCAGATGGCAACTTAAATTAACATCTTGTCTGAGGGAAAAGGGTTCAAAGGAAAACAAGTTTGCCAGACAAATGTTTTTCCAAAGGGGCTGTCCCTTTAAGAAGAGACGGCTGACAGGTTTTTGTGGGACAAAGGGTGCACAGGTCGTCTTTCAGGTGGAAGTAAAAAGAGCTTGCACAATGGCCTGCAGGAGAATCACTCCAGTGAGACTTTTGGAATGAGATGCTCCTCATGGAGGCTAATTTTCTGCTCCTCTTCCCTGAAGCTGTCAGATTGCCAGCAGTCATACTGACCTGAATTATCATCCTCGAGGTGGGTAGCGGGAATCGGGAAAATTTCCCCTGCCTCGGGAGAAAGTTCCAGCAAAGGTGGGGTCTTCATTGCTGGGGGCCGGGTGCAAGCTGCAGTCGGACTAGTTGACCAAGGAAAATGTTTGGAGGCCATGATAGGGGCCGCTGGGCTCCAAGGCAGACTGTTTAAAAACCCACCTGGGTGCTGTGGCACTTCATTCCAATTAAATTAAAATCACAAAGGCCCTCCACTACCTTTATCCCTTACACCCCCTCATACCCACACACTCCCCATGCCCCATCCATGACAGCTGGGCCAAAATCCTGGAACTCTTGTCCCAAACAGCACTGTGGGTGCATCTACACCACATGGACTGCAGCGGTTCAAGAAGGCGGCTCACCTCCCAAGGGCAATGAGGGTTGGGCAATAAATGCTGGCCTAGCCAATGACGCCCACATCCGTGAATAAATAAAAAAACTCATACCCCCCCCCCCACCCTCCCCTTTCATGCCCCCAATGTCAAACTCTGCACTTCTAGCCACCTCAATGGCCCCTCATTCCCCCATGCCAAGCTCTACCCTTACACCATCCCCCATGGTCCCTCATACCACCAATGCCAAACTCTGCCCTTCCATCAACTCCCATGACCCCTCATGCTCCCTATGCCAAGCTATGACACTTCCATGAACATTGACCCACAGTACATTGTATGGAACCAATGAACCAGGAAATACTGGGAGCATGTAAGAAAGGTGTGGCAATAATCACGGGTGATTTTAATATGCATATAGACTGGACTAATCAAATTGGCAAGGGTAGCCTCGAGGCAGAGCTCATAGAGTGTATTAGAGATTGTTTCTTGGAGTATTTTGTTGTGGAACTAACCAGGTAGTAGGCTATTCTGGATTTGGTTTTGTGTAATGAGATGGGATTAATTAATGATCTCAGAGTAAAGGGTCTTCTAGGGAAGAGTGATCATAGCATTTAGAATTTCAAGTTCAGTTTGAGAGCGAGAAACTTGAGTCCCACACTAGTGTTCTGGAATTAAACTAAGGTAACTACATAGGCATGAGGGCAGATTTGGCCCTAGTGGACTGCGCCGGAAGACTACAAGTTGATGAACAGTGGCAGACATTTAAGGAGATATTCAATTCCTCCCAAGTAAAATACATTCCAAAGAGGGAGAAAGATGGCAAGGGGAGGGAAAAGTATCCATGGCTAAGCAAGGAAGTTAAATATAACATAAAGGCAAAAACTAAGGCATACCAAATTGCAAAGGTCAGTGGCAGGCTGGAAGATTGGGAAACTTTTAAAGATCAACAAAGGGTTACTAAAAAAAAATAAAAAGAGCAAAGGTAAATTATGAAAGAAAACTAGCACAAAATGTAAAAACTGATAGCAAAAGCTTCTACCAACATATAAAAGAAAGAATAGCTAAAGTGAATGTTGGTCCCTTGGAGGATGAGACTGGGGAGTTAATAATGGGGAACGCAGAAATGGCAGAGACGCTTAATCAATATTTTGCCTCAGTTTTCACGGTGGAGGACACTAGTACCAACCCAATAGTAACAGGTTGAGCAGAGGGTATAGAGAAGGAGGAACTTAGAACAATCACCATCACTAGAGAAAAAGTACTGAGCAAACTATTGGGGTTAAAAGGATGACAAGTCCCCAGGACCTGATGGCCTACATCCCAGGATCTTAAAGGAAGTGGCAGCGGAGATAGTGGATGCATTGGTATTCCAAAATTCCCTGGATTCTGGAAAGGTTCCAGTGGATTGGAAAAATGCTAATATAATGCCCTCATTCAAAATGGGGGTGGAAGTGGGGGGGGGGGGGGGAGTGAGGCAGAAAGTAGGAAACTATTTTCCAGTTAGTTTAATGTCTGTCGTTGGGAAATTGTTGGAAGTAGTAATGGGGCATTTGGAAAGTCAAAATGCAATCCATCCGAGTCGGCATGGTTTTTTGAAGAGTAAATCATGTTTGACTAATTTGCTAGAATTCTTTGAAGGTGTGACAAGCAAAGTAGATAATAGGGATCCTGTAGATGTAGTATATCTGGACTTCCAGAAGGCCTTTGATAAGGTGCCGCGCAAAAGATTAATACACAAGATAAGATCACACGGAGTTAGGGGTAATATATTAGCTTGGATATATGATTGGCTAACCAACAGAAAGCAGAGAGTCGGGATAAATGGGTCTTTTTCTGAATGGCAAGCTGTAACTAGTGGGGTGCCACAGGGTTCGGTCCTTGGGCCACAACTATTTACAATCCCTATTAATGACTTGGATTCAGGGATAGAAGGAACTATAGCTAAATTTGCAGATGACACCAAAATAGGTGGGAAAATAAGTTGTAATGAAGAAATAAGAAATTTATAAATGGATATGGACAGGTTAGGTGAATGGGCCAAAAATTTGGCAGATGGAGTTTAAAGTGGATAAGTGTGAGGTTATCCAATTTGGTCGGAAGAATAAAAAGGTGACTTATTATTTAAATGGAGAGAAACTTCAGAATGCTTCAGTGCAGAGGGATCTGGGTGTCCTCGTGCATGAATTGCTGAAAGCTAGTATGTAGGTACAGCAGGTAATAAGGAAGGCAAATGGAATTTTGGCATTTATTGCTAAAGGAATAGAGTATAAAAATAGGGAAGTGTTGTTGCAGCTGTACAAGACATTGGTGAGACTGCACCTCGTGTACTGTGCACAGCTTTGGTCCTCTTACTTGAGGAAGGATTTGGTGCATTGGAGCCAATTCAGAGGAGGTTCACTAGATTGATTCCAGAGTTGCAGGATTTGCCTTATGAGGAGAGATGGAGCAGTTTAGGCCTTTGGTCGCTAGAGTTTAGAAGGATTAAAGGAGATCTATTTGAGGTATATAAGATGCTAAAGGAGATAGACAAAGTAGAGGTGGAGCAGATGTTTCCACTTGTGGAGCATTCTAGAATGAGAGGCCATAGTTTTAGGCTAAGGGGTGATAGATTTAAATCAAAGATGATGAGGAATCACTTTTCTCAAAGGGTCGTGAATCTGTGGAATTCACTACCTCAGAGTGCAGTAGATGCCGGGATGCTGAATAAATTTAAGGAGGAGATAGACAGATTTTTAATTAGTAACGGGCTGAAAGGTTCTGGGGAGAGGGTGGGAAATTGGAGTTAAGGCCGAAATGAGATCAGCCATGATCATATTGAATGGTGGGGCAGGCTCGAGGGGCTGAATTGCCTACTCCTGCTCCTAGTTCTTATGTTCTTATGAATCCTATAGTGACAGTAGTATGTTTTTAAAAAGTAATTCATTCATAACTTTCTACTAAATTTTTAAAAAGTGCCAATCATCTGGACCCTTTAAAGTATCAATAAAACACCTCTTGAAACCACTTAACCTTGTGTAAATAAACATTGTGAAATTGATAGCAGACATCAGAGCGCCTGAGCTGTCAATCAATGCAGCTGCTTCAGCAATAGTTTGTTACCTGGGCTCTCAGCCAAGCATACATAATGAGAAACCATTGCTTGATTGACAGCTCAGGTGCTCTGATCTCTGCCATCAATTTCACAATGTTTATTTACTCATGGTTAAGTAGTCTCAAGGCCTTGTGGTTTCTGTTAATGATACTTCAAAGGGTCTGGATGGTTGACACTTTCATTGCCTCGTATAAATGGCTTTTTTAGATAGAGTAGCAAGTTGTGAACAAATTAATTTTTGAAGCTTTTTTTTTTACACATCCTGTTGTCACAATAGGGTTCATTGGTTCTATACCATGTATAGTGGGTCATGGGCATGGAAGTGCCATAACCTGGCATTGGAAGTTTGAGGGGCCATGGGGGGGTGAGTGGTAGGGCATAGCTTGGCATACTGGTCATGAGGGGCCATGGGGAGTAGGGGTGGGGCATAGCCTGGCATGGGGGTATGAAGGGCCATGGGGGTGGGTGGAGGGGTAATACTTTGGCATATGGGGCATGAGAGGGACCTTTTTAAATGACCTGTTACATGGTTCCCTCATGCACTCTAGGTTTCGTGACTCATCTGAGGGACCATGAACTACAACATAGCCTGGCCCAACTCCATGAAAGTTGAAGAACAGTAGGACATGCCTATCTCCGCAATGGAGCCGGCCAGGTCAGGAGTGCCAGGTGCGAGCTTTTGACAGGAAGGCGCTCCCACCGAAAATCAGAAAGCCCAGGAACGGGGTCGGGAATCCTGGAATCGGGACCTGCCCGTCATATTTAAAGGGCTCCTGAGTCATCCCAACTTGGTGAAAGTCTGGGCCACCCTTCTTAAAGTACGATGTTTCCTCACCAACAGGACCATGCTTTGTGCTCAAGTTTGGACACGAGTGTCAGTGTCAGAAGCTTTTTGATGTTGGGGGTTTTAGAGAACCTATCCTGAGACCCATGTACATATGCTTTCCAAAACAGTGATCACTGGATGCCATCGAAAGTGGGCACTGTGTGTGAATCTACCAGTCCTGATCCAGAGAGACCTGAGGCACATTGTGTTGGTCTCTTTTTTTGCCATTTCAGAACAAACTGGGAATTGAACCTCGGGCATTCTGGTGGACGTGGCATGTCTATTTTTTTATTTAATTGAACAATTGAGGAATCTGCATGCGTGCTCTTTAGACAATAAGAAGGACAATACAATGGACGACCACAGACTGACAGTCTTAGAATTACATTTAAAAGTTTTACTAGGCTTAAAGGGTGGTTTTCAACTACTGAGGGACATTTTTGCTCTGCTCAGACAGAAGAAATGTTGCTCCATTTCCAAAGATAGTGGAAGCTTCAAGTCAGAAGAGGAAGTTAGGAAAATAGCTAGAAATGGTAGACTCAAATTAAATTCGACATTTGCAAAAAAACACAGGATTGAGAGAGAAAAGGAGTGGTCGTCAATGGAAAAAGCATGACTTTTGATTCTTCAGACAATGTTAGTGTTG
Source organism: Carcharodon carcharias (assembly GCF_017639515.1). NCBI lineage: Eukaryota > Metazoa > Chordata > Chondrichthyes > Lamniformes > Lamnidae > Carcharodon > Carcharodon carcharias. The sequence continues at coordinate 109,952,749 of NC_054483.1, read as the reverse complement.
GGAAATGGAACTCTTCCCATTTCAGGTACCCAGTGTCATCACATAGAATTGTCTGATCAGGTATAGCACAGTCAGAGGGAAAATAAAACTCCAATTGCATGCCTCAGACAAGCAGCCCTCATGCTTCAGTGTGATGCTTTTCCATTCGCCCCTCAAAAATCATCTCTGATCACTAATTAAGTCTATTCCCACTAGGAACTGAAGCCACGTTTCAGAGATGAAAGTCTGATGTCTGAATGCACCACCCACTTTAAAAAAAAAACATTTTTCTATATAGATCTTTCACATGAAAAAAATGAAGTACAGCACGGGACTACAGATATAAACAGGCCTGGTTTCAGGAGAGAGGCACAGTGACGTGGGTCAGACTTATAAAGAATGGAGCCATGAGGGTAACGTTAAAATGATTTGATGGAAAACCTTAGGGAGCTGCCTTGGTAACCTTGGCACCGTTCCTGTCAAACTGCTGCCTGCTTTCCACAGGGGATGGATGAAAAGTCTTGCAATCAACGTCTCAGCTGCACCCAGCTGACCACTTTCAGCAAAGTTTCCAGTCTTTTCCTGGACCTGAGCCCACAGCAGAGTTTTACTCAATCACAACCGCAACAAAAGATCAACAGTCTGATACGTTAACTCTGTTTCTTTCTCCAGTGTTGCCGCCTGACCTGCTGAATATTTCAAGCGTTTTCTATTTTACAACTGTGACTCTCTCCTGGCATCTGCTAACATTCTTTTTTGTGTTGACTATGATGGATCCCGGTCACTTTTGTAAACTGTTATGAATTCACTTCGTTATGTCTGGGTGTGCTAACGTCGCAGTTTATGGACATTGTAAGATTTAAGGTACAGGATTCCTGTGCTGATACTGTGGTTCCTGCCTAGTAACAAGGGTGGGACCCTTTGGGAGTATTTTGATAGGTTGCCCAGATCAGTTCAAGGGTCAGTGGATAACTCTTCTCAGGAGTCAGTTTGAGATAGTCTGCTAGCTAAGAAGTGTCACAGACACAGGGACAGGAATAGGCCCTGTTAAATAAGTTAAAAGAAAGAAGCAAAGAAACAGGCCCCGAGTTAAAGAAGGAGCTGCAGTTAGCTGGCCGACTCCGTACTGTGGGCTGCTGGGCAAAGGGAGCCCTTTGGAGCAGTGGTGTTCTTTGGCATAGCCATAGGTCTGAAAGTGTGCTTGTTAGCTAGTGTTGAGTCACTCAGGAATCCAAGGGGAAGGAATCTCGGAAGGCAGGACTGAAACCCTGTGAGGTGGGCCTTTGTTAAAGCTGTCTGAGTGGAGAGACATTTGGAGAGAATTCCAAGTCAGAATGTACAAAGGTGGAGATTGAAAACCCTCGTAAGAAAGAGTGAGATTGGTTGACTCACAGTGGAACTAATGTCTGGGTGATTTCTTGAGAAATCTATGGACTTCGTCTTGGTTGCATCTGTCATTTACTCTGTAGCGTCGTTCCTCTGACCACAGTTTGTCTGTTAATTCACACGTACTTCATACTTACCCCGAATGATAGAGTATAAAATACATAATGTAAATTGTTTTCTTTCTGAACTTGTACAGTAAATTTTGTTTTTGTTTGTTCGAAACCTGTGGAATCTTGTAGTTTTATTCCAAAAGCAGGTGCCTTGAATCTCAACCTTTGGGCTGAATCTTCAGCTTGGTGAGCAGGGGTGGGGCCTGCTTGTCGAGGCATAAAATGACGCAGGGTGATGTGTTCTGACGTCACCGTGCGTCATTTAGACTTGCAGTTTGGCGGGCGCGCAGCCGAGTCAGCTGTACACCAGCCGAACTGTCAAAGGCTTGTTAAGGCCATTAATGAACTAATTAAACCTATTGAGAAAGCTGCCCATCTGACCTTAAGGGTGAGGGGCAGGCGAAGGCCCAGGCGGCCTTCGCATTTTTCATGGAACCTCATCCACGGGCAGGAGGAGATTTCACGAAGGATTTAAAATTTTCAGAAAAATTTTTATTAAAATTATTGCACATGTCCCAGCTCATGTGGCAGTTTCACACGAGAGGACATGTCATAAAAATTTTTACAGCACTTTATTAGACTATTTAAACTTAAAACTAATCTCCCTGAAGCATAGAGATTTCTGCGCTCTTTCACACGCATGCGCGCACTCCCGACTCAGGCAACACCAGCCCCCTGCCCGCACAGAGAGCGCTCACTGCTTCCGGGCGTGCGTCACGCTGGGTGGGCCTTAATCAGCCCTCCCACGTTAAATGGCAGTGCCCAGCCAATCGGAGGCGCAGATCAGCTCCATGCCTGACCCGCACAACTCCCCCCCCCCCCCCTCCTCCAACCAACAGGGAGAAAATTCTCCCCTTTATCTGCTTTAAATAAAACGTTATTGGTCCCTAACCGAACCTCTCCCCAGGTCTCGGGATCTGGCCAAGGATTATAACATAAACCAGGATGTTTGCAACCAATGGTGTAGATTTATAGATCAGAAACTGGATGGAAACAATGACATTTGAGCTGCTGTACATAGTTTTAAGAGATGTTCTTTGCACTTTTTAATTTGAACTGTCAGTACGTTGAGGTTTTTAATCTCAATTCTCACAAGTCATGTGCTAACATATTTCAACAGTGGTGGCTTGGAAGGATCCAATGGCGTAAAGCTTTAAAGCATAACCCAAGGAGGAACAGAGCATGTGGTACAAATTGTCTGCTGGGTGGCTTGCCCAAGGTGACACAGTTGTGTAGCAGCCTCTTTGTGAAGTGGAGGTACCACAGACATGTCTTCTCAGATAGGTCCAGCAATAATTAAATGAGTAAATGAGATGCTTGTGAAAGTACAGTCAAACCTCAGTACAATAATGTGCTGGTTATATTACTGGATCAGTAATATAGAGAGCATGAGTTCAAATCCCACGATGGCAATGTGAGAATTTAAGCCTATCTGAAGGAAAAATTAAAAGTAACCATGAAGATGCTGGATTGGCATCAAAAATCGCAACTGATCCACTAATATCCTCTAGGGAAAAAAACTTACCATGAGCTCCCCAGCCTGGTTTATATATGACTCCAGTCCCATCCACCATGGTTGACTCCTAACTGTCCTCTGAAGTGGCCTAACAAGCCGCCCAGTTGTATCAAAACCACTGGTTCAAGGCGACCAACCACCTTTTGAGGCAACTAATGATGGGCAATAAATGCCAGCCCTGCCAACATTGCAAGTGTGAAATAGAAAAAAAATCAGCCTTTCTTGTGTGCTCAGGAACTTTGCTGCCTCCTCCAAGTCTAGGACTGCTATCAGGATCCTCAAAGGAATTCCCATCCCGCCCACATTGATTGCTGCAATTTGAATCAAGCTATCTGTAAGAAAATAAAAGTTATGCAATGAGGAAAAAAAGGTCCAAGAACAAGAGAAGTTAAGGCAGATAACATATTATCAAATTCAAAAACACTAACCCCAAGCAAAATTTCAATAGCAAAACGCTCACCTTTAAAATGTTTACTCCCTCACATATTGCGGTTCCAATATTGAATGGCAATCTTTCTTGCACATTGAGGAATCGCCACAAAAGTCTCAAGATCCAGCAAAGGACCTATCACAAGATTCAATCTTGCACTGGTCATCAGCTCCAATTCAAGAATGCTCTCCATTCCCAGCCTGCAGAATGTGGCTGATTAATTTCATAGCCTGGGACCCCAGGATCTCAATGGCAAATGAGGCATTAGAACTAAAACAGCTCAAAGGTCTGTGTCACGTGCAGGAGAAATTGTGTTAATCCGCCATGCTTGATACTGTAGTCCAGCATTAAAGAGGTAGAGTCACAGCTGGTGCTTTCCTTACAGAAATAATACTGAACAGTCATGTTGCTTCCAACCTCTCAACAATCAGGGTGAACTCCATGCTCAAGCAATCATGAAGGTTCTATTTGCTCAGGTATTTGTAGTGGCTTAATGGATCCATAATGTTATGGCAACACAGTGGCTCCATGTCCTTTAACATGACAATTAACATGGCTTCATTGTTGTGTGGTTAGATTATTGGTTGCATTCTCCGGGACAACCTTTGTTTGACCCTAGCCCTAACCCTGGTGTTCTCGTGGTAAATAGCTATGACTGACACGGTGGATCCAATTCTGGTGGCAATTCTGATTACTCTGGACAAAACCAAGATATTCCTTTACTCTTTGTACCAGGAGGGTGTACCATTCCAGACTTCAACAATTTGGCTGACATCATCAAACTTCACAATATCAATGTTTTAAAGCTTGCTGCATGTAAAATTACTCCACTTATGGTGTTAGAAGTGCATAGCTTTATACTCCATGGGATTCACCTTTCAGGTGAAACTTTTCCTTTTATGGTCACTTGTACAAAATGTTCCTCAGACCAATTGCTCAATTGCCCAATCATGAACTCTACCCAAACCCTTTAAAGTATTGGGGGCGTGAGGATATCCAGGCATAATGTTTTAAAGGGCAGTGAGTTACAAAATTCCTCTTTGATCTCCTGCTCCCAAAAACAATCCAGTAATGCTAAAGAAAAACATGGATCCTGGGACAAGAAGGCAGCTGTAGTTCAACAGTCTCCAGTTGATTGCTGTAATCTCATATGCCTGCTAAGGTAGGTCTAATTTTATGTCAATTTGTTACCTAAACAGAGTTAAAAGAAAGAAAGAGCTTGCATTTACACAGCATCTTTTACAACCTCAAGAAGTGCAAAAGCACTTTGCAACCAATGAAGTCATTATAATGTGAACCACAGTTAGGAAGCACAGCAGCCAATCTTTGCACAGCAAGGTCCCACACACAGCAATATGATAAGACCATAAGACCATAAGACATAGGAGCAGAAATTAGGCCATTTGGCCCATCAAGTCTGCTCCGCCATTCAATCATGGCTGATAAGTTTCTCAACCCCATTCTCCCGCGTTCTCCCTGTAACCTTTGATCCCCTTACCAATCAAGAACCTATCTATCTCGGTCTTAAATACACTCAATGACCTGGCCTCCACAGCCTTCTGTGGCAATGAATTCCATAGATTCACCACTCTCTGGCTCAAGAAGTTTCTTCTCATCTCTGTTCTAAAAGGTCTCCCCTTTACTCTGAGGCTGTGCCCTCGGGTCCTAGTCTCTCCTACTAATGGAAACATCTTCCCCACGTCCACTCTACCCAGGCCTTTCAGTATTCTGTAAATTTCAATCAAATCCCCCTTCATCCTTCTAAACTCCATCAAGTATAGACCCAGAGTCCTCAAACATTCTTCATAGGTTAAGCCTTTCATTCCTCGGATCGTTCTCGTGAACCTCCTCTGGACCCTCTCCAGGGCCAGAACATCCTTCCTGAGATACGGGGCCCAAAATTACTCACAATATTCTAAATGTGGTCTGACCAGAGATTTATAAAACCTCAGCAGCACATCCCTGCTTTTATATTCTAGTCCTCTCGAAATAAATGCCAACATTGCATTTGCCTTCCTGACTACCGACTCAACTGCAAGTTAACCTTAAGAGAATCCTGGACTAGGACTCCCAAGTCCCTTTGCACTCCAGACTTCTGAATTCTCTCCCCATTTAGAAAATAGTCTATGCCTCTATTCTTCCTACCAAAATGCATGACCTCACACTTCCCCACATTGTATTCCATCCGCCACTTCTTTGCCCATTCTCCTAACCTGTCATAATGACCAAATAATCTGTTTCAGTGATGTTGGTTGGGGGATAAATATTGTCCAGGACATCAGGTGAACTCCCTGCTCTTCTTTAAAATAGTGCTGTGGGATCTTATACATTCACCTAAGCAGGCAAATGGGGGCCTCAGTTTAATAATTCAGCTGACAGACAGCACCTCCCTCAGTGTCAGTGTACATTATACGCTCACTAGAGTGAGACTCAAATCCACAACCTTCTGACTCATGGCTGACACTTTAGGCTTGCTGTGTTACAGTTCTGTCAGGCTTCTATTGAATAATTAGCTTATTGTCCTGCTTTTGTTGTTACATCAAATTGTCAAATTATTGAATAAAAGGCTCACTCAAGTAATCTCAAATAATTGAGGCTCTTCAGAGTTGTTTGTTCCATTTTCTAAAGCTTGATTCATGCTGCAATTAGTATATTGTGTATTGAGACAAAAAGTCAGACCTAATCCTTGACATAACATGTTCAGACATGTTAAAGTTTTACTAGGTTGAAGTGTTTTTCTGCTAAGTCTTTACCTTGATAACATTTACTGATCTTTTACCAGCCTCCCTGTAACTATGTTCAGATCTGCTTAAATTATATTCTGAACATCTTTAGGCTAGGCTGGTGAATGCCCTGGGACCTAAGAAATCTGTCAATGTGAAAGCTGAATGATCAGTGCTTTCTGCGGGGGAAGTTCAGGGATCCAGTAATCATCAGCTTAGTAGGGCGGACTGTTTAGGCTTAGTCTGATCTTGCTCTGATCTTTCTACTTACAGAGCCAAAGGCAGCAGTGAGACAGTGAAATCACGTAAATGCTCGAGGATACTTGCTACAGCCAGTGGTGGTGTGATTAACAAAAGATAAAAAGGAAAATAGAAAGTGAGGAAGAGAAAAGGGGAAGAGAGAGGGAGAAAGAAAGGGAGCAAAGGAGAGAGAGGGAGAAAGAGAAACAGAAAAAGGAAAGAAAGAGAAAGGGAGCAAGGGAGGAAGTGAGAGAAAAAGAGAGAAAAGGAGAAAGAGAGAGAAAGAGTGATAGAGAAAGAAAGTAAGGGAGAAAGTGAGAAATAAGGGAAGAAGGAAATATAGAAAGAAATGTCACATGGCACTATTTGAGGAAGAGCAGTGAAGTTCTCCTGTCAAACATTTATCCCTCCACCAACATGGCCAGAGTGGACTGGGAGCAGCTACTTTTAGGTAAATCTGCATCAGAGCAGTGGGACTCATTCAAGAAGGAAATAGGGAGAATTCAGGGCCAACATATTCCAGTAAAGACAAAGGGTGGGATCAACAAGTCCAGGGAACCCTGGATGTCAAGGGATATACAGGATTGGATAAAGAGAATAAGGGAGGCTTATGGCAGGTACTGAGGGCTCAAAACAGCGGAGGCCTGAGAGGAGTGTAGAATGTGTAAGGGGGAACTTAAAAAGGAAATTAGGAGAGCAAAAAGGGGGCATGAAAAAACATTGGCAGGTAAAATAAAAGGAAAATCTGAAGTTATTTTACAAGTACGTTAAGAGTAAGAGGATAACTAGGGAAAGAGTAGGGCCCATTAAGGATCATAATGGTAATTTGTGTGTGGAGCTGGAAGACATAGGTAGGGTTCGAAAGGAATACTTTGTGTCGGTGTTCACAAGTGAGAGGGACGACATGGGTATGGAAATCAGGCAGAAGGACTGTGATATAATTTTTAAAATTAGCATAGAAAGGGAGGAGGTTCTAGGTGGTCTGGCACGCTTAAAAGTAGATAAATCTCCAGGCCCGGATGAAATGTATCCCAGACTGTTGAGTGAGGCAAGGGAGGAGATAGCAGGGGTGCTGGCAATTATTTTCAATACCTCTCTGGCCACAGGAGCGGTACCAGAGGACTGGAGGACAGCCAATGTGGTACCGTTATTCAAGAAGGGATAAACCAGGGAACTACAGGCCAGTCAGTCTAACCTCATTGGTGGGGAAACTATTGGAAGCAATTCTGAGGGGCAGAATTAATCTACACTTGGACGGGCGGGGATTAAAACCAAGGACAGTCAGCATTAAGGGGAGGTCATGTCTGATCAATTTGATTGAATTTTTCGAAGAGGTGACCAGGTGTGTAGATAAGGGCAATGCATTTGATGTAGTCTACTTGGACTTCAGCAAGGCTTTTGATAAGGTCCCGCATGGGAGACTGATAACGAAGGTAAGAGCCCATGGGATCCAAGGCAATTTGGCAAATTGGATCCAGAATTGGCTGAGTGTCGGGAAGCAGAGGGTGATGGTCGAGGGGTGTTTTTTGTGACTGGATGCCTGTGTCCAGTGGGGTTCCACAGGGATTGGTGTTGGGTCCCTTCCTGTTTGTGGTATATATAAATAATTTAGATTTGAATGTAGGTGGGTTGATCAGTAAGTTCGTGGATGACACGAAAATTGGTGGGGTGGTAAATAGTGAGGAGGATAGCCTTAGATTACAGGAGGATATAGACGGACTGGTCAGATCGGCTGATCAGTGGCAAATGGAATTTAATCCAAATGAGTTTGGGGTGATACACTTGGGCAGGCAAACAAGGCAAGGGGATACATGATGAATGGTAGGTCCCTGGGAAGTACCGAGGATCAGAGTGACCTTGGTGTGCATGTCCACCGGTCCCTTAAAGTAGCAGGACAGGTGGATAAGATGGTTAGGAAGGCATATGGGATATTTACCTTTATTAGCCGAGGCATAGAATATAAGAGCAGGAGGATTATGCTGGAACTGTATAAAACATTGGTTAGGCCACAGTTAGAGTATTTCGATGCTATGGCATACAAAGCTTAGGGCCTAGTGCTGGAAAATGGGATTAGAATAGTTAGGTACCTGTTTGACCTGCGCAGATTCGATGGGCCGGAGGGCTTTTTTCTGTTCTGTAGACCCCTATGACTCTTTGACTAACATCACCAAAAACAGATTATCGGGTGAAAGGTGACAGGCCTGAAACGTTAACTGTTTCTCTGCCCAGAGGCTGCTCGGCTTGTTGAGTGTCACCAGAATTTTCTGTTTTTATTTTGGATTTCCAACATCCGTGGTGCTTAGTGCCACCAAATACAGATTTTATGTTTTTTTTTTTAAATCTCACTGCCGTTTGTGGGGCCTTGCTCTGCCCGATTTGGATGCTGAGTTAGCTCAAAACCAACAATGTCTTCACTTCTTTGGCTGTGAAGCACTTTAGAATGTCCTGAGGTCACTGTGGGCACTACATAAATGCAAATTCAGTCTTTCGCTGGTTTGTTTGTTACTATTGTGAACTGTGTCCTCACCATGGTGATAGTGGAGTGAGTAGGGAGTATCTTATGATGTATAAGACATCATGACCATATGTCAGGCTGCCAACTCCGGTTGGGCCATATTCAGAAAGGCTTTCTTTTTATTCTTTCATGGGATGTGGGTGTCGCTGGCTGGGCCAGCATTTATTGTCCATCCCTATGAGAAGGTGGCAGTGAGCCGCCTCTTGAACTGCTACAGTCCATGTGGTGTGGGTACACCCACACACCACTCCTATCTCCAGCTACCTGGTCCAGCCAATCAGTCTTTTTCTCCCCATCGCCAACACTTTTTCACAGAATCACAGAAATGTTATGGTGCAGAAGGAGGCCATTTGGCCCATCGTGTCTGCACCAGCTCTCCGAATGAGCATTATGACTCAGGGCCATTCTCCTGTGTTTTCCCCAGAGCCCTGCACATGGTTTCTATTTAAATAAAAGAATGCATTGCCCGTGCTTTATTGACAAGAGGATGGAAAGAGGGAAAGGGGAAGGGAGTGCAGGGGAAGAGGGACAGAAATTTGTCACATTCACCCTCTCATCATGTTTGAGTGCCAAATTCTTCAAAGGCCTACAATTCTATTCAGCTATTGGCTCGCAAAATCATTTTCCTGTCTCACCAGCTCCTCTTGAATGCCTCAATTGAACCTGCCTCCACCACACTTCCAGACAGTGCATTCCAGACCCGAACCACTTGCTGTGTGAAAATCTTTTTTCTCACATCACATTTGCTTCTTTTGCAAATCACTTTAAATCTGTGCACTCTCATTCTCGACCCCTTGATGAACAGGAACAGTTCCTCCATATCTACTCTGTCAAGCCCCCTCATGATTTTGAACACCTCTATCAAATCTCCTCTTAGCCTTCTCCTCTCCAAGGAGAACAGTCCCAACCTCTCCAATCTGTCTTGATAACTGAAGTTTCTCATCCCTTGAACCATTTTTGTAAACTTCTACTGCACTCGCTCCAATGTGTTCACATCCTTCCTAAAGTACGGCGCCCAGAACTGTACACAATACTCCAGCTGAGGTCTAATTAGTGTCCATTATAAGTTCAACATAACCTCCTTGCTCTTATACCCTATGCCCTTATTAATAAAGCCTAGGATACTGTATGCTTTATTAATGCTCTCTCCACCTGTCCTGCCACCTTCAATGATCAATGCACATATACACTCAGGTCCCTCCGCTCCGGCACCCCCTTTAGAGTTGTACCCCTTATTTTATAAAGTGTCCCAAAAAAAGAAACAAACTTGGTAATTTTTTAATGCCCCCTTTGTTTTCTCTCCTACGTTGCTTCCAACAGTGTCCCGGAGATTCATTTTAATTCCTGGAGATGCCAGGACAATCCTGGAGGCTTGACAACCTGTTGGTGCTTTCCAGACCAACATTTTCATGTGTTCATATTGATGGAATACTGACCATGTTGGTCACCCAAAGCTGTAGTCAGGCCAGTCCGCTATGCTATAGTACCACCCTCCCGTTATATCCCTGAGTAGCATTACCAATTTAGCTTCAAACCTGGAATTGTTCTCTGATTGTGGGGCCCATCCCTCTAAGCACAAAATTAAGCACTGCAGGTCCATTACATCAAGTAGACAGAAAAGCCTCTAGTGGAGTTGAACTCAAAGTAGCAGAGTTGAAAGATGAGCGTCATATCCGCTGCACCACCCCTCCCCCTCCCCCTCCCCCGTAACCCCCACCAAATGTCTTAATCTGCAGCTGCATTTAATGGGAGCTAGTGAGACAGGAAAATGATTTTGTGAGCCAACAGCTGAATAGAATTATAGGGCTTTGAGGCATTTGGCACTCAAACATGATGAGAGAGTGAATGTGACAAATTTCTGTCCCTCTTCCCCTGCACTCTGTTCCCCTTTCCCTCTTTCCATCTCCTTGTCAATAAAGCACGGGCAATGCATTCTTTTATCCCAGGAAGTTTCAGCCTTGGACTCTCTGGATAATGCCTGATTCTGAGGGGTGGGAGTTTTAGGCCCCAATGGGCGTGAGTGCAGAGGCATGAGGACACCATTTTCCTGGAGGCAGGATAGGGGAATGGCAGGGCTACCCACCCGCAAGTGGCCTTAAGGGTCTTTAAAACTTTGTTAAGGCCCAAATGTCAGGGACCAACTGGGGATCTCTCTGCAGGGACTAGGCCAGCAGTCTCCAGGGCACGAGGCAGGCTTTGACTCGCCCCTCCTTGCCTGCCTGGGCACAGCTGCCATGGTAGTCTGGCTGCTGAAGACTCTTGTAGTTTAAAAAATTCCAAAAGTTGGAGAAAGGGCGCCTCAAAATAGAGGCACGCTCTCTCTCACTTACCTGAGCTGCAAGCTGCATCATCTTCTTTGCTCAAGAATCTGCCTACTGTCCATAATGGGAGTCCACCCTGTGGCTACTAATTGGCTAATTTGGGAAAATCACTGCTGGATGAATGTTCCCCCAACAGTGAAGGATTGTGACCCCCATTTGACCCCATCACCGGGTTTCGACCCAGAGGTCAAAGTCCAGGTGTCAGGCAGGGACACGAACCATTAATCTCAGTCTCTACTAATATCCTAATGCATCATGTTGTCAGACAATGCCCGCTACAAACTACACTGAACAGTTAAAAGTGGTTTCCTAAACCTTATTTTGGGTGGTAGGGATATTCTCTAGAAATATGTGTTTGACACATAGTCCAACCCTGCACTCACAACATGAATGAATATAACCACTTAAACTATCAAAATTAGACATTCAATCAAAATTATAATGCATAACCCATTTTAATAGGTTAGGGATCAGTGTTGGGGGCCTACAACTTTGAACAAAATTCCTCTCAGACCTCATCCCAGTTGCCTTCTCCATCCCAGCTCTCCTCTTCTGCTCTTCCGGCCGAACTCCATACCAGGATCAGAAACCACCATACCCCTACAAATTGGAATTCCCTTCCCAATCCTTCCTGTCCACTATCTCACTCACATCTTCAAAAGCCAGCTCAAAACCTACATTTTGACTCCTTGCTGTTCTTTGATCCTCTGTAAATGCACCATCTCAACAGAAAGTTTTTAAAAGGGGAAAAAAATCAATTTGCATTTATGTAATGCCTTTAGCATAGCTAAATATCCCAAGGCACTTTAGAGGCATACCACCACTAAAAACTTTGAATCTGGGATGAAGGAATAGATATCAGGACAAATGACCAAAAGCTTGATCAAAGAGGCATATTTTAAGGATCATCTTAAAGAGGAGAGAAAGGTAGAGAGGTTTAGGGAGGGAGTTCCAGACCTTAGGGCCTAGGTAGCTGGAAGCACAGCCATGGTGGGATTAAAATTGGGGATGTGCAAGATGCCAGAATTGGTGGAGCACAGAGATCTTGAAGGCTTTTAGAACTGGAGGAGGTTTCAGAGATAGAGAAGAGAGGGATTTGAAACACGGATGAAGATTTTAAAATTGAGGCATTGCCATACTGTAAACAAATGTAGGAAAGTGAGCACAGGGGTGATGGGTGTTTTGAACTTGGTGCGAGTTAAGATATGGGCAGCTGAGTAAGTTTCGGAAGAGCACAAGTTTATGTAGAGTAGAAGATGTGAGACAGGCAGGACAGCATTGGAATCATTATGTCTCAAGGTAACAAAAGCATGGATTAGAGTTGTAGCAACAGATGAGCTGAGGCAGGGTGGAGTCAAGCGATGTTACGGAGGTGGAAGTAGGCAGTCTGGGTGATGGAGTAGATATGTGCTTTGAAACACACGTCTTGGTCCAACATAAAATGAATGGTTGCGAATAATCTGGCTCAGCTTCAGACAGTTGCCAGAGAGAGGAATGGGAACAGTGGGAAGTGCACTTCTGATGAAATGTTAAAACAAAGGTCACACCTACCTGTTCAGGTGGACATTAAAGATCCCATTCACAAGTTCCATCGATAATGAAGCCTACAGCATGAAACCATTCCCGTCTACAGCAGCCCAGTTGGACAATATCCAGTCTTGTGCTAACGATACTGCATATAATATTTGACCTTGAAAAGCAGTGAAGCTATGTTAAACTTGTATAGAGCTTTGGTTGGACCATACTTAGAGTATTGTGCATAATCCTAGTCACCATGTTATAGAAAGGTTATCGCGGGACTGGAAAAAGTGTAATAAAATGATTTACATGGATAATACCAGAACTGAAAGGATAACAACTCCTATATATAAAACTATATAACTATTGTTACAGATAGGGGAGAGATAAACTGAACTCCTTTATTTTTCTCACTGTCTGTCCATAAGTATAGGTGTTTTAATTTTTGAAATAGGCTGTGGCGTGTTTCCCCAAACCCTCTGTTGTGAAATTTTAAAGGGACTCGCAGCAAACTCTCTCTAGGATTAAATCTGAAGTATTGTTTATTCATACGTTCAAACCCGGGGATGGTGGTCCTAACTGCTTACACACACACAAGCATACAAGAAGGAGATAGGAAAGAAAAGAGTTTTACAACTAGAAATAACTTAAAACCAACAAAAAAAAATACGGATATTAATTCCCATGAATATCTGAGTTTAGGGTGTCAAAGTCTAGTGAGGGTTCCTTCACATAGGAGTTAAAGTTCAGGCAGGTTTAGCTAGCTGAAAGGAGGAATGCCAAGTTCCGTCAAAGTTGACGATGATGTGAGATGACGTTGGTATACAGAGACTTGGTCCTCTCTACAGGGCATGGTAGGAATCTTCCAATGAACCAGGCTTCAAGAAGGTTTAGACTTGAGGCAGACTTTGTTGTCAACTTAGAGACCTGTTGACAGGCTAGATATTAACAGCAGATTGCCCTGGGAGCCCAGGAATGTAATATTAAAACTTTCCAAAGGCCAAAGGTGCTTACGTCATATGGTGTTGCCTATCGATGAATCAGTTTCAGGTAGACAACCAGTTTCTATGTCTCTTGCCAAAATCCATTATTCACCTTAGGAGATAGATGGTGGCTATTAATGCTGCAACAGGTATAACAAGTTTCAATGGTTCTCTTTTTGTTATAAGTCCAGGCTGGGGAGACCATCTTCTGCTCCCTTGTTTCATTGATTGTAATGGGTCTACATAATGGGAGGTGTGAGATTCCACGAGGATGAGGGTTGAGCTTTGTCCTTTAATTAATGTTGGCAGTTTCCAGAACCGTAGCCAACTTGCAAACCACGTGACCTGTTGTAGCCATGTTTTTGGCCGAGGAAAGTCCATTTTTAAATAAGCAGAAAGTAAGGTTTGATTTAAATAGTTTATGATGTCTTTCATGTCTTATGGACATGACACTATGACTAAAAGGGAAGACTGAATGTAATAATAGAAAGGTTACAGCACAGAAGGAGGCCATTCAGCCACAGACAGGCTGGGGTTTTTTGCTCCAGACAAGAGAAGGCTGAGGTATGACTTAATAGAGGTGTTAAAAATAATTACTGGATTCGCAAAGATAGACTTAGAGAAAATGTTTCCTCTTGTGGGACAGTCCAAAACTTGGGGCGATAAATATAAAATAGTTACTAATAAATCCAGTAAGGAATTCAAGAGAAACTTCTTTAGCCAAAGAGTGATGAGAATGTGGAACTTGCTACCACATGGAGTGGTTCAGGTGAATAACATTGATTAATTTAAGGGGAAGCTAGCTAAGTACATGGGGGAGAAAGGAATAGAAGGATATGTTGACAGGGTGAGATGAAGTAGGTTGGCAGGAGGCTTGTGTGCAGTATTAACACCGGCACAGACCAGTTGGGCTGAATGGCCTGTAGCTCCACTATAAATTCTATGTAATTTTCAAAAGTGCGACACAATAATTAGTTCCAGCAAGAGAGAGGTCAACCACCATTGCTGAATCCTCGACTGCCAACGTCTTGGGGGCAGCACTAGCTAGAAGCTTAACCGGACCAGCCAAATCAGCAATGTGGCTTCAGATCAGTGCAGAAACTAGATATTCTGTGACAAATAGCTCATCTCCTGACTCTTCAAAGCTTCTCCGCCTTCTAAGATCAAACAAAATTAAGAAAAATATTTAGCCACATAAGCCACTCTAATTCAAAATAACTGGTTGTATCTGAAGTGCTTTCGGGCATCCTGAGGTTATGAACAGCGCTATACAAATGCAAGTTCTTTCTATTGAGGACATGACCCCCATACTGCTCGTCAGTGGGACGGGTGCAATGATGTTTTAATACAGCTTCATAGAGTGAAGTCCCACAAAACTGATATTCCATCCATCCAGTTCCAGATGATCTCTGAAGCAGCCTACCCGATGGTTTTGGAGTTCGAGGATGAGTCTACCCATCATCACAAGCACAACAGCCTTGTGCAATGTTCAGCCATGCAAGGCAGAATTCACAACTTGACAAAGAATAATCTATCTCTCAGATAAAATGTTAATTCGAGGTCCCATCTGCCCTCTGAAGTGGACAGTCAAGATCCCTTGGCATTATCATGACAAACATTAGAGTCATCTCCGGTGTTCTGGCCAATATTTATTCCTCAGTTAACTCTAAAATATACGTGATCTGGTCATTATCATGTTGGTGAGTGTGGGAGCTTGCTGTACACAAATTGGTTGCTGCATTTCCTACATTACAACAGTGACAGCACTTCCAAAATTCTTAATTGGTTGTAAAGCTTTTTGGTTGTGAAAGGTGCAAGATGAATGCAAGTCTTTCTCTCTTTTCTACTGATGGTAGAGAGAGTAATTTTCTCTCTGTGGTTTAACCCTCCTTTTGATCTGATCTGCAGACTGTTATGGGACAACCTTTGGATAAGCACCTCGTGGTGAAATATTTATCTATTCCACAAAAAGTGGGGGATGCGATGGCAGCTTTGGCCAGTGAGCACTCCCCACATATTTCTGTTGAAAGTGGCAGAGAAACTCTCAAGGTTTCATTCAATCATTCCCCTGCAAGTTTCTGTAATAAGTGTGCCAAGTTCAGCCTGACTATTGATAGCTAATAAAGAATCCACACTGAGTCGCTACTGGAAAGACTCTCAGCTGGACTTGCCCAGTAGGGCAACAAGAAAGGTTCATATTTATGTACAATTATGAGTGTGAAGTTCCAGAAAGGTAAAACTAGAATGAAAATGTTTCTACTTGCTGCAGATCACCTGATATATCTTAAGGACACATCATGAGGGCAGGATGGATGAGATTCAGGATAGAGTTGTAAACCTGGGGGAGGTTTCAGTAATACAAGGGTAGCCAATAGAGTGATTTAAACACAATAATAACTCCAGAATTCAACCTCTCTACCTTTGTTTTTCATATATAGGATATATGGCACTGAAACACGCCATTTAGCTCAACCAGTCCATTTTCATATTTCTCCTTCTCTTTATAGCTTACACATATTATCTGTGATTGTCATCACTTATCCATTTGCTACTGACTTTTTATGATTTCTTTCTATATCCTTCTTTATGAAACTCTCTGCTTATCCTTGTCTCTACCTCTTCCGTACCTCTGACACACTTTCTGCATGCTTGTTACTCAAGTTGTTTTGATTATCTATTTCATTTGCATTTTTTTACGCTTTACAAAATCCAGGGAATGCAACAAAATGGCAGCTGACAAGTCCGAGGTGGCTTCTTGGATAGGATAGAAAGAGTATAGAACAGGAATGCAGGAGGAGGGGTGGAGTGGGGCAGTGACAGAAGGAGGTCATCGCCTACAACATGTGTGGGTGAGAGAGAAATTGGGGCCACAGTTTTAGATGGAGGGAAGCGTTGATGAGGGTCTCAGGATGAATCAGAATATCAAGGTGTGCCCTCTCAACACATTTACCAGGGCCTGGTGCATGACCTTTCTGCTGTTCTGAAAGGTCCCAAGGAATCACCAAAATCAGCACAAGTGGATCTTGGAGCCACTGCAACTTAACAAAGTGAGGGAGAAAAAGCATTGGGCTTACCTGAATAAGATGAGATCAGTAACTCATCATACACCAATGAATGATCAAATCCGGGATCTTTCGTGTCTGAATGACAAAACCACTCACCTTGGCAGTCTTTAGGAATTCCAATGACAGAACATCTCTAAAACAATAGTTTTGACTACTAGAGAGGAAATTCAAATTTACATAACATTACTTATTATTTACAGCACAAAACAGTCAGTATTTTTGCTCCGCTTGGGTCTCCTCTGACCTTACATCATCAAACTCATTCAACATATCTTTCTGTTCCTTTCTCTCTCATGTACTTTTCTAGCTTCATCTTAAATGCACCTAGATGGAGGTGGTGGCACAGTGGTATTGGACTAATATTCCAGAGACTCAGGGTAATGCTCTGGGAACCTGGGTTTAAATCCCACCACGGCATTTGGTGAAATTTGAATTCAATAACATTTTTGAATCAAAAACCTGACAATAATCATGAAACCATTGCTGACTGTTGTAAAAACCCATCTGGTTCACTAGTGTCCTTTAGGGAAGGAAATCTGCCATCCTTACCTGGTCTGGCCTATATGTGACTCCAGACCCACAACAATGTGATTGATACTTAAGTGCCCTCTGAACAAGGGCAATTAGGGATGGGGAATAAATGCTGGCCGAGCCAGCAATACACACATCCCATTAATGAATAAAAAATGCCAATGATAAACTTTCTTCTGAGTTTCTTACTGGGTTTATTAGTGACTCTCTCATATTTATGGCCTGTAGTTGTGGACTTCTCCACAAGTGGAAACTTCTTCTCTACATCTACCCAAATGAATCCCTTTGTTTTTTGAAAGGTGCCCTTATCAGGCCACCAAAGTGTGCAGGTGGAGTTAAGATACAGATCAGCCATGATCTAACTGAATGGCAGAAGCAGCTCGAAGGGCTGAATGGCCTACTTGTGACCCGACGTTTCATCTCTAGCCCTTGTGTTTTCAGGAGGAAAGTGCCCCAACCTGTTGAGTCTTTGCTGGTAGTTCAATTCTGGCATCATCCTTGTAAATCTTTTTTTTGCAACTTCTATGTTGTTTTTGCAATATGGAGATTGGAACTAGGCACAGCACTCAAAGTGTGGTCGAACCAAGGTTCTAACTGAACCCCAATGATCTGTTCGCATTTTTATGACTTTGTTAATCCCAGAGAAACAGAGGCCAGTGATGCTTCTCAGCCCACTGTCTGGCTCTGCAGCAAATGCAGCAGAGGCTGCCATGCCAGAGTGGGGTTCCTGAGCTGCCCCAAGAGATGCTTAACACAGGGTTGACTATCACGGCGCAAACCATCCTCCTATGAGATGGAAGGCTGGCACCGCTAACTAATCATTGGGCAGAATCCCATGGGCGGGCACGCGCCCAATCTGATCGGGCGTAAAATAGCGCGCAATGATGTAGGGCGAGTGTCCTGACGTCATCGCGCACTGGAGGGATAATTCCGTTGGTGGGCGCGCGCCAATTAAGAGGCCTATTGAGGTCATTAAAGTATTAATTAAGAGGGATTTTTTTTGCTGCCCTTCCAACCTTATGGTTGGCGGGTGGGTGAATTGGCCAGGGTGGCCTTTGCCTACTTGAGGAAACCTCATCCACGGGCGGGATGAGGTTTCCAACATTAATTTTTTAAAAAATTAAAACGCTTTAACATGATTTTTATTATGTGTGTGTTCATGTGAGTGAGTCCTAAGTGGGGACATTTTTTTTCTCAGAATTTCCAAATCTTTATTTTTGATTTTAAAATTCTTCAGCACCCCCCCCCCCCCCACCTCCCCCCGAGGCAGCTCTGTGCCTTCGGGGAGTTTTCATTGCCCCGTGTCTGTGCAAACTTCAGCGCTCGCCCTACCCCCACCCGCCCGCCCTAGCCCCGGCTGCGCTGAGCCTTTCAGCGCGTGTTTCCCGCTGGGCTGCCTGTTAATTGGTTGGTCAGCGTGAAATCGCGGTCGGAGGGCTGTTAACCGGCTGCTCTCGGGTCCCGCCTACCAGGCCCGCCTGATGACCCGAAAATCCTGCTCACTAATTTGAATGATTTGTGAATCTGTTGCCTTAGCGTCCCTTTCTCTTATACCTGATTTCCACTTATTTTCTAAGGAATATGTGGCCTCCTTATTCCTCCTACCAAAATGCGTTACCTCACATTTACCTGCATTAAAATTAATTTGCCATTTACCCGCCCGTTCTGCAAGTTTGCGAACATCTTCTTGTATTTTGCCACGGTCCTGTTCAGCATTAGCCATCAACTGAGTCCGTTCTTTAGGCTTATGAGGCCACTAGAGCACAGTGGCAGCCCAGATCTTCCCCTAGAGTGTGACCAGTTAAACATGAGATACAACGTGAAGCTTCGCACCAACACAATCATTTTGAAGGCTCACCCAGTTATCCCAGTCACAGGTGCAACTCCTGGGGTCATAACATGCCAGTTAAAGTTACCGGAATTCTAAACAAGGCATTAGCACAGGCCTGGGAGCACAGCTGCCACCCATTTGTTTGGAGGGTGCCTGTATAATGCGTTTAACCTGCAGCATCAAAAAGTTTTTTCTTCTCTTGCAAGTAAAGGACATTTTACATAATAACATTTGCGGCTCCACAATGCCTGGAATCCCTCAATCTAAACAGCCTCATATTCAAATGCCTGCAAGTAAAGGAAAATTAAGGTTCAGTTTTAAACTCTGGCGGCCTCCAGTGTGAGGTCCTTCAACTCTGTTCAAATGGGATTTGGAGGAGAAGCCAAGTTTTGCTTTCAAAAATATGTACAATTTGACCCAACAGGTGTGTGATCGGTGACCGTATCTGAAAGATGTTTAGAAATTCTGACAGACTTTTTTTCTCCCTCCCTACACCCGCTTTGCCATCGGTTGAATGCTCGTCTTTCACAGCTCCTGTTATATTTTCCCAAGCCAACATTCCTGGAGAATGATACTACAGCCTTGGAAGTCACTGTGGATCTGCTAGGCGAGCATTAACAAAGCAGTCCAAAGTGTTTCTTTTTTATTTTGGGGGAGCGGGTTTGCCTGGCTGCTCACATCCAGTTTGGTTATTCCCTATTTTCCTGACATGCTGAAACATATTTTCCCATTGGCAGAGTTCTGGTATGAACACTTGTGTTCACAGGTATTAGATTCCTCCCTGCGCTATTAAAAATAAGCATCATGTTAATGTCTCCCTAAAAGCAGCCCAAGGAGGAGAGGATTGCAAAATGCGCTGAGCTTTTATACCTGAATTTCACCAAGCAGGAGGTGGCTGCATACAGCTACACTACTATTCCTAGGCAGGAGGATGATGATTGGGTACCTGTCCATCATTCAAGCCCAGAGATTGCACTGCTGCACGTGACTGGGATTGATTTTAAGCACAGGATTTGCTTTATGTAACTATCCTCCACTCGCTATTTTTCTAGAGACATAATCACTTGCTATTATGCAACTATTTGCCACTCAAAACACTTTGCTGGGGAAATAATCCTGCTTTTATCGGGAGACTTTGCTGTAGTTTCAGCCATGTGTTCTGTTTGCTGTAGTTCGCAGGGCCTCTTTATACAAGTCTATTTGCTCAATAAATGGACATTTTTAATTATAACTTAGACGGTTAGCTGCAAGTCCTGCCCCATCTTCAACCCATTAGCTAACAAAGTGATGTCAGTAGACACTCTGGCAAAGCTAGACCTCGTTTATGAACAACCACTTAAACAACAACAACTGGCATTTATATAGTGCCTTTAACATAGTAAAATGGTCCAAGGTGCTCCTTGGAACCTGATCTGACAAGAATTAACATTGAGCCAAAGGAGGAGACATTAAGCAGAATTTACTGCCACTCCTAGCAACAAGTTTGGAGGCCAGCGGGGCATTTAATCAGGTGAAACCCCACTGCATTGCCACATCTGTTAGGTTAAGACGGGTACGGAAAGGCCTGTGGACAGCCTCCCGCCTGGACTCTAACTGAGGCTCTTAAAAGGGTGATCATCTTGATGCCGCTGAGATTCAACCAATGGCAGGTGGGGGAGGTGCCACATGGGAAGGCCATAAAGCAAACCTCACCGGGCTCCTGGGGTGGGAGAGAGGTTCCTCATTCAAAGGCACTCAGTATAAGCCACCTCATGCCCCTTTTTCTGACCCCCCTTCACTCCCCCTCTGCCATGATCCCCCCACCTGTGACCCCCCCCCCTTCCCCCATCCTGCCCTCACTCATCTTTGGCCTTGGGTTCTTCATTGATCCTAGGCTGCTGGTGGGTGCATTGCCAATAGTTGCCACTGCTCCTGCTGATTGGCTGGCAGCTCAGGTGGTGGGATTTCCACTTCTGGTGTCCTTAATCACAGAATCACACAGTGCAGAAGAGGCCTTTCGGCCCATTGAGTTTGCACCGACATTTGAGAAACACCTGACCTACCTACCTAATCCCATTTTCCAGCACTTGGCCCATAGCCTTGAATGTTATGACGTGCCAAGTGCTCATCTGTGCTTTTTAAAGGATGTGAGGCAACCCGGCTCCACCACCCTCCCAGGCAGCGCATTCCAGACCGTCACCACCCCCTGAGTAAAAAAGTTATTCCTCACATCCCCCCTAAACTGCCCCTCACCTTGAACCTATGCCCCCTTATGACTGACCTTTCAACTAAGGGGAACAGCTGCTCCCTATCCACCCTGTCCATGTCCCTCATAATCTTGTACACCTCGATCAGGTCACCCCTCAGTCTTCTCTGCTCTAATGAAAACAACCCAAGTCTATCCAACCTCTCTTCATAACTTAAATGTTTCATCCCAGGCAACATCCTGGTGAATCTCCTCTGCACCCCCTCCAGTGCAATCACATCCTTCCTATAATGTGGCGACCAGAACTGCACACAGCACTCCAGCTGTGGCCTCACCAAGGTTCTATACAACTCCAACATGACCTCCCTACTTTTGTAATCTATGCCTCAATTGATAAAGGCGAGTGTCCCATATGCCTTTTTTCACCACTCCAAAACATGCCCCTCTGCCTTCAGAGATCTATGGACACACACGCCAAGGTCCCTTTGTTCCTCAAAACTTCCTAGTACCATGTCGTTCATTGACTACTTCCTTGTCAAGTTACTCCTTCCAAAGTGTATCACCTCACATTTTTCAGGGTTAAATTCCATCTGCCACTTTAATCCAGGTGTGAGGCTGATGGTGGTCACTTATAGGTACTTAGTATGGTGCCTTCCCCAAGGAGGCAAAATGGTGCTCCCACTGGACCTTCAGCCAGCAGGCGAGAACCTGACTACCTGGATTAAATTTCGCCCATGAGAACAGAAGACCAAAAGCTTGGTTAAAAAGGTAGTTTTTAAGGAGCACCTTAAAAGTGGAGAGGTAGGGGGCTTTTAGAGAGGGAATTACAGAGTTATGGGCTTAGATAGCTGAAGGCATGGTCACCAGTGGTGGGGTTAAGGAAGTCATGCTGGGGGTGGAGGAGGACGGTAGGAGAGCAGAATCCACAAGTGGTCAGAGTTGGAGAGATGCAGAAAATGGGGGTTTCTCGCCTGCAGACACCCTGATTCGTTGGTGCTGAACTGGAGTTGATCAGGGTGTTGGGGCAGAAGAGAAACCTCAATATAACTGGATAACTGGCCTGAAGGAGACAGTAGACAGGCTCTATTCAGTCTGCTCCACCTACAGGGCCAAGACACAAATCTAAAACAAAATGGCACACCTGAAGAAAGCTGCCAAGCTTTCATCCTAAACTGTCTTTACTGCAGTGTTTTAAGTTCCGTCTGCTGGAAAAACACTGAAAAGAGTCAGAGAGAAACAAAATAGAAGCAAGTGGTATGTTCTCCTTAGTTTTAGTCTAATTACTGAAGGAAGGATTTGTTTACCTTAGAGGGGTACAATGACAGTTGATTACTGGGGTGAGAGGGTTGGCTATATAAGGAGAGATTGAGAAGAATGGGCCTATAGTCTCTTGACTTTAGAAGAATGAAAGGTGATCTCATTGAGAAATATAAAATTCTGATGCTGAGAGGCAGTTTCCCCGGTGGAGAGTCTAAAATTGAGAAAAAGGGGTCATCCATTCAGGACTGAAATGAGCAGCAATTTCTTCACTCAGAATGTGTCAAATCTTAGAAATTCTCTAGGCCAGAGGGCTATGGATGCTCGGTTGATGAGTATATTCAGGGCTGCCATCAATAGTTTATTGAATACTAAGGCAATCAAGGGATATGGAGATGGGGTTGAAAAAGGGGTTGAGGTAGAAAAACAGCAACGATCTTATTGAATTGCAGAGCAGGGCTCGAGGTGCCAATTTCTTATACCGGTATTCTTAACATCCATATACAGTAAAATCTGGATGAGTAAAATCCTAGGGGATCCACCCAGAAATCTTTGTGTTAAGCGGAGATTCGCGATAGCCGAGAGGCCCCATTTCCACATGGTGGCATGTCTATGTAACCCGATATGCCCACAAATGCAGCGCATGTCATAAATGACAGGTTCAAACACCAAGTAAAGCTGCACACGTGTGTAAAAGTCTTTAACCAATTTGGTCACAGCTTCCAATGGCCGGACCTCATTAAAGGCTGGGGCTTTGCACTGAAAAATGTTGGGAGTTAGCTCTAGTTCTGGAAAAGTTCAGCCAATCAGGAGTTACCAATCTGGAATTTCGACTTATCACTGGCGTCGTTCTATGGGATTTGCTATTCAGCCGACGGGAGTGGTTGACGCCTTTGACATAACCAGAATTTCATGTCACCCGAGATTGAATCATCATGATTTCACTTTATGGGTTAAATGGCCTACAGTGTTATTGATTGGTCGATTCCCAGGCCATGAGGCTCTACATGGAGTTGAGGATATAGAAAAAACTGCCTGGAGGGGGAATAGGAAAACAGGAGGAAAGAACAAATGTTCAGTAAATTCCAACAAATGGCTGCCTGTCCTCCAAAGGTTTAGGGTCACATCCAACTTTTATACTAACTGCCTATTGTAGTAGCTTGGTCAGTACAATTGTTGCTCCTGTCTTCTCAAACTGATCCATAAAGGTCAAGCTACAGAGCAGCCAGCTATCTACGGCAAGTACTGACCATAAGACTATAAGACATAGGAGCAGAAATTAGGCCATTCGGCCCATCGAGCCTGCTCCACCATTCAATCATGGCTGATAAGTTTTTCAACCCCATTCTCCCGCCTTCTCCCTGTAACCTTTGATCCCCTTGCCAATCAAGAACCTATCTATCTATCTATCTATCTATCTATCTGTCCAAGCACAGGCTTGAGCAATGACACTCGAGTACCGTGCTGAGGCATTTTCAGAGGTGCCATCCTCTCTGACAAGGCATCAGACTGAAACTCTGTCTGTCTGTTCGGCTAGACAGAAAATATTCCCGACACTGTTGGAATAAGAGCCGGAGATTTCTCTGGTGAATGCTCGTCCCTCAACCAACACCAACTAAAACTGTTTCTTCCCTCATTTGGTGGGGTCTTGTTGAGCAGATTGGCTGTCACACTTGTCTACATAACCACAGTGACAACACTTAAAATAATAATTCATCAACTATTAAGGACTTTGGAACATCTTGAGGAAACAATATAAATGCAACTTTTCTCTTTCTCTTGCGTAGAATGCATGTCGCAAATTGTTCCCTCATAATGCATTTCCTGCTTAATTTCTTATGCATTCTTCCCAGATCAAACTAGCCCCCTTTCTAACTCCAATAATCACAGCCATACACCACTGTTCAGTCAACCGCTCCATTAACATTGTATCGTTTAACTGCCAGCATGGGAAAAAGTGAACTAAGTGGACCTTGAGATCAGTCTTTGTTCAGGCAGCTATTCCTAATGATCCTAATACCGGGTGAATCACAGGCCAGAATTTTATGTCCTGCGGGCGAGCATGCACCTGACCTGTCCAGCCGCGAAATAGCACAAGATGACGTTGGGCGAGCATCGCGACGTCAATGCGCATTCAAACGATATCTTGCTCAGTGGGCGCAAGCGGCTGTCGGAAGTGTGCCCGCTGACAATTAAGCGGGCTATTAAGCCCATTAAGGAGGCAATTGAAAGCGACTTTTCATAGCCTGTACACTTTTACAATTGGTGGAAGGGCCAATCGGCCAGGTGGCCTTCACATTTTTGCTCAAATCTTGATCTAGGACAGGATGAAATCTCCGTGGGGAAATAAAATAAAAAGAGATAACTGAGGACTGTTTTGTTATGTGGTATGCTTTCAGGTGCTTGATTGAGCTGCATTGACATATTCCGCAGCATTTTTATTGTTTGGTTTATTCTGTGGAGGTCTGCAGCTCTCTGAGGCAGCTGTCTGCCCTCAGGGAGCTCACTGGAAATGCTCAGCAGCGGTGACATCAGTTCCCACCCTCTTCCCACCCCCACCGACAGCGTTGAGCCTTTCTCAGCATGTGTTTCACACTGGCCGGCCCCGTTAATTGGCCAGCTAGCGTGAAATCGTGGTCAGGGGCTGATCGTGGTCAGGGGTCTGTTTCCCGTCCACTCCCGGGACCCAATTGAAAAATTCAGGCCACAGTGTCCAGGTGAGGAGGAGCAAAATGGCTGGGATGAGGGCCAGGTGACAGAGGGAGGACCAACTTGGTTTGTGCAATGTCCATGGATTCAGACCTCACAGATCCTACATAAAGGAAAGGAGTCAAGTGAATCTGTTCGGATAAGGAATGGCTGGACATATGGAGGAGCCTTCTGACCACATCTGTGCCATGTTGGTGGATCAGGTGCTTAATTTCCAACTCAGTGAATGTTGAGTAGGGGCAGAGGTGGGCAATGCTACAGTAATTGGTGACAATTTCATATTCCTCAGTCTACACACTGCACGGTGTCCTGCAAGACTTTGCCAACCCCCAGCCAATAAACCATCTATCACAGTTAAGGTGTGAAAAATAAAGACTACAAATGCTGCAAATATATAGCTGGTCAGGTCAGTCAGCATCTGTAGAAAGAAAGAACAGGTCACAAGGTAACATAATCAGCCCAAATGAAGAGGAATATGATCCATTCTTGCAGAATACCAAACCTCCCCTTACAACATCTGGCTGTCTCGTCAGTAAATACAGTGTTTGGCCCTCAGCAACTTGACAACCCAATTCCACTGCTGATCAGTTTCGAGGTGAAGAAATGTTCCTTGGGATTGGCCCTAATGTGGCCAATAGGGCCTTCGACCTGTGGCCTCTTGTTCTGGCATACCTTAAAGCATTAGTTCGGATTTCCCCTCCCTCACCTTAACCACCATCCTCTCCGGGATGTCTCTTAGCAATTCATTCATCATCATCCTGCCTTTATCTTTATCTGTCAGGTACTTCCACCATCAGATCTCCTTCTAGCTGTGGACTGATGTGCTATGTATTTCCTGTGGTTATTGACAAACTATAGAAGCCCTCATTTTGAATAGGATTGGGGTTTGAGAGTTCCCAGGAAGGAATGTGGTGTACTGTGGCCCTCTTGCGTTCTGCTTCACTACCTTGACCCTGTTATACCAACCGAAGAGAGTCTCTTTGGTATATAAAAACTTGGCAGGACTGCTCCTTGAGATTTCTTTCTCTGTTAGAAGATCAACAGAAGTTCAGAAACATCCCCGGCTCAGAGGACAATGGAGTCTGAGTGTACTTGGCGATAAAGGTTTGTGCATTTTCAAGGAGCCATTCTCATATTTGTCCCAATTTTGTGCCCGTGGGGCTTGTTTAGTCTACGCTTTTCACACAATTTGCTGTGATAAGTGAGGCTGATTGCTAATGTAATGTAGCACTGAACATCCATTTCAGCTGCTGTTTATCTGCTGTTTTGACATGTAGTTTACCCAAGCATTAACTTCAACCACTGACGTTGCTGCTAATGCAGTGTTTTACCGATTTGTTTAGCCTCCAATTCAGTTCTCACTGCAAATATTTTAATTATTAATAGTTTGCAAAAAGTGAGATGTGGGTGTGTGTGTGGCAGTTAAGAGATTTGGGGGCTGCGAAATTTGATAGCTCCTGAGAGAGGACTGAGGGATCGTGATGTGGGATTACCCTTCGCCCACTGCTTCTGATGCAGGCAACATACAAACATTGTAGTGCCTGCTAACTGAAGTGATTGTACTGGCTGCATGCCCGAGCAGGGGACCTCAAGTTGTGAGAAGCTAGCATGAGTTAAAGCTCGCCTTCAGTACTTAAAGCCAGCCTGCACCTTTCAAAGAGGAGGTGCACTTTGGCTTGAGCAGGTGCTGCAAGTCATTCTAAGAATGCTTTTTACATGAGAAAGACACAGAAATGGCACAAAAAGATGGAGAGAGAGCTCCATGGCTTTCCAGCGCTGCACTAGAGGCCATGGTGTAGGAAATGGAGAAGACGAGAGATGGCATGAGAAGGCCTTCCAGGCAAACTTTGCGAAGGCAGTTGAGGGCCTGACAGCCACAGCCGCCAATGCCCAGAGAAGCTGGCTGCAGCACCGCTAGGTGTTTAATGGCCTCACACGAGCGGTCAAGGTCAGTGAACGTGTCTTCAAATGCCATATCCCACAAACTTCAACACAAACCTCACACACTGTTCAAAGAACCATACCCTCATCTACTAGCAATCACTATCAACGACAACTCATACCTAACATTAATAGCTTCATCCCAACCCTCGTACACCTTTTAAAATTCTTTAATGGAGTGTGGGCGTCACTCGCTAGGCCAGCATTTATTGCCCATCCCTAATTGCCCTTGAGAAGGTGGTGGTGAGCTGCCTTCTTGAACCGCTACAGTCCATGTGGTGTAGATACACCCAAAGTGCTCTTAGGGAGGGAATTCCATGATTTTGGCCCAGCGACAGAGAAGGAACTGTCCAAGTCAGGATGGTGAGCGGCTTGGAGGGGAAATTGCAGGTGGTGGCGTTCCCATCTGTGTGCTGCCCTTGTCCTTCTGGATAGTAGCGGTCGTGGGTTTGGAAGGTGCTGTCTGAGGATCGTTAGTGAATTCTTGCAGTGCATTTGTAGATGGTACACACACTGCTGCTACTGTGGGTTGGTGGTGGAGGGAGTGAATGTTTGTGGATGGGGTGCCAATCACGTGGGCTGCTTTGTCTTGGATGGTGTCAAGCTTCTTGAGTGTTGTTGGAGCGGTGGTCATCCAGGCAAATAGAGAGCATTCCATCACACTCCTGGCCTGTACCTTTTAGATGTTGGACAGCATTTGGGGAGTCAGGAGGTGAGTTATTTGCCACACGATTCCTAGCCTCTGAACTGCTCTTGTAGCCACAGTATTTATATGGCTAGTCCAGTTCAATTTCTGGTCAATGGTAACCCCCAGGATGTTGATAGTGGGGTGATTCAGCAATGGTATTGTCATTGAATGTCAAGGGGTTAGATTCTCTCTTCTTAGAGATGGTCATTGTCTGGCACTTGTGAGGCATGAATGTTACTTGCCACTTGTCAGCCCAAGCCTGGATATTTTCCAGGTCTTGCCGCATTTGGACATGGACTATTTCACTTTCTGAGGAGTCATGAATGGTAATGAACATCATGTAATCATTGCGAACATCCCCACTTCCGACCTTATGATGGAAGGTCACTGATGAAGCAGCTGGAGATGGTTGGGCCAAGGACACTACCCTGAGGTACTCCTGCAGTGATGTCCTGGAGCTGAGATGATTGACCTCCAACAGCCACAACCACCTTTCTTTGTGCTAGATATGACTCCAACCAGCAGAGCATTTTCCCCCTTAGCATTGGTGGAAGTCACATTCCCAAATCTCTCAGCTTACACACACTGCAGCTATTCAATTATGACAGAATAATTAAAAGTGTGGAGTGTCATTCTTTCAGGTTGTGATTGTTATTGAAATTTAATAAATGTCAAATTTTATATTTAAAAAATGCATTTCCATCTTTCCCTCTCTCTCCATTAATCAAATCTTTCTTTCTCCCTTTTTATTTCTCTTTCTGTACCTATTTTGACATTAAATTCACCCACTCTATTTCACTCTCCATTACCGTTATGCCTCTGACAATCTTCAACAAGAGAGAATCTAACCATTGCTCCTTGAAATTGAATGTCATTACCTATGCTGAATCCCCCACTATCAACATCCTGGGGGTCACCATTGACTGGAAACCAAACTGGACTAGCCATATAAATACTGTGGCTACAAGAGCAGGTCAGAGACTAAGAATCCTGTGGCGAAAAACTCACTCCCGACTCCGCAAAGCCTGTCCACCAACTACGAGGCACAAGTCAGGAGTACGGTGGAATACTCTCCAATTGCCTGGATGAGTGCAGCTCCCACAACACTCAAGAAGCTTGACACCATCCAGGACAAAACAGTCTGCTTGATTGGCACCCCATCCACATTCACTCCCTCCAGCACCGATGCACAGTAGCGGCAGTGTGTGTACCATCTACAAGATGCACTGAAGGAACACACCAAGGCTCCCTCAATAGCACCTTCCAAACCCACAACCACTACCATCCAGAAGGACAAGGGTAGCAGATAGATGGGAACATTGCCATGTGGAATTTCCCCTCCAAGCCACTCACCTTCCTGACTTGGAAATATATCTGTTTATTTCTCAATCCTTTAACCTCATTGGTTCAGGAGTACATAGTTGATGCCATTGTTCAGCAATGTCACAGATGCCCTTTTGCCCAGGCCATGCCAATCACAGTTTCTGCAAAACTGTAGAGAAACTTCTTTACTCAGAGTGGTGAGAACATTACCATGCTACCACAGGGCGTAGTTGAGGTGAACAGTTTTGATGATTAAGGGGAAGCTGGATAAGTACATGTGGGAGAAGGGAATAGCTGGATATTCAGATAGGGTTAGATGAAGTAGGATGGGAGAGGGCTCATGTGGAACATAAAAATTAGCATTGGTCAGTTGGGCCTATTTGGCAGTTTCTGTGCTAAATGTACTATGGAATAAGGTTTCCTCCTACAAGACGCTCCTTAAAATCTACCTCTGTGGCTAAGTTTTTGGTCGTCTCTCCTAACATCTCCAATGTGGCTTGGCGTCAAATTTTTTTGATAACGCTTCTGTGAAGCGCCTTGGGATGCTTTACTATGCTAAAGGTAGAGAGGCAGAGAGGTTTAGGGAAGCAATTCCAAAGCGCTTAGGATGTAGGCAGGTGAAGGCACAGCCACCAATGATGGAGCAATTAAATTTGAGGATGATCAAGAGGCCAGAATTGGCGAATATAGGTATTTTGGCAAGGTGGTAGGGCTGGAGGAGGCTACAGTATTGGGTGTGTGCCTACATCACATGATCTGCAGCAGTTCAAGATGGCAGCTCACCACTACCTCTTCAAGGGCAAGTACGGTTGGGCAATAAATTCGGCCTTACCATCTAGTGAATGAATAAATTTTTAAAAAGTAAAAATGGCATCTGTCACTTCATTCTGCCGTTTCTCTTAATTTTCTCTTAATGTGTGCATTGGGAACCTCAGCTCCAGGGAGTGTTTGGCAGGGTCGATTTGAAAGAAATTGGAATCTCTCTTGTATGCCTGCAGAAAGCAATGCTGGTAGCTGGATGGTGGGCAATGAAACAAGAATTAAAAGACATTAGGATGTCCCAAAGCTAGGGCTGCCAACCCTTCAGGAATGACCTGGAGTCTCCAGGAGTTGAAGATCAATCTCCAGGACAATGCTGTGTGCAACCCTGGAGAAAATCATCAGGTAGGTAGGTCAGGCATTTCTCACGTATCGGTGCAGACTTGATGGGCCAAAGGGCCTCTTCTACACTGTGAGATTCTGTGATATTAAAAAATATTGGTTTTTTTTGTCATCTTCTTTGAACTTTTTGTTTACCAGATATAAAAATATTGAAAATGGGCTGGGTGGGGGGAGGTTGTGTGTGTGTGTGTGTGTGTGTGTGTGTGTGTGTGTTTTGCCGACAATCATGCATCATTCAATTGGGTAATGAGTCTTTTTGCTTTCCAGTTAGCATAGGAAGGCAGTGCGTCACAATGATGGATGTGTTGGCTGACTAATGGCAGGAGTATGGGGTCAAGTCATGTGATGATACCTCAAGGAATACATTTAATCGCAGTTGGCAAGCCTACCCAAAACACTTTACAGCCAATGAAGTACTTTTTGAAGTGTAATCACTGTTGTAATTAACAGTGCAGCCAATTTGTGCATAGCAAAATCTCATGGGATCTTTTCCTTCCCACCTGCTTTCTCTTCAGTATCACACTTAGATCTAGAGAGGAAAAACAGTTCTAAAGGAGCCACCAAGGGCACTGGACTGGCTTGCACTGGTCATTATTCTCTTCTGTGACTAGAGAACCCTCATGGGTTCTCTTTCTGTCAGCAAATCCTGACTTACACTCAAAGAACACTAACTCACTGCCTCTCTGATCCGATCTGTAACATGTTTAGCCTGAAGGGAAGCAACCCTCATGCTGAGAAATGGAAAGATCAGATGGAAAGCCCAACAAACTGGCACTATCTCTGCAACAGTAAAGTTACTTTGTTACAAAAACACATTAGATCAGATAAACATCATCAACGGATTTGAAGTTACATGAAGTTAGGTTGCAGATCAACCACAGTCTAATTGAATTGCAGTGGATCGGGCTGGAGGGGCTGAATGGCTTCCTCCCAGTCCCACACTCCTGTGTTCCTGTGAGGTGTAGTCACTGTTATACCGCTGAGGAGAATTATTTTTACGCAGCAAATTGGGATCTGGAACACACTGCCTGACAGGATGGTGGAAGCAGATTCAGTAGTAACTTTCAAAGGGGAATTGGATATAGACTCAAAGAGGAAAGGTTTGCAAGGCTAGTGGAGAGGAACTAATTGAATTGCTCTTTCAAAGAGCCAGCACAAGCACAATGGGCAGAATGGCCTCCTTCTCTGCTGTAAGGTCCTATGCTTTTATGATTTTAAAACTTTTAACTTTCCCCATAGCCCAGTCAGTCTTTGTGGATGGTTTTTATTGAACTAAGGCTCAAGAGGCAATCAAAGCAACACTCCAACTGCCTTTTACAGTGAAACGGTTTCAACAAAGTAAAACTCTCTGTGAGTGGATCACACAGAGGACAAGAATTCACAGTGGGGTAAAATGGTGGAACTGAGTCCTTCAGAGGCACAGACAGTCCTCCCAATAGACATAGCTCCAAAGGCACAGAAACTCTTTTTGTATTTGCCAAATAAAATGAGAGGGGAGGGAGAGAATAAAGGTTTATCAAAGGCTTTTGACTTGTGCTGCAGGCTAACAGTTTATAAAAGAACATTGGACCACTGAGATTAGATTAAGGCTTTTTTCTCACCTAGCAATGTCACAGAAAAATTTCTTGGCCCCCTTTTTTATCCCGAAAGGAGCTGTCACTTAGGAAATATGAGCTTGCTGGCAGTAACTGTCAAGTCATAATGGTTTTGTCTTAAGGGGGTGCAAAGGGATTAAAATCACACAGCATCAGGCTACAGGCAGACAATAACTCTACTCCTTCAACGCTCCCTCTCCAAAGTCTAATCTTCAAGTTGACATTCTTGGGTGCAAAGTCAAGAATTAGCTTCGTGTTATCAACACCACACATTTCTGCAGTTTCTTTTTTTAACCTGGTGGAAACTAAAACTACGCTATTGCCCCTAGCACACCTTTCACCATTGCTTTTTTTTTGAATGCTCGTGATACACAGAAGTTAAATGTTTAAGGGCACAGAGAGAGAGAGAGAGAATAACACAAACACACAGAAGTACATAAAGCTGTCATTCTCCCATTGATCCAGCATTTGGTTTTTAATTACAGCAGAGTCACTTTACACTCTGTGGATTAAAGCTGTATGTGTTTTTTTTTCTCTCCCCTTTTCCCAGGCCATGCATAGGACAGACATGGAGGTGGACTCTTGCTGTCAGAAGAAAACTCTCAACAGTTGATGTGAGGTACAGAAGGAAAGGAATTTGCATTCATATAGAGCCCTTCACATCACATGGCAACACACACAGCCACCTTCTGAAGTGTTGTTATCATTGTAATGCAGGAAAGACAGCTGCCAATTTGTGTGCAGCAAGATTCCACAGATAGCAATATGATAATGATTTGATAACGAGGGTGATATTCAACCTCACCTCCCGGGCAGAGTCCGTGGTACAACCTGCCCGATCTTTGTACGCTTGATTTGAGAATGGCTCCACTTGGGACTTTAATACCTGCATAGAGACAAGCAATCAATACACAATGAGGTCACGGTACCAGTTTACACTCCTTCATAAATTAGTATCGCATCCAATGGATTTCAGTCACTAGCAACGGATGTCTCCCAGTTATTTAATGTGGGTGATTATTTTAATAGTAACAAAAGGAAATATAAAAGCCTAGACTTTAGTTCGACTCTTAGACATTTCTCTCACTCCTCAGTTTGAAAACTTTTTTGCACCATAACTTGTAAGAAGTGTGAGCTGGTAACAGCGCGGCGAGAGCAACAGGGAATCTGGAATAATTGTGACCAATGAGACTAACAGTCTATCTCCTTAACCAATGAGTTTTAAGAACCAGAGGTATGACAGAAATGGAAATTGGGTGAATTAGAGTCAAATCAGATGCAGAAAGAGAAACAAAAAGAAGGAAATATTGGCTGACAGGAGAGGGAGCAAAAAGAGACAGAACACAAAAGTAAGAAAAATAATTTTAAAAAATAAACTTAAACATCTTCAAATTGTCTAAGAATTATTTAATACCTGCAGGAATGAGACTCCACAGTTTCAATTGCTCCCTTTTATGAGACAGAGAGTGGGATTGTAGGACATAAATCTCGTAACTAAAACAGTGCTTATGCTCTTAAGTGCCAGCCCTAACTTTAAGAGGTGGGTTTTGTTGGTGATTAAAGCGCAAATGCAGCAATTTCTTGATGATCATGGGAAGGTTGGGGGCAAGCAGACGTTTTCGTGAGGCTATGGGCGGAATGGTGAAAATTGCTCAGCAGCTTTTGGTGGATTGCAACTAACCGGGCATCTCTCTCACCATAATTCATACACTAATGACAGGGTGCACATTAAACTCTGGGTGCACAGAAAACTCTGGCCCAACAGGAATGGAAATACATATGATCCCTTCGCATCTGAGCAGACCCAATAATAGATTTTTAACTTTACCTCTTATTGCCATGACTTTGGTTTATGCATATCACCTAGGTTTCATTTCTCCTCATCAATCTGCTTGCACAAAATTCCTTTGTGCATTATTTTAGTATAAGTCGTTCAATGGCTGTGTTAAGATGTTAACACAAAGACAGATTAGATAAACACAGTAACCTGTGCACTACCCGGACAGATCATAACCTTAACAAGTTATCATTCTGGAAAAACTCAGCAGGTCTGGCAGCATCGGCGGAGAAAAGAGTTGACGTTTCGAGTCCTCATGACCCTTCGACAGAACTGCTGAGTTTTTCCAGGTAATTCTGTTTTTGTTTTGGATTTCCAGCATCCGCAGTTTTTTTGTTTTTATCACTTAAAAGGTTTCCAGTCAACAAAAGTAATAAGCAAGAATTTGGGATGGGCTACAAATTGGATGTTTTAACTTCTCTGCTCCATTATCCAACCTGCCTTCCAATTTACCCCTAAGATTTAAACCAGAGGACCTACTGGAAGGTAAATCGTTAGATTGGGCCGAAGCAACTCATGCATATGTTGATTCTCCGAGTACAGGGCCACCTGGAGCACAAGTAGATCAATTGCCCGTACATGTGTAAGAGGGAAAAGAGAGAGAGAGAGAGAGGAAGCAGCAGGTTTTTTATTGTAAACAAATAGAAGTGCAGCTAAGGCTTCTCCTTACATCTCTATCAACATTTCTGGAGATTCTAATCTTCCCAGGTTCATGGAAATGACACCACCAAAGTCAGTCATTCAGCTGTCTGGGCCCTGGATAGGTCTTCAATGAGACTGATCAACTCAACCATTTCTCTACAGAATCATAAACATCAATGCACAGAAGGCGGACACTACCCGCTGCGGTTTGCAAACTTAAGCTCTCATCTCCAAACTTGGCCAACTTTTCAAGTTCGTTTTTGAGCTGCCTTTTTGATGGCCACAGGACATTTTGCTGGGCAGATGAATCATCATTTACACATCCAAGCAAGATGTTCCCTCAAGACAACTAGTTCCTTGAAAGAC
Organism: Carcharodon carcharias; assembly: GCF_017639515.1. NCBI lineage: Eukaryota > Metazoa > Chordata > Chondrichthyes > Lamniformes > Lamnidae > Carcharodon > Carcharodon carcharias. Next base: position 109,917,897 of record NC_054483.1, on the reverse strand, counting down.
ATTTGGTTACTCCTCCTGAAATTAATTAAATGGGAGAGCCTTCAGGAGTTCAGCCTGGAACCTGCCCTCATTTGTCATGACAAGTAGACTGCCTTTCTGGATCTCGACTGGTGCTATTTGTTGCACTCTTCTATTCTAAAACACTGCAATCTAAGTGCAGCTCTTTTTTAACACCACCAAGACCGAGGGGGTTAAACCCGGGTCCCAATCTGTCCGCTCAGGTGGATGTAAAAAATTCCAAGGCATTATGTTGTCAAAGAGCAAGGGATGTTCTTCCTTATGTCCTGGTCAATATCATGTCCCTCAATCAACATCACTGAAAAACAGATTATCTGTTCCTTGTCACACTGCTGTTTGAGGGAGCTTGTTGTGTGTGAAGTGCTTGCCATGTATCCTACATTACAACAGCTTCAAAAGTACTTAATTGGCTGTAAGGTGCTTTGGGACAACCCGAGGTCATGAATGTGTTATAGAAACACAAGTCTTTATTTCTCAGCTTGAAAGTGGCATTTACTCAGGACTGTGATTATGTTGCAGATTTCACTGCAAACTAATTGCAGTTTAACTAATCTGCTGTAATGATGTTAAAATGTGTTTTTATATTGTAATTGCTGCACATTTCTTTTCACTGTTTGTGTTTCTGCCCTTGTGCCAGCCTTGGCTCAGTGGTAGCATTCTCACCTCTGCATCAGAAGACTTCAGAGATTTGAGTACAGAATCTAGGCTACACTGCAGTGCAGTACGGAGAGAGCATTGCATTGTCGGAATTGCTATATTTTGGGATGAGGCAGTAAACCGCAGTCCTGTCTGTTTTCGCAACAAAAACAGAAAATGCTGGAAAAACTCAGCAGGTCTGACAGCATCTGTGGAGAGAAAGACAGAGTTAATGTTTCGAGTCTGTATATGACTCTTCTTCAGAGCTAAAGGGAAGTAGAAGTGTGGTGCAATATACACTGTTTAAGGGGGGGTGGAACAGATGAACCTGGATAGAGGGCCAGCGATAGGTGGAGGCAAAGGAGAGATTGCAAAGATGTCATAAACAAAAGGTCGAATGGTTGTTAATAGTGGTGATACTGGCTAATGGAGGTGCTAATGGTGACATTAAGAGTGGAAAGCAGAATGTGATAATGGCCAGACCAGGGTAAGCAATCTAGAGAAAACTGGGGATAAAACAATGAATAAAAATGGAAATAAATTTAAAAAATAATAATAATGAAAATAAGTGGGAAAAAATTAAATAACAATTTTTAAAAAACGAATATAGAAAAAAGGATACAAAAGGCGTGGGGATGGAGGAGAGAGTTCATGGTCTGAAGTTGTTGAACTCAATATTCAGTCCGGAAGATGAGGTGCTGTTCCTCCAGTTTGCATTGGGCTTCAATGGAACATTACAGCAAGCCAAGGACGGACATGTGGGTATGAGAGCAGGGTGTGGTGTTGAAATAGCTAGCGACAGGGAGGTCTGGGTCATGCTTGCAGACAAACCGAAGGTGTTCTGCAAAGTGGTCACCCAGTCTGCGTTTGGTCTCTCCTCAGATCACATTTCTACTTTAGCTCTGAAGAATTCATACAGACTCAAACTGTTAACTCTGTCTTTCTCTCCACAGATGCTGTCAGACCTGCAGAGTTTTTCCAGCATTTTTTGTTTTTGCTTTGGTTTTCCAGCATCCGCAGTATTTTGCCTTTATCATGTCTGCTTTCTCCTGTGGACGTGAAAGGTCAAATTTTGAAGGGGTCGGGGGGGCGTGAGTTCTCTCCGATGTCCTAGCCAATATTTATCCCTTGTCACTAATGAACAGGTTATCTGATTGTTGTCACATTGTTAATTGATGAGACCATGCTTTGTGCAACTTTCTTACAGAGGTGCGAGTGCTCCCAAATGAGCCATAGTGGACAGCTCATTTTAGTGACTCCTCATCAACGTTCTCTCTTTTTTTGTTGTATACAACCTATTTATTTAACTGTGCAGAACCTTTCAATTATTTTATGTGGCTGTGCAAGTGTAGTATCTTAAAGAGGATGACTTGTGGGCTGCCTGCAAGAAAACTTTCGGATTGCTGTGCTCCTTATACATGTGCGTGCATATGCACTGCTCAGAGGGAACATGGTTCCTTTGATAGTGAATTCCAAATATTAACTCAGTAATCAAGATGCAAAACCAAGCAGAAGCGAAGTTCTTCCACAACCCAGAAGGGAAAAACAGTACAAACTGGGAAATAAGAATACTGGTCTGGACTGGTCTTGTATACCTTAAAATAGAACAGTAGTAAAAACTGTGAAATAGGAGTCTGGTCCGAATTGTTTTTTCCTTCTGGGAAAGCGAGAGACATTGGCTTGGATTTTGTGTTCAGCAGTGAAGGAAGAGCGTTTCCTGTTCATCAGCTTACAACTGCCCACAGACTTTTCATGGACTTTTGAGCTGCAACTTCCAGTTGCCAGAGATGACTTATCAGTGATGCCCCCTGCAGACGACCTGTGGTAAGTGTGAGCAGGGCAAGTAACCACATCCGTTTGCAACCAATGAGATTTAAGAGTCCTCACTGAGCCCCGCAGAGTTTAAACTAGGAGGTATTGGAATGTTGAAGTCAATGTCAAATCATGCAGAAAAAACGGAATAGAGGGAAAGAAAGATGGGATTAAGAGAGAGATAAAAGAGACAGAAAGAAACAGTAAAATAAAGTTATACTTTAAATCTGCAATATTAATTAAATTCTGAAAGAATGAGACTCCACACTTCTGTAAAGTTAAATTCTCGGGTAGAGATGATTAGTAACAATTAAGATTCATCACGCTGTTTAAAAAAGAACGCTTAAACCTGAATGCATTATTAGCTTTTACTTTTCCAGGCATGTTCAGTCTGTAAGCACTGCAACTCCACGTCCTTTATGTGTTTCAGTATCAAGTCTATTGGTGAGATACCAGTGTAGTGCAACTCGTGGAGGAGCAAGGCATAATGCACGGCACCCTTCTGATTTCCGCGTTTAGCACTGCATCTTGCTGTCCAAGTTACGCAATAATAAAGGTGAGTGCTGATGGTCTCACCATTATTCTTAATGCAAAATCTGGGCCGCATAGTTATTCCTTCCATTGGTTGATCGGGGAACGAGCTGCATGGATGGGCATTGGGAGTCAATGCAGCTCTGTAAATTTGGCCAACGGAAACTTGATTGATAACCACTAAAGAAGGAAGTGCCCTTAAAGAGGCCAGTGTCCATAAATCAGTAAATTTAATTATACTGTTATAAACCATAAAAATTAAGCAATTTCCATCTACAAAATCTTACCTCCTGTACCCACAGTTTTTACTGTTATAAATTCCTATGTCGCATTTAAAATGGGAGCTGCCGCTGTAAACATATTACGCTGCTATTATGCCTTGTTAGTGGTGACATAGGAGTTCCTCATTTGTCCATCTCCCAGCCTGTACTACAGAGAAACACCTTTGCTCCAACCAATTTTGCATCTCTATTTCCCTACTTTTTTGCTATTTAATAACAATATAAGATCCTAGTACTATAAAAAAAAAGGACAATGCGTAACTTCAAAAGGGAGACTATGCTGCCATAGTACAACCTGGCCTAATTACCGCTGACCTATTTTCCTGCATCACCTGTAGATCACTCCTCGTCTACAATGTCAGGGTTAGTTGACTAAGTGTTACATGTAAGCGTCTACCTGGTCGGGGCCCCTGTGTTTGACACCGTCTGCACGCCTCCGCCCCGGGCCCTGCTGTCACACCTGAAGCATCACTCTCTAAACGGTGTAAAAAAAAATAGAAAGAAAGCCAGTTATTTGCTGCTGGGTTTTTTCTGACCCTGATAACTTGGGCTCTCTCCAGGGGCAAAGATCAAGGATTTTAAAGCAGCTGTTTCTAATTGGCTGCAGGTTGTTTCTATTTATGTAATCGCTCCAAAGGAGTAGCTGAACAGTGGCCTCAAAGATATAAGCCAGCTGCACCTTATAGGCTAAACATCAGAACCATACTGTAGACCCCAAACTACCCACAAGGAAGATCCACTGATATTTTACAAGTGTTGGCATACATATTTTTCACTGTGTATTTTTACATTTTCCCTCCTCTTTAAGCATGCTCTCTGGCTAAGTCAAGTCCCTGATGAACCACACAAAGTAGAAGGTCCCAGACTGAAACCTTGCTGTTAGCTAGTACAGCAGTAATCCTGGACTAAGAGGAGGGGTACACATTAATAGGCTTTTCTGCTTCCTGTCAGTGTCCGATGACTCTGCTGGAGTGAACATATATATGCATGATTATGCATAAGGAAGAAAATCAGTTGTGATGCCTCTGATAGTTGAATAGCATGCTAGCTTTGTCTACTTCATTGGGCTACCAGAGTGCTACTGATGTTTAAAGAACCTTGCCACGGAAAGAGCAGGTAGCTTCAGATGTCGAAGTGAGGATTATATAGAATGTAGAGCACAGGGACAGGCCATTCAACCCAACTGGTTCATGCCATTGTTTATACCCCACATGAGCTTCCTAATGCCATCTCACCCTGTCAACATATCCATCTAACATTGGAAAAAACCGTTCTTTGTTTTAAAAAGAAGCATTCAGCTTGATTTGGTTAATTTTTGGACAGCAGTTTTACTGCCTTCTAAATTCACAGTTAGGGGTGATGTATTGATGACATCAGAAAGTTGTACGATGTTGATATGTTACCCCAGCAGTGTCCAGGCTTTTTGTCTTTATAGGCAGTGTAGGTATGGAAAATGGAGGCTCAGCAGCCACATGTAATGTTCATTTTTACAAATGAACTCTCCCGCTATGCAGCTTCACATCCTGGAAGGAAATAGCATGAAACTTCATGCACTTTTTCCCCCAACCCCTCACTATTAATTAATTTTAATGACTGTGGTTGCAAACATGGATCCTTGATTTGTGTTCCATGGGGAAATGCACACTTGTTCCTGTATGTTGGCGTAGATCCCTCAAATGTTTTAAGAATTACAGATCTTGAACAAGTACAAATGCAAAGGACAGCCTCTCCCAAACACCCAGGCCCATATAACAAAGCACAGACACAAATAAGATTAAGTTGCCTGGTTTTGAAGGCCAGATTGTCAGGTCATGGGCCTACAGTTTGGGACACTCTTGCATTGCAGTATTGTCAATAAAATCTTCAAGCAGCTGTGTGTGCGGCAAGCTCATCCTCTTTCTCTCGCTCTCCTCCCCTTACACCTGTTATCTGCACCCCTGTTCCCTCATGTCGAGACCCTTGTTCCCCTCTGTGTTTTCCACCTTGCAAACAACATTTGTTTGTGACCTGGGATCAAAGCATTTGACACCTTTAAATCTCCCCTGAGAGTCAATTAACTGAGGGTCCTTGTGCCTTCATCACCCCTCCATATAGTTTATAGTTTAAGCTAGTCACAGGGGCAGAATGCATTACATCTTCCTGTCATTTCCTAGACTACTGCAATAGGCATCCACCTGTCTGGACAGAACCATCATTTACTGTAATTAGTGGAATATAGCTCACCCCAAAATATAGCACACATTGACTACTTTATAATATTACAGCTTATAGAGGATCTTTAACATAACACAACTACCACAAGACACTCCATAGAAGAACTGAGATGAAGAGAAGGGGTGAAGGAAGAGGTTTGGGGGCCAGTGAATGGCACTGAGGGCAGGATGATGGGTAAAGGGATAGGATACAGCCTTTCTATAATATAGAGTTCTGGATGAGTTGGAGCTGTGGGAGGGTGAAGCCCAAGAGGCCAGTTAGGGGCACATTAGATTAGTTATGTCTGACATTGAGAGTTTGTGGTGGTTGGGATTAGGCAGGTGAAATAGCCACTCTTCGTGATAGACTGGATGTGATAGTATGAAACTCAGTACATCTTAATCTACTTCTTTCTTTGTCCACCCTTCCCCTCCTAAAGAGTTGACGACAATCTTCAACACCTTGTCCAAGCTGCCTTTCATCTTGTGCGAGCTTGGACAGGTCTTGGGAAGGGGAAAACAGGAAAGTCATATTCTGTCCTCAACCAACATCCATCCAGACATACCAACATATACCAGCAGGAGTCATTGGAAAACAAGAGAAAGGACAGGATAAACCTCTGTAAAGGCCAGAACCATCAATAGCACTAGGCTGTTGTCCAGCTTAGCCAACACTGTATTGGCTTGGGGCCATATCTGCGATATCCCTAGTCTGGCTTTTTATCAGGCACAGCACTCAGCCTTTAAACTTTTTGGAAGCTTACAATGTACTGGAATCATCCACTTAAAAATACAGAGTGAATATTGATACCACTGTGTCAGCCAAGGAGCTGGAGCTGAGGCAGAGCGGGAACTAAATTAGGACTTACAGCAAACAGAAAACAGAGTCTATTTGAACAGTCTCTATCAATGATAGGAAATAAAACTCGGGGCTAAAACTACAGCAATGCTTCCTGATAAAAGTAAATCATTTATTTAGGCATTTGTAATGAATAGAGGTTAGTTATATATTACAAATTTTGTGCATAAAATCAATGCCAGTGATTTCTAACAGCGGGGCTCCAGATGTGATTAATTGGAGAATTAACCAATTTTTTTCCATTCTGTCTTGGAACACTGGTGTCTTAAAATGAGATGTTAATGTGATACCAAGCATATGATGTCTTCACGCCGTATGCCATTACCTTTACCCTTTCACCTATCTGATGGGGCCTCTACTGTACCTATTTCATATCAGAAAGAAAAATAATGTTTTTCAAATATTACCTTGCACTTATATAGCACCTTAACACATTGTTCAGAAACATACCAAAGCTCTTCATGTGTAATGAATGCGCGAGTCTAATGTGGGAAAATGCAACTGTCACTCTGTGCACAGCAAGATCTCATACACATAAACGTGATAACTGATCAGTTAATTTAATTGCACTTATTGAGTCAGCATCAAGCATTCTGGTGTCAGTTCCCTCTACTCTGCATCAGTTCCGGAAGGGATCTCCATTATATTAGTTTAAATGTTCCCATTACAGGCTTGTTATGAACCCTCTGAATATGACTGCTTTGAGGTAGTTATGTAGTGTGTATCCATTCTCAGTTTGACAGCGAAAACCTCATTTATGTAGAAAGAGGAGACTTTGTTTGATCTGTCAACAACAATTTACATTTATATAGCACATTTTAATGTATAAAATTTTACAATGGTGGTTCAGAAAGAGCTTTATTAATCAAAATTTGACACTGAATCAAAGGAGATATCAGGACAGATGATCAAGAGCTTTGTCAAAGAGGTAGACTTTAAAGAGAATCTTAGAGAAGGAGAGGTAGACAGACAGAGGGGTTTACAGAGCAAATTCTAGAGCTAAGGACCTACGCCACTGAAGGCATTTCCAGCAATGGTGGACTGCTTAAAATTGGGGATGCTCAACAGGCGAGAATTGGAATATGAACACAAATATCTCAGAGGGATATGGTCTGGAGGTTACACAGATAGGGTGGGGTGAAGCCATGGAGGGATTTGAAAACGAGGATGAGAATTTTAAAATTGAGGTGTTGCCAGACTAGGAGCTAGTGGAAGTCAGCAAGTGCATGGATGATTGGGGAATGAGACTTGGTGGAAGTTAAGATAAAGGCAACAAGGGTTTTGGGTGACCTCAAGTTTAAGTGAGTGGAAGATGAGAGGTTGGCCAAGAGAGCATTGAAATAGTCAAGGCTAGCAGTAACAAAAACATGGATGAAGATTTCTGCAGCAGGTGAGCTGAGGCTGGAGAGAAGTTGGACGATGGTTGTGAAAGCAGATGGTCTTGGTGATGGCAGGAATATGTGATCAGAAGTTCACCTCGGGGTCAAATATGACAAGAGGTTGTGAGCAGTCCAGTTTGGCCTCAGATAGTTAACAGGGAGAGAGATGGAATCAATGGCTAGGAGATAGAGTTTGTGGTGAGGATTGAATACATTGGCTATAGTCTTCCCAATATTTAATTGGAGGAAATGACTGCTCATCCGGTAGGAACATAGGAACAGGAGTAGGCCATTCAGCCCATCAAGCCTACTCTGCCATTCAATTAGATCATGGCTGATCATCTACCTCAATGTCACTTTCCTGCACTATCTCCATATCCCTTGATATCATTAGTAAGCAGAAATCTATCGATGTCTTGAACATGCTCAATAAATGAGCTTCCACAGCCCTCTGGAGTAGAGAATTCCTAAAATTCACCACCCTCTGAGTGAAGAAATCCCTCCTCATCTCAGTTTTAAATGGCCTACCTCATAACCCTCATTTTAGACTCACCAGCCAGAGGAAACATTTAATCTACGTCCACCCTGTCATACCTGTAAGAATTTTGTAAGTTTCAATGAGGTCACCCCTCATTCTTCAAAACTCTGGAGAATACAGACCCAGGCTCCCCAATCTCTCCTCATAAAACAATCACAATATTCCAGGGATTAATCTGGTAATGAGTATCAGTGTTGAGTATCAGATGAACAGTGTGATAGATAAAGTCAAGGTTGGATTTGAACCTAAGTCTGAGAGTTGGAAAGTTAGCTTTAGCCCATTGCACCTCCAATAAAAGATTTAGGAAAAATTCTCAGTCCACATCATTCAGTGCAATAGCAGCATACAATGCCCGGTATTATTTTGCTTGCTCTTTGCTAGTCCACAGATGCTCTTTGGCAGCTCAGCCAGGTGTTGGCAGCTTATTCAACTGTGAGGGCCCATTTCAGCCAGTGTTCTTGACTAAAACCCATCCACACATACTTTTCAGCTGGAAGTACTGGAGAACTGATTAATATTTTTTTCCTCCTTACACCAGGGGCTCTGAAGCCACTTAAGCTCTTCAAATAAACAAGCTCCCATTGTTATCTAGTGCCTAAAGTGAACTTATCCCAGTGAACAGCAAAGCTGTATGGATAGGGAGCTCCTAGGTTACGGAGAGGAAAATTAGTCACAATTCCTGCTGCCGTTTGTTATCTAGGAACCCCAGCATCCCCTGGAAGAGTGTGTGTGAGTAGTTTAGTGTGAGTGAGAATGTGTGTTGTGTGAGGATTGAATTTAGCTTGGCTGATAGTACCAGCAGCACGTCCTGTGGTGCAGTGGTAACATTTCTACCTCTGGGCCTGAGGCTCTGGTTTCAAGTCCCACATCAGTACTTGATGATTACAAAAGGTGCATTCATAACATGGCCGAACAGGTTGATTATCAGCTGGTAAATCCTTCCAATATGGCAGGCGGTGAGAGTGGGAGAGTTCCCTGGTCAGCCATACTGCAGAAGGTGCTCACAAACCACTGCAGTACTTTGCCAACCATAATTATGGACTAGTCCAATGGAAGTCCATGGTTGTCAAGGCCCTCTTAGGGCATGGTACCTGAAGGAGGAGGAGGATAATACCAGCAGTTGATCACTCTGCGATGACCTGAGGCTGTTGGTTTTGCAACTTGCCCAGTAGTCCAGCCAAACATGTTGCTTAAAGATAAGAATCTATCTCATTGATGTTTGTGGGATCTTGCTGTGCAGACAGTAGCAGTCGGCATTTGCCTATATGTTAACAGACTCGGCTTGTAGACACAGAGGCAGTCTGGCACTCATCTTCACACCCTGAGCCTGGCCTGTGACTGGACCCATTTGGACCTGCAGAGATTCTTCAAACAAAGGCACAAGGACTTCTCCATGATCTCCAAACACCTCATTAAAACAGGATGGCTGCAGCTTTGATTTGCTACTGAACCAGCTGATCTAAACCAGGAAGGGAGTGAAGGACACCCCTTGGGTTTAGGGAATGGAAAAACATTAACCGGTTCCTGTTGGAAATTAAACATATGCAAATATCAGGAGGGCTGCCACATCCACACAATCAAACACCTTGGTCACTTTCACTATCTACACATTTTTCCAGTACAAATGGTTGTTGGAGTAAGGTTGTTGCCAAGTTTCCAGGATTGGACTGGACTCTCCAAAAATTGAAGATTAATCTCCAGGGCACTGCTGCGAGCAACAGCCAGGAGAAACATCCCGAGGGAATTAGAAAAAATACTTTTTAATTTTCTTTGAACACTTTCCCTTCTTAGTTCTGAAGATATTGGAGATGCTGGGGGGGCGGGGAGGTGAGTAAGATCCTTTAACCTTAGAGTCACAGATCATCCATTTGGATAAAGGGAATGTGTGATGGCTTCCCAACTGGCTTTGGGAAGGCCACTAGGATTGAACGTGCTGGCTGGCCAATGGTGGCAGAGTGAGAGCTGCAAAGTTGGAGACAGGTCATGTGGAGCAACCTCCTGGAATGTCTCCAACCAGAGTTGGCAACCCTAGCTGCAATACTGCCAATGCCAACCATACCCCAGTGCAGGTCACCATCTTTAGGGCAGGCAGAGAGAAATTCAGCTGTTTTGGTAAAAGAGACTTCTCAGCCCATAGGTAGGGGAGGGGCTGTGAATATAACTCTGTGTGAAGTATTGTCGTCCACCTTTATGTCAATCCTCCCATGCACTGGCAAGTGTTGTGAAGATACCCTCCTTTTGGATGGGCATGTTGTTTTTTCAATCTATCAGCAGGCTTCTTTCAGATTGCTCGCTGATAATCACATTCTGCTTATGCTGCCGCCCCCACATCTTTTCCATGTAGCCTGCAGTCTCCCTTGGCTGGGTCACGGTATGTTAATAATCAATAACCCTTTCAGCATCATCCACCACTTGTTCTGCCTTCCAAAAGTGATAGCATCTACCACTGTAAACACCAGTACTGGCACTTCACACAAAGAAGTGCACTCAAGAAAACGTCAGCAGACTGAAAGCCACTTAACTCTTTGGGTGCTGAGGCAGAAAGGTAAAAAAGTGATTTCACTTTGAGGTGTAGGGAAATGAGAGATGTTAATGCTGGGGAATGGAATCTCTTTTTTGTTTCTGTGTCTAAAACCAAGTTCAGGTCAGGAATATCATGGCTTAGATGTCAGGAAATTGTGTTTAGGTATCAGCCTTGGCTTTAGTGGATAATGTTTTTGCCATTGCGTCAGAAGGTTGTGGGTTCAAGACCCAGTCCAGAAATTTGGGGTGAAATCTTCCAGTCCCTCCAGTAGTGGGAAGGTTGGTGGGTTGGGGAATTTAATTTGGCATGAGGCCAAAAATCAATTTCTTGACGGAGGGATGAATTTTAGGAACTAAGTTCCTGGGACTTTAAAGGTGGGTCGAGCTTCCCGACAAGCGATGTTGAGTAGCACTCTTGCTTATATTAGCATGTCATGCATGCTCATTAAAAGGCCATCTCGCCGGAATCAATCTTCCCCTCCAAATTAAGCTCCTCGCCAATGAGAAATTTGAATGTTCGCTTTTACAACGGCGCATAAGAGACATGCACCAGATGGGGTCGACTTCTTCCATGATTAACGGTGAGTTGCTGCTGCATTGTCCTCTTTAGGGAGAGTCTGTAAACTCCAGTCTATACTTGGGACCGGGTGGTAACAGTGCAAGTTACATGGAGGGTGACCAAGGGAGGGAGGAAGGGTGAGCGGGGAATGGTGGAGGAGCAATGGCCGGGTAAAGGTGGAAGGGATAGTGCGGGCCACCCGGGGAGGAGGGGGGGGTGGGTGGTGGTGGAGTGTGAGCCACCTGGGGAGGTGGGGGGGAGCGTGAGCCACCCGGGGAGGGGGAGGGAGGGGGAGCGTGAGCCACCCGGGGGGGTGGGTGGGGTAGTGTGAGCCACCCGGGGAGGGGGGGGTGGAGCGTGAGCCACCCGGGGAGGGGGAGGGGGAGGGGGAGAGGGGGGGGAAGCGTGAGCCACCCGGGGAGGGGGGGGCGGGGGGGGAGCGTGAGCCACCTGGGGAGGGGGAGGGGGAGCGTGAGCCACCCGGGGAGGGGGAGGGGGGGTGGAGCGTGTGCCACCCGGGGAGGGGGAGGGGTTTAGCGCGGGCCGCCCGGGTGCCCTTTGGATAAAGTGCCCAGACCTTCGACCCCATGAGGTAACTCTGGGGATGGTGACTTCCTCCCAGCCCCACGTGAGAATCAGCAAGTTCCTCACAGATGCATATGTAATGAGCTGAAGGTCACAAGATTGTGCGCGGTCAGCCATCCCACCCCCAGTGACAATCACTCCCACCTTTCCGCCTGCCACCTACCTTAGACTCCAGAATGGAAGATTCTAGCCTTGACTGAAAATCCACACTGGTACTCCAGTGCACTGTTACGTGATTGCTGCGCTATCAAAGCTGCTGTCATTTAGACGAGACATTAAACTGAGGCCCTGTCTTCCCACTAGGAGGACATTAAAGATCCCATGGCACTATTTCAAAGAAAGGCACCAAGAGCTCTCCTTGGTGTCCTGGCCAATACTTATCCCTCAGCCTATATCATTAAAAATATATTACCTGGTCATTATGGCATTGCTGTTTGTGGGACCTTGCATTGTGCAACTTAGCTTCTGCTTTTCCAACATTATAAGATTATAACTTTAAAACAATACCTCTCCATTTCCCATGTTTAAGAATTCTCAGTGTGACAAACATCAGCAGCCAATATATCCTGTGATTCGTTGATTTTGAAAAGGCGTTCGATTTGGTCTCACACAAGAAACTCTGGTTGACACTGTTAGACATGGGATACACACCACATTTAATCAACCAAGCTTTATTGTAAGTAACGAGCCAGGATCAGAGTTGCCGGCACCCTCTCAGAATGGTCGAGAGTGAAAAAGGGTGTTAGACAGGGGTCTATCCTCTCACCATATTTATTCAACATCTGAGCAGAAAAGGTTATGAGGGAGACACTCGATGGATACAAAGGTGGGATACTGATTGAATCTTTGATATGCTGATGACATTCTGCCCACTAACAGGAGCTACAGGAGTTGGTGGATTGTCTTGATCAAGTTAACCAGAAATACAGATTCTCAATCCATGTCAACAAGACAAAGGTGTTGGGGATGGGAGGAAGGACCTGCAAGATTCTGATTAACGGAGTGCAGCTTGAATAGGTTGATACCTTCCGCCAACTTGGTTCACTCATCACGGTAGATACAGAGACTACCAAAGAAAATCAAGCTAGACTTAACAAGGGTCATGATGTTGTGAGCTCACTTAGAAGAGTATGGAGTAGCCATAGCGTCTCGAATACAATGAAAATGTGTCTTCAGAAAGCCCTTGTGTGGCTGGTGACAATGTGCAGCTGCAAAAGCTAGACCATTGAGAAGACTGACGAGGCTCGAATAAGAGCATTTGAAATGAAAGGACTCAGGCGGATATTATGTATGTCATGGACAGCCAAGCAGAGAAACGAATGAGCGTTCAAGAAAGCTGGTATTAAGAGGAACTTACTTGAGGAAACTCTCATATTTGGGACATGTGGTGCCAACAGGAAGGGAGTGATTAGAAAAAGAGGTAATGCAAGGCAAAACACCTGGAAAACATGCACAAGACCCAAGGTGGCATGAATGGATAATATCAGAACATGGACTGGCCTCTCTATGGGACAGACAGCGGGGGCAGCAGAGAATAGAAACCAGTGGAGAAAGATTATTCACAGTGCGGCCAACCCTCAGAATGAGGACAGATGAAAGACAAGTGTGACAAGTATGACTCTTCTGTTGGAGAGTCATATGGACTCGAAACATTAACTATGTTCCTCTCCGCAGATGCTTCCAGACCTGCTGAGTTTTTCCAGGTATTTTTATTTTTGTTTTGTGACTACCAATTGTTGGTTTATATGCAGTTTGATGCTGCTGATTTGCAGCCAACTAGCAGATAAATTGAGATTGCCAATGATGCTGGTTCTCTGGAAGTGATCTTCTAAAGAAATTATGATGGGAGAATTGGAGAAACTCCTTTGGAATGACTGGACCTATTAACCTGGGTGTGGCCCCATGACTGAAGGTCGAGCAGCAGAATAAGGTACTGGAGGGCAACTATTGCATACACCATTATGAAGGATATGTCAGCACTTTTAGGAATGGGAAAGAATGACAAATCCAAAAGAAAATTTCACAAGGAATTATTTTTCATTCTTTATCCAGATTAATGGGTTTTGAAACATTATATTCCAAGTTGAATTCAAATATTCAAGCTACCATGCTGAGATTTGGATGCAGGTTCTAATTGGATTCATTAGTCCAGGCCTCTGGGTTACTAGTCCAGCAATATAACCACTACACAACGCTACCATCTGACAGGTAGAATTATCATGGGGCAGATTATCCTTTGCTTAGTATTGTCGGATCACCAAGGTGAGATAAGCACAGAGAAATCAAACAAGCTGAAATGTAGGAATAGATTTTCCTGATCCTGCCCCACATATGATTGCAGGATCACACCAATGTGGTTGACTCTCAACTTCCTCCTGATCAAGTTCCTCACTTGTATTAAATCGTTAATGAATTGTAACTGTTCAAGGAAAAGGGTCACTCCCCCCCACCTTCTCAACATAATGAGGAATGGGTAATAAAATTCCAACCTTGCCACTGACACCCACATCCTGAGAATTCATTTAGAAAGAGGTGAAAACCCTTTACTTTGGCTTCGTCCACGCTGAAGATCCCAGTGAAGCTCAAAAATGAACAGCACTGTCCATAAGTGCCCCTCCCCAGCTAAGCAAGGTGCTGTTCAATTGATGTTGCCCCTTTAATATATTCCTTTGGCCAAGAGGAGATTGAGCAAGGACACGGGATGAGATGGACAACGCCAGTTTAACAGACCATGTGAGGCAAATGGCCTCCTTCTGTGCTATAATTACTGTGACTTTGTGATCACAATGGTAAGTATCATCCACCTGTCTACTGCTTAATCCAGCAAAAAGAATGTATGAAATATGTATCCTGATTCCATACACTCGAATTTGACAAAGTGCAAGAAACTGACAGATTGGGAGTCTTCATCTTGTCTCATCAAGATATTCATTTTTTACGTGCTCTGATTGACAGCTGAGGAAATCTATTAAGGCTTCGTTAACCAAATGAAGCGTTATAATAAACCAATTGTACAAAATGTTTACTCCAGGAACATTCCTCACATTTTTGTTTTATTTTCTATCTCTATTACCTCATGTTTATGTACTTTTCTTTAGTAGGGCAGCTGGTTGGAAGAGCTGAAGTTGGCTTTGAGTCAACTGTCAAACATTAATCACATCCCAGTGCATTAGATGTATGAGGTATTTCAACAGAATCTGTTTCAAACTTCCATTCATATTTACACAATGTGTGTGTGAATGAACACTGGGAGGATTATATCATTCCTGAGACTCTCTGTTTACCACTCCTATGTTCTGCTGTCATGATTTAGTCATTCCTTTTGTGACATTAATATAAAAACATCAAGCTGTAATATCCAAAGTGTAATGGTAATGCAGATGATTTTTTTTACATGAATATGGTATCATGCACATGGGTTGGTCTTAATTCCAGGCATAAGTATACCAAAACAACAACGTGCATTTATATAGTGCCTTTAACATAGTAAAATGCCCCATGCAGGGTTCAGAAATGAAGACTATTAAACAGGAAAGAGGTTGATACAGAACAGTAATCTCTAAAGGCTCATGAGGAATTCCACAAGGCTGTTGCAAAAGCAAGTACAGCATTAGGATGTATTGCAAGGAGGATTCAGTAAAATTGGATCCAATCAAACACTATATTATCCATGAATAAAACATTAACTGTATTCAATATTGATTCTCCCCAAATGATGGGTGATATAGATGCCATGGAAAAGGTTCAGTGGGTGTGGGGATAACACTAGATTGATAATTAACTTAAAGGCCCTTAGGTACCTTAGGCTTAAGAGGCTGAGTCTTTTTAGACAATATGTTTAGGTTCTCAAATGCAATCATTACTTAGTGTCCTAACTAGCTTGCCATAGTCATGTGACCTCAGCCATGAGGCACTCCCTTCAGGCAGCTCAGCTCAATAAAGACATTACAGAAGAAAGACTGTTGTCTTTTGAGCTCTTAACATGGTGTCAGGGGTATAGCTGAGATTAAATTTTGAACAACTGAAAGAGAGGCCACAGCTACTGAAAGAGGAACACTGAAATGTTCCAACCTGCTAAAAGCTGCTGGGGAAAAATATAGACAAAGAAAAGCTAACACTAGCTGAAGGCTGCAAGTAAAATACTAGGTCAGACAACAATGGCTGCAATGGCTTTTCCATTCCCAGCTCCTGTTGAAATGAAAGAAGATAAGCAGCAGAACTGGTAATTTTTCCACTTGTAATGGCAAAATTACAAGATTTCAACAGATTTAATTAACAAGCTGGAGCCGATACAAGTAGCAACACTTTTAACACTGCTGGGAACAGTATGTGTTCAACATTAGGGCTCAAGGTGAAAAGGAGTCCATTGATCAGCATGTGACTGCAGTAACACAGCTTGCAGAATCATGTGAATTTGGACAACTAAAAGATGATCTCATTAAAGATAGAATTGTCTTAGGAATAAGAGATCTGGCAGTGAGAGCAAGCCTACTTTCAAGAAAGGGATAGATGTGTGCAAAAACACAGAGGTTGTAAAATATCAGTTAGAACACATGTATGGCAGAACATGCCAGGAGATAAAGGATGCTGAGAGACATTCCAGGCCAATCAGAATAATTGCGGACAAAGGACAGGATGCAAATACTGTGGTGGACTTCATTGTCACCAAACTACCATATTTTCCATAATATTATTGTGGGGTATTGTAAAGTAGACTTATGTTTGTGTGTGTGTGGCTGATTTAATTAAATTAGCGTTGGATAGACTGCAAGGTTGAAATTATCAAAAGGGTTTGGTGTAAAAAGGGTATATAAAATGCTAATGAGTGAGCTAGGGTAAAGGTCCCAGCAGATAGGGTGTGAATGAAATTTGCATTTTTAGATAAGGGGAAAAGTTGTTGTATTGTACTCAAAGAAACATTATAAAGTTTACAACTGACGGGATAAATAGGGCAAGGCTATTACGTTTATTTTTTCGCAAAAGGAAAAGGCCATATTGACAACATGAAAGATTTTTATAGATGAGAAAAGTAAATCCCAAAGACATGGCAACAATGGGATCTACAGATTAAAGAGGGAGAAATATATTTAAAGAAGGATGGAGAGTTGCATCAGGGGTGGCCATGCAAGATCTAAAATATACACCATGTGAAACAGACTTGGGGAGACATCCTCTAGGCACTTTGCAGAAGTCTGCTGTTCCAGTAACCAAAGTTGTGTTAAAAACCTTTGGAATTCCACTGTCAAAGGGTGCCTGTGGTAACCTTGCTGGTTTGCCTATCTAAATTTAAAATCTATTTTGAACTGTTGTCTTAAAGGGAGGTATAGTTGGGAGTCAGGTTAATTAAGAATTTTGGGATTTGTTATTAAGTAACAATGTAACTTTAATCTTGTGTATGTGTTTTAATTATTTTCTCTTGTTAATGAATGTTTTAATTTAATTTTTAAAATCTCTGAAGGTGTTAGTGGACTTATTACTTCTTAATTCAGTGCACAAACCTTCTCGTAGTAAATACAAATGATAAAACTGTTGTGATAGTATGGCCAAGTTTCTCATGTGGATTTGATCAAATACCACGTGTTTATCATAACAATCATAAAAAGGAAAAGAAGGATTGTCCAGCACAGGGAAAGCAGTTTTAACTGCAAAAAGCCAAATCATTTTGCACACAAGTGTTTGACTATAAAGAAGCAAAACAAGCCTACACAGATGGCCACTGGAGAGATATCAGCAGAAGAGTCTGATGAAGCACTATACATCATACAACAATGGTTCCATCAAGTCTACAGATAAGAAATGGTTTGTAACTGTTACATTGCTGACCGCAGAAGGAGAACATCAAGTGAACAAGAAGTGTCAGATAGACACTGGTGCATCAAGCAACATTACGACCTTCACACCATTCTAACTTGGAATTATATTGCCGTTCCTTCACTGTCACTGGGTCAAAATCCTGGAACTCCCTTCTTACCAGCACTGTGGGTGTACCTACACCACATGGACTGCAGCGGCTCAAGAAGGCAGCTCACCACCACCATCTCAAGGGCAATTATGGATCGGCAATAAATGTTGGCCTTGACAGCAACGCCCACATCCCATGAAAGAACTGAAAGAAAGTATTTAGATGGTTGGTCCAGTTAAATTTCTGGTCAATGGTAACCTCCAGGATGTTGTTGGCAGGAGAGTTCAATGATGTTAATACCATTAAATGTCAAGCTAGTTCCTTAGGCAGTGTTGGCATATATGAAGTGCCTTTAATTGCAACTAACCTCCAGGTTTACAGATGAAGTTGGATTGAAATGAAATAATGCTTTACCACCTTGTTTCCGACGCTAGTCTCTTATCACTAATCTTGTCAGTAAATGTAACGTATAATACAGCAAGAAAGGATAACATTTCCAGATAAAATACAGGAGCCCTGACTTTCCACTAAGACAATTTTCAGTTTCCTAAGTTCTGCCACCATTCAGTAAAACCGCAGTGTTGTTAACCTTCCTTTGAAGTAGCATGTTTTAACTATGCTGGTGTCCTGAAACTTAAACGTGTGATGCAGCCCATTTATTTTATGATTCTATGGCTTAAACATCATGGAATGGGTCTCAGTTTTCAAAGTTTTAGCCCTCTGCTTCATTCCTCCTATTATCTTTAATATGGAGAAACAATGAGAAACAACCTGTGTCAAACATAATGGTTCCTGAGCTGCTGAGACCATTGAAATCTCAGGCTAAACAAGACAATCTGTATAATAATAAGAGAAATTTATATTTATATAGCACCTTTCGTGACCTCAGGACATCTAAAAGCACTTTACAGCCAATTAAGTATTTTGAAACATAGTCACTGTTGGAAAGGAGCCAATCTGCATTCACCAAAGTCCAAATAATATTTTGTTTAGTGATATTAGTTGAGTGATAAATGTTGGCCAGGACACCAGGGTGAACTACCTGCTTTCCTTTGAAATAATGATCATTGCATCATCTGCATCCACCTGAGAGGGCAAACCAGACCTCAGTTTAACATTGTCTCTGAAAGTTGACACCTCTGAATGTGAAGCATTCCCTCATTACAGCACTGGGCTGTTAGCCTACATTCTGTACTCATATCTCAGAAGTGATAGTGTTACCAACTGACCCACTAGTGACACCTAAAGAGAAGGTAGCAATTGAGAGGGGGAAATAAGAATCTCAGGTTGTATTTGTTCAAAATATAAAGGACCACACTGCACCCTCTCAAATTTAAATTCATATTATATTTACAGATTGTATTCACCAAGGCTCCTTCGACAGCACCTTCCAAACCCATGACCACTACAATCTAGAAGGACAAGGGCAGCAGATAGATGGGAACACCACCACTTGGAAGATCCTCTCCAAATGACACACCATCCTGACTTGGAAATATATCACCAACCCTTCACTGTCGCTGAACTCCTTTCCTAACAGCACTGTGGGTGTACCTACACCACATGGACTGCAGCGGTTCAAGAAGGCAGCTCACCACCACCTTCTCAAGGGCAACTAGGGATGGGCAATAAATGCTGGACCCAGCCAGTGAAGCCCACATCCCGTGAATGAATAAAAAAATTGTATCTGCCTCCATTTAAATCCATTTCACATCCAATATAGGATGAGGAGAAATTTCTTCCAATTAAATATTTGTTTATGGGATGTGGGCATCGCTGGCTGGGCCAACATTTATTGCCCTTGAGAAGTGGTGGTGAGCTGCCTTCTTGAACCGCTGCAGTCCCTGTGGTGTAGGTACACCCACAGAGCGGTTAGGGAGACTGTCAGCCTCCAGCTCGTACACTCCGCAAACTTGGACTTATCCAAAACTGCTGCCCTTATCCTAGCTCACACCTAGATCTGTTCACCCAGCATCTTGTACTTGCTGATCTGCATTGGCTTCCTTTTAAAATTCATATCCATGTTTTTCATATCCCTCCATGGCCTTTACTGTGCATGACCTTTGCAGCTTCCTTCAGCCTTTGGTGAACTGTGCACTCCTTCACTTCTCACCTCTTGCGCATCCTCAATTTTTATTGCTGCATTATTGGGGGCTGTGCCTTCAACTCCAAGCTCTAAGCTCTTGAATTTCTTCTCTAAAACTATCTGTTTCTGTCCCCTTCTTTCAGGGATTCCGTTTAACTTACCTCTCGCCAGTCCGATTGCCTCTTTACGTGGTTTGGTGTCAAGATTTTGTTTGATTACACCTCTGCAAAGCACTTTGGGATGTTTTAACCACATATTAGGGAACAATTAAATACAGGTATTGGCCAAGGTGTACATATACGAACCCGAGAGAAGCTGGGAACAGCAGCAAAGCGTCACATTCAAATTGCACCTGTTGCAGCCCTTCCCTTGTAACCTTATGGCCAGCCCATAATCCATGTGGTAACCATACAGATCTGAAGAGAAACCTCAGAAGACTAAATTGTTTACAAATGGGACCAAGCAGTGCCAAGGACGCTGACAATAAGCTCTGTATCAAGTGTCTGGATAAAACACTAAGAAAGGAAATGGGCATCACTGCAGAAAACCACCCAAAAGATTCCCGGAAAATTGAAACTCATCTCTATATTGGCAATTGTTTTTCTGCTGCAGCCCTGCCTCCATCTTAAAGATTGTTGGGAACCAACACACTGGAAAGTACTGCAAATGGATGCATCGTGGCTGTTCATTGCGTTAGTATTTATTTCAGGTTTGTTAAACTTATATCCTGTGGATATCATCAGACTGTCTCACATCACTAGGGCGGAGGTTAAAGCTGTAGTTAAGCAGCTGCTATCCCTGTACTCAAGGAACCTACGTTTAATTCAGCCATTCAACCAACCGTAACGCCTGAATCCGAAACCTCCTCGGTTTCCCCCTCATCGCAAAAGGCAACTGATGCTCGGTCAATTTTAGATCTGAGGTTGATAGATTTTTGTTATCCAAAGGTATTAGGGGAAAAGGCGAAAAAGTGGGTATATGGAGTTAGGTCACAGATCAGTCACAATCTTGTGGGTCAGCCTGTGACTCAGTTGGCAGCATTCTTGCTCCTGAATCGTAAGATTACAGGTTTAAGAACCACTACAGGGCTTGAGTATAAAAAAAAATCTATGCTGATACTCCTGTGCAATACTGAGGTAGTGATGTACTGTTGGAAGCAGGGTCCAGGGGGAAGGTTCTACACAGTGCTAATCGCGTGGGGCCCACACCCTCAGGGAGCCTGGGCCCAGGCTTGGGCAGCACTGCTCCTCTGTCAAGTGGCTGCCTCCCGCCTCAATGTGCTCGCAAACAAGCACGCAGTGGGCTCTCCACTCTGGGACAAAGTTCCAGCGCTCGAGATCCGATTGTCCTGGAGCGAGAACCCCAGTCTGCATGGCCATTTGTTTTGACAGCCAGGGTGCATTCTGGGTAACCTAGACCCCATCAGCCCTTGGCCGTGCTCTTCCCCTCCCGCGCAGGTGCTGTCTCCCTAAAGGACTCCATGCACTATTTTCAGAGCATGCTCTCCCCCATGGGCGACTGAAATGTCCTCACCCAAACTTGGTGCAGTGAAGATGCAGGTAAGCCTTTTGAGTTTTTAAGTTTCTCATTTCCCTCCTATACAATTTCCACTGATTTATTAGTTTTATTACTTAGTATTATTCTTGTTTTAGTATTGTTCTTGTTTTATTCACAGACGACAGGTTACACATAACTATTGGACCATTACAATTGGGCCGTTACTCTCTTATTTCTCTCTGCTGCTGCTCACTTTATTTCTTTGATTAATTGCTGATTGGCTGATCTTAATGACCACCATAAGCTATGTTAATAATCACGGGGATCAACCCTGGTTCAATGCAGGAGGGCATGCCAGAAGCACACCAGGCATACCTAAAAATGTGGAGTCAAGCTGGTGAAGCTGTAACACAGGACTACTTGCGTGCCAAACAGCGGACGCAGCATGCAATGGGCAGAGATAAGTAATGCCAAAATCAAGAAATCATATCTAAGCTCTGCAGTCTTACCATGTTTAGTCATGAATGGCGGTGGACAATTAAGAAACTAAGTGGAGGAGGAGGCAACTCTAATATCACCATCCTCAAAGATGGGGGAGCCCAGCACATCAGTGCAAAAGACAAGGCTAAAGCATTTGTAACCATCTTCAGCCAGAGGTGCTGAGTGGATTATCCATCTTGGCCTTTTCCCGAGGTCCCCAGCATCACAGATGCCAGTCTTCAGCCAATTCAATTCATTCCACGTGATATCAGAAACAGCTGAAGACACTGGTTACTGCAAAGGCTATGGGCCCTGACAATATTCCAGCTGTATTACTGAAGACTTGTGCACCAAAGCTAGCCACACCCCTTGCCAAGGCATCTATCTGACTAAGTGGAAAATTGCCCAGGTATTCCTGTTCACAAAAAGCAGGACAATCAAACCTGGCCAGTTACCACCCCATCAGTCTACACTCCATCATCAACAAAGTGATGGAATGGGTCATCAACAGTGCTATCAGGCGGCACTTGCTTAGCAATAACCTGTTCACTGAGGCTCATTTTGGGTTCTGCCAGGGTTACTCAGCTCCTGACCTCATTACAGCTTTGGTCCAAATATGGACAAAAAAGCTGAACTCAAGAGGTGAGGTGAAAGTGACTGTCCTCGACATCAAGGCAGCATTTGACCAAATGTGGCATCAAGGAGCCCTAACAAAACTAGAGTCAATGGGAAATGGGGAAAACTCTCCACTGATTGAAGTCATACCTAGCACAAAGGAAGATACTTGTGGTTGTTGGATGTCAATCATCTCAGTTACAGGACATCACTGCAGGGGTTCTTCAAGGTAGTATTCTAGGCCAACCATCTTCAGTTGCTGCATTGATGGCTTCTCTACATCATAAGGTCAGAAGTGGGGATGTTTGCTGTGCAATGTTCAGTACCATGTGTGATTCTTCAGATGCTCAGATTCCAAAGGGATGGGTGATGGACTCTGTTGCCCTCAAGGTTACGGGGAGAAGGTGGGAGAATGGGGTTGAGAAACTTATCAGCCATGATTGAATGGCGGAGCAGACTCGATGGGCCAAATGGCCTAATTTCTGCTCCTATGTCTTATGGTCTTATGCTGAAGCAGTCCGTGTCCATATGCAGGAAGACGTTGACAACATCTAGGTTTGGGTCGATTAATAGCAAGTAACATTCGTGCCACACAAGTGCCAGACAATGACCATTGCCAACAAGAGAATCTCTAACCATCTCCCCTTGACATTCATTGGCATTACCATCTCTGAATCCTTCATTATCAACATCCTGGGGGTTATCATTGACCAGAAACTGAACTGGACTAGTCAGATAAATACTGTGGATACAACAGCAGGTCAAAGACTGGGAAATCTGCAATGAGTAATTCACCTACTGACTTCCAAAACCCTGCTCGCCATCGCAAGGCAAAAGTCAGGAGTGTGATGGAATATTCTCCACTTGCAGTACCAAC
Source organism: Carcharodon carcharias (assembly GCF_017639515.1). NCBI lineage: Eukaryota > Metazoa > Chordata > Chondrichthyes > Lamniformes > Lamnidae > Carcharodon > Carcharodon carcharias. The sequence continues at coordinate 109,894,527 of NC_054483.1, read as the reverse complement.
AACGCTCAATGCTCAATACATCCAAGACAAAGCTGCCCACTTGATTAGCATGCCATCCACCAGCTTAAACTTCCCCTCACTCCAATGAACAGTGGCAGCAGTGTATGTCATATACAAGATGCACTACAGCAACTCATTAAGACTTCTTTGACAGCACCTTCCAAACCCACAATCTTTAACACCTAGAAGAACAAGGGCAGCAGATGCATGGGAACGCCACCACCTGGAAGTTCCCCTCAAAACCACACACCATCCTGACTTGGAAATATATTGCTGTTCCTTCACTGTCGCTGGGTCAAAATCGTGGAGATCCCTCTGTAATAGCACTGTGGGCGTACCTACACCACATGGACTGCAAAGGTTCAAGAAGGTGGCTCACCCAGGTTTTATTCATGTAAAACCACTAGGCAAACTAGGCGGTGGCCTAGATTGGCAAAAGTTGTGGGGGAGGGGTGAGGGTGCAAAAAAAATGACCTATTCATGAAACTACATAAGTATACAAACAGATTCAGCAGTGGGAATGGAAGGTCTAGAACTATTATATACATCCACATATACTGATATACATAGAGATTTCCATGTATTTTTATTGCAGTCTTTTTCAAAATTTCATATGATATTCCTCATTCTGTTTATGTGACAGTTTTAAAATATTTTACATTTACATGACTATTCCAAAACTGTGAAGCAATAAATAGTGTCAAAGAATGTAATTTAATCTAGCCCACTCTATCGCAATGATTATTGATTATGTAAACAATTTTGAAACTGTTGCAGGAACATATAGTATTACATTGTGTGAGCCATATTATGCATTCTTCTAGCACATATCCTGTGAAAAGTGTACAATCAGCATCATCATTTTCTCCTTATTCATGTAAAATGAATCTGTAATTATAAGGGCAGAATTTTTATTCATATGAATGTATAATGTTAATTTTTGAAAGTTAATTGTGGGGTGGTGGGGGAGTCGCAAGGCTGAATGTTCATCCAGGGTGCCTAATACTCTTGCACCGGCCCTGGGCTCACCTCCCAGAGCAACTATGGATGGACAACAAATTGTTATGGCCAGGTTAAGAGGGGTGAACTTACTCCTCTTTGTCCCACTCCTGGGCTGGTTTTAAGAGTTTGAATTTAAAAAGGTGGTATTGCCAATTCAATATATACAAACAATTGTGTGCAGCTCGGTGTAAGAAATAAGCCAGCCAGGTTCCTTAAATTAACAAGTAAAGAGTTTGTTTTATTGCTAAAGCTCACTCAGGCAAAGATGCAGAAATTATTAACAAAAGGTTTAAAAATGTACAAATATGTCCAACTACCCATTAATGCAAAAAAATGCACAACCAATACCCCCACCACCGCCCCCCACCCCCCGCCACCCACACACACACACACCCATGCATGAAAAAAAATCTGCAGAGAATCAGATCTTTAAAAACTTGGCCAAATAAAATTTAAAATCAGAAAAAAAGTGATTCACGGATCTCCTGATGCTTGTTTATAGCTGAAGAGTCATTTTCCACAGGTACTGCTGGTACTTGGGTTTCTCACCGGAACAGGCATGGCTGGTTGATTCTCTTTTCTCTTGGCAACAGTGTTGATTCAAAACCCTCCTTTAACATCCCTCGGTTTGCAGTGGTGAGATCCTCTGGTGGGTTTTTAAATCATAAACAGTTTAGTTTTGATGAGAGAGGTTTCAGAGAAAGAGAGAGAGAGGGTAAGGCTGTTGCCTCTTCTATCCCTGTGGCAGTCACTCTCTGACAATTAGTTCAAGTCCAATATATTTTACACCCAAGAGCTGGGTCATGTGACCTCTCTCTGCTTTCAATCTGAGTTTACCTTAGCCACAGTCCCTGGGAGCTTCATTGACTCTGTGTCTCCATAAAGCAGCTTGTGTCCTTGCAAATGCAACATCGTAGCTATTGTAGGCCAGTGTCCTTTGCTTAGCAAAAGTGTTCTTTTCAAAAAAGTTCAATATCCAGCTGATGACATTACAAATTCACATTCTACATAACACGTCTCCATAACAATGTGAAAACAATATTGGAAATATGCAACAGGATCAATAATATCTGTACAGGGAAAAACTGCTTGCTTTTTTGGTGTAGATACTTTATCAAAATGTGGCAATTTTATAATACATATGATGATAACATTTTCAACTCTGATCGTTGAACTCTCTCCATCACAGGTTTTCTCATCTTCATGTTTTTGCAATACTACTGCTGTCATGCTTTGCTGTTCACAAAACATTTACTCCACCTTTAATCCTCATTGTGTTGAAATGGAGACTCATAGTTCTGCCATGTCCCCCTTAACTGGGGCAATCAAAAACAAAGGGGCATAATCTTAAAATCAAAGCGAAGATTTTTTTTTCATACAAAGGGTAGCATATTTCTGATTTCAGGAATTCTCTGCTCTATCAGGTTCTGGATGCTAGGTCAACTGGAGCTCTCAAGATTGTGATAGGTAAACTTTGCTACGTAAGACCAATCAAGGGAGATGGAGCTAAGGTGGGTAAATGGAGTTGATGATCTAGTCGAATAGTGGAGCAGGCTTGAGGGTCTGAGTAACTGACCCCTGTTCCTCTCCCTAATTCTTTGTTCTAGGGAACTCTAAAGGGTTTCTTTCATCCCTCAGTCTTCCCTTCCTCCTCCATCAATCTTAAATCGATGGCCTCTCTGACAATGCAACACATCCTTAATACCCCAAAAACAAGTGCAATGCATCTTTAGCATATATTTCAGTTAGGGTGAGTGATTTACAGCCTCCAAGTGCAGTTCTGGAAGCACCAAGCCATGTAAAAACCCTACCTGCTCAGCCTATATAACACTCTTGCCCTCACCTGCCCCAGAAAATATCTCCTCCAAAGCCAAATCAACCCCAGTCAAGATAGCATAGTTCCTGTGTATTCCTATCTGTCAACCCTTTTTTGAGTATCCTAACCCTGAAATGTCCCAAGTGCGCCAGTAATGACAACTGGCTTATATGGATAGATTTTCAATTTGTCACCCTGGGACATTGAGAATTATTGATACTGCCCGACTTTCATTCACATTGATTATGCTGGGTAGCAGATCTTTGCCAATGTATCAAAATGTAGAAAGAGGAAACACTTGATTTGTCTCAACCTTTATCATGGCTCTTACAAAGATCCCATAATACTTCATAAACAAATGATCACTTTGAACTGCAGGGTGAATTTCACTATGTGGGGCAAATGCAGCAGCCATTTTGGGTACAAGCCCCCCCCCCCCCCGCCCCGAGCAGCAATGTCATAAATGGGCAAGCTGGATTAGTTTTTGCCAGTGCGAACTGAGAACTGAATCATGGCCAGGGCACCAGGAGAGCTCCCTGCCTTTCAACTTAATATCCTGGGTTCTACTTCTATTTGGCAGCAGTTTCAATAATGCCAAACTCCACGGCTCCAACTAAAACTAAGCCCTTGGCAACAATATGGCCCAAATATTAGAGCGCCCCCAAAACCCAGCTGTACAGGGATCTTTCCCTGCACCAAAACAGATTCAGGTGCACATACTATTGGGTCTCAGGCCTTATCATCACCGGGCCAGTGAACTGCAGGCATTGAGTCAGGGTCCCCCAGGCAACTCACCAGAGAAGAGGACCCAAAGATACAGCCGCTGTTTCAACAACCCATGGGTCAGTCCTGAAAGGGGTGGGGGGGGAGGGAGGGGGTGGAATAGGGACAACTGGCAGCGACGGCACTGGTTGCATTCAGGGCAATCCAATATTGTGGAGGAGTTAGGCTCCTTATACAAATATGCAAAGGAGCTAAGTCAAATTTCAGGAGTGGGACATGGACGCCTTAATTTGTCTCCACCAATGTGGCAGGCACCGTGCTGCCATCTCAAAATGAGCCCACTCTTCCTGGTCGCTGTGACGGAGGATTAGGTGCCTGTTTAGCGCCCTCAAAGCAAGGGCAGCCCCATCCAATTTCCAGACCTGCAGGTCCAGGCAAGTGAGACATAAGCAAAAATGCACAACCAGAGCAATGTACAACCCCAGTATAAAACTCAGAAAATAGTTTCCTAAGAAAGAGACACTGCAGCATTTTGTGGTGTTAAATACATCAAGTGGATTCTCTGAGAACTGAGGATGGCTAAGCTGAGGTGGGTGTGTGTGGCACTGTAAATCAACTTTTTCAATTTTTTTTTTATTTCTTCCAACCGCACATTCCACTCGGGCAGGAAGAGTCTGGACGACTCACGCCATGAGCCTCTCCACAAAGAGACCACCAACGACGCGGGGATGGGATTGGCTGGCCGGGCAGGCAGTGCGAGTGGGGTGAGCCTCTTGTCAGTTTTTCCCCCTTTGAGGTGGGAAAGCCACCTTGCTCCTACAATGGCCACTCGGCAACCCCCCCCCCTCCCCCGTTCAGGTGGATAGATTTTGGGCCAGGCCAGGGTATCAGGAGCGGAGGAGGGAGCCGGCGTTAACGGTGTGCCCATGATTTTGAGCTGGGCGGGGATCTCGCCCTGTTTCGGGTGGCTCGACCTTATTGACATTTCCTGATATCAGCAGCGGGCCACAAAGGGGAATATTGTCTGTCTGTCTGTCTGTCTGTCTCTCTCTCTCTCTATATATATATCTATATATTGTGATCAAACACACAGCAGAAATCATTCAGCGTCAAGCAAACGATGGGTAACAGCGGCCGGCAGCTGCACAGCGCGGTGGCTATTGCTCTTGTCTTTCACTGTCGAGTACAGAAAAGTGCCTATTAGACATGTACTCTCCTCAGTGTAAATAAATTGAAAGCATGTCATTTTCACAAGGAAGTAATATTGACTCTCATCTGCCCCAAACATTGCTCGATGGGGGTGGCCAGGCTGGGTGTGCTTTTCTTGGCTCGTTGCTTTGTGGATCTAGTCGACCCCACAAAAACTTTTCCAGAGAAACACAAATAATCGACTTCAAGATGTAGTCTTGTGCTAAGCTCCTGCTGGACTCGAAGTCTAACATATACTTTTTTGTACATTGGGACTGCAGAATACAAAGCCATCTCTTCTTCCCGCCGAGTTTGTTTAAACAGGTGCAGAGGCCTCCCCGCACCCACCACCACCCCACCCCCCCCTCGACTGTATTACAAAGTTTTCTACTTACAAATACCCACTAAAAATAGGTTAAAAAAAAGCAACAAAAAAAAACGAGCCAATTACTTCAACAGTGTAAGGAGGAGAAGAGGCAGATTGATAATTGCTTGTCAGTTGTCAGTTTCATTTGCGAATTTTATGGAGTTGCTCCATTTTTTAAAAAAACTAACAGATGAAAGCTTATCCAGCCAGCCCGCGTGTTGTGTATCTCGGGAGCTCCTGGAATCAGGAGAGAGCCTGTCCTAACCAGGACCTTGAAAAGAATAGCCTGTTAATGAGATTAGAGACAGACCTGCCACTTCATTAGGCTCCTGCCAACAGCCTGTATACACGGGAGGTACAAAGGCTTCGACTGTCTGCACATGATGCCCGTGGACTTGGTGGCCAGAGTGCAGTTTGGATAAAAGAAGCCGTTTCTCCTTTAGATTCGATGAGGTGGAGGTAGAGCTGTCCGGTGTATCAAAAATAGCAGGTGCTCACAAGGGTAAAAAAAAATAAACACCGGCTGGGACAGGGACAGGGACAGGGGCAGGGGCAGGTCTTCCTAACACCCCCGTGTGTGTATTGTAGCACCACACTCCAATGTGATCCAGCTTTTCCTGTCCCGGTTACACCAGCGGGCTAGATTCAGAGCCTGGCAACAACAATTTGCATTTATATAGCGCCCTTGCGGATCCCGCGGGGTTCACAGGAGCGGAATGAGACAGAAATTGACACCCAAGCCCAGATAAGGAGATTTTAGGACAGGTGACCGAAAACCTGATGGAGGAGAAAGGTTTACATTTATACAGTCCTTTTCACACTCTCAGGACGCCCCAAAGCGCTTTACGGCCGATGTAGTACTTTTGAAGCGAGTGTCAGTCACTCCTATAGTGTAGGAAGACGTGGCGGCCAATTTGTGTGCTGCAAACTGGTGGAATGACTCAAGGGAGGAGAGTGAGGGAGGGAGTTCCAACTCCAGGGCCTGAATTTTGCGCTGGGCGGACGGGAAACGGGCCCTTGGCCGATTAATAGCCGGCCAGTCAGCGTGAAACGCACCCGGAGAGGCGGACTCAGCACTGCCGGCGGGGAGGGGGGGGGGGGCGAGGTCACTGCAGGTGCGGGTGTGAGGTGCGGGTGAGCGCTTCCCCGGAGCTCCCTGAAGGCAGGCAGCTTGCCTGAGGGAGCTGCAGACCCCCAAATGATGAAAGGAAGCATAAAAATGCTGCAAAAAGAGGTCCATGCAGCACAATCATGCACCTGAAAGCATACCTCCACATAAAAAGAAGTGCTGCGCCCAGAAACTCCTTTCTATTTTATATCCTAACGGAGATTTCATCCCGCTCTTGGATGAGGAAATGATTAAAACATGAATTCCGCCCGCCCGTTGGACAAGCTAAAAATCAACAGGCGGTGTAACATGGTGGTCAATAGGCTTTTTAATTACCTTAATTGGCCCTTTAATTGTAGGGGGGGGGCGCTGCTCTGACTCCTGTGCGTGCCCATTGACCTCACGATGACATCGGGGTGCACGCCCGATGTCTTTTTGCGCTATTTTACCTGCGTTTGGGTCAGGCGCGTGCCCGCGCCCAATCCTGGGACCCAAGATTCAGGCCCAGAAAACAGAACGGTGAAGTCGGGAATGCAATGAGTAAAGGGCTGTGCGCAAACGATCTCTCTTGCTTACAGGGTCCTCGCCGGGTGCGGGGGGTGGGGGGGGGGAGGGGGGGGGTTGGGGGGAACGTTGCAATTTCGCCACAAAAAATCAAGGACTGACCCGTTTTTTGCTGAGGTCCCTCAGTACACCAGTTTGGCTTTAAGTGTCTAGCCTGCTGACACTCCCCGTCTATACTCACCCACAGAGAGTGATCACTGGCAAGAATTAAGAGAGGGTTTCTGGCATCTGCGGAACTGTGTCACAGTGTGAGCCAATGCCTTTGGCTGGGGAAGGTGGCAAGGGGGAAATGTTTTACTATCTTCTGGCTTAAAGATTGAACTCATTTCAACCCAGGTAATGGTAGAAAAATCATTTTTAAGCCTTCAATGCCCAGTACAAATGGGCGGCACACCCTCTGCTCATTCGTAGCTGAAAACGACCATCGCTGAGGCACACAAACAGGTGGGCTGCTCGCCACTTCGCCAACCTACTTTATTAGGCAGGTCTTGGACAGCAGTTAAACATTCACCACCCCACCTCCTCCCCCTCCCCTCCCCCCAAAAACCAATGAAATACTTTTGAAGTGTAATCACAGTTGTAATATAGGATATATGGCAGCCAATTTGCACCCAGCAAGCTCCTATAAACACAAATGTGAAAATGACCGGAAAATCTTTTTTTTTGTGATATTGATTTAGAGATGAATATTAGCCAGGACACTGGGGGCAAATCCCCTACTCTCTTTTGAAATTGTACCGTTATGCTCACTTGAGAGGGCAGAAGGGGCAGATTTTCAAACGGCCTGGAGATGGGATCAGAGGTGACCAGGCAGAAAAGTTGCAGTGGGAGTGCGGTGTGCCAGTTTGCTGGCTTATTCCCACTTCTGGGCCATTCTTAAGGAGGCTGTGCCAGAGGGGCCCGCCCACAAGTAGCAGATAGCCCACTGAGCAACTAAGTCTCCCGTGCCAAGTGAAATTTTGGTTAACAGAGTTAATGTTTCAGGTCGATGATAATCTTTTGTCAGAATTTGGAAAAAATGAGAGATTTAACAGCTTATGAGCAGGTGCCGAGTCAGATGAAACAAGGTGGGGAGTGGGGAGGAAAGAACGTAGGGAAAAGTCTTTATAGCTTCTACAGGATGGGCGGCAGGAATGCTTAACATGACAAAAAAGGATGATGGTGCAAGGCAAAAGAGTTTAGTAATAGCACAACGGAGAAACAAAAGGTTGGTTCAGAGGAAGTGTAAATGGTTACAGCAGAACCGTTATAAGCACCAGGTCAATGACCTGAAATGTTAACTCTCTCCACAGATGCTGCCTGACCTGCTGCATCTTTCCACCATTTTCTCCCACAAGAGGAAACAACCACTCAGCAGCTACCCTGTCAAGCCCCCTAAGAATCTTATATGTTTCAATAAGGCCGCCTCTTATTCTTCTAAACTCCAATGAGTACAGGCCCAACCTACTCAACCTCTCCTCATGAGAAAATCCCTCTATATCCGGAATCAACTTAGTGAACCTTCTCTGGACTGCCTCCAATGCCAGTAAGTCTTTCCTTAGATAATGGGACCAAAATTGTTCACAGTATTCTAAGTGTGGTCTAACTAGTGCCTCGTATCATTTTATCTAGACTTCTCTATTGTTATACTCCATTCTCTTTGAAATAAAGGCCAACTTTCCATTTGCCTTTCCTATTACCTGTTGAACTTGTATGTTCGCTTTTTGGGATTCTTGCACAAGGACTCCCAAATCCCTTTGTGCTGCAGCCTTCTGTAGTCTCCCCTATTCTTCCTGCCAAAGTGCATAACCTCACATTTTTCAACATTATATTCCATCTGCCATTTTTTTGCCTACTCACTTAATCTGTCTATATCCCTCTGTAGACTCCTTGTGTCATCCTCACCACCTACTTGCCACCTATTTTTGAATCATCTGCAAATTTGGCAATAGCACATTTACTTCTCTCATCTAAGTCATTAATATATATTGTAAATAATTGAGGCCCCAGCATTGATCTCTATGGAACTCTACTAGTTACAGGTTGCCATCCTGAAAATGCCCCCCTTATCCCAACTCTCTGTCTTCTATTAGTTAGCCAATCCTCTATCTATGTTAATATACTACCTCCAACACCATGGGCTCTTATCTTATTAGGTAGCCTTACGTGCAGTACCTTATCAAATGCCTTTTGGAAATCCAAATATATTACATCTAATGGTTCCACTTTATCTATCCTGCTAGTTACCTCCTCAAGGAATTCTAATAAATTTGTTAGGCATGATTTCCCTTCCATGAAGCTATGTTGACTCTTATTGCACAGGACTCTGCTTGATTATATTATGTATTGCTAAATGCTCTGCTATTACATCCTTTATAACAGACTCTAACATTTTCCCAATGACAGATGTTAAGCTAACTGGTCTAAAGCAACCTGTTTTTTATCTCCCTCCCTTTTTGAATAAGGGTGTTACATTGGCAGTTTTCCAATCCTCCGGGCTTTTTCCAGAATCTAAGGATTCACAGAAGATTACTACCGGTGCATCCACTATCTCTGTAGCTACTCCCTTTAAGATCCTAGGATGCAACCCATCAGGTTCAGGGGACTTATTGGCCTTTAGCCCCATTAGTTTCCCTAGTATGTTTTCTCTAGTGACAGTTATTATATTTATTTCCTCCCCCTCTTTTGCCCCTTGATTATTTAGTATTGGAATGCTATTAGTGTCTTCTACCTGCCAAAATGAACAATTTCACATTTTCACACATTACACACCATTTGCCAGATCTTTGCCCACTTATTTAACCTATCTTGTCACTTTGTAGCCTCCTTACATCCTCTTCACAATTTACTTTCCTACCTATCATTGTGTCGGCTGCAAATTTAGCAACCATTCCTTTGGTCCCTTCATCCAAGTCATTTATATAAATTGTAAAAAGTTGAGAACCCAGCACTGATCCCTGTGGCACCTCATGCCAACCAGAAACAAAAACCATTTATGCTGACTCTCTGCTTCCTGTTAGCTAGCCAATCTTCTATCCATGCCAATATGTTACCCCCTACACCATAAGCTTTTATTTTCTGCAATGACCTTTGATGTGGCACTTTATCAAATGTCTTCTGGAAATCTAAGTACAGTACATCCACTGGTTCCCCTTTATCCACAGCACATGTGACTCCTTCAAAGAACTCCAATAAATTTGTTAAACTTGATTTCCCTTTTACAAAACCATGTCGACTCTGCCTGTCTGCCTTGAATTTTTCTAAGTGCCCTGCCATAACATCTTTAATAATACCTTCTGACATTTTCCCTATGACAGATGTTAGGCTATTTGGCCTATTGCTCCCTACTTTCTGTCTCCCTCCCTTTTTGAATAAAGGAGTTATATTTGCCATTTTACAATCTAATGGAACCTTCCCCGAATCTAGGGAATTTTGGAAAATTAAAACCAGTGCATCAACCATCTCACTAGTCACTTCTTTCAAGACCTTAGGATGAAGTCCAGCCAGACCTGGAGATTTGTCAGGCCGCAGCCCCAACAGTTTGTTCAATACCACTTCTCTTGTGATTGTAGTTTTCCTGAGTTCCTCCCTCCCTTCCATTTCCTGATTTACAGCTATTTCTGGGATGTTACTTGAGTCCCCTATAGTGAAGATCAAAGCAAAATATCTGTTTAATTCATCCGCCATCTCCCTATTTTCCATTATCAATTCCCCAGACGCACTCTCCATAGGTCCAATGCTCACTTTGTTAACTCTTTTCTTATTTAAATATCTATAGAAACTCTTACAATCTGTCTTTATGTTACTAGCTAGCTTTCTCTCATTCTCTAATGTTTCCTTTTATATTAATCTTTTTGTCATTCTTTGCTGCTCTTTATATTCTTTCCAATCTTCTGACCTGCTGCCCGTCTTTGTGTAATCATATGCTTTTTCTTTGAGTTTCATACTGTCTTTAACTTTTCTAATTAACCACAGATGGTGGGCCCTCCCCTTGGGATTTTTCTTTCTCATTGGAATGTATATATTCTGAGTATTCTGAAATATCCCTTTAAATGTCTGCCACTGAACTTCTATTGACATATCCCTTAACCTCATTTGCCAGTTCACTTTAGCTAGCTCTGCTTTCATGCCCTCTTGGTTGTCCTTATTTAAGTTTAAAATACTAGTCTTGGACGCACTTGTTTCTCTCTCAAAATGAATGTAAAATTCAATCATATTATGATCGCTGCTACCTAGGGGTGCCTTCACTAGGAGGTTATCAATTAATCCTGTCTCGTTGCTCAATACCAGATCTAGTATAGCCTGCTCTCTGGTTGGCTCCAGAATGTGCTGTTCTAAGAAACTGTCTTGAAAACATTCTATGAACTCCTCATCTATGTTACCTTTGCCCACCTGATTTTTCCAGTCTATATGTAGATTAAAATCCCCCATGATTATTGCTGTACTTTTCTGGCAAGCTCCCATTATCTCTTCTTTTATACTCTGTCCTTCTGTGTAGTTACAATTAGGGGGCCTGTACACCTCTTCCACAAGTGACTTCTTGCCTTTATTAGTCCTCATCTCAACCCAAACTGTTTCTATATCCTGGTTTCCTTAACTTAGGTCATCTGTCTCTAATGTGCTAATACCATCAATAATTAACAGAAGCACTCCTCCACCTTTTCTTAACTTCTTGTCCTTTCTAAATGTCATGTACCCTTCAATATTCAGTCCCAATCTATGTCATCCTGCAGCCATGTCTCTGTAATGCCTATCAGGTCGTACTTATTTAGTTCTATTTGCAGTATCAGTTCATCTGTTTTGTTTTGAGTGCTACGTGCATTTAGGTACAGAGCCTTTAGTTTTGTCCTTTTATTATTTTTGTAGCGTCTAGCGTTATCTGCTGATTCACTCTTAGAATTGTACTCTTTGTCCCTTCCTGTTACAGTCTGTTTATCATTCCCCATATTAATACCAATTTCTCTTGCCTTGTCTCTACTCTTTGGTTTACCACATCTTCCCAAATTTGATCCCTTGCCCCCACTATTCAGTTTAAAACTCTCTCTACTTCCCTAGTTAGGCTCACGAGGGCATGATTCAGGCATAGACTGAGCCAACAGTACAGATCCCACTTTCCCCAATTCTTGTGCCGGTGCTCCACAAACCGGAACCCACTTCTCCCACGTCAGTCTTTGAGCCACACATTCATTTCTATAATCTTATTTGTTTATGCCAATTTGTACGTGGCTCAGGTAATAATCCAGAAATGATTACCTTTGAGGTTCTGCTTCTCAATTTGGTGCCTAGCTCCTCATACTGACTATACAGAGCCTCCTTCCTCATCCTGCCAATGTCATTGGTAACTATATGGGCCACAACTACTGGATCCTTCCCCTCCCAGTGCAAGTTCTTCTCCAGCCCTGAGCAGATGTTCTGAACCTTGGCACTGGGCAGGCAACAAAGCCGTCTGGACTCTTGCTCTTTGCTACAGAGAACAGTGTCAATCCCCCTTACTATACTGTCCCCTACTCCCACTACATTCCTTTTTGCTCCCCCCACTTGCTTGGCTTCCTTTGCTCATGCTGAGTTTGCTCACCCACCCTACAGCCCCTCCTCTCATCCAAACAAGCTGAGAGAACCTCAAACCTGCTGGACAATTGCAGAGGCTCACACTCCAGCACTCTTGCCCTCTGGGTCCCCTAACCTGCCTCACTCGCAGTCACACCCTCCTGGCCCTGACCACTGACCAAATCAGAAGACCCTATCCTAAGTGGTATGACTGCCTCCTGGTATAAAGCATCCAGTTACCTTTCCCACTCCCTGATGTGTCGCGGAGTCCACACCTCAATGACTCTGAGCTGAGGTACCTAAAGCCGCATTTACTGCAGATGTGTTTGACCTGGATCACAATGTTATCCAGGAGCTCCCACATGCTGCAGCCTTGACACATCACCTGTCCTGCCATCCTTAATGTGTTTTGAATAATTACTTAATATTAATCACTTATTTAATGTTGTTTTCTTATATATTTGATTAACTTATCCACCAAATTGTGTATTATTTTAAACCTTAGGGATAGAGCTTACCCACTTACCAGATACTCACCAAACAGATAGCTCCCTTCCCTATAGTAGAGCAAGAACCAATTTCTATGGGGTGGGAAAGATAGAAAAAGAGGAAGCAAACACCACCTCACCCAACTCCAAGGGAAGAATATTCCCCACCCCCCAGTTGGAGGGGTTGTGCAGGGGCAGGCGGGGTTGGCCTGATTGGTGCCCCCGATCGGGTCCACGCCGCCATTTTATGTGGGTGGGCCAATTAAGGCCCGCCCAGAGTGATGCGCGCCCAGAAGGCCGAATGCTCTGTGTGCGGGTGGGGGTGAGAATTCCCTGAGTCGGGGCCTGTGCTCTTTCGCGCGTGCACATGAAGTTTTAAAAAGCTGAATAAAGAAAAGAAAAAATTTTAAGACATGTCCCCTCATGTGACATTATCACGTGAGCTGGGACACATCAATGAATTTTTAAAAAACTTTTATTCAATTTATAAATACTTCATGAAACCTCATCCTGCCCGTGGATGAGGTTCTATGAAAAACACGAAGGCCGCCTGGGCTCTTGGCCTGACCCCCGCCAACCTTAAGATTGGACGGGCAGCTTAGTTTATTGGTTTAATTAGTTTTTAAATGGCCTTAGTGGACCTTTGACAGTTTGGTGGGTGCGCAGCTGACTTGGCCAAACTGAAAATCTAAATAACGTGTGGTGATGTCAGGACGCACACCCAACGTCATCCCGCCTCATTTTATGTCTTGGCAAGCGGGCCCCGCCCCCACTTGCCAAGCCAAAAATTCTGGCCCAAGTCTTCACTCAATTTGTCAAGGCTGCACTAATGAACCCTAAATTTATAGTAAACTGAACTGAGGCTACAGTAACCAGGTTCAGCCAGTTAGCTAATTAATGACTCAGCTTCTACAGCTGAGAGTGAGTTTACCCTGTCTAAACTGCAAGAAAGAACTTAACCTGCTTACACAGTACTTCCCATTTACTGCTAATTACAGACTAGATTAGATTTTAAGAGCAAAATTTAAGAACAAAAGTAACACTTAAAGCTCCCCTCTCACCAAACTCCAAGTCTTCACTGAGTTTGTTAGTTGCACTCTGTTTTCATGTTTTGTACACGTGTGTATCTCAGTGCACCCTCTTCTGTTTATTGGTTTAACACATACTTAGGAAAATGCAGAATAATCCACTTACAATTCAGGTTCCACTCGGGTATTTTATTTTGCTTCATGTGCATTTAGTAACTTGTAAGTGGTTGAACCATAACATAAATAAATAAATAAATTGATACAGTGCCCTGTCACATTGTCAAAATGGGCAAATTACATTTTTGAATTGCCAATTACATAATGTGTTATGTAAGCAAAGGCAGCAGCTAATGGTGGGCCAGGCGCTAGGCTCTAGTCTGGGACTCTTTGCTAGAACAATCCAAAAGCTAATCTCAATGTGGTGCTTAATCATCTGCTTCAAGTGGAAGGAAGAATGTTCAGAGATATGTGGAGGAGGCAGAGAATGGCACTTGGTGAATTGCTTATTTGGAGAGCTGGTGCAGACACAATGGGCTGAATGGCCCCCTTCTGTGTTGTCAAGTGTCCATCCAATATTCCATTAAAAGATGCAATAGGTTCCGTTTATGATAACTCTGCATAAAAATATTTCTCCTGGCCTCTCTCCTCATTTTCTCAGTTTAGCTTCAATTTGTAAATTTTATATAATTCACTTTCTGACCAAAATAAATAGTCTTAGCATATACAACTACAGCTGTACTGCAGAAGTACTGTAGTATTGATGGTGCTGTTTTTCAGATGAGACTTTAAACCAAGTTGGTGATCCCAGCTGCACACAAAGGATCCCATGGCACTATTTCAAAGAAAAACAGTGCAGTTCTCCCCGATGTCTTAATCAATATTTATCCCTCAACAAATATCACAAAAAGGAAACAGATTATGTGGTCATTGTCAAATTGCTGTTTGTGGGAGCTTACTGTGGGTGAATTGGCTGCTGAGTTCCCTACATTGCATAAATGGCTACCAAAAAAAAGTACTAATTACCAGTGAAGCACTTATGGACATTCTGAGGTTGTGAAAGGCATTATATAAATGCAAGCCTTTTTTTAACTAGTAACATTTATACAGCATCTTTAAAACAGCAAAACAAAACAAGTTACTTCACTGAGGTGCAAGGAAAAACCTTTCACCATTTTAATAAATTTCTACGAAATTGCTTCAGCCCTCTCTGGCAAAGTGGAAGTGGCCTCCATCTTCTGAAGAAACTTCTTGTAACTGTAGACTTCCATTGCTGGCATTTCCTTGGTGAATCTTATCTGCTTTTTATAGTGCTCATGTCTCTTCTATTACTGGACTCCCAAAATTACAGAGAATGTTCTAACTGCGTCCCAACTAATGTTTTGCACAAGCATTTTATTTCATTATCTAAAAGGACAAGGGCAGCTGGAGTTCAGGAGAGCACCATCACCTCCAAGTTCTCCAATTCCACACACCACTCAAACTAGGAAATATATCGCTGTTCCTTCATTGCTTTTGGGTCAAAATCCTGTAACTCCCTAACTTGGAGCATACTGGGAGCCCCCTTCAGCACCCAGTGTGCACAATGATTCTCGAAGGTGGCTCACCACTACCTCCTAAAGGAAACCAGAGATGGGCAATAAATGATGACCATATTCTCAAGAATGAGTGACAAAAGTAACAGTTTTCATTAGTAGGAATACCAGAGGATCCCGATTTAAGATAATTGGCAAAGGGATGAGAGGGGAGATGAGATTTTTAAAAAAAAATGTGGCAAGTTGTGATGATCTGGAATGCTGAACCTGAAAGTTTGCTGGAAGATGATTCAATAGTAACTTTCAAAAGGGAGTATGCTTACAAAAGAAAAAAATTGCATCACTATTGGGAAAGACCGGGGCAATAGGGCTAATTGGATTGCTCCACAGGTTTTTTTAGTAACTAATTCTCAGGATGTGATTTAAGGTGTTTGACAAACAACCGAAAGTTACACAAGAAAACATTTTTTTATGCAGTGAATGGTTAGGATCTGGAATTCACTGTCTTAAAGGATGGTGGAGGCAGATTCAATTGTGGCTTTCTAAAGGGAATTGGATGAGCACCTGAAGATAAAAAAATACATGTAGGGTTATGGGGGAAAAAGGGTGGGGGAATAGGATTGGATGAATTGCTCTTGAAGAGAGCCTGCACAGACATGATGGACCAAATGGCCTCCTTCTGTGCTGTAACAATTCTATGATTATATGTGGTGTCACTGGCAGGACTCAAATTTACTGACCAATCCTGTTTTCCCTGGGAAGGTGGTGGTGGGACAACTGAATGGTTTGCTAGGACACATCAGAAGGGCATTGTTGCTGGAGGACTGGAGTCACATATTGGCTATACTGGGTCAGAACAACAGATTTAGTGGAGTGAACCACAAGGGTTTTTAATTACAATCCTACTGCATCATGGCCACTTTTACAGATAACAGCAATTTCTTCATAACTTAATTCAAATTCTCAAAGTGCCATGGTGGGATTTGAACTGGTTATTAGTCCAGAGACATTACCTCAATATTACCAACAAAAGAATAACGAGCAGTTAAGGCAGCAGCATTTAAAATATGGTCAAAGGGTCAACCATGGTCCACCTCCCCTTTCTCTCTGCTCTGAAGATTTATTGTGCCAAATGTTCCTTGTGCTGTCAGAAGAGGTAAGTGGAGTCACACTAGTCCTCAATATATTATTAAAGTAAAATCTGAGCTACAAAATGGATCTTGGTTCTAATTATTTGTGAAGGTTTATTTTTTTTTAAAAAGGAGTTGTATACAACCTCAACCTTGTTCTCACCTGAGCAATGAACATATTTCCTTTCCAGCAGGGGTCACTAGTTGGCCATCAGGAGCAGGAGCCGACTTTTTCTCTCTCTCTCTCCCTGTGCCAACTGCAACACCACTACTGCCACCTGGAGTTTAGATTTGTTAACACAGCAAAGGCTGGGGATCAAACCTTCAATCTTGCTCTCTCTCGTCTGTTTGGTTTGCTAACATAATAGGTGGTGCATTCATGAATTGAGCCAGTGGGGGACCTGGAAAGAAAATTTTTGCTGTATTATAAAATACCTCTTTTGGAGGGACAGTAACATTTGATTAAATTCACTGGTGTTTAGTGGGTTATATACTGATCAAAGCATGTTGCTGCCAATTGACTGCCAATTTTTTAAAATCAATTATTTCCAAGCCATATTTGGGGTGAGACATTGAGTGCTCTTTGAGAGATCACAATGTTTTTTTTATTCATTCATGGGATGTGCACATTGTGCATTTATTGCTCATCCCTAATTGCTCTTGTTCAGAGGGCAGTTAAGAGTCAACCACATAGCTGTGGGTCTGGAGTCACATATTGGCCAGACCAGGCGAGGACAGCAGATTTCCTTCCCTAAAGGACATTCGTGAACCAGATGGGTTTTTACAACAATCGAAAATGGTTACATGCTCATCGTTACACTTATAATTCCAGATTTTTAAATAAATTTTTATTTTTATTGAATTCAAATTCCACCACCTGCTGTTGTGGGATTCAAACCCAGGTCCTGAGAGCATTACCTTAGGTCTCTAAATTATTAGTCCAGTGACAATACCACTACACCATCACCTCCCCCCAGTGTGAGGAAAGACTTCCTCCTCCTTCAGGTGCTATTGCTTTCTGCAGTATGGCTGACCAGGAAACTTTCCTGATCTTATCGCCTGCCACCAGGTGTAATGGAAGGATTTACCAGCTTATAACCAACTGTTAGGACACCTTCCATAATCATCAAGTCCTGAAGTGGGGCTTAAACAAGGAGCTTCTAGCCCAGAGGTAGGGGCACTACCACTGTGCCATAAGACTCCTCAGAGGGTTGACCATAAATTCCGCAAACATAAAATAGGCACAATGATAATCAATTTAACAGGGCAGAGCTCTGAGTATGATGCTATGGTGTTTGGGCAGCTGCTAAATTGAACAAAGTTTTTCTCTAGGCGTTCTAGCGACACCTTGAAATTAGTGCAGGTCTGCACCCATTTCTGCCCTGGATTCCTAAATGTGGTTAGACTAGTTGGAGCTTAAACCAAATTCACTCCCTCCCTCCTTCCCAGACTTATCGATCGGTCTTGAAGCCCATCAAAATAAGACCCTGATAGGTGAGCTGCACCACGGTACCAGCAGCTCACTGAAACGATGAGGAAGGGGAACCAAGGACCAATTTTTGAGGTCCTCAGCTCTTAGTCCTGGCCTGGCATAATTGCCGTGTGCCACAAGAATCAATCCAATGTTGGGAGTTGTAGAATTTCTACCTTATAGAGCTACTTGATGAGAGGATAGATGTGGGGAAGGAGAAGATATAGTTGATGTGATGTAACTGGACTGTCAGAAATCCTTTAATGAAGCACTACTGCAGGAGACTACTGGAGATGATTACAGGATATGCAGTTAGCGGAGAGGTAGCAAATTAGGTTAGAAACAGGTCAAAAAGGAAAAATGTAGTAGAATGTAAGGGCTGTTGCTCACAGTGGATGTAAGTGGGTGGCGATGATATCCTACATGATTCTGTTCTGCAATTGCTACTGTTCATTGTGTAATCAATAATTTCAAAGACCTGCATTTCTCTAGCACCTTTCAACACCACAGAAGTTTCAAAGTGCTTTACAGCCAATGAAGTATTTTGAAGTGTGATCACTGTTGTACTGTAGGAAACCTGGCATCCAATGTGCACACAGCAAGCTCCCACAAGTTCCCCAATGACCAAATAGTCAGTTTTTGTCATGTTGTTTGAAGGATAAATATTGGCCAGGACACCATGGATAACTCTCCTGCTCTTCTTTGAAACAGTCCCATAGGATATATTATACCTAAAAGAGGGCAGATGGGGGTCTCAGTTTAACATCTCATCTGAAAGAGCTTACAGGGCTAGTGTAGAATATGGATAGGTAAAAAATGGCTTGTGGAATTCAATGGCAAATGACAGATTTTAATAAAAGAAAGAATAATGATTATACCATGAATGGCAGAAGCTGGATGATGTGGAAAAGCAGTGGGATCTGAGGTACAAGTTCAAGACATTAAATTCTATAATTAAAAGCCACACCTAAAGTGCATAAGGCAATGAAAAAAGCCAATAGGATAATGGATTGTATGACAAGAGGCATAGAATATAAATATTGAGACATAATAGAAAATCTATAAAACTAAACCTTAATAAGATCATAGTTAAGACTTTGAGCAGTTTTGGGCTCCATTCTATAAGAATGATGTCGAGACAATAGAGGGGGTACCAGAGATTCACTATGATGATGCTTGGTATGAGGAGATACAAATATGAGGGTAGGGCTGATATGGTCAGGCTGTTCTCATTAGACCAGAGGACATTAAGGAGACCTTCCCCTCCCCTTTCAACATTCTGAAGGGAATGTTCTCTGCACAATATCCTGATCCACTCTTCCATCACCCCCTCCACCTTCCCGTGAAAACACTGGAAATTCAACACCTACACTTTAATCTCCTTCCCACAGTCAAGGCCCCTAAACACTCCTTTCTAGGTAACTTGTACCTCTTTCGATTTAGTTTACTGTATTCGCTGCTCACAATTCGGTGTCCTCTACAATGGAGTGACCAAACGCAAGTTGGGTGATCAGTTAAATGATAACATCCCTTCATTCCACAAGCAAAACCCTGAACTTCTGAGTGCCTGTCATTTTAATTCTTCACCCTACTCCCATCTATCTGCCCTCGGCTTCCTACACTGTTCCAACGAAGCTCAACAGAATCTTGAGGAATAGCGCATCGATTAAGTACTTTACAGTTTTCCAGACTCAACACGGAGTTTAACTATTTCAGATCTTAGCCTCTCCCACCAACAGCTTCACTCCAAAAAAAATGGGAATGATTCTTATATTGCCATATACACCACCTCTAGACACATTTCACTTTTTTATTGCTTCCCATTATCACCTCATCATTTAATCTCTCTTGCCTTCCTTTCTATTACAAATCACCTCTTTCATTTTTCCTTTTTCTTCCTACCCTTCCCGGCCTCTGCACTTGCTTCAACTTATTGCGGCTCTGACATTTTTCAGTTCTGACAAAAGGCCTAAAATATTAACCTTGTTTTTCTCTCCATAGATGCAGCCTGAATATTTTCAGCATTTCCTATTTTTATTTGAAATTTGGCAGAAGCGTTTAAAACTATGACGAAATAGGTTAGATTGAAACCGATGGTTTCCAGTGGTTGAGTGTGTCTGGAACAAGGGGACATAGATGTAAGATTCAACGGAAGAGAATTAGGTTGAAGAAAATGGGAATAAAAGGATTGAGGTCACATGGAATTAGGACTATTGCTCAAATGGAGGATAATACATGCTGGTTGGACTGGTAGGTTCTCAACATTGGAAATCAAAATCATGTGGTTTCTTTAATGGGTGGCGAATCTGACATTTGCACCCTGGGCAGCAATTTGAAAATCTACCCCATAACTTCTATGTAAAAGGATGCTGCATTTGTCTGTATAACAACAGTCATATAGTATCTGCATCATTCATTGTATGTAAAAAGCCCTGTGTTGCTCCTGAAAAATAAAGTGTGATATAAATGCACATCATAATTTCTCATTGACTGCAAGTTGCAAAGGGATAAGCAAACAGAAAATCAAATAGTGCAGACAAGGCACGGTGACAATGTTTTTCCAGTGTCTGCTGCATTCAGCGTACTGAAGGAGAGCTGTCAGTGGTTCGTAATGAGCAGTATTCATCCCCTGCTAATTTTTTTGAATTGAGAGGCCAGAGGTCGTTCAAGCACCTGTATATCAGAGACCAAACAACACGTCACTGTCAATATAGATCAAACAAGTTGAAAGTCAAGCACTCGACAACAAGGCCAAATGCCTATAAACATGCTTTAAAGCTCCTTGCTTGCAGCACTGAACACAAATATTCCTTTTGAAATCATTCTTCATCAGTCCAGCCAGCTGGCTTGGAGCTTCACCTTTCCCAACACCCAGCAAATAACTACCGAGATTTGTTTTCTTCAACAACCTTACAAACATTCTTGGGGCTACTCTCATTACCACCACCCATGTCATGGCTGAAAGATATTTGCGATCTGTAAGCGCCATCTTCTGTCTGATCACTACATGTTCTTCCCAGTGAAATAGATCCAGCTGGGCACCTGGAAGGGATGGGACCACATTTCCTACTTCCTCAGACATTTTTTCTTTCTATAATATCCAGGATGTGGATGCATTTGAAAAAAAATAAAAGGAGTGAAAAATAATTGAAGTAATCCTCATTGATGCCACTATGGTCAGCCAATGGGTAGTGCTGCCACCTTGGAGTCAGAGGTTGTGGGTTCAAGTCCCTCCCAGAGACTTAAACACAGGTTCTAGGCTGACACTAGTACAGTTCTAAGGGAGTGCTGTCTTTCGGATTAGATGTTAAATTGAAGCCACAGCTACCTTCTAAAGGAGATGTAAAAGACCTCATGGCATTATTTTGAGGAGAAGTATGGGATTTCTCCCAAGTCCTACAAATTACCCCTCAACCCACTAAAAATCTGGTCATTCTCACATTGCTGCTTGAGAGACCTTGCTAATGTGACTGCTGTATTTCTCACAAAAGACAGTGACTACTTTAAAATTAATGACCTCATAATAAAGGAGCCTGCAGGCAATAGTGATAACATAATAGATTTTCACATTCAGTTTGAGGGTGAGAAGTGTGAGTCGAAGACTAGTGTCTTAAAATTAAATGAAGGCAATTACAAGGGTATGAGGACAGAGTTGGCTAAGGTAAACTGGGAACATGGGTTAAAAGGCAGTCAGTAGAGAAAAAGTGGCAGACATTTAAGGAGATATTTCACAACTCTCAGCAAAGATATATTCATCCCATTGAGAAAGAAAAACAGATGGATGCACCGTGGCTAACTAAGGTTAAGGATAAAATCAAATTGAAAGAAAAAGCATACAATACTGTGAAGATTAGTGATAGGTCAGAGGATTGGACAGATTTTGGAAACCATAACAATGACTAAAAAAATGGAGAAATTAGAGTATGAAAGAAAGCCAGCTAGATATATAAAAACAGAAGAGATACAAGTATTTAAAAAGGAAAATAATAACTAAAGTGAGCATTTGTCCCTTAGTGGGTAAGATTGGGGAATTAATAAACAGGAAACAAGGAAATGGCGGAAGTGCTGAACAGGTAGTGTGTCAGCCTTCACTGTAGCAGACAAAAAACATTCCAAGAATACTTGAAAATTAAGAGTGAAAAGGGAGGGAGGAATTTAAAACATTCATGTTCACTAGGGAAAGGTATAGGGAAAACTATTAGAACAAAAGGTTGATAAATCCCCTGGACCTGATGGCTTTCATCCTAGGGTCTTAAAATAAGTGACTGCAAAGATGGAAGATTGCAACCAATGCATCTGCTAAAATTCCCCACATTCTGGAATGGTCTCAACAGATTGGAAAATTGCTAATGTAACACCTCTATTCAAGAGAGGGGGAGACAGAAAGCAGGAAACTATATGTTAGCCTAACATCTGCCATAGAAAAAATGCTAGAATGCATTATTGAGGTGGTAATAGCAGGACATTTAGAACATCATAATGCAATCAGGCAGAATCGACATAGATTTGTGAAAGGGAAATCATGTTTGACTAATTTATTATGAGTTCTTTGAGCAAGTAACAAACAAGGTGGATTAAGGAGAACCTGTACATTTGGTATACTTGGATTTCCAAAAGGCATTTAATAAAGTGCCACATCAAAGGTGACTACACAACATAAGAGCTCATGGTGTTTAGGGTAACATATCAGCACAGGATAGAGGATTGGTTAGCTAACAGGAAGCAGAGAGTAGGAATAAATAGGTAATTTTCTGTTACTAGTGGAGTGCCAGGGCCTCAGCAATTTAGGATCTATATCAATGACTTGGATAAAGGTACCAAATTTCTGGTAGCTAAATTTGCTGATGACATAAAGATAGATAAAGAAGGTAAGTTGTCAAAAGGAGGTAAAAAGCATCTACAAAGGACTTAATTTAGGTTGAGTGAGTGGGCAAAATATTTACAGATGAGTATAATGTGGAAAAACATGAACTTGCTCACTTTGGCAAGAAGAAAAGCAGTATATTATTTAAATGGAGCGTGCATGCAGAACTCTGCAGCACAGAGGGGTTTGGGTGTCCTGGTACACGAATTACAAAAAGTTGGTATGCAGTTGCAGCAAGTGATTAGAAAGTTAAATAGAATATTTAGTGTGAGGGGAATCAAGTATAAGAGTAGGGAAGCGTGGTTGCAGCTGTACAGGGCCTTAGTTAAACTGTATCTGGAGTACTGTGTATAGTTTTGATTTCCTTTAAAGATATAATTGTATTGGAAACAATTTAGAGAAGGTTCACTTGCCTGATTCCTTGGATGAAAGACTTATTTTAGGAGGAAAGTTGGAGTTAGAAGAATGAGAGGTGATCTATTGAAAATTATAAGATCATGAGTGGACTTGACATGTGGCTGCTGAGAGGATGTTTCCCCTTGTGTAGGAGGCTAGAACTAGGGGACAGAGTGTAAAAATTAGGGGTCTCCCATTTAAAACTGCAAAGAAGAGAATAAGGCCATTAATCTGTGGAATTTTTTTCCCCATGGAGCAGTGGAGCTGGATAATTGAATAGGTTGAGTTAGATAGATTTTTGATCGACAATGGAGTCAAGGGTTATATGGGGGGACAGATAGGAAAGTGGAGTTGAGGTCACGATCTTATCAAATGGTAGAGCAGTCTTGAGGGGCCAAATGACTTACTTCTAGTTATGTAAAATTTGGCTTTGATGCACTTCAAAATAGCCAGAAATTGTGAAAGGTGCCATGTAACCATAAATCTCTATTAAATGCCCTGCCCGGCAGAGTCGAAACTACAAAGAACTGGGCAGAAGCACTTCTGTAGTAATACCAGATTTTGGAAAGAGGAGGAACAAAGACTGATTAGCATTCCAATACCTTCTCATCACCCATATCACCATAGTTTCATCCATGTTATTTGATACTGTGCCATTGAGACCAATTGCTGTTCCCTACTAAGTTAACTGATCTCACCAAGCGGGGGGGGGGGGGGGGGGGGGGGGGGGGGGGGCACTTAGAAGCTAAAGTTTGCACTTGTGAACTAAGGAAAGGAAACAGAAGCTACAGTTCCTGCTGCTGGATTGTAGAGTGCAGAGGAAAAAAATGATAAAAGATGGCCCCAGGACCAGCTCTAGGTCTTGAGATTAATTTCATTGAAACAAGGAATACTGCAAAACCAGATCCTAAAAGCATTGATAAATCAGTGTAAGCAGTGGGGAATTGTGGGATCATCCACTTTGGATTCAAGAAAGATAAAATTAAGTGTATTTGTTAATGGTGAGAGTCTAGGAACTAGTATACATGAAACAGAGGGATTTGGGTGTCCAGGTACACAAATTACTAAGGAGGGCGGGCAGGATAACATCCATTTTCTCAAAGGATCTTTCATTAAAGGGACTACGAGAAGGCTTGGATTATATCAAGCTACAGTAACCACAGGAAGGAAGACGACTTGGACTCTCCCCGCAACCCCCTCCCTAGCCCCCGGGTGTCTCACTCTTATCTGGATATCCTGCAGCTGGATCTCAGGGGCTACTCTGATGTGAGCTCTCCTAAGGACATGAAAAGGACAGCCTCTTCAACCAAGCAGGCATAGATGGAAGTGGCTGAGAAAGTCAGCAGCAGGAGTGTCCTCCTCCCAACCTAGAGGAGCCAGGACCTCAGGGCATGACGTGAGTGGCATAACACTTTCATGTAATAAGCCCCTCAGTTTGACTTGCCCGGCATTTTGCTACACAGCACACTTCTACACCTTGTAGCTCACTCATTGCTCTTCCGCATGTGCCTCACATCCCCTTCTGAACAACCAACTCTCACTGACCCTCAGCCTATTGCTCTCTCTCACCAATGCTCCTCAGTGACCTTCTACAAATGCTCTTCTTCCCTCCTTTCCTCAAAGCCACTCACTTCTCCTATCTCCCTTGCAGAAGAAAGCACATAATTTGGTGAGAGGCTGAGTTGTGGTGGGAGGGGGGGACCTTCCAGTGACGGACACTGTATCACCCGTGACAATGTCCACCGGGTCCACTGCAAAGGGGGTCTTGTTCCAGGAGCCTGTAGATGTCAACAGTATCATACTATCCAAACCTGAACCTCCTGAGGCACTGGTAGGGAGAGATATCAAGAAAGCGAAACCTCTGCCTGTAGACCCTGTGTTGGGGTTTCACTCCCTTCCAGAGAGAACTCTGTATCTATGCTATCTGGCCTGTGGAAGGGCATGCAGCTGAGAAGGCAGCTTATGTTTCTACTAATGTTGCTCCTGGAGCAGTTGGCAGTAGTGTGGGTTCTGCCCTTGCCCCTTAGCAGCGGTGGTTCTGCATGATGAAGGCTGGGAGCAGGGAAGTGCAGGTGGAAGTGAGTGAAAGCACTGAAGAGGTGAAGTGCCTGACAAGTTGCTAACAAGTTGGGAAACAGCTTCCATGACTGAGATATCCAGGATTCAGTGCTAAATGACCTTAGTGGAGTCTTAACCACAAATTAATTTACCCTCTGGGCCACAGGGGTGCCCCACCCTCCTTGGGAAAGTCACATCATGGTGGTAACATTACTAGACTAGTAATCCACACTAATGCAACAAAGATACAGGTTCAAATTCCCATGACAGCTGATGGAATTTAAATTCAATGAATTAATAAACCTAGAATAAAGAGCTAGAGTCTCAGTAATAATGATCATGAAACTATTGAATTTTCATAAAATGGTCCTGGTTCATTAGTGTCCTTGAAAGAAAGAATTGCCATCTTTACCTATGCTGACCTACATGTGACTCCAGACTCTCAGCAATGTGGTTGATTCTTAACTATCCTGTGAAATAACCCACTCAGTTGTATAAAACCACTGCAGAAAAGTTGAAAATAATAAAACCAGATGGACCACCCAGCATTGACCAAGGCACAGGAATTAACAAAAGCAAACCCTGCAAGGTCCTCTTCAGAGACCTCGGGGGTACTTGTGCTAAAATTAGGAGAGCTGTACTGTAGACTAGTCAAGTAACAGCCTGCCAGTCACACTCACTGAATCATACCCAGGGTCCTTCATAGCCATCCTGGAGTATGTCCTGTCTCAACAGAACAGACCCACGAAAGGTGGCAGCACAGTGTATAGAGCCAGGAGTGAGTATCCTTGGGAGCCCTTGCTATTAACTGCGGACATAATGAAGTGTCATGGCATTAGGTCAAACATGGGCAAGGAAACCTCTGCTAATTGCCATCTACTGCCCTCCCTCAGTTCGTGAATCAGTGATCCTTGGTGTTGAACGCCACTTGGAAGAAATGCTGAGGGTAGCAAGGACAAAGAATGTACTTTGGGTGAGGGACTTCAATGCCATCACCAAATAGCTTGGTAGCACCAAGACTTACATCCTTCAGAATTCAGCCAGCTCAGTATCTATTAGACTTGGCCTGCAGCTGTCAGTGAGAGAACCAAGAGAGACTTACTTGACCTCATTGTCACCAATCTTACCTGAAAATGCATTTGTCTACGACAGTATTGGTAAGAATGACCACCGCACAGTCCTAGTGGAGACAAAGTCTTGCCTTTACATTAAGGGTACCTGCCTCCAACTGTCTGGCAGTATTCAGCCCACCCACCCAGAGAACTCCGAACAAGCCATCTTAAGGTTGGAACTAAGGCTAGCAATTAAACTAGCAATAACAGCTTTTATCTTTAACATATCTTCCTGGTTATTAGAAAGTTTGAATATTATAGATAATAAGGCTGTGGGTTAGAGGTCAGGAAAGAACATAAAACATGCATTTTTGAAGAACTTTAAAATTTTTTAAAAAATTGTCTACTTTATTTGATGGTCCTGAAAGCCTTTCTCAGCTCATGCTCCTTGCTGTGCAAGGTGCTTCCGTCACACGCATGAGAATCCTTTATTCAGTTAAGATCCTTTTTGTGCAGTGTATGCAAATCTATTTAATGTCACTGCACACTGACACCACAGCCATTTTGTATAGCAATCTATATCACGCCTGGCTGTTTTGTTGAATTAAGGCAATCTCAATATCCTATAAAAACCAATCTGCTGCAAAATTGTGATGCCTGCTCAGTGTGATTTTAAAAAGTCAAAAGTTCTGCTTTGCTTTGCCTTTGGTTTTATATTTAAAAATTTCAGCCACTTTCACTGTTCTAACAAAAGCTTCTTTTAGAGCTTTACATTCGTCATTTCCCCTTGGATAGGGCGGGACAGTTGGGATTACAAACCACAAGTACTGGCATGCTCCACGCATAGCAGGTCTCATCTTCAATCATTACACTACAAGTTCTGGGCACAGATCTACATGGGAGCCTAGACTATCCTGAATCTTCTGCATTAGCAGAGAGGAGACTTTGTAATCATTTTATAGATATATTCAATAATTTTCATTCAAATCTTGAATCACTCTCATGACTAGTTTTAGTTTTGATGGTAATGCTTAGCTTAGTGGAAAACCCAGGATAGAATTTTCATAGATTTCAATAAAGAGGATAAACAAAAAAAGCTGGGGTTGTCATCATTAGTGAAGGTGTTCAAAATCATTGGGGATCTAGACAGAGCAGATAGGGAGATGCTGTTCTTTTTCGTTGAAGGGTCAAGAACCAGACTTAAGGTGATTAGTAAAAGAACCAACGGTGGCATGAAAAACTTTATTAAAAAAAACTTAGTGGTTAGGGTTTGGTATGCATTCTCCAGTGTGGTGGAAGCAGTTTCAAATGTAGCTTTCAAGATGAAATTGAATGAGCGCATCTACAGAAAATAATTGCTGGGGTACAGCCAAAGGGCAAAGGAGTGGGACTTGCAGAGAGTTGCTCTTGCAGACAACTGGCACAGGCATGGTGGACTGAATGGTCTCCTTCTGTGCTGTGACCATTCTATGATTTTTTCAAATAAATCCAATGGTAGTACATACAATCTAACCAATCCAACGTTTCATTCTGAAAATTACAGCTAATCTGAGAGGCAATCTTGAGTTAGCAACATAGATGGAACTGGAATGCTTTTAAAAACAAAGGGGAAGTAGGTTTGAATCTACCATTAAAGTAAGGATCATTGTAAAACAAAGTGTTAAACTGAATACAGAAACAGCCTTGGCAAGAAGGAAGCTCTCAGTACACCGCTGGTCTTTGAAATTCATATAAAAAATGCCAAAGAACTCTACTAAAACTATTCATTCTTGGGATGTGAGCATGGCAGACAAGATGGTGGTGGCAGACCATCTTTTTTGAACCACTGCAGTCTGTTCTTTGGAGCAGACTGATGCAATTGAGTGGGTTTACAAGGCCACTTTTAACAGCCATGTTAGTAGGATGAATAAGTCAGACTGCACAAGAACGTCAAAGTTTTGTTCCACAAAAGGTGTGGGTGAGCCAATGGAGTTTTATGGAACAATCAATCCATTTTTTTTTTTACTTCAAATTCTCAAACAGCATTGGTGGGATTTGAACTCATTTTCCCTGAATTAGTGGTTGAAGTTTTTTTTCGATTGCTACCCCAGTAACAACAGGCTGTGCTCTTGTGAACCTGTTGCTGCTTTGACAGTTCACTAGGGTTCTTGCATTGTCCAAATGCTGCCTTCTTCAGATAAGTGCAATTAAAAGGCAGGACCAAGAAATTATCTTACTGATTTAATCAGTAATTGGCAAGTTACTGGGAAGGATCATTAGAGAAGTATTGTAGTATTAGAAGTATTAGAGAAATAGAAGTATTAGAGAAGCCTCAACAGAGAAGAGGCTAGGCTGTCAGTATGGCTTGTAGAGAAAGTGATTATTTTCAAGGCAGGTATTAGGGTGGTGGATGTAGATATCCCAGTTGACATTTGATTTTTCAAAAGGCCTTGACAAGGTACTACACAATAGGCGTTGATCCCTGTGGAATTAGCAAGCAGATTTTGGGACGGATAAGGAATCTGTTGGATTCTCAGACAGAATGCTAAATACTGTCATTAATGATGCTGCTGCTGCTTGGGGACTAATTATGAGCAAAGTTCCACAGTTATTGTTTTTTTAGGGCCATTACTAATGACCTAGCTGGTTACCCATAATACAAGATATGTGCAGTTAGATTAGGTGATCAAAAAACTGAATACAGGCAGATTGAGATGCAATGGAGAATTGGGAGCCACAAATGGAAGATACCATTTTGACCCTTCGCAATGACAAACTTCTAATATACAAAAAGAGAACATTGATTAAAAGCCAAGGATAATATTGTATTTGCACAAAATTCCCCAAGTGATCAAATCCAATGTGCCTTCACTCTAGGCATAGGGGAAATATTTTGGAACCAACTGTATTTAAATTTTCAAACACTGTAGCATCAATCATAATATTCCCTCACACCTTCAGGAAACTTATACTTCTAAGATGAATAAACAGAGATTGTTTCCTCTGGCTGAGGAATCAAGAGCATGGGGACTGATCATTTAATAGAGAGGAGAAACTTCTTCATTCAGTTGTGAATCTTTGGAATTCACTACCCCAGAGGGTTGTGGATGCTCCATCACTGATTTATATTTAAGGCTGGGATATACAAATTTTTGGTCTCTGGGGGAAATAGAGGGATATTGAGAGTTGGCAGGAAAGTGGAGCTGAAGCCCAAGATCAGCCATGAATGTACTGAATGATGGAGCAGGCTTGACAGGCCAAATGGTCTACTTCTGCTCCTATCTCGCGTTCTTGTATTTTCAGTCCTGTGGTCCAGTTGCAATTTTTCACTTGGCCTTACCAGGCCTAATAAAAATAATATACACTGTTCAAGCATCATATAGTTCAGGTCTCCCCTGGGTTCCTTCCTTATTTTGATGCAGACTTTTTTTTTTAAAAACGCATTTTATAACATTATGCAAAAATTAACATGACTCCACACAAACACTTTCAGAAAAAGTGTGAAGCAACCATTGTCAGGGGAGTCATCAGCTTTGGGTCAGAGCTAGAGGCTTCAAGCCCCTTGCTGAAACTCGAATATGTAATACTGGCCGACAGTTTAGTACAGCAACAAGGGTCAGTTGTATTGTTCAAGATCGTATCTACCTGTAATATACTCAAACCAAAATAGGTTTTTAAAAAAGGGAAAATCAAATCGAAAATACTAAATTATAATGAAATTCACCAAATTTAAAAAATAGGGATTAAATTGAGAGATGTTCGTTAGGCAAAATGTGTTGTTCAGTTGCCTTGAAGCAGTGATGGTGGGATTCTTATAGTAATTGTATTAAATACCTGCGTAGCTTGCTAGGTCACTTCAGTAGTATAAATTCAATCACATTGATTGGAAGCTGGAGCCACATGTAAGCAAAAACCATGTAGGGGTGGAAGGTTCCTTTCTCTCAAGGACTTTAAAGGACCAGTTGAATTATCAATAACTGCCCAGCAATTTGTGGTAATTATTTTTCTAGCCTACAGCTAAGCAGATTCAGTTAATATAATCTGCAATGATTTACTTGTTTTTGTACACAGTATACACTCAGTCTCAACTTTAACAGAAACCTATTTCATACTCCAAAACAATAACACTTAGGTGAAATATTTCTCCAGGGGATGTAGGAGTAGGCTAAGAAACCAGCTCTGAAGCCAATGAACTCAGTTTCTATTTTTCAATTATCCGTTAAGACTTTATTGCTCTCTACCCTTCTCCAAGGCAATAAAACAAGCCAAGTACTGTTCCATGTCCAAGGCACTAAGATGTTGCTCTCCTCCAAAACGTGGGAATCTAGACCAGTGAATGCTGCAATAAAATTCCTTAGCTTTGAGGTATTATGACTGAAGTAGAGATTTTTGTGGTAGCTTTCCATGCACTTGGTTTACCTCTTTCACCACATTCACCACCACAACCACCCTGAAGGCTTTAAATTACGTGACCAAAAACGATTGAAACTTCTAAGCAAAATGACCCCAATCTGAATTCAATGTTGCATTAATTGGTCTAAATTTACGAACCATTCTTTGGTTTCTGAAACCTAAAAATATGGTCTCAGTGAACCCTCATTGCCTAGTGAAAGCTTCCAATGATTGTTACACACAATCACATTCTATATTGTGCACTGGCTCTTATCCTGCATTTCATTTAAAAAATCTTCTTGGAGCACTATTTTTAAGAGCATCTTTCAAATAAAATTAAAACCTGCAATTTGGTTACCTTTAGGATTAGTGGTGCAAGAACTCTGAAAAAGTTAATTGCCAATCTCAGCACTTGGTCTTGTACCATTAAGTCACAGTGCATATCAGTACATCAAGTGTTAGGATGGAAAAATTAATCTGGTATGCAGGATTAAGGCAAGGGACTCAAATGTTAAGATGTTATACTGCTGCCAATCAGCAATGTATTGCTAAGTCTTTATAACATATCATGGTTGAGCATGCAAAATCAAGAATGGTAACTCCATAACAGACCAGTGTCGGGATCAAAGACAAAAAAGCACTTCAGAACTTGAGAAATGACAACACAACATCTCTTGGCTTTTTGTTTAATCATCTTCCTTATGAAAACCCTTTTTTCTACATCAAAGAATTTAGCTGGATAAAATAATTCCAGAATAATATTCCAGTGAATATAAAGGGCTACATTTCAGTTCTTACTTAGGTACATTGCTGATGCAAATGTAGGCATGAAAAAGCTTGATGCAGTACAAAGAGTGCAGAGAAATACAGTTTTAAAAAACAAACAGTATTTGTTTTCTGTGCTAAGCAGTTTGATGCCTACCTTGGCAGTGGTTTAAGTACTCTGAACTACTTTGATGATACAGTACACATACATACATTGGCGCAACAGTTGACACTTTGCTAAACATGTAAACTTGTATGTGCTTTAAAACATTGTTTAAACCAGCCCAGCAAACTGGAGGAGAGAATGGAGAGGAAAAAAAGTATCCAAAAGGAAAAATCTTAAAACAATCGTTCGGCCTTCAAATGTGCCCAACACTTGTGCCAGCAGCAAATACCTGTGCGTTTTCCTTGTCGACAACGGCCAAGTCTACCTGTCATTTTAGATGTTACAGCAAATACACAAACTTTGGTTTGACATTATGTGGTCAGGAGACATGGTGATAATTTTACTCAATTGAAGAGTGCAGCTTGGATCGGCCCTACTGCCAGATTCTCTCATTAAAAAGGGTGCAACTATGGAAAGATAAGAGTATTGCAGTCCAAATAAGTTTCCATGGCATCAGTGCTGGCTCCTTGAACTTCAGTAAGTTGACCTTCGTTCACGGTGATGTTTGCTAATGAAGTACTTGAAGAACTCATACACAGACCAGGCAATAGCTGTAGATGGCATCTGATAGATAACTCTGGCCTGAACCCCCTTAAAATATGCTGGGATACCACCCAGCCGGTAAACCGTCCTGAAGGCATTTGCCATGCCAGAAAGATGTCCACTGATGTTGAGGGAGTTTAGAGCCAGGGATTCCTGCGTGTTTAGTAGTGTTTTGCAAACGTCCAGTGGTGTTGTTACCGCTGCTGAGACAGCCCCTGCCATAGCTCCCGAGAGCACATGTGAGGAAGGGTTGTATTGTCTGTGCGGATTCAACTTCTCCTGCAGGAACTCATAAGTCATGAAATGAACAGCTTGGAAGGGTATGTTCATAGTTAGTTGGGTGGTGTAGCTCCGATAGAATGCTCCAGCCCCTTCATTTCTCCACACTGTCCTCATACAGTCCAAGACATGTTTGTAGGGAGAGTTGTACATCTGCATCCTTTGCTTCACCACTATACAGTTTGACAACGGATTAATACAAAAGGTTCCAGGTCGAAGAAAGCGGATGTGGACACAGTTTCCATGGCATCCCAGGTCACGTGTGCAGGCCATGTCAAAGAGAGATGGGTTAGAGCAACAAAAGCAAAACATTAAAACAAAGGGAGAAAATGGAAAACAAGTTAGTGAAACAGTCAGCATCTTTTCTCCCTACCCACCAAAAAAGAAACAATTTGTTTTGAAAGTGCAAAGAGGTCAAAGTTTCTCATTTTTCAGATACAAAATGTTTTATTACTCTTACCAGAAACTGTTACTCTGAAATGCATAATATAAACTTCAAACGTGCAAAGCTAATTCAGTGCACAATGACTATATATTAAAGATCCTCTTAAAAATTATGAATACAAAACTATGCCATTTAACCCCTTGAGCCTGTTCCACCATTCAATCAAAGCAAGGCTAATCCATGACCAAATCCATATACATGCCTTTGCCTAATATTCCCTTAATACCCAAGGCTAACAAAAAAAAAGTCTTGGATTTGGTTAAATTGCCCTAGCATCAATTATCATTTGAATTCTGAAACCAAGCTGCATTAAAAACAAACCGTATTTGACAATCAGTCATGGTTTTAAGTATAATTTCCCACGATCAGCTGGGCAGGAACAGAAAGAATGAAAATGTTTTATCATGGGTTAAAACTCATACTACTCTTAAACTGGTTTCACATTGTCATATTCTCAATGTGCTCATCCTTTCCCTCAAAAACTGCAAATACTCCTTGTACACTTGCTCTTCTCGCCACATTGAAATCAAATCAAAAATTCTTATTGACCTCAACTTCCCCTACCTCCTTTACATCAATAGGTTTTGACATCTTAAGCCTGTTATTTGCCCACTACTCACCTAATTTTCACTCTGATCCTACCCAATACACTAGAAATTCTCTCTGAAGCCTAGGTGAAAATTCAAAGTGCAGTGTAAGAAACTTTCTAATTCATAAAATGCTGACAGGTAAAGCTTCCAGTAATATAGTACCAAAGAGGAAAAACTGCCCAATTCTGTTATTGGCGGCCTACAAACAAGGCCATATTTAAAATATAGCTTTAAAATAGAGAAACACAAGGTCAAATTGAACCAAGTAAAAAAGATTATGTACATTCACTACTGAATGTGTCAAAAAAATGCTCGTAAGAACGAGCTAATAAGTAGAGAGTGTAGAAAAGATGCAAATGTACTAGCCCATTTTTGACAAGAGGCTCAAGGCAGAGCAGCCCTATGGATTTAAAAGGGAGAAAGCAGAAAATGGGAAAGATGCCCTCAAGTATTTCTGTAATTAATCCAACAAAACATTACAGATACAAGGTGCCAGCGATTGGCAAAGATTACCGCTGCAACTAACATTTCAAACCCAGCCCTTCTCCATGCACTCAATAGTTCTAAGAAATACAATCCTAAATTTTAAAAAAAAAAGCTGTGATGCAACAAGAATCATTGAGATTTAGCAACTATTAAACTGAAAGGCAGTGAGGACTGCTGGAGAAAGACAGCAGTGCTCAGTGCAGCTTTCAAATCCCTGTAAAAGTATAAACTCAAATCCTTAAAATAAACTCTTGGGCATTTGCAAATTGCTTTTTAGCTCCAACCCCAATAGCAAGAAAGTAGTTACAGAATTTAAAAAAGGGGGCAATTATTCATCTGTAGTTTAAATTAATCCATTTAGTAACTTATTCAGCAGCTAGTGCAAATATAGAGTGCACAGGGATCTATAAATTTAAAAGTTAAATTTGACGAACATACAACATGTAGTTGAAATTATAACACTGCTATGTATCACAATGGAATGCTGGCCATGTGGTCCAGTTCCATGGATATCAGGAGCCTACAAATACTGCTTCCAAATGGCTATTTATCCATTTGTGACCCTCAACATTTTCAGTAAGCTATTTCACCTTGGGTATCCCAACCGAGCCCAATCCTTGGCCCTGTCCACATTTGTGAACAAACATCTTACAGCAAAAAGCAGATTGATTTTGCTACAATCCTGCTTCGTTAAGCTAAGCCATTATGAGATTTTGTTTTAAAATGCAAAGTTCCAGCTGGAAGAAGTTATTTTAAAAGTTGCAGCACTTCCAAAGCAGTCAAGTTATAAACATTTCAAAATAACATTTATAAAGCACCTTTAATGTAATAAAACGTCCCAAGGCACTTTACAGGGTCATTATGGAAATAAATTTGACACCATTTCACATATGGAGATATCAAGCCACATGATGAAAAGTTTGGCCAAAGGAGCAGTTTTAAAGTAATATCTTAAAAGGAATGGAGAGAGATTGGGACACAGATGTAGGGAGAGAATTCGAGTTCAGGGCCTAGGCAGCTGAAGGTACAGTTGCCAATGGTGGATTCATTTTCCTGTTAAATAATTTTGGATAGTGTTTGAATGGCTCCTGCACTCTGCAGACAGAAGTATACGAGTCCATTAACCAGCCCCCAGCTGTGTCACAATGGACTGCTGATGGATAACCAACCACTATCTACAAAACATTATTCAGTAGATGCTCCAAAGCCAATTATTTTCATTCTCAATTTTTTTCCTTTGAAGAAAAGTTTGGAATCAAGTCAGAAGTTTTTTTGTGGAAACACCACATTAAGGTACTTCAAATATTTAGTTATTTTGAAAAATTAATTAAAAAATCTGAGAAGAGTTCAGCCAGAAAAAAGTTGTCAGATTAGAACAAAGTTTCTCTACAAGATTTATAAAGAAATTCAGCACTCAAAAAAAACTTTAAACATGTAATGTTTTGAGGTGTCAAATGATTTACCTCAAATCCTCAGAATAAACCACTAATCTTTATTCGGCTCAACACACACGAACTCTATGGTTAGGACAATAAATGCAGCGACCACTTTATGGTTTTAAAGGACTTACTGTTTTGTGCCTAGATGTCTTGGATGAGATTTCAAAAAGCATGCCAACACAGTTTCAGATGGCAAACAAAAAACATTTCGCACAAAAAATATTTTTATACACTACGGTTTGAAAGCAATCTAAAACTGCACCCACACACTTGATTTTCAAATGGGTGTGATTTATGAACATTATACAAGCGTTTTGGCATGCCTATATGAGGAGTCAGCTTAAGCTTGTCAGATGAAGAGACTGCAAACTATTGCTTCAAGTATACTGCACAAATTTGAGATAGTAGTTTGCTTACACGCAAGACATATTATGCAAAGATCGCAACACCTGCCTTTTACATAGCAAACCTCAAACCATAATACCCTGACAATAGTATTGCTGTTCAATGCCAAGATCAGGCATTCTGCTTCAACCTCTGCACATTTTTATTTAAAAGAGTGAAATGGCTGGGACAACTGGTCAGGGT
The DNA here is from genome assembly GCF_017639515.1 of Carcharodon carcharias. Lineage (NCBI taxonomy): Eukaryota > Metazoa > Chordata > Chondrichthyes > Lamniformes > Lamnidae > Carcharodon > Carcharodon carcharias. The sequence continues at coordinate 109,858,542 of NC_054483.1, read as the reverse complement.
TCAAGGGAGTTTAAGTCAAGATTCCCACTCCAAATCGTTATTCTGGAAATTGTGTGTTTATATACATGTGTCTGCTCCATGGGGTGAGAATTTGATGATGATGCCTGCTGTGGAGTCCCATGAATAACAAGGCCACATTCACTGTCCAGACTTGTACATCATCAAGTGCAACGAGTGAAGTAAAAGAAAAGTGCTTGTGAAACACATCCCAACATGAGAGAGAACTTTCGAGAAGAGGAATTAAAGGTTCAAATGTCAAGACAGAAAGCATTCTGAATCCAGTCAGTGGAGCAAGTCAGTTATAATAAATAAAGAGCTTCATGCAATAGGAATTTTAATTTGAGGATCAAATACAATGTAATCCAGTAACTAGATGGGAGGATCACAAAACGTTACTATCAGTATTAGAACTGCAGACATTTTTGGGTTATATCTACACTCAATGAAGTCAGGAACTGAAGAAAACTTGATACCATATTTACTTACACTGTCTGAAGATATGTTCATAACTTAGAAAGTTGGGGAGGAAGAGAATGAAGAGGTAGGGTAGAAGAAAGAATTAGACAAGTTCCCGCTCTAAATCATTGTTTATTTACCTCTGGCAAGCACATGGATGGACACTGGGGTAGGACACAATTGTGTTGCCCTCCACAGTTGAATAGCCCATTAGCACGAATATCTAGGCTCCTATATAAAGAATGGTCACTTGGACAAGATACTGGAGGAAGGCCACAATTCCCCAACATGTAGTCAACACCTTCAGGAAAGTCGAGAATTGATGGTTGGGGAGGGGTGGGGGAAGATAGAGAGAAAAAAGGATTAAAAAACAGCAGAGAAATTAAAAGCAACGCATGCAGCTGAGAAGTCATTAATGGTATTCACCATTTGAAACACAGCAGCTGCAATGTGCTTTGTTTACATACTGAGCAGAATGCTGCTGGCAAATCTTTGGAGAAAAAGCTGTTATTTTCAGGAAATAAGTGACGGACGTAAACATTGAATGACAAAGAAAGACATGTAGATCTCAGGTGACTTATCAGCACCCAATGCACCTGCAAGATCCCAAGAACCTGCCTTTCCCCACTCTGCATCCAGAGGTTCAAGTGCCTTCATATTTACAACCATGCCTTCCCCAGCTGCACATTCCCTTCACAAGGTGACACTAATTAAACTATTAAAAACACAAACTGTTTACTTTTTAAAGCGAGCTTTCTGTAACCTTCTGCAACTTGTCATTCAACACCAATTCCCACTGCCATTTGGGCACCTGATCATTTACCTTTTTATCATTTGCATTCCAGGTAAATCTATACATTGAATTTTAGAGAACACTTGTAATTTAAAAAAAAACTCAAGACTACAATCCAGCAAGCTGTTCACGCTGAAATCATTGCAATCGAGCCACAAGTGCTGGTTGTTGGAATGCATCAATCAGCCCACATCAGACAAATTATCACTTTGTGCCTACGCCTCTAGATGGAGCAACAACTGCAGAGAATGAGTGCATCAACGAAGGCCAGACAGACAAGCTGCAGACATAGAAAAATCCACTACCTAGACTGTCCCAGAATGAATCATTTGTCAATTTGGGTTGAGTCAGCTTAACATTTCAAAAACAAATTAGAGAGCGAGTACAACTTGGCAGGCAGGCAAACTGTAACAATGCATCTGTATGATCTGCCTCACCCGCAGAAAGTTACCAATTTAATTGCTACGCACTTCGTATTACTTTCCAGTTTAGAGGCTGATGGTCAACTTCTCCTAAGCCTTTACATGTACTCCCCAAATTGGCAGAGACATCAACTCCATTTCTGAATGAGCATAAATGTGATTACAAGGTTTGCACAAAGCCTGCTTTAACTTTCTGCAAACATATAACGTACAAACAGAAATGTTATCCAGTAAGGCTCATTCCTTGGCAGAAATATCGTAGCTGCCAACATCCAAGACTTTCAAAAAAAACTCAAATGTGTGTGTCGTAGGAGTTACAGGATCTGAAAAATACCACTAGTCAAGCCCTTTCCTCCTACAAATACTGCTCTAGTTACAAGTTAAAATTTACCAAAATCTATTAACTCATGGTAGGCAGGAGGGAGAGCAAAATGCCTTTTTGCCACAAAAGCACAGGCTTCATATCCAGACTTGGAGCTATCTCAGCTTGCAAGTTAAATACTGGTCAAAAATAGCCAATTAGAATCATCAAACACACATGCAATTTAACAATAGTTGTACCTCCACTATGCTTAAGATAGCTAAATAAAGATTGTCGAAAAGGAAACTTTAGTTACATGACGCAGACCTGCTTTTGTAATTTTAATATTGCCTGCAGTACATAAGAGGACATTATAAATAATTCAGTGAAATCTCAAACTTTTTCGATTCAAACAATGGAGTAAAAATTCAAAAAGCAGTGTTATTTTTGTTCTGGGGTATCCCTAATCCTGCATACTTTTAAAATAGTGCTGTGTTTAAATGGTCTGCACTGCAAAAACTAGAAGTGTGTGTAAAATGTGATCAAGGAGGCTCAAAAATTCCAGAAGTGACATGAATTCACAATAGCAGAGTACTGGAGCAATAAAGTACGATGCCAGAGAATGATCAAAGGAAGGGTTAATCTGTTGAGATGTTAACCAAAATAGGTGATGCAGAGACTGTAGGCTACATAGTCCCACCCACCCAAGAGAGGCAAAGACAAAAAAAAATAATCTGAGTTGCAGGATATAGCAATACATTTCACGTAAGCCAGGTCTGAACCTTACTGGAGGAAGCCTGGGAGCAAGTTACCCACAACCTTTAATGTTCAGATGGAAAAGGGGTTGGTAGTATGAAGCATAATTTAAAGAGAACCTTAGACTAATATCGCTATTAGATCCAATCTCTGAGCAGCATTTTCGAAGTGTAAAATGAGGGGGTAGGATGGTGGTAGAAAGCAGCAGATACTGTATGCATTTAAGATTAGGTGGAAAATCAAAAAAAACATAATTTACCTTTATTGCTGCCAAGACCTGAGGAAGACCAATGTTCCAGACACCCCTCGTATGGTTTTTGAAAACTCTTACAATTAAAGAACAGGACCTCAAAATCTAAATTCTTCTAAAAATCAGTTACTAGTCCTGTACTGAACGCATTCTGATTTCCTCTTTTTAAATACTTTTGCTTTAAACAATGAGTACAATGACAGAGGTGCGGATCTGAATGGTGTTAGTGGGCCAAAATACAAAACCAATTATTAGATTATCAGTGCAGGTTATCTTTAGTTTAAGTTGCATCAATTAAGTCAGCTCTCACATTGAAGAACGAGCCCATTATTAAGCAGTGCTGCTTTGGGTTAAAATCCTGGATCTCCCTCCCTAACAGCACTGTGGGTGTACCTATACCACAGGGACTGCAACAATTCAAGGCAGCAGCTCACCACCACCTTCTCAAGGGCAATTAGGGATGGGCAATAAATGCTGGCTTAGTCAGCGATGCCAACATCCCGTAAATGAATTTTTAAAGATGTATTAAATTAAGGAAATCACATGATAAAAGTAGCCTCATTTTGTTAAGTAAGACAATTTACGAAGGAATTAATTAATTGATTAAAGAAAAATAAAGTCTATCATGACTTTTCAAAGCACTTTACAACCAAGTACTTTGGTATAGCTTAGGAAATCAACAGCCAATTTTTTATGCACAGCAAGCTCCCACAAAAAGCAATGCGATGACAACCAGATAATTGGTTTTAGTGATTTTAGTTGAGGGATAAACATTGGTCAGGACACCGGGGGGAACACCACTATTCTTTGAATGGTGCCACACGATTTTTACATACACCTGAGGAAGCAGACACCTCAGTTTAACGTCTCATTCAAAAGATGACACTTCCAATAGCGCAACACTTACTCAGTACTGCACTGGAGCACCAGCTTTGATATTTGCACTCAAATCGGACTTGAACCCACAACCTAACTCAGGCAAGAATGCTACCAACTGAGCCACACCTGACAAGAGTTATGAAAAAGCAGGAAAATTGGACAAAAATAGGTAGCTCTAGTATAGAAATAGCACATGCATGATGAAACAAATAGCCTCCTATTGATATTATGATCAAGAATTGCATCTGGACCTGTGTACATTTATTTGGCACCTATCGTTCCACACTTTGCACTCAGAAACAATAGACTGCAATCTCTCCACTTATTCGTTCCAAGGCTGCATTTGTAGATTTTGAAATGTGCAGAAACAAAATGGTTCTTTTTTTACAATCAAATGTACTGCAACACATTTAAGTCAAAAGCAAGAGTAGAAAAATAGTCAACTCTTTCAGTTAGATTTTTTAACCTTGTTAACATTACCTTCAGCAGGGTTCATGGCCGCATCATGAAATAAAGTCGCCACACATCCTGCTGCACCTGCAAAAGAAACTCCACATGTGAGTATGGGTGAAGGTCACCCAGAGCTACCAATGCTACTGGGGAAACTTTATCCCAAGTCAAGAATCTTAACATTACAGCACCAACCACAATCAAGTGCAAGGATCCCCGGTGCAGAGCAATCACACTTCAATGCAGAATTGTTACTATTTTAAATCACCAATTGGACGCATTAAATCCAACCATTTCCCTTCTGGCATCCATTTGTTAAAGAGCTGTTCACAAACATATTGGTGAGCAGTTGCCTCATCCACACATCCAGCTTAGTAGAGGAAAATAGGTAGGTGGGTTATTGGGGGGGGGGGGGTTGTGCGGAAGAGACATTTGGTTAATTTTAATCCATAGCGACCACTGTGTCTACAAAGCCCAGAAAGCCAATTCATCATCTTCAATATTCAACTCATATTTAATTATTTCCCCTAGTCTTTAACACCTTGCTCAGAGTGAACTTCCCCACACACTACAGGAAGAGCAATTCAGGCAAGATGGTGCCAATTTCTCTCTCTCCTGCTAAGACACACATCTAATTTCTGTAGAGTATCCTACTGAGAAGAAGAGAACAGTGCATCTTGTAGACATGGTACACACTGCTATTGCACGTCGGTGGTGGAATGAATATTTGTGGATGTGCTGCCAATCAAGCTGCTGCTTTGCTCTGGACGGTGTCCAGCTTTTTCAGTGTTGTGGAGCTGCACTTACCCAGGCAAGTGAGGAGTATTTCAGCACACTCCTGACTTGTGCCTTGTAGACAATGAACAGGCTTTGGGGAGTCAGGAGGTGGGTTACTCATCACAGGATCCTAGCCGCTGACCTGCTCTTGTAGCCACAGTATTTATATGACTAATCCAATTAAGTTTCTGGTCAATTGTAACCCCCAAGTTGTCGATAGTGACGGTAATGCCACTGAACATCAAGCGGCAATGGTTGGATTCTCTCTTGTTGGAGATGGTCATTGTCTGACACTCGTGTGGTGCGAATGTTACTTGCCACTTGTCAGCCCAAATCTGGATATTGTCCAGGTTTTGGTGCATTTGGACAGGGACTGCTTCAGTATCTGAAGAGTCACGAATGGTGAACATTGTGCAATCATCAGCAAGCATCCCCACTTCTGATCTTATGATGGAAGGAAGGTCATTGATGAAGCAGCTAAGATGGTTGGGCCTAGCATGCTACCCTGAGGAACTCCTGCAGTGATGCCCTGGAGCTGAGAGGTCTGACCTCCAACAACAGCTACCATTTTCCTTTGTACTAAGTATGACTCCAACCAGCAGTTTTCCCTGATCCCCATTGACTCCAGTTTTGATAGGGCTCCTCGATACCACACTTGGTCAAATGCTGCCTTGATGTCAAGGGCAGTCACTCTCACCTCACCTCTGGAGTTCAGCTCTTTTGTCCATGTTTGAACCAAGGCTGTAATGAGGTCAGAAGCTGAGTGGCCCTGGAGGAACCCAAACTGGGAATCAGTGAGCAGATTATTGCTAAGCAAGTGCCACTTCATAGCATTGTTGATGACCCCCTTCCATTAGTTTACTGAAAATCGAGAATAGACTGATGGGGCAGTAATTGGCCGGGTTGGATTTGTCCTGCTGTGTATACACAAGACATACCTGAGCAATTTTCCACATAGCCAGGTGGATGTCAGTGTTGTAACTGTACTGAAACATCTTGGCCAGGGCCACAGCATGTTCTGGAGCACAAGCCTTCAGTACTACTGCCGGAATATTGTCAGGGCCCATAGCCTTTGCAGTAACCAGTGCCTTCAGCTGTTTCTTGATATCAAATGGAGTGAATCGAATTGGCTGAAGACTGGCATCTGTGATGCTGGGGACCTCCAGAGGAGGCCAAGATGGATCATTCACTCGGCACTTCTGGCTGAAGACTGCTGCCAATGCTTCAGCCTTATCTTTTGCACTGATGTGCTGGGCTCTTCCATCATTGAGGATGGGGATATTTGTGGAACCGCATCCTCTGAGGACTTGTTTAATTGTCCACCACCATTCACAACTGGATGTGGCTTAGATCTGATCTGTTGGTTGTGATCGCTTAGCTCTATCTATCGCTTGCTACTTGGCATGCAAGTAGTCCTGTGTTATAGCTTCACCAGGTTGACACCTCATTTTTAGGTGTGCTTGGTGCTGCTCCTGGCATGCCCTCCTGCACTTTTCATTGAACCTGGGTTGATCCCCTGGCTTGATGGTAATGGTGCAGTGGGGGATATGCCTGGCTACGAGGTTACAGATTGTATTTGCGTCCAATTCTGCTGCTGCTGATGGCCCACAGTGCCTCATGGATGCTCAGTCTTGAGTTGCTAGATCTGTTCGAAATCTATCCCATTGAGCATGGTGGTAGTGGCACCCAACACGATGGAGGGCATCCTCAATGTGAAGGCAGGACTTATGTCGACAATGACTGTGTGGTGGTCACTCCAACCAATACTGTCATGGACAGAGGCATCTGCGGCAGACAGGTCAGAGAGGATGTGGTCAACTATGTTTTTCCCTCACCACCTGCCGCAGACCCAGCCTAACAGCTATGTCCAGGGTCTCTGAGTTCCTAGTCCAGCGACAATACCACTATACCATCGCGTGTGCGTGTTGTTGCTGAAGGGGGCGGGTAAACAGGAGGGTAAAAGGGGAATATTTTAGCGGGGGGGGGGGTGGTGGGGAGGAAAAAAGTTCCAACTCCTGATCATTAACTAGCCCCCTGTTGGGCACGTCCACCAAGTGAGAACATGAACTGGTTGGGTTCTAAATGAATAATGATCATGTGAGATTTTGCGTGAGGATAGCCAGAACCCATGGGATTGCATAACAGCAGTCAGGAATTGATGGAAGAACAAAACACTGATAGAGCAATCTTTTATTCAGATTTGCAACATTTTCAAATAAATGTTGCCTAACCCCAAAGTAGCGAAGCTTGATGGCCAACCATTGTAGTGCATCAATACACTGCTCAACTCTAGAATCTCTCTTTCCCCAAGTCTGATTCTAACCAGGAGGATTCACTCTCCAACAGTTGTTCATGGTTCACAAGTGCAACTGGTTCTGGGCACTATCAATAGCTCCTGGCTTATAAGTGCATTGCAACAAAAAAAAAAACTGCTACAACTTCAGCAGCCATAGAAGCCATATGATGTGCTGAGCTGAAAGATCTTGCTGACTTCAAGTCTTTTTTAAAATATGTCAATGCATAATTGTTTCTTCCAGTAAACCAGCAAGAAAATAAGAATCTAAAAATGACATTAAGACATGATCAGATGTCCAATGTCATAGTATGTGTAAACATATAGTGCAGCCCTTCCTAATTAGCACTTTTTGGGGAAGACTCTTCAGTTAATTATTGGTCAACAAGTTAAAAATCACGAACCAAAAAGGGAAAAAACATACCAGTGTTTTACTTACCAAACATTATGTAACCTGAAAAATTAAATAGGCACAAGGGACAAGAGGGAGGGATGGAGAACAGTGTGTAGCTGGATAAAAAATGCCAAAATGACAGTTACCAGCTCTTAAGAAAAACACTAACCATGTATTTATGCAAAACATACTAAATTATAAAACTTCAAATGCTACATGATTTATTTGCTCCTCCCACTTTAAAACTTGCAAGTTACTGCAGATTCTTCAGCAATGGCATTAGCAAGTAATTCAACCACTCAAAGACACAGGCAGTACTTGGCTGAAGAGAATCATCATGACATTTTAGCTGGGAAATTTAGAAAATATAGCCAGCAAGATTGCAGACAGGAAAGCAATGAGAAAACCAGGGAAATGTTATCCTTTGGATGATACATCCAATAGTTGTTTTGTACCAACTCACAATTTACATACAGGCTCTGTTCCCAAAACCTCTACCCCACCACCAAAACAAGTTTAAAATTGAAACTTCTATACAGTACTGTGCTTGGTGGAGAGGGGGCGTTGTGGAGACAGAGGAGAAGTAAAGAAATAAATGTATGAGTGTACGAGTTACTTAGGGCAACATCACACTTGACTCATTGGGAAGCAAACATCAAGGGAACACAGCCCAGCTAAATGAACAGTGCAGAAACTCAAATCAAGCACCATGCTAAGCTCAATACTAAAACTTCAATCTCCAAAATACATTTTTTGAAAAAAGGACAATTCTCTTTTGAAAGATGCACCACTAGATGGAGCATGGTTTGTGGGTAAAATAAGACCTGCAGAACTTTATCTGTTCCACAAAAAGCATACTTGGACACCCAGGGAATAGGAAGAAAAATGAATAATGCTTTACAGCCGAAGGAATGTTGAGAGGGGGAGAAGTTCATGAGAGAAGTTCAAGTGGTAAGGTATGTGTAGATTGGAACCGGAATGATTAAAGTTCTGGAAGTAATATTTGTATTTAGCAAAAATAGTTCTGATTAAACAAAATAAAGGTAGAATACAAATGATTCAGCATAAACAGGTAGTAAAGTCCAGGTCATAAAGAACCAGGTTTTAGTGATATAACAGTTGTAAGTTAAGGCACAGATGGGACAGGGGTGTATAAAATAGTGGTACAAGAGAACTCATCCTCAAACTAACTGTCATTAAAAGCAAGTTAATAAGTCAAATCTGCACCACCTACAGATGAGAAAGGAAGAAACATTCAACTTTTGAATTTCTACCCCAAAGATGGAATTTGGGTGTTACTTGCTATTAAAGTATACTATACGTTGAACAGAAAAGCTAAGTCACGAAAGGTAATAAACCTGCAATAAAGTCTGTTGGAAAATTCAATGTGTACTTATGTTGCTACTGTAACCCATTTTTAATTATTAAAAAACTTGATTTTACCAAGAATAATGAATATTTGGAAGTGTCAAAAGCTGTACTATATTGTGAAGAATATAGTTTCCATAAATGTTTAGTATGAACTGAGATGAACTGAGCTACAATATCAATTAATTTCACTGAAAGCATCTTAGAATTTACAGCATAGAAAAAGGCCACTTGGCCTAATTTGTGCTCCACAAGCCTCCTCCCACCTCACTTCATCTCACCCCAACATATCTTTCTCTTCCCTTATGTACTTATCTAGTCCCTTAAATACATCAATGATATTCAACTCAATCACAAGCACCAGTGAGTTTCACAACATTGCAAACTCGTTTTTTTCCCCTTTCTTTAAAAACAGACATTTTGCACTTTGGGCCAGATTGTTCAGCCAGTGAAAATATCCATATAAATTATATCATTCTTCGAGCTGTTGGCAGGCAACATGTTTCCAGCATGTCATGGCCACATGTACACGGGCTTTCTTGTATTTATTCGCATTTAATAGCTTGAAGTCTTGCTGTTTATACCCATGGTGAACAAAAGACACAAAATTATGATGTGTTAAAGTAGTATCCCAGACAGCACAGTATCAAAGGTGTGCTATATTTATCTGGGTTTACCCAATCTAATAGGACCCAACATGTATTCTCTATTCAGAATCAAAACGTGCAAAACTAAGTTACATCACAGCAATGAACTAAAAAAAAAATCAAGGCTAGAAAAAGACTAACATGCTTACAGGAAGGCAGATTAGTAGATTTAAAACCAGGACAGCACAAGTAGTTTTCAGCATTAGGTGAACATTCTGGTCAAGGCACCTGCACAGAGCATTAAGAGATTACATGAAAGAAACAAACGGGAAGAAGGGGCATAAGGGTGCTTAACTGAAGAAGAATCACTGAAGTAGTAATTAATACCATTAGCTATGTGACTATTGCCACCCGGATGAATGGTATCACTCAGTGTCTTTTTAATTTTTTCATAGCACGCAAAGTAGAGGGCATGTGCCGGCCCAGCACCAGTGGCAGTCACATTTAAACCCCTCATTGGCCTCCAAAATCCTTCGGTGCGAACAATCCTCTTCAAGGCATCCATTACATTCCTGTACCGGGCAGCAGGGTCTGGCTGCAGGCTCTGCATTCGCGTCTGAAATCAAAGAACAAGATAGATATTTAAAACAACTGTGAAAACTAACACCTATTTGCGAACTACAGCAAACACTCCTTAAAAATGGAGCTCCAGCAGAAATACAACTAAGCATCAGGTCCAATTACTAATCTGACTCAATAAGTAGAATACAATTGGCTTCTGAACAATTCAGGCTTGGGAAAAATATATTGTTCCTAAATCCCACAATAACCTTTGAAGAAAGTGGCTTGGCCATTCTTCTGGGTTCTGTTGGAGCCTACTATAAATTCTGTGCAATTTTCTTTTGCTCTCCAAGCCCACTAAAAAGATAAATTAAAGTTTTAAAAGTGTACACCTTTGGCATAAACACTAAAAAGTAAAGTAGTATTTTAATAATCTATTCATGTTATTCATGAAACATATGTTGCGTGTTTCAGACTTAACAGTGATTTAGTCTAAAACAAACAAATACTGCAGATGCTGGAAATTTGAAATAAAAAACAGAAAACACTAAACACTCAGGTCAGGTAGCAACTAGGGAGGGAAACAAGAGTTCATCAGACTAGGTCATAGGTCATCAACCTGCAACATTAAACATTTGCTGCCTCCATGGATGCTGCCTGACCTGCTTAGTATTTCTAGGATCATCTGTTTCTATTTATAGTAATTTAATCTAGTTATTTTTCCCCTAAACCTTTAAAGGGCAGTTTTAAAAGCAATTTATTTTAGTTTAGCTCACTGGAAAATAAAGCAGCTCAATTCAAAGGTTACTGAATATCATTTAAAAATAATGCAGTCTTGAGGTCTCAACAAGGGTAACATTTCATAAAGACCTATATGGAAATGTAATTTGATATTTCAAATGGTGGGGTTAGGCTATCTACCCCATTGTCCTTTACAAAATGCATCTTTCCGGAGGTTATCCAGTTTACAATGAGGAATATATATCTAGTACATCCGAGTGAAACCCAGTTGTCATTAACTTCTCGAAATTTACTCAGTGGATAGAGGCAAATCTTTTCAATGACTATTTGTGCAAATAGTTAATCATCACTGGAAAATTTATTATATAATATTCATAGCATGATGCTACATTACAACCATGACTACACTTCAAAAAGTACTTCTTTGGCTGTAAAGCACTTTGAGAATCCAGCAGTTATGAAAGGTGTTATATAAATTCAATATTTTATTTTCCTTACGTGAATATTCAAATTGGAAATGCAGTATTTTCCACAGGAAAAAGTAAAAACATTGGATTCCTTAGTAATCAGATGTCTCATGCCTGCCAAGTAAGTGATAATTACTCAAGGTCTTAAACAGTCACGTACAAGAGAAGACTGACATGCTAGTTTTCTGCACGAGATTCTTAAAAGCTTTCTTAATCCTGGCTACTGGGGTGGTGCTGATTTTGATCAATTGTTTCCACACTAGTTCTCTTATCTGAATTAAAAGGCCATTTTTCATGTAAACCTACACATGTAAACCTGGCATGTTCTTCAGGAGAACATGAGACCAATGCAGCCCAGGAAGGTGTAAAAGAGAAAGGAGGGAAAATTTCATCATCATCCAACGTTCTAACTCTTGCCTTTCAAACAGCAGGCAATGGATAAGAATCAGAAGTGACAACATTGGCTAATTTATCCTCATCCTCATCTTGGAGCACAGGCAGCAATTGTAGTTCCCTTACTGTTAGTCTTACTGAAATAATTTTGGGTTTGTGATTAGTCGAAGCCCAGGCCTTAGCTGAAACTTCGAGTGCCACATTAATATTTGCAAAAGTTACCCTTATAAAATGACGCTGAAATGATGGATTTAATCACATCCTTCGTATAATATCCAGTAGGCACACTCACCAGAAAAATACACTTCACATTAAGCTACAAAACATAGTTCCAGCTTACTTTTGATGAGACTGATTCAGAAATGGTACTGCATTAATGTAAAATCAAAATCTCAGGTCAGCAACTTACCTCTTTACCCTCACCCAACCCCCAAACAACAGCTCTACTCAGCTCCCATGAATCAAACATCAAAGCTTTTATATATTTGCTTTTTTGGTGAAAAAGGAGTTGGTTAAAGTGGATAACAAACAGCATCAGTCAACAAGAATCCACAAAACCCATGAACAATAAGGCACTTGATTCTTTTAAAAGATCTTTTATAATAGAGAATTACTAGTAACATCTGTTATAAATTCAGAGTTTTGTTTTTCTGTGGTTAGAGGCAGCAAACCTCATGTACAAGACAGGACGTTAAATCAACTGGGATTCCAATTTCGCCAGCAAAAGGCCATTGAAATCTTTCTCCCCATTACCAAAACTGCATATTTTTATGCAATAGCTTGCACAGTCCATTTTTTACAAACACTATTGCAATCTTGTACAAGACCCAAGAGGAGCAAGAGCCTTCTGTTATTCATGGTCAGGTTTTCTGCTTCTGCCTTCACTTTTTGTTCACACCAAATGGTGCAACTGAAGCCCAAAGAGGAGTCAGGATCATCTTTTTGCCAATATTTGATGTTCAGTGACGATTATCTGATGATTCAGCTAAGGCAGTTACATTCACAGTACAAACCAAATTATTTAAACCTCTAGTTGCTGTTGTGATAAAAGGACACTGGAAAACATTTTCACATGAAAAGACAAGGGACAGTTTGATCAACCCAAAATGGATTCAAGCACCAGTTTTATCTAGCTAAACTACTCCCTTTAATACTTTCCAACATAACTGCACGTTTGGAGTTCCACGTGTCAGCTTGGCTCAATCCTAGCAGCTGTCAGGTGACAGCTAAGGCTGACTTCAGTGTAATACTGAAGGTACCTTTCAGATTAACATAAAATTAGCCTGGCACCATTTCATTAAGAGTGAAGGAATTCTCCCAGTCAACATTTATACCTCAACCAACACCACCAAAACTGTATTTTTACAAAATTTATATATTCACTTAGCTACATAACTATTAGCACACTTCAAAAGTAATTAATTGGCTGTAAACTACTTGCATATTTTAATTAGGTTGATACAAGTGACAAGTTGCCCCAATGTAACCAAACAGGCAACAGCACTACAAGTGCCCCATTTACAGAGGCTGCAATCAAATGCAATTTTTAACGCCTGGATGGTTTGGGTAGCAGACTGCATGCAGCAACAGGATATCCAGTCAACAAAACAACTGGCCACATTGAACCCACTCTGCCACCATCCAGTACATCACAAACTAACTTCACAGCCAAATATTCACTACTCCACCAGGCTGGTTGCTACTTCTTGGATTCCGATTAGGCTTCAACAAAAGGTAGGTAGCATCTGCAATGTCTTGCCAAAAAAGAAACTGCCTGTCATCAGGCATGCACGCCACTTTGGAGGATCCTCCGCCCTGCTACCGCCACTCCCCAACTCCTCCGCCTTGCTATCACAGGGTCTGAAGGGAGAAAGTCCCGGTCTGGGTATGAAGGAACAAAAGGACCCAACCACCCTTCCCTAAGCTGGAGACTCAAGCTGCAGAAGCCCAATGCTTTCTTTCCTTCCACCCAACTTGCCCCATGCCCCAGAATGCTCTTGCACTGAATCTGGGTGATCAACTCAGAGGAAGGGATCAAGCTGATTACAGCAAAGCAGCCATCAGTTGGATTATGACCGGTCAACCCCTACAAGATAACCACCTCAGCAGTCTTGTTCAGCATCCTGAGATAAGCTGTGACTTTTGATGCTGAGCCTTTTCATTAGCTAGGTATCCTTAGTAGGGCCCAAGTAGACTTCTAGATACAGGTAGGCGGTGGTCCAGGAGAACTCGGACACAGAATCCAACTACAACAAAACTTACCAAGTGTTCAGAGGATTTGACCCAAATCTATCCTTGGAGAATACAACTGCTGCCACTCTCACATTCTCTGCCAAGTCAGTGAGACACATGACTGAGGACCAAGTTATAAATTGAGAGAATGAGCTCATTCCCAACTCATGCAGTGACAGGTCAGACAGCCTCTCTCAAAGAGATCAGGAAAATCTCCATGCAGATAGAAAATAGCTGGCTGGACATGGGTCTTCCCTGTGGCACTCCCCTCAAAGTTCAGAGTGTCAACAAAGATCCATTAACTTTCATCTGAAAAGGTACCTTCAATATTACAACTTTAACTGTCACCTGACAGCTGCTAGGACTGAGCCAAGCTGACACGTGGAACTCCAAACATGCAGTTCTGTTGGAAAGCGAGTAGTTTAACTGGATAAAACTGGTGCTCAAATCCATTTTGGGTTGATCAAACTGTCCCTTGTCTTTTCAAGTGAAAATGTCTTCCTTTTATCACAACAACAACTAGAAGCTTAATTAGTTCACTAATTTGGTTTGCACTGTAAATATCTTAGCTGAGTCGCCAGATAATCGTCACTAATTAAACTTTTCCAATTTCCACTCAGTCCACAATTTTAATAGAGAATTTTCATTTGCACTATGGATGTGGGACAAGTTCACAGCAGCTCCAACACATTATCTTCCCTTTGCTGGCAGTTTTATTTTTGCTCATCTGAAAAGTAAATCTTGAACCTACAGCCAGATGGGATACAAAGTGCTGCACTGGGTGCATGAGGCTGCTTAATTTGGAGTTTGGTGAGTGAGGGAGTCTCTTGAAGACAGGAAGGTGGTGCTCCTCTCTTTTTGTACCTTTCACCAGCCTCCAGTACCTGGCTTTCTTAGCTACAGGGGAAGAAGCTGATTGAATGTCACAGGAGCCCATAAAGCAAAGGAGGGAGCCAGGAGTTTATAGATAAAGTCTAAAAGTGACATCACAGGAGTCCCAATAATTGATATATTACTAAAAATGGGCCTTCCTGGACTTAGCACAGAAGACATGATTGGTGAGCGACAGGCCAATTATACCATATGAACAAAGAGCAAGTAGACCATTCGGCCCCTTGAGACTGCTCTGCCATTTAATAAGATCATGGTGGATCAGATAGTAACCTGAAATATGCATCCCCAACTACCTCCGATAACCTATCACCCCCTTGCTTACCAAGAACCTATCCACCTCTGCCTTAAAAATATTCAAAGACTATTTCCACCGCCTTTTCAGGAAGGGTTCCAAAGAATCACGACCCTCAGAAAAAAATTCTCATCTCAGTATTAAATGGGAAATCCCTTATTTTTAAACAGTGACCCCTAGTTCTAGATTCTCCCACAAGAGGAAATATTTTCTCCACATCCAACTTGTCAAGTCCTCATAGGATCTTATATGATTCAATCAGGTCACCTCTTACTCTTCTAAACTCCAGCAGATACAAGCCTAGCCTGTCCAACCTTTCCTCACAAGACAACCTGCCCATTCCAGGAATTAGTCTGGAAAACCTTCTCTGACCTGCTTCCAATGCATTTACATTCTTCCTTAAATTATGCGACCAATACTATACACAGTACTCCAGATGTGGTCTCACTCGTGCTCTGTATAACAGAAGCATAACCTCCCTACTTTTGTATTCAATTTCCCTCACAATAGATGATAGCATTCTATTAGCTTTCCTAATTACTTGTTCTACCTGCATACTAGCCTTTTGCGATTCATGCACTAAGACACCCAGATCCCTATAGATCTGAGCTCCGCAATCTCTCACCATTTAAATATTCTTCTTTTATTCTTCCTACCAAAATGGACAATTTCAGAGTTTCCCACATTATACTCCACTTGCCAGACCTTCACCCACTCACTTAACCTATATCTTTTTGTAGCCTCCTTAGTAACGCATTTGATGTAGTCTACTTGGACTTCAGGCTTTTGATAAGGTCCCGCATGGGAGACTGATAAAAGATGGTAAGAGCCCATGGGATCCAAGGCAATTTGGCAAATTGGATCCAGAATTGGCTGAGTGGCAGGAAGCAGTGGGTGATGGTTGAGGGGTGTTTCTGTGACTGAATGCCCATGCCCAGTGGGGTTCCACAGGGATTGGTGTTGGGTCTCTTGCTGCTTGTGGTATATATAAATGATTTAGACTTGATCTTAGGAGGGTTGATAACTAAGTTCGCGGATGACACAAGAATTGGTGGAGTGGTAAATACTGAGGAGGATAGCCTTAGATTACAGGAGGATATAGACGGGCTGGTCAGATGGGCTGATCAGTGGCAAATGGAATTTAATCCAGATAAGTGTGAGGTGATGCACTTGAGCAGGACAAACAAGGCACAGGGATACACAATGAATGGGAAGCCTTGGGAAGCACCAAGGATCAGAGGGACCTTGGTGTGCATGTCCACCAGTCCCTTAAGGTAGCAGGGCCAGGTAGATAAAGTGGTTAAGAAGGCATATGGGATACTTGCCCTTATTAGCCGAGGCATAGAATACAAGAGCAGGGAGGTTATGCTGGAACTGCATAAAACTCTGGTTAGGCTACAACTAGAGTATTGTGTGCAGTTCTGGAATCCGCATTATAGGAAGGATGTGATTGCACTAGAGAGAGTGCTAAGGAGATTTACTAGGATTTTGCCTGGGCTGCAGTTTTAGTTATGAGGAGAGAGTGGATAGACTGGGGTTATTTTCCCTGGAGCAGAGGAGATTGAGGGGGGACATGATTGAGGTCTATAAAATTATGAGGGGCATAGATTTAAGGTAAGGGGCAGGACGTTTAGAGGGGATGTGAGGAAGAATTTTTTCACCCAGAGAGTGGTGGGAATCTGGAACTCACTGCCTGAAAAGGTGGTAGAGGCAGAAACCCTCATAATATTTAAGAAGTATTTGGATGTGCACTTGTGATGCCATGGCACACAAGGCTGTGGGCCTAGTGCTGGAAAATGGGATTAGAATAGTTAGGTACTTGCTTGACCAGGGCAGACTCGATGGGCTGAAGGGCCTTTTTCTGTGCTATAGACCTCTATGACTCTATGTCCTCTTCACAACTTACTTTCCTACCCATCTTTATCTCATCAGCAAATTTGGCAATCATGCCATCCATCCCTTCATCCAAATCATTAATATAAATTGTAAACAGTTGAGGTCCCAGCACCATTCCACTCATTAAATCTGGCTAACCTGAAAAAGACCCTTTTATGCTTACTCTCTGCTTCCTGTTAGCCAGCCAATCTTTTATCCATGCCAATATATATCCCCCAAACCATGAGCTTTTATTTTCCGCAATAACCTTTGATGTGGCACTCTTATCAAATGTCTTCTGGAAATCTAAGTACAGTACACACACCTTTATCCACAACACATTACTTCCTCAAAGAATTCCAATAAGTTGGTTAAACATGATTTCCATTTCACAAAACCATGTTAACTCTGCATGATTACCTTGAGCTTATTCAAGTGCCCTGCTATAGCTTATTTAATAAAAGTTTTTAATATTTCCCCCATAAGCTAACTGGCTGTAGTTTCCCACATTGTCTCTCTCCCTTTTTGAATAATGGAGTTACGTTTGCTATCTTCCAATCTAATGGGACCGGCCTCAAATCTAGGGAGCTTCGGGAGATTAAAACCAATGCATCAACTATCACACTAGCCACTTCTTTTTAGACCCTAGGATGAAGTCCATCAGGACGTGGGAACTTGTCAGCAATTTACTCAGTAGTACTTCTCTGGTTATTGTAATTTTCCTGAGTTCCTCTCTCCCATTTCCTAATTTATAGTTGCTTCTGGGATGTAACTTGTATCCTCCATAGTGAAAACTGATGGAAAATACCTGTTCAATTCATCTGTGCTTTCCTTGTTCTCCATTATCAATTCTCCTGACACTCTCTACAGGACCAATGCTTACTTTAACAAGTTTATTAAATATTTATAGAAACTCTTACTATTTTATATACTTCTTTTATATTTCTGGCTAGCTCTCATATACTCTAAATTTTCCTTCCTTATTAATATTTTAGTCATCCTTTGTTGTTCCTTATATTCTGTCCAATCTTCTGGCCTTCCACCTACCTTTGCTTAATTATAAACTTTTTCTTTATGTTTGATACTGTCTTTAACCTTTCTAGTTAACCAAGATGGTTTATCCGTCCCTTGGACTTTTTACTCGTTGTAATGTGTATTCTGCAATATCCCCATAAATGTTTACCATTGCATCTCTATTGACCTATCCCTTAACCTAATTTGCCAATTCACTTCAGCCAGCTCTGCTTTCATGCCCTCATAATTGCTCTTTAAGTTTAGGAACACAGTCTCGGACCCACTCCTCTCTCCCTCAAACTAATGTAAAATTTAATCATATTATGGCCGCTGCTGCCTTCAATATGAGATTAATTAATCCCATCTCATTGCACAATACCAGGTAGCGTATACCCTGCTCTCTGGTTGGCTCCAGAACATGCTGTTCTAAGAAACTATCCCAGAAACCAATCTATGAACTCCTCATCCTTTGCCCATCTAATTTTTCCACTTGATATCTAGATTAAAATCTCCCATGATTATCACAGTGCCTTTCTGTCAAGCTATTATTTCTTCCTTTATGTTCCATTCTACCATGTGATTACTGTTAGGGGACCTGAAAACAACTCCCACAAGTCACTTCTTGCCTTTACCATTTCTCATCTCCAACCAAATCGTTTCCATATCCTGGTTTCCTTAACTTAGGTCATCCCTCTCTATTGTGCTAATACCATCAACTAACAGAGGCACACCTCCACCTTTTCCTCACTTCCTGTCCCTCCAGAATGTCCTATACCCTTTAATATTCAAGTCCCAATCCATGTCTCGATAATGGCTTTCAAATCGTACTTATCTCTATGTGCACTCTCAGTTCATCTGTTTTGTTTTGAATGTTTTAGGCATTCAGATAAAAAGCCTTTAGTTTTACCTTTTTATTTTTATAACCTCTAGTCTCATTTGTTAATTTACTGATAGGCCATGACAGGGAGGGCTAGAGTATACAAATCTGTTTTTCATTTCCTGTAATACCACCTTTCTTTACCCTGATTTCCCACATCTTCCCAAATTTGTACTCTTGCCCCCACTACTTCATTTAAAACCCTCTCTACTTCCCCAATTATGCAGCTCGCAAGAACATTGGTTCCAGCATGGTTCAGGTGTAGACCATCCCAACAGTACAGATCCCACTTTCCCCAGTACTGGTGCCAGTGCCCCACAAACTGGAACCCACTTCTCCCACACCAGTCTGAGCCACGTATTCAGCTCCCTAATTGGATTTGTCCTATGCCAATTTGCATATGGCTCAGGTAATAATCCAGAGATTATGACCTTTGTTTGAGCTTCTGCTTCCAAACTTGGTGCCAAGCTCCTCATACTGACAATGCCAAACTTTTTCCTTTGTCCTGTCTATGTCGTTGGTACCAACATGGACTATGACAACAGGGTTCCCCCCCCACCCCCTCACCAGCACTGAGAAGTCCGAAACCCTGGCAACAGAGCCATCTGGACTCGTGCTCTTTTCTGCAGAGAACAGTGTCAATCCTTCTGACTATACTGTCCCCTACTACCACCACTGTACTGTAGCAAACACTTTATAAAAAGTTTAAGGTATGTTAGTACAGCTCAGTCATGTGGAATGTGCATCCTGTAGGATGTGGGAAGTCAGGCAGACAGAACAGCCCTCGATGACTACATCTACAGGAAATATCACCAGTTGCAGAAACTTGAGCTCTGGGTTGCAGAGCTCTAGCAGCATCAAGTCACTGTGGCATAGCTGCAAGGCTGAGGATTACCTGGATAACACATTTAGAGATGGTCACATTGCAAAGTAGCACAGAGGCAGAGGGGGAAATGGGTCACTGCCAGAGTATCTAACAGAAACAGGCAGGTAGTGCAGGAATCACCTGAGGAACTCTCACTCTTTGTTTTTCCATTTTGGATACTGGTGAGCAAGATGGTTCCCCAGAGGACTTAGCAAGACCCAACTTCGTGGCATCACAGGTGAAGGAAGAGTGGAAGAGTTATTGTGGTAAAGGATTCCATAGTTAGGGGAGCATACAGGTATTTCGGCAGCCCTAGACGTGACTCCAAGATGGTATGCTGCCATACTGGTGCCAGGGTCAAGGATGTCAGAGTGGCTGCAGGACATCCTTTTGTGGGAGGGTGAACAATCAGAGGTTGTGGTCTACATTGGGGCCAATGACATAGGTAGGAAAAGGGAGGAGGTCCTGAAAGCAGATTTGAGGGAGTTAGGAAAGAGCAGGGAGTTAGCAAGACCTCAAGAGCAGTAATCTCAGATTGCCACGTGCTAGTGAGCATAAAAATAGGTTGATTGAGCAGTTCAACACATGGCTGGAGAAATGGAGGAGGGAGGGCTTTAGCTTTCTGAGGCATTGGGACTGGTTCTGGTGGGACTTGTACAAGGACAGGTTACACCTTAATGGGACTGACTGAGACTAATGTTCTCACAGGGAGGTTTGTTAGTGCTGTTAGGGAGAATTTAAACTAGACTGGCACAGGGATGGGAACCTGAGGGGAAATTCAGAGTGGAGGGGAGAAAAATTGGCAATGGTAAGTAAAGAAGTATTAACTGATAAGGGAGATACAGCAGAACAGCATCAAGGTAAAAAGAATACTTGGGGAGATTGATAGAATTAGAGTAGGCAATAGTAAGTCATTAGATGGGGTGAGAATAAGGGGGGAAAAGTAAAAAAGCCTAAATCAAGGTTAATGTGCACGTATGTGAATGCATGGTGTGGTCAGCAAGATTAGTGAACCACAGGCACAGGTTGACAAATGGAATTATGATATTATTGCTATAATTGAGCTAGGTCTCCAAGAAGCGAAGAACTGGGTGTTAATTATTCCTGGGTGCAAGGTGTTTAGGAGAAACAGGAAAGGAAGGAAGAGGAGGGTGGCAGTTTGATTAAAAATGACATTACAGTACTGAAGAGAGGATGTTCCAGAGGGATCAAGGACAGACTCTCTCTGGCTAGAGGTAAGGAATGAATAAGGTGCAATAACATTGGTGTAGTATATTGACCATTAACTAGTGGAAGGGATGTAGCGAAACAAATACAGAGAGGTGCAAGCATTACAGAGTAATTATAATGGAAGACTTCAAATTATCCAAACATAGGATAGGAATAGTGAAAAAGGACATGAAAGGCGAGAGTTCCTGGAACATTTAATTTTCTGCAGCAGTATGCTTCCAGTCAAAAGAGAGGTCAGGCACTGTTGGACATGGTTCCTGGGGAATGAGTTGGCCCATGTGCAGGAGAGCATTTGAGGGACAATGACCATTGTATCATAAGGTTTAGGTAGGCCGTGGAAAAGGACAAGGCACAATCCAGAGCAGGGATAATTAATTGGGGGAAGGCCAACTTGGATGGGATGAGAATGCATCTGAGTCAAGTGAACTGGAATCAAATGTTGGCAGAAACGACAGTGGCTGAACAATGGGCCACCTTCAAAGAAAAAGTATTGCAGGCAACGTCAAGGTATATTCCCTTAAAAGGGAAAAGGTAGAACAAATAAATCCAGAGCCCCCAGGATGATGAGAGAATTACAGATGGACAACAGATATCAGGTAGAAAATAGAATGGAAAATTGGGCTGAATAAAAGAGGACCAGAGGGGAAGTGAAAAAACTAATAAGAAAAGCAAGTAGAAAGCATGAAGAGAGACTGGCAGCTAACATAAAAGGGAATCCCAAGGTCTTCCATAAGCATATCAATAAAAAAGGGTGGTAAAAGAGTAGGGCCGATTAGAGATAAAAAGGGTACTTGCACATGCAGGCAGGAGAAATGGTGGAGGTATTAAACAAGTGCTTCGCATCTGTCTTTATAGAGGGTGATGATGCTACCAGGCAGAGGTGAAGGTGGTGGTAACTAGTACACCAGTAGAACTTATGATTGAGAAGGAGGTGGTATTACTCAAAATTGATAAGGCACCAGGACTAGATGATGCATACAAGGGTACTGAGGGAAGTGAGAGTGAAAATTGTAGAGGCAGTGGAGAAAATCTTCCACTCTTGCTTCGACACTGGGGTGGTGCCAGAGAACTGGAGAATTGCAAATGTTACTTGTTCAAAGAGGCAAACAAGGATAAAGCCAGCAACAACAGACCAGTCAGTTTGAATTCAGTGGCAGTGAAACTTCTAGAAACTAGCGTTTGGGACAAAAATCAACAGTCACTTAGACAAGTGCAGGCTAATTAAGGAAAGACAGCATGGATTCATCAAGGGAAAATCATGTTTAACTAACTTGCTAAGGGCAATACTGTTGATGTAATGTATGTGGATTTTCAAAAGGCACTTGATAGTGCCACACAGACTGGAGAGCAAAATTCTAGGTCATGGAATAAAAGGGAAAGCAGGCACTTGAACAAGAAATTGGCTGAGTAACAGAAAAAATAATAAATAAATGGTTGTTTTCCAGATTGGAGGAGGTTCTGTAGTGGAGTTCCCCAGGGGTCAGTATTGTGACCTTTGCACTTCCTAGTACATATTAATGACCTAGACTGCAGTGTTCAAGTGATGCATTTGCAGATGATACAAAGATTGGAAATGTTGTCAACTGTGATGAGGATAGTCTTGAATTTCAAAAGAATATAGTTAAATTGGTGGATTGGGCAGACAAGTGGCAGATGAAGCTCAATGCACAGAAGAGAAAGGTGATTCACTTTTGGCAGGAAGAATATGGTGAGATAACATGAGAGAGAATTTCTAAAGGAGGTACAGGAACAGAGGGATCTCAGTGTATATGCATGTAAGTCATTGAAGATGGCAGGACATATTGAGAGAGCAGTTAATAAAGCATATAGTATCTTAGGTTTATTAATGAAGGCACTGAGTACAAGAGTAAGGAGAAGGTCATGTTGAACTTGTACATGACACTAGTTAGGCCTCATCTGGAGTGCTGAGTCCACTTCTGGGTGCCATACTCAAGGATGTGAAGGCATCGGAGATTCACAAGAATGATTCCAGGGATAAATAACTGTAGCAACAAGGATAGATTGGAGAGGTTTGAATGGTTCCCTTGGAGAAAAGGCAGCTGAAGGGACTTGACAGAGGTATTCAAGATCCAAGGGGATATGGACAGGGTAAATATAGTGAGAAACTGTTCCCACTGAAGAAACATCAAGAGGTAGAGGGCACAGGTTAAAAATAATTGGCAAAAGGGGTAAAAAATTAGGTGAGGAAAAATGTTCACCCCCAGAGGGTGGCTGGAGTCTGGGACCAAATTCCTAAGGGTGGTGGGGGGACTATCAAATATTCAAAAGAAAATTTGATTGCTATATGAAAAGAATGTGCAAGGTTACGGGGATAAAGCAGGAGAGTGGGATTAGGTAGAACGCTTTTTCAAAGAGCCAGTACAGACTCGATGGGCCAGATGACAGCCTCCTGCACTGTAAAGTTTCTGTGATTAGGTTCAACTTAAAATTGACAACACAGAATAGATAAAGAAAAACTAATTGAATTAATTATAGAAAAGATAAACCAAGGCTCAAAAAGCTTTTACTGGCTTTGTTCAAGGTAAATTTAAGTTGTGGCCTCAGATTATAGACAGGAATTACACAAGTGTACTTTGTTTCCTTAAAAAGGATTTCATCTCTATGTCTCATATCAATAGCTTAATCGCAATTTGCTAACAATTAAATGTTGCAGGGGTCATTGATGCAGCAATGTAACAAAGTAATTGGGCTAGACAATACACAAAAGTATCAATACTAAATTGGAACCAAAATCTAGTAAGATGGGTCTATGCAATTTGTGATAGATAGAGAAAATTTCAGGCAGCAAGCTGTAATATCAAATCCTCAACCCTCCCTACCTCAACCCTCCCTACCTCAACCCTCCCTACCTCAACCCTCCCTACCTCAACCCTCCCTACCTCAACCCTCCCTACCTCAACCCTCCCTACCTCAACCCTCCCTACCTCAACCCTCCCTACCTCAACCCTCCCTACCTCAACCCTCCCTACCTCAACCCTCCCTACCTCAACCCTCCCAATTCGCTTCTCATTTTAAATTCAACCTGGTCATATTGTACAATTAAGCTTGAACTGATTAAGTTTATGCATACCATGTGGATAGGTTGCAAATCCCAGACTCTTGCAGGAAAGTAATAATTAACCCTTGTATTATAGCAGCGATTAAATAAGTGTAAAGGACAGTCCACATAACAGCGAACACCACACAAAAAAAGTACCATATGGTCCCTTGAACCTGCTCCGCCATTCAATATCATGGCTTACCTTCTACCACAACTCCATTTTCCCACCCACTCTGCATGTCCCTTGCTTCCCTGAGACACCAAAAATCTGTCACACAGCCTTAAATATACTTAATGCAGTATTCACATTTGCAACCCTAAGAAATTTATCTCTCTTAAGTGATCAGCCCCCTGTTCAGAAGTTGTGCTCCTTTGTTTTAGATTCCCCAGAAGAAACAACCTGTTGTGTCTATGCTGTCAATCCCTTCATAATTTTAAACTCTCGGATATTACATTCAATTTAGATAACAAGCGACAGTTTTCTTTGAGAGAGGAAGGGGTTGGAGGTAATAGCATAAGAGATTGATCTACTTTTGTCACCTAGAGGTGGAGGAGTAGGTTACACGATGAACAAACAAGGGATGACAGAGTCGGTGAAAAGTCCCTTTATACTTAAGTTTCCATGGGTCAGGTGTGCACAAATTAAACAACTATATGACTCTCCCCAAACTTTGGGAAGCTACCCAATCTGTGCTAGTTTTCATACTCACTGATCTCAAATAGGATTCATTGAGACCACCCATTCATACAGCTCCTCACACCAGCCCTTGACAGAATCCTTGAGGAACAAAAAAGACCCTCAGATTTTGCATCGGCCAAAGTGAAGACTCCCAACAACTCTACTGCTCAATCCAGATCACTGCTGTGAACAGGATGTTTAGGGAGTAACACGCAGGTTTTAAAAAGTTGCACTGTCTGCCAGTCTTCAAACTACATGCACCAAATAACCAGGAACAAGATTTAAAACAGCTGGAAGTCTGGAATATACAGATTGCTCAGCTGTACAGAATCAGTAGCCCAAATTGATGTGCTAATTTGACCAAAAATGCTGCATCTAATCCCTTGAAGTTGTGAAGATTTTTTTTTGATTTTTAATTAATCTTATGACCACCTTTACCTGTAGTAAAAGTATTAACTTGATTTAAGCCAGCAGCACAATCAAAGATTGAGAGGTTCAAGTATCACCCCAGGACTTGTGCATATGATTCAGGCCAATACTTTAGTGCAGTGACAAGAATACGTTCCATTATTAGGGGTACTGTCTTTCAGGCAAAATCAAGGCCCATTCCCAATCTGTTTAAGCAGGCCTGAAAGAAGCCATGGCATTACTTGAAGAGGAGCAGTGAGTTCTGCCAGGTTCGTTTCTGGCAGTGCTTCCTCAAGCATTGTGAATAATAAATTCAGAAAATGATAGAAATGTTTAGCATCTGTGTAGAGTGAAAAACAGTTAACATTTCAGAATGGTTTGATGAAAGATTGACTTGAAACGTTACAAGCTTCTCTCCACATAGGCACAGCCAGGCCTGAGGATTTTCTGTTTTTATTTCAGGCTTCTAGCATTTGCAGTATTTTGCTGAAAAATTAACTAATCTTCATCTGACATGTTATTTGTAACATCTTGCTGGCCATGAATTAAAGAGCAATTGCATCAAAAGTAATTAATTGTTGTGGAAAATCCCAAGAACATTTAAACACAACCTGCTTCTTCCCTACAAAAAGGTTTGAAAGCAACAACTTGCATTATATAAGTATCTTCCACAAAGAAACACCCAAAGCAACCACAGGACTTGAATAGTATTGTGCCAAAAATGGAGGAAACATTGTGATGACTAAAAGAACAGTCAAGAGACAGGCCTTTGAAATGGAGGGTAGCAAGGCCGAAAAGGTTTAGGAAAAGTTGCAGAATTAAGTGATGTACATCCTAAACAGCACTATATTTCTTCACTATGTTTAGAATCATGATTGAAGTTACAACTTATACATCAGATTTAAACAACAGAAACACCACACAGAGTTCCAGACAATCATAGGTGTCACAAAAGAGACTGTGGTATCCCATTTGAACAGGTACAATCACAGTAACATTGGAAACCTTCACTTAACAAGTTGCACATATTTCAGGTCATGACCTTTCCATAAGCACTGTATTTGGCGCCGGGTTATGAGACGTGCACGGGCAGAACCCAATCATCTTTAAATAGTCCGTTTATACAGGCTGCAGTCCAAAGCTCTTACAAAAACATGAATAAACTTTTAATATTTTTGTTTACAATGACTGTGGAAATCCATCATAAACAAAAGAGTCTGAAAGGCCATATCCTCCCACTGGAAGGGAAATTACACTGAAAGTCTCTGATAAGCCTTTGGAATTAGTCCACCCTAAATTTAGTGGTTTCTAAAAATTAGGGCTCCAGCAAATGTAGCTTTCTCCAAACTATGTTCTCTGATAAATCCTTTTATAATTAGAACCTTAAACAAAGCTTTTCTGATTCCACATTTGATATGCAAGTGCAAAAGGAATCTCTAATTATCAACTGATTGTATCAGCCCACTGTTCTCCAATTAATTCCAACTTGATTCAGTAGTGAAAAACTAACACTAACTTTTTAAAATTGTTTAGTTTTGTCTGTTCAAAACCAAAATATACCTTCCAGAGCAAGGGAGTTAATGAATCACTTAAGAAAAAAGGAAAACTTACTGATCATGTACATAACAGGGACTCCACCAGAATTCAAAATTTTACCGAGTGACTTAACCACAATATAGAAACCCAACTTGAATACCGAACTAGTTTAAAGCATTTTAATGCCACAAGTCTATGACCAAAGCCACATCAGCCAATCTGTCAGCCCACCACTCAAAAAGTACTGCATTTATGTAAACCAAGGAGGACATTTTATAACTTGAATGGAAAACTAGTTTTGAAATAGGTCTGACGTGATGAATACCAGTTTTCTTTAGTGAAGGCATGCAAAGTGTAGCAGCAAAACTCTCTACTTTCATCCACTGCCTGCACCACTGCAACCACCCCCCACCCCCGAACATCAGAACATGAACTGATCCAAGGGAAAGTCTGGAAATTTGCTGTTGGGAATTTAAAATTAATAAAATGTTGTATAAAAAATATACAATGAATGTTTTTGACTTAATATCAGGCCACATGTGGACTCAATTCTTCCTCTGGCATCCACATCATACCAGCAAACTTTTACCGCACACGTGCATTTGTTTTGTAACTGATAAGAAATACAGTGTAAACAAGATAAGAGCTTGATAGCTTGAAAAACGAACTCCCAGTGAGTCAGGCATACAAAATTCTCACCCTTCAGGAATGCAAGTTATGAGCCCACAACAAGCATTTTATAATGCTGTCCCCATCATCATTATCCACTCACATTAATAAATGATTACCATTTCTACGCAGTCACATCATAGTACAGCAATCCAGTTCATCTGAACAGTTCTAACCTTTATCACATTTAACAATTCCCTACAGGAAGGTCAGCAATAACTAATTTAACTACTCAATTACAGCCTTCAGTAACATGCAATTGCTAATTGAAGCTCAAACTATGTCCAGCCAAACTGGAAAAAAGTCAACAATTCCAATTAGAGATTTTATCCTTCTAAAACTGGGCTGTAGCTGGAGAGTCTTTTCAGCTCTATAATCCCATGGGAAAGTGCTTCTGGTGCTGGTAATGGGAACAATTTGAAGTGGTAGATTGGCACAACATCGAAGTACATTAAAGTAGTCTCAATACACTAATTGCAATTAGGTTATATGGTTAAAATATCCAACAGCATTTCAACAACAAATGATCTGTATATCTTGTTCCTCCAGCACTGCAGACCCACCTTTTTGTACATTTTATGAACTGGTGGATTTGCCTACTTCTTTACAGGGTACAGCAGTGGTTCTCAAATATTTTTGTTTGAAGAGTCCCTTTTCAAGTGGATTAATAATCACAGGAACCAGCCCCCCCAATCCAAATTATACTATACATTATAATGTTCATTATGAAAGTACAGCAGTAAATAATGCTTTTAAGAAAACAGGTGTTTACATAAGATATTGAGCTGGGTGTGCCTGCTTCTCACAGCAGAACTTGTATATCCTTGGCAGGAGCAGAGAGGGTAGAAACACAGTAGTAGAGGAGCAGAGAGGGTAGAAACACAGTAGTAGAGGAGCAGAGAGGAGCTTGCGATTGCCGTTCACTCGCTATCCACAAGGTAGCATCTTGGTTAGAACCAGTAACCAGAGAACAGGCACCTTTCAAGTAAGGAAAGAAAACTTGAGGGGAGAATCACTTTACATACCAACAGCATCAGCTGGTGATATGTTTCAGAGCAGCACCAATGGCAACTCAGCATCACAGGTGGGAGAGTCTGAAAATAAAAGTAAATAGTTTTACACTCAAACTTCACCAGCTAGCCCTTCAAAAAAGAAAATTATACAACTAGTGAGTGAGTGAAGGAACAAAGTAGAACCTCCAATTCCTGGAAATAATTTAGTTTCAGTTTTGTTACTATACTTGGACAAATATTCCTGGAATTCAACAGCTAGTGCCAGACTGGCAGGTTTTAGAGCAAGTCAACACTACCTGATAGGAAGTCATTCCAAAAACAAACATCATACACAGCCCCGAAGACAAACCAGAAAAACTTCCCTCAAGACTAGATTAGTTCTGGGGGCAGTTGATTTGCTTTTCTAAAGATGGACAAGTCTGCTGTCTAACCACATTGTTTACTGGGATACTGACTGAATCACATGCACCAGCCATCAGCTGTATGCTTTCCTCATCTATTGACTCTCAAGATTTAGGTCAAATTATTTGCCATCAATGCTGCTATAAGCTAAGTTAGCAGAAAGAACAGCATTGGGAAAGGGAGGTCAACTTTAACGTTTTACCTGCATCACACTATTAGACAGACCCTCCAAAAAAATGGAACTATCATCCACATCTTCCAGGGAGATGATGATAAAGTTTAAAGGGCTAGGTAGCAACTGTGTTTCAATATTATTCAGTGAGCTGCTGCAGTAAAAAGATACTCAGCAATTTAAAGGAAAACACTTCATGCCCTCAATTAGCTGTTGTTTCTCTCACAGGACAGGAAGGTGCAAATAGATGCAGACCTTAGAAGGGGGGGCACACTCCAATGAACTCCATTTTAATTTGAGAGAGGCAGGGGAAAGAAGAAAAACAAATAAGTTGAGCAAGAAAGTGAAATATGTTGAAAAAACCTGCATTGTCATGTCAAATCTGAGTAAAAATTAACTGCCAATTACGATTTGTTAACAAGTCCACTCATTCCAACCCCTCAAAATCCAGTCAACTTTTCAAACTGCAAAACATGTCTGGCAAGTTCCAGACGAACATTAAAAAAAGGTGAACTAAGGAAAGAACACAGGTGACAGCAAGAAAGAAAATTCCAGGATAGAAACAGCTAACATAACATAAGCCAGTTGACCTTTCCATGTGACCGAAGAGATAGCAGTAGTGTTGCTAAAAGTATTGGTGGATGATTTGCAATATAATTCTGCTACATAACACAAACTTAAGCCGTTAGTAAGAATCAAATGGATTCAACACAAAATACAGACTTGAAATGACAAGTTTCCCAGTCAATGATATCAAAAATAGCCAAGGAGGGCTGGTATTTCAGTTGGAGCCACACTTAAGGCAACTTTACAACATCAAGCTTTCTGGTTCCTATCTGGTGCAAATGACCATCAAGCACCAATTCCTCCCCTGTCCCCCCGCTCCCCCCCCCCACCCCCCCTTATATATTCAATGTCCGATTCCTATCCTGCTGCATGCTATACCCTTCTGTGTAATAATTAGATCCAGTGTACTAATGTACTGGGAAGCTCTTCATTTAGATGTTTAAAAATATAATCAAAACCAACATTTTTTAGTGGGTAATGAATTTGGAGACATGTGCTTTTATGGAACAACGTTCTAACCAAATTCCCATTTATCCTCCAGACTGCAGGTACTGGAAGAAGAACGGCACATTTATAATTGCAGCACTCCCATTAAAGTCTCTAGTTATGATCATGTACAAATCAGTCCAATATATGTTATAGTCAAATGAAGTGTTGCACAGCAATTCCACTCATTCGTTCTCATTTCACATTCCAGTGCATCATACAGTTGAGGCCTGGAAAACATCGGAACTATTGCAAAATCACAACAGTTAAATTGTATTATAGAATGTCCTAGTAACTTACAATAGAAAATGGATAAGGAGTTACAAATAAATGCAATCAGCGAACATCCCCACTTCTGACCTTATGATGGAAGGAAGGTCATTGATGAAGCAGCTGAAGAATATATTGGGCCTAGGACACTATCCTGAGAAATTCCAGCACTGATGTCCTAGAACGGAGATGATTGACCTCTAAAAACCCCACCTTCCTTCATGCTAGGTATGACTCCAACCAGGAGAGTTTTCCCAGGTTCCCACTGACTCCAGTTTTGCTAAGGCTCCTTGATGCCACACTGTCAAATGCTACCTTAATGTCAAAGGCAGTCCCTCTCACCTCACCTCGGGAGTTCTGCTCTTTTGTCCACGTTTGAGCCAAGGCTGTAATGAGGTCTGGAGCTGAGTGATCCTGGAGGAACCCAAACTTGAGTGCCAATGAGCAGGCTATTGCTAAGCAAGTGGCACTTGTCAATGCTGTTGATGACCCCTTCCATCACATTACTGATGATCAAGAGTAGACTGAAGGGTTGGTAATTGGCTGGGTTGGCTTTGTCCTGCTGTGTGTGTACAGAACACACCTGGACAATTTTCCATATTGCCAGGTAGATGCTAGTGTTGTAGCTGTACTGGAACAGCTTGGCTGGGGTGGGGAGGGGAAATTCTGGAGCAGAAGTCTTCAGTACTATTGCTGGAATATTAGCAGGGCCCATAGCCTTTGCACTATCCAGTGCCTTCAGCCGTTTCTGATATCATGCAGAGTGAATAGAATTGGCTGACAACTGACATCAGTGATGCTGGGGACCTCTGGAGGAGGCCGAGATGGATTGTCCACTCAGCACTTCTGGCTGAAGTTTGTTGCAAATGCTTCAGCCTTATCTTTCATATTGATGTTTTCTTTTGCACTAGGCTCAAATCCCAATCTGATGAATTAGTTGACAACCAACAAGGAAAAAGTGGGGCACTAGAAATGATGCAACTACTTCAGTGCCTATGGATTAACACCTTCAAAGAGATGGGAAGTGACAAAGTTCTTATCCAGTTACGCAAAACATTAGAGAGAAATGAGCACGTATGGACTGGTACTCCAGCATCAATTACAGTTTCAAGAGGAAGGGAGAAAATTGAAGTTTTTTTTAAAAGTAATTCTAGAATAAATATGGTTAAATGATCAGATTCACGTCCTTTTCAATTCCATTCATTCTAGCTTTAATAAAAACTTCAAAATATTTGTGCAGCCATTGGTGGTGCCCTAGTCATAATATTGTAACTGCCTCCAGGGGTCAAGGGTAAAGCCAATTCACAGTAAGCCCGAAATATAGCAGCACAAATCAATAAAACAACTGCAATTGCAAAACTGGACTAAGAGCACACAGCACCTCACATCATCAATATATCACAATCATTTTTTTAAAAATTTCAGCATTCCTAGAGCTGTCCAAACTATACAAGTTCACCTCTGGATGCTAAAAGGGAAAGATTACAATGCAGATTACAGAATGGCATTATGTAGTTTCATACAATCTAAGCTGCCTCACAAATCAGCTAAGTGAATGAGTACCAGCCATGGCTCAGCTGGTAGCACTCTCACCTGAGCCAGAAGGTTGTGGGTTAAACTCCCACTCGAGGTTTCAGCACAAAATCTAGGCTGATATTCCAGTGCAATATTGAGGGAATGTGGCACTGATTAGAGGAGACGTTAAACCGAGACCCCGTTTGCTCTCAGGTGGAATTAAAATATATAATGACACTATTTTGAAGAGCAGCAAAAGTTCTGCAGTGTCATGGCCACTATTTATTCCTCAATTAACATCACTAACACAGATTACTGGTCATTATCACATACTGTCTTGGGAGCTTGTAGTATATGCTTCCTACCTTACAACAGTGACCACTCTTAAAAGTACTTCATTAGATGTAAAGTATTTTGGAATGCCCCAAGGTCATTAAAGGCACATATAGACGCAAGTCTTTTTTTTTGTGTCTTGCAAAGAAAATACTAGCTGTTAGTTGGGTCACACCAAATAGTTTATTGGTCTACTCTAGCTCTGACTGTGCAATGCAGATTTGCTTTCAGAATATCCAAAAGTCTACAGTAACCCCAAACTATCTTTCTGTACTAAATTCAAAGTGAATAACTTCAAATGAACATGAGTACACCGTATAACTTCAACTAATCAGGCACTATTACACCACAATCTTCATAATGAATTTTAAACACAGAATAGGAATGGGAGTACTAGAGATAACATTATCAATAGTAAAAGGAATAATACACTCCTGTTGTTGAAAAACAAAAGAAATTTACAAGGAGAATGCCTGGTGTTTCTTGAGCAAAACATTATCATGCCATGTTTTAAACATTTACACAACAGAAGGCTTGCAACAGTCAAACTCAACACAATTTGAACTTTGATCAAATTTATATCTTACAAGTTTTCATTAGTCATTGAGCTGAGTTTTTAAAAAATTGTATGGGATGGGAACGTCGCTGGCAAGGGCAGCATTTGTTGCTCTTCCTGAATGAGTAACGTAAAAAAGGACAAGTACATGGTCTATAAAGAAGGATACTGATCAGCTGACATTTATAGATAAATCAGAATTTAGCAAAGTAAAAATTTAGCCCACAAGGTTTCACTGTTAGACAAATTGTTTGGAACTAAAAAGTATGAAATGGAAGAGAATGAATAGCAGCTATGGCAAAATGCAGTTTTTCATATTTTCATACCAGCAAACCTACCAAAAAAGGGTAGACATGTGCCCCTTTACCTCCTCTATCCTCACCATCCAAGGCCCCAAAGTTGTCTTCTAGGTGAATCAGCGATTCACTTGTATTTCTTTCAATTTAACATGCTGTATGTGCTGCTCACAATGAGATGTCATATACATTGGGGATGCAAATTGAGCACACCTCCACTCAGTCTGCAAGCATGACCCTGAGCTTCCCGTTGCTTGTAATTTTAATTTCACCACCTTGCTCTTGTGCTGAAATCTGTCCTCGGCCTGCTGCATTATCAAGTGAAGCTCAATGCAAGCTCAAGGGTGAGTACCTTGCCTTCTAATTAGGCACTTTACAGCCTTCTGGATGTAACATTGAACTAAATAACATCAGGCCTTGAACTCCGATTCCCATTTTGTTTTTTTTTTGGCCGTGTGTCAGTTTGATCTTGTTTTTCATGCTTTGCTTTTGGACAGAGCCGTTAATTATTCTGGCATTTGCACTCACTCACTCTAGACAAATGCTTTGATTGTTTACCACAACCATTACCTCTCGCTTTGCCTTTTACTCCAAGACATCTTTGTCATTTAATTTCTTCCACCCTTGTTCCCATTCTAGGTCTCTCTTTGTTCTTCCTTCCCCCTTTCACCAGCATTACCTTTCCACCCTCCAGTTCTGAAGTAATATTTGCCTCAAAACATTAACTCTTTCTCTCTCTCCACAGATGCTGCCAGACCCAAGAATTTCCAGCACTCTTTTAATTACAAAAAAAATCTCTTCTTCTCCCATTACTTATCACTTTCCTTCATCTCTTGTTGGGTCAGAAACACTCAGCTGAGTGGGAAATGTGAATATTACAGAATGATCAACAAAAAATTCTTAATCTCAAATGTGTCAGACTTGACTCAGTGGTAGCTATTTGCCTCATGTTAGAAGATCACAATCATTACAAGCATATGGGCAGAATGTAGGCAGACATTTTAGTGAAAGGCTGAGGGACTACTGCAGTTATAGTCTCAGACGAGGTGCTAAACAAGATGCCATGCTGCCTGTTGAGATGGGTGCAAAGCACCAGTCAAAGAGGAGAGTTTTCCTGTTGCCTTGGTCAATATTTATCCCTGGATCCATATCATTGAAAAAAATCTGGTAACCAGGTTTAAAGGTAATTGGTAAAGAAACAGAAGGAAGATGAGAACTTAAAAAAAAAAAATTAATAACTTATGATGATTTGGAATCCACTGCCTGAAAGGGTAGCAGAAACAGATTCAACAGTAACCTTTAAGGAGGAACCAGATAAGTCCTCAAAGGAAAACATTTGCAAGGTTTTGGAGCTAATGGATAACTCCCGCAAAGAGACAGCACAGGCAACATTTGGGTCCAGAATTTGACACAACACTCCAGCTGAGGTCTAACCAGAGATTTATAAAAATTTTAGCATAACTCGCTGCTTGCAGTTATAAGCAGTCCAAGATTTATTTATTTTTTAAAACTTCAATTTTTGCTTCCACCTTCAAAAATTTGTCCATGTGAGCCCCCCAGCTCTGTTCCTGCAGCCATTTAAAAACTACAATTTAAAATATACCTATCCACATTCTTCTTTGCAAAATGCATCACTTCATACTCTACATTAAATTTCATTTACTATGTGTCTGCATATTGTGTTATCAGTCTATATGATCCTCTCTACCTGCTGTGACATCTACAAACTTTTAGATTTTGCCTTAAATATACAAAGCCAAGACCAATATATATCAAAGAGTTGTGGCCCAGATACCAACCCCTGGGATACTTCCCTCCACTACTTCCTGCTTTGCCAATTTTCTATCCATACCATCAGTAACTAATCATCCAGTGGGTTTTGATTTTTCCACATTTACCTCAGGGCAATTTATTGCACACCTTTTCAAAGTCCATATGCACATCAACTGCACTACCCTCAAGAGGTTTTACACTAGAATGATAATAGGGGTCCTTTATTTATAGTACATCTTGCATTCATTGTAATTCTAGAGCAGAAGCATGCTCATACTCACGCTTCTGAATACAGAATTTGCAATCTCACTCCCCTTTCCCAAAGCGTGTCTCCAATCATTTACCCACTTCCAGGATACAACAGTGCTGAGAGTCTGGTGAATAAGATTCCATTGTCGACAAACATTAAGAAAGGGAAGCACCAGTCTGACAACAGTGCCATTCATCAGTGTTACTATCTTGATGCACACCTTCACTATGAAGGAAATCATAATTAGGTGAGGCTCTTCATCAATGAGTTCTACATAATAAAACCTGAGACCTTCCTAGTCTGTGGCTAAGCTAATGGATCTGAACCCAAATAATTGAAACAACAGCCAGTAAAAAAAAAAAATTAAGAGAAATAAAAAATAAACCCAAGGTTTCTATCCAATGTTCAGCTAATCAGGCACTATTACACCATAATCTTCATAGTGAATTTTAAACACAGAATATGCAGTGGGAGTACTAGAGATAACATTATCAATAGTAAAAGGAATAATACACTCCTGTTGTTGAAAAACAAAAGAAATTTACAAGAATGCTTGGTGTTTCTTGAGCAAAACATTATCATGCCATGTTTTAAACATTTACACACCAGAACTGATCCTCGAGCTTGCATTGAGCTTCACTTGATAATGCAGCAGGCCGAGGACAGATTTCAGCACAAGAGCAAGGTGGTGAAATTAAAATTACAAGCAACGGGAAGCTCAGGATCATGCTTGCAGACTGAGTGGAGGTGTGCTCAATTTGCATCCCCAATGTATATGACATCTCATTGTGAGCAGCACATACAGCATGTTAAATTGAAAGAAATACAAGTGAATCGCTGATTCACCTAGAAGACGACTTTGGGGCCTTGGATGGTGAGGATAGAGGAGGTAAAGGGGCACATGTCTACCCTTTTTTGGTAGGTTTGCTGGTATGAAAATATGAAAAACTGCATTTTGCCATAGCTGCTATTCATTCTCTTCCATTTCATACTTTTTAGTTCCAAACAATTTGTCTAACAATGAAACCTGTGGGCTAAATTTTTACTTTGCTAAATTCTGATTTATCTATAAATGTCAGCTGATCAGTATCCTTCTTTATAGACCATGTACTTGCCCTTTTTTACATTACTCATTCAGGAAGAGCAACAAATGCTGCCCTTGCCAGCGACATTCCCATCCCATAAAATTTTTTTAAAACTCAGCTCAATGATTAATGAAAACTTGTAAGATATAAATTTGATCAAAGTTCAAATTGGGATGAGAAACACTCAGCTGAGTGGGAGATGTGAACATTACAATGATCAACAAAAAATTCTTAATCTCAAATGTGTCAGACTTGACTCAGTGGTAGCTATTTGCCTCATGTTAGAAGATCACAAATCATTACAAGCACATGGGCAGAATGTAGGTTGACATTTTAGTGAGAATTCCCACTTAAAAACTTGGCAAAACAAGGTCTCCCATTATCCAGAAACTGTCAAATGCAAACGCAGAGACCCCTTTCCACCCAGTTCATTCTGGTACCACTTGCTTAGGACATGAGCCCTGGCATAAAATCTTCCATAGGGGTTTATGATACATTTTGATGGAGTAAATTACAGATTGTGCTCTGAGTCATCAAGGCCAAGTTTTCAGATCCATCTCTAGGATAACAAGACTTGAAGCAAATGAGAACTTTGCAAAGTAAAGCTTTGACCTCCCAATTTTCTCCCCTGAATAGTTATGTAAAGATCTACTAGAAACATCCAACCGTGCCACACTTACACTTATGTATATCTACGAAACAGAACATTCGATTTAATTGGCCACATCAAAAAATACAATGGCAGAGCATTACAGGTTTACTGGCCAGAATTAATATTGTTTATGTTGCCTTGTCTGCAGCCTGAATTACTGAAGCAATTTTTCCCAAGAAAACTGAGCAAGCATATACTGCTCATATTTCCCCTATATTACCGTTCAATGGGAAATAATTCAAGGTCTGCAAACTACAAAACAGTTCTTATTGATGCCAAGAAACTTTACCTTCTCAATACATTGAAGCATTTCTGAAATTTCACATTACACAGTAGGTTAATTTGTTTTATGCACTGAATGCAGAGATTTTGAAAATCATGCTTATAAAAGCAGCTAAGTCAATTTAAGTAGCTGAAGCTAAGATTGTATTACCAGCCCTGCTCACATTTCCTGAATCCAGTTCTGAATGCTTCAATCCAAAAATAAGCACGTTTAAAAAGGCCTCTTCCTTCAGAGTGAGGCTCAATTAATAAAGGTCATCTTCCTCTCACCTGGACCCTCAGATTAGCCTCTGTATGCCCGTGCACTTCAGAGCCCAATAGCTGGGGAATGCATGTTGTCAGGATGTGTGCAGTATGAGATAGGGAGAGGAGGAAGAGAAAAATAACTACAAATATAAATAAGCACATGGAGTTGCTTTCTAACTGCGACAAGTGGCCAGACCAAGCAAATCTCTGTTCATACAAGTGCCTGATGATTTAAGCTATGGGGTTCTCTCCCAATGTAGATACAAATACTTCTGTACAAAAAAAAAGCGCTCTTTTTAAAAAAACAGAAGCAACCATCCCTCAAGTTACTACTATAAAACTTTCCAAGTGGTTTTGGCAGAGACCTGGGAGCAAGCTGCCAGATTGACATTCAAATTTATTCAACAGACCAAGTGTTAAAATGAAACTCAGTAGTCATTAAGTGTGGTTGCACCGGACTCTTCACATTCCAACACTTCTGCAAGCATACTGGCCACAGAGATTCGGAATAGTTTTAAAAGCTAGCTTCACTGAAGGAAGCCATTTCTTATTGGTTCGGTCATACCAACAATAGAATGTCACAACATGTTAAGAGCATTTCAGTAAGTTTTCCTCAGCTTTGGATTAACTGTCCAAGTAGCAATGCAAAGACAAAAAAGTGGATTATGATTTAAACTGGTATCATTCTGATTGTGTAATGCAAAGTCTTCAACTGATATCTGCCCAAGGTTTTAAGTGTGTAATCATTTTCCAACCCTCAATGCCACAAGAGAAAAAACTGTTAAGTTGCCAGAAGCCAAACGAATCCAAGCCTATGAGTCATTTTTGATAAGTGAAAGTTAGGATTTTTTCATTCCTATCCCAAAAACTCAATTCCCATACAAAACAATCCGACCAAGCCCTCTAAATGTTTAGAAAACATACAAAACGAACCATTAGACGGCACATTATAGATGGAGTGTTATGTGCAGTTACCGAGTGTACATTGGATTTAGAAGTCTACAAAACAGGAAAGTTGAAAGCTAAGCGAGAAAACAGAGCAAGCTTTTCCTGTTCAGAAAATTAACACGAATACTACACATGGTAAAGCGACATACAGCATTAAATCTTGTGCATATCTGAGCCACCCATTTAAAATCAATTCCAGTTTCTAAACAAGGGGTTATTGCACAAAAGACCAGTTCATTTTGAATGATTTCATCTTCATAGCAAGGGTCAACCAGACACTTCTTCCCAGATAGTGCACCCTTTTGTTACCAGATAATAGCATTCTGTATTTTATGTTTCTCTCCCAGAATGCAATAGTAACCAACAATTTTGTTGCTTAGCTTGTTACCAGGGAAACCACTGTGGTTTTTGATGCAGATGGGGGTAGGCAGGAGGGACAAAACAAAATCAATATTTGGTTCTAGCAAAAAATGCTGTTCAATAAAATTATGTAATGTTCTTCTTTAACAGGCAGTCACATTACAATGGTGTAGGTTTTGTTATATCACAGTATAAACAAACCGCAGTTTTGCAAGGTAAGTCCATCTTGAAAATAATGTGAAGAATCCTCCATATGTCAAATATGTCATTGCTGAGTATTAATGGCAAATACTGAGAAAAAACAAACTGCTGTAAATTGCAGCTTTCTCCAGATGACTTCTGTAGCTTGCTGATCGAGGGTTTCCCCACCACCCCACATCATGTCCATGAAGTCATGCATTAATAAACATTAAGGCAAAAAGACAAGCAGATAAGTAACTGATAGGACAAAATCATGCAAGCAAGCACAACTTAAAGTTACTCCAGGTTACTAACGTTTCAAACTTTAAACATCGGTAAACTTCAACTAATCTACGTAACAACCAAGTTACTGAAACATCAACTATCACACATCTCTAGTTAAAAAAATACTTGCAGCCATTACCAGGACTGAAAGCAGATCTCTTATACAGTGCATATTAAGTTTTAGCAAAATTAAAAAGAATTTACTGTGCCCTCTCACTTGTTAGCAGGTGACAACCTGTGGTGACTATGGATTGTTACTTTAAAATCAGAAAAAAGTCTCACTCTCCTGGTACCATAGGAGGATCACTTAGCCTCAATTATTAATTTGGCAGTCCAGAAAATATTCAATATTTTTCCTTACACAGCAAAATCTTAAAAGTTCAAACAAATGTAAATACTAATCTGGAGTTCATAATATTTTGACTGTGCATCTTTTAACAAGTGATTGTAAACTGTACTGGCAGAATTGCAATCAGAATACTTTTTTAAAACTACACAAACGAAAGACAAAACCAACTAAGCCATCCAGGCAATGTAAACAAGATGCTTTATCAATTTATTCACTTTTTCAGTCCTGCAATCTTCAAAAAGGGAAGCTTGGAATATAAAAATTAAACACTCCATTCAGTAAATGCTTGATCTTATCCAGGCTCTACAGTATAGTACAGGTGGAAAGTAGAATAAGCTACTCTTTGCTACATGTGCATTCTTACTAACTGTAGGAGAAACCTCCACTAATGCTGATTTGAAGTGAAGCACAGGAGGAAGCCAATAGCATTTTAAACTTATATGCTACATAGCAAGAATTTTCAAAAAACTTACATTTAGATAGGGCTTTACATTACAACTCAAAATGTTCCTGAGGGGTACAGTCACTGATGCTTTGTCGGACACCACAGCAGCCATTTTGCACACAGCAAGGATTCTCAAAAACCAGAGAGCTGAATTACAGTGGAGTTAAACCTTTTTCTCTTGTTACAGAAAACAATGGCCAGGGCAGAATGTACCATGGGATCTTCGATATTTACCCAATACAGGTTGAGTTGCCATTTTGATTATTTCAGCCAATGCTCAGCAGCTGGTGTATGCACATGTGCATGTGTGTGTGAGCTAAGAGGAACAAAACAGGTGCGTTGTCACACTCCAAAAAAGGAGGCCAGTGTTCTGGTGGACAGAGGATGGCGGTATTACAGTTGTGATAGAATGACATCCACTCAAAAATCAGCTACAGATCAAAATTCAGTTTTGTAAAACAGAAGTACACAAGTCTACTAATTTAAAACAACAAATCAATCCCAAGACTAAATTTATTCAAACTGTTAATTTGCTATTTAACATTATACTAGTACACACCATAAACAGACTTCAAAACTCTCAAGCTTCTAATGCCAAGTCTGCTTGAGGGCAAGCATACCCTGCACCATGTGTCTTGTTTATATGCTATGTTTGTTGAATTTCTCTCATGCTAGTTTCACTGCTACCACTTAACTATCGCCTGATCTCCATTGAAGCACTTCATTGAGGTACACGCTTGCCCCTTCTCTTTCAAATGCTGTTTTGTTATCATACTGCAGTTTGAAGGATTCGCACCCAAAGTGTTAACTGAATGTTTTCAGCATTTTGTTTGCTACCAAGAATAAATTACAAGGCTGTTTCCAGAGGCTACAAATATTATCTTGCAAATTGATTTTGCTCCCTCATACCAGAAGCAAAGAACCCTACCTTTGTTATATTCAGTCACCCATGGATCGACTATTGTTTGGACCCAATGTGGGCTGAGCTCTCAAGCCTATTCCTACAACATAATGCTATTTTACTACTCCTGGCTTGTTAGATATTAGGGATGGCATTATTCAAAACTGTAATGCTACAAACATATTTTTGCTCTGGCATAAACAAAACTGAGTTTCTCCTGGTATAAACTGAGTGAACTCCATATAATGGGCATTGATCGATGGGAGAATTTTCACAATATAAGAACAGGCAGGACTCCACTTTCGCTTCCCAAGCATTGCTGCAATCTGATATTTCAGATCTGATAATTCAGGTCAGCACTTTTTACAATTATTTCATTCTCGCTCTCATATTTATGGTTTTACCAGAATTAACAAGCCCTTACTAGCTAGCTATCATAAATTACATAGCAACATAGTTTAAAAGACAGCCAACACCCTTGGATATTAGAAAACTGCAAGTCACGATGAATGTCATGGTACAAGCCACGTCATGATTTCCCCCAGTGGGTCACTTACCTTCCATACCAGATACTTAAACATGTAGCTACACACCAACCAACACCCTTGGATATTAGAAAACTGCAAGTCATGATGAATGTCATGGTACAAACCACGTCATGATTTCCCTCAGTGGATCAGTTTCCTTCCATCCCAGACACTTAAACATGTAGCTACACACACTATCTTCAATTTATACTCAGAAGGTTCTGATTCTAAGCAATTTACCTTATAACTATTTTGAGTTGCATGATACCTATAGAAAAGTCTTTACAAGCAATTTAAACCCTGTTCCATCCATACTCCTATTTTGTTCTCTCCTTGTTCTGTTCAATGTTCAACATCTTGTGTGTCAGTAGCCCTCCCATGCCTGAGCCATAGGACATTTTTATACAAGTTTGGACATTATAAAAAAGGTATACTGCAGCAGCACCTTTCACAGCAGTTTGAAGGACCATTTAACCCTTTACTTGACAAAGCACCTTTTTAAGAGTAGTCACTTCTGTAATGTAGGAGATGTGGCAGCCAATGAGTATAGCAATATTCCACAAACAACAACATGATAATGATCAGATAGTCTGTTGCAATGATGCTAGCTGAGGCATATGTATGACCAGGACACTGGATTACAGCACCGTTGGCAAATGTAATGGTCATACACAAAACTATGTAGGTTTAAATTACAAATGCAATATATAATAGTATCAAAATTAAATTCAGCATTCATCTTCATCCGTCCCATCATAGGTTTTCAAACTGGTGCCCACCAGGCCCTCAGCTGTCAGTAAGATCCACAAGGTCATTAGAATTCTGGCTGTCGATCCTCAGGTATACATATCAAGTTGCAGTCCTGGTGTTTAAAGTAATATTTGATTTAAATTACCTCTGGTGACGTCAACTAATAAGCACTGCACAAGAGCATATTTTTCACCTTTGGTTAACTGACTGCAAACAGAGGAATGACAGTATACAAATCCATGGACAACAACATGCAAATAACAGTCGTGATTTTTTAAAATAATTACCGGTACTCAAAAAACAACGCAGATAATCTTTCACACTAAAAGCTCCAACGCCACTGTGCCCATAACCCATACCACTATCAATTTGTGCACAAGATTACCAATTTTAAATTAAGAGGCCAAGAGAATTCATTGAAGAAACAGTTTCTTCCAGCAAGGCATTATGTTTCCATGGTTGCTTATTTTACATGCCACACAAAAAAAAAAGTTTTCACTTCCCCCAACGTAGGAGAATGCCAAATCAGATGCCTACAGGCAGCGCAATTATTTCCAATCAATCTAATTTCTTACACTGTGCTCAATTACATATATTCTTTTGCAAATTCTTGATTGGTTCATACAGGCCTGCCTGTGTTTCTGGGTCAGGTACTCCCACAATTTTTCTTATCTGTATATTTATGCTCAGCCTTGGCATATTTGCATAACCGCTTAAAACAAATGCCCAGCACAGAGGATTTATAAAGTCATATGCAAGGAAATCAAGTAAGGTTTAGCTGGCCTATACCTTCACTGAACTTCAATTCTGTTACTCAGATCATTATACCCTTCAAATTCATAAAAAGACCTCTGTTACTCCGTCCAACCCCAACAAAGAGTCAGCCAACTGGCTTTGATCTCAACATAGTGGAGTTTGCAGTGCAAGGATGGAATGAACTGGCCCACATCAACAGCCTAGTGCATGGGTCCTAAAATGATTGTGTATTTAAATTGCATTTACCAAAATCAATAAGCATGTTCAATTTGGTTCCAAAACAGCTTGAAAATAACCATCCAAATAGCTGCTATCACTTCACTCACTACACATACAACTAGAATATATTGAAGTTACAAAAGGCGTTGCCTGGACAGAATGTACTCAGCATATCTCATCACATCAGTCAATACACAGCAAAGCAATTAATGTCCACCCAAAACCGGCAGTAGTTTTTGTATGCCATCAACATTCCTTGTATGAACGCTAAGGTACGAGTCTTGATTTTATTTGTCAAGACAGTTACGCATTAGTAAATGATCTGCTTTAGGAATGTTGGTCTCAGTAACAAAATGGCTGCCAATGTCTCCTTTTACAAGTGAGGACTTCCTGAATATGTATGGGAATAATATATTACACAATTGAATTAACATTCTACTTTACCAAATCACTGAAAAAGCAGCACTAAGAATTAAGTAGAATATCAGAAATGTCAAATCCAGTTCAGCTTATTTACACAGATGGGAAAATTAAGTTCTCCAACTTAGCTACACACAAGTAACCACAATGCAAACAGATCACAAAACATTGAGGAGTAAAGACATACTTGTTCTTATTTCATTCTTCCTCAAAAATCAAGATAAACCAAAGGTAATATAAAACAAAGACTTCTACAAAGCGTGCTGCTCAACCCCTTCTCAAACTCTCCCTCAAATGCAAGTTTTGTTGGGGGAAGAAGTCAGAATCAAAAACAAGATTAAAATAGATCCCATTTAAAATAATGAAATCTCAAATATTCAGTTCACTTGCTGAGAATCAGGGCAGCCCCAACCATTCCCAATGCAAACAGTTTGAAAAAGGGAGAAAGGTTTT
Organism: Carcharodon carcharias; assembly: GCF_017639515.1. Taxonomy (NCBI): domain Eukaryota; kingdom Metazoa; phylum Chordata; class Chondrichthyes; order Lamniformes; family Lamnidae; genus Carcharodon; species Carcharodon carcharias. The sequence continues at coordinate 109,814,531 of NC_054483.1, read as the reverse complement.
AAGCTGCTATGGTGTGTGCAGCAAAGTTAGAAACGGAAGAACTCCACAAATAAACTAAGTTCTAAGAGTTGCAATACTTCAAGCCTTCCCAACATGCAAATTTACTGGTACCATTGTCAAGAGACTTGCAAAAATCTCTCTTGTCCAGATGTTTTTAAGCTACATTAATTTAATTAAACATAGTTGTGGACTAGCACTAGTCTAGCTCTCCCTCCCAGGAAACATTTGCAGTTTGCAGGGCATTCTCTTCCGTGGTATCTTTCAACACTCACCTTTCTAAAGGTTACTTTAAAAAAGAAGTTTGAGTCAATTTCTCCGCAACCCACCCAGCATCCCAAAACAAATTTGGGTATTCTCAAACAAGCCTCAACTTTCCAACAATATTTTTAGATCATCTGTTAGCACATATTTTCTGCTTCCCTTCCCTACTGCTCCCTTCAAGAAGAATTATAGGAAAAAATGATACTAAGCTCCAGTCTTTCCACCAAAATAAATGCAGGTTGCCATGTTGCTGTTGTTCCTTTTCTCACAAGTTTGTGCAAAAATTCTCCCAAAAGGATGATTCAGAAATGCATAACAAAACACAGATTGATATGCAGTTACAGGTATTCTCCACTACCCTTCCCCCCCCCCCCCCCCCCCCAACTACTTCAATTTGTACTCAGAGGCGAACTACTCTGGTCTTTCCAAGAGTAATTAAAACAAAATAAAAAGCAGTACAAAGTGTACCTATTGTCCTCCTTCTGTTGCAATAAGGAAATGCTCAAAAAACATCAAGTATGGTTTCACAAAAAATGAAATGCAGATCAACACATGGCTGTTATGTATTCTCCTTTTTAACTTCCGTGTGGAGGGAACTACTGCAGTAGTTTAAAGTCCTCATTCGTTGGAATAAAATCAAAGAGAGCTCTGATGGCAGTTCCTGATCTTCGACCTTCCTCCCCCCCCTTTAAACTCTGCAACTCTCCCCCAAAACATAGACACACTACTAAACCTGATCCTCAAGGAAATAAAACTGGTACTGAGACACGAGGCGTAGCTATTTATTCCTTGCTCTAACTCTGCATGTTAAGCTCCCAGAGAGGAGGAGATGTCTGTTCAAACAACCGAGAGAGAGAGGCGGGGGAGGCAGGATCAGAAGTGCCGTTTTTCTGGAGGATAAAATTGGCTCTCCCTCTCCCCTCCTTTGCAATCTGCAGGAGGGTTTTGGATAAACTTGGCTCTCCCTCTCCCCTCCTTTGCAATCTGCAGGAGGGTTTTGGATAAACTTGGCTCTCCCTCTCCCCTCCTTTGCAATCTGCAGGAGGGTTTTGGATAAACTTGGCTCTCCCTCTCCCCTCCTTTGCAATCTGCAGGAGGGTTTTGGATAAACTTGGCTCTCCCTCTCCCCTCCTTTGCAATTTGCAGGAGGGTTTTGGATAAACTTGGCTCTCCCTCTCCCCTCCTTTGCAATTTGCAGGAGGGTTTTGGATAAAATTGGCTCTCCCTCTCCCCTCCTTTGCAATTTGCAGGAGGGTTTTTAGAAAGAAAAATAGGGGTGAAAACTCCTCCTCCTCCAAAGTAAAAAAGGTGCAGGACTCTGGATTTTTTTTTGGGGGGGGGGGGAGGGGGTTGGAGTTGGAGTTGGAGTTGGAGTGGGGGGGGGGGGGGGTGCAAAATCGTTAGTGCAAAGGCAGATGGCAGTGTAAGCGATACCCTCTCCTCCACCTCTCTCCTCCTCCCCCCCCCGCCCCACAACACCTCGGTCAGGCTGGACGGTGGGAGGAGGGAAGGCAGATACCTTGACGCAGTCGATCGGGTACATCACGCAGTGCTCCAGGACACCGGCCACCGCTCCGGCGATCATATGGGTGGAGGTGGAAGCGGTCTCGGGAAGGCTCTCGTACTCTCCCTCGCTGTTGTTGCTGCTGTTGCTGTTCTTCTTCTCATCCGAGAAATTGTCCATAATATTTAAAAGACGGCTGGGCGGGGACGGCGGCTTCACCAAGATGTGGAAGAAAGGTGGCGGGGAGGCGAGGGCTGGCGACGACTTGCGGGCGACGGTGGCCACCACCGAGCCGGCCGCGATGCTGCTGCCGATGCCGCTGCTGCCGCTGCTGCTGCCGCTGCCGCCGCCGCCGCTCGGGGCGTTGGCCTTGCCGTTACCGTTGGCGATCGCTTCGGCCCGCTCCGGTACTTCGATCCTCACTCCATCATTTTCAAATTCCATCGGGGAATTAAAGCAAAATAAATAAACCTCCGGGGCCTGGGGCTTTTCCTCGGGTCCTCTCCGTGTGTTTGTGTTTTGCACGCACTTGTACTCACACTCACTGGCTCCGTTCGACGCTCCGGTCTTTATAAACAGTCGCCGCCATCCCCCTCCCTCTCCCTCACGGTCACCATCCTGCTCCTGGCAGCGGGAGGGAGGCAAAATGGGGGCCGAGGCCCTGTGACGTACCTCGAATTTCCCAACCCCTCCGCGCGCTCCCTCAACCCAACTTTCGTCCATCCACGTAACCGCACCCCACCCCCCTCTCCCTCCCTCCCTCCCTCCCTCCCGCTCCCCGCCGCCCCGCCCCCTCCCGCATTCCTCAGCCGCGATTGGGTCCGGCCCGATGACGGACGCGGCTCTCTCCCTCCTCATTGGCTTTGGCGGCTGTCGGTCCATCGTCCACGCCCCCCCCCCCCCCCCCCCCCCGCTCCGGCGTCATCGGGCTAGGTGGCCCGCGGGGAGGGACGATTTTTTTTTCTCTCTCTCATGCGCGCCTGCGTGCTTTCCGTCGCACTTTTGACGGGAACTCTCCGCCCCCCTCCCGACTCCGGTCCGTTTCCCGGGGACTGGATTGGGTGGCCCGGCGCTTTCCCGCCCACCCCTCGCGTTCCCATTGGACTCCAGCTGCGTCACTCTGACCAGCGGGTTAGGTTGCGAGCGCGCGGCATGGACGGCCGCGAGGGAAGTATTCCAATCAGTGGCGGGAAAGCCTGTCACATGATTACTAGCGCCTGCTGGTGTTGCAATAGGGGTTTAAGCGCTTCCTAGCAAGGACAACGGGGAAAGGTCATTCATTGCACTTTCTTTTACAAGTGTGATTGTGCCTGCAAACCTTGGGTGATTTCCATTATTTTAAAAAGCAAGAATACCAGAAATGTGCAACACTTTGCAATGTCGCAATGTTTCCTTTCCAGCTTTAAAATCAGAACGAAACCCTTTGCCCAGTCATCACGAAATGAACACTAATGCGCCAATCCTTTGCCGGGTGACGAAATTGGGGAAGTGTTTGGGAATGTCACAATTGCAAACCATGCGGAGATTTGCTTATCTTGAACAACAACGTGCATCAATTGAGCCTCGCTGCCCCTGTAACGTGTAGGCCTGGCCATTTCACAAATGTAACATATGTGTTTATTACAACAAAAACAGCTGGAAAAACCCAGCAGGTCTGGCAGCATCTGCAGAGAGGAACACAGTTAACGTTTCGAGTCCGTATGACTCTTCAACAGAACTAAGTAAAAATAGAAAAGAGGTGAAATATAAGCTGGTTTAAGGGTGATGGGGATGGGACAAATAGAGATAAAAACAAAAAAACTGCGGATGCTGGAAATCCAAAACAAAAACAGAATTACCTGGAAAAACTCAGCAGGTCTGGCAGCATCGGCGGAGAAGAAAAGAGTTGACGTTTCGAGTCCTCATGACCCTTCGACAGAACTGTCGAAGGGTCATGAGGACTCGAAACGTCAACTCTTTTCTTCTCCGCCGATGCTGCCAGACCTGCTGAGTTTTTCCAGGTAATTCTGTTTTCGTTATGGGACAAATAGAGCTGGATAGAGGGTCAGTGATAGGTGGAGATAGCCAAAAGATGTCACAGACAAAAGGACAAAGAGATATTGACGTGGTGATATTATCTAAGGAATGTACTAAAGGGGAGATTAAGGGTAGAAAGCAGGACGATCAAGGTATAGATAGCCCTAGTGGGGGTGGGGTGGGGTAGGGTAATCGAAATAGGCTAAAAGGTAGAGATAAAACAATGGATGGAAAAAAATTTAAAAATAATGTAAATAGGTGGGAAAAGAAAAATATATATAAATTATTGGAAAAGGGGGTGGGGATGGAGGAGTGAATTCATGATCTAAAGTTGTTGAACTCAGTATTCAGTCCGGAAGGCTGTAAAGTGCCTCGTCGGAAGATGAGGTGCTGTTCCTCCAGTTTGTGTTGAGCTTCACTAGAACAATGCAGCAGGCCAAAGGACGGACATGTGGGCATGAGAGCAGGGTGGAGTGTTGAAATGGCAAGCGACAGGGAGGTCTGGGTCATGCTTGCAGACAGACCGAAGGTGTTCTGCAAAGCGGTCACCCAGTCTGCGTTTGGTCTCTCCAATAGAGGAAACCGCATTGGGAGCAGTGGATGCAGTAGACTAAATTGAGGGAAGTGCAAGTGAAATACTGCTTCACTTGAAAGGAGTGTTTGGGGCCTTGGATGGTGAGGAGGGGGGAAGTAAAGGGGCAGGTGTTGCACCTTCTGCGGTTGCACGAAATAAACATTAATGCCCTAATCCTTGCAAGGTGATGAAGTGTTTGGGAATGTCACAATTGCAAACCATGTGGAGATTTGCTTATCTTTAAGAACAACGTACATCAGATGAGCATTGCTGTCCCTGTAATGTGTAGGCCTGGCCATTTCACAAATGTAACATATAATGTGTTTATTACAACAAAAACAAAAATACCTGGAAAAACTCAGCAGGTCTGGCAGCATCTGCGGAGAGGAACACAGTTAACGTTTTGACTCCGAATGACCCTTCAACAGAACTAAGTAAAAATAGAAAGGTGAAATATAAGCTGGTTTAAGGGTGGGGGGTGGTGGTGGTGGTGGGATGGGTAGAGCTGGATAGAGGGCCAGTGATGGGTGGAGATAGCCAAAAGATGTCATAGACAAAAGGACAAAGAGGTATTGACGGTGGTGATATTATCTAAGGAATGTACTAAAGGGGATACTAAGGGTAGAAAGCAGGACGAGCAAGGTACAGATAGCCCTAGTGAGGGTGGGGTGGGGTAATTGAAATAGGCTAAAAGGTAGAGATAAAACAATGGATGGAAATAAATTTAAAAATAATGCAAATAGGTGGGAAAAGAAAATATAAATTATCGGAAAAGAGGTTGGGGATGGAGGAGGGAGTTCATGATCTAAAGTTGTTGAACTCAATATTCAGTCTGAAAGGCTGTAAAGTGCCTAGTCGGAAGATGAGGTGCTGTTCCTCCAGTTTGTGTTGAGCTTCACTGGAACATTGCAGCAGGGCAAGGACGGACATATGAGCATGAGAGCAGGGTGGAGTGTTGAAATGGCAAGCGACAGGGAGGTCTGGGTCAGCTTGCAGAGACTGAAGGTGTTCCGCAAAGCAGTCACCCAGTCTGTGTTTGATCTCTCCAATGTAGAGGAAACCGCATTGGGAGGAGCGAATGCAGTAGACTAAATTGAGGGAAGTGCAAGTGAAATGCTGCTTCACTTGAAAGGAGTGTTTGGGCCCTTGGACGTTGAGGAGGGGGGAAGTAAAGGGGCAGGTGTTGCACCTTCTGCAGTTGCACGAAATAAACATTAATGCACTAATCCTTGCCGGGTGATGAAATTAGGGAAGTGTTTGGGAATGTTACAATTACAAACCATGTGGAGATTTACTTATCTTTAAGAACAACGTACATCAAATGAGCGTTGCTGTCTCTGTAATGTGTAGGCCTAGCAATTTAAAAAATGTAAATACAATGTGTTTATTATAACAAAAACAAAAATACCTGGAATAACTCAGCAGGTCTGACAGCATCTGCAGAGAGGAACACAGTTAACGTTTTGAGTCCATATGACTCTTCATAATAACTAGGTAAAAATAGAAAGGTGAAATATAAGCTGGTTTAAGGGTGGGGGGTGGTGGTGGTGGTGGTGGTGGTGGTGGGACAGGTAGAGCTGGATAGAGGACCAGTGATAAGTGGAGATAGCCAAAAGATGTCTTGGACAAAAGGACAAAGAGGTACTGATGGTGGTGATATTATCTAAGGAATGTGCTAAAGGGGACATTAAGGGTAGAAAGCAGGATGAGCAAGGTACAGATAGCCCTAGTGGGGGTGGGGTGGTGTAGGGTAATCGAAATAGGCTAAAAGATAGAGATAAACAATGGATGGAAATAAATTTAAAAATAATGCAAATAGGTGGGTAAAGAAAAATATATATAAATTATTGGAAAAAGGGGAGTCGGAAAGGGGGTGGGGATGGAGGAGAGAGTTCATGATCTAAAGTTGTTGAACTTAATATTCAGTCCGGAAGGCTGTAAAGTGCCTAGTCAGAAGATGAGGTGTTGTTCCTCCAGTTTGCATTGAGCTTCACTGGAACGTTGCAGCAGGTCAAGGACGGACATGTGGGAATGAGAGCAGGGTGGAGTGTTGAAATGGCAAGTGACAGGGAGGTCTGGATCATGCTTGCAGACAGACCGAAGGTGTTCCACAAAGCGGTCACCCAGTCTGTGTTTGATCTCTCCAATGTAGAGGAAACCACATTGGGCACAGCGGATTCAGTAGTCCAAATTGAGGGAAGTGCAAGTGAAATGCTGCTTCACTTGAAAGGAGTGTTTGGGCCCTTGGACTTTGAGGAGGGGGGAAGTAAAGGGGCATGTGTTGCACCTTCTGCGGTTGCATGAGAAGGTGCCATGGGAGGGGGTTGAGGTGTAGGGGGTGATGGAGGAGTGGACCAGGGTGTCCCGGAGGGAACGATCCCTGCCGAATGCCGCCAGAGTGGGGTGAAGGGAAGATGTGTTTTGTGGTGGCATCATGCTGGAGTTGGCGGAAATGGCGGAGGATGATCCTTTGAATGTGGAGGCTGGTGGGGTGATACGTGAGGACAAGGGGGACTCTATCATGGTTCTGGGAGGGAGATGAAGGTGTGAGGGCGGATGCGTGGGAGATGGGCCAGATACGGTTGAGGGCCCTGTCAACCACCGTGGGTGGAAAAACTCAGCTAAGGAAGAAGGAAGACATGTCAGAGGAACTGTTTTTGAAAGTGGCATCATCAGAACAGATGCGACGGAGGCGAAGGAACTGAGAGAATGGGATGGAGTCTTTACAGGAAGTGGGGTGAGAGGACCCCCGTTTATTCCAACCCTCTCTTATTACCATTTGACCGATTTTTTTTTTACATAAAGATGGTATGTCCACTATTACAGTTTAAAGTCATAGGTTCATTTAATCTTGCAGCAAGAAGGAGGTAATTTAATCCATTGAATCTGTACAGCTCTTTTGAAGAGTGAGCTATTCAGTCCTCCCCCACTTTGGCAGGAAGAATGGAAAGTAAATTATTACTAAATGAAGAGAAAAAGCTGTAGTTCAGAGGGTCTAGGTGTTCTTGTAAATGAAACAAAAAGTTAGCATGCAGGTACAGCACGTAATTAGCAAAGATTGGAATCTTGGCCTTTATTGCAAGGAGTATGGAGTATAAAAATAGCAAAGTCATGCTACAACTGTACAGGGTGTTGCTGAAACCATACTTTGAGTACTGCGCAGAGTTTTGATCTCATTAAGGAGGGATATACTTGCATTAGAGGCAGTTCAGAAATGCTCACTTTGTAGATTGCTGAGATGAAGAGGTTGTCTTATGAGGAAAGGTTGCACCGGTTTGCCCCATGCTCACTGGAGTTTGGAAGAATGCGGGGCAATCTTATTGAAAGATATAAAATTTTGAGAGGGGTTGACAAGGTAGATGCTGACAGGATGTTTCCCCTTGCGGGCAGGTTATCTCGAATTATGGAGCACAGTTTCAGAATAAGGGATTTCCCATTTAAGTCAGAGAAGAGGAGGAATTTCTTCTTTCAGATGGTCGTGAATATTTGAAATTCTCTACCCTTGTGGAGGCTGAGACTTTGAATATATTCAAGGCTGAGATAAAAATATTTTTGAACTATAGAGGAGTCAAGTGTTATAAGGAACAGGCAGGAAAGGGGAATTGAGGCCAACATTCAAATATTGAATGGTGGAGCAAGCTTGAAGAGCCTTATGGCCAACTCCTGTTCTTTTGTTCTATGTTCTCATGTTCACTCTTTTCCCATATCCTTGTTATTTTTTCTCCTTCAGATATTTATCAAGTTTCCTCTGAAAGTGACTACTGAATCTGTTTCCACCACCCTATCAGGTGGTGCATTCCAAATCTTAACTATGCACTGCATTAAAATGTTTCTCCTCATGTCACCTCTGATTCTTTAAGTCCATTATTTGCATTTTACATTTATTTTATTTAAGAACTCCCCTGTGAGCTGTCTTGAGACACTTCATTATGTTAAAGATGCCATATGAAGGCATATTATTGTAGTTGGGAAAAGTGAAATTAGAGAATTGCATGTAGAGCCAGAGAATTATTCATCAAAGTAACATGGGACAAGATTTTTCAGATGGCAAGGTTTCCCACCCCACCATCTGAAGAGTCGACGGGGAATACATCCCTGCTGATACTGGCCACTCTACAGCATTTGATGCTTCAAAGTTGAAAGCACAGTCACTGGAAATACAGGAGAGGGGACATTAATAATTGTCTGCATTGCTCTTCCAAATTCTACATTCTCCCACCGCCCCACCCCACCGACCATAACTCCTACCAGCATTCATGATCAGTACAGAAATGCACATGATCTTTGTTTTTGTAGACCAGTTAGTTGTATACAATGAAGCATTACAGGCCAAATTTAAAATTTAAACCCACATCCCACATGCTATGGAGCATAGTATTTAGGACCCTGCAACTAGTTTACTGAGGTGTGGCATAGATTTTTACTTCTGATGCATAATTTTATTAGTTTCATTTTCTGTCATGTTACAAGGCAACTTCACTCACAGAAATATCATAGTGCATTTGTGGAAAATTTGGTAAGATTCCAGATTGTTCTTATTGACATGATTCTTTGGCTTCTTTGATTCACATCCTTGTGTCATACCTTCAGGCCAGGTACCAAAAAGTGAGGCTGCACACAATGACAACTTCAAGATGTATAAGCAAAGAGGGAATTAGATACGCCGTGAATTCTAGATGTGCCTTGTGGTTTAAATCTTATTGTTACGTACCCTCAGTAAACTAAGCAAATTCAATTGCTGGAGATGGATTAAGCAATTCAGACCAAATAACACCACTTTACACCTGTATCCCGCCTTAATGTAGCAAAAAGTTTATAGGGATTCCAAAGGTGACTTTAATGTAATGAAATGTCCCAAGATGTTCCAGAGGTGTGATTATCAAACAAGATTTGACACTGAGCAAGGTAAGGAGTTATTGGTCAAAGAGGTAGGTTTTGGGGAGTGTCTTGAAGGAGGAGGGAGGGAGGTTTATGGAAGGAAGTTTGGAACTTACAGTCCAGATAAAAAGGCACCAATGGTGTAGCAAAGAAAATATGTGCTACACAAGGGCAGAGATGGAGGGGAAAACATACATTGAGCAGGAATTAGGAAATAAGTTCGTCATAGTGGCCTTAGGCCCAGCCAAAGGGGTCTGTTCAGTGGAGACCTTCGAAGGCTGGAGAGGTAAGTATTGAGAATTTAAGTAGAGAGTTTTACAATGGGGTGGCACAATGGCTGATAGCTCTGCCATCGATGTTGAAGGAGGGGAATAGAGAAACCACAGTAGGTCAGAGATGGTTGATTGGAAGGTGCAAGCAAAGGAGGTCCCTGAGGCAAAACGGGAAGAGGCCAGGCAGGGATTTGTAAAGGAAGTTGGAGATTTTGAAATCCATGTATTTAGGGATGAGAAGCTTGTGGAGTTTGGCAAAAAGGGAAGAAATAGGATAATGGGACTACGTGCAAGATCGGAAGGCAGTGGCAGGGTTTTGGACAACAAGGAGTCCCTGTAGCATTGAGTTTTACCAGCAAGAAGAGCAAGGCATGAATGAGATCTTCTCAGTGAGGCCTTGGTGGGACTTGAAGTTAATCTCAAAATCAGACAAGACATATACAGAAAGATATCGATTCCTTCCTCTCAGACTGAGCCCTTAATAGTCATAATTTCTCCTTTTCTCCCCCAGTGCCCTCACCAGTACACTCCTGAAGATATTGAATCACACAGAAGTACAGTTCCACAGGGGCTGGCTACCTTGCAAAACCTCATACAAGTATGTGAGCTAGATCTAACCCAAGTCAGTGAATGTCAGTAGGCTGTTCAACAAGCTGTCATGATGGGGGGGGGTCAAAAAGCTCCCCTCTTTGCCCTCTCCTCACTTGACCAAAATGAATTTTTTGTTTGGAAAAGGTTATACTTGCTAATTCAGTGAGTACTTAACTGTTTACGCACTGTGATCATAAAAGAACCAATAGGACAGGTTTTCTTGAGTTTAACAAAGAAAAAGGTTAGCTTTATTATTCTTAAACAAATCTAAGTAAACTAACAAAAAATTTTTTATTCATTCATGGGATGTGGGCTTTGCTGGCTGGGCCAGAATTTATTGCCCATCCCTAGTTACCCTTGAGAAGGTGGTGGTGAGCTGTCTTCTTGAACCGCTGCAGTCCAAATGGTGTAGGTACACCCACAGTGCTGTTAGGGAGGGAGTTCCAGGATTTTGTCCCAGTGACAGTGAAGGAATGGTGATATATTTCCAAGTCAGGAGAGTGACTTGGAGGGGAACTTCCAGGTGGTGGTGTTCCCATCTTTCTGCTCCCCTTGTCCTTCTAGATGGTAGTGGTCATGGGTTTGGAAGGTGCTGTCTAAGGAGCCTTGGTGAATTCCTGCAGTACATCTTGTAGATGATAAACACTGCTGCTACTGTGCATCGGCGGTGGAGGGAGTGAATGTTTGTGGATGTGGTGCCAATCAGGCGGGCTGCTTTGTACTGGATGGTGTCCAGTTTCTTGAGTGTTGTTGGAGCTGCATTCACCCAGGCAAATGGGGAGTATTCTATCACACTCCCAGCTTGTGCCTTGTAGATGGTAGACAGGATCTGGGGAGTCAGGAGGTGAGTTACTCGTCACATGATTCCTAGTCTCTGACCTGCTCTTGTATCCAAAGTATTTATATGGCTAGTCTAGTTCAGTTTCTGGTCAATGGTAATCCCCAGGATGTTGATAGTGGGGGATTCAGTAATGGTAATGCCAGTGAACATTAAGGGGCGAAGGTTGGATTCTCTCTAGTTGGAGGTGGTCATTGCCTGACATTTGTGTGGTGCGAATGTTACTTGCCACTTGTCAGCCCAAGCCTGGATATTGTCCAGGTCTTGCTGCCTTTGGACATGGACTGCTTCAGTATCTGAGGAGTCTTGAATGGTGCTGAACATTGTGCAATCATCAGCGACCATCCACACATCTGACCTCATGATGGAGGGAAGGTCATTGTTGAAGCAGCTGAAGATGGTTGAGCCTAGGACACTACCCTGAGGAAATCCTGCAGTGATGTCCTGAAGCTGAGAAGATTGACCTCCAACAAGCACAACCATCTTCCTTTATGCTAGGTATGACTCCAACCAGCGGAGTACAGAATATGCACTGACTTTCACACATAGATACACATTCGACATTCACACACACACACACACACACACACACTAATACAGATTACATTGTGGAAAGGATAGGTTAGAGTCCATTAAAAAAAGTAAAAGAGTATGCAGCCTATAGTTTGGTGACTCAGCTGGTTTCAGGCTTGATTTAATGATCTCAATTCTTCCAATTTAAAGATTTAGAAGACTCAGTTGGTTGTTTCGCGGGAGACTGCTTTGCTGGGTTGCATTCTTTTAAGAAATCTCTGGTCTGCAGCAGGGCATCCCTGGATGATCACAATCAGCAAAAAGGGCTTGAAGCTTACCAGGTGGGCTGGAGAAGAAAGGGAGGCAGGAGGTACCCAGTTGAGGCTTCTCCCTAGGCTCCTTGCCCTCAGTTCAGCTGAGAAAACATGCTTCAAACATTGGTTTGTCATGTGAACTTCTTTCTCCAACTGCCAATGTCAAAAAGGAGACATTGTCCATTGATTCCAAGGGTGACTTCATTAGCCCATGTCTGGAAGCTAACTTAGCCAGGTCCCATTGTCCAAGTGATTAGTCTTGATGGCCCATCTCCAACAGTTGAATACTTCAACAGTTGATTGCCATAGATGCCTTGCTAATGAGTTAGGAGATGTGTGTCTTTCACAGTCCCCTGAAGTCATTGCCTTTGATAGATTTTGCAGACAGACTGACTCCACTCCAATGAATTAGAATGTGGAATGTATAGTAATGCATATTGGGGTTATCCATCTTGGGGTCTGAGTTCAAGTCACTTTTATCTCTGTGCTTTTAAAAAGTCTCTTTTTAAAAGCTCAATTCAGGTTTCCAGTCGAAGGATTAAAAATTATTATTTGCTATAAAGCACATCTTCATGGCAAAGAAGACCATCACAGCAAAGCTTGATGTCTATGGACATGCACTTTCCACAATGAGATCACAGGATGAATAACAATCAGCAGCTGAATTCCTGGTTAAGAGTTGCTAAGGCCAATTATATATCCTTTATTGCCACATTGGACTTAATGCAGAGTGGCAATTGAACCGGTCATATCCCTGGTCTCTGTGGCTCAGTTCCACATTGGGCAGTGCATTTACCTCTGAGTCATCCAAGAATACCAATTCCTCTTTCATGTCAGCCAATCAAATGGGAAATTTATCTTGACACATGTAACAAAGTGGTAAACCTGTTAACCAAATCTTCCTGCTCCAGTGTAACTATCGGAGGTTTGACAAGGTGAGAATTGTGTCCACTGGACTGACCTGCCACTGGCACCAGAGAATGTTTTGAGCTGGAGGGAGGGAGTGACAAATTCCTGTTACAGGCATACTTTCTTCTCATCAGTCTACAGGCAGAAGACTTGATGAGATAAATTAGATTGAAGTGGCATTGTGACAAAAATGACATTTTTCTTGTGTGCCAGTTGCTCCACAAATAAAAGAACATTTTGCCAAAGGCATTTTCACATTTTAAAACAACGCCCTGAAATTAAGTTGTAAACTTATTTTTAAAACACAAATATGCCTTTCGCATATAATTATTTACAGATATTTGGATGAAGTTTCATTGTCCACAGTTTACACTGTTTGTTTAAATTTCATTCAGTTTGTTTGCTAAAATTGCACAGCATAATTTCAAAGTCTGCAATGTATAACGTTGCTGAAATAAACAAATTTGTTCTAGAGGAAAGCATTTTGAGTAATTTCTTCAGCTGGTCAGCCATGGATGAGAGGTAGCAGCCTTGGCTAAAGGCAGAAGGTTGTGGGCTGAGGTCCCACCCCAGGGAATTGAGCCAAACAAAATCTAGGCTGACCCTCCAGTATTGAGGGAGTGCTGAACACAGTCAGATGTGGCAACTTTTGGAAGAGACATAAAACTATGTTTGAATTATGGCACACATCTCACTTTGATGGTAGTATAACTCCTGTTTATTGCCAATTATTGACGAGATACTGCTTCTTTCAGGCTGATGCTAAATCCTCAGTCTGAAAAGGCGGCTTACTGAGGTAGGGTGCAGGGGGCACCAATATTGCCAGTGTCACCACCATCTCTTCAAGCTCCATGTCTGATTCTCTAATTACAAGATCTGGGGATGGTCAGGCAATGGAAAATCAAGTGAAGCAAAGCAAGAGATTGCATAAGTGCAGTTGTCTCTCTCAATGATACCAGTGTGGAATCCATTTCAACAGAGGTTTATCACAGTTTGGTCAGCAATAAAGTTTATCACAGTCTGGTCAGTCACGTCAATTCTGTCCTCAATATCCCTATGCTAGGAAAGGGGGAGAAAGAAATCAGTCAGAGACCCTTCCCAGTCATGATTGTTATCCAGTGACTTGTATTCTAAAATTAGGAATTTTATATAGGGATAGGGCCATTCAGATGCTCAAGCCTGTTCCACCATGCAATTAGATCATAATCGATCTGTATCTTAACTCCATCTATCCATCTTTGTTCTGTAACTCGTAATACCCTTGTCTAACAAAAATCTATCTATAACAGAAACAGAAATACCTGGAAAAACTCAGCAGGTCTGGCAGCATCGGCGGAGAAGAAAAGAGTCGACGTTTCGAGTCCTCATGACCCTTCGACAGAACTAGTTTTGGATGTCCAGCATCCGCAGTTTTTTTGTTTTTATCTCTTTGTTTTTGTTCTGTTGAAGGGTCATGAGGACTCGAAACATCAACTGTGCTCTCCTCTGCCGATGCTGCCAGACCTGCTGAGTTTTTCCAGGTATTTCTGTTTCTGTTTTTGTTTTGGATTTCCAGCATCCACAGTTTTTTGCTTTAAAAAATCTATCACTGTTTTGAAATTTTAACCTGACCCCCCCACCCTCAACAGCTTTTTGGAGATGGAAATCCCATAGTTCCTCACACCTTTGTGGAAGGAAGTACATCCTGACATTACCCCTAAATGTCCCAGTTCTCATTCGAAGGTTATATCCCCTTGTTCTGGACTCTCCTACCAGAGGAAATAGTTTCTCCCTATCTATCCTATCAAATCCTTTAATCATCTTAAACGCCTCAATTAGATCAGCCCCTTATCTTCTATACTCAAGGGAATGCAAGTCATAGTCCATGCAACCTGTCCTCATTCTTTAACCCATTTAGCCCCAGTACTGTTCCGGTGAATCTGCACTGCACCCACTCCAGAGCCAGTATATTCTTCATGAGGCACAGAGCCCAGAACTTAATGTGGTACTGCAGGTGAAGATTTAACCAAAGCTTTATGCAGCCAGGATGTAACTACCATAAGGACATCAGCCTGAGTTTGGTAATGCTACGTACCAATGAAATAATGGGGCGACACTGAATGCATTTAAATGAAAGAAGAGCACTGACCAGTGACAATGGGATTCTCCCTCCATCAGCTCCCCTCTATATAAATGTGCTCACTGTTCAAAAATAAGGGATCACCCATTTAAGACAGAGATAAGGAAAAAAATTTTCTCTCACAGGATTGTGAGACTTTGGAACTCTCTTCCTCAAAAGGTGGTTGAAGCAGAGTCTTTGAATATCTTTAAGGCAGAGGTAGATAGGTTCTTGATAAGCAAGGGGTGAAAGGTTATTGGGGATAGACAATAATGTGGAGTTGAGGTTAAAATTAGATCAGCCGCGATATTATTGAATGGTGGAGCAGGCTCGAAGGGCTGAGTGGCCTACTCCTGCTCCTTATTGGTATGTTCATATGTTGGGGGACTGACAGTATTGCAAACTGCTGGAAATGTTGATCTGCAATGTTTCAAACAATTATATGGAAGCCTGTGGTGAAATCCATCATAGCTTTCAGCAGAAGCTGTCGAATGAGCAGTGCTTCAGGCGTGCATAACATTCCGGGAAGCCATGGCACAGATGACCCCTGCTACACCCATCAATTAATTCTTCCATGGATGGAGACTGGTGAGGCCAGGTTAAAATCTACAAAGAAAATAAACACACCCACCCAGAAATTACTCCCCACATTTTTGTTTTCTCCCCGACCTGACTGAAATTGGTTTTAACATGCCACCAAACAGTTTCATGATCCAGAAGATCGGGCTGTATAGAAAATAATGCATAGCTGTGGTGTTTCGGAGACATCAATATAGGATAGTCACTAAAAAAATCCAGTAAAGAATTCAGGAGAAAGCTCTTTGCCCAGAACGGTTAGAATGTGGAATTTGCTACTGAATGTGGAATGGTGGGTTGAGATGAATAGCAGAGACGCCTTTCAAGGAAAGCTATATAAGTATATACAGGAGGAAGGAATAGAAAGATATGTGGAGGGAGATGGATGAAGAAGATTGGAAGGAGGGTTATGTGGAGCATAAAGACCAGCACAGGCCAAATGGCCTGTTTCTGTACTCGAAACTCTATGTAAAATGTCAACCAAACTACTAATTTGGCACCTGTAGATTTGTTTCTGCATTTTTAGTTATAGGTACTATTTGCAAGTTTTTTAAACTATCTTTTATAATATTGTGGGCACAGTCAGACAGAAGGTCTGTGCAAAAATGAGAAACACACTCTCATGACAAGCCACTGAACGGAGATGAAAGAGGGAGAAAGGACGATCAAGCTCGAGGAATGATGCCTTATCTTTTGCCTCAGCATTCTACAGTCTTCTGGGCTCAACATTGAGTTCAGCAACTTTAGATCATAGCCTCGACCTAACCATCCTGCTCCATGCGATATTTTCTTCTCTTTTTCCTTAGTTTTGCTGGGTCGGTCTTTGTCTTGTTTCTTTCTTAATCCCTTCATGTTGCATTCAGATGGTTTCTATGTAGCAATTCACAGCTCATTTGGACACAACCTTTGTTTCTTTGCTATATCCAGTGACCACTCTCGTGAAATCTTTTGTTATTTAATCTCTCCTGCCCTCCACCCTATCATGGAGCTTCTCTTTTATTCTTCCTGCCCCCTCTCCCTTTCCACTGGCTTAAAAGCTCTTACATTTCTATCTTTCTTCAATTCTAATGAAAGACCACCAACCTGAAACATTAACCCTGTTTCTCTCTCCACAGGTGCTGCCTGAACTGCTGCATTTTTCCAGCTTTTTCTTTTTTTATGTCAGATTTTCAGCATCCGCAGAGTTTTGCTTTTGTACGAGAGAAGGCAAGGCTCACTTATTCTCTAATTGCATCTCTCAGGAACATCTCAAAGCACATCATGTAAATTGTTACTGTCCTGATCAGAAGACATGAAGGAAAATATATATTGCTGAAAAAAGAGACATGTCTAAGTTTTTTGTTTGGCACTCATCAGGACACTCGCAAGAATACCAATACAAGGGGAAAACAACCATTTATACTGTATACAGTATTGGTCACCTTATTTAAGGAACGATGTAAATGCGTTGGAAGCAGTTCAGTGAATGTTTACCAGACTAATATCTGGAATGGGCAGGTTGCCTTATGAGGAAAGCTTGGACAGACTAGGCTTGTATCCGCTGGAGTTTAGAAGAGTAAGAGGTGATTTGATTGAAACACATAAGATCCTTAGGGGTCTTGACAGGGTGGGTATGGAGAGGGTGTTTCCTCTAGCGGAAAAGTCTTGAACTAGGGGTCACTGTTTAAAAATAACGGGTCAGCCAATGAGGCGAAATTTTTCACTGAGAGGGTCGTGAGTCTTTGGAACTCCCTTCCTAAAAAGGCGGTGGAAGCAGAGTCTTTGAATATTTTTAAGGCAGAGGTGGATAGATTCTTGGTAGGCAAGGGGGTAATAAGTTATCGGGCGTAGGCAGAAGCAGATTTAAGGTAATTATCAGATCAGCCATGATTTTATTGAATGGCGGAGCTGGCTTGAGGGGCTGAATGGCCTACTCCTGCTCCCTGTTCATATGTTCGTATGTGGAATTGTTGTTTTCCCCCTTATATTGGTATTCTTGTGAATGTCCTGATGAGTGCAAGATGATAACTTTAGACATGTCTCTTTTTCAGCAATACTCAGGTTCTGTACTACCAAATGACTATTTGAAAATAAATATGTGTATCTATGTCACCCTGGCTACTTTATAAAATTATTATTTTCCTTTTGAAATGGACAAATGACCGGACTGATAAAATGGCCACCGCTGACTACATGATTGGCAGCTCTGTAAGTTTCTGAGCAGTTTAAAAGTAGACAAATTATAACACATTAAACCCTGGAATGTAACACTTCCTGCATTGTATGAACCTTCCAGACCTTCCAGCCAAGCCAACACAAAGGCTAGTAGACGAGGCGTCTGCATAGCCAGCTATGGACAATGGCAGAGCAATTTGTAACTCCTCTTCTCCAATGTTGTGCTAATGGTTTTACAGTTACCTGCTCAAAACACAACGGGTTTTACCAAGAAGCCTCATTAGCTAAATAGCTCAACCCAAAATCACCCTGCCACATGACCGAGACTTGAGCTGCTTGAATTGTTTTAATTATACAGCTTTCAGATTCCAATTTCTGTCACTCTGGCCAGGTGGTACAACTGGCCCCCATCTAACCTGACTCTGCTGGGAAGAATTTGTACTATTCCCTATAGAACTGATTCAATCTCTGTATGCCTACTTCATCTCGGGATAGCAACACCACCATTCTTACACCACTGGTCTTCAGCCAGCGGAACTCTGCGAAATAATTCCTCATTGGACTTTGATTCTGAACTTTCTCTCATGTGAAACCATAATTCTTATCATTATTGTGGTTTCTGCCCTAAACCTCTTTCTCTTATTTTTTTTGTATGAATGCAAGAAGAGGCGGGTGTTGCGAAACGCCTTTCCCATGATTAGTGTGCATATAAAATAAATCAACCTGGTATTTTACCTTATCTCGCCTTTGCTGTGAGGCTATTAAGAGAGGATTAGATCACTCCAAACTGAAAGGTTGGGGAACTTTTATAAAAGGGGGAAATTAAAAAAATCAAAACACCTTCCTGCTTACGGATGGGTAGTGAGTGGAGAAATCAGGGCTGTTCGAAATTAAACACCCTCCTGTCCGTAATGTTACACTGGGATGGTTAATCCAGGCCACCTCTGCAATGCTGCACTAAGGATTGCTGCATTTCCAGAGATGCTATGCTCAGACATGAGGTTGAAACTCAAGTGTCAATCTGGTGAAGCTACAACACAGGATTAGTTGGAAGCCAAACAATAGGAGCAGCAAGCCATAGACAGAGCTAAGCAATCCTACGACAACAGATCTAAACTTTTCAGTCCTACCACATTCAGTCGTGAATGGTGGTGGACAATTAAACAACTAACAGGAGGAGGAATACCCATCAACATTGCCATCCTCAATGATGGGGGAGCCCATCGCTACAGTGCAAATGACAGGGCTGATGAAGCAGTTGCAAACATCTGCAGCCAGAAATGCCAAGTGGATGATCCATCTCTGCCTCCTCCTGAGGTCCCCAGCATCTTAGATGCCAGCCATCAGCCAATTTTAAAATTGCTCAGCTGGGTCCTGTCCACAATAAGCAGGTCAAATCCAATCCAGCCAATTACTGTACCATCTGTCTACTTTCGATCATTAGGAAAATGTTGGAAGGTGTCATTGACTGTGCTATCAAGCAGCACTTACATAGCAATAATCTGCTCGCTCACTCTCAGTTTGGGTTCCGCCAGTACCACTCAGCTCCTGATCTCATTACAGCTTTGATTCAAACATTGAGAAAAGAGCTGAACTCTAGAGGTGTGGTTAGAGTGATGGCTCATGACATCAAGGCAGCATTTGACTGAGTGTGGCATCAAGGAGCCCTGGAAAAATTGAATTCAATGGGAATCAAGGGTAAAACTCTCCATTGGTTGGAGTCATACCTAACATAAAGGAAGATAGTTGTGGTTGTTGGAGGTCAATCATCACGGCCCCAGGACATCGCTGCAAGAGTTCCTCAGGCAAGTGTCCTAGGCCCACCATCTTCAACTACTTTAACAATGACCTTCCTTCCATAAGGTCAGGAGCTAGGATGTTTGCTAATGATTGCACAATGTCTTTTTTTTATATTTGTTCATGAGATGTGGGCATTGCTGGCTTGGCTAGCATTTATTGCCAATCCACAATTGCCCCTTCGCATTTTAAGAGTCAACCACATTGCTGTGGGTCAGGAGTCACATGTAGACCAGACCAGGTAAGGGTGGCAGATTTCCTTCCCTAAAGCGCATTAATGAACTAGATGGGTTTTTGTGACAATTGTTTCATGGTCATCATTAGACTTTTAATTCCAGATTTTTATTAGATTCAAATTGTACCATCTGCGGTGGTGGGATTCAAACCTGGGTCCCCAGTGCATTACCCTGGGTCTCTGGAATACTAGTCCAGTGTTAATACCAGTATGCCACCACCTTCCCCTATTCGTGAATTCTCAGGTACTGAAGCAATTCACGTCCATATGCAGGAAGACTTGGACAACATTTAGGCTTGGGCTGATAAGAGGCAAGTGACATTCATGCCACACAAATGCCAGGCAGTGACCATCAACAACAAGAGAGAATCTAACCATCTCCCCATGGCATTCAATGACATTAGCATTGTGAATCTCCCACTGTCAACGTCTTGGGGGTTACCATTGACCAGAAACTGAACTGCATCAGCCATATAAATACTGTGGCTACAATAGAAGGTCAGAGGCTAAAAATCCTGCAGCGAGTAACTCACCTCCTGATTCTCCGAAGCCTCTCCACCATCTATAAGCCACAAGTCAGAAGTGTGATGGAATACTCCCCACTTGTCTGGATGTGTACAGCTCCATCAACACTCAAGAAGCTTAATGGCATCCAGGACTAAGCAGCCCATTTGATTGGCACCCCATCCACCAACCTAAACATTCATGTCTCCACCATCGACGTACAGTGGTAGCAGTGTGTACTATATAGAAGATGCACTGCAACAACTTGCCAAGGCTCCTTCGACAGCACCTTCCAAACCTCTGACCTCTACCACCTCGAAGGGCAAGGGCAGCAGATACATGGGAACAATGCCACCTACAAGTTGCCATCCAAGCTGCACACCATCCTGACTTGGAAATATATCACCGTTCCTTCACTGTTGCTGGGTCAAAATCCTGGAATTCCATCCCTAACAGCACTGTGGGTGTATCTACACACCACTACCTCACCGCTACCTTCTCAAGGGCAATTAGCGATGGGCAATAAATACTGGTCTTGCCAGACATGCCCACATCCCATGAAAGAATAAAACAAAATAAGAATTTGAAATCTTTATTTATCCACTACTCCTTGCATGTCCAGTAGCTGTTTTAATGACGCTATCGCATTATTTGAAGTAGGGGAGGGAGTTTTCCCAGAGGCCTGGCCCCATTCCTCTCAATCCCACCAGCTAAATACAGGTTATGACCTTACTGTGATATGGTGGGCCCTTGCATTGTGTGCAAAGTCCACTTCAAGTAATTCATTGT
The DNA here is from genome assembly GCF_017639515.1 of Carcharodon carcharias. Classification (NCBI taxonomy): domain Eukaryota; kingdom Metazoa; phylum Chordata; class Chondrichthyes; order Lamniformes; family Lamnidae; genus Carcharodon; species Carcharodon carcharias. Next base: position 109,793,708 of record NC_054483.1, on the reverse strand, counting down.
ATGTGAAGTGCTTAAAGATGTGCTGAGATGTTGTATAACTGCAAGGGCAGAATTTCACATTCCCCTGATGGTGGGTTTGCAGGCGTGGGTGGGGGGAGACTTAAAATTCTTCAGCTGGCCTTCCCACCAAACTCCTACCCATCCCAAAATCTCCACAGTTTTACGGTGGGACAGGCGAGGCGAAGGTCTACCTGCCCTTGACTCGACTGAGGCCCTTAAATGGCCAATAATGATCACTTAAGGACCATTTCCTGCCAAGCCTCAATTTTCAGGCTGACAGGAGGAGTTCAGGCACAGTGGGGGGAGTTTGAAAAGTGACCCTGCTCAGTGCTGGGGCGCAGAGGGCTAGGGGTGCTTCCATCAATGGCCCACTTTCAACATTGTGGGGCACCCAAATGCAGTCTGGCTCATGCAGGTGCTCCTCCCTCTTGGCCTCTCCACCAACACCCCCAAACCACCTGCCCACTCCTACCCTGCCCCCATGGGGAATCACTTCCCCTCCCCTCCCTGAGACCCCATGCTTACCTGGTCCTGCACACCCAGGACTCACGACTCTGGGGAGCACCTATAGTCCCAGTCCTATCCACTGCATCTCTGAGGTGGGACTTCCATCCAACTGAGAGGCAGAAGTTCCATCTCCAGTCAATTAACATTCCTTGGAGCATTAGAAGGCTGTGGGGCAGCCAGTACCAGCAGTGTTGCATTCTCCATCTACTCTCCTGGCCCAGGTCTTTCTCTTCAGCAAAGACCCTTGTAGGTTTGTCAATTTTGGTCGGATACATTCCTGGTGATGTCAGTCCTACTCCCTTCAACAGCCCTGCCCAATCAAGCAACTTTTTCCTTTTAGCTACAATATTTCTGTAAGCAGGGAATGGTGTCAGAGTGGTTATGCTACTGAACTAGTAATCCAGAGTCCTGGACTAACGACACGGAGACATGACTTCAAATCCAACCAAGACAGCTGGGGAATTTAAATCCTGTTAATTAAATAAATCTGAATAAAAATTAGTAATAGTGACCATGAAACTATCGTTGATTATTGTAAAAACCCATTTGGTTCACTAGTGTCCTTTAGGGAAGGAAATCTGCCTTTCTTGCTTGGTTTGGCTTAAATGTGTCTTCAGACTCACATATTGTGGTTCACAGTTAACTGCTCTCTGAAATGATATATGAATATATGAACTAGGAGCAGGAGTAGGCCACTCAGCTAAAAAATGACATAGCAAGCCGCTCAAGTTGTATGTGGGTGGGCAGTTAATGCTGGCCTTGGCAATGGTACAAACATTCTGTGAATGAACAAAATGAAATTATGCAAAGAATAGAACATTTTTTGTTGTCCCTATGATTGTTCTCCTGGAGTTGCTAGTAGCAATATCCTGGAGATTAATATTTAATCACTGGAGACTCCAGGTCAATCCTGGAGGATTGGCAGCCCCAGTTTCTGATGATAAGATGGGCAGCATGCATCTCTAGAGAGAACATGATGATCTAACCTCAGTGGTGGGGAAGCTATTGGAAGCAATTCTGAGGGACAGAATTAATCTACACTTGGAGAGGCAGGGATTAATGAAGGGCAGTTAGCATGGTTTTGTTAAGGGGAGGTCATGTCTGACCAATTTGATTGAATTTTTCGAAGAGGTGACCAGGTGTGTAGATGAGGGCAATGCATTTGACGTAGTCTACTTGGACTTCAGTGTGGCTTTTGATAAGGTCCCACATGGGAGACTGATAATGAAGGTACGAGCCCATGAGATCCAAGGCAGTTTGGCAAATTGGATCCAGAATTGGCTGAGTGGCAGGAAGCAGAGGGTGATGGTCAAGGGGTGTTTTTGTGACTGGATGCCTGTGTCCAGTGGGGTTCCACAGGGATCGGTGTTGGGTCCCTTGTTGTTTGTGGTATATATAAACGATTTAGACTTGAATGTAGGAGGGTTGATCAGTAAGTTCGCGGATGACATGAAAATTGGTGGGGTGGTAAATAGTGAGGAGGGTAGCCTTAGATTACAGGAGGATATAGATGGACTGGTCAGACGGGCTGATCAGTGGCAAATGGAATTTAATCTGGATAAGTGTGAGGTGATGCACTTAGGCAGGACAAACAAGGCACGGGAATACTCAATGAATGGTAGGACCCTGGGAAGTACCAAGGATCAGAGGGACCTTGGTGTGCATGTCCACCGGTCCATTAAGGTAGCGGGACAGGTAGATAAGGTGGTTAAGAAGGCATATGGGATACTTGCCTTTATTAGCCGAGGCATAGAATATAAGAGCAGGGAGGTTATGCTGGAACTGTATAAAATTCTGGTTAGGCCACAGCTAGAGTATTGCGTGCAGTTCTGGAATCCACATTATATGAAGGATGTGGTTGCACTAGAGAGAAATCAGAAGAGATTTACCAGGACATTGCCTGGGCTGGAGAGATTTAGTTATGAGGAGATCAACTAGGGTTATTTTCTCTGGAGCGGAGGAGATTGAGGGAGGACATGCTTGAGGTGCATAAAATTATGAGGGGCATAGATAGGGTAGACAGGAAGGAGCTTTTTCTCTTGGTGGAGGGATCAATAACCAGGGGGCATAGTTTTAAGGTAAGGGACAGGAGGTTTAGAGGGTATGTGAGGAAGAATTTTTTCACCCAGAGGGTGGTGGGAATCTGGAACTCACTGCCTGAAAGGGTAGTAGAGGCAGAAACCCTCATAACATTTAAGAAGTATTTGGATGTGCACTTGTGATGCCATGACATACAAGGCTGTGGGCCTAGAGCTGGAAAATGGGATTAGAATAGTTAGGTACTTGTTTGACTAGGGCAAACTCGATGGGCTGAAGGGCCTTTTTCTGTGCTGTAGGCCTCTATGACTCTATGCCTCTTTGAGAATCTCTTTCAAGGTAACTAATAATGAAACTTCTGTATGAGAACTAATTCTGGATGAAGCAATCAAAGATCCGACTAGCCTGTGGCTTCCAAGAAAGAAGACGTTGAGGAAATTGTGAAGTGACAGGCCTGATGCAACCAAGGAAAGCCCAGTGATTTCAGTTTCTTTCTGACTGCTGAAGCTGTGTCCTTGTTTCTAAATGTTCACATGATGACTGACTTAATACTCCACAAAGAGGAAATTTGATGCTCCTGGCCCTACAGAAATCATTCTGAACTCACTCACTTTTCTGCTTCAATGCCTGGTACAACTTTGATGCCTGGTATTTTTGCGCAATATAGGAACTCCATGAAAACTATCTATCAAAAACCGTACCCTTCACACACATTATTTTGTCTTAAAATTCGTTGCCCACCCGAGATGAAGGCCTAAGGCGAAATGGCGTCAGGCAAGATCCAAGCAGGAATGGGATGGGGGGAGCTATGATTTTAGGGGCCACTACCTCCGTCCCCTTTCCATAGGACAGATCAAGTTAAAATCAGCCCCTCAGATCTTTTGACTGAGCGACTCGTCTGGTGCCACCTTTACATTCTAAGGCATCGAAGGAGCTTTGTGGAGCTTATTTCACTGAATGATGTCCATTTTGGGTCAACTTTGCTCACTCTTAACACGTATTTTACCTTTGCTAAGTCAATTCTGATTTGGTAAGTTTGGAAATACTGTTGTGCTATTTCCTAATCCCAAAATACTCCCAAGGTTAATGGAGTGAGTAACAAGAATGAAATACCCTGCAGTGTATTATGTTAGCTGCTTCTTTTGTTTTTGATATGGTGCACACATAGTTAAGGAAATGACTCAGCCTGGCTGGTCCTCATCTGAGCTAGAGAGTGATAAGGGCCTTAGGGAGTCAAACTTAACCGCAGCTCCTTATTATCATCTTTTTGTTCCATTTCCGGTCTGGCAGCTGTCCAAATGGTGTGTCTGGCCATTGACTGTGAGTGAAATCCAGCAGCAGGAAGGAGGAAAGTTGGTGGCTGGGGCTCAAGGGAAGAATGAGACCAGTGGCTGGGGCCGGGGTGTATTTTTAAAAATTCATTTACAGGGCAAGGATGTCTCTGGCTAGACCAGCGTTTACTGCCCACGCCTAATTGCCCTTGAGAAGGTAGTGGTGAGCTGCCTGCTTGAACCACTGCAGTCAATGTGGTGAAGGAGCGCCCACAGACTTAGGAAGAGAGTTCCAAGATTTTGACCTAATGATGTAGAAGCAATAGTGATATATTTCTAAGTCAGGATGGTATGTGGCTTGGAGGGGAACTTGCAGGTGGTCGTGTCTCCATGCATCTCCTTCCCTGACCTTTGAATCGGTAGACATCATGGGTTTGGAAGGTGCTGTCTGATGAGCCTTGGTCACTTGATGCAATGCATTTTGTAGATGGTACACACTGCTGCCACTGTGTGTCGGTAATGGAGGGAGTGAATGTTGAAGGTGGTGGATGGGGTGCCAATCAAGCAGGCTGTTTTATCCTGGATAGTGTCAAACCTTTTGAGTGATGTTGCAGCTACAATCACCCAGGTAAATGAAGAATATTCTATCACACTCCTGACTTGTGCCTTGTAGATGGTGGAAAGACTTTGGGGAGCCAGGACGTGAGTTAATCTCTGCAGAATTCCCAGCCTCTGACCAGCCCTTGTAGCCACAGTATTTATATGGCTGGCCAGTTCAGTTGCTGGTTAATGGTAACCCCCAAGATGTTGATGTTGATAGTGGGGGATTCAGCAATGGCACTGCCATTAACTGTCAAAGGGAGATGGTAAGATTCTCTCTTGTTGGCGATGGTCATTGCCTGGCACTTGTGTGGCATGAATGCTACTTGCCACATCAGCCCAAGTAGGAATGTTGTCCAAGTCTTGATGCATTTGGATATGGACTGCTTTAATATCTGAGGAGTCATGAATGGTGCTGAACATTGTGCAATTGTCCACGAACATCCCCACTTCTGACCTTATGATGGAAGGAAGGTCATTGATGAAGCAGGTGAAGATGGTTGGGCCTAGGACTCTACCCTGAGGAACTCCTGTAGTGATGTCCTGGAACTGAGATGGATTGACCTCCAACAACCACAACCATCTTCCTTTGTGCTCGTTATGACTCCAACCAGTGGAGAATTTCCCCCCGATTCCCCTTGACTCCAGTTTTGCTAGGGCTCCCTGATGCCACAAAGGCTGCTTGATGTCAAGGACAGTCACTCTCACCTCACCTCATTGGTCCCATTACCACTTTCATACGACAGGAAATGTTTATAATGTAATGTCTAGTTTTGTTATCCTTTTGATGAACTCCTGAGATGTTAAGTGGGGAAATGAAGTACCTTCCACAACAGATCTTAGTCGGCAGTTTGAAGGGAAGTATTCATGATCTGGGACTCTTGAGCAACATTGCACTTTGGTTCATCCCTCATCTTCCACCTATGGGAAAGGTGGCCATACACTCGTGTCCTGTGTGGATTTGGCTGAGCACTGTCCATTGATTTTGAGGGAAGTTGAAGCCAGGGACCTCTGCTGTTGGGTCACTGATGAAGTGTTGGCTTTTTATGCTGCATGCATCTCACGGTTCTATCCATCTGGACTGTGGGCTGGTACCAGCTGGATGAATACTGGCTGCTGTTTTCCAAAACGGCTGACCTGATTTAAAGAGCTTTTTTGGTGGTTTTTCAAGTTTTTGTGGATAGGAAGGTGAGTGTTGCTCCTACCCTTTTCATTCTGATAAAGCACAATGGCATCAGGGTGAATACAAGTGGGACAATGAGGGACAGCACCAGGAGACACTTAGTTACAGTGAACTAGCCCTGCCACTGCCCTCCCGGTGATGTTTAGTCGCATGTCCACAATTGTTGTTTACTGGTTGCAGGACCATAAGGCAGAGCAATATTCTGTAGCACAGTAGACTAAGGCTACTGTTGTGGTGCAAAGCGTTCTGGCTGTGTTCCCCGATAATGTTCCGGTGAGTTTCCAGAGCAGGTTCGCCCTGCTTTTTACTTTTTGGCCAGTTTTGATGAGATGAGACTAATTGGTGAGAATCCTGTCCAGGGTGACCCCTGAGTAATTTAGTTGGGTGTTCATGTGTAATTCGCCTTCCGCAAAAGGTAGCATTGAGTTCTTTCCCGGTGGCATTACTGTTCTAACGGAATGCTGAAATAACTGTCTTCACTGGATTGGGACTGAGTCACCAGGACCAGAAGTAGCATTCCAGTAGATTCAGATCTCTGGCGAGCATCCAGATTGCTTCCTCGAGCATTGATGCCTGGGTCAACAGCACTATCACTGGCATTGGCAAACTTGGAGGATTTTGTGCAGGGCTTGAAAAAGACAAACACTGAAGGTTGTGGGGATCAAATAGGACAAGTGAGATTGGGCTAAGTGGTTAAATCCTTGGTGAAGTATGAATTGAGACACTCATACTTTTCTTGATAGGTTTATTTACAGAATGGAGCATTACATATGTCTGCTTCCTACCCACCACCCTTGTGTCCGAGCAGTCTCTCTTTATACTCTTTGGTGTAAACCAATGGAACAAAAATAAACTAATTAATAAATTATCTAATTAAATTGAAAGCCCCTTAAAGGGACACTGTAACAAAAGACAAAACTTTAAAGGAAACTAATCAAATTAAAATGTCAATTTGGAGGCTGATGAAGTACTCCAGCCCCTGTGGTGCCCACCAGTCTCAGAGGGCCTCAAGTGTACAGGCGGACACTGCCCGCTCCCTCTCCAGGGATTCCTGGGTGTGAACACAGCCATGGAAGAGGGACACACAGTCAGGCCGGATGACCCCCTCAAACGCCCGCTGCCTGGATCTGCTAATGGCCACCTTGGCCAGGCCCAGGAGCAGGCTTACAAGGAGGTCCTTCTCCCTGCCTGCACCCACAACCCCACACCTCCACACTCCCACAGCAGGTGACCAAAGATCAGGAGCATGGGGCTGAAGTGCAACCAGAACTGGAGGAGCGGCCCCCTCAACTAATCAAAGAGTGGCTGCAACCTCTCACACTCTATATAAACATGGAACACGGGCTTCTCAAGGCTGCAGGAAATACAGGTGGCCTGGCAGTCCGTGAAACATCTTAACCTACCGTTGTACAGGACAGCTTCACGCAACACCCTTCAGCCAAATCTCCGATGGTAAAGGGGAGGACCCCCACACACAGAGCTTTCTACTGGGGACCCCTGCCACCTCTGGACAGCTGGACAGAATGCCACAGCGTGTCCAGATGACTGATGAGGGCGAGGATGAGCAGCCTGTACAGGAAACGCCTCCGCGCGGAACAAAAAGACACGGAGGGAATTTCCGCAAGGTGGCTCAAATTGTGGGCCGTCTCTCTTTATACTTTTTTGCTTAAACAAAAATTAGCTACACTAATTAACCAATTACAAAGTTTAATAAAAGTGATGGCCCCTTTAAGGGGCACGGCTGCAAAAGACAAAATCCTAAAGGAAACTTGTCAAATCAAATTAAAATGATTTTTCGGGGTTTGATGATGCACTCAAGCCCCTGTGGTGCCGACTGATCTTTATACTCTTTTAGGTATGAACTTAAAACGAATGAGCAAATTAACAAATTAACAAATCACGTTAAAGTAGCCTCTTATAGCCTCTTAAAAGGACATTGTAACAGCAAGAAAACTCCAAAGGAAACTTATCTAGCTAAATCAAAATGTCATTTTGTGCAGTGGGGAAGCACTCCAGCCCCTCCAGTGCCCATTGGTCGTGGAAGCAGTCTCTCTTTATAAGTGCCATAAGTACTTAATTAAATAATGCCCTACATTTGTGTAACCTAACCATATAATTAACACACCATTAACATAGGTTGAACATGTGGTGAAAAGAAACTGGTGCAGACTTAAAGGGCTGAGTAGCCAGCTCCTGCACTGTGATATTCCACAATTCCGTGGTGCCATTATTTCCTCTATTGAGCTGACACTTCGGGGCAGTACTGAGGGGGTCCTGCACTGTCAGAGATATCTTTCCAATGAGATTTTAAAATGAGGCCCCATTTGACTTCTCAGTTGGAGCTAAATGGTCCCAGGGTAGTGTTCAAAGAAGAGCAGGAGAGTCTTTGTCAGTGTCACGAGAAATAGATGATCAGGTCATTACTGTGTTGTTGTTTGTTGGGCCTGTGAGTTGGTTGCCATGTTATCAACACAACAGTGACTGCAATTCGAAGTTACTTCATTAGCTGTAAAACATTTTGAAATAGGCTTGTCAACTCTGGCTGGATATATTCTGGGAGACATTGGCGGAAGTGACATCACGGAACCTGGCAGCGTGTGCAAGTGGGTTCTAGGTTTATGAGTTGGTCATGAACAGAGATTCAGAAATACAAATCCTGCCCCACCTCCTCTTACTGCTGTCAATGGGCAGTAATTGGTGGGGGAGGGCGGAGAGATACTGGAAACATCAGCAGCGGGAAAATCTCAATCTCAGCTGAGCTGCCACTTACCCTCTGTCACAGCCGTATCCAGCTGCTACTCTCACCCTGTGCCTCAACCTCTGGTGTTTCACTTGATATGTCACATCACTGCACCCCACTCCCCCCTTCCCACTGCCCTGGCCTCAGTATCTTCTGGAAGTTGTAGCCTGCTTGTTGCCCAGTTCCACAGTCCCCTCCATGTAGGGACAGAGAGAGACCACATTTCCCAACCTGTGCTGCGGGGACTCTCCTTTCTGGTTTGGGGGTGGTGATAATTGTGGAGAAATTGGCCCAACTCACTCAATAGCATCAACGTAAAATATTGTTTTACAATCTGCCGGAAGGCTTTCTTTGGCCACCAGGGAGATTGATACCTAATCAAGCCAGGGAACTCCCGGCCATTCCGGGACAGTTGGCAACCCCACTTTGAGGTGACGTGTGGTGGTGAAAGGTGCTGAATCAATGCAAGTTCTTCTTTATTTGGTGGACTCTGTGGTGAATATAGTGGTTAGGGGTGAAGATAGATGTGTGGCAGATTTCTAACTTGTGCAGACTGAACTCTAGGAGGGGTGGTTTGTGATGACTTTTGCAGATGTAGCTGGGTTGTGTCTGACATGAGGGCGATGCAGAAGATGGAATGAATCATGACAAAGCATGTGGGTTCACAGCCCAAAGCATTAAGGTGTAACCCTTGCCCCTATTTAAGTTTTGATGGAATGTTGGTTGAAACTGGATGACTCAGGCATATTGCAAGGCAATTTGAAGTTAACCTGCATGTTAAAAAACTGGTGGGCAAGGTCCCCTGTCCGATTTTACTCTCCATTGAGGCTATAAACCTGGTATTCCACCTGATCTCAATGTTTTCCCACTCAGCGACTGAGGTTATAATTTAACCGGAAATGCAGATTACAACATCAGAACATAAGAAATAAGAGCAGGAGTAAGCCATTTGATCCCTCGACTCGAGCCTGCTCCACCATTCAATAAGATCTTGGCTAATCCGATCTTGGCCTCAACTTCACTTTCCTGCCTGCTCCCCATAGCCCTTGACTCCCCTATTGTTCAAAAATCTATTGAATATGTTCAATGACCCACTCTCCACAGCTATCTGGAGTAGAGAATTCCAAAGAGTCATGACCCTCTGACAGAAGAAATTCTCTCTCATCTCTGCCTTAAACAGGAAGCCCCTTATTCTGAAACTGTGCCCCCTAATTCTAGAATCTCCCACAAGGAGAAACATCCTTTCAGCTTCTACCCTGCCAAGCACCCTCAGAATCTTATATGTTTCAATAAGATCACCGCTCAGTCTTCTCAATTCCAATGAGTGTAGGCCCAACCTGCTTAACCTTTCTTTCATCCTGGGAATCAAACTAGCGAACCTTTCCTAGGTGTGGTGTCACCAATGTCCTGTACAATTGTAACAAGGCCTCCCTACCTTTATACTCCATCCCCCAAGGCCAACATTCCATTTGCCTTCCGAAATACTTGCTATACCTGCATGTTAACTTTTATTAGGTTCTGAAACATAGAGCTGGACAACAGGCTTTGGCTGTAATCAAGCAATAAATAATTAGACGCATTTCATCAGGCATAACTCAACATGCGCTGGATAAAGGCAACCAGACTCGGATAGTTCTAGTGCTTTTCACAGTGGAATTAAATTACAGGTAAATGCCCATTGTTATATTCCCCGCCCACAGTACAACAGTTAACCATTTATTACGGAATAACAACACCTCTTTCTAACATTTAGGATTATAAGGCAATCCCCTTCAAGAGAAACCATCTGCTTTAAGATGTTGTTGAACTGCTTCGATTTGCCTTATATTGTAACTGAATTATTTATGCATTATTTATGCATTAATTTAAGCTTGGATGCATGTTACATGCTGCAGAATGGAAGAGTTGGAAGTCGCTGCTGGCAATAATATGGCTAAGGGTTTCCAATTACCCCATGTGTTGTGGAAGTGCAGCTCAAATAGTTGATACAGGTCACCTGAACACTGAGATTGTGTTACTACCTTGAACTCCTTTCTACCTATTCCTTATCTAGATCCAGTCTTGATCTGTATGGGTGTGTCTGAATATGTGTATGTGTGGGTGGGTCTGTGTATGCATATATGTCCATGTCTTTGTGTATGCATATGCTACTGTTGTCAATGTTTTTACTCACACCAAATCCTGTTCCGTCATCCCCCTTACTTGGCTTCCCCCATCAAATTCTCATCCCTGTTTTCAAATCTCTCCATAGCCTTGCCCCCCTCCTCCAGACCCAGAACCCTCTGCAATCAGTACTCCTCCAACTCTGGTCTCTTGCACATTTCTGATTTTAGTTGCTCTACCATTGGTGGCTGTGCACTCAGCTGCCTGGGCCCTAGGTTCTGGATTTCGCTCCCTAAACCTTTCTGACTGGTTTCCTCACTTTCTTCCTTGAAGGTGCTCCTTAAAACCTACCTCTTTGACCAAGCTTCTGGCCACCTGCTCAGATATCGGCTTACATAGATCGGTGTCAAATTTTCCTTTGTATTGCTCCTATGAAGCGCCTTGGAATGTATTATTATGTTAAAAGTGCTATATAAATACAAATAGTTGTTTTCTGTGTCTCTGTGTATTTATGCTTGTGTGTCTCAGTTATAATTGACTTTTGGAATTCTCAGATTCTTCTTTCAGAGGTCACTGACTGGAGTGATGCTTAGGATGATATAAGCCTTTGTGATAAAAGGGATCGTTTGTTACAGAATCACATGATTAGTAGGAGTTAGCCATGTGTGGAGTTCTGTATTTAATGTTGCAAAATGGAGAGACATTGATGTGATCCAAACAGTGCTTCAAGACTATGAAAGGGTTTGCCAGATCTAAACTAGAAAACAATTCCTCATAGAAGATTTAGATACACAGAGACAAAAGATAAAACGTTTTACACAAAGGGTAATAGTGTTTTAGAATTAGTTACTAGGGAAGGATGGTGAAGTAGGCAGTAGAACAGGCTAAAGCAGCAAATAGACATACTTTTTGAGAAAGAAGAGATCGATGGAGAGCAGCTGAGTCATTGAGTTTGAGACAGGAATATAGGAACAGGAGGAGGCCATTGAGGACTTCGAACCTGTTTTGCCATTCAATGAGATCTTGCTTGATCTGTGACCTAACTTCAAACACCCGCCTTTTCCCCAATATCCCTTAATACCTTTGGATAACAAAATCTATGAATCTCAGATTTAAAATTGACAATTGACCTAGCATCAATTTCCATTCATGGAATAGACTTTTACCTACCTACCTACCTATGTGTGTAGAAGTGTTTCCTATTTCAAGCCTGAAAGGCCTGGCACTAATCTCTCCTCGGAATTTAACCCTTTTAAATCTGATTGTTCTTATTGACGCATCTCATGAAGATTTTCACTTCCAGTCACGTGATGCTGTTCTCAAGATTAGTTTTATCCTATTGACAGAACATGACTTCTCTTCTTGACATGAATATGGAATCAATTAAAGGTGGCAGATAGACACTAACCAAAAGCAAAAAATCATAGGACAGAAAACCAGAGAAACAGTAAAAAAAAACTGTGAAAAGTGCAGACAGAGGAAGGGGGAAGACTGCTCTGGTCAGTGACCATAATGCCATAAACATAAGTCCTGATTTTAACTTGGGGCACGGGTCATATGGGTGGAGGACAGTCAGCTACCAAACAATTCCAACCTCAGCAGCAGGGTGTTTGGGAAATTTTCCCTTCCGGGCCTCATCTGCACAGGCCCCATCAGCCCCCTGACCTGTAACCATGGGCACTGGCACCTGGCCGCCAAGAACGAGTGGATTCTGTGGCTGGAAGCAGCTCACCTGCTCCACCTGGCCTGCACAAGGGAAAGAAATGAAAATGGAAACCACTCACCTTTTTGGACCTTTTCCACACCTGCTCCCTCTTCCTGCTAGGTTGACCCTGGCGTTGAGGCGCCAATCAGCTTTCCCTGCGGAGAGCTCCACTCAAAATAGCAGTCAGAGCCCGACCTGCATACTTAAACAAGTGCCCAAGGGTCTCTCTTGGCTGCCCAGGAGCAGGTTAAAATTCAAACCCACGAGAAGATAATGGGAGCTTGGTGGGCAATTTTAACTGTCTGCAAGCCCGGTTTTCGCCAAGTGAGTGGGTTAAAATTTGTTCTATTTTGGAACAGAATTTAAGGCATTAGAAAATGAAGGAGTTTGCATTTATATAGACCCTTTCACAATCTCAGGACATCCCTAAGCTCTCTGTAGTTTCTGCTGTAAAGTAGGGAAATACAGGAGCCAATTTGGGCACAGTAAGCTCCTGAGCAATGTGATCATCTGTTGATGCTGGTTGAGAGATGAGTACTGGCCAGGATGCCAGGGGAGAACTCCTCTCCCCTCCGCTCCTCCAACAGTGCCATGGAACTCCCTAGATGATAAAAACAAAAAACTGCGGATGCTGGAAATCCAAAACAAAAACAGAATTACCTGGAAAAACTCAGCAGGTCTGGCAGCATCGGCGGAGAAGAAAAGAGTTGATGTTTCGAGTCTGTTGAAGGGTCATGAGGACTCGAAACGTCAACTCTTTTCTTCTCCGCCGATGCTGCCAGACCTGCTGAACTCTCTAGATGAACCTGCCAGATGTCCATAAATTGCTGCGCATTGGGAAGCTGAGCAAGAGAGAGACGGATAGAACGAATAAAAGAAGCAAAACAGGAAAAGAAGAGTGGAAGATAAAAGGCAGTAAACAGAGCGAGAGAGAGTGATTTCAGAACAAAAATGAATGAGTTTGAGGCCAAATAAATGCAACATTATCAAGTATAGACAATAGATAGTGGCAGTAAAAACAGAGCAAGAAGACAATCAGTTGTTTAGGGATTTTCATAACCTTGGAAAAGCGTGTTGAATATACAGATGTTTGTAAGCACTTGGTTATTGGAGAAATTTATCTTTGCTGTTTTCTCGCCTGCTCTTTCTTACCCAGGATCATTTGATCTGTATTGCTTAGCAGATGGAGCATTGACTTACTGAGCCCCTGGAGCTGCTTGTCCAAGAGGGGTAATCTAATAGAGGTCTTTATAATTCCAAAAGGTTTTGACAACGTAGACACAGAGAATGGGCAGGATTTTTTACCTGCTTGAGTTTGGAAGATTGAGAGGCTATTTGAATGAAACATTTCAGACCCTGAGGGCACTTGACTAGGTGCAAGTGGAAAGGATATTTCTTCTTGTGGGAGAATCTGGAATTCTGGGTCACAGTTTCAAAATAAGGGATCGCCTGTTTAGGGCAGAGATGAGGAAAATCTTTTTCTCTCAGAGGGTAGTGAGACTTTGGGGCTCTCTTCTTTTAAAGGTAGTTGAGGCAGAGTCCTTGAATATCTTTAAGGCAGAGGTTGTTGGCGGAGCAGGATCGAGAGGCCGAGTGGCCTACTCCTGCTCCTAATTCGTATGCTTGTATTTTAGGCCCTGTTGTAGCAAGGAATGGAGGCAGGCAGGAGCCAAAGAAAGTGATGAGGGTCATTGTGCCGGTTTCCCAGCTCCATCCCATCCCTGGGAAAATGGTCCACAAGCAACAAGTAGTCAAGTGAACTAATCAATGGCCTACTGAGACCAATTTTGCCCTTGGCGGGTGAGCGCAATCAGTGGGCCTGGGAGCAGTCAGGAAACAGGTTCACTGCCACAATTTCTTGCTCACTGTTCACTTAAGGCCCGCCCAGCATGAAACTCATCTTCCCAATGGTTGGGAAGGGTCAGACGGGGGCCCATTGGGTCTTAAGTTGGCAGAGGCAGATCCCTGAAGGCTGCCAGGGGAGGATCATAAAAAAGCTTGGGAGGAGGTGGCAGCCGAGGTCAGCAGCCACGACGTTGTGTGGCGCACATGGGTGCAGTGCCGCAAAAGATTCAACAACCTGCTGCGCTCAGCAAGGGCGAGTAGCGTGTTGACATGGATCAGTGTGGAGAAATGTTAAGGGCTGGCTGCGCAACCCCCCCCCCCCTCCCCCAACCACCCCTGGACAAATCAATGCTCCTCTCCTCTGTCCTTGCAGGAGAAGATGAACCATAACAACATAGAGAGGTCAAGGACAGGCGGAGGCCCTCCATACCTGATATTGACAAGACTTGAACAGGAAACCTCAGAGCCGGAGAGTCATCACCCAACACATTGAGCCTGTGGTGGAGAGGCAGGAGTCTCTGATGAAGGTAAGAGTGCAGTGCACAGAGGTGAGAGTGCCAGATAATGCAACCATTCTTGTGCAGCCTCATCATTGACGGGATCCTCAAACCTGGAGTCTCCATCGATCATTGAAAGGTGATGACACCATGATGTAGATCTCCATTGTCTCACCAGGGTACCTGGCATGCACAGTGACAGTGTGATGACTTAAACTAATGGCACGTCATCGTTCTCCCTTAGATTCGCCAGCAGGCACTCATTTGCAGGACCCGGAAGAGCCACCCCTGACACCAGAGGACCACCGGGCTTCAGATGAACCTGCATCACACCCGGTCTCTGAACCAGGCACCAGTGCAGATACCAGCACCTCGGTGGGCATTAGATTGGTGGGGTGGGGGCGGTGGGAGGTGGTAACTGCTGGGAGCAAGTGGTCTGACAAAAACCCTTGAAGACAGAACCAAGGCTTTCTCCAAGTTTAGCAATGCCCCCTGCTGACCTCACCAACTTCAAATAACTCTGGAAACCGCAATGCAGTTCCACAAAGTCCAACAGAGCCAGTACATAAGAACATAAGAACTAAGAGCAGGAGTAGGCAATTCAGCCCCTCGAGCCTGCCCCGCCATTCAATACGATCATGGCTGATCTAATTTCGGCCTCAACTCCCAGTAGAAATTAGCCACCCACTAACCTGAATTGATGATCCCTTTAAATGGCACTAGTTGTGGGGGTGAGGCCTTCTTGCTGGTGAATGTGACATGCTGACGAACATCAGCAGATCTGCCTGTTCTCTATGTTTCTGGCACACACTGACCCCCTCACCAAAAATGGTATCCAACATGGACTGTGCCTAAAGTGTGTACACGCAGTGTGGATGCCATTTTGGAACCAAAATGACAACCTTCACGCCAAAGCCGCGGGCGCTACGGAAATGAATTTTGCACCTGTAAAATCTCTAATAGCACTTTATTTTAAAATTAAAAGAGATAATGAGAAACTACACAACCATTGCTTGAGGGATGAATGTTGGCCAGGACACCAAGAAAATTCCTTGCCCTTCTCCGCATCGTACCTTGAAACTTTTCATCGCTACCTGAACGGGGAGGCACAAGGAGTAGACCACATAGCCCAGTGAGAGATTCAATAGATCGAGGCCAATCTTGGGCTTCAACTCCATTTTCCTGCCTGCTTCCCAGGTCACTTAATTCCCTGAAAGACCAAAAATCTGCCTATACCAACCTTAAATGTATCCAACAATGGAGCATCCACAACCCCCTGGGGTAGAGAATTCCAAAGATTCACAACCCTTTGAACTAAGACAGGACCTCAGTTTAATATTTCAGCTGAAAGATGGCACCTCCAACAGTACAACCATACTCCCTGAGTACCACATGCTGCTCCAGTCCAGTTGGGCTGGAACCCAAACTTTCTGACTCGATGGCAAAAGTTGACCAACTGAGCCAGGCTGACTTATTGATCAAATTAAAAATTTATCAGATAACAGTTTTATTCCCATTATTGTGATTAGTACATAGCAGTTACACTTAGTAAAAACAAATGCCAAGCATTTTTTCTCACATTTGCTGAGAGCAAGTTAACTTGGCAGCAAGAATCTTTTGCTCAATTCTTCTTTTTACAAAAGTCTTGTGTTTAACCTGCTGACTTGCCCAAAAAGATTGCTCCACAGAAGTCCATTCCCTTCAAGAGGATCCTTGTTTAAAGGAGGTTTGACCCTTACTGAACGACTAGCATTTGGAAGAGCCTGTTAATGTCCCATCGCCTCATTGGGAGCTGGAGGGGAAAAGGCCTTGCTTTAATGTGTTTAGGGAGTGTCAGTAAGTGGTTTTGGAACCCTGATCCGGATTTCCTATGAATGAGCACTTTGCAAAGTCATTTGCACATCCAGGCCAGGATCATAAACTGGAAATGTTGTAACATCTGTTTTCTGTAATTCTATATATTACAGTAAAGTATGAATGCCAAGTGCTGTTTACAACATGCTGAGTATGTGTGTTGACACACTCCACCACTCAGTTCCAGATTTGGAAGGATAACACTCTAACACACTAGGGCCAGTTACATCATGGTCAGTGCCTGGGCAGCAGCTGCCTAACTTGTTTGACAAGGAGGCTTAAGGGCCATCAGCTGCTTGATGTGCTTTGTGTCTCCTCAGTGTAGGCATTATTGGCAGTCAGCATCTCTGTAATAAACTCTGTTTAAGGGTTTTTTAAAAATTCATTCATGGGATGTGGGCATCGCTGGCTAGGCCAACATTTATTGCCCATCCCTAATTGCCCCTGAGAAGGTGATGGTGAGCTGTTTTCTTGAACCGCTGCAGTCCATGTGGTGTAGGTACACCCATAGTGCTGTTAGGAAGGGAGTTCCAGGATTTTGACCCTATAACGGCGATATAGACCTGGATTTTCCTGTGGTGATCTGGGGGTGGGGCCCACTTGCCGACAGGAAACTGACACGGGATGACATAGGGAGGAACCCCCGACGTCATCTCGCCCCATTTAAATATTGAGGAGGGCGGGTGGACAGTGAAATCAGCTGTCTGTCCGCTGACCTGTCAATGGCCAATTGAGGCTATTGCCAGGTTAATTAAGATCATTAAATGTTCTGCCCGTCCAACCTTAAGGCTGGTGGGCAGGCCAGGAGTCCCAGTATAGAGAATAGAGAAAGAGAATAGAGAATAGGGAATAGAGAAAGCATGAAACCTCATCCACTGGTGGGATGAGGTTTCATGTCCGTTTTAAAAATGTTTAATAAACTTTATGTCCTTTTTATTAACATGTCCCATCTCGTGTGACATCGTCACATGAGGGGGACATGCTAATAAATGTTTTATTTGTCTATTCTTGATGTTTAAAAAACTGTCAGTGATCTCCCTGAGACAGCACTTAGTCTCAGGGAGATAGACGCTCTTTCTCGCGCATGCAGGAAGGAGCGTGCTCTGACAGCTGGGGAATTCCTCCCCCCTACACAGGGAGCGCATAGCGCTTCCCATTGGACGGCCCGCTGGGCAGGCCTTAATTGGCCCGCCCACTTAAAATGACGATGGGGCTCGTTTGGTCTACTGCCCCTGTCCTTCTAGATGGTAGCAGTTGTGGGTTTGGAATGTGCTGTTGAAGGAGCATTGGAGAGTTCCTGCAGTGCACACACTGCTGTCACTGTGCATTGGTGGTAGAGGGAGTAAATGTTTGTGGATGGGGTGCCAATCAAACAGGCTGCTTTGTCCTGGATGGTATCAAGCTTCTTGAGTATAGTTGGAACTGCACTCATCTAGGCAGGTGGGGTGTTTTCCATCACACTCCTATGTGCTTTGTAGATGGTGGACAGGCTTTGGTGAGTCATGTGGTAAGTTACTCACCACAGGATTCCTGGCCTCTGACATTTAAGCCTATTATGGGCCTGCAGTATATTTAAATGATGCCCACATTTCATAATGTGGCAGCTCTCCCAAACATCAGTGCCCACGAACAAAGAGCAGAGGAAATAAGTGCCAACATTAAATGTTTTTGCCTTGTGCAGGCTTGACGTTGCGCTAGCGGTACTGCATCTACTTTTTTTTTTATTTCACTGGATGTGGGCATCACTGGCAGGGCCAGCGTTTATTGACCATCCTTAATCGCCCTTGAACTGAGTGGCTTGCTCGGCCATTTCAGAGGGCAGTTAAGAGTCAACCCCATGGCTGTGGGGTCTGGAGTCACATGTGGGCCAGACCAGGTAAGGACGGCAGATTTCCTTCCCTAAAGGGCATTAGTGAATGAGATGGGTTTTAACTGCAATCAATGATAGTTTCATAGTCACCCTTACTGAGACTAGCTTTATATTCCAGATTTATTATTTGCATCAGCTGCTGTGGTAGGATCTGAACCCATATCCTCAGAAACTTAGCCTGGGTCTCTGGATTACTAGTCCACGACACCACGCTCTTTATACTTAACCTTTGTGCTTAACCTTTGGCCTTAAAATATTAACTCTGATCACATGACAGTCTCTCCCTCCCCCAAAAATTGATCCAAGGTCCAGACACCAGCAATCATATTAGTGTCCAGGCCTGCGATGTGCCTGAGGCTTGAAAAGGGGGCTGAGGGCCTGCTCACAAGATGTGTAAAGGATTCAACAGCCCATGAAAGAAATTTAAATTAGGGGAGACCAACAGGGCAGAATCTTCCAGTCCCGCCAGCAGCAGGAATCATGGGGGGAACGGGGCCACTTAATTTGGCGGGATGAGAGAAATCTGTTTCCCAACGGCAGGACAAACTGTTGGAATTTTGTTCTCCCAATGTTCAAGGCAGGTTAAAGGCAGGTTGAGCTTCCCGACGAACAATGTCAGGAACCCCATTTGCAAGCATTAGCATCTCACGCATGCTCATTAAAGGGCCGGAATTAAGTTAATCTTCCAAATTAAGTTCCCAACAGGCAAGCATTTAGAACATTCAGTTTTGCATCCGTATATAAGTGACGCGTGTCTGGTAAGCTTCACCTCTTCTGCGCCTTTGAGGTCAGTAGCTGATTTCACCTTTTGGGGGCCTTGCATAACTTCACTATTGAGTGCTGGTAGCACAAGCTGCACAAAGGCTGGACACAGAGGGCAGGTGAAGGCTGGAAGGGTTGGGGGAGTAGCGTACGGGGAAGTGGGGTAGAGAATGTTCGGTTGGGGGGGGTGAGTGTCATAGAGGGTGGGGTCAGTGGTGTTGACAGTGGGGTTCTGGGGAGAGACCTCAGGGTACTGGTGATAGGAGGGAACAGTCTCAGTCAGAGGTGGGAGTGGGATGCAGTAGAGTGGCAGGTCCAGGGTAAGAATTTGGTAAGTGAGTGTCTCATGCGGAAGACGGTGGTGGTGGGCGGTCAGGGAGGGGGACTAGACAGATGGCTCGGATAATGAGAGGGGGCAGGGTGAGGGTGGACAGGGGGTGGTAATGGGTGTCGGCTCTGAGGTGAGGAAAGCCATGTGGAGGTTAATGGTAATATGGTCCAGGGTAACAGGCTCAAGGGTGACAGAGGGGAGAGGAATGGTGATATTGGGTAGGTCAAGAGTATTTGGGGTGGGGGGCCAGTTGGTGGGTGACGGGGGGAGGGTAGAAGGTGGTGGACCGAGTCTGGAAAGTGAGGTGCACCATTTTGCAAATCTGACCTTGGCCAAGTAGTTAGTCAGTCAGTGAGAGAGATCGCTCGAAGTGGGAGGAGGGTCTTGTCGGGTGGGTGGAGTTCAAGGTCGGCGTAAGCGGCTGACTAAAGGGACACCCTGATAATTGAGGCAGCTGGGTGTCAACCATGCTCAGTTGCGTTCTCTACTCAATGGTGAAGCCTACATTGCAGCAGGTTTGTTCCTGACTCACGGGTCTCATAACATTGAAATCACAGCAAGGTTGGAGCTGCTGTTTATTCTGTGCCATTTGCCATCAGCTTCAGTCAAAGGCAGGGATGAAGGGAGGGACGGAAGTGAATGCCTCCAAGTGGCATGGCTGGTGGACAGCAGCCAACCCATGACTCCAAACCTCCATCCTGTTGGGTGAATAGTCATGGCTGACAAGGGCTCATGTGGTTATTCTTTCCATGTTGCCAGGACAATGGTCTCTCCATAGAGTCTCAAGAGTAGTGGAGTCAAGTGGAATAATGTCAGAGGGAGCCTTCTTGCACATGGCTCTGATCATCCTGGTCAAAGAGCAATGTCTCCATACGCATTCATGTACCAACGGGAAGGACATCCATCTCTGATCCTCCGAAACGTCCTTCGCCTGGAAGGGGTGGGGTGGGGGGAGCCATGTCTAGATGGAAGCCAGGTGAGAAGGGCTAAGCACTGGCCTGCTGGTGGAGGGAAAATTGAAAAGGACATGCTTGCTAGATGGATCACTTCAATTCATTCACAGATCTACAGAGGCATTGATGATGAAGGCTGCAGGCAACCCTATCTTGGTAATGGCTCTCATCCAGATGAGGAAAAGGAGGGTCCATTGCAGGTTGGCACAGTGCCAGGAGGAGCAAGGCCTGAGGAGCAAGAGGCAGTGGGATGTTAAGATGGTCAAGATGCCAGTGAACATGGCCCACTGCAACAGCAAGCATTGGCCTGACCATGGGTGTAACGTAGGCAGTGTAGAGTTGCGTCTATGTGCCTTACCTGATAATGTAAGCTTAGCTCAATTATATAACCTCCTTTAACAATGAGGGTGCAGGAGTGCCAGAGCTGGAAGTTTGGGCACTAATAACCCTTTACCAGTTAGCAAATGCCTTATTTGCTGCTCATTGTGTGCCAGGCAACTTTCCTATATAGCAGGGGTAGAGACGCACCGAACTCTCTACAGGGACTACTCTTCAGCAGGACCACATTGGGATAGCCTGAAGTTATGCAAGTTCCTTGTTTCATGGGCAAATAAGGAGAGGAGACCCAATGGGACACTGGTTATAGGAACACTGGGGAAACGGGCACTGAAGACCTGGAGCCTCTGGGAGGCAAGTTAAGGAAAAAAAGGCCGAGGGTTGGAAGACAAACACCTCTGGGGAGGTCAATGCTGGGGGCACCCTCGTATGTCCCAGGGTGTGGCTGCTCACACCTGCCAGCATCTCAAGTATGAGCCGCAGCCACAAGGAGCAATGTAGAGCTCCTGGCCTGCGCTGAGTGAATGTCTGTCCGGGTGCCCTTGAAATATGGCGACAGGGCCTTCGACCCCAAGAGAGAACAACAGAGTGGGCAAATTCCAGCCCGTCCCACCACTAGATTCACTGTGCTCCTCACGGGTGCATAATTAATGAGCCGGGCAGTGGAAGATTGCGCACATTCAGCCGTTCTGCTGCCCAGCGGGACTTTCCCGCCCACCACCGGACTCCAGAAGATTCCGCCCATAATGTGGTCAGCCAGGTGAGTAAGACACCGGACAGGGTAAATAAAAAGCTTGGCAAGGATTTTACCTGTCCTTGGGGAGATGGAAGGCCAGTAAAATCGCAGGCAGCCATGTTGGATTGGCTCCCTTACGCAGTCCCATCATCGAGCCATTTTACTGAAAGTGGGACTGGTTGCAGAGAGTCTGCCCCACCTCCCAAAAAGGCAGGCAGCAGATTTACATAATTAAAATCCCAACCAGGGGTCATTTTACAGTGCTGTCAGCATTTTGCTGATGGCAGGGCAACCCCCCCACCCCACCACTACATATAGGAGGACACCAGCTAATTGGGAGCAACCTCCCTACTGCAGCCCATGGGTCAAAGAAGGGGACATGGGCTAGGAAGGCAGCACCCCCAGTTCCAATGACCTCCCCAGAGGTGTTTGTCTCCCAACCCTCGGCCCTTTTTTCCTTAACTTGCCTCCCAGAGGCTCCAGGTCTCCCCACGGTATTGCAGAGGCTTTGGTGTTGCCAGCCCTGTGATTGGACGGCAGCATCAGGAGCCTGCCCGTTGTCTTAACTCAATCGTGACCCCACAGGCGGCCAATTAGTATGCCGCTTGTGGCCAAATTGCTGACTAGGTCCCACTGCAGGCAACTGCGGGTTGAGGACCCATTTTTTAACCCAATGTCAGGGTCCAGACACCCCTCAGAAAATTCAGCCCATTGTCTTCAGTGCCCGTTTCCCCAATGTTCCTATATCCAGTGTCCCATTGGGTCTCCTCTCCTTATTTGCCTATGAAACAAGGAACTTGCATTTATATAGCACCTTGCATAACTTCAGGCTATCCCAATGCGGTCCTGCTGAAGAGGTAGTCCCTGTTGTAATGTCAGTACCTGTTCAGTGCCTCTCTGCCCCTGCTATATAGGAAAGTTGCATGGCACACAGTGAGCAGCAAATAAGGCATTTGCTAGCTGGTAAAGGGTTGTTAGTGCCTAAACTTGCAGCTCTGGCTCTCCCGCTACCTCATTGTTAAAGGAGGTTATATAATTGAGCTAAGCTTGCATTATCAGGTAAGGTCATCACATTTGCACACAGGCAAAACTCTACGCTGATTGAAGTGACAGTACAATGCCTTTGAGCACTGAACCAGCCAGTCCTCGGGGTAAAAGGACAGACGACGAACGCACCATGCCAAAGGCCAATCCATTTTAAAAGCCTTTAACAAAAGGGAAGCGGTTAAACATTTCATTGCATCAGTATTTGTGAACCATCATGAATAATGTAATTACCATTTACAGCCCTAAGATGTGTAAGTAATAGTTTATTTATAAAAATGTGAATGATTCCCTCAGAGGATCACACTCTGTGCTCTTCCCCTGCTGATGATTTCCTCTTTTCTGTATTAATAATGAAAAACGGCAAACTTATCAATTCAATAAATTACTAATTAAATAATCGATGAGTTTACGATGTGGTTAATTCATGAATATATTAACTCATCAAACAACTAATTCTCCAATCAGCCAATGCACCAATTTGCCAATGTGCCAAACTATCTATTCACCAATTTGCTAGTTCACCAATTTAGCAATTCAACAATCTGCCAATTTATGCAATATACTAATTCGTAGGTCTATCAATCCATCAATGTACTAATTCATCAATGTACCAATTTATCTAAGAAGGATAAGCTGTGTCTTCCTTGAACGAACATCTGGTATTCTTCTGTGCATCCCTGTAAATCCTCATTACAAATAGCGACCCCAAACCTTCCTTGCATTTTTATGTGGTCTTGATCTTTGAGATAAAGATGACATGTCTGAACTCCTACATGCCCCTCTCCTTGACCTACTTCCTACACCAAAGGCTGGCTGTTGCTGGTGTAGAGCATCATGGAAACTGGCAGCCTTGAGTAACTCAATTGCCAAGTGTGTCCGGGTAGAGAGAATCAATAGATATTTCAACAGTGAAAAACACCTTAGCCAAATCCAAAGATAAAAACAAAAAAACTGCGGATGCTGGAAATCCAAAACAAAAACAGAATTACCTGGAAAAACTCAGCAGGTCTGGCAGCATCGGCGGAGAAGCAAAGAGTTGACGTTTCAAGTCCTCATGACCCTTCGACAGAACTTGAGTTCGAGTCCAAGAAAGAGTTGAAATCTAAGCTGGTTTAAGGTGTTGGGGGGCGGGGGGGGTGGGGTGAGGGGGTGGGGGGGTGGGGGAGAGAGAGAGCCTCTCCCTCTACCACCCCCCCACCCCAACACCTTAAACCAGCTTATATTTCAACTCTTTCTTGGACTCGAACTCAAGTTCTGTCAAGGGTCATGAGGACTCGAAACGTCAACTCTTTTCTTCTCCGCTGATGTTGCCAGACCTGCTGAGTTTTTCCAGGTAATTCTGTTTTTGTTTTAGCCAAATCCAATCCTGTCTTCACTCAATAAGTCACTTTATTTCCATCTCCAACTGGGGTCACTAGATAATGATCACGAATTGTAATCCTGCTGAGGTTCCTTAACCTATCCCATAGATACTGAGGCCACAAAAAAGACCATAAGATGTAGGAGCAGAAGTAGGCCATTTGGCCCATCGAGTCTGCTCCACCATTCAATGAGATCATGGCTGATCTGATAATCCTCAACTCCACTTTTTTGTCTTCTCCCCATAATCCTTGATTCTCTTACTGATTAAAAATCTATCTATCTCAGCCTTGAATATACTTAACGACCCAGCCTCTACAGACCTGTGTGGTAAAGAATTCCACAGATTGACTACCCTCTGAGAGAAGAAATTGCTCCTCGTCTCTGTTTTAAATGGGTGCCCCCCTTACTCTGACATTATGTCTTCTGGTCCTAGACTCTCGCACAAGGCGAAACAACCTCTCAGCATCCACCCTGTCAAGCCCCCTAAGAATCTAATATGTTTCAATAGGGTAGCCTTGCAATCTTCTAAACTCTAATGAGTACAGGCCCAACCTACTCAACCTCAACTATCTAGAATTGAAGGCAGGATTTATTAACTCAGCAGACAATGTGGGACCAAATCTGGGGTCTCAGTCCCAAACTGGTCAGTGCGTGTATTTACATAGGCCAGAGTATTGCGCTTGTCCGGCGGGTGTGTGCCCGACGTCATCGCGCACTCGAGCGATATTTCGGTCAGTGGGCACACTTGGGAGTTGGCAGCGCGCCCGCCAACAATTAACAGGCCTGTTAAGGCCATTAAAGATCTAATTGGATTCCAGATTTAGCTGCCTGTCCAACCTTACAGTTGGCAGGCGAGCGAAAAGGCCAGGCGGCCTTTGGATTTTTTGCAAAACCTCATCCACGGGCGGGATGAGGTTTCGATCCGTCATTAAGAGAAGAAAAAAAACTTTCCAATTAATTTATAACATTGAGCACACCTGACGAGGGCATAATCCTGGTCATAAAGTTTCAATCACAGAAACAGGCCATTTGGCTCCACCTGTTCAAATTGTTAATTATGCTTCACACAAGCCTCATCCCATCCCTCTTCATCTCAACCGATCAACATATCCTTCTACTCCTTGAAAAACTCAGCAGGTCTGACAGCATCAGCAGAGAGGAATACAGTAGACGTTTCGAGTCCATATGGCTCTTCATCAGAACTAAGGAAATAGAGAAATGGGGTGAAATATAAGCTGGTTGAAGGGGGGTGGGACAGGTAGAGCTGGATAGAGGGTCAGTGATAGGTGAAGGCAAAGAAGAGATTGCCAAAGATGTCATAGACTAAAGGACAAAAGGGTGTTGGCGGTGGTGATATTATCTAAGGAATGTGCTAATGGGACATTAAGGGTAGAAAGCAGGACAAGCTAGTGGCAGATGGCCCTAGTGGGGTTGGGGTGGGGAGAAGGGATCAAAATGGGCTAAAAGGTGGAGATAAAACAATAGATCAAAATAAATTTAAAAATAAGTAGGAAAAGAAAAAAAATATTTGTAAAAAAATGATAAATTATTGGAAAAAGGGGGATCAGAAAGGGGGTGGGGATGGAGGAGAGAGTTCATGATCTGAAATTGTTGAACTCATTATTAAGTCCGGAAGGCTGTAAAGTGCCTAGTCGGAAGATGAAGTGCTGTTCCTCCAGTTTGCGTTAAGCTTCACTGGAACATTGCAGCAGGCCAAGGACGGACATGTGGGCATGAGAGCAGGGTGGAGTGTTGAAATGGCAAGTGACAGGGAGGTCTGGGTAATGCTTGTGGACAGACCGAAGGTGTTCTGCAAAGCGGTCACCCAGTCTGTGTTTGGTCTCTCCAATGTAGAGGAGACTACATTGGGAGCAGCGAATGCAGTAGACTAAATTGAGGGAAGTGCAAGTGAAATGCTGCTTCACTTGAAAGGAGTGTTTGGGCCCTTGGATGGTGAGGAGGGGGGAAGTAAAGGGGCAAGTGTTCTACCT
The DNA here is from genome assembly GCF_017639515.1 of Carcharodon carcharias. Taxonomy (NCBI): domain Eukaryota; kingdom Metazoa; phylum Chordata; class Chondrichthyes; order Lamniformes; family Lamnidae; genus Carcharodon; species Carcharodon carcharias. Next base: position 109,767,978 of record NC_054483.1, on the reverse strand, counting down.
GTCCCACCTCCCTCTACCAGCTTATATTTCACCTCATTTCTCTATTTCCTTAGCTCTGATGAAGGGTCATATGGACTCGAAACGTCAACTATATTCCTCTCCGCAGATGCTGTCAGTCCTGTTGAGTTTTTCCAGGTATTTTTGTTTTTGTTCTAGATTTCCAGCATCTGCAGTATTTTGCTTTTATCCTCCCATTCCTTCCTCCTTGGAGTGCTTATCTAGCTTTCTCTTAAATGCTTCTTTATTTGCCTCATTTACTCCTTGTGGTAGTGAGTTCAATATTGTAATCACACTCTGGATAAAAAATGTTTCTTCTGAATTCGTTATCAGGTTTATTAGTCTTACGTTAATAGTCCCTGTAACTATCGATATTATCATGACCAAGTAAAAGGCATTTCCTCAAAGTCTGTGAGCTAAGAATTTGTGTGTGTGTGTGTGTGTATGAGCCTCCTCTTAATTTGCAAGTGATTCAATTTAAAAATAACCCAGCAGCCAAGGTATATTCCTAAACAAGATAAAGGTTGGTTTATTACAAAATTACTGCTAAAAGTAAAAGTGATAAAGTTTTTAACAAAAATACAGATACAAGATTAAAATGCAGATAAAGGAATCGATACTTAAAGGTGGGATTTTAAATCAGTCTCTGTGAGATATCATTGATGGGGCATTACTTGAATTTCTTCTTTCTGAAGTGAAGGGGTTGAAACTTGAGGTTCGGTTTAGTAGCTGCGATGGCTTGTGAAGTTGAAGAGTCAGAGTTTTCCTTCAGAGGTGGGCTCGTTAGGTAGAGCAGAAGCTGGGAGAGAGTAAAGGCTCCTTTCCTTACTGGAGACTGGAGAAACTGATGCTGGAAGATTGCTTCATTTCTTCTCAGCAGCTCAGAGATGAGTTTTCTGGATGCCTTACTCTGTAACTCCTGATGGCAGGGCCCCCCAGCTCTCACATGTGGTTCATGGCTGTTTCAGTTGAGAGCTGTGTGCTGCTATTGTCGCACACTGGCACCAAAATGGCTTCTTATAGCCTCCTTTATAAAATCCAAAAACACAAAATGGCTGCTATCCCAAACTATCAAATATGCTTCCTTATTAGGTATTGGGTTAGTTCTAGTTTGGGTTCATAGTCCTATCCATTGTTTTTATAGCTGAGGTAATTAACCTTTTAAATGTCTCAGCCATTAACTTGAATGATTCCAATTCTCCCAGGTTTGGAGAGATATGGAAAGAGCTAGTCATTGTCGTTGTGTTTCTGTTTACCCTTGTGGAAATGCACATTGAATTTCAAATACCTTCACAGGTCCGAATATGACTACCTGCAATCCACTTGAAGCCTTCTGGAAGCTTTGCAGTTGTAAGATTTTAGGGAACTCTCTTTAAGGCTTCTTGTGTCCATGGGGAAGATTAGTATATTTTTTACAAAATTTATAATATCGCATCTACACTTTCATGACAATATATTGTACATATTCCTATCTAAACCATCAGAAGGGCCAGCAGTGCAGTCTTTAGAATCATTTAGTCAAAGCCGTAAACATGACCAGCCTGAATCCTGATCCAAATAAACGTGGATCTACATTACCCATTGTCCTAACTCAATGCTGAATGGCACTGGATTGACAAACTCAGTCCAGACAAGCCACAGGGTGGATTGATGTGTGAGGGGTGAAGTAAAGGGGAGGGGTGCTTTTCAGAGGTATTTCTGACATTGAGACAAGGCAGAAAATCTTGCTCTGCTTGTAACGAGCAACACCTAACCTCGGAATGCTGATGTCAATGTTTCTCCTCACAAATTGTCAAGTTCCCCATTCTCCAGCATCGAGGCTCCCCCATCTCAGTGAAAACAAATTTCACAATTAAAACGAAGCACTTACCTAACCTTGAGCTCTACAGTATTTACATAATAACATTACCTCACTCTCATGTACTAGGGCCAAAGCAGCTAATCACTCAAGCAGCAGCCAACACCTTCGTCCCATAGCAGTCAGGAATGTGGTTGCCAGGCAACAGGGGAAAGTCTATGATCAAAAGTTCCATTTGTGAGTTTACCTTTTGTTTTACTGTACATTTTTCTTGACGGTGTCTCAACCTTCATTTCTTGTTCTGATTATATTGATGCTTTGCTAGTTTACAATCCCACCAGTGACAGTGACTCTCCTCAGCCATTTTCTATGGGGTACCTTTAGGTCATTCAATCCCTGGGAGGGGTGGGGGGTGCTTCAGCATGGAACCAGGTCTTGTTCCCATCCAGCATCCATACAAGTGCATTTTCAGGAAGGGTTGCTGAACACAGTGATCAGGAGCAGGAGCCCTGGTCATTTTATTCCCATTGCTAACTTAACTGAATCCAATTGTAAAGCCTCAAACATAGGGCTCATGCTGAGGTCAGCTAACAGCGCAGATCATGGATTGAACCTGTGTCCTCCATAAGTCAGCTATTCACAGAAGAAGCTTCCGCAAATCTGCGCTGGAATGTTAATGGAACTGGTTGAAGAGAAGCAAAAGCCAAAGAAACAGATCCAGTCATTTAGAAGCAGTTCAATGCAATTAATATAAAGAAGATATAATGTTACTTCAAGTCCAAAAAAAAACTCGATTGGTTCACAGGATGAGGCGATTGGCCGATGAGGAGAGATTGAGTAGATTAGGCCCATATTCCCTAGAGTTTATGACAATCAGAGGAGATCTCATTGGGACAAATAAAATTTTAAGGAGCTTGACAGGGTAGGTGCTGAGACGATGTTTCCCCCCCCTGGCTGGGGAATCTAGGACATGGGGTCACAGTCTCAGAACAAGGGGTCAGCCAATAAGGACTGAAATGAGGAGGGATTTCTTTACTCAGAGGGTTGTGAATCTTTAGAATTTTCTCCCCCAGAGAGCTGTGGATACCGTGTCATTGAGTACATTCAAGGCAGAGGTTGATAGACGTTTGGGTACTATGAGAGATATGGAGATAATGCGGGAGGTTGGAGTTGAAATAGAAGGTCAGGTGAAGGATCTTACTGAATGGCAGAGCAGCACTGAAAGGGCCAAACGGCATACTGCTGCTCTTATTTCTTATGTTGGCATCCTTCCATCTATGAGAGATGATGGACACAAGGCAAATAATGCATTGAGGTGGTTGGGGGATGGGGACGGGGGGCGGGTGGCGGGGGGGTGGGGGGGTGTGTGGGGGTGTTCTTCATTTGGTACACATTTGCTAATTGGCTGTGAAGACCAATCCTTGAGAGACAGGTTCTGCCACAAGCACTGCATACGAAGCTGCCGAGTAATGTTGTGGGTTGTTATTTTTGGCGTTTGTGCCTGTTGCCAAACTGCTGTCATTGGCCATCATGGTAGTGCACACCAGCCCACAGGAGGTGTCACCATTTCCCACTTTCGCCAGCTAGTGACTCCCAGGTGCAGTTGATGTTTAGGGCCTTCATGTCGTGCTTGCAAGCATCCTCAAAGCGAAGCCTTGTGTGCCCCACTGGTCGTATGGCTCTGGCTACCTCACTATGCAGAAGGTCCTTGGGTATGTGACCATCTTCCATCTTACAGGCAAGCCGGATCCACCAAAGCCTCCTCTGTTCATTTAAATAAAATGTCTAAAGAAAACATTGTGCTGGTGCAGGGTATTGACGTACCACCACACTGTGCCAATTGATGCTATATCAGTGCAGCAGTTATAGCCTGTGTCAGTATGGTACTATCACGGTGACATACCAACACATGAAATAGCAGCAAACACAGAGCAGGTCCAGGACTCTGGCCGGGAGTTTTTGTTCCCGTTTGCAGCGGGCGTCATGACGGGTGGGAGTGGGGGTGTCGAAATTCGGCGTGAAATCACCACGGGATCATGGTGTCTGACATGGCAGATTGCAAATCCCGCTGGAGGCCGGCATGAAACCCGATTTGCATCCTGCCAATGGGATGCAAAGTAAGACCCGGCCGGAGTCGTTCCCACCACCCCCCCCCCTCCCCCCCAACGCCCAATTTACCATTAGGCCAGTGGGGAAACATGCCGGCCCAGAACATGCCTTGGATAAGAGTGATGTGCAAAATTCGGGACTTACCGTTAGGGCCTTGCTCAGATCGCAGACAGCCAAGAAAATGCAGTCGACTTGTTTGACTTGTCGATCACCCACTGGATGCCTGGATGCATTTCTCTCATTCATTTTGTGGGTTTTCACTGTGGTACTACTGTTTCTTTACTGATCTGTACATAGGGGGCATTTCCCAACTTTCTATGGGGTCCAATGTTTTTGTGCCTTTTGTTGCCAGTTTGTCCCACCCTACCAGATGGATGCTGCCATTTTGTGCACCACTTATAGCTTCTGAATTTCTAACAGCACTCTCTCTCCACGGCTGTGGCTAATTCTAATGCCTTATTGAAGTCTATATTAACTTTGGCTAGCAAATGCCTTTGAATAATATAATCTCCAATCCCACATATCAAACGGTCTCTCAACATATCGCTAACGTTCCGAATTCGCAATGTTCACTTAATGCCTTTAAAACTGCTGCATAGTCAGCTATTGTCTCTCCTGGAAGCCTATTTTTTTAATTGAATTTGAAGCGCTGCGTAGTAACTGAGGGCTTTGGTCTCAAGTGGTTTTGTACAATTTTTATTAACTCATCGAAAGTCTTCAAGTCTGGGGTGTTAGGTGACATAAGGCTGCGAATCAGCCCGTATGTGTTGCTCCCGAGTGCAGACAAAAAAATTGCCCTCTGCTTTTCCTTCCCCGCGATGTAATTAGCAGTAAAGAAGAATGCTAGGTGTTCAATGTACCCAGACCGTTCATCTGAAATGGGGTCGAATGGATCGACATGCCTGAACTGTGGCATTGTGAACGGCCGCAAGGGGACTGCGCTTCCAGTGGGATTCCCAGTTAATGACGAATTCAGCTGTTTGGCTTACCGCAGCTTTCTTGACTGCCATGGATCGATTCATGTTTTGCCTTCTGCAGAGTTGTCCTCTCTCTGGCGTCTCCTATAATTTTCTGTCCACAGCCGTTTTTCTTGTACGCACCACTTTAAATGTATTGCCGCTTTAAGAGCAGTCACCTTTTTCTTAAACTCGGGCTGCCTCTGCAGCTGTCGGCTTTCCTGTGCTCGGTTAGTGTTTCCCGTGCTTTTTTGAGTTTTGGCAGGATCCCTGCGATCGTGAGTCTTCTCTTTTAACTTTATGGAACTTTGTTCCTGTTCGGAAAAAAATCACAGCTAACGATCTCTTTTCCCTTTTCTGGGCGATTTTGCAGGGTTTCCCCTTTTACTCTGCAGGCTCTTTTGATGTTTGACACTCCTCATTTCGGGAGACCCAGCAGCCTTGTGGTCCAATTGGACCATTTTTTTTTCCTTAAATTTAAAACTTCAGCACTGCTTTCTGCTCTGTTTGCCGTCAATTTGACAGCCTAAGTACAGATTCTTTTTCTGATGTCTTGCTCATCTGTCTTGTGGATTCTCACCCAGGGGTCTTGCAATTTCGTTATTTTAATCCTCGTCCCCAGTTTTATGTCTTGAGTCTATGAGTTCACTGGCTGAGTAAACTCGAATTGCATGCCTTCATATACACTTGTTAGTTGATTATGCTATCAATAATGGAGAGAGACCGACAGAAGAGTATACTGTGATTGTTTATTGCAACAGAAGGCAGAGCACTAAATCCTTGCGTGTTCCCACAACCATCTCCAGCTCTAGACTTAGTTAACCAGTAGCCCGCGCTATACAGTGATTGGTCAGTATTGTCACATGGTTAGTCCACTTGCATTCTCTTAAAGGTACATGGTACTTCACTTTACCAAATGAACCAACAACAACTTGCATTTGTATAGTGCCTTTAATGTAGTAACACTGTAGTACTGTAATTACTGTAGTACTGTAGTAATACTGTAGTAACCCCAAGAAGCATTATCAAACAAAATGTGACACTAAGTCACATAGGGAACAGATGCAATGGGCTGAATATCCTCCCTCTGTGCTGCATCATTCTGTGAATCTAAGAGGATAGTAGGACAGGTGATTAAAAGCTTGGTCAATAAGATAGTTTTAAGGAACATCTTAAAGAAGGAAGAGAGATTTAGAGAGTAAATTCCAGTGCTCAAGGTGTAGATGACTGAAGGCCCGGCTGCCAATGGTGGGGAGGAGGAAGTAGGGAAAGTGCAGGCCAGAGTTGGACGAACACAGACTTGTGTGGTAGTAGCGCAGGAGGTGGTTACAGGGATAAGGAGTAAACCAAATTGTTCCACATTACTCAACAACTCACTGCGCTATCGAGGGGAGACTGTAGAAAAATATGTTGTTCCTGATTTCTGATATCCCTCACTCAGGTAAGTTAAAAAAATGACCATAAAATGTATTTAAAAAAAAAAACACAAACTCAGTTTCTAACAACTGGTGTGGCTCGGGAGTTTCGAAAGTAAAAAATTGATTTTGACACCTGGAACATGAGGCCGCTCTGAAACAAAGCCATGGGGCGGAATCGTCCCAGATTTGCACTAAGTGTGTGAAAAAACGATGTTTTACCCGCCGGCCGCAATGGCAGGTTTTCGCACCATATTGTCCCCTTCCCTGCGTGCCTCTTATTAATAATGCGTTCATGGGAAACACGCTGGATCGCTGGAGGGTGTGCGTGGATTTGCCCACCATGCTGTGACCTCAGCACTTCCTCTTTCTGGATGCCACATTTAAAGCCCTTCAGAGCACAGCCTACTTCATGCACAGCCCCCAGATTCAGTGATGCCTCTCTGAGGCACCTGCTGGACAGAGTGGAAGGCTGCCTCAACGTACTCTACCCACTCTGGCTGCAGGAGGTCTACCAATCCGGCTTGGGAGGCAGTGGTCAGCACCACCAGAGCACAGAGGAGGTCACCCATCCAGTGCAGGAAGAGGATGAATGGTCTCATCTGTTCCGCCAGGGTAAGTCAACCACCTCACCACACTCAGCTCACACACTCACAAACCCATCACATGTCCACAAGGCTCTCAAGGGACAACGCCACTAACACTCACACACACCCTCACATCTCTACCAGGCTTGTATCCTTTGGAGCTCATGTATTAATCCCCTCCACAGATCTGCTCACCACACAAACATTCCATGCAGGGCCAAATAGCGTCCTGCTCACACTCTCTCCATCTGTTTTCATGCAAGAGAAGCTGATTCACAACAACAGGGAATGGTCCTAGACCAGGGGTGGAGTTGCCCATATTAGGTCCCTCACTCACTTTGAGGAGCGGGCCACTGCACTGACCAGAGAGGATGTGGACCACGTCTGCAACGGTGGTCAGGTCGGCAGCGATCACCCATATGAGGATCCTGCACTACATCATCCCTCTTTCAACGCAACTGTGAGAGTGCTCTCTCTCCTGCTTTTGACACTGCTGCCATGCACTAATTATCTCTACTTTGGTTCGCAGGGAGCTCTGCCAAACGACTGACCCTCTCAGCCAACCAGTCTCTCGGCTCCATCCACATCCTCACCTCCAGCCAAGGGGACACCTCCTCCATTGAAGAGCTGGAAATAAGCAGCCTGGACGACTTACCATGGAGACCCTGTTCCAGTAGAATGCGGAGATACGTGTAGACCTGCACTCCATCCTGGTAGACAGTGGTGAGTTCCTGCAGTGGCAACACGAGAGGGAAATGGGGCACCTCGATGTCCCTCCAGGTGCTCCTTCCCTTCAAGGAGTCAGGCTGGGGCCCTCGGACACCCGAAGGGAAGAGGAGCGGCAGCTGGACACCCCTGGGTCATCCACTCAGGGATCTCAGAGACTGTTCGCTCCCTCCGAATCCCCTTTGCCTGTGGCCTCGCTCAACCTCATCCTGTGTTGCCTCAGAGGGAGCGGCTGGCCCAAAGGAGGACAGCCGAAGCAAACCAGGGCTCTCAAGGCCTCGGCTCTCCAGAGGATGATCGCTGAAGACATCAGTGGCACCAGGGCTAATCATTGCACAGGCTTTCTCCACCCAAATTGCGGATATCAGGGCAGCACCTAAAAAAGCAATAGGCCTAGAAAAGTTGAGAAATTCTGATCACAAGTGTTTGCAAGGGTGAACACATTTTGTCACTTTATAATCTGAACATATATTCGCTTTCACTGAATAACATGTAATGTTGTCTTTCAGCTCCATTGTCAGACTTTGCGAGTCCTCCCCCTGCACCCACCCCCGGCTGGTAGTTCAGCTGCAGGCAGCCAGACCTCGAGTGGTTCTAGAAGGAGAAGTGTTTGTGTGGCAGGGCCCTTCCGAGCCTCGTGCAAGCATTCTCCCAGGCTCACGGAGTCTTCGTCCATCACTTTCATCTCAATGCTGCCTGCTGGGCTTCTCTTTCAGTTGTCCATCTGAGCCGACCTGAATCTCCGCCCACCCACCGATCACACCCCCAGGCAACACCTGTACCCGTCCAACACGAGGCCCTGCCCACTTTTGATTGACAAACAGGCTGGTTATTTCTGATCAGCTCCCCCTGTTTTCCCCGAACCTCAGTCACCCATTGTCCTTTCCCCCATCAATGTGGACTTCCCTGGCATCACCTTCCACTTTCCCAATGTCACCTACCAACCTGAACCTTTGTCATTCCAGAATGTCTAGTTGAACGTGCACATTTCCTGCCTCCTAAACAACCCTGGCCCTCTCCACATTGACCTCCCTGACCTCCTCCTTCCCACCCCCAGGGTCGGTGTCTGCCTCCCGTATCCCCACCAACCACCCTTACCAGCCCTTCAACTGTTTCTGATGCACCCTCATCCTCCCACCCTTCCAGCTCCTTCTGCCCCCTCTCATACTCAACATTCCCTCCTACCACACCGACCCTCAGTTTGTTCCCAAGAGGCAGTCATTGACTCCACAGACCCCTCCCTTGCACATTCACATGGACATCCCCACTCCTCAATCCCACCTCCCCCTGGATACCTTCCCCTTCCCAAGCTCCCTCCTCCTCCCGGACACCTTCCCCTCTCCAAACTCCCTCCTTCTTCTAGATATCTTCCCCTCTCCAAACTCCTTGCTCCCCCGGACACCTTCCCCTCTCCAAACTCCCTCCTTCTTCTAGATATCTTCCCCTCTCCAAACTTCCTGCTCCCCCGGACACCTTCCCCTCTCCAAACTCCCTCCTTCTTCTAGATATCTTCCCCTCTCCAAACTCCCAGCTCTCCCGGACACCTTCCCCTCTCCAAACTCCCTCCTTCTTCTAGATATCTTCCCCTCTCCAAACTCCCTTCTCCCCCAGACACCTTCCCCTCTCCAAACTCCCTCCTTCTTCTAGATATCTTCCCCTCTCCAAACTCCCTGCTTCCTTGGACACCTTCCCCTCTCCAAACTCCCTCCTTCTTCTAGATATCTTCCCCCCTCCAAACTCCCTGCTCCCCCGGAAACCTTCACCTCTCCGGACTCTCTTACTTGCACTTTCCTTCACCCTTAGACCTATTTCCCCACTTACAACATTCTCCCCTGTTACACCCTCCTCCCTAACCTGTACTCCCTCCTCCTTCCATACACCCTCCTTCCCCCCCTCAACCTCCGCCACACCTCCCCACAAGTACACCTTCTTCTCCCATTCACACCTAGACCTTCTTCTCCACCTCCTCAACGATTATACGTAGCAGCCCATAGCCAAGTCCGTGATGTTCCGAGGCAGGTATGAAGCATCAACGGAGATCTCCCAACTTCCGAGAGCTGCTTCATGGTGGAGCCATGTCCATGAGGGTCCACCCAGCGTGCAATGAATGTGTTCCTCCAGGGTCCAGTAGCTGCAGGGCTCCAGCAGCATCTGCTCCTTGGAGGTCCCTGAAGGTAAATCCCAACTCCAACACCTACACGTCACACTTATCCAGATGTGTTCTGGGCCAGCATATTCTCTCCGTTTTGGGATGCAAATGGGTCCACACCAGCCTCCAATGGGATTCGCGTTCCGCCATCGCAGACATCATTGGACAATTCTGCTGTGACTTCATGCCGGCATGAAACCAATTTCTGCCCCTCATGCTGAATTCTCCCTACCCTCTGCTGCCACCAATGGGACAGGACAATTCCACCCTTAATTTTTTCCACCAACTTAAAAGAAAAGGAAATGAGTTTAAAAGCTCCTGTAAGAAGTAGAATTCACAGTGGCCTGAACAATATGATTTTTATCCCTCACTGAGGTTGTCTAAGTGTCATTGCTGCCCTCCCCAAAGGTACTCAAGCCAGTTCACTAGTGGAAATCATTGCAAAAAACCTCAGAACACCATGAAGTGTCCTTGATTCCCTCTCAACGTCAGCAGGCTGGACTTATCCTTTCCCCAGCTCTGTACTGGTTTTTAGCTGTGATATGCCACGTGCCAGCTTACATGGTTTAATAAGTTAGGGTTATCTTGAAAGCTCTTGGTCATTTTTTAACCTCCCAGCTCATTGAATGCCTTCTAACTGTCTCCCTTCTTCTCTTCAAAGCCTGGCTAATATTAGGTGTGTACAAGGAAAGAAAGAACTTGCATTTATATAACACCTTTCACAACCTCAAGATGTCCCAAATCACTTTACCAACCAAAGATGCATTTTTTGAAGCATACTTATTGCTATAATGCAGGAATCAATTTGTGCACAGCAAGCTCCAACAAATAATGTGATAAGGGCCAGATAATCTATCTTTAGTGATGGTGGTTGAGGGATAAATATTGGCCCATACCATCAGGGATAACTCCCCTGCTCTCCTTTGAAATTATGCTGTGGGATCTTGTGAAGGCTGATTGAGCCTCAGTTTAACTTGTCTGAAAGTTGGCACCTCCAACAGTGCTGCACGCCCTCAGTACTCCACCGAAGTGCTAGCCTAGACTTTCTGCTACAGTCCCTGGAGTGGGACTTGAACCTGCAATTTTCTGATGCCGGGGCAGGAGCGCTATCCACAGAGTCGTGGCTGACACACGTCTGCAGGTGCTGGCTGCCCTTCCAGCACTTTCAGCAATTGGCGTACTTTGAAATATGAGCCGAGATAATACGTGTAAACAGGGTATTCCAAAGGAGTGGGAGGCATCACAGGCGAGCAAAATCTGTCCACACCTACACGATCATTTTTCAGTGAGAATGAACAGTGTTAGGGAGCAGGAACCCTAGGGTTCTATTTCCTCTCCCTAACCTTAAGGATTTAAGGCCAACGGCATTAAGGCTATGAAACCTCAGTCTACAAGCTAACTCAGCAATAGCCAGGGATCAAATCCAATAGCGCTTCCATGACCTGAATGGCTCAGTTCTGCATTTGGCTGTGCATTTGTTAGTGGAGTCACCATTATCAAAGTCACCACTTCCTTTTGGTGTACATTAAATTGCTGTTCCTGTGCGCATTAATCATAAGGAGAATAGAAATTGTACAACAGTTCTTCATTGCAGTCATGCACAAAGTAGGCTGCCTGTCTGCTGAAGAGAAACCACCTCTAAAAACAGGCTGGCAGGCTAAAAAGATTTACAGTCTTTCATAGGAGTCTATTGTATATAATCAAACAGAGCCATAAATTAAGAGCCAATGGCAGTTTGTGAATACAGGCAGCTCCTGGAGCAGCATATGTGGTTGAAGACCCGTAAAAGGTCAAACTCACAAAGCTCCCTGTCATAATAAATACACACTAACAAAAACACACACAGGTTTTAATCTTTCTTTCTATCTTGGTTTCCAAGCCTATATAGAAATGCAGCGATGTTAAAATGTACACACATGGGTCCCGCTAACTGGAACAAAGCGTTGGTGTTAGCAACGGAAATGCAGAGTGATGTCAGCCCTTGTCCAAAGCTTTTACAGATGAAGTGTCATTTTTCCCCCTCCCTCCCTCCCTCCCTCCTCTCTCTGTAAACACCAGAGCTAAAGAGACCTCCATTGAGGGAAAAATCACATTGAGCTCAGTTGGCATGGCCCTATGTCTCTGTTTCCACTGAAATATGCAATGAGTTTGTCCAAAGGAGAGAGGGCAGCAGGGATCTGCTGATGTTTTTTTTGTTCTCTGTGACTGAAGCAAAAAGAATGAAAATCCCATTTGTCAGAAGCGCTCTATTTAGCCGCTTTCACAGAGAAATGCTGGACTTGGCTGCTTGTCATTACAAATAAACAGGTCTAATGTCCCTGGTCTGGTTTATTTGCAAAGTGCACTGTCTAGTGTGGAACTGAGTCATACAAGCTGGGAGGGCCTGGGTCCCACCCTAGTTCTTTGCTGAGCTAGCTGGATTGGGTGACAATTTGAGCCCCTGGGTTAGGTTGGGGTGGATCAGCCTGGGCTCATGTTGCTGTTTGATATTCACTGCCTCCTGTACAAGAGCAAGCATGTGTGCAGTGTGTCTGTGTCTGTGTCTGTGCCTGTAGGTGGGTGTGTGTGTTGTGTGTTTGTCTGTGGGGATGTGGGTGTGTGTAAGAGTGATTTTCTGAGCGAGTATATGTGAGTGTGTATGAGGATGGGTGTTAGTGTTAATCAAGCTCCCGACGTAGGTCCATTATCTCATGCTGACAAAACTTTTCCAGTGTTGGACAGGCTCCCAGCCAGCTGAACCTGGAGCCTGGAAACTGCATGGTGCAAACCTCCCAGCCACAGGTCAGGGTTTCATTGGAGTTTCCTCTAAAAATTCAATAACTCAGCCTCAAGGCTGAAACAGCCACTGACATGACCACAATCACTCCTGTGGAGGGGGTATTGCCTCCACAATGTTGCTGTTAATGTCCCTGGGCTTTTTTTTGAAACATTCAATAGACATTTTGAGGCTTCTCATTCTCCTAGTTCCCTTGGCAGTGCTCACCTCTCCCAGTATGGTACTGTCCATTCAGTGCTGCGGACCCACGCCTCCCAGGTCTTGATATCTGTCCTTAGCGAACGTAAAGGTGGCCAATTTGGGGATGGCCTCAGGTGAGGTTGCTCCTCCATGCACAGGCTCGGGACCCTGTGTATCTCTGTCTGTTTGTTTGAGTATGTGTGTGTGTGTTTGTGTGTCTGAATGCATGTTGTCTGTGGGTGTGTGCACCGGTCTTTGTTTGTGTTTGCATCTGTGTGAGTGTATCTAAGTGCTTGTGAGTGTGTTCGTGAATGAATGTGTGTACGTGTACATGTGTATGTATGTGTACATGTGTCAGGCAAGAGCAGGTCTTGCTTGATTGCATTGCACCCCAGGGTGGAGCAAATGTTTATATTTATATAGCACCTTTAAAATGCTGAAACATTTCAAGGTGCTTCACGGGAGTATTATACATAAGGTATGATACCAAGTCGCAGGAGATATTGGGTCAATGACCAAAAGCTTGGTCAAAGAAGTAAGTTTTAAGGAGTAAACAGGGTGGCGAAAGCTGGGAGAGAATTCCGGAGCCAGGGGTCCAGATAATTGAAAGCACAGCCACATATGGTGGAGCAATTATGATTGTGTTTAGGAATGCAAAAGGGGCTAGAATTTAAGGAGCACAGGTATCTTGGAGGGTGTTTTGGGGTTGATCGAGGTGACAACTGGGAGGTGGGACAGTGTCGTGAAGCCACCTTGACAGTCAAAAGTTAAATTTCCCCACCTCCATGGGGCTGCGAAGGTCCCACCCAATGAGTCACACATTTTGATTCCAGCACAAAGTGAGGGGATGATAGTTTCTGTTAACAATGGGCTGTAAGACCCCTCTGTGAAATCAGCTTAAATAGACTCAAGCCAGCGCTCAGTGCAGAAAGTTTTATGCTGAACTGGCATTCAGAGTGGCTATGAAAATTTCTGAAGTGGCAAATGAAATAAAAGTCACTCTGCTGTGGTTCTTCTGAGATAGAATCCTAATATACTTTGAGGGGTATATCGTATCCATGTTAACTGACCTTTGAGCGATCCTAAGTGACCATCAAGCATGGCTCAGTAGGCAACACTCACCTCTGAATCAGAAGGTAATAGTGGGGTCAGGTCAAAGCCCAGAGACTTGAGCACAAAAAGTGTCTAGGCTGGCATGTCATTAGAGTACTGAGGGAGTGCTGCACTGTCGGAGGTGCTGTCTTTCAGAAGAGATATTAAATCAAGGCTCTGTCCCACTCAGATTGATGGAAGAGATTCCACAGTAGTGTTCTGAAGAGCAAGGCGGATTTTTCACAGTGAACAATATTTATGCCTCACTAACATTTTTAAAAAAGATTATCCGGTTATTATCTTTTTACTGTTTCTGGGATATTGCTGTATGCAAATTGGCTGCTGTGTTTTTTACATTACAACCATGACTACATGACAAAAAGTACCTTGTGAGCTGTCAAGGATGTTTGGATATCCTGAGGTTGTGAAAGGTTGTGAAATATGGGTCCTGTCGTTCCTTCTTTCTTTACTGAACATGCTCTGTTTCCAAGGAGTGACCTTGTTCACCTTGAACGAGCACAAAACTATTGTCAAGAATAAAGACTAAAACATTCCCTTTCCCCAGACGAATGTGACCAGAGAAGCTGTTCCCAGAATGCCAATACTGCTGTTACGGTGCTTTTGAAGATGCACAGGATTGGTCCATAGTGGCATAGGGTGGGAGATAACACAGTTTCTTCCTTCCTCATCCCCTCGTCAGGAACCATAACGTGTTGGCCTGGTTAGGCTGCGAATTTGCCATGTTGGCTGTGAATCAGCTTTCTTAAATTCAATGGTGATATGTGCTGCTCTGTCAGCGTGCTCCACTGTCAGCGTGCTCCACCATCAGCATGCTGCTCCATTAGTGTGTTCCACCGTCAGCGTCCTGCTCTGTCAACACGCTCCACCGTTAGCGTGCTCCACCATCAGCGTGCTGCTCCGTTAGTGTGTTCCACCGTCAGCGTGCTGCTCCGTCAGCGTGCTGCACTGTCAGTGTGCTGCACCGTCAGCGTGCTGCTCCGTTAGTTTGTTCCACCGTCAGAGTGCTGCTCCGTCAGCGTGCTGCACTGTCAGTGTGCTGCACCGTCAGCGTGCTGCACCGTCTGTGTGCTGCTCCGTCTGCATTCTCCACCATCAGCGTGCTCCACAGTCAGCGTGCTGCTCTGTCTGCGTGCTCCACCGTCAGCGTGCTGCTCCGTCAGCGTGCTCCACCGTCAGCATTCTCCACTGTCAGCGTGCTGCTCCGTCAGCGTGCTCCACTGTCAGTGTGCTCCACCGTCAGCGTGCTGCTCCATCAGCGTGCTGCTCCATCAGCGTGCTGCTCCGTTAGCGTGCTCCACTGTCAGCATGCTGCTCCGTCAGCGTGCTGCTCCGTCAGCGTGCTCCACCGTCAGCGTGCTGCTCCATCAGCGTGCTCCACTGTCAGCGTGCTCCACCGTCACGTGCTCCACCATCAGCGTGCTCCACTGTCAGCGTGCTCCACCATCAGCGTGCTGCTCCATCAGCGTGCTCCACCATCGGCGTGCTGCTCCGTCAGCGTGCTCCACCGTCTGCGTGCTGCTCCATCAGCGTGCTCCACCATCTGCGTGCTGCTCCGTCAGCGGGCACCACTGTCAATGTGCTGCTCCGACAGCGTGCTGCTCCGTCTGCGTGCTCCACCACCTGCGTGCTGCTCCGTCAGCGTGCTGCACCGTCAGCGTGCTGCTCCGTCAGCGTGCTGCACCATCAGCGTGCTCCACCATCTGCGTGCTGCTCCGTCAGCATGCTGCTCCGTCACGTGCTCCACCGTCAGTGTGCTCCACCGTCAGCGTGCTGCTCTGTCAGTGTGCTGCACCATCAGTGTTCTCCACCGTCAGGGTGCTCCACCGTCAGCGTGCAGCACCATCAGCGTACTCCACGGTCAGTGTGCTGCTCTGTCAACGTGCTCCACTGTCACGTGCTCCACCATCAGCGTGCTGCACCGTCAGCGTGCTCCACCGTCAGCGTGCTGCTCCATCAGCGTGCTGCTCCGTCAGCATGCTCCACCGTCAGCGTGCTGCTCCGCCAGCGTGCTCCACCGTCAGCGTGCTCCACCGTTAGCATGCTCCACCGTTAGCGTGCTGCTCCGTCAGCGTGCTGCTCTGTCAGCGTGCAGCTCTATCAGCGTGCTCCACCGTCAGCGTGCTGCTCTGTCAGCGTGCTCCACCGTCAGCGTGCTGCTCCGTCAGCGTGCTGCTCTGTCAGCGTGCAGCTCTATCAGCGTGCTCCACCGTCAGCGTGCTGCTCTGTCAGCGTGCTCCACCGTCAGCGTGCTGCTCCATCAGCATGCTCCACCGTCAGCGTGCTGCTCCGCCAGCGTGCTCCACCTTCAGCGTGCTGCTCCGTCAGCGTCCTGCTGCGTCAGCGTGCTCCACCGTCAGCGTGCTCCACCATCAGCTTGCTGCTCCATCAGCGTGCTGCTCCGTCAGCATGCTCCACCGTCAGCGTGCTCCACCGTCAGCATGCTGCTCTGTCAGCGTGCTCCACCGTCAGCGTGCTCCACCGTCAGCGTGCTGCTCCGTCAGCGTGTTCCACCGTCAGTGTGTTCCACCGTCAGCGTGCTGCACCGTCCGCGTGCTGCACCGTCAGCGTACTTCACCGTCTACGTTCTCCACCATCAGCGTGCTCCACTGTCATCGTGCTCCACCATCTACGTTCTCCACCGTCAGCGTGCTCCACTGTCAGCGTGCTGCTCCGTCAGCGTGCTCCACTGTCAGCATGCTGCTCCATCAGCGTGCTCCACCTTCAGCGTGCTGCTCCGTCAGCGTCCTGCTGCGTCAGCGTGCTCCACCGTCAGCGTGCTCCACCATCAGCTTGCTGCTCCATCAGCGTGCTGCTCCGTCAGCGTGATCCACCGTCAGCGTGCTCCACCGTCAGCATGCTGCTCTGTCAGCGTGCTCCACCGTCAGCGTGCTCCACCGTCAGCGTGCTGCTCCGTCAGCGTGTTCCACCGTCAGTGTGTTCCACCGTCAGCGTGCTGCACCGTCCGCGTGCTGCACCGTCAGCGTACTTCACCGTCTACGTTCTCCACCATCAGCGTGCTCCACTGTCATTGTGCTCCACCATCTACGTTCTCCACCGTCAGCGTGCTCCACTGTCAGCGTGCTGCTCCGTCAGCGTGCTCCACTGTCAGCATGCTGCTCCATCAGCGTGCTCCACCGTCAGCGTGCTGCTCCGTCAGCGTGCTCCACCGTCAGCGTGCTGCTCCATCAGCGTGCTCCACCGTCAACGTGCTCCACCGTCAGCGTGCTGCTCCGTCAGCGTGCTGCTCTGTCAGCGTGCAGCTCTATCAGCGTGCTCCACCGTCAGCGTGCTGCTCTGTCAGCGTGCTCCACCGTCAGCGTGCTGCTCTGTCAGCGTGCTCCACCATCAGCGTGCTGCTCCGTCAGCATGCTCCACCGTCATCGTGCTGCTCCGTCAGCGTGCTCCACCTTCAGCGTGCTGCTCCGTCAGCATCCTGCTGCGTCAGCGTGCTCCACCGTCAGCGTGCTCCACCATCAGCTTGCTGCTCCATCAGCGTGCTGCTCCGTCAGCGTGCTCCACCGTCAGCGTGCTCCACCGTCAGCATGCTGCTCTGTCAGCGTGCTCCACCGTCAGCGTGCTGCTCCGTCAGCGTGTTCCACCGTCAGCGTGCTGCACCGTCCGCGTGCTGCACCGTCAGCATACTCCACCGTCTACGTTCTCCACCATCAGCGTGCTCCACTGTCAGCGTGCTCCACTGTCTACGTTCTCCACCATCAGCGTGCTCCACCGTCAGCGTGCTGCTCCGTCAGCGTGCTCCACCGTCAGCGTGCTGCTCCATCAGCGTGCTCCACCGTCAACGTGCTGCTCCGTCAGCGTGCTCCACCATCAGCGTGCTGCTCCGTCAGCGTGCTCCACCGTCAGCATGCTCCACCGTCAGCGTGCTCCACTGTCAGAGTGCTGCTCCGTCAGCGTACTCCACCATCAGCGTGCTCCACCGTCAGCGTGCTCCACTGTCAGAGTGCTGCTCCGTCAGCGTACTCCACCATCAGCGTGCTCCACCGTCAGCGTACTCCACCATCAGCGTGCTCCACCGTCAGTGTGCTCCACCGTCAGCATGCTGCTCCGTCAGCATGCTCTACCGTCAGTGTGCTCCACCAGCAGCGTGCTGCTCCATCAGCAGTTCTGCTCTGTCAGCGTGCTCCACCGTCAGCGTGCTGCACTGTTAGCGTGCTGCTCCGTCAGCGTGCTCCACCGTCAGCGTGCTGCTCCTTCAGCATGCTCCAACATCAGGGTGGTGTTCCATCAGCGTGCTCCACCGTCAGCATGCTCCACCATCAGCGTGCTCCACCATCAGCGTGCTGCTCCGTCAGTGTGCTCCACCGTCAGTGTGCTCCACCGTCAGCGTGCTGCTCCGTCAGCGTGCTCTACCATCAGCGTGCTCCACCATCTGTGTGCTCCACCGTCAGTGTGCTGCTCCGTCAGCGTGCTCCACCGTCAGCGTGCTCCACCGTCAGCATGCTCCACCGTCAGTGTGCTGCTCCGTCAGTGTGCTGCTCCGTCAGCATGCTCCACTGTCAGCGTGCTCCACCGTCAGTGTGCTGTTCTGTCAGCGTGCTGCTTCGTCAGCGTGCTGCTCTGTCAGCGTGCTGCTCTGTCAGCGTGCTGCTCCGTCAGTGTGCTGCTCCGTCAGCGTGCTCCACCGTCAGTGTGCTGCTCTGTCAGTGTGCTCCACCGTCAGTGTGCTGCTCTGTCAGCGTGCTGCTCTGTCAGCGTGCTCCACCATCAGCGTGCTGGTCCATCAGCATGCTCCACCGTCAGCATGCTGCTCTGTCAGTATGCTCTACCGTCAGCGTGCTGCTCTGTCAGCGTGCTGCTTTGTCAGCGTGCTGCTCATCAGCGTGCTCCACTGTCAGCGTGCTGCTTCATCAGCGTGCTGCTCCATCATCGTGCTCCACCGTCACGTGCTCCACTGTCAGCGTGCTCCACCGTCAGCGTGCTGCTCCGTCAGCATGCTCCACCATCAGCGTGCTCCACCATCAGCGTGCTGCTCCGTCAGTGTGCTCCACCGTCAGTGTGCTCCACCGTCAGCGTGCTGCTCCGTCAGCGTGCTCTACCGTCAGCGTGCTCCACCAGAAGCATGCTGCTCCATCAGCAGTGCTGCTCCGTCAGCGTGCTCCACCGTCAGCGTGCTCCACCATCTGTGTGCTCCACCGTCAGTGTGCTGCTCCGTCAGCGCGCTCCATCGTCAGCGTGCTGCACTGTTAGCGTGCAGCTCCATCAGCGTGCTCCACCGTCAGTGTGCTGCTCCGTCAGCGTGCTCCACTGTCAGCGTGCTCCACCATCAGCATGCTCCACCGTCAGTGTGCTGCTCCGTCAGTGTGCTGCTCCGTCAGCGTGCTCCACTGTCAGCGTGCTCCACCGTCAGTGTGCTGTTCTATCAGCGTGCTGCTTCGTCAGCGTGCTGCTCTGTCAGCGTGCTGCTCTGTCAGCGTGCTGCTCCGTCAGTGTGCTGCTCCGTCAGCATGCTCCACCGTCAGTGTGCTGCTCTGTCAGCGTGCTGCTCCGTCAGCGTGCTGCTACGTCAGCGTGCTCCACCATCAGCATGCTGGTCCATCAGCATCCTCCACCGTCAGCATGCTGCTCTGTCAGTATGCTCTACCGTCAGCGTGCTGCTCTGTCAGCGTGCTGCTTTGTCAGCATGCTGCTCCATCAGCGTGCTCCACTGTCAGCGTGCTGCTTCGTCAGCGTGCTGCTCCATCATCGTGCTCCACCGTCACGTGCTCCACTGTCAGCGTGCTCCACCGTCAGTGTGCTGCTCCGTCAGCATGCTCCACCATCAGCATGCTGCACCGTCAGCGTGCTCCACCGTCAGCGTGCTGCTCCATCATCGTGCTCCACCGTCACGTGCTCCACTGTCAGCGTGCTCCACCGTCAGCGTGCTGCTCCGTCAGCATGCTCCACCATCAGCGTGCTGCTCCGCCAGCGTGCTCCACCGTCAGCGTGCTCCACCGTTAGCGTGCTCCACCGTTAGCATGCTTCTCTGTCAGCGTGCTCCACCGTCAGTGTGCTCCACCATCAGCGTGCTGCTCCGTCAGCGTGCTGCTCTGTCAGCGTGCAGCTCTATCAGCGTGCTCCACCGTCAGCGTGCTGCTCTGTCAGCGTGCTCCACCGTCAGCGTGCTGCTCTGTCAGCATGCTCCACCGTCAGCGTGCTGCTCCATCAGCGTGCTCCACCTTCAGCGTGCTGCTCTGTCAGCGTCCTGCTGCGTCAGCATGCTCCACCTTCAGCGTGCTCCACCATCAGCTTGCTGCTCCATCAGCATGCTGCTCCGTCAGCGTGCTCCACCGTCAGCGTGCTCCACCGTCAGCGTGCTCCACCGTCAGCATGCTGCTCCGTCAGCGTGCTCCACCGTCAGCGTGCTCCACCGTCAGCGTGTTCCACCGTCAGCGTGTTCCACCGTCAGCGTGCTGCACCGTCCGCGTGCTGCACCGTCAGCGTACTCCACCGTCTACGTTCTCCACCATCGGCGTGCTCCACTGTCAGCATGCTCCACCGTCTACGTTCTCCACCGTCAGCGTGCTCCACTGTTAGCGTGCTGCTCCATCAGCGTGCTCCACCATCAGGGTGCTGCTCCGTCAGCGTGCTCCACCATCAGCGTGCAGCTCCATCAGCGTGCTGCACTGTCAGTGAGGTCAAACGGCAGCGTGCTGCTCCGTCAGCGTGCTCCACTGTCAGCGTGCTGCTCCGTCAGCGTGCTCCACCGTCGGCGTGCTGCTCCATCAGTGTTCTCCACCATCAGCGTGCTGCTCCGTCAGCGTGCTCCACCGTCAACGTGCTCCACCATCAGCTTGCTGCTCCATCAGCATGCTGCTCCGTCAGCGTGCTCCACCGTCAGCGTGCTCCACCGTCAGCATGCTGCTCCGTCAGCGTGCTCCACCGTCAGCGTGCTGCTCCATCAGCGTGCTCCACCGTCAGCGTGCTGCTCCGTCAGCGTGGTCCACCGTCAGCGTGTTCCACCGTCAGCGTACTCCACCGTCTA
Organism: Carcharodon carcharias; assembly: GCF_017639515.1. Classification (NCBI taxonomy): domain Eukaryota; kingdom Metazoa; phylum Chordata; class Chondrichthyes; order Lamniformes; family Lamnidae; genus Carcharodon; species Carcharodon carcharias. Next base: position 109,747,193 of record NC_054483.1, on the reverse strand, counting down.
CGTTCTCCACCATTGGCGTGCTCCACTGTCAGCATGCTCCACCGTCTACGTTCTCCACCGTCAGCGTGCTCCACTGTTAGCGTGCTGCTCCATCAGCGTGCTCCACCGTCAGCATGCTCCACCGTCAGCATGCTGCTCCGTCAGCGCGCTCCACCGTCAGTGTGCTCCACCGTCAGCGTGCTGCTCCGTCAGCATTCTCCACCATCAGCGTGCTCCACTGTCAGCGTGTTCCACCGTCAGCGTGCTTCTCCGTCAACGTGCTCCACCGTCAGCGTGCTTCTCCGTCAGCGTGTTCCACCGTCAGCGTGCTTCTCCGTCAACGTTCTCCACCATTAGCGTGCTCCACCGTCAGCGTTTTCCACCGTCAGTGTGCTCCACCGTCAGCGTGCTCCACCGTCAGCATGCTTCTCCGTCAGCGTTCTCCACCGTTAGCGTGCTGCTCCGTCAGCGTGCCCGACCGTCAGCGTTCTCCACCGTCAACATTTTCCACCATCAGCGTGCTGCACCGTCAGCGTGCTCCACCGTCAGCGTGCTGCTCCATCAGCGTGCTGCTCCGTCAATGTGCTCCATCATCAGCGTGCTCCACCATCAGTGCGCTCCACTGTTGGCGCGCTCCACCGTCAGCATGCTGCTCCATCAGCATTCTCCACCATCAGCGTGCTCCACCCTCAGCGTGTTCCACCGTCAGCGTGCTTCGCCGTCAACGTGCTCCACCGTCAGCGTGCTTCTCCGTCAGCGTTCTCCACCGTCAGCGTGCTTCTCCGTCAGCGTGTCCCACCGTCAGCGTGCTTCTCCGTCAACGTTCACCACCGTCAGCGTGCTCCACCGTCAGCGTGCTCCACCGTCAACGTGCTGCACCGTAAGCGTGCTGCTCCATCAGCATGCTCCACCGTCAGCGTTTTCCACTGTGAGCGTGCTTCACCGTCAGCGTGCTTCTCCGTCAACGAGCTCCACCGTCAGCATTCTTCTCCGTCAGTGTGCTCCACTGTCAGCATGCTCCACCGTCAGCGTGCTGCATCGTAAGCGTGCTGCTCCATCAGCGTGCTCCATCTTCAGCGTGCTCCACCGTCAACGTTTTCCACCGTCAGCGTGCACCACCGTCAGCGTGCTCCACCGTCAGCGTGCTTCTCCGTCAATGTTCTCCACCGTCAGCGTGCTCCAGCTTCAGCGTGCTCCACCGTCAACATGCTGCACCGTAAGCATGCTGCTCCATCAGCGTGCACCACCGTCAGCGTTTTCCACCGTCAGCGTGCTTCACCGTCAGCGTGCGTCTCCGTCAACATGCTCCACCGTCAGCGTGCTTCTCCGTCAGTGTGCTCCACTGTCAGCATGCTCCACCGTCAGCGTGCTCCACCGTCAGCATGCTGCACCGTAAGCATGCTGCTCCATCAGCGTGCTCCACCGTCAGCGTGCTGCTCCGTCAGCGTGCTCCACCGTCAGCATTTTCCACCGTCAGCGTGCTCCACCATCAGCGTGCTCCACTGTCAGCGTGCTGCTCCGTCAGCGTTTTCCACCATCAGCATGCTCCACCGTCAGTGTGCTCCACCGTCAACGTGCTGCTCCGTCAGTGTGCTCCATAGTCAGCATGTTCCACCCTCAGCGTGTTCCACCGTCAGCGTGCTCCACCATCAGCGTGCTTCTCCGTCAACGTTATCCACCGTCAGGATGCTTCACCGTCAGCGTGCTGCTCCGTCAACGTGCTCCACCATCAGCGTGATGCTCCATCAGCGTTCTCCACCGTCAGTGTGCTCCACCGTCAGCGTGCTCCACCGTCAGCGTGCTGCTCCTTCAGTGTGCTCCACAATCAGCGTGATCCACCGTCAGCATGCTCCACCGTCAGCATGCTGCTCCGTCAGCGTGCTGCTCCGTCAGTGTGCTCCATCATCAGCATGCTCCACAGTCAGCGTGCTCCACCATCAGTGTGCTCCACCGTCAGCGTGCTCCACCGTCAGCTTGTTCCACCATCAGCGTGCTTCTCCGTCAATGTTCTCCACCGTCAGCATGCTCCACCGTCAGCGTGCTTCTCCGTCAATGTTCTCCACCGTCAGCATGCTCCACCGTCAGCGTGCTGCTCCATCACGTGCTGCACCTTCAGCATGCTCCACCGTCAGCGTGCTCAACCGTCAGCGTGCTGCTCAGTCAACGTGATCCACTGTCAGCGTGCTGCACCATCAGCGTGCTCGACCGTCAGCGTGCTGCTCCGTCAGCGAGCTCCACCTTCAGCGTGCTCCACCTTCAGCGTTTTCCACCATCAGCGTGCTGCTCCGTCAGCGTGCTCCATCGTCAGTGTGTTCCACGATCAGCGTGCTCCACCGTCATCGTGCTCCACCGTCAACGTGCTGCACCACCAGCGTGTCAACCATCAGCGTGCTGCTCCGTCAACTTTCTCCACCGTCAACATGCTCGACCGTCAGCGTGATGCTCCGTCAGCATGCTCCACCGTCAGCGTGCTCCACCGTTAGCGTGCTGCTCCGTCAGCGTGCTCCACCATCAACGTTTTCCACCGTCAGCGTGCTCCACCATCAGCGTGCTCCAACGTCAGCGTGCTGTTCCATCAGCGTGTTCCACCGTCAGCGTGCTGCTCCGGCAGCGTTATCCACCGTCAGCGTGCTCCACCGTCAGCGTGTTCCACCGTCAGCATGCTGCTCCGTCAACGTGCTCCACCCTCAGCGTGCTGCTCCGTCAGTGTGCTTCTCCGTCAACGTTCTCCACGGTCAGCATGCTCCACCGTCAGCATGCTTCTCCGTCAACGCGCTCCACCGTCAGCGTGCTGCTCCGTCAGTGTGCTCCACCGTCAGCGTGCTCCACCGTCATCGTGCTGCACTGTAAGCGTGCTCCACCTTCTGCGTGCTGCTCCGTCAGTGTGCTCCACCGTCAGCATGCTCCACCATCAGCATGATCCACCGTCAGCATGCTCCACCGTCAACGTGCTGCTCCGTCAGCGATCTCCACCGTCAGCGTGCTGATCCGTCAGCATGCTCCTCCATCAGCGTGCTCCACCGTCAGCATGCTCCACCGTCAGCGTGCTGCTCCGTCAGCGTTTTTCACCGTCAGCGTGCTCCATCGTAAGCGTGCTGCACCGTCAGCGTGCTGCTCCATCAGCGTTCTCCACCATCAGCGTGCTCCACCATCAGCGTGTTCCACCGTCAGCGTGCTTCCCCGTCAACGTGCTCCACCGTCAGCGTGCTTCTCCGTCAGCGTTCTCCACCGTCAGCATGCTCCACCGTCAGCGTGCTTCTCCGTCAGCGTGTTCCACCGTCAGCGTGCTTCTCCGTCAACATTCTCCACCGTCAGCGTGCTCAACCGTCAGCGTTTTCCACCGTCAGCGTGGTCCACCGTCAGCGTGTTCCACCGTCAGCGTGCTGCTCCGTCAGCGTTCTCCACCGTCAGCATGCTCCACCGTCAGCATGCTTCTCCGTCAACATTCTCCACTGTTAGTGTGCTCCACCGTCAGCATGCTGCTCATCAGCGTGCTCCACCGTCAGCGTTTTCCACCGTCAGCGTGCTCGACCGTCAGCGTGCTCCACGGTCAACATTTTCCACCGTTAGCGTGCTCCACCATCAGCGTGCTCCAACGTCAGCGTGCTGTTCCGTCAGCATTTTCCACCGTCAGTGTGCTCCACCGTCAGCGTGCTCCACCATCAGTGTGCTGCACTGTTCCACCGTCAGCATGCAGCTCCGTCCGCGTTCTCCACCATCAGCGTGCTTCTCCGTCAGTGTGCTCCACTGTCAGCATGCTCCAGCGTCAGCGTGCTCCACCGTCAGCGTGCTGCACTGTAAGCGTGCTGCTCCATCAGCATGCTCCACCGTCAGCGTGATGCACCGTAAGCGTGCTGCTCCATCAGCGTGCTCCACCTTCAGCGTGCTCCATGGTCAGCATGCTGCTCCGTCAGTGTGCTGCTCCGTCAGTGTGCTCCATCATCAGCGTGCTCCACTGTCAGCGTGCTCCATCATCAGTGTGCTCCACCGTCAGTGTGCTCTACCGTCAGCCTGTTCCACCATCAGCGTGCTTCTCCGTCAATGTTCTCCACCTTCAGCATGCTCCACCGTCAGCGTGCTTCTCCGTCAATGTTCTCCACCGTCAGCATGCTCCACCGTCAGCGTGCTGCTCCATCACGTGCTGCACCTTCAGCGTGCTCCACCGTCAGCGTGCTCAACCGTCAGCGTGCTGCTCAGTCAACGTGATCCACTGTCAGCGTGCTGCACCATCAGCGTGCTCAACCGTCAGCGTGCTGCTCCGGCAGCGAGATCCACCTTCAGCGTGCTCCACCTTCAGCGTTTTCCACCGTCAGTGTGCTGCTCCGTCAGCGTGCTCCATCGTCAGTGTGTTCCACTGTCAGCATTTTCCACTGTCAGCGTGCTTCTCCGTCAACGTTCTCCACCGTCAGCGTGCCCCACCGTCAGCATTTTCCACCGTCAGCGTGCTCCACCGTCAGCGTGTTCCACCGTCAGCGTGCTGCTCCATCAGCGTTCTCCACCATCAGCGGGCTCCACCGTCAGCGTGCTCCACCGTCAGCATGCTTCTCCGTCAACGTTCTCCACCGTTAGCGTGCTCCACCGTCAGCGTGCTGCTCCATCAGCGTGCTGCACCGTCAGCGTTTTCCACCGTCAGCGTGCTCCACCGTCAGCGTGCTCGACCGTCAGCGTGCTCCACTGTCAACATTTTCCACCGTCAGCGTGCTCCACCGTCAGCGTGCTCCAACGTCAGCGTGCTGTTCCGTCAGCGTTTTCCACCGTCAGCGTGCTCCACCGTCAGCGTGCTCCACCGTCAGCGTGCTCCACCGCCAGCATGCTGCTCCATCAGCGTGCTGCTCCGTCAGTGTGCTGATATTCAGCGTGCTCCACCATCAGTGTGCTCCACCATCAGCGTGCTGCACCGTAAGCGTGCTGCTCCATCAGTGTGCTCCACCGTCAGCGTGCTCCACCGTTAGCGTGCTGCTCCGTCAGCGTGCTCCACCATCAGCGTGCTCCACCGTCGGCGTGCTGGTCAGTCAGCGTTTTCACCGTCAGCGTGCTCCACAGTCAGTGTTTCCACCGTCAGCGTGCTCCACCATCAGCGTGCTCCATCGTCAACGTGCTGCTCCGTCAGTGTGCTCCATAGTCAGCATGTTCCACCGTCAGCGTGTTCCACCGTCAGCGTGCTGCTCCGTCAGTGTGCTCCATCATCAGCGTGCTCCACCTTCAGTCTGCTCCACCATCAGCGTGCTCCACTGTTGGCGCGCTCCACCGTCAGCGTGCTGCTCCGTCAGCGTTCTCCACCGTCAGCGTGCTCTACCGTCAGCGTGCTTCTCCGTCAATGTTCTCCACCGTCAGCATGCTCCACCGTCTGCGTGCTTCTCCGTCAACGTGCTCCACCGTCAGCGTGCTTCTCCGTCAGTGTGCTCCACTGTCAGCATGCTCCACCGTCAGCGTGCTCCACCGTCAGCGTGCTGCACTGTAAGCGTGCTGCTCCATCAGCGTGCTCCACTGTCAGCGTGCTGCACCGTAAGCGTGCTGCTCCATCAGCGTGCTCCACCTTCAGCGTGCTCCACGGTCAGCGTGCTGCTCCGTCAGCGTGCTGCTCCGTCAGTGTGCTCCATCATCAGCGTGCTCCACTGTCAGCGTGCTCCGTCATCAGTGTGCTCCACCGTCAGCGTGCTCTACCGTCAGCTTGTTCCACCATCAACGTGCTTCTCCGTCAATGTTCTCCACCTTCAGCATGCTCCACCGTCAGCGTGCTTCTCCGTCAATGTTCTCCACCGTCAGCATGCTCCACCGTCAGCGTGCTGCACCATCATGTGCTGCACCTTCAGCGTGCTCCACCATCAGTGTGCTCAACCGTCAGCGTGCTGCTCAGTCAACGTGATCCACTGTCAGCGTGCTGCACCATCAGCGTGCTCAACCGTCAGCGTGCTGCTCCGGCAGCGAGCTCCACCTTCAGCGTGCTCCACCTGCAGCGTTTTCCACCGTCAGCGTGCTGCTCCATCAGCGTGTTCCATCGTCAGTGTGTTCCACTGTCAGCGTTTTCCACTGTCAGCGTGCTTCTCCGTCAACGTTCTCCACCGTCAGCGTGCTCCACCGTCAGCATTTTCCACCATCAGTGTGCTCCATCGTCAGCGTGTTCCACCGTCAGCGTGCTGCTCCATCAGCGTTCTCCACCATCAGCGGGCTCCACCGTCAGCGTGCTCCACCGTCAGCATGCTTCTCCGTCAACGTTCTCCACCGTTAGCGTGCTCCACCGTCAGCGTGCTGCTCCGTCAGCGTGCTTCACCGTCAGCGTTTTCCACGGTCAGCGTGCTCCACCGTCAGCGTGCTCGACCGTCAGCGTGCTCCACTGTCAACATTTTCCACCGTCAGCGTGCTCCACCGTCAGTGTGCTCCAACGTCAGCGTGCTGTTCCGTCAGCGTTTTCCACCGTCAACGTGCTCCACCGTCAGCATGCTCCACCGTCAGTGTGCTGATATCCAGCGTGCTCCACCATCAGTGTGCTCCACCATCAGCGTGCTCCACCGTCAACGTGCTGCACCGTAAGCGTGCTGCTCCATCAGCGTGCTGCACCGTAAGCGTTTTCCACCGTCAGCATGCTCCACCGTCAGCGTGCTTCTCCGTCAACGTTCTCCACCGTCAGCGTGCTTCTCCGTCAGTGTGCTCCACTGTCAGCATGCTCCACCGTCAGCGTGCTCCACTGTCAGCGTCCTGCACCGTAAGCGTGCTGCTCCATCAGCGTGCTCCACCTTCAGCGTGCTCCACCGTCAGCGTGCTGCTCCGTCAGTGTGCTCCACCGTCAGCGTTTTCCACCGTCAGCGTGCTCCACTGTCAGCGTGCTGCTCCGTCAGCGTGCTGCTCCGTCAGCGTTTTCCACCATCAGCGTGCTCCACCGTCAGCATGATCCACTGTCAGCGTGTTCCACCGTCAGCGTGCTCCACCGTCAGCGTGCTTCTCCGTCAACGTTATCCACCGTCAGCATGCTTCTCCGTCAGCGTGCTGCTCCGTCAACGTGCTCCACCATCAGCGTGATGCTCCATCAGCGTTCTCCACCGTCAGTGTGCTCCAACGTCAGCGTGCTCCACCGTCAGCGTGCTGCTCCGTCAGTGTGCTCCACCATTAGTGTGATCCACCGTCAGTGTGCTTCTCCGTCAGTGTGCTCCACTGTCAGCATGCTCCACCGTCAGCGTGCTCCAGCGTCAGCGTGCTGCACTGTAAGCGTGCTGCTCCATCAGCGTGCTCCACCGTCAGCGTGCTGCACCGTAAGCGTGCTGCTCCATCAGCGTGCTCCACCTTCAGCGTGCTCCACGGTCAGCGTGCTGCTCCGTCAGCATGCTGCTCCGTCAGTGTGCTCCATCATCAGCGTGCTCCACTGTCAGCGTGCTCCATCATCAGTGTGCTCCACCGTCAGCGTGCTCTACCGTCAGCTTGTTCCACCATCAGCGTGCTTCTCCGTCAATGTTCTCCACCTTCAGCATGCTCCACCGTCAGCGTGCTTCTCCGTCAATGTTCTCCACCGTCAGCATGCTCCACCGTCAGCGTGCTCCACCGTCAGCGTGCTGCTCAGTCAACGTGATCCACTGTCAGCGTGCTGCACCATCAGCGTGCTCAACCGTCAGCGTGCTGCTCCGGCAGCGAGATCCACCTTCAGCGTGCTCCACCTTCAGCGTTTTCCACCGTCAGGGTGGTGCTCCGTCAGCGTGCTCCATCGTCAGTGTGTTCCACTGTCAGCGTTTTCCACTGTCAGCGTGCTTCTCCGTCAACGTTCTCCACCGTCAGCGTGCTCCACCGTCAGCATTTTCCACCATCAGCGTGCTCCACCGTCAGCGTGTTCCACCGTCAGCGTGCTGCTCCATCAGCGTTCTCCACCATCAGCGGGCTCCACCGTCAGCGTGCTCCACCGTCAGCATGCTTCTCCGTCAACGTTCTCCACCGTTAGCATGCTCCGCCGTCAGCGTGCTGCTCCGTCAGCGTGCTCCACCGTCAGCGTTTTCCACGGTCAGCGTGCTCCACCGTCAGCGTGCTCGACCGTCAGCGTGCTCCACTGTCAACATTTTCCACCGTCAGCGTGCTCCACCGTCAGCGTGCTCCAACGTCAGCGTGCTGTTCCGTCAGCGTTTTCCACCGTCAGCGTGCTCCACCGTCAGCGTGCTCCACCGTCAGTGTGCTGATATCCAGCGTGCTCCACCATCAGTGTGCTGCTCCATCAGCGTGCTGCTCCGTCAGCGTGCTGATATTCAGCGTGCTCCACCATCAGTGTGCTCCACCATCAGCGTGCTGCACCGTAAGCGTGCTGCTCCATCAGTGTGCTCCACCGTCAGCGTGCTCCACCGTTAGCGTGCTGCTCCGTCAGCGTGCTCCACCATCAGCGTGCTCCACCGTCAGCGTGCTGGTCCGTCAGCATTTTCACCGTCAGCGTGCTCCACAGTCAGCGTTTTCCACCGTCAGCGTGATCCACCATCAGCGTGCTCCATCGTCAACGTGCTGCTCCGTCAGTGTGCTCCATAGTCAGCATGTTCCACCGTCAGCGTGTTCCACCGTCAGCGTGCTGCTCCGTCAGTGTGCTCCATCATCAGCGTGCTCCACCTTCAGTCTGCTCCACCGTCAGCGTGCTCCACTGTTGGCGCGCTCCACCGTCAGCGTGCTGCTCCGTCAGCGTTCTCCACCGTCAGCGTGCTCCACCGTCAGCGTGCTCCACGGTCAGCATGCTCCACCGTCAACGTGCTGCTCCGTCAGTGTGCTCCATAGTCAGCATGTTCCACCGTCAGCGTGTTCCACCATCAGCGTGCTGCTCCGTCAGCGTGCTGCTCCGTCAGTGTGCTCCATCATCAGCGTGCTCCACTGTCAGCGTGCTCCATCATCAGTGTGCTCCACCGTCAGCGTGCTCTACCGTCAGCTTGTTCCACCATCAGCGTGCTTCTCCGTCAATGTTCTCCACCTTCAGCATGCTCCACCGTCAGCGTGCTTCTCCGTCAATGTTCTCCAACGTCAGCATGCTCCACCGTCAGCGTGCTGCTCCATCACGTGCTGCACCTTCAGCGTGCTCCACCGTCAGCGTGCTCAACCGTCAGCGTGCTGCTCCGGCAGCGAGCTCCACCTTCAGCGTTCTCCACCTTCAGCGTTTTCCACCGTCAGCATGCTGCTCCGTCAGCGTGCTCCATCGTCAGTGTGTTCCACTGTCAGCGTTTTCCACTGTCAGCGTGCTTCTCCGTCAACGTTCTCCACCGTCAGCGTGCTCCACCGTCAGCATTTTCCACCATCAGTGTGCTCCACCGTCAGCGTGTTCCACCGTCAGCGTGCTCCACCGTCAGCATGCTTCTCCGTCAACGTTCTCCACCGTTAGCGTGCTCCACCGTCAGCGTGCTGCTCCGTCAGCGTGCTCCACCGTCAGCGTTTTCCACCGTCAGCGTGCTCCACCGTCAGCGTGCTCGACCGTCAGCGTGCTCCACTGTCAACATTTTCCACCGTCAGCGTGCTCCACCGTCAGGGTGCTCCACCGTCAGCATGCTGCTCCATCAGCGTGCTGCTCCGTCAGTGTGATGATATTCAGCGTGCTCCACCATCAGCGTGCTCCACCGTCAACGTGCTGCACCGTAAGCGTGCTTCTCCGTCAGTGTGCTCCACTGTCAGCATGCTCCACCGTCAGCGTGCTCCACCGTCAGCGTCCTGCACCATAAGCGTGCTGCTCCATCAGCGTGCTCCACCTTCAGCGTGCTCCACCGTCAGCGTGCTGCTCCGTCCGTGTGCTCCACCGTCAGCGTTTTCCACCGTCAGCGTGCTCCACCGTCAGCGTGCTGCTCCGTCAGCGTGCTGCTCCGTCAGCGTTTTCCACCATCAGCGTGCTCCACCGTCAGCATGCTCCACCGTCAGCGTGTTCCACCGTCAGCGTGCTCCACCGTCAGCGTGCTTCTCCGTCAACGTTATCCACCGTCAGCATGCTTCTCCGTCAGCGTGCTGCTCCGTCAACGTGCTCCACCATCAGCGTGATGCTCCATTAGCGTTCTCCACCGTCAGTGTGCTCCAACGTCAGCGTGCTCCACCGTCAGCGTGCTGCTCCGTCAGTGTGCTCCACCATCAGCGTGATCCACCGTGTGTGCTTCTCCGTCAGTGTGCTCCACTGTCAGCATGCTCCACCGTCAGCGTGCTCCAGCGTCAGCGTGCTGCACTGTAAGCGTGCTGCTCCATCAGCGTGCTCCACCGTCAGCGTGCTGCACCGTAAGCGTGCTGCTCCATCAGCGTGCTCCACCTTCAGCGTGCTCCACGGTCAGCGTGCTGATCCGTCAGCGTGCTGCTCCGTCAGTGTGCTCCATCATCAGCGTGCTCCACTGTCAGCGTGCTCCATCATCAGTGTGCTCCACCGTCAGTGTGCTCTACCGTCAGCTTGTTCCACCATCAGCGTGCTTCTCCGTCAATGTTCTCCACCTTCAGCATGCTCCACCGTCAGCGTGCTTCTCCGTCAATGTTCTCCACCGTCAGCATGCTCCACCGTCAGCATGCTGCTCCATCACGTGCTGCACCTTCAGCGTGCTCCACCGTCAGCGTGCTCAACAGTCAGCGTGCTGCTCAGTCAACGTGATCCACTGTCAGCGTGCTGCACCATCAGCGTGCTCAACCGTCAGCGTGCTGCTCCGGCAGCGAGATCCACCTTCAGCGTGCTCCACCTTCAGCTTTTTCCACCGTCAGCGTGCTGCTCCGTCAGCGTGTTCCATCGTCAGTGTGTTCCACTGTCAGCGTTTTCCACTGTCAGCGTGCTTCTCCGTCAATGTTCTCCACCATCAGCGTGCTCCACCGTCAGCATTTTCCACCGTCAGCGTGCTCCACCGTCAGCGTGTTCCACCGTCAGCATGCTGCTCCATCAGCGTTCTCCACCATCAGCGGGCTCCACCGTCAGCGTGCTCCACCGTCAGCATGCTTCTCCGTCAACGTTCTCCACCGTTAGCGTGCTCCACCGTCAGCGTGCTGCTCCGTCAGCATGCTTCACCGTCAGCGTTTTCCACGGTCAGCGTGCTCCACCGTCAGCGTGCTCGACCGTCAGCGTGCTCCACTGTCAACATTTTCCACCGTCAGCGTGCTCCACCGTCAGTGTGCTCCAACGTCAGCGTGCTGTTCCGTCAGCGTTTTCCACCGTCAACGTGCTCCACCGTCAGCGTGCTCCACCGTCAGTGTGCTGATATCCAGCGTGCTCCAGCATCAGTGTGCTCCACCATCAGCGTGCTCCACCGTCAACGTGCTGCACCGTAAGCGTGCTGCTCCATCAGCGTGCTGCACCGTAAGCGTTTTCCACCGTCAGCATGCTCCACCGTCAGCGTGCTTCTCCGTCAACGTTCTCCACCGTCAGCGTGCTTCTCCGTCAGTGTGCTCCACTGTCAGCATGCTCCACCGTCAGCGTGCTCCACTGTCAGCGTCCTGCACCGTAAGCGTGCTGCTCCATCAGCGTGCTCCACCTTCAGCGTGCTCCACTGTCAGCGTGCTGCTCCGTCAGTGTGCTCCACCGTCAGCGTTTTCCACCGTCAGCGTGCTCCACTGTCAGCGTGCTGCTCCGTCAGCGTGCTGCTCCGTCAGCGTTTTCCACCATCAGCGTGCTCCACCGTCAGCATGATCCACTGTCAGCGTGTTCCACCGTCAGCGTGCTCCACCGTCAGCGTGCTTCTCCGTCAACGTTATCCACCGTCAGCATGCTTCTCCGTCAGCGTGCTGCTCCGTCAACGTGCTCCACCATCAGCGTGATGCTCCATCAGGGTTCTCCACCGTCAGTGTGCTCCAACGTCAGCGTGCTCCACCGTCAGCATGCTGCTCCGTCAGTGTGCTCCACCATTAGCGTGATCCACCGTCAGTGTGCTTCTCCGTCAGTGTGCTCCACTGTCAGCATGCTCCACCGTCAGCATGCTCCAGCGTCAGCGTGCTGCACTGTAAGCGTGCTGCTCCATCAGCGTGCTCCACCGTCAGCGTGCTGCACCGTAAGCGTGCTGCTCCATCAGCGTGCTCCACCTTCAGCGTGCTCCACGGTCAGCGTGCTGCTCCGTCAGCATGCTGCTCCGTCAGTGTGCTCCATCATCAGCGTGCTCCACTGTCAGCGTGCTCCATCATCAGTGTGCTCCACCGTCAGCGTGCTCTACCGTCAGCTTGTTCCACCATCAGCGTGCTTCTCCGTCAATGTTCTCCACCTTCAGCATCCTCCACCGTCAGCGTGCTTCTCCGTCAATGTTCTCCACCGTCAGCATGCTCCACCGTCAGCGTGCTCCACCGTCAGCGTGCTGCTCAGTCAACGTGATCCACTGTCAGCGTGCTGCACCATCAGCGTGCTCAACCGTCAGCGTGCTGCTCCGGCAGCGAGATCCACCTTCAGCGTGCTCCACCTTCAGCGTTTTCCACCGTCAGGGTGCTGCTCCGTCAGCGTGCTCCATCGTCAGTGTGTTCCACTGTCAGCGTTTTCCACTGTCAGCGTGCTTCTCCGTCAACGTTCTCCACCGTCAGCGTGCTCCACCGTCAGCATTTTCCACCATCAGCGTGCTCCACCGTCAGCGTGTTCCACCGTCAGCGTGCTGCTCCATCAGCGTTCTCCACCATCAGCGGGCTCCACCGTCAGCGTGCTCCACCGTCAGCATGCTTCTCCGTCAACGTTCTCCACCGTTAGCGTGCTCCGCCGTCAGCGTGCTGCTCCGTCAGCGTGCTCCACCGTCAGCGTTTTCCACGGTCAGCGTGCTCCACCGTCAGCGTGCTCGACCGTCAGCGTGCTCCACTGTCAACATTTTTCACCGTCAGCGTGCTCCACCGTCAGCGTGCTCCAACGTCAGCGTGCTGTTCCGTCAGCGTTTTCCACCATCAGCGTGCTCCACCGTCAGCGTGCTCCACCGTCAGTGTGCTGATATCCAGCGTGCTCCACCATCAGTGTGCTGCTCCATCAGCGTGCTGCTCCGTCAGCATGCTGATATTCAGCGTGCTCCACCATCAGTGTGCTCCACCATCAGCGTGCTGCACCGTAAGCGTGCTGCTCCATCAGTGTGCTCCACCGTCAGCGTGCTCCACCGTTAGCGTGCTGCTCCGTCAGCGTGCTCCACCATCAGCGTGCTCCACCATCAGCGTGCTGGTCCGTCAGCGTTTTCACCGTCAGCGTGCTCCACATTCAGCGTTTTCCACCGTCAGCGTGCTCCACCATCAGCGTGCTCCATCGTCAACGTGCTGCTCCGTCAGTGTGCTCCATAGTCAGCATGTTCCACCGTCAGCGTGTTCCACCGTCAGCGTGCTGCTCCGTCAGTGTGCTCCATCATCAGCGTGCTCCACCTTCAGTCTGCTCCACCGTCAGCGTGCTCCACTGTTGGCGCGCTCCACCGTCAGCGTGCTGCTCCGTCAGCGTTCTCCACCGTCAGCGTGCTCCACCGTCAGCGTGCTCCACGGTCAGCATGCTCCACCGTCAACGTGCTGCTCCGTCAGTGTGCTCCATAGTCAGCATGTTCCACCGTCAGCGTGTTCCACCGTCAGCGTGCTGCTCCGTCAGCGTGCTGCTCCGTCAGTGTGCTTCATCATCAGCGTGCTCCACTGTCAGCGTGCTCCATCATCAGTGTGCTCCACCGTCAGCGTGCTCTACCGTCAGCTTGTTCCACCATCAGCGTGCTTCTCCGTCAATGTTCTCCACCTTCAGCATGCTCCACCGTCAGCGTGCTTCTCCGTCAATGTTCTCCAACGTCAGCATGCTCCACCGTCAGCGTGCTGCTCCATCACGTGCTGCACCTTCAGCGTGCTCCACCGTCAGCGTGCTCAACCGTCAGCGTGCTGCTCAGTCAACGTGATGCACTGTCAGCGTGCTGCACCATCAGCGTGCTCAACCGTCAGCGTGCTGCTCCGGCAGCGAGCTCCACCTTCAGCGTTCTCCACCTTCAGCGTTTTCCACCGTCAGCATGCTGCTCCGTCAGCGTGCTCCATCGTCAGTGTGTTCCACTGTCAGCGTTTTCCACTGTCAGCGTGCTTCTCCGTCAACGTTCTCCACCGTCAGCGTGCTCCACCGTCAGCATTTTCCACCATCAGTGTGCTCCACCGTCAGCGTGTTCCACCGTCAGCGTGCTCCACCGTCAGCATGCTTCTCCGTCAACGTTCTCCACCGTTAGCGTGCTCCATCGTCAGCGTGCTGCTCCGTCAGCGTGCTCCACCGTCAGCGTTTTCCACCGTCAGCGTGCTCCACCGTCAGCATGCTCGACCGTCAGCGTGCTCCACTGTCAACATTTTCCACCGTCAGCGTGCTCCACCGTCAGGGTGCTCCACCGTCAGCATGCTGCTCCATCAGCGTGCTGCTCCGTCAGTGTGATGATATTCAGCGTGCTCCACCATCAGTGTGCTCCACCATCAGCGTGCTCCACCGTCAACGTGCTGCACCGTAAGCGTGCTGCTCCATCAGTGTGCTCCACCGTCAGCGTTTTCCACCGTCAGCATGCTCCACCGTCAGCGTGCTTCTCCGTCAGTGTGCTCCACTGTCAGCATGCTCCACCGTCAGCGTGCTCCACCGTCAGCGTCCTGCACCATAAGCGTGCTGCTCCATCAGCGTGCTCCACCTTCAGCGTGCTCCACCGTCAGCGTGCTGCTCCGTCAGTGTGCTCCACCGTCAGCGTTTTCCACCGTCAGCGTGCTCCACCGTCAGCGTGCTGCTCCGTCAGCGTGCTGCTCCGTCAGCGTTTTCCACCATCAGCGTGCTCCACCGTCAGCATGCTCCACCGTCAGCGTGTTCCACCGTCAGCGTGCTCCACCGTCAGCGTGCTTCTCCGTCAACGTTATCCACCGTCAGCATGCTTCTCCGTCAGCGTGCTGCTCCGTCAACGTGCTCCACCATCAGCGTGCTCCACCGTCAGTGTGCTGCTCCGTCAGTGTGCTCCACCGTCAGCGTTTTCCACCGTCAGCGTGCTCCACCGTCAGCGTGCTGCTCCGTCAGCGTGCTGCTCCGTCAGCGTTTTCCACCATCAGCGTGCTCCACCGTCAGCATGCTCCACCGTCAGCGTGTTCCACCGTCAGCGTGCTCCACCGTCAGCGTGCTTCTCCGTCAACGTTATCCACCGTCAGCATGCTTCTCCGTCAGCGTGCTGCTCCGTCAACGTGCTCCACCATCAGCGTGATGCTCCATCAGCGTTCTCCACCGTCAGTGTGCTGCTCCGTCAGTGTGCTCCACCATCAGCGTGATCCACCGTGTGTGCTTCTCCGTCAGTGTGCTCCACTGTCAGCATGCTCCACCGTCAGCGTGCTCCAGCGTCAGCGTGCTGCACTGTAAGCGTGCTGCTCCATCAGCGTGCTCCACCGTCAGCGTGCTGCACCGTAAGCGTGCTGCTCCATCAGCGTGCTCCACCTTCAGCGTGCTCCACGGTCAGCGTGCTGATCCGTCAGCGTGCTGCTCCGTCAGTGTGCTCCATCATCAGCGTGCTCCACTGTCAGCGTGCTCCATCATCAGTGTGCTCCACCGTCAGTGTGCTCTACCGTCAGCTTGTTCCACCATCAGCGTGCTTCTCCGTCAATGTTCTCCACCTTCAGCATGCTCCACCGTCAGCGTGCTTCTCCGTCAATGTTCTCCACCGTCAGCATGCTCCACTGTCAGCACGCTGCTCCATCACGTGCTGCACCTTCAGCGTGCTCCACCGTCAGCGTGCTCAACCGTCAGCGTGCTGCTCAGTCAACGTGATCCACGGTCAGCGTGCTGCACCATCAGCGTGCTCGACCGTCAGCGTGCTGCTCCGTCAGCGAGCTCCACCTTCAGCGTGCTCCACCTTGAGCGTTTTCCACTGTCATCATGCTGCTCCATCAGCGTGCTCCATCGTCAGTGTGTTCAACGATCAGCGTGCTCCACCGTCATCGTGCTCCACCGTCAGCGTGCTGCACCACCAGCTTGTCAACCACCAGCGTGCTGCTCCGTCAACTTTCTCCACCGTCAGCATGCTCGACCGTCAGCGTGCTGCTCCGTCAGCATGCTCCACCGTCAGCGTGCTCCACCGTTAGCGTGCTGCTCCGTCAGCGTGTTCCACCATCAGGGTGCTCCACCATCAGCGCGCTGGTCCGTCAGCGTTTTCACCGTCAGCGTGCTCCACCGTCAGCGTGCTGCACCTTCAGCGTGCTCGATTGTCAGCGTGCTCCACCATCAACGTTTTCCACCGTTAGCGTGCTCCACCGTCAGCGTGCTGTTCCGTCAGCGTTTTCCACCGTCAGCGTGCTCCAACATCAGCGGGCTCCACCGTCAGCGTGCTGCTCCATCAGCGTGCTGCACCATCAGTGTGCTGCTCCGTCAGCGTGCTCCACCGTCAGCGTGCTGCACTGTAAGCGTGCTGCTCCGTCAGCGTGCGCCACCGTCTGCGTGCTGCTCCATCAGCGTGTTCCACCATCAGCGTGCTCCTCCGTCAGTGTGCTCCATCATCAGCGTGCTCCACCTTCAGTCTGCTCCACCGTCAGCGTGCTCCACTGTTGGCGCGCTCCACCGTCAGCGTGCTGCTCCGTCAGCCTGTTCTACCGTCAGCGTGTTCTACCGTCAGCGTGTTCTACCGTCAGCGTGCTGCTCCCTCAACGTGCTCCACTGTCAGCGTGCTGCACCGTCAGCGTGCTCCACCGTCAGCTTGTTCCACCATCAGCGTGCTTCTCCGTCAATGTTCTCCACCGTCAGCATGCTCCACCGTCAGCGTGCTTCTCCGTCAATGTTCTCCACCGTCAGCATGCTCCACCGTCTGCGTGCTTCTCCGTCAACATGCTCCACCGTCAGCGTGCTTCCCCGTCAGTGTGCTCCACTGTCAGCATGCTCCACCGTCAGCGTGCTCCACCGTCAGCGTGCTGCACTGTAAGCGTGCTGCTCCATCAGCGTGCTCCACCGTCAGCGTGCTGCACCGTAAGCGTGCTGCTCCATCAGCGTGCTCCACCTTCAGCGTGCTCCACGGTCAGCGTGCTGCTCTGTCAGCGTGCTGCTCCGTCAGTGTGCTCCATCATCAGCGTTCTCCACTGTCAGCGTGTTCCATCATCAGTGTGCTCCACCGTCAGCGTGCTCTACCGTCAGCTTGTTCCACCATCAGCGTGCTTCTCCGTCAATGTTCTCCACCTTCAGCATGCTCCACCGTCAGCGTGCTTCTCCGTCAATGTTCTCCACCGTCAGCATGCTCCACCGTCAGCGTGCTGCTCCATCACGTGCTGCACCTTCAGCGTGCTCCACCGTCAGCGTGCTCAACCGTCAGCGTGCTGCTCAGTCAACGTGATCCACTGTCAGCGTGCTGCACCATCAGCATGCTCAACCGTCAGCGTGCTGCTCCGGCAGCGAGATCCACCTTCAGCGTGCTCCACCTTCAGCGTTTTCCACCGTCAGCGTGCTGCTCCGTCAGCGTGCTCCATCGTCAGTGTGTTCCAATGTCAGCGTTTTCCACTGTCAGCGTGCTTCTCCGTCAACGTTCTCCACCGTCAGCGTGCTCCACCGTCAGCATTTTCCACCGTCAGCGTGCTCCACCGTCAGCGTGTTCCACCGTCAGCGTGCTGCTCCCTCAGCGTTCTCCACCATCAGCGGGCTCCACCGTCAGCGTGCTCCACCGTCAGCATGCTTCTCCGTCAACGTTCTCCACCATTAGCGTGCTCCACCGTCAGCGTGCTGCTCCGTCAGCGTGCTCCACCGTCAGCGTTTTCCACCGTCAGCGTGCTCCACCGTCAGCGTGCTCCAACGTCAGCGTGCTGTTCCGTCAGCGTTTTCCACCGTCAGCGTGTTCCACCATCAGCGTGCTCCACCGTCAGCATGCTGCTCCATCAGCGTGCTGCTCCGTCAGTGTGCTGATATTCAGCGTGCTCCACCATCAGTGTGCTCCACCATCAGCGTGCTGCACCGTAAGCGTGCTGCTCCATCAGTGTGCTCCACCGTCAGCGTGCTCCACCGTTAGCGTGCTGCTCCGTCTGCGTGCTCCACCATCAGCGTGCTCCACCGTCGGCGTGCTGGTCAGTCAGCGTTTTCACCGTCAGCGTGCTCCACAGTCAGCGTTTTCCACCGTCAGCGTGCTCCACCATCAGCGTGCTCCATCGTCAACGTGCTGCTCCGTCAGTGTGCTCCATAGTCTTCATGTTCCACCGTCAGCGTGTTCCACCGTCAGCGTGCTGCTCTGTCAGTGTGCTCCACCGTCAGCATGCTGCACTGTAAGCGTGCTGCTCCGTCAGCGTGCGCCACCGTCTGCGTGCTGCTCCATCAGCGTGTTCCACCGTCAGCGTGCTCCTCCGTCAGTGTGCTCCATCATCAGCGTGCTCCACCTTCAGTCTGCTCCACCGTCAGCGTGCTCCACTGTTGGCGCGCTCCACCGTCAGCGTGCTGCTCCGTCAGCGTTCTCCACCGTCAGCGTGCTCCACCGTCAGCCTGTTCTACCGTCAGCGTGTTCTACCGTCAGCGTGTTCTACCGTCAGCGTGCTGCTCCCTCAACGTGCTGCACTGTCAGCGTGCTGCACCGTCAGCTTGCTCCACCGTCAGCTTGTTCCACCATCAGCGTGCTTCTCCGTCAATGTTCTCCACCATCAGCATGCTCCACCGTCAGCGTGCTTCTCCGTCAATGTTCTCCACCGTCAGCATGCTCCACCGTCTGCGTGCTTCTCCGTCAACATGCTCCACCGTCAGCGTGCTTCCCCGTCAGTGTGCTCCACTGTCAGCATGCTCCACCGTCAGCGTGCTCCACTGTCAGCGTGCTGCACCGTAAGCGTGCTGCTCCATCAGCGTGCTCCACCTTCAGCGTGCTCCACGGTCAGCGTGCTGCTCTGTCAGCGTGCTGCTCCGTCAGTGTGCTCCATCATCAGCGTGCTCCACTGTCAGCGTGCTCCATCATCAGTGTGCTCCACCGTCAGCGTGCTCTACCGTCAGCTTGTTCCACCATCAGCGTGCTTCTCCGTCAATGTTCTCCACCTTCAGCATGCTCCACTGTCAGCGTGCTTCTCCGTCAATGTTCTCCACCATCAGCATGCTCCACCGTCAGCGTGCTGCTCCATCACGTGCTGCACCTTCAGCGTGCTCCACCATCAGCGTGCTCAACCGTCAGCGTGCTGCTCAGTCAACGTGATCCACTGTCAGCGTGCTGCACCATCAGCATGCTCAACCGTCAGCGTGCTGCTCCGGCAGCGAGATCCACCTTCAGCGTGCTCCACCTTCAGCGTTTTCCACCGTCAGCGTGCTGCTCCGTCAGCGTGCTCCATCGTCAGTGTGTTCCAATGTCAGCGTTTTCCACTGTCAGCGTGCTTCTCCGTCAACGTCCTCCACCGTCAGCGTGCTCCACCGTCAGCATTTTCCACCGTCAGCGTGCTCCACCGTCAGCGTGTTCCACCGTCAGCGTGCTGCTCCCTCAGCGTTCTCCACCATCAGCGGGCTCCACCGTCAGCGTGCTGCTCCGTCAGCGTGCTCCACCGTCAGCGTTTTCCACCGTCAGCGTGCTCCACCGTCAGCGTGCTCTCCCGTGAGCGTGCTCCACTGTCAACATTTTCCACCGTCAGCGTGCTCCACCGTCAGCGTGCTCCAACGTCAGCGTGCTGTTCTGTCAGCGTTTTCCACCGTCAGCGTGTTCCACCATCAGCGTGCTCCACCGTCAGCATGCTGCTCCATCAGCGTGCTGCTCCGTCACTGTGCTGATATTCAGCGTGCTCCACCATCAGTGTGCTCCACCATCAGCGTGCTGCACCGTAAGCGTGCTGCTCCATCAGTGTGCTCCACCGTCAGCGTGCTCCACCGTTAGCGTGCTGCTCCGTCTGCGTGCTCCACCATCAGCGTGCTCCACCGTCGGCGTGCTGGTCAGTCAGCGTTTTCACCGTCAGCGTGCTCCACAGTCAGCGTTTTCCACCGTCAGCGTGCTCCACCATCAGCGTGCTCCATCGTCAACGTGCTGCTCCGTCAGTGTGCTCCATAGTCTTCATGTTCCACCGTCAGCGTGTTCCACCGTCAGCGTGCTGCTCCGTCAGTGTGCTCCATCATCAGCGTGCTCCACCTTCAGTCTGCTCCACCGTCATCGTGCTCCACTGTTGGCGCGCTCCACCGTCAGCGTGCTGCTCCATCAGCGTTCTCCACCGTCAGCGTGCTCCACCGTCAGCGTGCTCCACCGTCAGCATGCTGCTCCGTCAGTGTGCTCCATCATCAGCGTGCTCCACTGTCAGCGTGCTCCACCATCAGTGTGCTCCACCGTCAGCGTGCTCCACCGTCAGCTTGTTCCACCGTCAGCGTGCTTCTCCGTCAATGTTCCCCACCGTCAGCATGCTCCACCGTCAGCGTGCTGCTCCATCACGTGCTGCACCTTCAGCGTGCTCCACCGTCAGCGTGCTCAACCGTCAACGTGCTGCTCAGTCAACGTGATCCACCATCAGCGTGCTGCACCATCAGCGTGCTCGACCGTCAGCGTGCTGCTCCGTCAGCGAGCTCCACCTTCAGCGTGCTCCACCTTCAGCGTTTTCCACCGTCAGCGTGCTGCTCCATCAGCGTGCTCCATCGTCAGTGTGTTCAACGATCAGCGTGCTCCACCGTCATCGTGCTCCACCGTCAGCGTGCTGCACCACCAGCGTGTCAACCACCAGCGTGCTGCTCCGTCAACTTTCTCCACCGTCAGCATGCTCGACCGTCAGCGTGCTGCTCCGTCAGCATGCTCCACCGTCAGCGTGCTCCACCGTTAGCGTGCTGCTCCGTCAGCGTGTTCCACCATCAGGGTGCTCCACCGTCAGCGCGCTGGTCCGTCAGCGTTTTCACCGTCAGCGTGCTCCACCGTCAGCGTGCTGCACCTTCAGCGTGCTCGACTGTCAGCGTGCTCCACCATCAACGTTTTCCACCGTCAGCGTGCTCCAACGTCAGCGTGCTGTTCCGTCAGCGTTTTCCACCGTCAGCGTGCTCCAACATCAGCGGGCTCCACCGTCAGCGTGCTGCTCCATCAGCGTGTTCCACCGTCAGCGTGCTGCTCCGTCAGTGTGCTCCATCATCAGCGTGCTCCACCTTCAGTCTGCTCCACCGTCAGCGTAATCCACTGTTGGCGCGCTCCACCGTCAGCGTGCTGCTCCATCAGCGTTCTCCACCATCAGCGTGCTCCACCGTCAGCGTGTTCTACCGTCAGCGTGTTCTACCGTCAGCGTGCTGCTCCCTCAACGTGCTCCACCGTCAGCGTGCTGCACCGTCAGCGTGCTCCACCGTCAGCTTGTTCCACCATCAGCGTGCTTCTCCGTCAATGTTCTCCACCGTCAGCATTCTCCACCGTCAGCGTGCTTCTCCGTCAATGTTCTCCACCGTCAGCATGCTCCACCGTCTGCGTGCTTCTCCGTCAACGTGCTCCACCGTCAGAGTGCTTCTCCGTCAGTCTGCTCCACTGTCAGCATGCTCCACCGTCAGCGTGCTCCACCGTCAGCGTGCTGCACTGTAAGCGTGCTGCTCCATCAGTGTGCTCCACCGTCAGCGTGCTGCACCGTAAGCGTGCTGCTCCATCAGCGTGCTCCACCTTCAGCGTGCTCCACGGTCAGCGTGCTGCTCCGTCAGCGTGCTGCTCCGTCAGTGTGCTCCATCATCAGCGTGCTCCACTGTCAGCGTGCTCCATCATCAGTGTGCTCCACCGTCAGCGTGCTCTACCGTCAGCTTGTTCCACCATCAGCGTGCTTCTCCGTCAATGTTCTCCACCTTCAGCATGCTCCACCGTCAGCGTGCTTCTCCGTCAATGTTCTCCACCGTCAGCATGCTCCACCGTCAGCGTGCTGCTCCATCACGTGCTGCACCTTCAGCGTGCTCCACCGTCAGCGTGCTCAACCGTCAGCATGCTGCTCAGTCAACGTGATCCACTGTCAGCGTGCTGCACCATCAGCGTGCTCAACCGTCAGCGTGCTGCTCCGGCAGCGAGATCCACCTTCAGCGTGCTCCACATTCAGCGTTTTCCACCGTCAGTGTGCTGCTCCGTCAGCGTGCTCCATTGTCAGTGTGTTCCACTGTCAGCGTTTTCCACTGTCAGCGTGCTGCTCCGTCAGCGTGCTCCACCATCAGCGTGCTCCACCGTCGGCGTGCTGGTCCGTCAGTGTTTTCACCGTCAGCGTGCTCCACAGTCAGCGTTTTCCACCGTCAGCGTGCTCCACCATCAGCGTGCTCCATCGTCAATGTGCTGCTCCGTCAGTGTGCTCCATAGTCAGCATGTTCCACCGTCAGCGTGTTCCACCGTCAGCGTGCTGCTCCGTCAGTGTGCTCCATCATCAGCGTGCTCCACCTTCAGTCTGCTCCACCGTCAGCGTGCTCCACTGTTGGCGCGCTCCACCGTCAGCGTGCTGCTCCGTCAGCGTTCTCCACCGTCAGCGTGCTCCACCGTCAGCATGCTCCACCGTCAGCATGCTGCTCCGTCAGCGTGCTGCTCAGTCAGCGTTTTCCACCATCAGCGTGCTCCACCGTCAGCGTGCTCCACCGTCAGCATGCTCCACCGTCAACGTGCTGCTCCGTCAGTGTGCTCCATAGTCAGCATTTTCCACCCTCAGCGTGTTCCACCGTCAGCGTGCTCCACCGTCAGCGTGCTTCTCCGTCAACATTATCCACCGTCAGCATGCTTCTCCGTCAGCGTGTTGCTCCGTCAACGTGCTCCACCATCAGCGTGATGCTCCATCAGCGTTCTCCACCGTCAGTGTGCTCCACCGTCAGCGTGCTGCTCCGCCAGTGTGCTCCATAGTCAGCATGTTCCACCGTCAGCGTTTTTCACCGTCAGCGTGCTCCACCGTCAGCGTGCTCGACCGTCAGCGTGCTCCACTGTCAACATTTTCCACCGTCAGCGTGCTCCACCGTCAGCGTGCTCCAACGTCAGCGTGCTGTTCCGTCAGCGTTTTCCACCGTCAGCGTGCTCCACCGTCAGCGTGCTCCACTGTCAGTGTGCTGATATCCAGCGTGCTCCACCATCAGTGTGCTCCACCATCAGCGTGCTCCACCGTCAACGTGCTGCACCGTAAGCGTGCTGCTCCATCAGCGTGCTGCACCGTAAGCGTTTTCCACCGTCAGCATGCTCCACCGTCAGCGTGCTTCTCCGTCAACGTTCTCCACCGTCAGCGTGCTTCTCCGTCAGTGTGCTCCACTGTCAGCATGCTCCACCGTCAGCGTGCTCCACTGTCAGCGTCCTGCACCGTAAGCGTGCTGCTCCATCAGCGTGCTCCACCTTCAGCGTGCTCCACCGTCAGCGTGCTGCTCCGTCAGTGTGCTCCACCGTCAGCGTTTTCCACCGTCAGCGTGCTCCACCGTCAGCGTGCTGCTCCGTCAGCGTGCTGCTCCGTCAGCGTTTTCCAACATCAGCGTGCTCCACAGTCAGCATGATCCACTGTCAGCGTGTTCCACCGTCAGCGTGCTCCACCGTCAGCGTGCTTCTCCGTCAACGTTATCCACCGTCAGCATGCTTCTCCGTCAGCGTGCTGCTCCGTCAACGTGCTCCACCATCAGCGTGATGCTCCATCAGCGTTCTCCACCGTCAGTGTCCTCCAACATCAGCGTGCTCCACCGTCAGCGTGCTGCTCTGTCAGTGTGCTCCACCATCAGCGTGATCCACCGTCAGTGTGCTTCTCCGTCAGTGTGCTCCACTGTCAGCATGCTCCACCGTCAGCGTGCTCCACCGTCAGCGTGCTGCACTGTAAGCGTGCTGCTCCATCAGCGTGCTCCACCGTCAGCGTGCTGCACCGTAAGCGTGCTGCTCCATCAGCGTGCTCCACCTTCAGCGTGCTCCACGGTCAGCGTGCTGCTCCATCAGCGTGCTGCTCCGTCAGTGTGCTCCATCATCAGCGTGCTCCACTGTCAGCGTGCTCCATCATCAGTGTGCTCCACCGTCAGTGTGCTCTACCGTCAGCTTGTTCCACCATCAGCGTGCTTCTCCGTCAATGTTCTCCACCTTCAGCATGCTCCACCGTCAGCGTGCTTCTCCGTCAATGTTCTCCACCGTCAGCATGCTCCACCGTCAGCGTGCTGCTCCATCACGTGCTGCACCTTCAGCGTGCTCCACCGTCAGCGTGCTCAACCGTCAGCGTGCTGCTCAGTCAACGTGATCCACTGTCAGGGTGCTGCACCATCAGCGTGCTCAACCGTCAGCGTGCTGCTCCGGCATCGAGATCCACCTTCAGCGTGCTCCACCTTCAGCGTTTTCCACCGTCAGCGTGCTGCTCCGTCAGCGTGCTTCATCGTCAGTGTGTTCCACTGTCAGCGTTTTCCACTGTCAGCGTGCTTCTCCGTCAACGTTCTCCACCGTCAGCGTGCTCCACCGTCAGCATTTTCCAGCATCAGCGTGCTCCAACGTCAGCGTGTTCCACCGTCAGCGTGCTGCTCCATCAGTGTTCTCCACCATCAGCGGGCTCCACCGTCAGCGTGCTCCACCGTCAGCATGCTTCTCCGTCAACGTTCTCCACCGTTAGCGTGCTCCACCGTCAGCGTGCTGCTCCGTCAGCGTGCTCCATCGTCAGTGTGTTCCACTGTCAGCGTTTTCCACTGGCAGCGTGCTTCTCCGTCAACGTTCTCCACCGTCAGCGTGCTCCACCATCAGCATTTTCCACCATCAGTGTGCTCCACCGTCAGCGTGTTCCACCGTCAGCGTGCTCCACCGTCAGCATGCTTCTCCGTCAACGGTCTCCACCGTTAGCGTGCTCCACCGTCAGCGTGCTGCTCCGTCAGCTTGCTCCACCGTCAGCGTTTTCCACCGTCAGCGTGCTCCACCGTCAGCGTGCTCGACCGTCAGCGTGCTCCACTGTCAGCGTGCTCCAACGTCAGCGTGATGTTCCGTCAGCGTTTTCCACCGTCAGCGTGCTCCACCGTCAGGGTGCTCCACCGTCAGCATGCTGCTCCATCAGCGTGCTGCTCCGTCAGTGTGATGATATTCAGCGTGCTCCACCATCAGCGTGCTCCACCGTCAACGTGCTGCACCGTAAGCGTGCTGCTCCGTCAGTGTGCTGATATTCAGCGTGCTCCACCATCAGTGTGCTCCACCATCAGCGTGCTCCACCGTCAGCGTTTTCCACCGTCAGCATGCTCCACCGTCAGCGTGCTTCTCCGTCAACGTTCTCCACTGTCAGCATGCTCCACCGTCAGCGTGCTCCACCGTCAGCGTCCTGCACCGTAAGCGTGCTGCTCCATCAGCATGCTCCACCTTCAGCGTGCTCCACCGTCAGCGTGCTGCTCCGTCAGTCTGCTCCACCGTCAGCGTTTTCCACCGTCAGCGTGCTCCACCGTCAGCGTGCTGCTCCGTCAGTGTGCTGCTCCGTCAGCGTTTTCCACCATCAGCGTGCTCCACCGTCAGCATGCTCCACCGTCAGCGTGCTCCACCGTCAATGTGCTGCTCCGTCAGTGTGCTCCATAGTCAGCATGTTCCACCGTCAGCGTGTTCCACCGTCAGCGTGCTCCACCGTCAGCGTGCTTCTCCGTCAACGTTATCCACCGTCAGCATGCTTCTCCGTCAGCGTGCTGCTCCGTCAACGTGCTCCACCATCAGCGTGATGCTCCATCAGCTTTCTCCACCGTCAGTGTGCTCCAACGTCAGCGTGCTCCACCGTCAGCGTGCTGCTCCGTCAGTGTGCTCCACCATCAGCGTGATGCTCCATCAGCTTTCTCCACCGTCAGCGTGCTCTACCGTCAGCGTGCTCCACCGGCAGCATGCTGCTTCGTCAATGTGCTCTACCCTCAACGTGCTCCACCGTCAGTGTGCTCCACCATCAGCGTTTTCCACCGTCAGCGTGCTCCACCGTCAGCGTGCTCCACCGTCAGTGTGCTGCTCCGTCAGCGTGCTCCACCATCAGCGTGATGCTCCGTGAAAGTGCTCCAACGTCAGCGTTTTCCACCGTCAGCGTTCTGCTCTGTCAACGTGCTCCATTGTCAGCGTACTCCACCGTCAGCGTTTTCCACCGTCAGCGTGCTCCACCGTCAGCATGCTCCACCGTCAGCGTGCTGCTCCGTCAGTGTGCTCCACCGTCAGCATGCTCCTCCGTCAGCGTGCTGCTCCGTCAGCATGCACCACCATCAGCATGCTGCTCCGTCAGCGCGCTCCACCGTCAGCCTGCTGATCCGTCAGCGTGCTCCACCGTTAGCATGCTCCACCGTCAGCGTGCTGCTCCGTCAGCGTGCTCCAACGTCAGCATGCTCCACCGTCAGCATGCTCCACAGTCACCGTGCTGCTCCGTCAGCGTGCTCCACCATCAGCGTGCTTCTCTGTCAACGTGCTCCACCGTCAACGTGCTCCACTGTCAGCGTACTCCACCGTCAGCGTTTTCCACCGTCAGTGTGCTCCACCGTCAGCATGCTCCACCGTCAGCGTGCTGCTCCGTCAGCGTGCTCCACCATCAGCGTGCTGATCCGTCAGCGTGCTCCACCGTCAGCATGCTCCACCGTCAACGTGCTGCTCCGTCAGTGTGCTCCACCGTCAGTGTGCTGTTCCGTCAGCGTGCTCCACCGTCAGCGTGCTCCACCGTCAGCGTGCTCCACTGTCAGTGTGCTGATATCCAGCGTGCTCCACCGTCAGCATGCTCCACCATCAGCGTGCTCCACCGTCATCGTTCTCCACCGTCAGCATGCTCCACCATCAGCGTGCTCCACCATCAGCGTGCTCCACCGTCATCGTTCTCCACCGTCAGCGTGCTGCTCCGTCAGCGTGCTCCACCGTCAGCGTGCTCCACCGTCAGCGTGCTCCACTATCAGCGTGCTGCTCCGTCAGCCTGTTCCACCATCAGCGTGCTGCTCCGTCAAAGTGCACCACAGTCAGCGTGTTCCACCGTCAGCGTGCTGCTCTGTCAACGTGTTCCACCGTCAGCGTGCTGCTCCGTCAGCGTTCAACACCGTCAGCGTGCTGCTCCGTCAGCGTGTTCCACCGTCAGCGTGCTGCTCCGTCAGCGTTCTCCACCATCAGCGTGCTGCTCCGTCAGAGTGTTCCATCGTCAGCGTGCTCCACCGTCAATGTGCTGCTCCGTCAGTGTGCTCCACCGTCATCGTGCTCCACCGTCAGCGTGCTGCTCCGTCAGTGTGCTCCACCGTCATCGTGCTCCACCGTCAGCGTGCTCCACCGTCAACGTGCTGCTCCGTCAGTGTGCACCACCGTCATCGTGCTCCACCGTCAGCGTGCTGCTCCGTCAGTGTGCTCCACCGTCATCGTGCTCCACCGTCATCGTTCTCCACCGTCAGCATGCTGCTCCGTCAGCGTGCTCCACCGTCAGCGTGCTCCACCTTCAGCGTGCTGCTCCATCAGTGTGCTCCACTGTCAGCGTGCTGCTCCGTCACCGTACTCCACTATCAGCGTGCTGCTCCGTCAACGTGTTCCACCATCAGCGTGCTGCTCCGTGAAAGTGCTCCAACGTCAGCGTTTTCCACCGTCAGCGTGCTGCTCTGTCAATGTGCTCCATTGTCAGCGTACTCCACCGTCAGCGTTTTCCACCGTCAGCGTGCTCTACCGTCAGCGTGCTCCACCGGCAGCATGCTGCTTCGTCAATGTGCTCTACCCTCAACGTGCTCCACCGTCAGTGTGCTCCACCATCAGCGTTTTCCACCGTCAGCGTGCTCCACCGTCAGCGTGCTCCACCGTCAGTGTGCTGCTCCGTCAGCGTGCTCCACCATCAGCGTGATGCTCCATGAAAGTGCTCCAACGTCAGCGTTTTCCACCGTCAGCGTGCTGCTCTGTCAACGTGCTCCATTGTCAGCGTACTCCACCGTCAGCGTTTTCCACCGTCAGCGTGCTCCACCGTCAGCGTGCTCCACCGTCAGCGTGCTGCTCCGTCAGTGTGCTCCACCGTCAGCATGCTCCTCCGTCAGCGTGCTGCTCCGTCAGCATGCACCACCATCAGCATGCTGCTCCGTCAGCGCGCTCCACCGTCAGCCTGCTGATCCGTCAGCGTGCTCCACCGTTAGCATGCTCCACCGTCAGCGTGCTGCTCCGTCAGCGTGCTCCAACGTCAGCATGCTCCACCGTCAGCATGCTCCACAGTCACCGTGCTGCTCCGTCAGCGTGCTCCACCATCAGCGTGCTTCTCTGTCAACGTGCTCCACCGTCAACGTGCTCCACTGTCAGCGTACTCCACCGTCAGCGTTTTCCACCGTCAGTGTGCTCCACCGTCAGCATGCTCCACCGTCAGCGTGCTGCTCCGTCAGCGTGCTCCACCATCAGCGTGCTGATCCGTCAGCGTGCTCCACCGTCAGCATGCTCCACCGTCAACGTGTTGCTCCATCAGTGTGCTCCACCGTCAGTGTGCTGTTCCGTCAGCGTGCTCCACCATCAGCATGCTCCACCATCAGCGTGCTCCACCGTCATCGTTCTCCACTGTCAGCGTGCTGCTCCGTCAGCGTGCTCCACCGTCAGCGTGCTGCTCTGTCAATGTGTTCCACCGTCAGCGTGCTGCTCCGTCAGCGTTCAACACCGTCAGCGTGCTGCTCCGTCAGCGTGTTCCACCGTCAGCGTGCTGCTCCGTCAGCGTTCTCCACCGTCAGCGTGCTGCTCCGTCAGAGTGTTCCATCGTCAGCGTGCTCCACCGTCAGCGTGCTGCTCCGTCAGCATGCACCACCATCAGCGTGCTGCTCCGTCAAAGTGCTCCACCGTAAGCGTTTTCCACCATCAGCGTGCTCCACAGTCAGCATGCTCCACCATGAGCGTTCTGCACTGTCAGCGTGCTCCACCGTCAGCGTGCTGCTCTGTCAGCGTGTTGCTCCCTCAGTGTGCTCCATCGTCAGCGTCCTCCACCATCAGTGTGCTCTACTGTCAGTGTGATCCACTGTTGGCGCGCTCCACCGTCAGCATGCTGCTCCGTCAGCGTTCTCCACCATCAGCGTGTTCGACCGTCAGCGTGCTTCTCCGTCAACGTGCTCCACCGTCAGCGTGCTTCTCCGTCAACGTTCTCCACCGTCAGCATGCTCCACCGTCAGCGTGCTTGTCCGTCAATGTGCTCCACCGTCAGCGTGCTCCACTGTCAGCGTGCTGCACCTTAAAGGTGCTGCTCCGTCAGCGTGCTCCACCGTCAGCGTGCTCCACCTTCAGCGTGCTGCTCTGTCAGTGTGCTCCACCTTCAGTGTCCTCCACCGTCAGCATGCTCCACCGTCAGCATGCTCCACCATCAGCATGCTCCACCGTCAGCGTGCTGCTCCGTCATCGTGCTCCACCGTCAGCGTGCTCCACCGTCAGCGTGCTCCACCTTCAGCGTGCTGCTCCGTCAGTGTGCTCCACCGTCAGCGTGCTCCACCGTCAGCATGCTCCACCGTCAGCATGCTCCACCGTCAGCGTGCTGCTCCGTCAGCGTGCTCCAGCATCAGCGTGCTGATCAGTCAGCGTGCACCACCGTCAGCATGCTCCACCGTCAACGTGCTGCTCCGTCAGCGTGCTCCACCATCAGCGTGCTCCACCGTCAGCGTGCTGCACCTTAAACGTGCTGCTCCATCAGCGTGCTCCACCGTCAGCGTGCACCACCTTCAGCGTGCTGCTCCGTCAGTGTGCTCCACCGTCAGTGTGCTCCAGCGTCAGCATGCTCCACCGTCAGCATGCTCCACCGTCAGCGTGCTCCACCGTCAGCGTGCTCCACCGTCAGCGTGCTGCACCTTAAACGTGCTGCTCCATTAGCGTGCTCCACCGTCAGCGTGCACCACCTTCAGCGTGCTGCTCCGTCAGTGTGCTCCACCGTCAGCGTGCTCCAGCGTCAGCATGCTCCACCGTCAGCATGCTCCACCGTCAGCGTGCTGCTCCGTCAGCGTGCTCCACCATCAGCGTGCTGATCCATCAGCGTGCTCCAACGTCAGCATGCACCACCATCAACGTGCTGCTCCGTCAGTGTGCTCCACCATCATCATGCTCCACCGTCAGCGTGCTGCTCCGTCAGTGTGCTCCACCATCATCGTGCTCCACCGTCATCGTGCTCCACCGTCAGCGTGCTCCACCGTCAGCGTGCTGCACCTTCAACGTGCTGCTCCGTCAGCGTGCTCCACCGTCAGCGTGCTCCACCTTCAGCGTGCTGCTCCATCAGTGTGCTCCACCGTCAGCGTACTCCACTGTCAGCATGCTCCACCGTCAGTATGCTCCACCATCAGCGTGCTGCTCCGTCAGCGTGCTCCACCATCAGCGTGCTGATCCGTCAGCGTGCTCCACCATCAGCATGCTCCACCGTCAAAGTGCTGCTCCGTCAGCGTGCTCCACCGTCAGTGTGCTGTTCCGTCAGCGTGCTCCACCGTCAGCATGCTCCACCATCAGCGTGCTCCACCGTCATCGTGCTCCACCGTCAGCGTGCTGCTCCATCAGCGTACTCCACCGTCTGCGTTCTCCACCATCAGCGTGCTCCACCGTCATCGTTCTCCACCATCAGCGTGCTGCTCCGTCAGCGTGCTCCACCGTCAGCGTGCTCCACTATCAGCGTGCTGCTCCGTCAGCCTGATCCACCATCAGCGTGCAGCTCCGTCAAAGTGCTCCACAGTCAGCGTGTTCCACCGTCAGCGTGCTGCTCCGTCAAAGTGCTCCACAGTCAGCGTTTTCCACCGTCAGCGTGCTGCTCTGTCAACGTGCTCCACCGTCAGCGTGCCTCTCCGTCAGCGTGCTCCACTGTCAGCGTGCTGATCCGTCAGCGTTCAACACTGTCAGCGTGCTGCTCCGTCAGCGTGTTCCACCGTCAGCGTGCTGCTCCGTCAGAGTTTTCCATCATCAGCGTGCTCCACCGTCAGCGTGCTGCTCCGTCAGCATGCACCATCATCAGCGTGCTGCTCCGTCAAAGTGCTCCACCGTCAGCGTTTTCCACCGTCAGCGTGCTCCACAGTCAGCATGCTCCACCATGAGCGTGCTGCACTGTTAGCGTGCTCCACCGTCAGCGTGCTGCTCTGTCAGCGTGTTGCTCCCAGAGTGTGCTCCATCGTCAGCGTCCTCCACCATCAGTGTGCTCCACTGTCAGTGTGCTCCACTGTTGGCGCGCTCCACCGTCAGCGTGCTGCTCCATCAGCGTTCTCCACCGTCAGCGAGCTCCACCGTCAGCATGCTCCACCATCAGCGTGCTCCACTGTCAGCGTGCTCCACCGTCAGCGTGCTCCAACGTCAGCGTGCTGCACCTTAAACGTGCTGCTCCGTCAGCGTGCTCCACCGTCAGCGTGCTCCACCTTCAGCGTGCTGCTCTGTCAGCGTGTTGCTCCCTCAGTGTGCTCCATCGTCAGCGTCCTCCACCATCAGTGTGCTCTACTGTCAGTGTGATCCACTGTTGGCGCGCTCCACCGTCAGCATGCTGCTCCGTCAGCGTTCTCCACCATCAGCGTGTTCGACCGTCAGCGTGCTTCTCCGTCAACGTGCTCCACCGTCAGCGTGCTTCTCCGTCAACGTTCTCCACCGTCAGCATGCTCCACCGTCAGCGTGCTTGTCCGTCAATGTGCTCCACCGTCAGCGTGCTCCACTGTCAGCGTGCTGCACCTTAAACGTGCTGCTCCGTCAGCGTGCTCCACCGTCAGCGTGCTCCACCTTCAGCGTGCTGCTCTGTCAGTGTGCTCCACCGTCAGTGTCCTCCACCGTCAGCATGCTCCACCGTCAGCATGCTCCACCATCAGCATGCTCCACCGTCAGCGTGCTGCTCCGTCATCGTGCTCCACCGTCAGCGTGCTCCACCGTCAGCGTGCTCCACCTTCAGCGTGCTGCTCCGTCAGTGTGCTCCACCGTCAGCGTGCTCCACCGTCAGCATGCTCCACCGTCAGCATGCTCCACCGTCAGCGTGCTGCTCCGTCAGCGTGCTCCAGCATCAGCGTGCTGATCCGTCAGCGTGCACCACCGTCAGCATGCTCCACCGTCAACGTGCTGCTCCGTCAGCGTGCTCCACCATCAGCGTGCTCCACGTCAGCGTGCTGCACCTTAAACGTGCTGCTCCATCAGCGTGCTCCACCGTCAGCGTGCACCACCTTCAGCGTGCTGCTCCGTCAGTGTGCTCCACCGTCAGCGTGCTCCAGCGCCAGCATGCTCCACCGTCAGCATGCTCCACCGTCAGCGTGCTCCACCGTCAGCGTGCTCCACCGTCAGCGTGCTGCACCTTAAACGTGCTGCTCCATTAGCGTGCTCCACCGTCAGCGTGCACCACCTTCAGCGTGCTGCTCCGTCAGTGTGCTCCACCGTCAGCGTGCTCCAGCGTCAGCATGCTCCACCGTCAGCATGCTCCACCGTCAGCGTGCTGCTCCGTCAGCGTGCTCCACCATCAGCGTGCTGATCCATCAGCGTGCTCCAACGTCAGCATGCACCACCATCAACGTGCTGCTCCGTCAGTGTGCTCCACCCTCATCATGCTCCACCGTCAGCGTGCTGCTCCGTCAGTGTGCTCCACCATCATCGTGCTCCACCGTCATCGTGCTCCACCGTCAGCGTGCTCCACCGTCAGCGTGCTGCACCTTAAACGTGCTGCTCCGTCAGCGTGCTCCACCGTCAGCGTGCTCCACCTTCAGCGTGCTGCTCCATCAGTGTGCTCCACCGTCAGCGTACTCCACTGTCAGCATGCTCCACCGTCAGTATGCTCCACCATCAGCGTGCTGCTCCGTCAGCGTGCTCCACCATCAGCGTGCTGATCCGTCAGCGTGCTCCACCATCAGCATGCTCCACCGTCAAAGTGCTGCTCCGTCAGCGTGCTCCACCGTCAGTGTGCTGTTCCGTCAGCGTGCTCCACCGTCAGCATGCTCCACCATCAGCGTGCTCCACCGTCATCGTGCTCCACCGTCAGCGTGCTGCTCCATCAGCGTACTCCACCGTCTGCGTTCTCCACCATCAGCGTGCTCCACCGTCATCGTTCTCCACCATCAGCGTGCTGCTCCGTCAGCGTGCTCCACCGTCAGCGTGCTCCACTATCAGCGTGCTGCTCCGTCAGCCTGTTCCACCATCAGCGTGCAGCTCCGTCAAAGTGCTCCACAGTCAGCGTGTTCCACCGTCAGCGTGCTGCTCCGTCAAAGTGCTCCACAGTCAGCGTTTTCCACCGTCAGCGTGCTGCTCTGTCAACGTGCTCCACCGTCAGCGTGCCTCTCCGTCAGCGTGCTCCACTGTCAGCGTGCTGATCCGTCAGCGTTCAACACCGTCAGCGTGCTGCTCCGTCAGCGTGTTCCACCGTCAGCGTGCTGCTCCATCAGAGTGTTCCATCATCAGCGTGCTCCACCGTCAGCGTGCTGCTCCGTCAGCATGCACCATCATCAGCGTGCTGCTCCGTCAAAGTGCTCCACCGTCAGCGTTTTCCACCGTCAGCGTGCTCCACAGTCAGCATGCTCCACCATGAGCGTGCTGCACTGTTAGCGTGCTCCACCGTCAGCGTGCTGCTCTGTCAGCGTGTTGCTCCCAGAGTGTGCTCCATCGTCAGCGTCCTCCACCATCAGTGTGCTCCACTGTCAGTGTGCTCCACTGTTGGCGCGCTCCACCGTCAGCGTGCTGCTCCATCAGCGTTCTCCACCGACAGCGAGCTCCACCGTCAGCATGCTCCACCATCAGCGTGCTCCACTGTCAGCGTGCTCCACCGTCAGCGTGCTCCACCGTCAGCGTGCTCCACCTTCAGCGTGCTGCTCCGTCAGTGTGCTCCACCGTCAGCGTGCTCCACCGTCAGCATGCTCCACCGTCAGCATGCTCCACCGTCAGCGTGCTGCTCCGTCAGCGTGCTCTACCATCAGCGTGCTGATCTGTCAGCGTGCTCCACCGTCAGCAAGCTCCACCGTCAACGTGCTGCTCCGTCAGCGTGCTCCACCGTCAGCGTGCTCCACCGTCAGCGTGCTGCACCTTAAACGTGCTGCTCCATCAGCGTGCTCCACCGTCAGCGTGCTCCACCTTCAGCGTGCTGCTCCGTCAGTGTGCTCCACCGTCAGCGTGCTCCACCGTCAGCATGCTCCACCGTCAGCGTGCTCCACCATCAGCATGCTCCACCGTCAGCGTGCTGCTCCGTCAGCATGCTCAAACATCAGCGTGCTCCACCGTCAGCGTGCTCCACCGTCAGCATGCACCACCGTCAACGTGCTGCTCCGTCAGTGTGCTCCACCGTCATCGTGCACCACCGTCAGCGTGCTGCTCCGTCAGCGTGCTCCACCGTCAGCGTGCTGCACCTTAAACGTGCTGCTCCGTCAGCGTGCTCCACCGTCAGCGTGCTCCACCGTCAGCATGCTCCACCGTCAGCATTCTCCACCGTCAGCGTGCTGCTCCGTCAGCGTGCTCCACCATCAGCGTGCTGATCCGTCAGCGTTCTCCACCGTCAGCATGCTCCACCATCAACGTGCTGCTCCGTTAGTGTGCTCCACCGTCATCGTGCTCCACCGTCAGCGTGCTGCTCCGTCAGCGTGCTCCACCGTCAGCATGCTCCACCATCAGCGTGCACCACGTCAGCGTGCTGCTCCGTCAGCGTGCTCCACTATCAGCGTGCTGCTCCGTCAACGTGTTCCACCATCAGTGTGCTGCTCCGTGAAAGTCCTCCAACGTCAGCGTTTTCCACCGTCAGCGTGCTGCTCTGTCAACGTGCTCCATTGTCTGCATACTCCACCGTCAGCGTTTTCCACCGTCAGCATGCTCCACCGTCAGCGTGCTCCACCGGCAGCGTACTGCTTCGTCAATGTGCTCTACCGTCAACGTGCTCCACCGTCAGTGTGCTCCACCATCAGCGTTTTCCACCGTCAGCGTTCTCCACCGTCAGCGTGCTGCACCATCAAGTGCTCCACCATCAAGGTGCTCCACCGTCAGCGTGCTGCACCGTCAGCGTGCACCACTGTCAGCGAACTGCTCCGTCAGCGTGCTCCACCGTCAGCGTGCTCCACCGTCAGCGTGTTGCTCCGTCAGTGCGCTCCGCCGTCAGCATGCTCCTCCGTCAGCGTGCTGCTCCGTCAGCATGCACCACCATCAGCATGCTCCTCCGTCAGCGCGCTCCACCGTCAGCCTGCTGATCCGTCAGCGTGCTCCACCGTTAGCATGCTCCACCGTCAGCGTGCTGCTCCGTCAGCGTGCTCCACCGTCAGCAAGCTCCACCGTCAGCATGCTCCACAGTCACCGTGCTGCTCCGTCAGCGTGCTCCACCATCAGCGTGCTGCTCTGTCAACGTGCTCCACCGTCAACGTGCTCCACTGTCAGCGTACTCCACCGTCAGCGTTTTCCACCGTCAGTGTGCTCCACCGTCAGCATGCTCCACCGTCAGCGTGCTGCTCCGTCAGCGTGCTCCACCATCAGCGTGCTGATCCGTCAGCGTGCTCCACCGTCAGCATGCTCCACCGTCAACGTGCCGCTCCGTCAGCGTGCTCCACCGTCAGTGTGCTGTTCCGTCAGCGTGCTCCACCGTCAGCATGCTCCACCGTCAGCGTGCTGCTCCGTCAGTGTGCTCCACCGTCAGCGTGCTGCTCCGTCAGCGTTCTCCACCGTCAGCGTGCTGCTCCGTCAGAGTATTCCATCGTCAGCGTGCTCCACCGTCAGCGTGCTCCACTGTCAGCGTGCTCCACTATCAGCGTGCTGCTCCGTCAGCCTGTTCCACCATCAGCGTGCTGCTCCGTCAAAGTGCTCCACAGTCAGCGTGTTCCACCTCTCAGCGTGCTGCTCTGTCAACATGTTCCACCGTCAGCGTGCTGCTCCGTCAGCGTTCTCCACCGTCAGCGTGCTGCTCCGTCAGAGTGTTCCACCGTCAGCGTGCTCCACAGTCAGCATGCTCCACCATGAGCGTGCTGCACTGTTAGCGTGCTCCACCGTCAGCGTGCTGCTCTGTCAGCGTGTTGCTCCCAGAGTGTGCTCCATCGTCAGCGTCCTCCACCATCAGTGTGCTCCACTGTCAGTGTGCTCCACTGTTGGCGCGCTCCACCGTCAGCATGCTGCTCCATCAGCGTTCTCCACCGTCAGCGAGCTCCACCGTCAGCATGCTCCACCATCAGCGTGCTCCACTGTCAGCGTGCTCCACCGTCAGCGTGCTCCAACGTCAGCGTGCTGCACCTTAAACGTGCTGCTCCGTCAGCGTGCTCCACCGTCAGCGTGCTCCACCTTCAGCGTGCTGCTCCGTCAGTGTGCTCCACCGTCAGCGTGCTCCACCGTCAGCATGCTCCACCGTCAGCATGCTCCACCGTCAGCGTGCTGCTCCGTCAGCGTGCTCTACCATCAGCGTGCTGAGCTGTCAGCGTGCTCCACCGTCAGCAAGCTCCACCGTCAACGTGCTGCTCCGTCAGCGTGCTCCACCGTCAGCGTGCTCCACCGTCAGCGTGCTGCACCTTAAACGTGCTGCTCCATCAGCGTGCTCCACCGTCAGTGTGCTCCACCTTCAGCGTGCTGCTCCGTCAGTGTGCTCCACCGTCAGCGTGCTCCACCGACATCATGCTCCACCGTCAGCATGCTCCACCATCAGCATGCTCCACCGTCAGCGTGCTGCTCCGTCAGCATGCTCCAACATCAGCGTGCTCCACCGTCAGCGTGCTCCACCGTCAGCATGCACCACCGTCAACGTGCTGCTCCGTCAGTGTGCTCCACCGTCATCGTGCACCACCGTCAGCGTGCTGCTCCGTCAGCGTGCTCCACCGTCAGCGTGCTGCACCTTAAACGTGCTGCTCCGTCAGCGTGCTCCACCGTCAGCATGCTCCACCGTCAGCATGCTCCACCGTCAGCATTCTCCACCGTCAGCGTGCTGCTCCGTCAGCGTGCTCCACCATCAGCGTGCTGATCCGTCAGCGTTCTCCACCGTCAGCATGCTCCACCATCAACGTGCTGCTCCGTTAGTGTGCTCCACCGTCATCGTGCTCCACCGTCAGCGTGCTGCTCCGTCAGCGTGCTCCACCGTCAGCATGCTCCACCATCAGCGTGCTCCACGTCAGCGTGCTGCTCCGTCAGCGTGCTCCACTATCAGCGTGCTGCTCCGTCAACGTGTTCCACCATCAGTGTGCTGCTCCGTGAAAGTCCTCCAACGTCAGCGTTTTCCACCGTCAGCGTGCTGCTCTGTCAACGTGCTCCATTGTCTGCGTACTCCACCGTCAGCGTTTTCCACCGTCAGCATGCTCCACCGTCAGCGTGCTCCACCGGCAGCGTACTGCTTCGTCAATGTGCTCTACCGTCAACGTGCTCCACCGTCAGTGTGCTCCACCATCAGCGTTTTCCACCGTCAGCGTGCTCCACCGTCAGCGTGCTCCACCGTCAGCGTGCTGCTCCGTCAGCGTGCTCCACCATCAGCGTGCTGCACCATCAAGTGCTCCACCATCAAGGTGCTCCACCGTCAGCGTGCTGCACCGTCAGCGTGCTCCACCATCAGCGTGCACCACCGTCAGCGAACTGCTCCGTCAGCGTGCTCCACCGTCAGCGTGCTCCACCGTCAGCGTGTTGCTCCGTCAGTGTGCTCCACCGTCAGCATGCTCCTCCGTCAGCGTGCTGCTCCGTCAGCATGCACCACCATCAGCATGCTCCTCCGTCAGCGCGCTCCACCGTCAGCCTGCTGATCCGTCAGCGTGCTCCACCGTTAGCATGCTCCACCGTCAGCGTGCTGCTCCGTCAGCGTGCTCCACCGTCAGCAAGCTCCACCGTCAGCATGCTCCACAGTCACCGTGCTGCTCCGTCAGCGTGCTCCACCATCAGCGTGCTGCTCTGTCAACGTGCTCCACCGTCAACGTGCTCCACTGTCAGCGTACTCCACCGTCAGCGTTTTCCACCGTCAGTGTGCTCCACCGTCAGCATGCTCCACCGTCAGCGTGCTGCTCCGTCAGCGTGCTCCACCATCAGCGTGCTGATCCGTCAGCGTGCTCCACCATCAGCATGCTCCACCGTCAACGTGCTGCTCCGTCAGCGTGCTCCACCGTCAGTGTGCTGTTCCGTCAGCGTGCTCCACCGTCAGCATGCTCCACCGTCAGCGTGCTGCTCCGTCAGTGTGCTCCACCGTCAGCGTGCTGCTCCGTCAGCGTTCTCCACCGTCAGCGTGCTGCTCCGTCAGAGTATTCCATCGTCAGCGTGCTCCACCGTCAGCGTGCTCCACTGTCAGCATGCTCCACTATCAGCGTGCTGCTCCGTCAGCCTGTTCCACCATCAGCGTGCTGCTCCGTCAAAGTGCTCCACAGTCAGCGTGTTCCACCTCTCAGCGTGCTGCTCTGTCAACGTGTTCCACCGTCAGCGTGCTGCTCCGTCAGCGTTCTCCACCGTCAGCGTGCTGCTCTGTCAGAATGTTCCACCGTCAGCGTGCTCCACAGTCAGCATGCTCCACCATGAGCGTGCTGCACTGTCAGCGTGCTCCACCGTCAGCGTGCTGCTCTGTCAGCGAGTTGCTCCCTCAGTGTGCTCCATCGTCAGCGTCCTCCACCATCAGTGTGCTCCACTGTCAGTGTGCTCCACTGTTGGCGCGCTCCACCGTCAGCATGCTGATCCGTCAGCGTTCTCCACCGTCAGCGTGATCCACCGTCAGCGTGTTCCACCGTCAGCGTGCTTCTCCGTCAACGTGCTCCACCGTCAGCGTGCTTCTTCGTCAACGTTCTCCACCGTCAGCATGCTCCACCGTCAGCGTGCTTGTCCGTCAACGTGCTCCACCGTCAGCGTGCTCCACCGTCAGCGTGCTGCACCTTAGACGTGCTGCTCCGTCAGCGTGCTCCACCGTCAGCGTGCTCCACCTTCAGCGCACTGCTCTGTCAGTGTGCTCCACCGTCAGCGTGCACCACCGTCAGCATGCTCCACCGTCAGCATGCTCCACCATCAGCATGCTCCACCGTCAGCGTGCTGCTCTGTCAGTGTGCTCCACCGTCATCGTGCTCCACCGTCAGCGTGCTGCTCCGTCAGCATGCTCCACCGTCAGCATGCTCCACCATCAGCGTGCTCCACTGTGAGTGTGCTCCACCGTCAGCGTGCTCCACCGTCAGCGTGCTGCACCTTAAACGTGCTGCTCCATCAGCGTGCTCCACCGTCAGCGTGCTCCACCTTCAGCGTGCTGCTCCGTCAGTGTGCTCCACCGTCAGCGTGCTCCACCGTCAGCATGCTCCACCGTCAGCGTGCTGCTCCGTCAGCGTGCTCCACCATCAGCGTGCTGATCCGTCAGCGTGCTCCACCATCAGCATGCTCCACCGTCAACGTGCTGCTCCGTCAGTGTGCTCCACCGTCATCGTGCTCCACCGTCA
Organism: Carcharodon carcharias; assembly: GCF_017639515.1. Lineage (NCBI taxonomy): Eukaryota > Metazoa > Chordata > Chondrichthyes > Lamniformes > Lamnidae > Carcharodon > Carcharodon carcharias. The sequence continues at coordinate 109,708,273 of NC_054483.1, read as the reverse complement.
GCATGCTCCACCGTCAGTGTGCTCCACCGTCAGCGTGCTGCACCTTAAACGTGCTGCTCCGTCAGCGTGCTCCGCCGTCAGCGTGCTCCACCTTCAGCATGCTGCTCTGTCAGTGTGCTCCACCGTCAGCGTGCTCCACTGTCAGCATGCTCCACCGTCAGTATGCTCCACCGTCAGCGTGCTGCTCCGTCAGTGTGCTCCACCATCAGCGTGCTGATCCGTCAGCGTGCTCCACCGTCAGCATGCTCCACCGTCAACGTGCTGCTCCGTCAGTGTGCGCCACCGTCATCGTGCTCCACCGTCAGAGTGCTGCTCCGTCAGCGTGCTCCACCGTCAGCATGCTGCACCATCAGCGTGCTCCACCGTCAGCGTGCTGCTCCGTCAGCATGCTCCACCATCAGCGTGCTCCACCGTCAGCGTGCTGCTCCGTCACCGTGCTCCACCATCAGCGTGCTGCTCCGTCAACGTGTTCCACCATCAGCGTGCTGCTCCGTGAAAGTGCTCCAACGTCAGCGTTTTCCACCGTCAGCGTGCTGCTCTGTCAACGTGCTCCATTGTCAGCGTGCTTCTCCGTCAGCGTGCCCCACAGTCAGCGTGCTCCACCATCAGCATGCTCCACCATCAGCGTGCTGCACCGTCAGGGTGCTGCCCCGTCAGCGTGCTCCACCGTCAGCGTGCTCCACCCTCAGCGTGCTCCACCGTCAGCGTGCTCCAGCGGCAGCGTTCTGCTCTGTCAACGTGCTCCACCGTCAACGTGCTCCACTGTCAGCGTACTCCACCGTCAGCGTTTTCCACCGTCAGCGTGCTCCACCGTCAGTGTGCTCCACCATCAGCGTTTTCCACCGTCAGCGTGCTCCACCGTCAGCGTGCTCCACCTCAGCGTGCTGCTCCGTCAGCGTGCTCCACCGTCAGCGTGCTGCACCATCAGCATGCTCCACCATCAACGTACTCCACCGTCAGCGTGCTCCACAAGAGCGTGCTGCACTGCTAGCGTGCTGCTCCGTCAGTGTGTCGCACTGTCAGCGTGTTCAACCGTCAGCATGCTGCCCTGTCAGAGTGCTCCACCGTCAGCGTGCTGCTCCATCAGCGTATTCCACTGTCAGCGTGTTCCACCGTCAGCGTGCTGCTCTGTCAGCGTGCTCCACCGTCAGCGTGCTGCTTCGTCAACGTGCTCCACCGTCAGCGTGCTCCACCGTCAGCGTGCTGCTCCGTCAATGTGCTCTACCATCAGCGTGCTCCACCGTCAGCGTGCTGCACTGTCAGCGTGCTCCACCAACAGCGTGCTGCTCCGTCAGCGTTTTCCACCGTAAGGGTGCTCCAGCATCTGCGTGCTGCTCCGTCAGCGTGCTCCACCATCAGCGTGCTCCACCGTCAGCGTGTTCCACCGTCAGCGTACTGCACCTTCAGCGTGCTCGACCATCAGCGTGCTCCACGGTCAGCGTGCTGCACAGTCAGCGTGCTCGACCGTCAGCGTGCTGCTCCGTCAGCGTGCTCCACCATCAGCGTGCTGCTCCGTCAGCGTGCTCCACCATCAGCGTGCTCCACCGTCAGCATGCTCCACCGTCAATGTGCTGCTCCGTCAGCGTGCTGATCCGTCAGCGTGCTCCACCGTCAGCATGCTCCACCGTCAGCGTGCTGCTCCGTCAGCATGCTCCACCGTCAGCATGCTCCACCGTCAGCGTGCTCCACCATCAGCGTGCTGATCCGTCAGCATGCTCCACCGTCAGCATGCTCCACCGTCAACGTGCTGCTCCATCAGCGTGCACCACCGTCAGTGTGCTGTTCCGTCAGCGTGCTCCACCGTCAGCATGCTCCACCATCAGCGTGCTCCACCGTCATCGTGCTCCACCGTCAGCGTGCTGCTCCGTCAGCGTGCTCCACAGTCAGCGTGCTCCACCGTCAGCGTGCTCCACTATCAGCGTGCTGCTCCGTCAGCCTGTTCCACCATCAGCGTGCTGCTCCGTCAAAGTGCTCCACCGTCAGCGTTTTCCACCGTCAGCGTGCTTCTCCGTCAGCGTGCTCCACTGTCAGCGTGCTGATCTGTCAGCGTTCAACACCGTCAGCGTGCTGCTCCGTCAGTGTGTTCCACCGTCAGCGTGCTGCTCCGTCAGTGTTCTCCACCGTCAGCGTGCTGCTCCGTCAGAGTGTTCCATTGTCAGCGTGTTCCACCGTCAGCGTGAACCACCGTCAGCGAGTTCCACCATCAGCGTGCTATACCGACAGCGTACTCCACCGCCAGCGTGCTCCTTCGTCAGCGTGCTCCACCGTCAGCGTGCTGCTCCGTCAGCATGCTCCACTGTCAGCGTGTTGCACTGTCAGCGTGCTGCTCCGTCAGCGTGCTCCACCGTCAGCGTGTTCCACTGTCAGCCTGTTCCACCGTCAGCGTGCTGCTCCGTCAGCGTGCTGCACTGTCAGCGTGCTCCACCGTCAGCGTGCACCACCGTCAGCGTGCTGCACTGTCAGCGTGCTCCACCGTCAGCGTGCTCCACAAGAGCATGCTGCACTGTTAGCGTGCTCAACCGTCAGCGTGCTGCACTGCCAGCGTGCTGCTCCATCAGTGTGTCGCACTGTCAGCGTGTTCCACCGTCAGCGTGCTGCTCCGTCAGCGCGCTCCACCATCAGCCTGCTGATCCGTCAGCGTGCTCCACCGTTAGCATGCTCCACCGTCAGCGTGCTGCTCCGTCAGCGTGCTCCACCGTCAGCATGCTCCACCGTCAGCGTGCTCCACAATCACCGTGCTGCTCCGTCAGCATGCTCCACCATCAGCCTGCTGCTCCATCAGCGTGTTGCACCGTCAGCGTGCTGCTCCGTCAAAGTGCTCCACCGTCAGCGTTTTCCACCGTCAGCGTGCTGCTCTGTCAACGTGCTCCACCGTCAGCGTGCTTCTCCGTCAGCGTGCTCCACCGTCAGCGTGCTGCTCTGTCAGTGTGCTCCACCGTCAGCGTGCTCCACCATCAGCGTGCTGCTCCGTCAGCGTGCTGCTCCATCAGCGTGCTCCACCGTCAGCGGGCTGCACCGTCAGCGTGCTCCACCGTCAGCGTGCTGCTCCATCAGCGTGCTGCTCCGTCAGCGTGCTCCACCGTCAGCGTGCTCCACCGTCAGCGTGCTGCTCCATCAGCGTGTTCCACCGTCAGCGTGCTCCACCGTCAGTGTGCTGCACCGTCAGCGTGCTCCACCATTAGCACATTCCACCGTCAGCATGCTGCTCCGTCAGCGTGTTCCACCGTCAGCGTGTTCCACCATCAGCGTGTTCCATCATCGGACGGCTGCTCCGTCAGCGTGCTCCACCATTAGTGCATTCCACCATCAGCGTGTTCCACTGTCAGTGTGCTCCACCCTCAGCGTGCTGCTCCATCAGCGTGATCCACCGTCAGCGTGCAGCACCTTCAGCGCGCTCGACCGTCAGCGTGCTGCACCGTCAGTGTTTTCCACCGTCAACGTGCTCCACCGTCAGCGTGCTCCACCGTCACGTCCTGCTCTGTCAGCGTGCTCCACCGTCAGCGTGCTCTACCATCAGCGTGTAGCTCCGTCAGCGTGCTCCACCGTCAGCGTGCTCCACCATCAGCGTGCTGGTCCGTCAGCGTTTTCCACCGTCAGCGTGCTCCACCGTCAGCGTGCTCCACCGTCAGCGAGCTGCAACTTCAGCGTGCTCGACCGTCAGCGTTTTCCACCGTCAGCGTGCTGCTCTGTCAACGTGCTCCACCGTCAGCGTGCTTCTCCGTCAGCGTGCTCCACCGTCAGCGTGCTGCTCTGTCAGTGTGCTCCACCGTCAGCGTGCTCCACCATCAGCGTGCTGCTCCGTCAGCGTGCTGCTCCGTCAGCGTGCTCCACCGTCAGCGGGCTGCACCGTCAGCGTGCTCCACCGTCAGCGTGCTGCTCCATCAGCGTGCTGCTCCGTCAGCGTGCTCCACCGTCAGCGTGCTGCTCCATCAGCGTGTTCCACCGTCAGCGTGCTCCACCGTCAGTGTGCTGCACCGTCAGCGTGCTCCACCATTAGCACATTCCACCGTCAGCATGCTGCTCCGTCAGCGTGTTCCACCGTCAGCGTGTTCCACCATCAGCGTGTTCCATCATCGGACTGCTGCTCCGTCAGCGTGCTCCACCATTAGTGCATTCCACCATCAGCGTGTTCCACTGTCAGTGTGCTCCACCCTCAGCGTGCTGCTCCATCAGCGTGATCCACCGTCAGCGTGCAGCACCTTCAGCGAGCTCGACCGTCAGCGTGCTGCACCGTCAGTGTTTTCCACCGTCAACGTGCTCCACCGTCAGCGTGCTCCACCGTCACGTCCTGCTCTGTCAGCGTGCTCCACCGTCAGCGTGCTCCACCATCAGCGTGTAGCTCCGTCAGCGTGCTCCACCGTCAGCGTGCTCCACCATCAGCGTGCTGGTCCGTCAGCGTTTTCCACCGTCAGCGTGCTCCACCGTCAGCGTGCTCCACCGTCAGCGAGCTGCAACTTCAGCGTGCTCGACCGTCAGCGTGCTCCACCGTCAGCGTGTTGCACCGTGAGCATGCTCGACCGTCAGCGTGCTGCTCCGTCAGCATGCTCCACCGTCAGCATGCTGCTCCGCCAGCATTTTCCACCGTCAGCGTGCTGCTCCGTCAGTGTTTTCCACCGTCAGCGTGCTCCACTGTCAGCGTGCTGCTCCGTCAGCGTTTTCCACCGTCAGCGTGCTCCATAGTCAGCGTGCTGCTCCATCAGCGCGCTCCACCATCAGCGTGCTGCTCCGTCAGCGTGTTGCACTGTCAGCGTGCTGCTCCGTCAGCGTGTTCCACCGTCAGCGTGCTGCTCCGTCAGAGTGTTCCATCGTCAGCGTGTTCCACCGTCAGCGAGTTCCACCATCAGCGTGCTATACCGACAGCGTACTCCACCGCCAGCGTGCTCCTTCGTCAGCGTGCTCCACCGTCAGCGTGCTGCTCCGTCAGCATGCTCCACTGTCAGCGTGTTGCACTGTCAGCGGCTGCTCCGTCAGCGTGCTCCACCGTCAGCGTGTTCCACTGTCAGCCTGTTCCACCGTCAGCGTGCTGCTCCGTCAGCGTGCTGCACTGTCAGCGTGCTCCACCGTCAGCGTGCACCACCGTCAGCGTGCTACACTGTCAGCGTGCTCCACCGTCAGCGTGCTCCACAAGAGCATGCTGCACTGTTAGCGTGCTCAACCGTCAGCGTGCTGCACTGCCAGCGTGCTGCTCCATCAGTGTGTTCCACCGTCAGTGTGCTGTTCCGTCATCGTGCTCCACCGTCAGCATGCTCCACCATCAGCGTGCTCCACCGTCATCGTGCTCCACCGTCAGCGTGCTGCTCCGTCATCGTGCTCCACCATCAGCGTGCTCCACCGTCATCGTTCTCCACCGTCAGCGTGCTGCTCCGTCAGCGTGCTCCACAGTCAGCGTGCTCCACCGTCAGCGTGCTCCACTATCAGCGTGCTGCTCCGTCAGCCTGTTCCACCATCAGCGTGCTGCTCTGTCAGCATGTTCCACCGTCAGCGTGCTGCTCCATCAAAGTGCTCCACAGTCAGTGTTTTCCACCGTCAGCGTGCTGCTCCGTCAATGTGCTGCACTGTCAGCGTGCTCCACCGTCAGCATGCACCACTGTCAGCGTGCTGCACTGTTAGCGTGCTCCACCGTCAGCGTGCTCCACAAGAGCGTGCTGCACTGTTAGCGTGCTCAACCGTCAGCGTGCTGCACTGCTAGCGTGCTGCTCCATCAGTGTGTCGCACTGTCAGCGTGTTCCACCGTCAGCGTGCTGCTCCGTCAGCGTGCTCCACCGTCAGCGTGCTGCTCCTGAAGCGTGTTCCACTGTCAGCGTGTTCCACCGTCAGCGTGCTGCTCCGTCAGCGTGCTCCACCGTCAGCGTGCTGCTTCGTCAACGTGCTCCACCGTCAGCGTGCTCCACCGTCAGCGTGCTGCTCCATCAATGTGCTCTACCGTCAGCGTGCTCCACCGTCAGCATTCTGCTCCGTCAGCGTGCTCCACCGTCAGCGTGCTGCTCCGGAAGCGTATTCCACTGTCAGCGTGTTCCACCATCAGCGTGCTGCTCCGTCAACGTGCTCCACCGTCAGCGTGCTCCACCGTCAGCATGCTGCTCCGTCAATGTGCTCTACCGTCAGCGTGCTCCACCGTCAGCATGCTGCACTGTCAGCGTGCTCCACCGTCAGCCTGCTGCTCCGTCAGCGTTTTCCACCATCAGTGTGCTGCACCGTCAGCGTGCTCCACCGTCAGCGTACTCCACCATCAGCGTGCTGGTCCGTCAGCGTTTTCCACCGTCAGCGTGCTCCACCGTCAGCGTGCTCCACCGTCAGCGTGCTGCACCATCAGCGTGCTCGACCGTCAGCGTGCTGCTCCGTCAGCGTGCTCCACCATCAGCGTGCTCCACAGTCAGCGTTCTGCTCCTTCAGCGTGCTCCACCATCAGCGTGCTGCTCCGTCAGCGTGTTCCACAGTCAGCGTGCTGCTCCGTCAGCGTGCTCCACCATCGGCGTGTTCCACCGTCAGCGTGCTGCTCCGTCAAAGTGCTCCACAGTCAGCGTTTTCCACCGCCAGCGTGCTGCTTTGTCAACGTGCTCCACCGCAAGCGTGCTACTCTGTCAGCGTGCTCCACTGTCAGCGTGCTGATCCATCAGCATTCAACACCGTCAGCGTGCTGCTCCGTCAGCTTGTTCCACCGTCAGCATGCTCCACCGTCAGTGTGAACCACCGTCAGCGAGATCCACCATCAGCGTGCTCTACCGACAGCGTGCTCCACCGTCAGCGTTCTGCTCCGTCAGCATGCTCCACTGTCAGCGTGTTGCACTGTCAGCGTGCTACTCCGTCAGAGTGCTCCACCGTCAGCGTGTTCCACTGTCAGCGTGTTCCACCGTCTGCGTGCACCACCGTCAGCGTGCTGCACTGTCAGCGTGCTCCACCGTCAGCGTGCTCCACAAGAGCGTGCTGCACTGTTAGCGTGCTCAACCGTCAGCGAGCTGCACCGTCAGCATGCTGCTCCGGAAGCGTATTCCACTGTCAGCATCTTCCACCGTCAGCGTGCTGCTCCGTCAGCATGCTCCACCGTCAGCGTGCTGCTTCGTCAGCCTGCTCCACCGTCAGCGTGCTGCTCCTTCAAAGTGTTCCACCGTCAGCGTGCTGCTCCGTCAAAGTGCTCCACCGTCAGCGTTTTCCACCGTCAGCGTGCTGCTCCGTCAACGTGTTCCACCGTCAGCGTGCTTCTCCGTCAGCGCGCTCCACCGTCAGCGTGCTCCACCGTCAGTGTGCTCCAACATCAGCGTGCTGCTCCGTCAGCGTGTTCCACCGTCAGTGTGCTCCACCGTCAGCATGCTCCACCGTCAGCGTGCTGCTCCGTCAGCGTGTTCCACCGTCAGAGTGCTCCACCGTCAGCGTGCTCCACCGTCAGTGTGCTCCACCGTCAATCTGCTCCACCGTCAGCGTTTTCCACCATCAGCGTGCTGCTCCGTCAATGTGTTCCACCGTCAGCGTGCTTCTCCGTCAGCGTGCTCCACCGTCAGTGTGCTCCACCGTCAGCATGCTCCACCGTCAGCGTGCTGCTCCATCAGCGTGTTCAACCGTCAGAGTGCTCCACCGTCAGCCTGCTCCACCGTCAGCGTGCTCCACCGTCAATCTGCTCCACCGTCAGCGTGCTCCACCGTCAGCGTGCTGCTCCGTCAACGTTGTCCACCGTCAGCGTGCTACACCGTCAGTGTGCTCCACCATCAATGTGCTCCACCATCAGCGTGCTCCACCATCAGCGTACTTCTCCGACAGTGTGCTCCACCGACAGCGTGCTCCACCGTCAGCGTACTGCACCGTCAGCGTACTGCACCTTCTGCGTGCTCGACCGTCAGCGTGCTCCACCGTCAACGTGCTGCACCGTCAGCGTGCTCCACCATCAGCGTGCTGCTCCGTCAGCGTGCGGCTCCGTCAGTGTTTTCCACCGTCAGCATGCTCCACCCTCAGCGTGCTGCTCCATCAGCGTTTTCCACCGTCAGCGTGCTCCACCGTCAGCGTGCTCCACCGTCAGCGTGCTGCTCCGTCAGCGTGTTCCTCTGTCAGAGTGCTCCACCATCAGCGTGCTCCACCGTCAGCGTGCTGCTCCATCAGCGTGCTGCTCCGTCAGCATGCTCCACCGTCAGCGTGCTCCACCGTCAGCGTGCTGCTCCATCAGTGTGCTGGACCGTCAACGTGCTCCACCGTCAGCGTGCTGCTCTGTCAGCGTGCTCCACCGTCAGCATACTCCACCGTCAGTGTGCTGCTCCGTCAGCGTGCTGTTCCGTCAGCGTGCTCCACCATCAGCGTGTTCCACCGTCAGCATTTTCCACCGTCAGCGTGCTGCTCTGTCAACGTGTTTCACCATCAGCGTGCTCCACTGTCAGTGTTCTGCTCCGTCAGCGTGTCCCACTGTCAGCGTGTTCCACCGTCAGCATGCTGCTCCGTCAGCGTGTTCCACCGTCAGCGTGCTTCTCCGTCAGCGTGCTCCACCGTCAGCGTGCTCCATGGTCAGCGTGCTCCACTGTCAGCGTGCTGCTCCGTCAGCGTGTTCCACCGTCAGAGTGCTCCACCGTCAGCGTGCTGATCCGTCAACGTGCTCCACCGTCAACGTGCTCCACTGTCAGCGTGCTCCACCGTCAACGTGCTCCACCGTCAGCGTGCTCCACCGTCAGCGTGCTGCTCTGTCAACGTTGTCCACCGTCAGCGTGCTGCACCGTCAGTGTGCTCCACCTTCAATGTGCTCCACCATCAGCGTACTTCTCCGTCAGTGTGCTCCACCCTCAGCGTGTTCCACCATCAGCGTGCTCCACCGTCAGCTTGCTGCACCGGCTGTGTTCTGCTCCGTCAGCGTGCTCCACCGTCAGCGTGCTCCACCATCAGCGTCCTCCACTGTCAGCGTGTTCCACCGTCAGAGTGCTGCTCCGTCAACTCGCTCCACCGTCAGTGTGCTCCACCATCAACGTTCTCCACTGTAAGCGTGCTGCTCCGACAACGTGCTGCACCGTCAGCGTGTTCCACTGTCAGCGTGTTCCAACGTCAGCCTGCTCCACCGTCAGCGTGCTCCACCCTCAGCGTGCTGCTCCGTCAACGTGCTGCACCGTCAGTGTGTTCCACTGTCAGCGTTCTCCACCGTCAGCGTGCTCCACCATCAGCGTGCTTCTCCGTCAGCGTGCTCCACCGTCAGCGTGCTCCACCGTCAGTGTGCTCCACCGTCAGCATGCTCCACCGTCAGCGTACTGCTCCGTCAGCGTGTTCCACCGTCAGAGTGCTCCACCGTCAGCGTGCTCCACCGTCAACCTGCTCCACCGTCAGCGTGGTCCACTGTCAGCGTGCTGCTCCGTCAACGTTGTCCACCGTCAGCGTGCTGCACCGTCAGTGTGCTCCACCATCAATGTGCTCCACCGTCAGCGTGCTCCACCAACAGCATACTTCTCCGTCAGTGTGCTCCACCGTCAGCGTGCTCCACTGTCAGTGTGCTCCACCGTCAGCGTACTGCACCATCAGCGTACTGCACCTTCTGCGTGCTCGACCGTCAGCGTGCTCCCCGTCAACGTGCTGCACCGTCAGCGTGCTCCACCGTCAGCGTGCTGCTCCGTCAGTGTGCGGCTCTGTCAGTGTTTTCCACCGTCAGCATGCTCCACCGTCAGCGTGCTGCTCCATCAGCGATTTCCACCATCAGCGTGCTCCACCGTCAGTGTGCTCCACCGTCAGCCTGCTGCTCCGTCAGCGTGTTCCACTGTCAGAGTGCTCCACCGTCAGCGTGCTCCACCGTCAGCATGCTGCTCCATCAGCGTGCTGCTCTGTCAGCGTGCTCCACCGTCAGCGTGCTCCACCGTCAGCGTGCTGCTCCATCAGCGTGCTGGACCGTCAGCGTGCTCCACCATCAGCGTGCTGCTCTGTCAACGTGCTCCACCGTCAGCGTGCTGCTCTGTCAGCGTGCTCCACCGTCAGCATACTCCACCGTCAGTGTACTGCTCCGTCAGCGTGCTGTTCCCTCAGCGTGCTCCACCGTCAGCGTTTTCCACTGTCAGCGTGCTGCTCTGTCAACGTGTTTCACCATCAGCGTGCTCCACCGTCAGTGTTCTGCTCCGTCAGCGTGTCCCACTGTCAGCGTGTTCCACAGTCAGCATGCTTCTCCGTCAGCGTGCTCCACCGTCAGCGTGCTGCTCCGTCAGCGTGCTCCACCTTCAGCGTGCTCCACGGTCAGCATTCTCCACCGTCAGCGTGCTGCTCCGTCAGCGTGCTCCACCTTCAGCGTGCTCCACCGTCAGCGTGCTGCTCCGTCAGCGTGTTCCACAGTCAGAGTGCTCCACCGTCAGCGTCCTGATCCGTCAACGTGCTTCACCGTCAACGTGCTCCACTGTCAGCGTGCTCCACCATCAACGTGCTCCACCGTCAGCGTGCTCCGCCGTCAGCGTGCTGCTCTGTCAACGTTGTCCACCGTCAGCGTGCTGCACCGTCAGTGTGCTCCACCGTCAATGTGCTCCACCATCAGCGTACTTCTCCGTCAGTGTGCTCCACCCTCAGCGTGTTCCACCGTCAGCGTGCTCCACCATCAGCTTGCTGCACTGGCTGTGTTCTGCTCCGTCAACTCGCTCCACCGTCAGTGTGCTCCACCATCAACGTTCTCCACTGTAAGCGTGCTGCTCCGACAACGTGCTGCACCGTCAGCGTGTTCCACTGTCAGCGTTCTCCACCGTCAGCGTGCTCCACCATCAGCGTGCTGCTTCGTCAACCTGCTGCACCGTCAGCGTGTTCCACCGTCAGCGTGCTGCTTTGTCAGCGGGCTGCACTGTCAGCGTGCTCCACCGTCAGCGTGCACCACCGTCAGCGTGCTACACTGTCAGCGTGCTCCACCGTCAGGGTGCTCCACCGTGAGCGTGCTGCACTGTCAGCGTGCTGCTCCGTCAGTGTGTCGCACTGTCAGTGTGTTCCACCGTCAGCGCGCTGCTCCGTTAGCGTGCTCCACCGTCAGCGTGCTGCACCTTCAGCGTGCTCGACCGTCAGCGTGCTCCACCGTCAGCGTGCTGCACCATCAGCGTGCTCGACCGTCAGCGTGCTGCTCCGTCAGCGTGCTCCACCGTCAGCTTGTTCCACCGTCAGCGTGCTGCTCCGCCAGAATTTTCCACCGTCAGCGTGCTGCTCCGTCAGCGTTTTCCACTGTCAGCGTGCTACACCATCAGCGTGCTCCACAGTCAGCATGCTCCACCATCAGCGTGCTGCTCCGTCAGCGTGTTCCACCATCAGCGTGCTGCTCCGTCAAAGTGCTCCACAGTCAGTGTTTTCCACCGTCAGTGTGCTGCTCTGTCAACGTGCTCCACCGCAAGCGTGCTACTCCGTCAGCGTGCTCCACCGTCAGCATACTCCACCGTCAGTGTGCTGCTCCGTCAGCGTGCTGCTCCGTCAGCGTGCTGCACAGTCAGCGTGCTCCACCGTCAGCGTGCACCACCGTCAGCGTGCTGCACTGTCAGCGTGCTCCACCGTCAGCGTGCTGCACCGTCAGCGTGCTGCTCCGTCAGTGTGTCCCACTGTGAGCATGTTCTACCGTCAGCATGCTGCTCCGTCAGCGTGTTCCACCGTCAGCGTTCTCCACAGTCAGCGTGCTGCACCGTCAGCGTGCTGCTCCGTCAGCGTTCTCCACCGTCAGTGTTCTCCACCGTCAGAGTGCTGCTCCGTCAGCGTGCTCCACCGTCAGCGTGCTCCACCATCAGCGTGCTCCACGGTCAGCATGCTCCACTGTCAACGTGCTGCTCCGTCAAAGTGTTCCACCATCAGCGTGCTGCTCCGTCAAAGTGCTCCACCGTCAGCGTTTTCCACCGTCAGCGTGCTTCTCCGTCAGCGTGCTCCACCGTCAGCGTGCTCCACCGTCAGTGTGCTCCACCGTCAGCGTGCTGCTCCGTCAACGTTGTCCACCGTCAGCTTGCTGCACCGTCAGTGTGCTCCACCATCAATGTGCTCCACCGTCAGCGTGCTCCACCATCAGCGTACTTCTCCGTCAGTGTGCTCCACCGTCAGCGTGCTCCACCATCAGCGTACTTCTCCGTCAGTGTGCTCCACCGTCAGCGTGCTCCACCGTCAGTGTGCTCCACCGTCAGCGTACTGCACCGTCAGCGTACTGCACCTTCTGCGTGCTCGACCGTCAGCGTGCTCCACCGTCAGCGTGCTGCACCGTCAGCGTGCTGGTCCGTCAGCGTGCTCCACCGTCAGTGTGCTCCACCGACAGCGTGCTCCACTGTCAGCGTACTGCAGCTTCATCGTGCTCGACCGTCAGCGTGCTGCTCCGTCAGCGTGCTCCACCGTCAGCGTGCTGCTCCATCAGCATGCGGCTCCGTCAGTGCTTTCCACCGTCAGCATGCTCCACCGTCAGCGTGCTGCTCCGTCAGCGTTTTCCACCGTCAGCGTGCTCCACCGTCAGCGTATTTCCACTGTCAGCGTGCTGGTCCGTCAGCATGCTCCACCGTCGGCGTGCTCCACCGTCAGTGTGCTGCTCCATCAGCGTGCTGCTCCGTCAGCGTGCCGCTCCGTCAGTGTGCTCCATCGTTAGTGTGCTTCACCATCAGTGTGCTACACCGTCAGCGTGCAGCTCCGTCAACGTGCTCCACCGTCAACGTTCTCCACCGTCAGCGTGCTGCTCCGTCAATATGCTCTACCGTCAGAGTGCTCCACCGTCAGCGTGCTGCACTGTCAGCGTGCTCCACCGTCAGCGTGCACCACCATCAGCGTGCTGCTCTGTCAGCATTTTCCACTGTCAGCGTGCTCCACCGTCAGCGTGCTGCTCCGTCAGCGTGCTCCACCGTCAGCGTGCTCCACCGTCAGCGTGCACCACCGTCAGCGTGCTGCTCCGTCAGCGTGCTCCACCGTCAGTGTGCTCAACCCCCAGCGTGCTCCACCGTCAGCGTGCTCCACCGTTAGCATGCTGCTCCATCACCGTGCTCCACCGTCAGCGTGCTGATCCGTCAGCGTTCTCCACCATCAGCGTGCTGCTCCGTCAGCATGTTCCACCGTCAGCGTGCTGCTCCGTCAGCGGTCTCCACCATCAGCGTGCTGCTCCCTCAGAGTGTTTCATCGTCAACGTGTTCCACCGTCAGCTTGAACCACCGTCAGCGTGTCCACCGTCAGCGTGCTCCACCGTCAGCGTACTCCACCGTCAGCGTGCTCCACCGTCAGCGTGCTCCACCGTCAACGTGCTCCACCGTCAGCGTGCTGCTCCGTCAGCATGCTCCATGTCAGCGTGCTGCACTGTCAGCGTGCTGCTCCGTCAGCGTACTCCACCAACAGGTTGTTCCACCGTCAGCATGTTCCACCGTCAGCGTGCTGCTCTGTCAGTGTGCGCCACTGTCTGCGTGATCCACCGTCAGCGTGCTGCTCCATCAGCGTGCTGCACAGTCAGCGTGCTCCACCGTCAGCGTGCACCACCGTCAGCATGCTGCACTGTCAGCATGCTCCACCGTCAGCGTGCTGCACCGTCAGCGTGCTGCTCCGTCAGTGTGTCCCACTGTGAGCATGTTCTACCGTCAGCGCGCTGCTCCGTCAGCGTGTTCCACCGTCAGCGTGCTCCACAGTCAGCGTGCTGCACCGTCAGCGTGCTGCTCCGTCAGCGTTCTCCACCGTCAGTGTTCTCCACCGTCAGAGTGCTGCTCCGTCAGCGTGCTCCACCGTCAGCGTGCTCCACCGTCAGCGTGCTCCACGGTCAGCATGCTCCACTGTCAACGTGCTGCTCCGTCAAAGTGTTCCACCATCAGCGTGCTGCTCCGTCAAAGTGCTCCACCGTCAGCCTTTTCCACCGTCTGCGTGCTGCTTCGTCAACGTGTTCCACCGTCAGCGTGCTTCTCCGTCAGCGTGCTCCACCGTCAGCGTGCTCCACCGTCAGTGTGCTCCACCGTCAGCGTGCTGCTCCGTCAACGTTGTCCACCATCAGCTTGCTGCACCGTCAGTGTGCTCCACCATCAATGTGCTCCACCGTCAGCGTGCTCCACCGTCAGTGTGCTCCACCGTCAGCGTACTGCACCGTCAGCGTACTGCACCTTCTGCGTGCTCGACCGTCAGCGTGCTCCACCGTCAACGTGCTGCACCGTCAGCGTGCTCCACCGTCAGCGTGCTGGTCCGTCAGCGTGTGGCTCCGTCAGTGTTTTCCACCGTCAGCATGCTCCACCGTCAGCGTGCTGCTCCATCAGCGTTTTCCACTGTCAGCGTGCTCCACCGTCAGCGTGCTCCACCATCAGGGTGCTGCTCCGTCAGCGTGTTCCACTGTCAGAGTGCTCCACCGTCAGCGTGCTCCACCGTCAGTGTGCTCCACCGTCAGAGTGCTCCACCGTCAGCGTGCTCCACCGTCAGCGTGCTCCACCATCAACGTGCTCCACCGTCAGCGTGCTCCACCGTCAACGTGCTCCACCATCAATGTGCTCCACCGTCAGCGTGCTCCACCGTCAGCGTGTTCCACTTTCAGCGTGCTCCACCGTCAGCGTGCTCCACTGCCAGCATGCTGCTCCGTCAGCGTGCTCCACCGTCAGCGTACTCCACCGTCAGCGTGCTGCTCCATCAGCGTGCTGCTCCGTCAGTGTGCTTCACCGTCAGCGTTCTCCACCGTCAGCGTACTCCACCGTCAGCGTGCTGCTCCGTCAGCATGCTCCACTGTCAGCGAGCTGCACTGTCAGCGTGCTGCTCCGTCAGCGTACTGCACCATCAGCGTACTGCACCTTCTGCGTGCTCGACCGTCAGCGTGCTCCACCGTCAACGTGCTGCACCGTCAGCGTGCTCCACCGTCAGCGTGCTGGTCCGTCAGCGTGTGGCTCCGTCAGTGTTTTCCACCGTCAGCATGCTCCACTGTCAGCGTGCTGCTCCATCAGCGTTTTCCACTGTCAGCGTGCTCCACCGTCAGCGTGCTCCACCATCAGGGTGCTGCTCCGTCAGCGTGTTCCACTGTCAGAGTGCTCCACCGTCAGCGTGCTCCACCGTCAGTGTGCTCCACCGTCAGAGTGCTCCACCGTCAGCGTGCTCCACCGTCAGCGTGCTCCACCATCAACGTGCTCCACCGTCAGCGTGCTCCACCGTCAACGTGCTCCACCATCAATGTGCTCCACCGTCAGCGTGCTCCACCGTCAGCGTGTTCCACTTTCAGCGTGCTCCACCGTCAGCGTGCTCCACTGCCAGCATGCTGCTCCGTCAGCGTGCTCCACCGTCAGCGTACTCCACCGTCAGCGTGCTGCTCCATCAGCGTGCTGCTCCGTCAGTGTGCTTCACCGTCAGCGTTCTCCACCGTCAGCGTACTCCACCGTCAGCGTGCTGCTCCGTCAGCATGCTCCACTGTCAGCGAGCTGCACTGTCAGCGTGCTGCTCCGTCAGCGTACTGCACCATCAGCGTACTGCACCTTCTGCGTGCTCGACCGTCAGCGTGCTCCACCGTCAACGTGCTGCACCGTCAGCGTGCTCCACCGTCAGCGTGCTGGTCTGTCAGCGTGTGGCTCCGTCAGTGTTTTCCACCGTCAGCATGCTCCACCGTCAGCGTGCTGCTCCATCAGCGTTTTCCACTGTCAGCGTGCTCCACCGTCAGCGTACTCCACCGTCAGCGTGCTGCTCCATCAGCGTGCTGCTCCGTCAGCGTGCTCCACCGTCAGCGTGCTCCACCATCAGCGTGCTCCACGGTCAGCATGCTCCACTGTCAACGTGCTGCTCCGTCAAAGTGTTCCACCATCAGCGTGCTGCTCCGTCAAAGTGCTCCACCGTCAGCGTTTTCCACCGTCAGCGTGCTTCTCCGTCAGCGTGCTCCACCGTCAGCGTGCTCCACCGTCAGTGTGCTCCACCGTCAGCGTGCTGCTCCGTCAACGTTGTCCACCGTCAGCTTGCTGCACCGTCAGTGTGCTCCACCATCAATGTGCTCCACCGTCAGCGTGCTCCACCATCAGCGTACTTCTCCGTCAGTGTGCTCCACCGTCAGCGTGCTCCACCGTCAGTGTGCTCCACCGTCAGCGTACTGCACCGTCAGCGTACTGCACCTTCTGCGTGCTCGACCGTCAGCGTGCTCCACCGTCAGCGTGCTGCACCGTCAGCGTGCTGGTCCGTCAGCGTGTTCTACCGTCAGTGTGCTCCACCGACAGCGTGCTCCACTGTCAGCGTACTGCAGCTTCAACGTGCTCGACCGTCAGCGTGCTGCTCCGTCAGCGTGCTCCACCGTCAGCGTGCTGCTCCATCAGCATGCGGCTCCGTCAGTGCTTTCCACCGTCAGCATGCTCCACCGTCAGCGTGCTGCTCCGTCAGCGTTTTCCACCGTCAGCGTGCTCCACCGTCAGCGTATTTCCACTGTCAGCGTGCTGGTCCGTCAGCATGCTCCACCGTCGGCGTGCTCCACCGTCAGTGTGCTGCTCCATCAGCGTGCTGCTCCGTCAGCGTGCCGCTCCGTCAGTGTGCTCCATCGTTAGTGTGCTTCACCATCAGTGTGCTACACCGTCAGCGTGCAGCTCCGTCAACGTGCTCCACCGTCAACGTTCTCCACCGTCAGCGTGCTGCTCCGTCAATATGCTCTACCGTCAGAGTGCTCCACCGTCAGCGTGCTGCACTGTCAGCGTGCTCCACCGTCAGCGTGCACCACCATCAGCGTGCTGCTCTGTCAGCATTTTCCACTGTCAGCGTGCTCCACCGTCAGCATGCTGCTCCGTCAGCGTGCTCCACCGTCAGCGTGCTCCACCGTCAGCGTGCACCACCGTCAGCGTGCTGCTCCGTCAGCGTGCTCCACCGTCAGTGTGCTCAACCCCCAGCGTGCTCCACCGTCAGCGTGCTCCACCGTTAGCATGCTGCTCCATCACCGTGCTCCACCGTCAGCGTGCTGATCCGTCAGCGTTCTCCACCATCAGCGTGCTGCTCCGTCAGCATGTTCCACCGTCAGCGTGCTGCTCCGTCAGCGGTCTCCACCATCAGCGTGCTGCTCCCTCAGAGTGTTTCATCGTCAACGTGTTCCACCGTCAGCTTGAACCACCGTCAGCGTGTCCACCGTCAGCGTGCTCCACCGTCAGCGTACTCCACCGTCAGCGTGCTCCACCGTCAGCGTGCTCCACCGTCAACGTGCTCCACCGTCAGCGTGCTGCTCCGTCAGCATGCTCCATGTCAGCGTGCTGCACTGTCAGCGTGCTGCTCCGTCAGCGTACTCCACCAACAGGTTGTTCCACCGTCAGCATGTTCCACCGTCAGCGTGCTGCTCTGTCAGTGTGCGCCACTGTCTGCGTGATCCACCGTCAGCGTGCTGCTCCATCAGCGTGCTGCACAGTCAGCGTGCTCCACCGTCAGCGTGCACCACCGTCAGCATGCTGCACTGTCAGCATGCTCCACCGTCAGCGTGCTGCACCGTCAGCGTGCTGCTCCGTCAGTGTGTCCCACTGTGAGCATGTTCTACCGTCAGCGCGCTGCTCCGTCAGCGTGTTCCACCGTCAGCGTGCTCCACAGTCAGCGTGCTGCACCGTCAGCGTGCTGCTCCGTCAGCGTTCTCCACCGTCAGTGTTCTCCACCGTCAGAGTGCTGCTCCGTCAGCGTGCTCCACCGTCAGCGTGCTCCACCGTCAGCGTGCTCCACGGTCAGCATGCTCCACTGTCAACGTGCTGCTCCGTCAAAGTGTTCCACCATCAGCGTGCTGCTCCGTCAAAGTGCTCCACCGTCAGCCTTTTCCACCGTCTGCGTGCTGCTTCGTCAACGTGTTCCACCGTCAGCGTGCTTCTCCGTCAGCGTGCTCCACCGTCAGCGTGCTCCACCGTCAGTGTGCTCCACCGTCAGCGTGCTGCTCCGTCAACGTTGTCCACCGTCAGCTTGCTGCACCGTCAGTGTGCTCCACCATCAATGTGCTCCACCGTCAGCGTGCTCCACCGTCAGTGTGCTCCACCGTCAGCGTACTGCACCGTCAGCGTACTGCACCTTCTGCGTGCTCGACCGTCAGCGTGCTCCACCGTCAACGTGCTGCACCGTCAGCGTGCTCCACCGTCAGCGTGCTGGTCCGTCAGCGTGTGGCTCCGTCAGTGTTTTCCACCGTCAGCATGCTCCACCGTCAGCGTGCTGCTCCATCAGCGTTTTCCACTGTCAGCGTGCTCCACCGTCAGCGTGCTCCACCATCAGGGTGCTGCTCCGTCAGCGTGTTCCACTGTCAGAGTGCTCCACCGTCAGCGTGCTCCACCGTCAGTGTGCTCCACCGTCAGAGTGCTCCACCGTCAGCGTGCTCCACCGTCAGCGTGCTCCACCATCAACGTGCTCCACCGTCAGCGTGCTCCACCGTCAACGTGCTCCACCATCAATGTGCTCCACCGTCAGCGTGCTCCACCGTCAGCGTGTTCCACTTTCAGCGTGCTCCACCGTCAGCGTGCTCCACTGCCAGCATGCTGCTCCGTCAGCGTGCTCCACCGTCAGCGTACTCCACCGTCAGCGTGCTGCTCCATCAGCGTGCTGCTCCGTCAGTGTGCTTCACCGTCAGCGTTCTCCACCGTCAGCGTACTCCACCGTCAGCGTGCTGCTCCGTCAGCATGCTCCACTGTCAGCGAGCTGCACTGTCAGCGTGCTGCTCCGTCAGCGTACTGCACCATCAGCGTACTGCACCTTCTGCGTGCTCGACCGTCAGCGTGCTCCACCGTCAACGTGCTGCACCGTCAGCGTGCTCCACCGTCAGCGTGCTGGTCCGTCAGCGTGTGGCTCCGTCAGTGTTTTCCACCGTCAGCATGCTCCACTGTCAGCGTGCTGCTCCATCAGCGTTTTCCACTGTCAGCGTGCTCCACCGTCAGCGTGCTCCACCATCAGGGTGCTGCTCCGTCAGCGTGTTCCACTGTCAGAGTGCTCCACCGTCAGCGTGCTCCACCGTCAGTGTGCTCCACCGTCAGAGTGCTCCACCGTCAGCGTGCTCCACCGTCAGCGTGCTCCACCATCAACGTGCTCCACCGTCAGCGTGCTCCACCGTCAACGTGCTCCACCATCAATGTGCTCCACCGTCAGCGTGCTCCACCGTCAGCGTGTTCCACTTTCAGCGTGCTCCACCGTCAGCGTGCTCCACTGCCAGCATGCTGCTCCGTCAGCGTGCTCCACCGTCAGCGTACTCCACCGTCAGCGTGCTGCTCCATCAGCGTGCTGCTCCGTCAGTGTGCTTCACCGTCAGCGTTCTCCACCGTCAGCGTACTCCACCGTCAGCGTGCTGCTCCGTCAGCATGCTCCACTGTCAGCGAGCTGCACTGTCAGCGTGCTGCTCCGTCAGCGTACTGCACCATCAGCGTACTGCACCTTCTGCGTGCTCGACCGTCAGCGTGCTCCACCGTCAACGTGCTGCACCGTCAGCGTGCTCCACCGTCAGCGTGCTGGTCTGTCAGCGTGTGGCTCCGTCAGTGTTTTCCACCGTCAGCATGCTCCACCGTCAGCGTGCTGCTCCATCAGCGTTTTCCACTGTCAGCGTGCTCCACCGTCAGCGTACTCCACCGTCAGCGTGCTGCTCCATCAGCGTGCTGCTCCGTCAGCGTGCTCCACCGTCAGCGTGCTCCACCATCAGCGTGCTCCACGGTCAGCATGCTCCACTGTCAACGTGCTGCTCCGTCAAAGTGTTCCACCATCAGCGTGCTGCTCCGTCAAAGTGCTCCACCGTCAGCGTTTTCCACCGTCAGCGTGCTTCTCCGTCAGCGTGCTCCACCGTCAGCGTGCTCCACCGTCAGTGTGCTCCACCGTCAGCGTGCTGCTCCGTCAACGTTGTCCACCGTCAGCTTGCTGCACCGTCAGTGTGCTCCACCATCAATGTGCTCCACCGTCAGCGTGCTCCACCATCAGCGTACTTCTCCGTCAGTGTGCTCCACCGTCAGCGTGCTCCACCGTCAGTGTGCTCCACCGTCAGCGTACTGCACCGTCAGCGTACTGCACCTTCTGCGTGCTCGACCGTCAGCGTGCTCCACCGTCAGCGTGCTGCACCGTCAGCGTGCTGGTCCGTCAGCGTGTTCTACCGTCAGTGTGCTCCACCGACAGCGTGCTCCACTGTCAGCGTACTGCAGCTTCAACGTGCTCGACCGTCAGCGTGCTGCTCCGTCAGCGTGCTCCACCGTCAGCGTGCTGCTCCATCAGCATGCGGCTCCGTCAGTGCTTTCCACCGTCAGCATGCTCCACCGTCAGCGTGCTGCTCCGTCAGCGTTTTCCACCGTCAGCGTGCTCCACCGTCAGCGTATTTCCACTGTCAGCGTGCTGGTCCGTCAGCATGCTCCACCGTCGGCGTGCTCCACCGTCAGTGTGCTGCTCCATCAGCGTGCTGCTCCGTCAGCGTGCCGCTCCGTCAGTGTGCTCCATCGTTAGTGTGCTTCACCATCAGTGTGCTACACCGTCAGCGTGCAGCTCCGTCAACGTGCTCCACCGTCAACGTTCTCCACCGTCAGCGTGCTGCTCCGTCAATATGCTCTACCGTCAGAGTGCTCCACCGTCAGCGTGCTGCACTGTCAGCGTGCTCCACCGTCAGCGTGCACCACCATCAGCGTGCTGCTCTGTCAGCATTTTCCACTGTCAGCGTGCTCCACCGTCAGCATGCTGCTCCGTCAGCGTGCTCCACCGTCAGCGTGCTCCACCGTCAGCGTGCACCACCGTCAGCGTGCTGCTCCGTCAGCGTGCTCCACCGTCAGTGTGCTCAACCCCCAGCGTGCTCCACCGTCAGCGTGCTCCACCGTTAGCATGCTGCTCCATCACCGTGCTCCACCGTCAGCGTGCTGATCCGTCAGCGTTCTCCACCATCAGCGTGCTGCTCCGTCAGCATGTTCCACCGTCAGCGTGCTGCTCCGTCAGCGGTCTCCACCATCAGCGTGCTGCTCCCTCAGAGTGTTTCATCGTCAACGTGTTCCACCGTCAGCTTGAACCACCGTCAGCGTGTCCACCGTCAGCGTGCTCCACCGTCAGCGTACTCCACCGTCAGCGTGCTCCACCGTCAGCGTGCTCCACCGTCAACGTGCTCCACCGTCAGCGTGCTGCTCCGTCAGCATGCTCCATGTCAGCGTGCTGCACTGTCAGCGTGCTGCTCCGTCAGCGTACTCCACCAACAGGTTGTTCCACCGTCAGCATGTTCCACCGTCAGCGTGCTGCTCTGTCAGTGTGCGCCACTGTCTGCGTGATCCACCGTCAGCGTGCTGCTCCATCAGCGTGCTGCACAGTCAGCGTGCTCCACCGTCAGCGTGCACCACCGTCAGCATGCTGCACTGTCAGCATGCTCCACCGTCAGCGTGCTGCACCGTCAGCGTGCTGCTCCGTCAGTGTGTCCCACTGTGAGCATGTTCTACCGTCAGCGCGCTGCTCCGTCAGCGTGTTCCACCGTCAGCGTGCTCCACAGTCAGCGTGCTGCACCGTCAGCGTGCTGCTCCGTCAGCGTTCTCCACCGTCAGTGTTCTCCACCGTCAGAGTGCTGCTCCGTCAGCGTGCTCCACCGTCAGCGTGCTCCACCGTCAGCGTGCTCCACGGTCAGCATGCTCCACTGTCAACGTGCTGCTCCGTCAAAGTGTTCCACCATCAGCGTGCTGCTCCGTCAAAGTGCTCCACCGTCAGCCTTTTCCACCGTCTGCGTGCTGCTTCGTCAACGTGTTCCACCGTCAGCGTGCTTCTCCGTCAGCGTGCTCCACCGTCAGCGTGCTCCACCGTCAGTGTGCTCCACCGTCAGCGTGCTGCTCCGTCAACGTTGTCCACCGTCAGCTTGCTGCACCGTCAGTGTGCTCCACCATCAATGTGCTCCACCGTCAGCGTGCTCCACCGTCAGTGTGCTCCACCGTCAGCGTACTGCACCGTCAGCGTACTGCACCTTCTGCGTGCTCGACCGTCAGCGTGCTCCACCGTCAACGTGCTGCACCGTCAGCGTGCTCCACCGTCAGCGTGCTGGTCCGTCAGCGTGTGGCTCCGTCAGTGTTTTCCACCGTCAGCATGCTCCACCGTCAGCGTGCTGCTCCATCAGCGTTTTCCACTGTCAGCGTGCTCCACCGTCAGCGTGCTCCACCATCAGGGTGCTGCTCCGTCAGCGTGTTCCACTGTCAGAGTGCTCCACCGTCAGCGTGCTCCACCGTCAGTGTGCTCCACCGTCAGAGTGCTCCACCGTCAGCGTGCTCCACCGTCAGCGTGCTCCACCATCAACGTGCTCCACCGTCAGCGTGCTCCACCGTCAACGTGCTCCACCATCAATGTGCTCCACCGTCAGCGTGCTCCACCGTCAGCGTGTTCCACTTTCAGCGTGCTCCACCGTCAGCGTGCTCCACTGCCAGCATGCTGCTCCGTCAGCGTGCTCCACCGTCAGCGTACTCCACCGTCAGCGTGCTGCTCCATCAGCGTGCTGCTCCGTCAGTGTGCTTCACCGTCAGCGTTCTCCACCGTCAGCGTACTCCACCGTCAGCGTGCTGCTCCGTCAGCATGCTCCACTGTCAGCGAGCTGCACTGTCAGCGTGCTGCTCCGTCAGCGTACTGCACCATCAGCGTACTGCACCTTCTGCGTGCTCGACCGTCAGCGTGCTCCACCGTCAACGTGCTGCACCGTCAGCGTGCTCCACCGTCAGCGTGCTGGTCCGTCAGCGTGTGGCTCCGTCAGTGTTTTCCACCGTCAGCATGCTCCACTGTCAGCGTGCTGCTCCATCAGCGTTTTCCACTGTCAGCGTGCTCCACCGTCAGCGTGCTCCACCATCAGGGTGCTGCTCCGTCAGCGTGTTCCACTGTCAGAGTGCTCCACCGTCAGCGTGCTCCACCGTCAGTGTGCTCCACCGTCAGAGTGCTCCACCGTCAGCGTGCTCCACCGTCAGCGTGCTCCACCATCAACGTGCTCCACCGTCAGCGTGCTCCACCGTCAACGTGCTCCACCATCAATGTGCTCCACCGTCAGCGTGCTCCACCGTCAGCGTGTTCCACTTTCAGCGTGCTCCACCGTCAGCGTGCTCCACTGCCAGCATGCTGCTCCGTCAGCGTGCTCCACCGTCAGCGTACTCCACCGTCAGCGTGCTGCTCCATCAGCGTGCTGCTCCGTCAGTGTGCTTCACCGTCAGCGTTCTCCACCGTCAGCGTACTCCACCGTCAGCGTGCTGCTCCGTCAGCATGCTCCACTGTCAGCGAGCTGCACTGTCAGCGTGCTGCTCCGTCAGCGTACTGCACCATCAGCGTACTGCACCTTCTGCGTGCTCGACCGTCAGCGTGCTCCACCGTCAACGTGCTGCACCGTCAGCGTGCTCCACCGTCAGCGTGCTGGTCTGTCAGCGTGTGGCTCCGTCAGTGTTTTCCACCGTCAGCATGCTCCACCGTCAGCGTGCTGCTCCATCAGCGTTTTCCACTGTCAGCGTGCTCCACCGTCAGCGTACTCCACCGTCAGCGTGCTGCTCCATCAGCGTGCTGCTCCGTCAGTGTGCTCCACCGTCAGCGTGCTGCTCCGTCAACGTGCTCCACCATCAGCGTGCTCCACCGTCAGCGTGCTGCTCCGTCAATGTGCTCTACCATCAGAATGCTCTGCCGTCAGTGTGCTGCACTGTCAGCGTGCTCCACCGTCAGCGTGCTGCTCCGTCAATGTGCTGCTCTGTCAGCGTGCTATTCCGTCAGCGTACTCCACCGTCAGCATGCTCCACCGTCAGCATGCTGCTCCGTCAGCGTTTTCCACCGTCAGCGTGCTCCACCATCAGCGTGATGGTCCGTCAGCGTTTTCCACCGTCAGTGTGCTCCACCGTCAGCGTGCTCCACTGTCAGCGTGCTGGTCCATCAGCGTGCTGCTCCGTCAGTGTGCTCCACCGTCAGCGTGCTGCACCATCAGCGTGCTGCTCCGTCAGCGTGCTGCTCCGTCAGTGCGCTCCATCGTCAGCGTGGTCCACCATCAGTGTGCTCCACCGTCAGCGTGCTCCACTATTGGCGCGCTCCACCATCAGCATGCTTCTCCGTCAACATTCTCCACCGTCAGCATGCTCCACCGTCAGCGTGCTTCTCCGACAACGTGCTCCACCATCAGCGTGCTGCTCCGTCAACGTGCTGCACTGTCAGCGTGCTCCACCGTCAGCGTGCTCCACCGTCAGCATGCTGCTCTGTCAGCGTTTTCCACTGTCAGCGTGCTGCTCCGTCAACGTGCTGCACTGTCAGCGTGCTGCTCCGTCAGCGTGCTCCACCGTCAGTGTGCTCCACCGTCAGCTTTCTCCACCGTCAGTGTGCTGCTCCGTCAACGTGCTCCACCGTCAGCGTGCTCCAACATCAGCTTTTTGCACTGTCAGCGTGCTCCACCGTCAGCGTGCTCCACTGTCAGCGTGCTGCACCGTCAGTTTGCTGCTCCATCAACGTTGTCCACCGTCAGCGTGCTGCACCGTCAGCGTGCTCCAGCGTCAGCGTATTGCACCTTCAGCGTGTTCGACCGTCAGCGTGCTCCACCGTCAGCGTGCTGCACTGTCAGCGTGCTCGACAGTCAGCGTGCTGCTCCGTCAGCATGCTCCACCGTCAGCGTGCTCCACCATCAGCGTGCTGATCCGTCAGCGTTCTCCACCATCAGTGTGCTCCACCGTCAGAGTGCTGCTCCGTCAGCGTGCTCCACCGTCAGCGTGCTCCACAGTCAGCGTGCTCCACCGTCAGCGTGCTCCACCATCAGCGTGCTGCTCGGTCAGCATGCTCCACCGTCAGCATGCTCCACTGTCAGCGTGCTGCTCCATCAAAGTGTTCCACCGTCAGCATGCTGCTCCGTCAGCGTTCTCCACCGTCAGTGTGCTCCACCGTCAGAGTGCTGCTCTGTCAGCGTGCTCCACCGTCAGCGTGCTCCACAGTCTGCGTGCTCCACCGTCAGCGTGCTCCACCATCAGCGTGCTGCTCGGTCAGTGTGCTCCACCGTCAGCATGCTCCACTGTCAGCGTGCTGCTCCATCAAAGTGTTCCACCGTCAGCGTGCTGCTCCGTCAAATTTCTCCACCGTCAGCGTTTTCCACCGTCAGCGTGCTGCTCCGTCAACGTGCTCCACCGTCAGCGTGCTTCTCCGTCAGCGTGCTCCACCGTTAGTGTGCTCCATCGTCAGCGTGCTCCACCGTCAACGTTGTCCACCGTCAGCGTGCTCCACCGTCAACGTGCTGTACCGTCAGGGTGCTCCACCGTCAGCGTGTTCCACCGTCAGAGTGCTCCACCGTCAGCGTGCTGATCCGTCAACGTGCTCCACCGTCAACGTGCTCCACCGTCAGCGTGCTCCACCGTCAGCATGCTGCTCCGTCAGCGTGTTCCACCGTCAGCGTGCTTCTCCGTCAGCGTGCTCCACCGTCAGCGTGCTCCACCGTCAGCGTGCTGCTCTGTCAGCGTGCTCCACCTTCAGTGTGCTCCACCGTCAGCGTGCTGCTCCGTCAGCGTGTTCCACCGTCAGAGTGCTCCACCGTCAGCGTGCTGCTCCGTCAGCGTTTTCCACCGTCAGCGTGCTGCTCCGTCAATGTGCTGCTCTGTCAGCGTGCTACTCCGTCAGCGTGCTCCACCGTCAGCATGCTCCACCGTCAGCATGCTGCTCCGTCAGCGTTTTCCACAGTCAGCGTGCTCCACCATCAGCGTGCTGGTCCGTCAGCGTTTTCCACCGTCAGTGTGCTCCACCGTCGGCGTGCTCCACCGTCAGCGTACTGCACCTTCTGCGTGCTCGACCGTCAGCGTGCTCCACCGTCAGCGTACTGCACCGTCAGCGTTTTCGACCGTCTGTGTGCTTCTCCGTCTGCGTGCTCCATCGTTAGCGTGCTGCTCTGTCAGCGTGCGGCTCCGTCATTGTTTTCCACCGTCAGCGTGCTGCTCCATCAGCGTGCTGCTCCGTCAGCATGCTCCACCGTCAGCGTGCTCCACCATCAGCGTGATGGTCCGTCAGCGTTTTCCACCGTCAGTGTGCTCCACCGTCAGCGTGCTCCACTGTCAGCGTGCTGGTCCATCAGCGTGCTGCTCCGTCAGTGTGCTCCACCGTCAGCGTGCTGCTCCATCAGCGTGCTGCTCCGTCAGCGTGCTGCTCCGTCAGTATGCTCCATCGTCAGCGTGGTCCACCATCAGTGTGCTCCACCGTCAGCGTGCTCCACTATTGGCGCGCTCCACCGTCAGCATGCTTCTCTGTCAACATTCTCCACCGTCAGCATGCTCCACCATCAGCGTGCTTCTCCGACAATGTGCTCCACCATCAGCGTGCTGCTCCGTCAGCGTGCTGCTCCGTCAGCATGCTCCACCGTCAGCGTGCTCCACCGTCAGCGTGCTGCTCCATCAGCGTGCTCCACCATCAGTGTGTTCCACCGTCAGCGTGTTCCACCATCAGCGTGCTGCTCCGTCAGCGTGCTGCACTGTCAGTGTGCTCCACCGTCAGTGTGCTGCACCGTCAGCGTGCTGCACTGTTAGCGTGCTCCACCGTCAGCATACTCCACCGTCAGTGTGCTGCTCCGTCAGCGTGCTGTTCCGTCAGCGTGCTCCACCATCAGCGTGTTCCACCGTCAGCGTTTTCCACCGTCAGTATTCTGCTCCATCAGCGTGTCCCACTGTCAGCGTGTTCCACCGTCAGCATGCTGCTCCGTCAGCGTGTTCCACCGTCAGCGTGCTTCTCCGTCAGCGTGCTCCACCGTCAGCGTGCTCCACCGTCAGCGTGCTGCTCCGTCAGCGTGCTCCACCTTCAGCGTGCTCCACCATCAGCGTGCTGCTCCGTCAGCGTGCTGCACCGTCAGCGTGTTCCACTGTCAGCGTTCTCCACCGTCAGCGTGCTCCACCGTCAGCGTGCTCCACCGTCAACGTGCTCCACCGTCAGCATGCTGCTCCGTCAACGTTGTCCACCGTCAGCGTGCTGCACCGTCAGTGTGCTCCACCATCAATGTGCTCCACCGTCAGCGTGCTCCACCGTCAGCATGTTCCACTTTCAGCGTGCTCCACCGTCAGCGTGCTCCACTGACAGCGTGCTGCTTCGTCAGCATGCTCCACCGTCAGCATGCTCCACCGTCAGCATGCTGCTCCGTCAGCGTTTTCCACCATCAGCGTGCTCCACCATAAGCGTGCTGGTCCGTCAGCGTTTTCCACTGTCAGCGTGCTGCTCCATCAGCGTGCTGCTCCGTCAGCATGCTCCACCGTCAGCGTGCTCCACCATCAGCGTGATGGTCCGTCAGCGTTTTCCACCGTCAGTGTGCTCCACCGTCAGCGTGCTCCACTGTCAGCGTGCTGGTCCGTCAGCGTGCTGCTCCGTCAGCGTGCTCCACCGTCAGCGTGCTGCTCCATCAGCGTGCTGCTCCGTCAGCATGCTGCTCCGTCAGTGTGCTCCATCGTCAGCGTGGTCCACCATCAGTGTGCTCCACCGTCAGTGTGCTCCAGTATTGGCGCGCTCCACCGTCAGCATGCTTCTCCGTCAACATTCTCCACCGTCAGCATGCTCCACCGTCAGCGTGCTTCTCCGACAATGTGCTCCACCATCAGGGTGCTGCTCCGTCAACGTGCTGCACTGTCAGCGTGCTCCACCGTCAGCGTGCTCCACCGTCAGCGTGCTGCTCTGTCAGCGTTTTCCACTGTCAGCGTGCTGCTCCGTCAACGTGCTGCACTGTCAGCGTGCTGCTCCGTCAGCGTGCTCCACCGTCAGTGTGCTCCACCGTCAGCTTTCTCCACCGTCAGCGTGCTGCTCCGTCAACGTGCTCCACCGTCAGCGTGCTCCAACATCAGCGTTTTCCCCTGTCAGCGTGCTCCACCGTCAGCGTGCTCCACTGTCAGCGTGCTGCTCCGTCAGGATGCTCCACCGTCAGCGTGCTCCACCATCAGCGTGCTGATCCGTCAGCGTTCTCCACCGTCAGTGTGCTCCACCGTCAGAGTGCTGCTCCGTCAGCGTGCTCCACTGTCAGCATGCTCCACAGTCAGCGTGCTCCACCGTCAGCATGCTCCACCGTCAGCATGCTCCACTGTCAGCATGCTGCTCCATCAAAGTGTTCCACCGTCAGCGTGCTGCTCCGTCAGCGTTCTCCACCGTCAGTGTGCTCCACCCTCAGAGTGCTGCTCCGTCAGCGTGCTCCACTGTCAGCGTGCTCCACAGTCTGCGTGCTCCACCGTCAGCGTGCTCCACCATCAGCGTGCTGCTCGGTTAGCGTGCTCCACGGTCAGCATGCTCCACTGTCAGCGTGCTGCTCCATCAAAGTGTTCCACCGTCAGCGTGCTGCTCCGTCAAAGTGCTCCACCGTCAGCATTTTCCACCGTCAGCGTGCTGCTCCGTCAACGTGCTCCACCGTCAGCGTGCTTCTCCGTCAGCGTGCTCCACCGTCAGTGTGCTCTACCATCAATGTGCTCCACCGTCAGCGTGCTCAACTGCCAGCGTGCTGCTTCGTCAGCGTGCTCCACTGTCAGCGTGCTCCACCATCATCGTGCTGCTCTGTCAACGTGCTCCACCGTCAGCGTGCTGCTCCGTCAGCATGCTGTTCCGTCAGCGTGCTCAACCATCAGCGTTTTCCACCGTCAGCGTTTTCCACCGTCAGTGTTCTGCTCCGTCAGCATGTCCCACTGTCAGCGTGTTCCACCGTCAGCATGCTGCTCCGTCACCGTGTTCCACCGTCAGCATCCTCCACCTTCAGTGTGCTCCACCGTCAGCGTGCTGCTCCGTCAGCGTGTTCCACCATCAGAGTGCTCCACCGTCAGCGTGCTCCACCGTCAACGTGCTCCACCGTCAGCGTGCTCCACCGTCAGCATGCTGCTCTGTCAACGTTGTCCACCGTCAGCGTGCTGCACCGTCAGTGTGCTCCACCGTCAATGTGCTCCACCATCAGCGTACTTCTCCCTCAGTGTGCTCCACCCTCAGCGTGTTCCACCGTCAGCGTGCTCCACCGTCAGCGTGCTGCACCGGCTGTGTTCTGCTCCATCAGCGTGCTTCACCGTCAGCGTGCTCCACCATCAGCGTCCTCCACTGTCAGCGTGTTCCACCGTCAGAGTGCTGCTCCGTCAACTCGCTCCACCGTCAGTGTGCTCCACCATCAACGTGCTCCACTGTAAGCGTGCTGCTCCGACAACGTGCTGCACCGTCAGCGTGTTCCACCGTCAGTGTGCTCCAACGTCAGCATGCTCCACCGTCAGCGTGCTCCACCCTCAGCGTGCTGCTCCGTCAACGTGCTGCACCGTCAGCATGTTCCACTGTCAGCGTGCTCCACCGTCAGCGTGCTCCACCGTCAGAGTGCTGCTTCGTCAACCTGCTTCACCGTCAGCGTGTTCCACCGTCAGCGTGCTGATCCTTCAGCATGCTCCACCGTCAGCGTGCTCCACCGTCAGCGTGCTGCTCCGTCAGCGTGCTGCTCCGTCAGTGTGCTCCATCGTCAGCATGCTGCTCCGTCAGTGTGCTGCTCCGTCAGCGTGCTGCTCCGTCAGTGTGCTCCATCGTCAGCGTGCTGCTCCGTCAGTGTGCTCCGTCGTCAGCGTGCTCCACCATCAGTGTGCTCCACCGTCAGCGTGCTCCACTGTTGGCGTGCTCCACCGTCAGCGTGCTGCTCCGTCAGCGTTCTCCACCGTCAGCGTACTCCACCGTCAGCATGTTCCATCGTCAGCTTGCTGCTCCGTCAACGTACTCCACCGACAGCATGCTTCTCCGTCAACATTCTCCACCGTCAGCATGCTCCACCGTCAGCGTGCTTCTCCGACAACGTGCTCCACTGTCAGCGTGCAGCTCCGTCAACGTGCTCCACCGTCAGCGTGCAACACCGTCAGCGTGCTGCTCCGTCAATGTGCTCTACCGTCAGCGTGCTCCACCATCAGCGTGCTGCACTGTCAGCGTGCTCCACCGTCAGCGTGCTGCTCCGTCAGCGTGCTCCACCTTCAGCGTGCTCCACCGTCAGCGTGCTGCTCCGTCAGCGTGTTCCACCGTCAGAGTGCTCCACCGTCAGCGTGCAGATCCGTCAACTTGCTCCACTGTCAATGTGCTCCACCGTCAGCGTGCTCCACCATCAATGTGCTCCACCATCAGCGTGCTCCACCTTCAGCGTGCTGCTCTGTCAACGTTGTCCACCGTCAGCGTGCTGCACCGTCAGTGTGCTCCACCGTCAATGTGCTCCACCATCAGCATACCTCTCCGTCAGTGTGCTCCACCCTCAGCGTGTTCCACCGTCAGCGTGCTCCACCGTCAGCGTGCTGCACCGGCTGCGTTCTGCTCCGTCAGCGTGCTCCACCTTTAGGGTGCTTCACCATCAGCGTGCTGCTCCGTCGGTGTGTCCCACTGTCAGCGTGTTCCACCGTCAGAGTGCTGCTCCGTCAACTCGCTCCACCGTCAGTGTGCTCCACCATCAATGTGCTCCACTGTAAGCGTGCTGCTGCGACAACGTGCTGCACCGTCAACGTGCTCCACCATCAGCGTGCTCCACCGTCAGCGTGCTGCTCTGTCAACGTTGTCCACCGTCAGCGTGCTGCACCGTCAGTGTGCTCCACCGTCAATGTGCTCCACCATCAGCGTACTTCTCCGTCAGTGTGCTCCACCCTCAGCGTGTTCCACCGTCAGCATGCTCCACCATCAGCGTGCTGCACCGGCTGCGTTCTGCTCCGTCAGCGTGCTCCACCGTCAGCGTGCTCCACCATCAGCGTCCTCCACTGTCAGCGTGCTCCACCGTCAGCGTGTTCCACCGTCAGCGTGCTGCTCCGTCAGCATGCTGCACCGACAGCGTGTTCCACCGTCAGCGTGCTCCACTGTCAGCGTGCTGCACCGTCAGCAAGCTCCACCGCCAGCGTGCTCCACCACCAGTGTGCTCCACCGTTAGCGTGCTGCTCCGTCACCGTGCTCCACCTTCAGCGTGCTGGTCCGTCAGCGTTCTCCGCCGTCAGCGTGCTGCACTGTTAGCTTGCTCCACCGTCAGCGTGCTGCACCGTCAGCGTGCTGCTCTGTCGGTGTGTCCCACTGTCAGCGAGTTCCACCGTCGGAGTGCTGCTCCGTCAACTCGCTCCACCGTCAGTGTGCTCCACGATCAACGTGCTCCACTGTAAGCGTGCTGCTGCGACAACGTGCTGCACCGTCAGCGTGTTCCACTGTCAGCGTGTTCCAACGTCAGCCTGCTCCACCTTCAGCGTGCTCCACCCTCAGCGTGCTGCTCCGTCAACGTGCTGCACCGTCAGCGTGCTCCACTGTCAGCGTTCTCCACCGTCAGCGTGCTCCACCGTCAGCGTGCTCCACCGTCAACGTGCTCCACCATCAGCGTGCTCCACCGTCAGCATGCTGCTCCGTCAACGTTGTCCACCGTCAGCGTGCTGCACCGTCAGTGTGCTCCACCATCAATGTGCTCCACCGTCAGCGTGCTCCACCGTCAGCATGTTCCACTTTCAGCGTGCTCCACCGTCAGCGTGCTCCACTGCCAGCGTGCTGCTTCGTCAGCGTGCTCCACTGTCAGCGTACTCCACCGTCAGCGTGCTGCTCCATCAGCGTGCTGGACCGTCAGCGTGCTCCACCATCAGCGTGCTGCTCTGTCAACGTGCTCCACCGTCAGCGTGCTGCTCCGTCAGCGTGCTGTTCCGTCAGCGTGCTCCACCATCAGCGTGTACCACCGTCAGCGTTTTCCACCGTCAGTGTTCTGCTCCGTCAGCGTGTCCCACTGTCAGCGTGTTCCACCATCAGCATGCTGCTCCGTCAGCGTGTTCCACCGTCAGCGTGCTGCTCCGTCAGCGTGCTCCACCTTCAGTGTGCTCCACCGTCAGCGTGCTGCTCCGTCAGCGTGTTCCACCATCAGAGTGCTCCACCGTCAGCGTGCTCCACCGTCAACGTGCTCCACCGTCAGCGTGCTCCACCGTCAGCGTGCTGCTCTGTCAACGTTGTCCACCGTCAGCGTGCTGCACCGTCATTGTGCTCCACCGTCAATGTGCTCCACCATCAGCGTACTTCTCCCTCAGTGTGCTCCACCCTCAGCGTGTTCCACCGTCAGCGTGCTCCACCGTCAGCGTGCTGCACCAGCTGCGTTCTGCTCCATCAGCGTGCTCCACCGTCAGCGTGCTCCACCATCAGCGTCCTCCACTGTCAGCGTGTTCCACCGTCAGAGTGCTGCTCCGTCAACTCGCTCCACCGTCAGTGTGGTCCACCATCAACATGCTCCACTGTAAGCGTGCTGCTCCGACAACGTGCTGCACCGTCAGCGTGTTCCACCGTCAGTGTGTTCCAATGTCAACGTGCTGCACCGTCAGCGTGTTCCACTGTCAGCGTGCTCCACCGTCAGCGTGCTCCACCGTCAGAGTGCTGCTTCGTCAACCTGCTGCACCGTCAGCGTGCTCCACCGTCAGCGTGCACCATCGTCAGTGTGCTGCACATTCAGCGTGCTCCACCGTCAGGGTGCTCCAACGTGAGCATGCTGCACTGTCAGCGTGCTCCACCGTCAGCGTGCTGCACCGTCAGCGTGCTGCTCCGTCAGTGTGTCGCACTGTCAGCGTGTTCCACCGTCAGCGTGCTGCTCCGTCAGCGTCCTCCACCGTCAGCATGCTGCTCCGTCAGCGTGCTCCACCGTCAGCATGCTGCTCCGTCAGCGTGTGGCTCCGTCAGCATTTTCCACTGTCAGCATGCTCCACCGTCAGCGTGCTGCTCCGTCAGCGTTTTCCACCATCGGCGTGCTGCTCCGTCAACGTGCTCCACCGTCAGCGTGCTCCACGGTCAGCATGCTCCACCGTCAGCGTGCTGCTCCGTCAGCGTGCTCCACCATCAGCGTGCTCCACCGTCAGCGTACTGCACCTTCTGCGTGCTCGACCGTCAGCGTGCTCCACCGTCAGCGTACTGCACCGTCAACGTTCTCGACCGTCAGTGTGCTTCTCCGTCTGCGTGCTCCACCGTCAGCGTGCTGCTCCGTCAGCGTGCGGCTCCGTCATTGTTTTCCACCATCAGCGTGCTCCACCGTCAGCGTGCTGCTCCGTCAGCGTTTTCCACCATCAGCGTGCTCCACCGTCAGCGTGCTGCTCCGTCAGCATGCTCCACCGTCAGCGTGCTCCACCATCAGTGTGCTGGTCCGTCAGCGTTTTCCACCGTCAGTGTGCTCCACCGTCAGCGTGCTCCACTGTCAGCGTGCTAGTCCATCAGCGTGCTGCACCGTCAGCTTGCTCCACCGTCAGCGTGCTGCTCCATCAGCGTGCTGCTCCGTCAGCATGCTGCTCCGTCACTGTGCTCCATCGTCAGCGTGCTGCTCCGTCAGTGTGCTCCATCGTCAGCGTGCTCCACCATCAGTGTGCTCCACCGTCAGCGTGCTCCACTGTTGGCGCGCTCCACCGTCAGTGTGCTGCTCCGTCAGCGTTCTCCACCATCAGCGTACTCCACCGTCAGCATGTTCCATCGTCAGCGCGCTGCTCCGTCAACGTGCTCCACCGACAGCATGCTTCTCCGTCAACATTCTCCACCGTCAGCATGCTCCACCGTCAGCGTGCTTCTCCGACAACGTGCTCCACTGTCAGCGTGCAGCTCCGTCAATGTGCTCCACCGTCAGCGTGCTGCTCCGTCAATGTGCTCTACCGTCAGCGTGCTCCACCGTCAGTGTGCTGCACTGTCAGCGTGCTCCACCATCAGCGTGCTGCTCCGTCAACGTGCTGCACTGTCAGCGTGCTCCACCGTCAGCTTGCTCCACAATCAGCGTGCTGCTCCGTCAACGTGCTGCACTGTCAGCGTGCTGCTCCGTCAACGTGCTCCACCGTCAGTGTGCTCCACCGTCAGCGTGCTCCAACATCAGCGTTTTCCACCGTCAGCGTGCTCCACCGTCAGCGTGCTCCACTGTCAGCGTGCTGCACCGTCAGTTTGCTGCTCCGTCAACGCTGTCCACCGTAAGCGTGCTGCACCGTCAGCGTGCTCCAGCGTCAGCGTATTGCACCTTCAGCGTGTTCGACCGTCAGCGTGCTCCACCGTCAGCATGCTGCTCCGTCAGCGTGCTCCACCGTCAGCGTGCTCCACCATCAGCGTCCTCCACTGTCAGCGTGTTCCACCGTCAGAGTGCTGCTCCGTGAACTCGCTCCACCGTCAGTGTGCTCCACCATCAACATGCTCCACTGTAAGCGTGCTGCTCCGACAACGTGCTGCACCGTCAGCGTGTTCCACCGTCAGTGTGTTCCAATGTCAGCGTGCTCCACCGTCAGCGTGCTCCACCCTCAGCGTACAGCTCCGTCAACGTGCTGCACCGTCAGCGTGTTCCACTGTCAGCGTGCTCCACCGTCAGCGTGCTCCACCGTCAGAGTGCTGCTTCGTCAACCTGCTGCACCGTCAGCGTGCTCCACCGTCAGCGTGCACCATCGTCAGTGTGCTGCACATTCAGCATGCTCCACCGTCAGGGTGCTCCAACGTGAGCATGCTGCACTGTCAGCGTGCTCCACCGTCAGCGTGCTGCACCGTCAGCGTGCTGCTCCGTCAGTGTGTCGCACTGTCAGCGTGTTCCACCGTCAGCGTGCTGCTCCGTCAGCGTCCTCCACCGTCAGCATGCTGCTCCGTCAGCGTGCTCCACCGTCAGCATGCTGCTCCGTCAGCGTGTGGCTCCGTCAGCATTTTCCACCGTCAGCATGCTCCACCGTCAGCGTGCTGCTCCGTCAGCGTTTTCCACCGTCGGCGTGCTGCTCCGTCAACGTGCTCCACCGTCAGCGTGCTCCACGGTCAGCATGCTCCACCGTCAGCGTGCTGCTCCGTCAGCGTGTTCCACCATCAGCGTGCTCCACCGTCAGCGTACTGCACCTTCTGCGTGCTCGACCGTCAGCATGCTCCACCGTCAGCGTACTGCACCGTCAGCATTCTCGACCGTCAGTGTGCTTCTCCATCTGCGTGCTCCACCGTCAGCGTGCTGCTCCGTCAGCGTGCGGCTCCGTCATTGTTTTCCACCATCAGCGTGCTCCACCGTCAGCGTGCTGCTCCGTCAGCGTTTTCCACCGTCAGCGTGTTCCACCGTCAGCGTGCTGCTCCGTCAGCATGCTCCACCGTCAGCGTGCTCCACCATCAGCGTGCTGGCCCGTCAGCGTTTTCCACCGTCAGTGTGCTCCACCGTCAGCGTGCTCCACTGTCAGCGTGCTAGTCCATCAGCGTGCTGCACCGTCAGCGTGCTCCACCGTCAGCGTGCTGCTCCATTAGCGTGCTGCTCCGTCAGCATGCTGCTCCGTCACTGTGCTCCATCGTCAGCGTACTGCTCCGTCAGTGTGCTCCATCGTCAGCGTGCTCCACCATCAGTGTGCTCCACCGTCAGCGTGCTCCACTGTTGGCGCGCTCCACCGTCAGTGTGCTGCTCTGTCAGCGTGCTCCACCATCAGCGTACTCCACCGTCAGCATGTTCCATCGTCAGCGTGCTGCTCCGTCAACGTGCTCCACCGACAGCATGCTTCTCCGTCAACATTCTCCACCGTCAGCATGCTCCACCGTCAGCGTGCTTCTCCGACAACGTGCTCCACTGTCAGCGTGCAGCTCCGTCAACGTGCTCCACCGTCAGCGTGCTCCACCGTCAGCGTGCTGCTCCGTCAATGTGCTCTACCGTCAGCGTGCTCCACCGTCAGCGTGCTGCACTGTCAGCGTGCTCCACCATCAGCGTGCTGCTCCGTCAACGTGCTGCACTGTCAGCGTGCTCCACCGTCAGCGTGCTCCACCGTCAGTGTGCTCCACCGTCCGCGTGCTCCAACATCAGCATTTTCCACCGTCAGCGTGCTCCACCGTCAGCGTGCTCCACTGTCAGCGTGCTGCACCGTCAGTTTGCTGCTCCGTCAACGTTGTCCACTGTAAGCGTGCTGCACCGTCAGCGTGCTCCAGCGTCAGCGTATTGCACCTTCAGCGTGTTCGACCGTCAGCGTGCTCCACCGTCAGCATGATGCACTGTCAGCGTGCTCGACTGTCAGCGTGCTGCTCCGTCAGCGTGCTCCACCGTCAGTGTGCTGATCCGTCAGCGTTCTCCACCGTCAGTGTGCTCCACCGTCAGCGTGCTCCACAGTCAGCGTGCTCCACCGTCAGCGTGCTGCTCGGTCAGCGTGCTCCACCGTAAGCATGCTCCACTGTCAGCATGCTGCTCCATCAAAGTGTTCCACCGTCAGCGTGCTGCTCCGTCAAAGTGCTCCACCGTCAGCGTTTCCACCGTCAGCGTGCTCTCCGTCAACGTGCTCCACCGTCAGCGTGCTTCTCCGTCAGCGTGCTCCACCGTCAGTGTGCTCCACCGTCAGCGTGCTCCACCGTCAGCGTGCTGCTCCGTCAGCGTGTTCCACCGTCAGAGTGCTCCACCGTCAGCGTGCTCCACCGTCAACGTGCTCCACCGTCAGCGTGCTCCACCGTCAGCGTGCTCCACCTTCAGCGTGCTGCTCCGTCAACGTTGTCCACCGTCAGCGTGCTGCACCATCACTGTGCTCCACCATCAATGTGCTCCACCGTCAGCGTGCTCCACCATCAGTGTACTTCTTGCTGCTGCACACCTTCCATTTTCTCGCTCTTGTCTGTCGACCGGACACGCCCTGGCGTGCCTTGTTGCCGTCCGGCGGCAGAGGCCCCAGATGGGAGGCCCTCTACAGAGGTGTCCTCCCCCTTTCTATCGGGGACCTGGGTTGGAGGGTGTTGCATGCAGCAGTCCCTTATAATAAGAGGATGCATAGGTTTACGGACTCTCAGGACATGTGCCCTTTTTGCGGTCTTGTGGAGTCCGTGGACCATGTATACATAGGGTGTTGTAGGCTGCACTCCCTTTTTAGTTATTTGAAAAACCTTTTATTGATGTTTTGTTTGCACTTCAGCCCCACGCTCCTGATCTATGGGCACCCGGTGCGGAAGGGGGTCGGGAAGGAGGAGGACCTCCTCGTGAACCTGCTCCTGGGCCTGGCCAAGTTGGCCATTAACAGGTCCAGGCAGCGGGCGATCGACGGGGGAGTCCCACCCGATTGTTTGTCCCTCTTCCGTGGCTACGTTCGCTGCCGGATGTCCCTGGAGAAGGAGCACGCGGTGTCTGCTGGCACTCTCGAGGCCTTCCGAGCTCGGTGGGCACCGCGGGGACTGGGGTGTTTTGTTGACCCCTTTAATCACATTTTGATTTAAAGTTTGTAAGTTTCCTTTAAACTTTGTTCTTGGTTTTTACAGCTGACCTGAATTAGGGGCTGTGCCTGATTTATCCCAATTTTGTTGATTTGGTTTTCATTTAAAAGACTATCAGTGTACTTCTCCGTCAGTGTGCTCCACCGTCAGCGTGCTCCACCGTCAGCATGCTCCATCAGCGTACTGCACCGTCAGCGTACTGCACCTTCTGCGTGCTCAACCGTCAGCGTGCTCCACCGTCAACGTGCTGCACCGTCAGTGTGCTCCACCGTCAGCGTGCTGCTCCGTCAGCGTTTTCCAATGTCAGTGTGCTCCACCGTCAGCATGCTGCTCCGTCAGCGTGCTCCACCATCAGCGTGTTCCACTTTCAGCGTGCTCCACCGTCAGCGTGCTCCACTGCCAGCGTGCTGCTCCGTCAGCGTGCTCCACCGTCAGAGTGCTCCACCGTCAGCGTGCTGCTCTGTCAATGTGTTCCACCGTCAGCGTGCTCCACCGTCAGTGTGCTGCTCCGTCAACGTGTCCCACTTTCAGCGTGTTCCACCGTCTGCATGCTGCTCCGTCAGCGTGTTCCACCGTCAGCATACTCCACCGTCAGCGTGCTGCTCTGTCAACGTGTTCCACCGTCAGTGTGCTGCTCCGTCAGCGTGTTCCACCGTCAGAGTGCTCCACCGTCAGCGTGCTACACCGTCAGCGTGCTCCACCGTCAACGTTGTCCACCGTCAGCGTGCTGCACCATCACTGTGCTCCACCATCAATGTGGTCCACTGTCAGCGTGCTCCACCATCAGTGAATTTCTCCGTCAGTGTGCTCCACCGTCAGCGTGCTCCACCGTCAGCGTGCTCCATCAGCGTACTGCACCGTCAGCGTACTGCACCTTCTGCGTGCTCGACCGTCAGCGTGCTCCACCGTCAACGTGCTGCACCGTCAGCGTGTTCCACCGTCAGCATACTCCACCGTCAGCGTGCTGCTCTGTCAATGTGTTCCACCGTCAGCGTGCTCCACCGTCAGTGTGCTGCTCCGTCAACGTGTCCCACTGTCAGCGTGTTCCACCGTCAGCATGCTGCTCCGTCACCGTGTTCCACCGTCAGCGTTCTCCACCGTCAGCGTGCTCCACCGTCAGCATGCTGCTCCGTCAGCGTGTCCCACTGTCAGCGTGTTCCACCGTCAGCGTGCTGCTCTGTCAGCGTGTTCCACCATCAGCGTGCTCCACCGTCAGCGTGCTGCACCGTCAACGTGCTCCACCGTCAGCCTGCTCCACCTTCAGCATGATGCTCCGTCAGCGTGCTCCACCATCAGCGTGCTGCTCCATCAGCGTGCTCCACCATCAGCGTGCTCCACTGTCAGCGTGCTGCTCCGTCAGCGTGCTCCACCGTCAGCATGATGCTCCGTCAGCGTGCTCCACCATCAGCGTGCTCCACCGTCAGCTTTCTCCACCGTCAGCGTGCTGCTCCGTCAACGTGCTCCACCGTCAGCGTGCTCCAACATCAGCGTTTTCCACCGTCAGCGTGCTCCACCATCAGCGTGCTCCACTGTCAGCGCGCTGCACCGTCAGTTTGCTGCTCCGTCAACGTTGTCCACCGTTAGCGTGCTGCACCGTCAGCGTGCTCCAGCATCATCGTATTGCACCTTCAGCGTGTTCGACCGTCAGCGTGCTCCACCGTCAGCGTGCTGCACTGTCAGCGTGCTCGACTGTCAGCGTGCTGCTCCGTCAGCGTGCTCCACCGTCAGCGTGATCCACCGTCAGCGTGCTGATCCGTCAGCATTCTCCACCGTCAGTGTGCTCCACCGTCAGCGTGCTCCACAGTCAGCGTGCTCCACCATCAGCGTGCTCCACCGTCAGCATGCTCCACTGTCAGCGTGCTGCTCCATCAAAGTGTTCCACCGTCAGCGTGTTCCACCGTCAGCGTGTTCCACCATCAGCGTGCTCCACCATCAGCGTGCTCCATCGTCAGCGTGCTGCTCCGTCAGTGTGCTCCACCGTCAGCATGCTCCACCATCAGCGTGCTGCTCCGTCAGCGTGCTCCACCGTCAGCGTGCTCCACCATCAGCGTGCTCCACCATCAGCGTGCTCCACCGTAAGCGTGCTGCTCCGTCAGTGTGCTCCACCGTCAGCGTGCTCCACCGTCAGCGTGCTGCTCCGTCAGCGAGCTCCAACGCCAGTGTGCTGCTCCGTCAGCGAGCTCCACCGCCAACGTGCTTCTCCATCAGTGTGCTCCACCGTCAGCGTGTTCCACCGTCAGCGTGTTCCACCATCAGCGTGCTCCACCGCCAGCGTGCTGCACCGTCAGCGAGCTCCACCGCCAGCGTGCTCCACCATCAACGTCCTCCACCGTTAGCGTGCTGCTCCGTCGCCATGCTCCACCGTCAGCATGCTGATCCGTCAGCGTTCTCCACCGTCAGCGTGCTGCTCCGTCAGCATGTTCCACCGTCAGCATGCTGCACTGTTAGCGTGCTCCACCGTCAGCGTGCTGCACCGTCAGCGTGCTAATCCGTCAGTGTGTCCCACTGTCAGCATGCTCCACCGTCAGCGTGCTGCTCTGTCAGCATGCTCCACCGTCAGCGTGCTCCACCGTCAGCGTGCTGCTCCGTCAGCGTGCTCCACCATCAGCGTGTTCCACCATCAGCGTCCTCCACTGTCAGCGTGCTCCACCGTCAGCATGCAACACCGTCAGCGTGTTCCACCGTCAGCGTGCTCCACCGCCAGCGTACTGCACCGTCAGCAAGCTCCACCGCCAGCATGCTCCACCACCAGCGTGCTCCACCGTCAGCGTGCTGCTCCGTCAGCATGCAACACCGTCAGCGTGTTCCACCATCAGCGTGCTCCACCGCCAGCGTGCTGCACCATCAGCAAGCTCCAACGCCAGCGTGCTCCACACCAGCGTGCTCCACCGTTAGCGTGCTGCTCTGTCAATGTGCTCCACTGTCAGCGTGCTGATCCGTCAGCGTTCTCCACCGTCAGCGTGCTGCTCTGTCAGCGTGTTCCACCGCCAGCATGCTTCTTCGTCAGCGTGCTCCACTGTCAGCGTGCTGCACTGTTAGCGTGCTCCACCGTCAGCGTGCTGCACCGTCAGCGTGCTGCTCCGTCGGTGTGTCCCACTGTCAGCAGGTTCCACCGTCGGAGTGCTGCTCCGTCAACTCGCTCCACCGTCAGTGTGCTCCACCATCAACGTGCTCCACTGTAAGCGTG
The DNA here is from genome assembly GCF_017639515.1 of Carcharodon carcharias. Lineage (NCBI taxonomy): Eukaryota > Metazoa > Chordata > Chondrichthyes > Lamniformes > Lamnidae > Carcharodon > Carcharodon carcharias. Next base: position 109,668,228 of record NC_054483.1, on the reverse strand, counting down.
CTGCTCCGACAACGTGATACACCATCAGTATGTTCCACCGTCAACATGTTCCAACGTCAGCCTGCTCCACCGTCAGCGTGCTCCACCCTCAGCGTGCTGCTCCGTCAACGTGCTGCACCGTCAGCGTGTTCCACTGTCAGCGTTCTCCACCGTCAGCGTGCTCCACCGTCAGCGTGCTGCTTCGTCAATCTGCTGCACCGTCAGCGTATTCCACCGTCAGCGTGCTGCTCTGTCAGCGGGCTGCACTGTCAGCGTGCTCCACCGTCAGCGTGCACCACCGTCAGCGTGCTGCTCTGTCAGCGGGCTGCACTGTCAGCGTGCACCACCGTCAGCGTGCACCACCGTCAGCGTGCTGCACTGTCAGCGTGCTGCTCCGTCAGCGTCCTCCACCGTCAGCATGCTGCTCCGTCAGTGTGCTCCACCGTCAGCGTGCTCCACAGTCAGCGTGCTGCACTGTCAACGTGCTCCACAGTCAGCGTGCTGCTCCGACAGCGTGCTCCACCGTCATCGTGCTGCTCCGTCAGCGTGCTCCACCGTCAGTGTGCTGCTCCGTCATCGTTTTCCACCGTCAGCGTGCTCCACCGTCAGCGTGCTGCTCCGTCAGCATGCTCCACCGTCATCGTGCTGCTCCGTCAGCGTGCTCCACCGTCAGTGTGCTGCTCCGTCATCGTTTTCCACCGTCAGCGTGCTCCACCGTCAGCGTGCTGCTCCGTCAGCGTGTTCCACCGTCAGCATGCTGCACTGTTAGCGTGCTCCACCGTCAGCGTGCTGCACCGTCAGCGTGCTAATCCGTCAGTGTGTCCCACTGTCAGCATGCTCCACCATCAGCATGCTGCTCTGTCAGCATGCTCCACCGTCAGCGTGCTCCACCGTCAGCGTGCTGCTCCGTCAGCGTGCTCCACCATCAGCGTGTTCCACCATCAGCGTCCTCCACTGTCAGCGTGCTCCACCGTCAGCATGCAACACCGTCAGCGTGTTCCACCGTCAGCGTGCTCCACCGCCAGCGTGCTGCACCGTCAGCAAGCTCCACCGCCAGCGTGCTCCACCACCAGCGTGCTCCACCGTCAGCGTGCTGCTCCGTCAGCATGCAACACCGTCAGCGTGTTCCACCATCAGCGTGCTCCACCGCCAGCGTGCTGCACCATCAGCAAGCTCCAACGCCAGCGTGCTCCACACCAGCGTGCTCCACCGTTAGCGTGCTGCTCCGTCAATGTGCTCCACTGTCAGCGTGCTGATCCGTCAGCGTTCTCCACCGTCAGCGTGCTGCTCTGTCAGCGTGTTCCACCGCCAGCATGCTTCTTCGTCAGCGTGCTCCACCGTCAGCGTGCTGCACTGTTAGCGTGCTCCACCGTCAGCGTGCTGCACCGTCAGCGTGCTGCACCGTCAGCGTGCTGCTCCGTCGGTGTGTCCCACTGTCAGCAGGTTCCACCGTCGGAGTGCTGCTCCGTCAACTCGCTCCACCGTCAGTGTGCTCCACCATCAATGTGCTCCACTGTAAGCGTGCTGCTCCGACAACGTGCTACACCATCAGTATGTTCCACCGTCAGCATGTTCCAACGTCAGCCTGCTCCACCGTCAGCGTGCTCCACCCTCAGCGTGCTGCTCCGTCAACGTGCTGCACCGTCAGCGTGTTCCACTGTCAGCGTTCTCCACCGTCAGCGTGCTCCACCGTCAGCGTGCTGCTTCGTCAATCTGCTGCACCGTCAGCGTATTCCACCGTCAGCGTGCTCCACCGTCAGTGTGCTCCACCGTCAGCTTTCTCCACCGTCAGCGTGCTGCTCCGTCAACGTGCTCCACCGTCAGCGTGCTCCAACATCAGCGTTTTCCACCGTCAGCGTGCTCCACCGCCAGCGTGCTGCACCGTCAGCGAGCTCCACCGCCAGCGTGCTCCACCATCAACGTCCTCCACCGTTAGCGTGCTGCTCCATCGCCATGCTCCACCGTCAGCATGCTGTTCCGTCAGCGTTCTCCACCGTCAGCGTGCTGCTCCGTCAGCGTGTTCCACCGTCAGCATGCTGCACTGTTAGCGTGCTCCACCGTCAGCGTGCTGCACCGTCAGCGTGCTAATCCGTCAGTGTGTCCCACTGTCAGCATGCTCCACCGTCAGCGTGCTGCTCTGTCAGCATGCTCCACCGTCAGCGTGCTCCACCGTCAGCGTGCTGCTCCGTCAGCGTGCTCCACCATCAGCGTGTTCCACCATCAGCGTCCTCCACTGTCAGCGTGCTCCACCGTCAGCATGCAACACCGTCAGCGTGTTCCACCGTCAGCGTGCTCCACCGCCAGCGTGCTGCACCGTCAGCAAGCTCCACCGCCAGCGTGCTCCACCACCAGCGTGCTCCACCGTCAGCGTGCTGCTCCGTCAGCATGCAACACCGTCAGCGTGTTCCACCATCAGCATGCTCCACCGCCAGCGTGCTGCACCATCAGCAAGCTCCAACGCCAGCGTGCTCCACACCAGCGTGCTCCACCGTTAGCGTGCTGCTCCGTCAATGTGCTCCACTGTCAGCATGCTTCTTCGTCAGCGTGCTCCACCGTCAGCGTGCTGCACTGTTAGCGTGCTCCACCGTCAGCGTGCTGCACCTTCAGCGTGCTGCACCATCAGCGTGCTGCTCCGTCGGTGTGTCCCACTGTCAGCATGTTCCACCGTCGGAGTGCTGCTCCGTCAACTCGCTCCACCGTCAGTGTGCTCCACCATCAACGTGCTCCACTGTAAGTGTGCTGCACCGACAACGTGCTACACCATCAGTGTGTTCCACCGTCAGCATGTTCCAACGTCAGCCTGCTCCACCGTCAGCGTGCTCCACCCTCAGCGTGCTGCTCCGTCAACGTGCTGCACCGTCAGCGTGTTCCACTGTCAGCGTTCTCCACCGTCAGCGTGCTCCACCGTCAGCGTGCTGCTTCGTCAATCTGCTGCACCGTCAGCGTATTCCACCGTCAGCGTGCTGCTCTGTCAGCGGGCTGCACTGTCAGCGTGCTCCACCGTCAGCGTGCACCACCGTCAGCGTGCTGCACTGTCAGCGTGCTCCAATGTCAGCGTGCTCCATCGTGAGCGTGCTGCACTGTCAGCATTCTCCACCGTCAGCGTGCTGCTTCGTCAACCTGCTGCACCGTCAGCGTGTTCCACCGTCAGCGTGCTGCTCTGTCAGCGGGCTGCACTGTCAGCGTGCTCCACCGTCAGCGTGCACCACCGTCAGCGTGCTGCACTGTCAGCGTGCTGCTCCGTCAGCGTCCTCCACCGTCAGCATGCTGCTCCGTCAGCGTGCTCCACCGTCAGCGTGCTCCACAGTCAGCGTGCTGCACTGTCAACGTGCTCCACAGTCAGCGTGCTGCTCCGACAGCGTGCTCCACCGTCATCGTGCTGCTCCGTCAGCGTGCTCCACCGTCAGTGTGCTGCTCCGTCATCGTTTTCCACCGTCAGCGTGCTCCACCGTCAGCGTGCTGCTCCGTCAGCATGCTCCACCGTCAGCGTGCTCCACAGTCTGCGTTCACCACCGTCAGCGTGCTGCTCCATCAGCGTGTTCCACCATCAGCATGCTGCACTGTTAGCGTGCTCCACCGTCAGCGTGCTGCACCGTCAGCGTGCTAATCCGTCAGTGTGTCCCACTGTCAGCATGCTCCACCGTCAGCGTGCTCCACCGTCAGCGTGCTGCTCCGTCAGCGTGCTCCACCATCAGCGTGTTCCACCATCAGCGTCCTCCACTGTCAGCGTGCTCCACCGTCAGCATGCAACACCGTCAGCGTGTTCCACCGTCAGCGTGCTCCACCGCCAGCGTGCTGCACCGTCAGCAAGCTCCACCGCCAGCGTGCTCCACCACCAGCGTGCTCCACCATCAGCGTGCTGCTCCGTCAGCATGCAACACCGTCAGCGTGTTCCACCATCAGCGTGCTCCACCGCCAGCGTGCTGCACCATCAGCAAGCTCCAATGCCAGCGTGCTCCACACCAGCGTGCTCCACCGTTAGCGTGCTGCTCCGTCAATGTGCTCCACTGTCAGCGTGCTGATCCGTCAGCGTTCTCCACCGTCAGCGTGCTGCTCTGTCAGCGTGTTCCACCGCCAGCATGCTTCTTCGTCAGCGTGCTCCACCGTCAGCGTGCTGCACTGTTAGCGTGCTCCACCGTCAGCGTGCTGCACCGTCAGCGTGCTGCACCGTCAGCGTGCTGCTCCGTCGGTGTGTCCCACTGTCAGCAGGTTCCACCGTCGGAGTGCTGCTCCGTCAACTCGCTCCACCGTCAGTGTGCTCCACCATCAACATGCTCCACTGTAAGCGTGCTGCTCCGACAACGTGCTACACCATCAGTATGTTCCACCGTCAGCATGTTCCAACGTCAGCCTGCTCCACCGTCAGCGTGCTCCACCCTCAGCGTGCTGCTCCGTCAACGTGCTGCACCGTCAGCGTGTTCCACTGTCAGCGTTCTCCACCGTCAGCGTGCTCCACCGTCAGCGTGCTGCTTCGTCAATCTGCTGCACCGTCAGCGTATTCCACCGTCAGCGTGCTGCTCTGTCAGCGGGCTGCACTGTCAGCGTGCTCCACCGTCAGCGTGCACCACCGTCAGCGTGCTGCACTGTCAGCGTGCTCCACTGTCAGCGTGCTCCATCGTGAGCGTGCTGCACTGTCAGCGTTCTCCACCGTCAGCGTGCTGCTTCGTCAACCTGCTGCACCGTCAGCGTGTTCCACCGTCAGTGTGCTGCTCTGTCAGCGGGCTGCACTGTCAGCGTGCTCCACCGTCAGCGTGCACCACCGTCAGCGTGCTGCACTGTCAGCGTGCTGCTCCGTCAGCGTGTCCCACTGTCAGCGGGTTCCACCGTCAGCGTGCTGCTCTGTCAGCGTGTTCCACCATCAGCGTGCTCCACCGTCAGCGTGCTGCACCGTCAACGTGCTCCACCATCAGCCTGCTCCACCGTCAGCATGATGCTCCGTCAGCGTGCTCCACCATCAGCGTGCTGCTCCATCAGCGTGCTCCACCATCAGCGTGCTCCACCATCAGCGTGCTGCTCCGTCAGCGTGCTCCACCGTCAGCATGATGCTCCGTCAGCGTGCTGCACTGTCAGCGTGCTCCACCGTCAGCGTGCACCACCGTCAGCGTGCTGCACTGTCAGCGTGCTCCACTGTCAGCGTGCTCCATCGTGAGCGTGCTGCACCGTCAGCGTGTTCCACCGTCAGCGTGCTGCTCTGTCAGCGGGCTGCACTGTCAGCGTGCTCCACCGTCAGCGTGCACCACCGTCAGCATGCTGCACTGTCAGCGTGCTGCTCCGTCAGCGTGCTCCACCGTCAGCGTGCTCCACAGTCAGCGTGCTGCACTGTCAACGTGCTCCACAGTCAGCGTGCTGCTCCGACAGCGTGCTCCACCGTCATCGTGCTGCTCCGTCAGCGTTCTCCACCGTCAGTGTGCTGCACCGTCAGTGTGCTCCACCGTCACCGTGCTGCTCCGTCAACGTGCTCCACCGCCAGCGTGCTGCACCGTCAGCGAGCTCCACCGCTAGCGTGCTCCACCATCAACGTCCTCCACCGTTAGCGTGCTGCTCCGTCGCCATGCTCCACCGTCAGCATGCTGATCCGTCAGCGTTCTCCACCGTCAGCGTGCTGCTCCGTCAGCGTGTTCCACCGTCAGCATGCTGCACTGTTAGCGTGCTCCACCGTCAGCGTGCTGCACCGTCAGCGTGCTAATCCGTCAGTGTGTCCCACTGTCAGCATGCTCCACTGTCAGCGTGCTGCTCTGTCAGCATGCTCCACCGTCAGCGTGCTCCACCGTCAGCGTGCTGCTCCATCAGCGTGCTCCACCATCAGCGTGTTCCACCATCAGCGTCCTCCACTGTCAGCGTGCTCCACCGTCAGCATGCAACACCGTCAGCGTGTTCCACCGTCAGCGTGCTCCACCGCCAGCGTGCTGCACCATCAGCAAGCTCCACCGCCAGCATGCTCCACCACCAGCGTGCTCCACCGTCAGCGTGCTGCTCTGTCAGCATGCAACACCGTCAGCGTGTTCCACCATCAACGTGCTCCACTGTCAGCGTGCTGATCCATCAGCGTTCTCCACCGTCAGCGTGCTGCTCTGTCAGCGTGTTCCACCGCCAGCATGCTTCTTCGTCAGCGTGCTCCACCGTCAGCGTGCTGCACTGTTAGTGTGCTCCACCGTCAGCGTGCTGCACCGTCAGCGTGCTGCTCCGTCGGTGTGTCCCACTCTCAGCGTGTTCCACCGTCGGAGTGCTGCGCTGTCAACTCGCTCCACCGTCAGTGTGCTCCACCATCAACGTGCTCCACTGTAAGCGTGCTGCTCCGACAACGTGCTACACCACCAGCGTGTTCCACTGTCAGCGTTCTCCACCGTCAGCGTGCTCCACCGTCAGCGTGCTGCTTCGTCAATCTGCTGCACCGTCAGCGTATTCCACCGTCAGCGTGCTGCTCTGTCAGCGGGCTGCACTGTCAGCGTGCTCCACCATCAGCGTGCTCCACCATCAGCGTGCTCAACCGTCAGCGTGCTGATCCGTCAGCGTTCTCCACCGTCAGTGTGCTCCACCCTCAGAGTGCTGCTCCGTCAGCGTGCTCCACCGTCAGCGTGCTTCACCGTCAGTGTGCTCCACAGTCAGCGTTCTCCACCGTCAGCGTGCTGCTCCATCAGCGTGTTCCACCGTCAGCATGCTGCACTGTTAGCGTGCTTCACTGTTAGCGTGCTCCACCGTCAGCGTGCTGCACCGTCAGCGTGCTGCTCCGTCAGCATGCTCCACCATCAGTGTGTTCCACCATCAGCGTGCTCCACCATCAGCGTGCACCACTGTCAGCGTGCTGCACTGGTAGCGTGCTGCTCCGTCAGCGTCCTCCACCGTCAGCATGCTGCTCCGTCAGCGTGCTCCACCGTCAGCGTGCTCCACAGTCAGCGTGCTGCACTGTCAACGTGCTCCAGCGTCAGCGTGCTGCTCCGACAGCGTGCTCCACCGTCATCGTGCTGCTCCGTCAGCGTGCTCCACCGTCAGCGTGCTGCACCGTCAGTGTGATCCACCGTCAGCGTGCTGCTCCGTCAACGTGCTCCACCGTCAGCGTGCTCCACCGTCAGCGTGCTGCTCCATCAGCGTTTTCCACCGTCAGCGTGCTCCACCATCAGCGTGCTGGTCCGTCAGCGTTTTCCACCGTCAGTGTGCTCCACCATCAGCGTGCTCTACCGTCAGCGTACTGCACCTTCTGCATGCTCGACCGTCAGCGTGCTCCACCGTCAGCGTACTGCACCGTCAGCGTTCTCGACCGTCAGTGTGCTTCTCCGTCTGCGTGCTCCACCGTCAGCGTGCTGCTCCGTCAGCATGCGGCTCCGTCATTGTTTTCCACCGTCAGCGTGCTCCACCGTCAGCGTGCTGCTCCATAAGCGTTTTCCACCGTCAGCGTGCTGCTCCGTCAACGTGCTCCACCGTCAGCGTGCTGCACCGTCAGTGTGCTCCACCGTCAGCGTGCTGCTCCGTCAACGTGCTCCACCATCAGCGTGCTCCACCGTCAGCGTGCTGCTCCGTTAATGTGCTCTACCATCAGAATGCTCTGCAGTCAGCGTGCTGCACTGTCAGCGTGCTCCACCGTCAGCGTGCTGCTCCGTCAATGTGCTGCTCTGTCAGCGTGCTACTCCGTCAGCGTTCTCCACCGTCAGCATGCTCCACCGTCAGCATGCTGCTCCGTTAGCGTTTTCCACCGTCAGCGTGCTCCACCATCAGCGTGCTGGTCCGTCAGCGTTTTCCACCGTCAGTTTGCTCCACCGTCAGCATGCTCCACCGTCAGCGTACTGCACCTTCTGCGTGCTCGACCGTCAGCGTGCTCCACTGTCAGCGTACTGCACCGTCAGCGTTCTTGACCGTCAGTGTGCTTCTCCGTCTGCGTGCTCCATCGTTAGCGTGCTGCTCTGTCAGCGTGCGGCTCCGTCATTGTTTTCAACCGTCAGCGTGCTGCTCCATCAGCGTGCTGCTCCATCAGCATGCTCCACCGTCAGCGTTTTCCACCGTCAGCGTGATGGTCCGTCAGCGTTCTCCACCGTCAGCGTGCTCCACCGTCAGCGTGCTGCTTCGTCAATCTGCTGCACCGTCAGCGTATTCCACCGTCAGCGTGCTGCTCTGTCAGCGGGCTGCACTGTCAGCGTGCTCTACCATCAGCGTGCTCCACCATCAGCGTGCTCAACCGTCAGCGTGCTGATCCGTCAGCGTTCTCCACCGTCAGTGTGCTCCACCATCAGAGTGCTGCTCCGTCAGCGTGCTCCACCGTCAGCGTGCTTCACCGTCAGTGTGCTCCACAGTCAGCGTTCTCCACCGTCAGCGTGCTGCTCCATCAGCGTGTTCCACCGTCAGCATGCTGCACTGTTAGCGTGCTTCACTGTTAGCGTGCTCCACCGTCAGCGTGCTGCACCGTCAGCGTGCTGCTCCGTCAGCATGCTCCACCATCAGTGTGTTCCACCATCAGCGTGCTCCACCATCAGCGTGCACCACTGTCAGCGTGCTGCACTGGTAGCGTGCTGCTCCGTCAGCGTCCTCCACCGTCAGCATGCTGCTCCGTCAGCGTGCTCCACCGTCAGCGTGCTCCACAGTCAGCGTGCTGCACTGTCAACGTGCTCCAGCGTCAGCGTGCTGCTCCGACAGCGTGCTCCACCGTCATCGTGCTGCTCCGTCAGCGTGCTCCACCGTCAGCGTGCTGCACCGTCAGTGTGATCCACCGTCAGCGTGCTGCTCCGTCAACGTGCTCCACCGTCAGCGTGCTCCACCGTCAGCGTGCTGCTCCATCAGCGTTTTCCACCGTCAGCGTGCTCCACCATCAGCGTGCTGGTCCGTCAGCGTTTTCCACCGTCAGTGTGCTCCACCGTCAGCGTGCTCTACCGTCAGCGTACTGCACCTTCTGCATGCTCGACCGTCAGCGTGCTCCACCGTCAGCGTACTGCACCGTCAGCGTTCTCGACCGTCAGTGTGCTTCTCCGTCTGCGTGCTCCACCGTCAGCGTGCTGCTCCGTCAGCATGCGGCTCCGTCATTGTTTTCCACCGTCAGCGTGCTCCACCGTCAGCGTGCTGCTCCATAAGCGTTTTCCACCGTCAGCGTGCTGCTCCGTCAACGTGCTCCACTGTCAGCGTGCTGCACCGTCAGTGTGCTCCACCGTCACCGTGCTGCTCCGTCAACGTGCTCCACCATCAGCGTGCTCCACCGTCAGCGTGCTGCTCCGTTAATGTGCTCTACCATCAGAATGCTCTGCAGTCAGCGTGCTGCACTGTCAGCGTGCTCCACCGTCAGCGTGCTGCTCCGTCAATGTGCTGCTCTGTCAGCGTGCTACTCCGTCAGCGTTCTCCACCGTCAGCATGCTCCACCGTCAGCATGCTGCTCCGTTAGCGTTTTCCACCGTCAGCGTGCTCCACCATCAGCGTGCTGGTCCGTCAGCGTTTTCCACCGTCAGTGTGCTCCACCGTCAGCATGCTCCACCGTCAGCGTACTGCACCTTCTGCGTGCTCGACCGTCAGCGTGCTCCACTGTCAGCGTACTGCACCGTCAGCGTTCTTGACCGTCAGTGTGCTTCTCCGTCTGCGTGCTCCATCGTTAGCGTGCTGCTCTGTCAGCGTGCGGCTCCGTCATTGTTTTCAACCGTCAGCGTGCTGCTCCATCAGCGTGCTGCTCCATCAGCATGCTCCACCGTCAGCGTTTTCCACCGTCAGCGTGATGGTCCGTCAGCGTTTTCCACCGTCAGTGTGCTCCACCGTCAGCGTGCACCACCGTCAGCGTGCTGCACTGTCAGCGTGCTCCAATGTCAGCGTGCTCCATCGTGAGCGTGCTGCACTGTCAGCATTCTCCACCGTCAGCGTGCTGCTTCGTCAACCTGCTGCACCGTCAGCGTGTTCCACCGTCAGCGTGCTGCTCTGTCAGCGGGCTGCACTGTCAGCGTGCTCCACCGTCAGCGTGCACCACCGTCAGCGTGCTGCACTGTCAGCGTGCTGCTCCGTCAGCGTCCTCCACCGTCAGCATGCTGCTCCGTCAGCGTGCTCCACCGTCAGCGTGCTCCACAGTCAGCGTGCTGCACTGTCAACGTGCTCCACAGTCAGCGTGCTGCTCCGACAGCGTGCTCCACCGTCATCGTGCTGCTCCGTCAGCGTGCTCCACCGTCAGTGTGCTGCTCCGTCATCGTTTTCCACCGTCAGCGTGCTCCACCGTCAGCGTGCTGCTCCGTCAGCATGCTCCACCGTCAGCGTGCTCCACAGTCTGCGTTCACCACCGTCAGCGTGCTGCTCCATCAGCGTGTTCCACCATCAGCATGCTGCACTGTTAGCGTGCTCCACCGTCAGCGTGCTGCACCGTCAGCGTGCTAATCCGTCAGTGTGTCCCACTGTCAGCATGCTCCACCGTCAGCGTGCTCCACCGTCAGCGTGCTGCTCCGTCAGCGTGCTCCACCATCAGCGTGTTCCACCATCAGCGTCCTCCACTGTCAGCGTGCTCCACCGTCAGCATGCAACACCGTCAGCGTGTTCCACCGTCAGCGTGCTCCACCGCCAGCGTGCTGCACCGTCAGCAAGCTCCACCGCCAGCGTGCTCCACCACCAGCGTGCTCCACCATCAGCGTGCTGCTCCGTCAGCATGCAACACCGTCAGCGTGTTCCACCATCAGCGTGCTCCACCGCCAGCGTGCTGCACCATCAGCAAGCTCCAATGCCAGCGTGCTCCACACCAGCGTGCTCCACCGTTAGCGTGCTGCTCCGTCAATGTGCTCCACTGTCAGCGTGCTGATCCGTCAGCGTTCTCCACCGTCAGCGTGCTGCTCTGTCAGCGTGTTCCACCGCCAGCATGCTTCTTCGTCAGCGTGCTCCACCGTCAGCGTGCTGCACTGTTAGCGTGCTCCACCGTCAGCGTGCTGCACCGTCAGCGTGCTGCACCGTCAGCGTGCTGCTCCGTCGGTGTGTCCCACTGTCAGCAGGTTCCACCGTCGGAGTGCTGCTCCGTCAACTCGCTCCACCGTCAGTGTGCTCCACCATCAACATGCTCCACTGTAAGCGTGCTGCTCCGACAACGTGCTACACCATCAGTATGTTCCACCGTCAGCATGTTCCAACGTCAGCCTGCTCCACCGTCAGCGTGCTCCACCCTCAGCGTGCTGCTCCGTCAACGTGCTGCACCGTCAGCGTGTTCCACTGTCAGCGTTCTCCACCGTCAGCGTGCTCCACCGTCAGCGTGCTGCTTCGTCAATCTGCTGCACCGTCAGCGTATTCCACCGTCAGCGTGCTGCTCTGTCAGCGGGCTGCACTGTCAGCGTGCTCCACCGTCAGCGTGCACCACCGTCAGCGTGCTGCACTGTCAGCGTGCTCCACTGTCAGCGTGCTCCATCGTGAGCGTGCTGCACTGTCAGCGTTCTCCACCGTCAGCGTGCTGCTTCGTCAACCTGCTGCACCGTCAGCGTGTTCCACCGTCAGTGTGCTGCTCTGTCAGCGGGCTGCACTGTCAGCGTGCTCCACCGTCAGCGTGCACCACCGTCAGCGTGCTGCACTGTCAGCGTGCTGCTCCGTCAGCGTGTCCCACTGTCAGCGGGTTCCACCGTCAGCGTGCTGCTCTGTCAGCGTGTTCCACCATCAGCGTGCTCCACCGTCAGCGTGCTGCACCGTCAACGTGCTCCACCATCAGCCTGCTCCACCGTCAGCATGATGCTCCGTCAGCGTGCTCCACCATCAGCGTGCTGCTCCATCAGCGTGCTCCACCATCAGCGTGCTCCACCATCAGCGTGCTGCTCCGTCAGCGTGCTCCACCGTCAGCATGATGCTCCGTCAGCGTGCTGCACTGTCAGCGTGCTCCACCGTCAGCGTGCACCACCGTCAGCGTGCTGCACTGTCAGCGTGCTCCACTGTCAGCGTGCTCCATCGTGAGCGTGCTGCACCGTCAGCGTGTTCCACCGTCAGCGTGCTGCTCTGTCAGCGGGCTGCACTGTCAGCGTGCTCCACCGTCAGCGTGCACCACCGTCAGCATGCTGCACTGTCAGCGTGCTGCTCCGTCAGCGTGCTCCACCGTCAGCGTGCTCCACAGTCAGCGTGCTGCACTGTCAACGTGCTCCACAGTCAGCGTGCTGCTCCGACAGCGTGCTCCACCGTCATCGTGCTGCTCCGTCAGCGTTCTCCACCGTCAGTGTGCTGCACCGTCAGTGTGCTCCACCGTCACCGTGCTGCTCCGTCAACGTGCTCCACCGCCAGCGTGCTGCACCGTCAGTGAGCTCCACCGCTAGCGTGCTCCACCATCAACGTCCTCCACCGTTAGCGTGCTGCTCCGTCGCCATGCTCCACCGTCAGCATGCTGATCCGTCAGCGTTCTCCACCGTCAGCGTGCTGCTCCGTCAGCGTGTTCCACCGTCAGCATGCTGCACTGTTAGCGTGCTCCACCGTCAGCGTGCTGCACCGTCAGCGTGCTAATCCGTCAGTGTGTCCCACTGTCAGCATGCTCCACTGTCAGCGTGCTGCTCTGTCAGCATGCTCCACCGTCAGCGTGCTCCACCGTCAGCGTGCTGCTCCATCAGCGTGCTCCACCATCAGCGTGTTCCACCATCAGCGTCCTCCACTGTCAGCGTGCTCCACCGTCAGCATGCAACACCGTCAGCGTGTTCCACCGTCAGCGTGCTCCACCGCCAGCGTGCTGCACCATCAGCAAGCTCCACCGCCAGCATGCTCCACCACCAGCGTGCTCCACCGTCAGCGTGCTGCTCTGTCAGCATGCAACACCGTCAGCGTGTTCCACCATCAACGTGCTCCACTGTCAGCGTGCTGATCCATCAGCGTTCTCCACCGTCAGCGTGCTGCTCTGTCAGCGTGTTCCACCGCCAGTATGCTTCTTCGTCAGCGTGCTCCACCGTCAGCGTGCTGCACTGTTAGTGTGCTCCACCGTCAGCGTGCTGCACCGTCAGCGTGCTGCTCCGTCGGTGTGTCCCACTCTCAGCGTGTTCCACCGTCGGAGTGCTGCGCTGTCAACTCGCTCCACCGTCAGTGTGCTCCACCATCAACGTGCTCCACTGTAAGCGTGCTGCTCCGACAACGTGCTACACCACCAGCGTGTTCCACTGTCAGCGTTCTCCACCGTCAGCGTGCTCCACCGTCAGCGTGCTGCTTCGTCAATCTGCTGCACCGTCAGCGTATTCCACCGTCAGCGTGCTGCTCTGTCAGCGGGCTGCACTGTCAGCGTGCTCCACCATCAGCGTGCTCCACCATCAGCGTGCTCAACCGTCAGCGTGCTGATCCGTCAGCGTTCTCCACCGTCAGTGTGCTCCACCATCAGAGTGCTGCTCCGTCAGCGTGCTCCACCGTCAGCGTGCTTCACCGTCAGTGTGCTCCACAGTCAGCGTTCTCCACCGTCAGCGTGCTGCTCCATCAGCGTGTTCCACCGTCAGCATGCTGCACTGTTAGCGTGCTTCACTGTTAGCGTGCTCCACCGTCAGCGTGCTGCACCGTCAGCGTGCTGCTCCGTCAGCATGCTCCACCATCAGTGTGTTCCACCATCAGCGTGCTCCACCATCAGCGTGCACCACTGTCAGCGTGCTGCACTGGTAGCGTGCTGCTCCGTCAGCGTCCTCCACCGTCAGCATGCTGCTCCGTCAGCGTGCTCCACCGTCAGCGTGCTCCACAGTCAGCGTGCTGCACTGTCAACGTGCTCCAGCGTCAGCGTGCTGCTCCGACAGCGTGCTCCACCGTCATCGTGCTGCTCCGTCAGCGTGCTCCACCGTCAGCGTGCTGCACCGTCAGCGTGCTCCACCGTCAGCGTGCTGCTCCGTCAACGTGCTCCACCGTCAGCGTGCTCCACCGTCAGCGTGCTGCTCCATCAGCGTTTTCCACCGTCAGCGTGCTCCACCATCAGCGTGCTGGTCCGTCAGCGTTTTCCACCGTCAGTGTGCTCCACCATCAGCGTGCTCTACCGTCAGCGTACTGCACCTTCTGCATGCTCGACCGTCAGCGTGCTCCACCGTCAGCGTACTGCACCGTCAGCGTTCTCGACCGTCAGTGTGCTTCTCCGTCTGCGTGCTCCACCGTCAGCGTGCTGCTCCGTCAGCATGCGGCTCCGTCATTGTTTTCCACCGTCAGCGTGCTCCACCGTCAGCGTGCTGCTCCATAAGCGTTTTCCACCGTCAGCGTGCTGCTCCGTCAACGTGCTCCACCGTCAGCGTGCTGCACCGTCAGTGTGCTCCACCGTCAGCGTGCTGCTCCGTCAACGTGCTCCACCATCAGCGTGCTCCACCGTCAGCGTGCTGCTCCGTTAATGTGCTCTACCATCAGAATGCTCTGCAGTCAGGCGTGCTCCACCGTCAGCGTGCTGCTCCGTCAATGTGCTGCTCTGTCAGCGTGCTACTCCGTCAGCGTGCTCCACCGTCAGCATGCTCCACCGTCAGCATGCTGCTCCGTTAGCGTTTTCCACCGTCAGCGTGCTCCACCATCAGCGTGCTGGTCCGTCAGCGTTTTCCACCGTCAGTGTGCTCCACCGTCAGCATGCTCCACCGTCAGCGTACTGCACCTTCTGCGTGCTCGACCGTCAGCGTGCTCCACTGTCAGCGTACTGCACCGTCAGCGTTCTCGACCGTCAGTGTGCTTCTCCGTCTGCGTGCTCCATCGTTAGCGTGCTGCTCTGTCAGCGTGCGGCTCCGTCATTGTTTTCCACCGTCAGCGTGCTGCTCCATCAGCGTGCTGCTCCATCAGCATGCTCCACCGTCAGCGTTTTCCACCGTCAGCGTGATGGTCCGTCAGCGTTCTCCACCGTCAGCGTGCTCCACCGTCAGCGTGCTGCTTCGTCAATCTGCTGCACCGTCAGCGTATTCCACCGTCAGCGTGCTGCTCTGTCAGCGGGCTGCACTGTCAGCGTGCTCTACCATCAGCGTGCTCCACCATCAGCGTGCTCAACCGTCAGCGTGCTGATCCGTCAGCGTTCTCCACCGTCAGTGTGCTCCACCATCAGAGTGCTGCTCCGTCAGCGTGCTCCACCGTCAGCGTGCTTCACCGTCAGTGTGCTCCACAGTCAGCGTTCTCCACCGTCAGCGTGCTGCTCCATCAGCGTGTTCCACCGTCAGCATGCTGCACTGTTAGCGTGCTTCACTGTTAGCGTGCTCCACCGTCAGCGTGCTGCACCGTCAGCGTGCTGCTCCGTCAGCATGCTCCACCATCAGTGTGTTCCACCATCAGCGTGCTCCACCATCAGCGTGCACCACTGTCAGCGTGCTGCACTGGTAGCGTGCTGCTCCGTCAGCGTCCTCCACCGTCAGCATGCTGCTCCGTCAGCGTGCTCCACCGTCAGCGTGCTCCACAGTCAGCGTGCTGCACTGTCAACGTGCTCCAGCGTCAGCGTGCTGCTCCGACAGCGTGCTCCACCGTCATCGTGCTGCTCCGTCAGCGTGCTCCACCGTCAGCGTGCTGCACCGTCAGTGTGATCCACCGTCAGCGTGCTGCTCCGTCAACGTGCTCCACCGTCAGCGTGCTCCACCGTCAGCGTGCTGCTCCATCAGCGTTTTCCACCGTCAGCGTGCTCCACCATCAGCGTGCTGGTCCGTCAGCGTTTTCCACCGTCAGTGTGCTCCACCGTCAGCGTGCTCTACCGTCAGCGTACTGCACCTTCTGCATGCTCGACCGTCAGCGTGCTCCACCGTCAGCGTACTGCACCGTCAGCGTTCTCGACCGTCAGTGTGCTTCTCCGTCTGCGTGCTCCACCGTCAGCGTGCTGCTCCGTCAGCATGCGGCTCCGTCATTGTTTTCCACCGTCAGCGTGCTCCACCGTCAGCGTGCTGCTCCATAAGCGTTTTCCACCGTCAGCGTGCTGCTCCGTCAACGTGCTCCACTGTCAGCGTGCTGCACCGTCAGTGTGCTCCACCGTCACCGTGCTGCTCCGTCAACGTGCTCCACCATCAGCGTGCTCCACCGTCAGCGTGCTGCTCCGTTAATGTGCTCTACCATCAGAATGCTCTGCAGTCAGCGTGCTGCACTGTCAGCGTGCTCCACCGTCAGCGTGCTGCTCCGTCAATGTGCTGCTCTGTCAGCGTGCTACTCCGTCAGCGTTCTCCACCGTCAGCATGCTCCACCGTCAGCATGCTGCTCCGTTAGCGTTTTCCACCGTCAGCGTGCTCCACCATCAGCGTGCTGGTCCGTCAGCGTTTTCCACCGTCAGTGTGCTCCACCGTCAGCATGCTCCACCGTCAGCGTACTGCACCTTCTGCGTGCTCGACCGTCAGCGTGCTCCACTGTCAGCGTACTGCACCGTCAGCGTTCTTGACCGTCAGTGTGCTTCTCCGTCTGCGTGCTCCATCGTTAGCGTGCTGCTCTGTCAGCGTGCGGCTCCGTCATTGTTTTCAACCGTCAGCGTGCTGCTCCATCAGCGTGCTGCTCCATCAGCATGCTCCACCGTCAGCGTTTTCCACCGTCAGCGTGATGGTCCGTCAGCGTTTTCCACCGTCAGTGTGCTCCACCGTCAGCGTGCTCCACTGTCAGCGTGCTGGTCCATCAGCGTGCTGCTCCGTCAGCATGCTCCACCGTCAGCGTGCTCCACCATCAGCATGATGGTCCGTCAGCGTTTTCCACCGTCAGTGTGCTCCACCGTCAGCGTGCTGCTCCGTCAGTGTGCTCCATCGTCAGCGTGGTCCACCATCAGTGTGCTCCACACTCAGTGTGCTCCACTATTGGCGCGCTCCACCGTCAGCATGCTTCTCTGTCAACATTCTCCACCGTCAGCATGCTCCACCGTCAGCGTGCTTCTCCGACATCGTGCTCCACCGTCAGCGTGCTGCTCCGTCAACGTGCTGCACTGTCAGCGTGCTCCACCGTCAGCGTGCTCCACCGTCAGCGTGCTGCTCTGTCAGCGTGCTGCTCCGTCAGCGTGCTCCACCGTCAGTGTGCTCCACCGTCAGCTTTCTCCACCGTCAGCGTGCTGCTCCATCAACGTGCTCCACTGTCAGCGTGCTCCAACATCAGCGTTTTCCACCGTCAGCGTGCTCCACCGTCAGCGTGCTCCACTGTCAGCGTGCTGCACCATCAGTTTGCTGCTCCGTCAACGTTGTCCACCGTCAGCGTGCTGCACCGTCAGCGTGCTCCAGCGTCAGCGTATTGCACCTTCAGCGTGTTCGACCGTCAGTGTGCTCCACCGTCAGCGTGCTGCACTGTCAGCGTGCTGCTCCGTCAGCGTGCTCCACCGTCAGCGTGCTGCACTGTTAGCGTGCTCCACCGTCAGCATATTCCACCGTCAGTGTGCTGCTCCGTCAGCGTGCTGTTCCGTCAGCGTGCTCCAGCGTCAGCGTATTGCACCTTCAGCGTGTTCGACCGTCAGCGTGCTCCACCATCAGCGTGCTGCACTGTCAGCGTGCTGCTCCGTCAGCGTGCTCCACCGTCAGCGTGCTCCACCGTCAGCGTGCTGATCCGTCAGCGTTCTCCACCGTCAGTGTGCTCCACCGTCAGAGTGCTGCTCCGTCAGCGTGCTCCACCGTCAGCGTGCTCCACCGTCAGCGTGCTCCACCGTCAGCGTGATGGTCCGTCAGCGTTTTCCACCGTCAGTGTGCTCCACCGTCAGCGTGCTCCACTGTCAGCGTGCTGGTCCATCAGCGTGCTGCTCCGTCAGCATGCTCCACCGTCAGCGTGCTCCACCATCAGCATGATGGTCCGTCAGCGTTTTCCACCGTCAGTGTGCTCCACCGTCAGCGTGCTCCACTGTCAGCATGCTGCTCCATCAGCATGCTGCTCCGTCAGCGTGCTGCTCCGTCAGTGTGCTCCATCGTCAGCGTGGTCCACCATCAGTGTGCTCCACACTCAGCGTGCTCCACTATTGGCGTGCTCCACCGTCAGCATGCTTCTCCGTCAACATTCTCCACCGTCAGCATGCTCCACCGTCAGCGTGCTTCTCCGACATCGTGCTCCACCGTCAGCGTGCTGCTCCGTCAACGTGCTGCACTGTCAGCGTGCTCCACCGTCAGCGTGCTCCACCGTCAGCGTGCTGCTCTGTCAGCGTGCTGCTCCGTCAGCATGCTCCACCGTCAGTGTGCTCCACCGTCAGCTTTCTCCACCGTCAGCGTGCTGCTCCATCAACGTGTTCCACCGTCAGCGTGCTGCACCGTCAGCGTGCTCCAGCGTCAGCGTATTGCACCTTCAGCGTGTTCGACCGTCAGTGTGCTCCACCGTCAGCGTGCTGCACTGTCAGCGTGCTGCTCCGTCAGCGTGCTCCACCGTCAGCGTGCTCCACTGTCAGCGTGCTGATCCGTCAGCGTTCTCCACCGTCAGTGTGCTCCACCGTCAGAGTGCTGCTCCGTCAGCGTGCACCACCATCAGCGTGTTCCACCGTCAGCATGCTGCACTGTTAGCGTGCTCCACCGTCAGCGTGCTGCACCGTCAGCGTGCTGCTCCGTCAGCATGCTCCACCGTCAGCGTGCTCCACCGTCAGCGTGCTGCTCTATCAGCGTGCTCCACCATCAGTGTGTTCCACCGTCAGCGTGTTCCACCGTCAGTGTGCTGCTCCGTCAGCGTGCTGCACTGTCAGTGTGCTCCACCGTCAGTGTGCTGCACCGTCAGCATGCTGCACTGTCAGCGTGCTGCTCCGTCAGCGTGCTCCACCGTCAGCGTGTTGCACTGTTAGCGTGCTCCACCGTCAGCATATTCCACCGTCAGTGTGCTGCTCCGTCAGCGTGCTGTTCCGTCAGCGTGCTCCACCATCAGCGTGCTGCACTGTCAGCGTGCTGCTCCGTCAGCGTGCTCCACCGTCAGCGTGCTCCACCGTCAGCGTGCTGATCCTTCAGCGTTCTCCACCGTCAGTGTGCTCCACCGTCAGAGTGCTGCTCCGTCAGCGTGCTCCACCGTCAGCGAGCTCCACCGTCAGCGTGCTCCACCGTCAGCGTGATGGTCTGTCAGCGTTTTCCACCGTCAGTGTGCTCCACCGTCAGGGTGCTCCACTGTCAGCATGCTGGTCCGTCAGCCTGCTGCTCCGTCAGCGTGCTCCACCATCAGCGTGCTCCACTATTGGCATGCTCAACAGTCAGCATGCTTCTCCGTCAACATTCTCCACCGTCAGCATGCTCCACCGTCAGCGTGCTTCTCCGACATCGTGCTCCACCATCAGCGTGCTGCTCCGTCAACGTGCTGCACTGTCAGCGTGCTCCACCGTCTGCGTGCTCCACCGTCAGTGTGCTCCACCGTCAGCTTTCTCCACCGTCAGCGTGCTGCTCCGACAGCGTGCTCCACCGTCATCGTGCTGCTCCGTCAGCGTGCTCCACCGTCAGCGTGCTGCTCCGTCAGTGTGATCCACCGTCAGCGTGCTGCTCCGTCAACGTGCTCCACCGTCAGCGTGCTCCACCGTCAGCGTGCTGCTCCGTCAGCGTATTCCACCGTCAGCGTGCTCCACCATCAGCGTGCTGGTCCGTCAGCGTTTTCCACCGTCAGTGTGCTCCACCGTCAGCGTGCTCCACCGTCAGCGTACTGCACCGTCAGCGTTCTCGACCGTCAGTGTGCTTCTCCGTCTGCGTGCTCCACCGTCAGCATGCTGCTCCGTCAGCATGCGGCTCCGTCATTGTTTTCCACCGTCAGCGTGCTCCACCGTCAGCGTGCTGCTCCGTCAGCGTTTTCCACCGTCAGCGTGCTGCTCCGTCAACGTGCTCCACCGTCAGCGTGCTGCACCGTCAGTGTGCTCCACCGTCAGCGTGCTGCTCCGTCAACGTGCTCCACCATCAGCGTGCTCCACCATCAGCGTGCTGCTCCGTTAATGTGCTCTACCATCAGAATGCTCTGCAGTCAGCGTGCTCCACCGTCAGCGTGCTGCTCCGTCAATGTGCTGCTCTGTCAGCGTGCTACTCCGTCAGCGTGCTCCACCGTCAGCATGCTCCACCGTCAGCATGCTGCTCCGTTAGCGTTTTCCACCGTCAGCGTGCTCCACCATCAGCGTGCTGGTCCGTCAGCGTTTTCCACCGTCAGTGTGCTCCACCGTCAGCATGCTCCACCGTCAGCGTACTGCACCTTCTGCGTGCTCGACCGTCAGCGTGCTCCACCGTCAGCGTACTGCACCGTCAGCGTTCTCGACCGTCAGTGTGCTTCTCCGTCTGCGTGCTCCATCGTTAGCGTGCTGCTCTGTCAGCGTGCGGCTCCGTCATTGTTTTCCACCGTCAGCGTGCTGCTCCATCAGCGTGCTGCTCCATCAGCATGCTCCACCGTCAGCGTGTTCCACCATCAGCGTGATGGTCCGTCAGCGTTTTCCACCGTCAGTGTGCTCCACCGTCAGCGTGCTCCACTGTCAGCGTGCTGGTCCATCAGCGTGCTGCTCCGTCAGCATGCTCCACCGTCAGCGTGCTCCACCATCAGCATGATGGTCCGTCAGCGTTTTCCACCGTCAGTGTGCTCCACCGTCAGCGTGCTCCACTGTCAGCGTGCTGGTCCGTCAGCGTGCTCCACCGTCAGCGTGCTGCTCCATCAGCATGCTGCTCCGTCAGCGTGCTGCTCCGTCAGTGTGCTCCATCGTCAGCGTGGTCCACCATCAGTGTGCTCCACACTCAGCGTGCTCCACTATTGGCGCGCTCCACCGTCAGCATGCTTCTCCGTCAACATTCTCCACCGTCAGCATGCTCCACCGTCAGCGTGCTTCTCCGACATCGTGCTCCACCGTCAGCGTGCTGCTCCGTCAACGTGCTGCACTGTCAGCGTGCTCCACCGTCAGCGTGCTCCACCGTCAGCGTGCTGCTCTGTCAGCGTGCTGCTCCGTCAGCGTGCTCCACCGTCAGTGTGCTCCACCGTCAGCTTTCTCCACCGTCAGCGTGCTGCTCCACCAACGTGCTCCACTGTCAGCGTGCTCCAACATCAGCGTTTTCCACCGTCAGTGTGCTCCACCGTCAGCGTGCTGCTCCGTCAACGTGCTCCACCATCAGCGTGCTCCACCGTCAGCATGCTGCTCCGTTAATGTGCTCTACCATCAGAATGCTCTGCAGTCAGCGTGCTGCACTGTCAGCGTGCTCCACCGTCAGCGTGCTGCTCCGTCAATGTGCTGCTCTGTCAGCGTGCTACTCCGTCAGCGTGCTCCACCGTCAGCATGCTCCACCGTCAGCATGCTGCTCCGTTAGCGTTTTCCACCGTCAGCGTGCTCCACCATCAGCGTGCTGGTCCATCAACGTGCTCCACTGTCAGCGTGCTCCAACATCAGCGTTTTCCACCGTCAGCGTGCTCCACCGTCAGCATGCCCCACTGTCAGCGTGCTGCACCATCAGTTTGCTGCTCCGTCAACGTTGTCCACCGTCAGCGTGTTCGACCGTCAGTGTGCTCCACCGTCAGCGTGCTGCACTGTCAGCGTGCTGCTCCGTCAGCGTGCTCCACCGTCAGCGTGCTCCACTGTCAGCGTGCTGATCCGTCAGCGTTCTCCACCGTCAGCGTGCTCCACTGTCAGCGTGCTGGTCCGTCAGCGTGTTCCACCGTCAGCGTGCACCACCGTCAGCGTGCTGCACTGTCAGCGTGCTGCTCCGTCAGCATGCTCCACCGTCAGCGTGCTCCACCATCAGCGTGCTGGTCCGTCAGCGTTTTCCACCGTCAGTGTGCTCCACCATCAGTGTGCTCCACTGTCAGCGTCCTGGTCCGTCAGCGTGCTGCACCATCAGCGTGCTCCACCGTCAGCATCCTGCTCCGTCAGTGTGCTGCTCCGTCAGCGTGCTGCTCCGTCAGTGTGCTCCATCGTCAGCATGCTGCTCCGTCAGTGTGCTGCTCCGTCAGCGTGCTGCTCCGTCAGTGTGCTCCATCGTCAGCGTGCTGCTCCGTCAGTGTGCTCCATCGTCAGCGTGCTCCACCATCAGTGTGCTCCACCGTCAGCATGCTCCACTGTTGGCGCGCTCCACCGTCAGCGTGCTGCTCCGTCAGCGTTCTCCACCGTCAGCGTACTCCACCGTCAGCATGTTCCATCGTCAGCTTGCTGCTCCGTCAACGTGCTCCACCGACAGCATGCTTCTCCGTCAACATTCTCCACCGTCAGCATGCTCCACCGTCAGCGTGCTTCTCCGACAACGTGCTCCACTGTCAGCGTGCAGCTCCGTCAACGTGCTCCACCGTCAGCGTGCTCCACCATCAGCGTGCTGCTCCGTCAATGTGCTTTACCGTTAGCGTGCTCCACCGTCAGCGTGCTGCACGGTCAGCGTGCTGCACTGTCAGCGTGCTGCTCCGTCAACGTGCTGCACTGTCAGCGTGCTCCACCGTCAGCGTGCTCCACCAACAGCGTGCTCCACTGTCAGCGTGCTGCTCTGTCAGCGTTTTCCACTGTCAGCGTGCTGCTCCGTCAACGTGCTGCACTGTCAGCGTGCTGCTCCGTCAGCGTGCTCCACCGTCAGTGTGCTCCACCGTCAGCGTGCTGCTCCGTCAGCGTTTTCCACCGTCAGCGTGCTCCACCGTCAGCGTGCTGCTCCGTCAGCATGCTCCACCGTCAGCGTGCTCCACCATCAGCGTGCTGGTCCGTCAGTGTTTTCCACCGTCAGTGTGCTCCACCGTCAGCGTGCTCCACTGTCAGCGTACTGCACCGTCAGCGTTCTCGACCGTCAGTGTGCTTCTCCGTCTGCATGCTCCACCGTCAACGTGCTCCACCGTCAACGTGCTCCACCGTCAGCGTGCTCCACTGTCAACGTGCTCCACCGTCAGCGTGCTCCACCGTCAGCGTGCTGCTCCGTCAACGTTGTCCACCGTCAGCGTGCTGCACCATCACTGTGCTCCACCCTCAATGTGCTCCACCGTCAGCGTGCTCCACCATCAGCGTACTTCTCCGTCAGTGTGCTCCACCGTCAGCGTGCTCCACCGTCAGCATGCTCCACCGTCAGCGTACTGCACCATCAGCGACTGCACCTTCTGCTTGCTCGACCGTCAGCGTGCTCCACCGTCAATGTGCTCCACTGTCAACGTGCTCCACCGTCAGCGTGCTCCACCGTCAGTGTGCTGCTCCGTCAACGCTGTCCACCGTCAGCGTGCTGCACCGTCACTGTGCTCCACCCTCAATGTGCTCCACCGTCAGCGTGCTCCACCATCAGCATGCTCCACCGTCAGCGTACTGCACCGTCAACGACTGGACCTTCTGCGTGCTCGACCATCAGCGTGTTGCACTGTCAGCGTTCTCCACCGTCAGCGTGCTCCACCGTCAGCGTGCTGCTTCGTCAACCTGCTGCACCGTCAGCGTGTTCCACCGTCAGCGTGCACCACTGTCAGCGTGCTGCACTGTCAGCGTGCTGCTCCGTCAGCGTCCTCCACCGTCAGCATGCTGCTCTGTCAGCGTGCTCCACCGTCAGCGTGCTCCACAGTCAGTGTGCTGCACTGTCAACGTGCTCCACCGTCAGCGTGCTGCTCCGACAGCGTGATCCACCGTCATTGTGCTGCTCCGTCAGCGTGCTCCACCGTCAGCGTGCTGCACAGTCAGCGTACTCCACCGTCAGCGTGCTGCTCCATCAACGAGCTCCACCGTCAGCGTGCTCCACCGTCAGCGTGCTGCTCCGTCAATGTGCTCTGCCGTCAGAATGCTCTGCCGTCAGCATGCTGCACTGTCAGCGTGCTCCACCGTCAGCGTGCTGCTCCGTCAATGTGCTGCTCTGTCAGCGTGCTACTCCATCAGCGTGCTCCACCGTCAGCGTGCTCCACCATCAGCGTGCTGCTCCATCAGCGTTTTCCACCGTCAGCGTGCTCCACCGTCAGCGTGCTGCTCCGTCAGCATGCTCCACCGTCAGCGTGCTCCACCATCAGCGTGCTGGTCCGTCAGCGTTTTCCACCGTCAGCGTGCTTCTCCGTCAACGTTGTCCACCGTCAGCGTGCTGCACCGTCACTGTGCTCCACCCTCAACGTGCTCCACCGTCAGCGTGCTCCACCATCAGCGTACTTCTCCGTCAGTGTGCTCCACCGTCAGTGTGCTCCACCGTCAGCATGCTCCACCGTCAGCGTACTGCACCGTCAGCGACTGCACCTTCTGCGTGCTCGACCTTCAGCGTGCTCCACCGTCAATGTGCTGCACCGTCAGCGTGCTCCACCGTCAGCGTGCTGCTCCGTCAACGTTCTGCACCGTCAGCGTGTTGCACTGTCAGCGTTCTCCACCGTCAGCATGCTCCACCGTCAGCGTGCTGCTTCGTCAACCTGCTCCACCGTCAGCGTGCACCACCGTCAGCGTGCTGCACTGCCAGCGTGCTCCACCGTCAGCGTGCTCCATCGTGAGCATGCTGCACTGTCAGCGTTCTCCACCGTCAGCGTGCTCCACCGTCAGCGTGCTGCTTCGTCAACCTGCTGCACCGTCAGCGTGTTCCACCGTCAGCGTCCTCCACCGTCAGCATGCTCCACAGTCAGCGTGCTGCACTGTCAACGTGCTCCACCGTCAGCGTGCTGCTCCGACAGCGTGCTCCACCGTCATCGTGCTGCTCCGTCAGCGTGCTCCACCGTCAGCGTGCTCCACCGTCAGCGTGCTACTCCGTCAACGTGCTCTGCCATCAGAATGCTCTGCCGTCAGCATGCTGCACTGTCAGCGTGCTCCACCGTCAGCGTGCTGCTCCGTCAGCGTACTGCACCGTCAGCGTTCTCGACCGTCAGTGTGCTTCTCCGTCTGAGTGCTCCACCGTCAGCGTGCTGCTCCGTCAGCGTTTTCCACCATCAGCGTGCTCCACCGTCAGCGTGCTGCTCCGTCAGCATGCTCCACCGTCAGCGTGCTCCACCATCAGCGAGCTGGTCCGTCAGCGTTTTCCACCGTCAGTGTGCTCCACCGTCAGCGTGCTCCACCGTCAGCGTGCTGCACCTTCTGCGTTCTCGACCGTCAGCGTGCTCCACCGTCAGCGTACTGCACCGTCAGCGTTCTCGACCGTCAGTGTGCTTCTCCGTCTGAGTGCTCCACCGTCAGCGTGCTGCTCCGTCAGCGTTTTCCACCATCAGCGTGCTCCACCGTCAGCGTTCTGCTCCGTCAGCATGCTCCACCGTCAGCGTGCTCCACCATCAGCGTGCTGGTCCGTCAGCATTTTCCACCGTCAGTGTGCTCCACCATCAGCGTGCTCCACTGTCAGCGTGCTGGTCCGTCAGCGTGCTGCACCGTCAGCGTGCTCCACCGTCAGCGTCCTGCACCGTCAGTGTGCTGCTCCGTCAGCATGCTGCTCCGTCAGTGTGCTCCATCGTCAGCGTGCTGCTCCGTCAGTGTGCTCCATCGTCAGCGTGCTCCACCATCAGTGTGCTCCACCGTCAGCGTGCTCCACTGTTGGCGCGCTCCACCGTCAGCGTGCTGCTCCGTCAGCGTTCTCCACCGTCAGCGTACTCCACCGTCAGCATGTTCCATCGTCAGCTTGCTGCTCCGTCAACGTGCTCCACCGACAGCATGCTTCTCCGTCAACATTCTCCACCGTCAGCATGCTCCACCGTCAGCGTGCTTCTCCGACAACGTGCTCCACTGTCAGCGTGCAGCTCCGTCAACGTGCTCCACCGTCAGCGTGCTCCACCATCAGCGTGCTGCTCCGTCAATGTGCTTTACCGTTAGCATGCTCCACCGTCAGCGTGCTGCACTGTCAGCGTGCTGCTCCGTCAACGTGCTGCACTGTCAGCGTGCTGCTCTGTCAGCTTTTTCCACTGTCAGCGTGCTGCTCTGTCAGCTTTTTCCACTGTCAGCGTGCTGCTCCGTCAACGTGCTGCACTGTCAGCGTGCTGCTCCGTCAGCGTGCTCCACCGTCAGTGTGCTCCACCGTCAGCTTTCTCCACCGTCAGCGTGCTGCTCCGGCAACGTGCTCCACCGTCAGCGTGCTCCAACATCAGCGTTTTCCACCGTCAGCGTGCTCCACCGTCCGCGTGCTCCACTGTCAGCGTGCTGCACCGTCAGTTTGCTGCTCCATCAACGTTGTCCACCGTCAGCGTGCTGCACCGTCGGCGTGCTCCAGCGTCAGCGTATTGCAACTTCAGCATGTTCGACCGTCAGCGTGCTCCATCGTCAGTGTGCTGCTCCGTCAGTGTGCTGTTCCGTCAGCGTGCTGCTCCGTCAGTGTGCTCCATCGTCAGCGTGCTCCACCATCAGTTTGCTCCACCGTCAGCGTGCTCCACTGTTGGCGCGCTCCACCGTCAGCGTGCTGCTCCGTCAGCGTTCTCCACCGTCAGCGTACTCCAGCGTCAGCATGGTCCATCGTCAGCGTGCTGCTCCGTCAACGTGCTCTGCCGTCAGAATGCTCTGCCGTCAGCGTGCTGCATTGTCAGCGTGCTCCACCGTCAGCGTGCTGCTCCGTCAATGTGCTGCTCTGTCAGCGTGCTACTCCGTCAGTGTGCTCCACCGTCAGCGTGCTCCACCGTCAGCGTGCTGCTCCGTCAGCGTTTTCCACCGTCAGCGTGCTCCACCGTCAGCGAACTGCTCCGTCAGCATGCTCCACCGTCAGCGTGCTCCACCATCAGCGTGCTGGTCCGTCAGTGTTTACCACCGTCAGTGTGCTCCACCGTCAGCGTGCTCCACAGTCAGCGTACTGCACCGTCAGCATTCTCGACCGTCAGTGTGCTTCTCCGTCTGCGTGCTCCACCGTCAGCGTGCTTCTCCGTCAACATGCTCCACCGTCAACGTGCTCCACCGTCAACGTGCTCCACCGTCAGCGTGCTCCACTGTCAACGTGCTCCACCGTCAGCGTGCTCCACCGTCAGCGTGCTGCTCCGTCAACGTTGTCCACCGTCAGCGTGCTGCACCATCACTGTGCTCCACCCTCAATGTGCTCCACCGTCAGCGTGCTCCACCATCAGCGTGCTGGTCCGTCAGTGTTTACCACCGTCAGTGTGCTCCACCGTCAGCGTGCTCCACAGTCAGCGTACTGCACCGTCAGCATTCTCGACCGTCAGTGTGCTTCTCCGTCTGCGTGCTCCACCGTCAGCGTGCTTCTCCGTCAGCATGCTCCACCGTCAACGTGCTCCACCGTCAACGTGCTCCACCGTCAGCGTGCTCCACTGTCAACGTGCTCCACCGTCAGCGTGCTCCACCGTCAGCGTGCTGCTCCGTCAACATTGTCCACCGTCAGCGTGCTGCACCATCACTGTGCTCCACCCTCAATGTGCTCCACCGTCAGCGTGCTCCACCATCAGCGTACTTCTCCGTCAGTGTGCTCCACTGTCAACGTGCTCCACCGTCAGCGTGCTCCACCGTCAGCGTGCTGCTCCGTCAACGTTGTCCACCGTCAGCGTGCTGCACCATCACTGTTCTCCACCCTCAATGTGCTCCACCGTCAGCGTGCTCCACCATCAGCGTACTTCTCCGTCAGTGTGCTCCACCGTCAGCGTGCTCCACCGTCAGCATGCTCCACCGTCAGCGTACTGCACCGTCAGCGACTGCACCTTCTGCATGCTCGACCATCAGCGTGCTCCACCGTCAATGTGCTGCACCGTCAGCGTGCTCCACCGTCAGCGTGCTGCTCCGTCAACGTGCTGCACCGTCAGCGTGCTCCAGCGTCAGCGTGCTGCTCCGTCAGCATGCTCCACCGTCAGCGTGCTCCACCATCAGCGTGCTGGTCCGTCAGTGTTTTCCACCGTCAGTGTGCTCCACCATCAGCGTGCTCCACCGTCAGCGTGCTGCACCTTCTGCGTTCTCGACCGTCAGCGTGCTCCACCATCAGCGTGCTGGTCCGTCAGCATTTTCCACCGTCAGTGTGCTCCACCATCAGCGTGCTCCACTGTCAGCGTGCTGGTCCGTCAGCGTGCTGCACCGTCAACGTGCTCCACCGTCAGCGTGCTCCACTGTCAACGTGCTCCACCGTCAGCGTGCTCCACCGTCAGTGTGCTGCTCCGTCAACGCTGTCCACCGTCAGCGTGCTCCACCATCAGCGTACTTCTCCGTCAGTGTTCTCCACCGTCAGCGTGCTCCACCATCAGCATGCTCCACCGTCAGCGTACTGCACCGTCAACGACTGGACCTTCTGCGTGCTCGACCATCAGCGTGCTCCACCGTCAATGTGCTGCACCGTCAGCGTGCTCCACCGTCAGCGTGCTGCTCCGTCAACGTGCTGCACCGTCAGCGTGTTACACTGTCAGCGTTCTCCACCGTCAGCGTGCTCCACCGTCAGCGTGCTGCTTCGTCAACCTGCTGCACCGTCAGCGTGTTCCACCGTCAGCGTGCACCACTGTCAGCGTGCTGCACTGTCAGCGTGCTGCTCCGTCAGCGTCCTCCACCGTCAGCATGCTGCTCTGTCAGCGTGCTCCACCGTCAGCGTGCTCCACAGTCAGTGTGCTGCACTGTCAACGTGCTCCACCGTCAGCGTGCTGCTCCGACAGCGTGATCCACCGTCATTGTGCTGCTCCGTCAGCGTGCTCCACCGTCAGCGTGCTGCACAGTCAGCGTACTCCACCGTCAGCGTGCTGCTCCATCAACGAGCTCCACCGTCAGCGTGCTCCACCGTCAGCGTGCTGCTCCGTCAATGTGCTCTGCCGTCAGAATGCTCTGCCGTCAGCATGCTGCACTGTCAGCGTGCTCCACTGTCAGCGTGCTGCTCCGTCAATGTGCTGCTCTGTCAGCGTGCTACTCCATCAGCGTGCTCCACCGTCAGCGTGCTCCACCATCAGCGTGCTGCTCCATCAGCGTTTTCCACCGTCAGCGTGCTCCACCGTCAGCGTGCAGCTCCGTCAGCATGCTCCACCGTCAGCGTGCTCCACCATCAGCGTGCTGGTCCGTCAGCATTTTCCACCGTCAGCGTGCTTCTCCGTCAACGTTGTCCACCGTCAGCGTGCTGCACCGTCACTGTGCTCCACCCTCAACGTGCTCCACCGTCAGCGTGCTCCACCATCAGCGTACTTCTCCGTCAGTGTGCTCCACCGTCAGCGTGCTCCACCGTCAGCATGCTCCACCGTCAGCGTACTGCACCGTCAGCGACTGCACCTTCTGCGTGCTCGACCTTCAGCGTGCTCCACCGTCAATGTGCTGCACCGTCAGCGTGCTCCACCGTCAGCGTGCTGCTCCGTCAACGTTCTGCACCGTCAGCGTGTTGCACTGTCAGCGTTCTCCACCGTCAGCATGCTCCACCGTCAGCGTGCTGCTTCGTCAACCTGCTCCACCGTCAGCGTGCTCCACTGTCAACGTGCTCCACCGTCAGCGTGCTCCACCGTCAGCGTGCTGCTCCGTCAACGTTCTGCACCGTCAGCGTGTTGCACTGTCAGCGTGCTTCTCCGTCAACATGCTCCACCGTCAACGTGCTCCACCGTCAACGTGCTCCACCGTCAGCGTGCTCCACTGTCAACGTGCTCCACCGTCAGCGTGCTCCACCGTCAGCGTGCTGCTCCGTCAACGTTGTCCACCGTCAGCGTGCTGCACCATCACTGTGCTCCACCCTCAATGTGCTCCACCGTCAGCGTGCTCCACCATCAGCGTGCTGGTCCGTCAGTGTTTACCACCGTCAGTGTGCTCCACCGTCAGCGTGCTCCACAGTCAGCGTACTGCACCGTCAGCATTCTCGACCGTCAGTGTGCTTCTCCGTCTGCGTGCTCCACCGTCAGCGTGCTTCTCCGTCAGCATGCTCCACCGTCAACGTGCTCCACCGTCAACGTGCTCCACCGTCAGCGTGCTCCACTGTCAACGTGCTCCACCGTCAGCGTGCTCCACCGTCAGCGTGCTGCTCCGTCAACATTGTCCACCGTCAGCGTGCTGCACCATCACTGTGCTCCACCCTCAATGTGCTCCACCGTCAGCGTGCTCCACCATCAGCGTACTTCTCCGTCAGTGTGCTCCACTGTCAACGTGCTCCACCGTCAGCGTGCTCCACCGTCAGCGTGCTGCTCCGTCAACGTTGTCCACCGTCAGCGTGCTGCACCATCACTGTTCTCCACCCTCAATGTGCTCCACCGTCAGCGTGCTCCACCATCAGCGTACTTCTCCGTCAGTGTGCTCCACCGTCAGCGTGCTCCACCGTCAGCATGCTCCACCGTCAGCGTACTGCACCGTCAGCGACTGCACCTTCTGCATGCTCGACCATCAGCGTGCTCCACCGTCAATGTGCTGCACCGTCAGTGTGCTCCACCGTCAGCGTGCTGCTCCGTCAACGTGCTGCACCGTCAGCGTGCTCCAGCGTCAGCGTGCTGCTCCGTCAGCATGCTCCACCGTCAGCGTGCTCCACCATCAGCGTGCTGGTCCGTCAGTGTTTTCCACCGTCAGTGTGCTCCACCATCAGCGTGCTCCACCGTCAGCGTGCTGCACCTTCTGCGTTCTCGACCGTCAGCGTGCTCCACCATCAGCGTGCTGGTCCGTCAGCATTTTCCACCGTCAGTGTGCTCCACCATCAGCGTGCTCCACTGTCAGCGTGCTGGTCCGTCAGCGTGCTGCACCGTCAACGTGCTCCACCGTCAGCGTGCTCCACTGTCAACGTGCTCCACCGTCAGCGTGCTCCACCGTCAGTGTGCTGCTCCGTCAACGCTGTCCACCGTCAGCGTGCTCCACCATCAGCGTACTTCTCCGTCAGTGTTCTCCACCGTCAGCGTGCTCCACCATCAGCATGCTCCACCGTCAGCGTACTGCACCGTCAACGACTGGACCTTCTGCGTGCTCGACCATCAGCGTGCTCCACCGTCAATGTGCTACACCGTCAGCGTGCTCCACCGTCAGCGTGCTGCTCCGTCAACGTGCTGCACCGTCAGCGTGTTACACTGTCAGCGTTCTCCACCGTCAGCGTGCTCCACCGTCAGCGTGCTGCTTCGTCAACCTGCTGCACCGTCAGCGTGTTCCACCGTCAGCGTGCACCACTGTCAGCGTGCTGCACTGTCAGCGTGCTGCTCCGTCAGCGTCCTCCACCGTCAGCATGCTGCTCTGTCAGCGTGCTCCACCGTCAGCGTGCTCCACAGTCAGTGTGCTGCACTGTCAACGTGCTCCACCGTCAGCGTGCTGCTCCGACAGCGTGATCCACCGTCATTGTGCTGCTCCGTCAGCGTGCTCCACCGTCAGCGTGCTGCACAGTCAGCGTACTCCACCGTCAGCGTGCTGCTCCATCAACGAGCTCCACCGTCAGCGTGCTCCACCGTCAGCGTGCTGCTCCGTCAATGTGCTCTGCCGTCAGAATGCTCTGCCGTCAGCATGCTGCACTGTCAGCGTGCTCCACTGTCAGCGTGCTGCTCCGTCAATGTGCTGCTCTGTCAGCGTGCTACTCCATCAGCGTGCTCCACCGTCAGCGTGCTCCACCATCAGCGTGCTGCTCCATCAGCGTTTTCCACCGTCAGCGTGCTCCACCATCAGCGTGCTGGTCCGTCAGTGTTTTCCACCATCAGTGTGCTCCACTGTCAACGTGCTCCACCGTCAGCGTGCTCCACCGTCAGCGTGCTGCTCCGTCAACGTTGTCCACCGTCAGCGTGCTGCACCGTCACTGTGCTCCACTCTCAACGTGCTCCACCGTCAGCGTGCTCCACCATCAGCGTACTTCTCCGTCAGTGTGCTCCACCGTAAGTGTGCTCCACCGTCAGCATGCTCCACCGTCAGCGTACTGCACCGTCAGCGACTGCACCTTCTGCGTGCTCGACCTTCAGCGTGCTCCACCGTCAATGTGCTGCACCGTCAGCGTGCTCCACCGTCAGCGTGCTGCTCCGTCAACATGCTGCACCGTCAGCGTGTTGCACTGTCAGCGTTCTCCACCGTCAGCTTGCTCCACCGTCAGCGTGCTGCTTCGTCAAAATGCTGCACCGTCAGCGGATTCCACCGTCAGCGTGCACCACCGTCAGCGTACTGCCCTGTCAGCGTGCTGCCCCGTCAATGTGCTCTGCCGTCAGAATGCTCTGCCGTCAGCATGCTGCACTGTCAGCGTGCTCCACCGTCAGCGTGCTGCTCCGTCAATGTGCTGCTCTGTCAGCGTGCTCCACAGTCAGCGTGCTGCACTGTCAACGTGCTCCACCATCAGCGTGCTGCTCCGTCAGCGTTTCCACCGTCAGCGTGCTCCACCGTCAGCATGCTGCTCCGTCAGCATGCTCCACCGTCAGCGTGCTCCACCATCAGCGTGCTGGTCCGTCAGCGTTTTCCACCGTCAGTGTGCTCCACTGTCAACGTGCTCCACCGTCAGCGTGCTCCACCGTCAGCGTGCTGCTCCGTCAACGTTGTCCACCGTCAGCGTGCTGCACCGTCACTGTGCTCCACCCTCAACGTGCTCCACCGTCAGCGTGCTCCACCATCAGCGTACTTCTCCGTCAGTGTGCTCCACCGTCAGTGTGCTCCACCGTCAGCATGCTCCACCGTCAGCGTACTGCACCGTCAGCGACTGCCCCTTCTGCGTGCTCGACCTTCAGCGTGCTCCAACGTCAATGTGCTGCACCGTCAGCGTGCTCCACCGTCAGCGTGCTGCTCCATCAACATGCTGCACCGTCAGCGTGTTGCACTGTCAGCGTTCTCCACCGTCAGCATGCTCCACCGTCAGCGTGCTGCTTCGTCAAAATGCTGCACCGTCAGCGTATTCCACCGTCAGCGTGCTGCTCTGTCAGCGGACTGCACTGTCAGCGTGCTCCACCGTCAGCGTGCACCACCGTCAGCGTGCTGCACTGCCAGCGTGCTCCACCGTCAGCGTGCTCCATCGTGAGCATGCTGCACTGTCAGCGTTCTCCACCGTCAGCGTGCTCCACCGTCAGCGTGCTGCTTCGTCAACCTGCTGCACCGTCAGCGTGTTCCACCGTCAGCGTGCACCACCGTCAGCGTACTGCACTGTCAGCGTGCTGCTCCGTCAGCGTCCTCCACCGTCAGCATGCTGCTCCATCAGCGTGCTCCACCGTCAGCGTGCTCCACAGTCAGCGTGCTGCACTGTCAACGTGCTCCACCGTCAGCGTGCTGCTCCGACAGCGTGCTCCACCGTCATCGTGCTGCTCCGTCAGCGTGCTCCACCGTCAGCGTGCTGCACAGTCAGCGTACTCCACCGTCAGCGTGCTGCTCTGTCAACGTGCTCCACCGTCAGCGTGCTCCACCGTCAGCGTGCTGCTCCGTCAATGTGCTCTGCCGTCAGAATGCTCTGCCGTCTGCATGCTGCACTGTCAGCGTGCTCCACCGTCAGCGTGCTGCTCCGTCAATGTGCTGCTCTGTCAGCATGCTACTCCGTCAGCGTGCTCCACCGTCAGCGTGCTCCACCATCAGCGTGCTGGTCCGTCAGCGTTTTCCACCGTCAGTGTGCTCCACCTTCAGCGTGCTCCACCGTCAGCGTGCTGCACCTTCTGCGTTCTCGACCGTCAGCGTGCTCCACCGTCAGCGTACTGCACCGTCAGCGTTCTCGACCGTCAGTGTGCTTCTCCGTCTGCGTGCTCCACCGTCAGCGTGCTGCTCCGTCAGCGTGCGGCTCCGTCATTGTTTTCCACCATCAGCGTGCTCCACCGTCAGCGTGCTGCTCCGTCAGCGTTTTCCACCATCAGCGTGCTCCACCGTCAGCGTGCTGCTCCGTCAGCATGCTCCACCGTCAGCGTGCTCCACCATCAGCATTTTCCACCGTCAGTGTGCTCCACCATCAGCGTGCTCCACCGTCAGCGTGCTGCTCTGTCAGCGTTTTCCACTGTCAGCGTGCTGCTCCGTCAATGTGCTGCACTGTCAGCGTGCTGCTCCGTCAGTGTGCTACACCGTCAGTGTGCTCCACTGTCAGCGTGCTGCACCGTCCGTTTGCTGCTCCGTCAACGTTGTCCACCGTCAGCGTGCTGCACGGTCAGCGTGCTCCAGCGTCAGCGTATTGCACCTTCAGCGTGTTCGACCGTCAGCGTGCTCCATCGTCAGTGTGCTGCTCCGTCAGTGTGCTGTTCCGTCAGCGTGCTGCTCCGTCAGTGTGCTCCATCGTCAGCGTGCTCCACCATCAGTGTTCTCCACCGTCAGCGTGCTCCACCGTCAATGTGCTGCACCGTCAGCGTGCTCCACCGTCAGCGTGCTGCTCCGTCAACGTGCTGCACCGTCAGCGTGTTGCACTGTCAGCGTTCTCCACCATCAGCGTGCTCCACCGTCAGCGTGCTGCTTCGTCAACCTGCTGCACCGTCAGCGTATTCCACCGTCAGCATGCTGATCTGTCAGTGGACTGCACTGTCAGCGTGCTCCACCATCAGCGTGCACCACCGTCAGCGTTTTCCACCGTCAGCGTGCTCCACCGTCAGCGTGCTGCTCCGTCAGCATGCTCCACCGTCAGCGTGCTCCACCATCAGCGTGCTGGTCCGTCAGCGTTTTCCACCGTCAGTGTGCTCCACCGTCAGCGTGCTCCACCGTCAGCGAGCTGCACCTTCTGCGTTCTCGACCATCAGCGTGCTCCACCGTCAGCGTACTGCACCGTCAGCGTTCTCGACCGTCAGTGTGCTTCTCCGTCTGCGTGCTCCACCGTCAGCGTGCTGCTCCGTCAGCGTGCGGCTCCGTCATTGTTTTCCACCATCAGCGTGCTCCACCGTCAGCGTGCTGCTCCGTCAGCGCTTTCCACCATAAGCGTGCTCCACCGTCAGTGTGCTGCTCCGTCAGCATGCTCCACCGTCAGCGTGCTCCACCATCAGCGTGCTGGTCCGTCAGCATTTTCCACCGTCAGTGTGCTCCACCATCAGCGTGCTCCACTGTCAGCGTGCTGGTCCGTCAGCGTGCTGCACCGTCAGCGTGCTCCACCGTCAGCGTCCTGCTCCGTCAGTGTGCTGCTCCATCAGCATGCTGCTCCGTCAGTGTGCTCTATCGTCAGCGTGCTGCTCCGTCAGTGTGCTCCATCGTCAGCGTGCTCCACCATCAGTGTGCTCCACCATCAGCGTGCTCCACTGTTGGCGCGCTCCACCGTCAGCGTGCTGCTCCGTCAGCGTTCTCCACCGTCAGCGTACTCCACCGTCAGCATGTTCCATCGTCAGCTTGCTGCTCCGTCAACGTGCTCCACCGACAGCATGCTTCTCCGTCAACATTCTCCACCGTCAGCATGCTCCACCGTCAGCGTGCTTCTCCGACAACGTGCTCCACTGTCAGCGTGCAGCTCCGTCAACGTGCTCCACCGTCAGCGTGCTCCACCATCAGCGTGCTGCTCCGTCAATGTGCTTTACCGTTAGCATGCTCCACCGTCAGCGTGCTGCACTGTCAGCGTGCTGCTCCGTCAACGTGCTGCACTGTCAGCGTGCTCCACCGTCAGCGTGCTCCACCAACAGCGTGCTCCACTGTCAGCGTGCTGCTCTGTCAGCTTTTTCTACTGTCAGCGTGCTGCTCCGTCAACGTGCTGCACTGTCAGCGTGCTGCTCCGTCAGCGTGCTCCACCGTCAGTGTGCTCCACCGTCAGCTTTCTCCACCGTCAGCGTGCTGCTCCGTCAACGTGCTCCACCGTCAGCGTGCTCCAACATCAGCGTTTTCCACCGTCAGCGTGCTCCACCGTCCGCGTGCTCCACTGTCAGCGTGCTGCACCGTCAGTTTGCTGCTCCATCAACGTTGTCCACCGTCAGCGTGCTGCACCGTCGGCGTGCTCCAGCGTCAGCGTATTGCAACTTCAGCATGTTCGACCGTCAGCGTGCTCCATCGTCAGTGTGCTGCTCCATCAATGTGCTGCTCTGTCAGCGTGCTACTCCGTCAGTGTGCTCCACCGTCAGCGTGCTCCACCGTCAGCGTGCTGCTCCGTCAGCGTTTTCCACCGTCAGCGTGCTCCACCGTCAGCGAACTACTCCGTCAGCATGCTCCACCGTCAGCGTGCTCCACCATCAGCGTGCTGGTCCGTCAGTGTTTACCACCGTCAGTGTGCTCCACCGTCAGCGTGCTCCACAGTCAGCGTACTGCACCGTCAGCGTTCTCGACCGTCAGTGTGCTTCTCCGTCTGCGTGCTCCACCGTCAGCGTGCTTCTCCGTCAGCATGCTCCACCGTCAACGTGCTCCACCGTCAACATGCTCCACCGTCAGCGTGCTCCACTGTCAACGTGCTCCACCGTCAGCGTGCTCCACCGTCAGCGTGCTGCTCCGTCAACGTTGTCCACCGTCAGCGTGCTGCACCATCACTGTGCTCCACCCTCAATGTGCTCCACCGTCTGCGTGCTCCACCATCAGCGTACTTCTCCGTCAGTGTGCTCCACTGTCAACGTGCTCCACCGTCAGCGTGCTCCACCGTCAGCGTGCTGCTCCGTCAACGTTGTCCACCGTCAGCGTGCTGCACCATCACTGTTCTCCACCCTCAATGTGCTCCACCGTCAGCGTGCTCCACCATCAGCGTACTTCTCCGTCAGTGTGCTCCACCGTCAGCGTGTTCCACCGTCAGCATGCTCCACCGTCAGCGTACTGCACCGTCAGCGACTGCACCTTCTGCATGCTCGACCATCAGCGTGCTCCACCGTCAATGTGCTGCACCGTCAGCGTGCTCCACCGTCAGCGTGCTGCTCCGTCAACGTGCTGCACCGTCAGCGTGTTCCACTGTCAGCGTGCTGCTCCGTCAACGTGCTGCACCGTCAGCGTGTTGCACTGTCAGCGTTCTCCACCGTCAGCGTGCTCCACCGTCAGTGTGCTGCTTCGTCAACCTGCTGCACCGTCAGCGTGTTCCACCGTCAGCGTGCACCACCGTCAGCTTGCTGCTCCGTCAACGTGCTGCACCGTCAGCGTGCTCCAGCGTCAGCGTTCTGCTCCGTCAGCATGCTCCACCGTCAGCATGCTCCACCATCAGCGTGCTGGTCCGTCAGTGTTTTCCACCGTCAGTGTGCTCCACCGTCAGCGTGCTCCACCGTCAGCGTGTTGCACCTTCTGCGTTCTCGACCGTCAGCGTGCTCCACCGTCAGCGTGCTGGTCCGTCAGCATTTTCCACCGTCAGTGTGCTCCACCATCAGCGTGCTCCACTGTCAGCGTGCTGGTCCGTCAGCGTGCTGCACCGTCAACGTGCTCCACCGTCAGCGTGCTCCACTGTCAACGTGCTCCACCGTCAGCGTGCTCCACCGTCAGTGTGCTGCTCCGTCAACGCTGTCCACCGTCAGCGTGCTGCACCGTCTCTGTGCTCCACCCTCAATGTGCTCCACCGTCAGCGTGCTCCACCATCAGCGTACTTCTCCGTCAGTGTGCTCCACCGTCAGCGTGCTCCACCATCAGCATGCTCCACCGTCAGCGTACTGCACCGTCAATGACTGGACCTTCTGCGTGCTCGACCATCAGCGTGCTCCACCGTCAATGTGCTGCACCGTCAGCGTGCTCCACCGTCAGCGTGCTGCTCCGTCAACGTGCTGCACCGTCAGCGTGTTGCACTGTCAGCGTTCTCCACCGTCAGCGTGCTCCACCGTCAGCGTGCTGCTTCGTCAACCTGCTGCACCGTCAGCGTGTTCCACCGTCAGCGTGCACCACTGTCAGCGTGCTGCATTGTCAGCGTGCTGCTCCGTCAGCGTCCTCCACCGTCAGCATGCTGCTCTGTCAGCGTGCTCCACCGTCAGCGTGCTCCACAGTCAGCGTGCTGCACTGGCAACGTGCTCCACCGTCAGCGTGCTGCTCCGACAGCGTGATCCACCGTCATCGTGCTGCTCCGTCAGCGTGCTCCACCGTCAGCGTGCTGCACAGTCAGCGTACTCCACCGTCAGCGTGCTGCTCCATCAACGTGCTCCACCGTCAGCGTGCTCCACCGTCAGCGTGCTGCTCCGTCAATGTGCTCTGCCGTCAGAATGCTCTGCCGTCAGCATGCTGCACTGTCAGCGTGCTCCACCGTCAGCGTGCTGCTCCGTCAATGTGCTGCTCTGTCAGCATGCTACTCCATCAGCGTGCTCCACCGTCAGCGTGCTCCACCATCAGCGTGCTGCTCCGTCAGCGTTTCCAC
The DNA here is from genome assembly GCF_017639515.1 of Carcharodon carcharias. Classification (NCBI taxonomy): domain Eukaryota; kingdom Metazoa; phylum Chordata; class Chondrichthyes; order Lamniformes; family Lamnidae; genus Carcharodon; species Carcharodon carcharias. The sequence continues at coordinate 109,630,639 of NC_054483.1, read as the reverse complement.
CGTCAGCGTGCTCCACCGTCAGCTTGCTGCTCCGTCAGCATGCTCCACCGTCAGCGTGCTCCACCATCAGCGTGCTGGTCCGTCAGTGTTTTCCACCATCAGTGTGCTCCACTGTCAACGTGCTCCACCGTCAGCGTGCTCCACCGTCAGCGTGCTGCTCCGTCAACGTTGTCCACCGTCAGCGTGCTGCACCGTCACTGTGCTCCACTCTCAACGTGCTCCACCGTCAGCGTGCTCCACCATCAGCGTACTTCTCCGTCAGTGTGCTCCACCGTAAGTGTGCTCCACCGTCAGCATGCTCCACCGTCAGCGTACTGCACCGTCAGCGACTGCACCTTCTGCGTGCTCGACCTTCAGCGTGCTCCACCGTCAATGTGCTGCACCGTCAGCGTGCTCCACCGTCAGCGTGCTGCTCCGTCAACATGCTGCACCGTCAGCGTGTTGCACTGTCAGCGTTCTCCACCGTCAGCATGCTCCACCGTCAGCGTGCTGCTTCGTCAAAATGCTGCACCGTCAGCGGATTCCACCGTCAGCGTGCACCACCGTCAGCGTACTGCCCTGTCAGCGTGCTGCCCCGTCAATGTGCTCTGCCGTCAGAATGCTCTGCCGTCAGCATGCTGCACTGTCAGCGTGCTCCACCGTCAGCGTGCTGCTCCGTCAATGTGCTGCTCTGTCAGCGTGCTCCACAGTCAGCGTGCTGCACTGTCAACGTGCTCCACCATCAGCGTGCTGCTCCGTCAGCGTTTCCACCGTCAGCGTGCTCCACCGTCAGCATGCTGCTCCGTCAGCATGCTCCACCGTCAGCGTGCTCCACCATCAGCGTGCTGGTCCGTCAGTGTTTACCACCGTCAGCGTGCTGCACCATCACTGTGCTCCACCCTCAATGTGCTCCACCGTCAGCGTGCTCCACCATCAGCGTACTTCTCCGTCAGTGTGCTCCACTGTCAACGTGCTCCACCGTCAGCGTGCTCCACCGTCAGCGTGCTGCTCCGTCAACGTTGTCCACCGTCAGCGTGCTGCACCATCACTGTTCTCCACCCTCAATGTGCTCCACCGTCAGCGTGCTCCACCATCAGCGTACTTCTCCGTCAGTGTGCTCCACCGTCAGCGTGCTCCACCGTCAGCATGCTCCACCGTCAGCGTACTGCACCGTCAGCGACTGCACCTTCTGCATGCTCGACCATCAGCGTGCTCCACCGTCAATGTGCTGCACCGTCACCGTGCTCCACCGTCAGCTTGCTGCTCCGTCAACGTGCTGCACCGTCAGCGTGCTCCAGCGTCAGCGTTCTGCTCCGTCAGCATGCTCCACCGTCAGCATGCTCCACCATCAGCGTGCTGGTCCGTCAGTGTTTTCCACCGTCAGTGTGCTCCACCGTCAGCGTGCTCCACCGTCAGCGTGTTGCACCTTCTGCGTTCTCGACCGTCAGCGTGCTCCACCGTCAGCGTGCTGGTCCGTCAGCATTTTCCACCGTCAGTGTGCTCCACCATCAGCGTGCTCCACTGTCAGCGTGCTGGTCCGTCAGCGTGCTGCACCGTCAACGTGCTCCACCGTCAGCGTGCTCCACTGTCAACGTGCTCCACCGTCAGCGTGCTCCACCGTCAGTGTGCTGCTCCGTCAACGCTGTCCACCGTCAGCGTGCTGCACCGTCACTGTGCTCCACCCTCAATGTGCTCCACCGTCAGCGTGCTCCACCATCAGCGTACTTCTCCGTCAGTGTGCTCCACCGTCAGCGTGCTCCACCATCAGCATGCTCCACCGTCAGCGTACTGCACCGTCAATGACTGGACCTTCTGCGTGCTCGACCATCAGCGTGCTCCACCGTCAATGTGCTGCACCGTCAGCGTGCTCCACCGTCAGCGTGCTGCTCCGTCAACGTGCTGCACCGTCAGCGTGTTGCACTGTCAGCGTTCTCCACCGTCAGCGTGCTCCACCGTCAGTGTGCTGCTTCGTCAACCTGCTGCACCGTCAGCGTGTTCCACCGTCAGCGTGCACCACCGTCAGCTTGCTGCTCCGTCAACGTGCTGCACCGTCAGCGTGCTCCAGCGTCAGCGTTCTGCTCCGTCAGCATGCTCCACCGTCAGCATGCTCCACCATCAGCGTGCTGGTCCGTCAGTGTTTTCCACCGTCAGTGTGCTCCACCGTCAGCGTGCTCCACCGTCAGCGTGTTGCACCTTCTGCGTTCTCGACCGTCAGCGTGCTCCACCGTCAGCGTGCTGGTCCGTCAGCATTTTCCACCGTCAGTGTGCTCCACCATCAGCGTGCTCCACTGTCAGCGTGCTGGTCCGTCAGCGTGCTGCACCGTCAACGTGCTCCACCGTCAGCGTGCTCCACTGTCAACGTGCTCCACCGTCAGCGTGCTCCACCGTCAGTGTGCTGCTCCGTCAACGCTGTCCACCGTCAGCGTGCTGCACCGTCTCTGTGCTCCACCCTCAATGTGCTCCACTGTCAGCGTTCTCCACCGTCAGCGTGCTCCACCGTCAGCGTGCTGCTTCGTCAACCTGCTGCACCGTCAGCGTATTCCACCGTCAGCGTGCTGCTCTGTCAGCGGACTGCACTGTCAGCGTGCTCCACCATCAGCGTGCACCACCGTCAGCGTGCTGCACTGCCAGCGTGCTCCACCGTCAGCGTGCTCCATCGTGAGCATGCTGCACTGTCAGCGTTCTCCACCGTCAGCGTGCTCCACCGTCAGCGTGCTGCTTCGTTAACCTGCTGCACCGTCAGCGTGTTCCACCGTCAGCGTGCACCACCGTCAGCGTACTGCACTGTCAGCGTGCTGCTCCGTCAGCGTCCTCCACCGTCAGCATGCTGCTCCATCAGCGTGCTCCACCGTCAGCGTGCTCCACAGTCAGCGTGCTGCACTGTCAACGTGCTCCACCGTCAGCGTGCTGCTCCGACAGCGTGCTCCACCGTCATCGTGCTGCTCCGTCAGCGTGCTCCACCGTCAGCGTGCTGCACAGTCAGCGTACTCCACCGTCAGCGTGCTGCTCCGTCAACGTGCTCCACCGTCAGCGTGCTCCACCGTCAGCGTGCTGCTCCGTCAATGTGCTCTGCCGTCAGAATGCTCTGCCGTCTGCATGCTGCACTGTCAGCGTGCTCCACCGTCAGCGTGCTGCTCCGTCAATGTGCTGCTCTGTCAGCATGCTACTCCGTCAGCGTGCTCCACCGTCAGCGTGCTCCACCATCAGCGTGCTAGTCCGTCAGCGTTTTCCACCGTCAGTGTGCTCCACCTTCAGCGTGCTCCACCGTCAGCGTGCTGCACCTTCTGCGTTCTCGACCGTCAGCGTGCTCCACCGTCAGCGTACTGCACCGTCAGCGTTCTCGACCGTCAGTGTGCTTCTCCGTCTGCGTGCTCCACCGTCAGCGTGCTGCTCCGTCAGCGTGCGGCTCCGTCAATGTTTTCCACCATCAGCGTGCTCCACCGTCAGCGTGCTGCTCCGTCAGCGTTTTCCACCATCAGCGTGCTCCACCGTCAGCGTGCTGCTCCGTCAGCATGCTCCACCGTCAGCGTGCTCCACCATCAGCGTGCTGGTCCGTCAGCATTTTCCACCGTCAGTGTGCTCCACCATCAGCGTGCTCCACCGTCAGCGTGCAGCTCTGTCAGCGTTTTCCACTGTCAGCGTGCTGCTCCGTCAACGTGCTGCACTGTCAGCGTGCTGCTCCGTCAGCGTGCTACACCGTCAGTGTGCTCCACTGTCAGCGTGCTGCACCGTCAGTTTGCTGCTCCGTCAACGTTGTCCACCGTCAGCGTGCTGCACGGTCAGCGTGCTCCAGCGTCAGCGTATTGCACCTTCAGCGTGTTCGACCGTCAGCGTGCTCCATCGTCAGTGTGCTGCTCCGTCAGTGTGCTGTTCCGTCAGCGTGCTGCTCCGTCAGTGTGCTCCATCGTCAGCGTGCTCCACCATCAGTGTTCTCCACCGTCAGCGTGCTCCACCGTCAATGTGCTGCACCGTCAGCGTGCTCCACCGTCAGCGCGCTGCTCCGTCAACGTGCAGCACCGTCAGCGTGTTGCACTGTCAGCGTTCTCCACCGTCAGCGTGCTCCACCGTCAGCGTGCTGCTTCGTCAACCTGCTGCACCGTCAGCGTATTCCACCGTCAGCATGCTGATCTGTCAGCGGACTGCACTGTCAGCGTGCTCCACCATCAGCGTGCACCACCGTCAGCGTGCTGCACTGCCAGCGTGCTCCACCGTCAGCGTGCTCCATCGTGAGCGTGCTCCACCGTCAGCGTGCTGCACCATCAGCGTTCTCCACTGTCAGCGTGCTGCTCTGTCAGCGTTTTCCACTGTCAGCGTGCTGCTCCGTCAACGTGCTGCACTGTAAGCGTGCTGCTCCATCAGCGTGCTCCACCGTCAGTGTGCTCCACCGTCAGCTTTCTCCACCGTCAGCGTGCTGCTCCGTCAACGTGCTCCACCGTCAGCGTGCTCCAACATCAGTGTTTTCCACCGTCAGCGTGCTCCACCGTCAGCGTGCTCCACTGTCAGCGTGCTGCACCGTCAGTTTGCTGCTCCGTCAACGTTGTCCACCGTCAGCGTGCTGCACCGTCAGCGTGCTCCAGCATCAGCGTATTGCACCTTCAGCGTGTTCGACCGTCAGCGTGCTCCATCGTCAGTGTGCTGCTCCGTCAGTGTGCTGTTCCGTCAGCGTGCTGCTCCGTCAGTGTGTTCCATCATCAGCATGCTCCACCATCAGTGTGCTCCACCGTCAGCGTGCTCCACTGTTGGCGCGCTCCACCGTCAGCGTGCTGCTCTGTCAGCGTTCTCCACCGTCAGCGTACTCCACCGTCAGCATGTTCCATCGTCAGCGTGCTGCTCCGTCAACGTGCTCTGCCATCAGAATGCTCTGCCGTCAGCATGCTGCACTGTCAGCGTCCTCCACCGTCAGCGTGCTGCTCCGTCAATGTGCTGCTCTGTCAGCGTGCTACTCCGTCAGCGTGCTCCACCGTCAGCGTGCTCCACCGTCAGCGTGCTGCTCTGTCAGCGTTTTCCACCGTCAGCGTGCTCCACCGTCAGCGTGCTGCTCCGTCAGCATGCTCCACCGTCAGCGTGCTCCACCATCAGCGTGCTGGTCCGTCAGTGTTTTCCACCGTCCGTATGCTCCACCGTCAGCGTGCTCCACCGTCAGCGTGCTGCACCTTCTGCGTTCTCGACCGTCAGCGTGCTCCACCATCAGTGTACTGCACCATCAGCATTCTCGACCGTCAGTGTGCTTGTCCGTCTGCGTGCTCCACCGTCAGCGTGCTTCTCCGTCAGCATGCTCCACCGTCAACGTGCTCCACCGTCAGCGTGCTCCACTGTCAACGTGCTCCACCGTCAGCGTGCTCCACCGTCAGCGTGCTGCTCCATCAACGTTGTCCACCGCCAGCGTGCTGCACCGTCACTGTGCTCCACCCTCAATGTGCTCCACCGTCAGCGTGCTCCACCATCAGCGTACTTCTCCGTCAGTGTGCTCCACCGTCAGCGTGCTCCACCGTCAGCATGCTCCACCGTCAGCGTACTGCACCGTCAGCGACTGCACCTTCTGCGTGCTCGACCGTCAGTGTGCTCCACCGTCAATGTGCTGCACCGTCAGCGTGCTCCACCGTCAGCGTGCTGCTCCGTCAACGTGCTGCACCGTCAGCGTGTTGCACTGTCAGCGTTCTCCACCGTCAGCGTGCTCCACCGTCAGCGTGCTGCTTCGTCAACCTGCTGCACCATCAGCGTATTCCACCGTCAGCGTGCTGCTCTGTCAGCGTTCTCCACCGTCAGCGTGCTCCACCGTCAGCGTGCTGCTTCGTCAACCTGCTGCTCCGTCAGCGTCCTCCACCATCAGCATGCTGCTCCGTCAGCGTGCTCCACCATCAGCGTGCTCCACAGTCAGCGTGCTGCACTGTCAACGTGCTCCACCGTCAGCGTGCTGCTCCGACAGCGTGCTCCACCGTCATCGTGCTGCTCCGTCAGCGTGCTCCACCATCAGCGTGCTGCACAGTCAGCGTACTCCACCGTCAGTGTGCTGCTCCGTCAACGTGCTCCACCGTCAGCGTGCTCCACCATCAGCGTGCTGGTCCGTCAGCGTTTTCCACCGTCAGTGTGCTCCAACGTCAGCGTGCTCCACCGTCAGCGTGCTCCACCGTCAGCGTGCTGCACCTTCTGCGTTCTCGACCGTCAGCGTGCTCCACCGTCAGCGTACTGCACCGTCAGCGTTCTCGACCGTCAGTGTGCTTCTCCGTCTGCGTGCTCCACCGTCAGCGTGCTGCTCCGTCAGCGTGCGGCTCCGTCATTGTTTTCCACCATCAGCGTGCTCCACCGTCAGCGTGCTGCTCCGTCAGCGTTTTCCACCATCAGCGTGCTCCACCGTCAGCGTGCTGCTCCGTCAGCATGCTCCACCGTCAGCATGCTCCACCATCAGCGTGCTGGTCCGTCAGCGTTTTCTACCGTCAGTGTGCTCCACCATCAGCGTGCTCCACTGTCAGCGTGCTGGTCCGTCAGCGTGCTGCACCGTCAGCGTGCTCCACCGTCAGCGTCCTGCTCCGTCAGTATGCTGCTCCGTCAGCGTGCTCCACCGTCAGCGTGCTGCTCCCTCAGTGTGCTCCATCGTCAGCGTGCTGCTCCGTCAGTGTGCTGCTCCGTCAGCGTGCTGCTCCGTCAGTGTGCTCCATCGTCAGCATGCTGCTCCGTCAGTGTGCTGCTCCGTCAGCGTGCTGCTCCATCAGTGTGCTCCATCGTCAGCGTGCTGCTCCGTCAGTGTGCTCCATCGTCAGCGTGCTCCACCATCAGTGTACTCCACCGTCAGCGTGCTCCACTGTTGGCGTGCTCCACCGTCAGCGTGCTGCTCCGTCAGCGTTCTCCACCGTCAGCGTACTCCACCGTCAGCATGTTCCATCGTCAGCTTGCTGCTCCGTCAACGTACTCCACCGACAGCATGCTTCTCCGTCAACATTCTCCACCATCAGCATGCTCCACCGTCAGCGTGCTTCTCCGACAATGTGCTCCACTGTCAGCATGCAGCTCCGTCAACGTGCTCCACCGTCAGCGTGCTCCACCATTAGCGTGCTGCTCCGTCAATGTGCTCTACCGTCAGCGTGCTCCACCATCAGCGTGCTGCACGGTCAGCGTGCTGCACTGTCAGCGTGCTGCTCCGTCAACGTGCTGCACTGTCAGTGTGCTCCACCGTCAGCGTGCTCCACCATCAGCGTGCTCCACCGTCAGCGTGCTGCTCTGTCAGCGTTTTCCACTGTCAGCGTGCTGCTCCATCAACGTGCTGCACTGTCAGCGTGCTGCTCCGTCAGCGTGCTCCACCATCAGTGTGCTCCACCGTCAGCTTTCTCCACCGTCAGCGTGCTGCTCCGTCAACGTGCTCCACCGTCAGCGTGCTCCAACATCAACGTATTCCACCGTCAGCGTGCTCCACCGTCAGCGTGCTCCACTGTCAGCGTGCTGCACCGTCAGTTTGCTGCTCCGTCAACGTTGTCCACCGTCAGCGTGCTGCACAATCAGCGTGCTCCAACGTCAGCGTATTGCACCTTCAGCGTGTTCGACCGGCAGCGTGCTCCATCGTCAGTGTGCTGCTCCGTCAGTGTGCTGCTCCGTCAGCGTGCTGCTCCGTCAGTGTGCTCCATCGTCAGTGTGCTCCACCATCAGTGTGCTTCACCGTCAGCGTGCTCCACTGTTGGCGCGCTCCACCGTCAGCATGCTGCTCCGTCAGCGTTCTCCACCGTCAGCGTACTCCACCGTCAGCATGTTCCATCGTCAGCGTGCTGCTCCGTCAACGTGCTCCACCGACAGCATGCTTCTCCGTCAACATTCTCCACCGTCAGCATGGTCCACCATCAGCGTGCTTCTCCGACAACGTGCTCCATCGTCAGCGTGCTGCTCCGTCAGCATGCTCCACCGTCAGCGTGCTCCACCATCAGCGTGCTGGTCCGTCAGCGTTTTCCACCGTCAGCATGCTCCACCGTCAGTGTGCTCCACCGTCAGCGTGCTGTTCCGTTAGCATGCTCCACCATCAGCGTGTTCCACCATCAGCGTTTTTCACCGTCAGCGTGCTGCTCTCTCAACGTGCTCCACCGCCAGCGTGCTCCACCGTCGGCGTGCTCCACCGTCAGTGTGCTGCTCCGTCAGCGTGTCCCACTGTCAGCGTGTTCCACCATCAGTGTGTTCCACCGTCAGCGTTTTTCACCGTCAGCGTGCAGCTCTGTCAACGCGCTCCACCGTCAGCGTGCTCCACCGTCAGCGTGCTCCACCGTCAGTGTGCTGCTCCGTCAGCGTGTCCCACTGTCAGCGTGTTCCACCGTCAGCGTGCTGCTCCGTCAGTGTGTTCCACCGTCAGCGTGCTCCACCGTCAGCATGCTGCACCGTCAGTGTGCTGCTCCGTCAGCGTGTCCCACTGTCAGCGTGTTCCACTGTCAGCATGCTGCTCTGTCAGCGTGTTCCACTATCAGCGTGCTGCACCGTCAGCATGCTGCACCGTCAGCGTGCTGCTCCGTCAGCGTGTCCCACTGTCAGCGTGTTCCACTGTCAGCATGCTGCTCTGTCAGCGTGTTCCACCATCAGCGTGCTGCACCGTCAACGTGCTCCACCGTCAGCCTGCTCCACCGTCAGCATGATGCTCCGTCAGCGTGCTCCACCATCAGCGTGCTTCTCCGTCAGCGTGCTCCACCATCAGCGTGCTCCACCTTCAGCGTGCTGCTCCGTCAGCGTGCTCCACCATCAGCATGCTGCTCCGTCAGCATGTTCCACCGTCAGCGTGCTGCTCCGTCAAAGTGCTCCACCGTCAGCGTTTTCCCCCTTCAGCGTGATGCTCCGTCAACGTGCTCCACTGTCAGCGTGCTCCACTGTCAGCGTGCTGCTCCGTCAGCGTGCTCCACTGTCAGTGTGCTCCACCGTCAGCGTGCTGTTCCATCAACTCGCTCCACCGTCAGCGTGCTCCACCGTCAATGTGCTCCACCGTAAGCCTGCTGCTCCGACAACATGCTGTACCGTCAGCGTGTTCCACCGTCAGAGTGTTCCAATGTCAGCCTGCTCCACTGGCAGCGTGCTCCACCCTTAGCGTGCTGCTCCCTCAACGTGCTGCACCGTCAGCGTGTTCCACTGTCAGCGTTCTCCACCGTCAGCGTGCTCCACCGTCAGTGTGGTGCTCCGTCAACATGCTGCACCGTCAGCGTGTTGCAACGTCAGCGTCCTCCACCGTCAGCATGCTGCTCCGTCAACATGCTGCACCGTCAGCGTGTTCCACCGTCAGCGTGCTCCACCGTCAGCGTGCTGCTCCGTCAGCGTGCTGCTCCGTCAGCTTGCTCCAATGTCAGCGTGCTCCACCGTCAGCGTGCTGCACCGTTAACGTGCTCCACCGTCAGCCTGCTCCACCATCAGCATGATGCTCCGTCAGCGTGCTCCACCATCAGCGTGCTTCTCCGTCAGTTTGCTCCACCGTCATCGTGCTCCACCGTCAGCGTGCTGCTCCGTCAGCGTGCTCCACCGTCAGCATGCTCCACCGTCAGCGTGCAGCACCGTAAGCGTGCTGCTCCGTCAGCGTGCTCCACCGTCAGCGTGCTCCACCTTCAGCGTGCTGCTCAGTCAGCTTGCTCTATTGTCAGCGTGCTGATCCTTCAGCGTGCTCCACCGTCAGCGTGCTCCACCGTCAGCGTGCTCCAGCATCAGCGTGCTGCTCTGTCAGTGTGCTCCACCGTCAGCGTGCTGCTCCGTCAGCTTGCTCCAATGTCAGCGTGCTCCACCGTCAGCGTGCTGCACCATCAGCATGATGCTCCGTCAGCGTGCTCCACCATCAGCGTGCTTCTCCGTCAGTTTGCTCCACCGTCATCGTGCTCCACCGTCAGCGTGCTGCTCCGTCAGTGTGCTCCACCGTCAGCATGCTCCACCGTCAGCGTGCTCCACCGTCAGCGTGCTCCACCGTCAGCGTGCTGCTCCGTCAGCGTGCTCCACCGTTAGCGTGCTCCACCATCAGCGTGCTCCACCGTCAGCGTGCTGCACCGTCAGCGTGCTCGACCATCAGCGTGCTGCTCCGTCAGGATGCTCCATCATCGGCATGCTCCACCGTCAGCGTGCTCTACCATCAGCGTGCTCCACCGTCAGCGTGCTGCTCCGTCAGCGTTTTCCACCGTCAGCGTGCTCCACCGTCAGCGTGCTGCTCTGTCAGCGTTCTCCACCGTCAGCGTACTCCACCGTCAGCATGTTCCATCGTCAGCGTGATGCTCCGTCAACGTGCTCTGCCGTCAGAATGCTCTGCCGTCAGCATGCTGCACTGTCAGCGTCCTCCACCGTCAGCGTGCTGCTCCGTCAATGTGCTGCTCTGTCAGCATGCTACTCCGTCAGCGTGCTCCACCGTCAGCGTGCTCCACCGTCAGCGTGCTGCTCTGTCAGCGTTTTCCACCGTCAGCGTGCTCCACCGTCAGCGTGCTGCTCCGTCAGCATGCTCCACCGTCAGCGTGCTCCACCATCAGCGTGTTCCAACGTCAGCGTGTTGCTCCGTCAACGTGCTCCACCGTCAGCGTGCTCCACCGTCAGCCTGCTGCTCTGTCAGCGTTTTCCACCGTCAGCGTACTCCACCGTCAGCGTGCTGCTCCGTCAGCATGCTCCACCGTCAGCGTGCTCCACCGTCAGCGTGTTCCAACGTCAGCATGTTGCTCCGTCAACGTGCTCCACCGTCAGCGTGCTTCTACGTCAAAGTTCTCCACCGTCAGCGTGCTCCACCGTCAGCGTGCTTCTCCGTCAACGTGCTCCACCCTCACTGTGCTCCACCGTCAGCGTGCTGCACCATAAGCGTGTGGCTCCGTCAGCATGCTCCACCGTCAGCGTGCTCCACCGTCAGCGTGCTGCTCCGTCAGTGTGCTCCACCGTCAGCGTGCTGCTCCCTGCCAGCGTGCTGCTCCATCAGTGTGCTCCACAGTTAGTGTGCTGCTCCGTCAGCGTGCTCCACCGTCAACGTGCTCCACCGTCAACGTTTTCCACCATCAGCGTGCTACACTGTCAGCGTGCTCCACTGTCAGCGTGCTCCACCGTCAGCGTGCTGCTCCATCAGCGTGCTCCACCGTCAACGTGCTGCTCCAGTAGCGTGCTCCACCGTCAGCGTTCTGCTCCGTCAGCGTGCTCCACCGTCAGCGTGCACCACAGTTAGTGTGCTGCTCCGTCAGCGTGCTCCACCGTCAACGTGCTCCACCGTCAACGTTTTCCACCGTCAGCGCGCTGCTCCGTCAGCGTGTTCCACCGTCAGCGTGCTCCACTGTCAGCATGCTGCACCGTCAGCGTCCTGCTCCATTAGCGTGCTCCACCGTCAACGTGCTGCTCCGGTAGCGTTCTGCTCCGTCAGCGTGCTCCACCGTCAGCGTGCTCCACAGTTAGTGTGCTGCTCCGTCAGTGTGCTCCACCGTCAGCGTGCTCCACCGTCAACGTTTTCCACCATCAGCGTGCTGCACTGTCAGCGTGCTCCACTGTCAGCGTGCTGCACCGTCAGCGTGTTCCACCATCAGGGTGCTGCTCTGTCAGCGTGCTCCCCCGTCAGTGTGCTCCACCGCCAGCGTGCTGCACCATCAGCGTGCTGCTCCTTCCGCCTGCTCCACTGCCAGGGTCCTGCTTCGTCACCGTGCTCCAGCATCAGCGAGTTCCACCGTCAGCGTGTTCCACCGTCAGCGTGCTGCTCTGTCAACGTGCTCCACCGTCAGCGTGGTGGTCCGTCAGCGTGCTCCACCGTCAGCATGCTCCACCGTCAGTGTGCTGCTCCATCAGCGTGCTGTTCCGTCAGCATGCTCCACCATCAGCGTGTTCCACCATCAACGTTTTTCACCGTCAGCGTGCTGCTCTGTCAACATGCTCCACCGCCAGCGTGCTCCACCGTCGGCGTGCTCCACCGTCAGCGTGCTGCTCCGTCAACGTGCTCTACCATCAGCGTGCTCCACCGTCAGCGTGCTGCTCCGTCAACGTGATGCTCCGTCAGCGTGCTCCACCGTCAGCATGCTGCTCCGTCAACGTGATGCACCGTCAGCGTGCTGCTCCATTAGCGTGCTCCACCGTCAGCGTGCTCCACCGTCAGCGTGCTGCTCCATCAGTATGCTGCACCGTCAGCGTGCTGCTCCATCAGCGTGCTCCACCGTCAGCGTGCTGCTCCGTCAGCGTGCTCCACTGTCAGTGTACTCCACCGTCAGCGTGTTGTTCCATCAACTCGCTCCACCGTCAGCGTGCTCCACCGTCAACGTGCTCCACCGTAAGCGTGCTGCTCCGACAACATGCTGTACCGTCAGCGTGTTCCACCGTCAGGGTGTTCCAATGTCAGCCTGCTCCACCGGCAGCGTGCCCCACCCTCAGCGTGCTGCTCCCTCAACGTGCTGCACCGTCAGCGTGTTCCACTGTCAGCGTTCTCCACCGTCAGCGTGCTCCACCGTCAGCGTGGTGCTCCGTCAACATGCTGCACCGTCAGCGTCTTCCACCGTCAGCGTCCTCCACCGTCAGCGTGCTGCTCCGTCAGCGTGCTGCTCCGTCAGCTTGCTCCAATGTCAGCGTGCTCCACCGTCAGCGTGCTGCACCGTTAACGTGCTCCACCGTCAGCCTGCTCCACCGTCAGCATGATGCTCCGTCAGCGTGCTCCACCATCAGCGTGCTTCTCCGTCAGTTTGCTCCACCGTCATCGTGCTCCACCGTCAGCGTGCTGCTCCGTCAGCGTGCTCCACCGTCAGCATGCTCCACCGTCAGCGTGCTGCACCGTAAGCATGCTGCTCCGTCAGCGTGCTCCACCGTCAGCGTGCTCCACCTTCAGCGTGCTGCTCAGTCAGCTTGCTCTACTGTCAGCGTGCTGATCCTTCAGCGTGCTCCACCGTCAGCGTGCTCCACCGTCAGCGTGCTCCACCATCAGCGTGCTCCCCCGTCAGCGTGATCCACCACCAGCGTGCTGCGCCATCAGCGTGCTGCTCCTTCCACCTGCTCCACTTCCAGGTTCCTGCTTCGTCACCGTGCTCCACCGTCAGCGTGCTCCACAGTTAGTGTGCTGCTCAGTCAGCGTGCTCCACCGTCAACGTGCTCCACCGTCAACGTTTTCCACCATCAGCGTGCTCCACTGTCAGCGTGTTCCACCATCAGCGCGCTGCTCCATCAGCGTGCTCCACCGTCAGCATGTTCCACCGTCAGGGTGCTGCTCTGTCAGTCTGTTCCACCGTCAGCGTGTTCCACCGTCAGCGTGCTGCTCTGTCAACGCGCTCCACCGTCAGCGTGCTCCACCGTCAGCGTGTTCCACCATCAGCGCGCTGCTCCGACAGCGTGTTCCACCGTCAGCCTGCTGCACCGTCAACGTGCTGCTCCGTCAGCGTGCTCCACCGTCAACGTGCTGCTCCGGTAGCGTTCTACTCCATCAGCGTGCTCCACCGTCAGCGTGCTCCACAGTTAGTATGCTGCTCCATCAGCGTGCTCCACCGTCAGTGTGCTCCACCGTCAACGTTTTCCACCATCAGCGTGCTACAGTGTCAGTGTGCTCCACTGTCAGCGTTCTCCACCGTCAGCGTGTTCCACCGTCAGGGTGCTGCTCTGTCAGCGTGCTCCCCCGTCAGCGTGCTCCACCGCCAGCGTGCTGCACCATAAGCGTGCTGCTCCTTCCGCCTGCTCCACTGCCAGGGTCCTGCTTCGTCACCTTGCTCCACCATCAGCGTGTTCCACCGTCAGCGTGTTCCACCGTCAGCGTGCTGCTCTGTCAACGTGCTCCACCGTCAGCGTGCTGCTCCGTCAGCGTGCTCCACCGTCAGCATGCTCCACCGTCAGCGTGCTGCTCCGTCAGCGTGCTGTTCCATCAGCATACTCCACCATCAGCGTGTTCCACCATCAGCGTTTTTCACCGTCAGCGTTCTGCTCTGTCAGCGTGCTCCCCCGTCAGCGTGATCCACCGCCAGCGTGCTGCGCCATCAGCGTGCTGCTCCTTCCACCTGCTCCACTGCCAGGTTCCTGCTTCGTCACCGTGCTCCACCGTCAGCGTGCTCCACAGTTAGTGTGCTGCTCAGTCAGCGTTGCCCACCGTCAACGTGCTCCACCGTCAACGTTTTCCACCATCAGCGTGCTCCACTGTCAGCGTGTTCCACCATCAGCGCGCTGCTCCATCAGCGTGCTCCACCGTCAGCGTGTTCCACCGTCAGGGTGCTGCTCTGTCAGTCTGTTCCACCGTCAGCGTGTTCCACCGTCAGCGTGCTGCTCTGTCAACGCGCTCCACCGTCAGCGTGCTCCACCGTCAGCGTGTTCCACCATCAGCGCGCTGCTCCGACAGCGTGTTCCACCGTCAGCCTGCTGCACCGTCAACGTGCTGCTCCGTCAGCGTGCTCCACCGTCAACGTGCTGCTCCGGTAGCGTTCTGCTCCGTCAGCGTGCTCCACCGTCAGCGTGCTCCACAGTTAGTGTGCTGCTCCGTCAGCGTGCTCCACCGTCAGCATGCTCCACCGTCAGCGTGCTGCTCCGTCAGCGTGCTGTTCCACCAGCATACTCCACCATCAGCGTGTTCCACCATCAGCGTTTTTCACCGTCAGCGTGCTGCTCTGTCAACGCGCTCCACCGTCAGTGTGCTGCTCCGTCAGCGTGTTCCACCGTCAGGGTGCTGCTCAGTCAGCGTGCTCCCCCGTCAGCGTGCTCCACCGCCAGCGTGCTGCACCATCAGCGTGCTGCTCCTTCCGCCTGCTCCACTGCCAGGGTCCTGTTTCGTCACCTTGCTCCACCATCAGCGTGTTCCACCGTCAGCGTGTTCCACCGTCAGCGTGCTGCTCTGTCAACGTGCTCCACCGTCAGCGTGCTGCTCCGTCAGCGTGCTCCACCGTCAGCATGCTCCACCGTCAGCGTGCTGCTCCATCAGCGTGCTGTTCCATCAGCATACTCCACCATCAGCGTGTTCCACGATCAGCGTTTTTCACCGTCAGCGTGCTGCTCTGTCAACGCGCTCCACCGTCAGTGTGCTGCTCCGTCAGCGTGTTCCACCGTCAGGGTGCTGCTCTGTCAGCGTGCTCCCCCGTCAGCGTGCTCCACCGCCAGCGTGTTGCACCATCAGCGTGCTGCTCCTTCCGCCTGCTCCACTGCCAGGGTCCTGCTTCGTCACCGTGCTCCACCATCAGCGTGTTCCACCGTCAGCGTGTTCCACCGTCAGCGTGCTGCTCTGTCAGCATGCTCCACCGTCAGCGTGCTGCTCCGTCAGCGTGCTCCACCGTCAGCATGCTCCACCGTCAGTGTGCTGCTCCGTCAGCGTGCTGTTCCATCAGCATGCTCCACCATCAGCGTGTTCCACCATCAGCGTTTTTCACCATCAGCGTGCTGCTCTGTCAACGCGCTCCACCGTCAGTGTGCTGATCCGTCAGTGTGTTCCACCGTCAGCGTGCTCCACCGTCAGCGTGCTCCACCGTCAGTGTGCTGCTCCGTCAGCATGTCCCACTGTCAGCGTGTTCCACAATCAGCGTGTTCCACCGTCAGCGTTTTTCACCATCAGCGTGCTGCTCTGTCAACGCGCTCCACCGTCAGCGTGCTCCACCGTCAGCGTGCTCCACCGTCAGTGTGCTGCTCCGTCAGCGTGTCCCACTGTCAGAGTGTTCCACCGTCAGTGTGCTGCTCCGTCAGCGTGTCCCACTGTCAGCGTGTTCCACCGTCAGTGTGCTGCTCCATCAGCGTGCTGTTCCATCAGCATGCTCCACCATCAGCGTGTTCCACCATCAGCGTTTTTCACCGTCAGCGTGCTGCTCTGTCAACGTGCTCCACCGTCAGTGTGCTGATCCGTCAGCGTGTTCTACCATCAGCATGCTCCACCGTCAGCGTGCTCCACCGTCAGCGTGCTGCTCCGTCAGCGTTTTCCACCATCAGCGTGCTCCACCGTCAGCGTGCTGCTCTGACAGCGTTTTGCACCGTCAGCGTGCTCCACCTTCAGCATGCTCCACCGTCAGCGTGCTGGTCCGTCAGTGTGCTCCACCGTCAGTGTGACTCTCCGTCAGCGTGCTGCTCCATCAGTGTGCTCCATCGTCAGCATACTCCACCGTCAGCGTGCTCCACCGTCTGCTACACTGTCAGCGTGCTCCACTGTTGGCGTGCTCCACCGTCAGCGTGCTCCACCGTCAGCGTGTTCCACCGTCAGCGTGCTGCTCCGTCAGCGTGCTCCACCGTCAGCGTGTTCCAACGTCAGCGTGTTGCTCCGTCAACGTGCTCCACCGTCAGCGTGTTTCTCCGTCAAAGTTCTCCACCGTCAGCGTGCTCCACCGTCAGCGTGCTTCTCCGTCAACGTGCTCCACCCTCAGTGTGCTCCACCGTCAGCGTGCTGCACCATAAGCGTGTGGCTCCGTCAGCATGCTCCACCGTCAGCGTGCTCCACCATCAGCGTGCTGCTCCGTCAGTGTGCTCCACCATCAGCGTGCTGCTCCACTGCCAGCGTGCTGCTCCGTCAGCGTGCTCCACCGTCAGCATGCTCCACCGTCAGCGTGCTGCTCCATCAGCGCGCTGGACCGTCAGCGTGCTCCACCATCAGCGTGCTGCTCTGTCAACGAACTCCACCGTCAGCGTGCTGCTCCGTCATCGTGCTCCACCGTCAGTGTGCTGCTCCGTCAGCGTTTTCCAGCATCAGCATGCTGCTCCGTCAGCGTGTTCCACCATCAGCGTTCTCCACCGTCAGGGTGCTCCACCGTCAGCATGCTGCCCCATCAGCGTGTCCCACTGTCAGCGTGTTCCACCGTCAGTGTGATGCTCTGTCAGCGTGTTCCACCGTCAGCCTGCTCCACCGTCAGCATGATGCTCCGTCAGCGTGCTCCACCATCAGCGTGCTCCACCATCAGCGTGCTCCACCGTCAGTGTGCTGCTCCGACAGCATGCTCCACCGTCAGTGTGCTCCACCGTCAGCGTGCTCCACTACCAGCGTGCTCCACCGTAAGAGTGCTGCTCCATCAGTGTGCTCCACCGTCAGCCTGCTCCACCATCAGCGTGCTGCTCCGTCAGCATGCTCCACCGTCAGCGTGTTCCACCGTCAGCGTGTTCCACCATCAGCGTGCTCAACCATCAGCGTGCTCCACCGTCAGCGTGCTGCTCCGTCAGTGTGCTCCACCGTCAGCATGCTGCTCCGTCAGTGTGCTGCTCCGTCAGCGTGCTCCACTGTCAGCGTGCTGCTCCGTCAGCGTGCTGCTCTGTCAACGCGCTCCACCGTCAGCGTGCTCCACCGTCAGCGTGCTCCACCGTCAGTGTGCTGCTCCGTCAGCGTGGTCCACCATCAACGTGCTGCACCATCAGCATGCTCCACCGTCAACGTGCTCTACCGTCAGCGTGCTCCACCGTCAGCGTGCCTCTCCGTCAGTGTGCTCCACAGTCAGCGTGTTCCACAATCAGCGTGCTCCACCGTCAGCGTGCTGCACTGTCAGCGTGCTCCACCGTCAGCGTGCTGCTCTGTCAACGTGATGCACCGTCAGCGTGCTGCTCCGTCAGCGTGCTCCAGCGTTAGCGTGCTCCACCGTCAGCGTGCCCCACCGTCACCGTGCTGTTCCGTCAGCGTGCTCCACTGTCAGCGTGCTCCACCATCAGCGTGCTGTTCCGTCAACTTGCTCCACCGTCAGGGTGTTCCACCGTCAGCGTGTTCCACCATCAGCCTGCTCCACCGTCAGCGTGCTGCTCCGTGAACGTGCTCCACTGCCAGCGTGCTCCACCGTCATCGTGCTGCTCCGTCAGCGTGCTCCACCATCAGCGTGCTGCTCCGTCAGTGTGCTCCACCGCCAGCGTGTTCCACCGTCAGCGTGCTGCTCCGTCAGCGTGCTCCACCATCAGCGTGCTGCTCCGTCAGCGTGTTCCACCGTCAGCGTGCTGCTCCGTCAACGTGCTCCACCGTCAGCGTTTTCCCCCAACAGCGTGCTGCTCCGTCAACGTGCTTCACTGTCAGCGTGCTTCTCCGTCAGCGTGCTCCACCGTCAGCGTGCTCCAACGTCAGCGTGCTGCAACGTCAGCATGCTCCACTGTCAGCGTGCTGCACCGTCAGCGTGCTGGTCAGTCAGCGGGCTGCACCGTCAGCGTGCTCCACCGTCAGCGTGCTGCTCCATCAGCGTGTTCCACCGTCAGCGTGCTCCACCGTCAGCGTAATGCACCGTCAGCGTGCTACACCATCAGTGTGCTGCACCATTAGCGTGCTCCACCATCAGCGTGTTCCACCGTCAGCGTGCTGCTCCTTCAACGTGGTCCACCGTCAATGTGCTCCACCGTCAGCGTGCTCCACCGTCAACGTACTCCAGCATCAGCGTGTTCCACCATCAGTGTGCTCCACCCTCAGCGTGTTGCTCCATCAGCGTTCTGCTACGTCAGCGTGTTCCACCGTCAGCGTGCTCCACCGTCAGCGTGCTGCTCCGTCAGAGTGCTCCACCGTCAGCGTGCTCCACCATCAGCATGCTCCACCATCAGCGTGCTCCACCGTCAGCGTACTCCACAGTCAACGTGCTCCAGCGTCAGCGTGCTCGACCGTCAGCGTGCTGCTCCGTCAGTGTGCTCCACAGTCAGCGTGTTCCACAATCAGCGTGCTCCACCGTCAGCGTGCTGCACTGTCAGCGTGCTCCACCGTCAGCGTGCTGCTCTGTCAACGTGATGCACCGTCAGCGTGCTGCTCCGTCAGCGTGCTCCAGCGTTAGCGTGCTCCACCGTCAGCGTGCCCCACCGTCACCGTGCTGTTCCGTCAGCGTGCTCCACTGTCAGCGTGCTCCACCATCAGCGTGCTGTTCCGTCAACTTGCTCCACCGTCAGGGTGTTCCACCGTCAGCGTGTTCCACCATCAGCCTGCTCCACCGTCAGCGTGCTGCTCCGTGAACGTGCTCCACTGCCAGCGTGCTCCACCGTCATCGTGCTGCTCCGTCAGCGTGCTCCACCATCAGCGTGCTGCTCCGTCAGTGTGCTCCACCGCCAGCGTGCTCCACCGTCAGCGTGCTGCTCCGTCAGCGTGCTCCACCATCAGCGTGCTGCTCCGTCAGCGTGTTCCACCGTCAGCGTGCTGCTCCGTCAACGTGCTCCACCGTCAGCGTTTTCCCCCAACAGCGTGCTGCTCCGTCAACGTGCTTCACTGTCAGCGTGCTTCTCCGTCAGCGTGCTCCACCGTCAGCGTGCTCCAACGTCAGCGTGCTGCAACGTCAGCATGCTCCACTGTCAGCGTGCTGCACCGTCAGCGTGCTGGTCAGTCAGCGGGCTGCACCGTCAGCGTGCTCCACCGTCAGCGTGCTGCTCCATCAGCGTGTTCCACCGTCAGCGTGCTCCACCGTCAGCGTAATGCACCGTCAGCGTGCTACACCATCAGTGTGCTGCACCATTAGCGTGCTCCACCATCAGCGTGTTCCACCGTCAGCGTGCTGCTCCTTCAACGTGGTCCACCGTCAATGTGCTCCACCGTCAGCGTGCTCCACCGTCAACGTACTCCAGCATCAGCGTGTTCCACCATCAGTGTGCTCCACCCTCAGCGTGTTGCTCCATCAGCGTTCTGCTACGTCAGCGTGTTCCACCGTCAGCGTGCTCCACCGTCAGCGTGCTGCTCCGTCAGAGTGCTCCACCGTCAGCGTGCTCCACCATCAGCATGCTCCACCATCAGCGTGCTCCACCGTCAGCGTACTCCACAGTCAACGTGCTCCAGCGTCAGCGTGCTCGACCGTCAGCGTGCTGCTCCGTCAGTGTGCTCCACTGTCAGCGTGTTCCACCGTCAGCGTGCTCCACCGTCAGCGTGCTGCTCCGGTAGCATTCTGCTCCGTCAGAGTGCTCCACCGTCAGGGCGCTCCACCGTCCACATGTTCCACCATCAGCGTGCTACACTGTCAGCGTGCTCCACTGTCAGCGTGCTCCACCGTCAGCGTGTTCCACCATCAGGGTGCTGCTGTGTCAGCTTGCTCCCCCGTCAGCGTGCTCCACTGCCAGCGTGCTGCACCATCAGCGTGCTGCTCCTTCCGCCTGCTCCACTGCCAGGGTGCTGCTTCGTCACCATGCTCCACCGTCAGTGTGCTGCTCCGTCAGCGTTCCCCACCGTCAGCGTGCTGCTCCGTCAGCGTGCTCCACCGTCAGCGTGTTCCACTTTCAGCGTTCTCCAGTGTCAACGTGCTGTTCTGTCAGCGTGTTCCACCGTCAGCGTGCTGCTCCGTCAGCGTTATCCACCGTCAGCATGCTGCTCCGTCAGAGTGTTCCACCGTCAGCGTGCTGCTCCATCAGCGTGCTCCCCCGTCAGCGTGCTGCACCGTCAGCGTGCTGCACCGTCAGCGAGCTCCACTGCTAGCGTGCTCCACCATCAGCATGCTCCACCATTAGCGTGCTGCTCCAACACCGTGCTCCACCGTCAGCGTGCTTCTCCGTCAACGTGCTCCACCGTCAGCGTGCTTCTCCATCAGCGTCCTCCACCGTCAGTGTGCTGCTCCGTCAGCGTGTTCCACCGTCAGCGTGCTCCACCGTCAGCGTGCTCCACCGGCAGCGTGCTGCTCCGTCAACGTCCTCCACCATCAACGTGCTCCACCTTCAGCATGCTCCACCGTCAGCGTTTTCCACCGTCAGCATGCTCTACCGTCAGCGTGCTCCACCGTCAGCGTGCTGCTCCGTCAGCGTGGTCCACCATCAGCGTGCTGCACCATCAGCATGCTCCACCGTCAACGTGCTCTACCGTCAGCGTGCTCCACCTTCAGTGTGCCTCTCCGTCAGTGTGCTCCACAGTCAGCGTGTTCCACAGTCAGCGTGCTCCACCGTCAGCGTGCTGCACTGTCAGCATGCTCCACCGTCAGCGTGCTGCACCGCCAAAGTGATGCACCGTCAGCGTGCTGCTCCATCAGCGTGCTCCAGCGGCAGCGTGCTCCACCGTCAGCATGCCCCACCGTCACCGTGCTGTTCCGTCAGCGTGCTCCACTGTCAGCGTGCTCCACCATCAGCGTGCTGTTCCGTCAACTTGCTCCACCGTCAGGGTGTTCCACCGTCAGCGTGTTCCACCATCAGCCTGCTCCACCGTCAGCGTGCTGCTCCGTGAATGTGCTCCACTGTCAGCGTGCTCCACCGTCATCGTGCTGCTCCGTCAGCGTGCTCCACCGTCAGCGTGCTGCTCCGTCATTGTGCTCCACCGCCAGCGTGTTCCACCGTCAGCGTGCTGCTCCGTCAGCGTGCTCCACCATCAGCGTGCTGCTCTGTCAGCGTGTTCCACCGTCAGCGTGCTGCTCCGTCAACGTGCTCCACCGTCAGCGTTTTCCCCCATCAGCGTGCTGCTCCGTCAACGTGCTTCACTGTCAGCGTGCTTCTCCGTCAGCGTGCTCCACCGTCAGCGTGATGCAACGTCAGCGTGCTGCAACGTCAGCATGCTCCACTGTCAGCGTGCTGCACCGTCAGCGTGCTGGACCGTCAGCGTGCTCCACCATCAGCGTGTTCTACCGTCAGCGTGTTCCATCGTCAGCGTGCTGCTCTGTCAACGTGCTCCACCGTCAGCATGCTGCTCCATCAGCGTGCTCCACCGTCAGCGTGCTCGACCGTCAGCGTGCTGCTCCGTCAGTGTGCTCCACTGTCAGCGTGTTCCACCGTCAGCGTGCTCCACCATCAGCGTGCTGCTCCGGTAGCGTTCTGCTCCGTCAGCGTGCTCCACCGTCAGCGTGCTCCACCATCAACATGTTCCACCATCAGCGTGCTACACTATCAGCGTGCTCCACTGTCAGTGGGCTCCACCGTCAGCGTGTTCCACCATCAGGGTGCTGCTCTGTCTGCTTGCTCCCCCGTCAGCGTGCTCCACCGCCAGCGTGCTGCACCATCAGCGTGCTGCTCCTTCCGCCTGCTCCACTGCCAGGGTGCTGCTTCGTCACCATGCTCCACCGTCAGTGTGCTGCTCTGTCAGCGTTCCCCACCGTCAGCGTGCTGCTCCGTCAGCGTGCTCCACCGTCAGCGTGTTCCACTTTCAGCGTGCTCCACCGTCAGCGTGCTCCACTGCCAGCGTGCTGCTCCGTCAGCGTGCTCCACCGTCAGCGTGCTCCACCGTCAGCATGCTGCTCCATCAGCGTGCTCCACCGTCAACGTGCTCCACCGTCAGCGTGCTCCACCGTCAGCGTGCTGCTCCGTCAGTGTGCTCCACCGCCAGCGTGCTCCACCGTCAGCGTGCTGCTCCGTCAGCGTGCTGCTCCGTCAGCTTGCTCCACCGTCAGCGTGCTGATCCTTCAGCTTGCTCCACTGTCAGCGTGCTGATCCTTCAGCGTGCTCCACCGTCAGCGTGCTCCACCGTCAGCGTGCTGCTCCGTCAGCGAGCTCCACCGCCAGCGTGCTCCACCGTCAGCGTGCTGCTCCGTCAATGTGCTCCACCGTCAGCGTGCTCCACCGTCAGCGTGCTCCACCGTCAGCATGCTCCACCGTCAGCGTGCTGCTCCATCAGATTGCTCCACCGTCAGCGTGCTGATCCTTCAGCTTGCTCCACCGTCAGCGTGCTGATCCTTCAGCGTGCTCCACCGTCAGCGTGCTCCACCGTCAGCGTGCTGCACTGTCAGCGTGCTGCTCCGTCAACGTGCTCCACCGTCAGCGTGCTCCACCGTCAGCGTGCTGCAACGTCAGCGTGCTCCACCGTCAGCGTGCTGCTCCGTCAACGTGCTCTACCGTCAGCGTGCTCCACCGTCAGCGTGCTCCACTGTCAGCGTGCTCCACCGTCAGCGTGCTGCACTTTCAGCGTGTCTCTCCGTCAGTGTGCTCCACA
This sequence comes from Carcharodon carcharias, assembly GCF_017639515.1. Taxonomy (NCBI): domain Eukaryota; kingdom Metazoa; phylum Chordata; class Chondrichthyes; order Lamniformes; family Lamnidae; genus Carcharodon; species Carcharodon carcharias. The sequence continues at coordinate 109,608,018 of NC_054483.1, read as the reverse complement.
GTCAGCATGCTGATCCGTCAGCGTTCTCCGCTGTCCGCATGCTGCACCGTCAGCGTGCTGCTCCATCAGCGTGCTCCACCGTCAGCGTGCTGCTCCGCCAGCATGTTCCACCGTCAGCGTGCTCCACCGTCAGCGTGCTCCACCGGCAGCATGCTGCACCGTCAACGTCCTCCACCGTCAACGTGCTCCACCGTCAGCGTTTTCCACCGTCAGCATGCTCTACCGTCAGCGTGCTGCTCCGTCAGCTTGCTCCACCGTCAGCGTGCTGATCCTTCAGCGTGCTCCACCGTCAGCGTGCTCCACCGTCAGCGTGCTGCTCCGTCAGCGAGCTCCACCGCCAGCGTGCTCCACCGTCAGCGTGCTGCTCCGTCAGCGTGCTCCACCATCAGCGTGCTGCTCCGTCAGCGTGTTCCACCGTCAGCGTGCTGCTCCGTCAAAGTCCTCCACCGTCAGCGTTTTCCACCCTCAGCGTGCTGCTCCGTCAACGTGCTCCACCGTCAGCGTGCTCCACCGTCAACGTGCTCCACCGTCAGCGTTTTCCACCGTCAGCATGCTCTACCGTCAGCGTGCTGCTCCGTCAGCTTGCTCCACCGTCAGCGTGCTGATCCTTCAGCGTGCTCCACCGTCAGCGTGCTCCACCGTCAGCGTGCTGCTCCGTCAGCGAGCTCCACCGCCAGCGTGCTCCACCGTCAGCGTGCTGCTCCGTCAGCGTGCTCCACCATCAGCGTGCTGCTCCGTCAGCGTGTTCCACCGTCAGCGTGCTGCTCCGTCAAAGTCCTCCACCGTCAGCGTTTTCCACCCTCAGCGTGCTGCTCCGTCAACGTGCTCCACCGTCAGCGTGCTCCACCGTCAGCGTGCTCCACCATCAGCATGCTCCACCGGCAGCATGCTGCACCGTCAGCGTGCTGCTCCATCAGCGTGCTCCACCGTCAGCGTGCTGCTCCGTCAGCGTGCTCCACCATCAGCGTGCTGCTCTGTCAGCGTGTTCCACCGTCAGCGTGCTGCTCCGTCAAAGTCCTCCACCGTCAGCGTTTTCCACCGTCAGCGTGCTGCTCCGTCAACGTGCTCCACCATCAGCATGCTCCACCGGCAGCGTGCTGCACCGTCAGCGTGCTGCTCCATCAGCGTGCTCCACCGTCAGCGTGCTGCTCCGTCAGCGTGTTCCACCGTCAGCGTGCTCCACCGGCAGCGTGCTGCTCCGTCAACGTCCTCCACCGTCAACGTGCTCCACCGTCAGCGTTTTCCACCGTCACCATGCTCTACCGTCAGCATGCTCCACCGTCAGCGTGCTCCACCGGCAGCGTGCTGCTCCGTCAACGTCCTCCACCGTCAACGTGCTCCACCTTCAGCGAGCTCCACTGCCAGCGTGCTCCACCATCAGCACGCTCCACCATCAACGTGGTCTACCGTCAGCGTGCTCCACCATCAGCGTGTCTCTCCGTCAGTGTGCTCCACAGTCAGCGTGCTGATCCGTCAGCGTTCTCCGCTGTCAGCGTGCTGCTCCGTCAGCGTGGTCCACCATCAGCGTGCTGCACCGTCAGCATGCTCCACCGTCAACGTGCTCTACCGTCAGCGTGCTCCACCATCAGCGTGCCTCTCCGTCAGTGTGCTCCACAGTCAGCGTGTTCCACAGTCAGCGTGCTCCACCGTCAGCGTGCTCCACCGTCAGCGTGCTGCACTGTCAGCGTGCTGCTCCGTCAACGTGCTCCACCGTCAGCGTGCTCCACCGTCAGCATGCTGCACCGTCAGCGTGCTCCACCGTCAGCGTGCTGCTCCGTCAACGTGCTCTACCGTCAGCGTGCTCCACCATCAGCGTGTTCCACAGTCAGCGTGCTCCACCGTCAGCGTGCGCCACAGTCAGCGTGCTCCACCGTCAGCGTGCTCCACCGTCAGCGTGCTGCACTGTCAGCGTGCTGCTCCGTCAACGTGCTCCACCGTCAGCGTGCTCCACCGTCAGCGTGCTGCACCGTCAGCGTGCTCCACCGTCAGCGTGCTGCTCCGTCAACGTGCTCTACCGTCAGCGTGCTCCACCATCAGCGTGCTCCACCGTCAGCGTGCTGCACCGTCAGCGTGCTGCTCCGTCAACGTGCTCCACCGTCAGCGTGCTCCACCGTCAGCGCGCTGCACCGTCAGCGTGCTCCACCGTCAGCGTGCTCCACCGTCAGCATGCTCCACCATCAGCGTGCTCCACCGTCAGCATGCTCCACCATCAGCGTGCTGCTCCGTCAATGTGCTCCACCGTCAGCGTGCTCCACCGTCAGCGTGCTCCACCGTCAGCGTGCTGCTCCGTCAGCTTGCTCCACCGTCAGCGTGCTGATCCTTCAGCGTGCTCCACCGTCAGCGTGCGCCACCGTCAGCGTGCTGCTCCGTCAGCGAGCTCCACCGCCAGCGTGCTCCACCGTCAGCGTGCTCCACCGTCAGCGTGCTGCTCCGTCAGCGAGCTCCACCGCCAGCGTGCTCCACCGTCAGCGTGCTGCTCCGTCAGCGTGCTCCACCCTCAGCGTGCTGCTCCGTCAGCGTGTTCCACCGTCAGCGTGCTGCTCCGTCAAAGTCCTCCACCGTCAGCGTTTTCCACCCTCAGCGTGCTGCTCCGTCAACGTGCTCCACAGTCAGCGTGCTCCACCGTCAGCGTGCTCCACCATCAGCATGCTCCACCGGCAGCATGCTGCACCGTCAGCGTGCTGCTCCATCAGCGTGCTCCACCGTCAGCGTGCTGCTCCGTCAGCATGTTCCACCGTCAGCGTGCTCCACCGTCAGCGTGCTCCACCGGCATCGTGCTGCTCCGTCAACGTCCTCCACCGTCAACGTGCTCCACCTTCAGCGAGCTCCACTGCCAGTGTGCTCCACCATCAGCACGCTCCACCATCAACGTGGTCTACCGTCAGCGTGCTCCACCATCAGCGTGTCTCTCCGTCAGTGTGCTCCACAGTCATCGTGCTGATCCGTCAGCGTTCTCCAATGTCAGCGTGCTGCTCCGTCAGCGTGGTCCACCATCAGCGTGCTGCACCGTCAGCATGCTCCACCGTCAACGTGCTCTACTGTTAGCGTGCTCCACCGACAGCGTGCCGCTCCGTCAGTGTGCTCCACAGTCAGCATGTTCCACAGTCAGCGTGCTCCACCGTCAGCGTGCTGCACCGGCAGCGTTCTGCTCCGTCAGCGTGCTCCACCTTCAGCAAGCTCCACTGCCAGCGTGCTCCACCATCAGCATGCTCCACCGTCAACGTGCTCTACCGTCAGCGTGCTCCACCGTCAGCGTGTCTCTCCGTCAGTGTGCTCCACAGTCAGCATGCTGATCCGTCAGCGTTCTCCGCTGTCCGCATGCTGCACCGTCAGCGTGCTGCTCCATCAGCGTGCTCCACCGTCAGCGTGCTGCTCCGCCAGCATGTTCCACCGTCAGCGTGCTCCACCGGCAGCATGCTGCACCGTCAACGTCCTCCACCGTCAACGTGCTCCACCGTCAGCGTTTTCCACCGTCAGCATGCTCTACCGTCAGCGTGCGCCACCGTCAGCGTGCTGATCCTTCAGCGTGCTCCACCGTCAGCGTGCTCCACCGTCAGCGTGCTGCTCCGTCAGCGAGCTCCACCGCCAGCGTGCTCCACCGTCAGCGTGCTGCTCCGTCAGCGTGCTCCACCATCAGCGTGCTGCTCCGTCAGCGTGTTCCACCGTCAGCGTGCTGCTCCGTCAAAGTCCTCCACCGTCAACGTTTTCCACCCTCAGCGTGCTGCTCCGTCAACGTGCTCCACCGTCAGCGTGCTCCACCGTCAGCGTGCTCCACCATCAGCATGCTCCACCGGCAGCATGCTGCACCGTCAGCGTGCTGCTCCATCAGCGTGCTCCACCGTCAGCGTGCTGCTCCGTCAGCATGTTCCACCGTCAGCGTGCTCCACCGTCAGCGTGCTCCACCGGCAGCGTGCTGCTCCGTCAACGTCCTCCACCGTCAACGTGCTCCACCGTCAGCGTTTTCCACCGTCAGCATGCTCTACCGTCAGCGTGCGCCACCGTCAGCATGCTCCACCGGCAGCGTGCTGCTCTGTCAACGTCCTCCACCGTCAACGTGCTCCACCTTCAGCGAGCTCCACTGCCAGCGTGCTCCACCATCAACGTGGTCTACCGTCAGCGTGCTCCACCATCAGCGTGTCTCTCCGTCAGTGTGCTCCACAGTCATCGTGCTGATCCGTCAGCGTTCTCCAATGTCAGCGTGCTGCTCCGTCAGCGTGGTCCACCATCAGCGTGCTGCACCGTCAGCATGCTCCACCGTCAACGTGCTCTACTGTTAGCGTGCTCCACCGTCAGCGTGCCTCTCCGTCAGTGTGCTCCACAGTCAGCATGTTCCACAGTCAGCGTGCTCCACCGTCAGCGTGCTGCACCGGCAGCGTTCTGCTCCATCAGCGTGCTCCGCCTTCAGCAAGCTCCACTGCCAGCGTGCTCCACCATCAGCATGCTCCACCGTCAACGTGCTCTACCGTCAGCATGCTCCACCGTCAGCGTGTCTCTCCGTCAGTGTGCTCCACAGTCAGCATGCTGATCCGTCAGCGTTCTCCGATGTCCGCATGCTGCACCGTCAGCGTGCTGCTCCATCAGCGTGCTCCACCGTCAGCGTGCTGCTCCGTCAGCATGTTCCACCGTCAGTGTGCTCCACCGTCAACGTGCTCCACCGTCAGCGTTTTCCACCGTCAGCATGCTCTACCGTCAGCGTGCTGCTCCGTCAGCTTGCTCCACCGTCAGCGTGCTGATCCTTCAGCGTGCTCCACCGTCAGCGTGATCCACCGTCAGCGTGCTGCTCCGTCAGCGAGCTCCACCGCCAGCGTGCTCCACCGTCAGCGTGCTGCTCCGTCAATGTGCTCCACCGTCAGCGTGCTGCTCCGTCAGCGAGCTCCACCGCCAGCGTGCTCCACCGTCAGCGTGCTGCTCCGTCAGCGTGCTCCACCATCAGCGTGCTGCTCCGTCAGCGTGTTCCACCGTCAGCGTGCTGCTACGTCAAAGTCCTCCACCGTCAGCGTTTTCCACCGTCAGCGTGCTGCTCCGTCAACGTGCTCCACCATCAGCATGCTCCACCGGCAGCGTGCTGCACCGTCAGCGTGCTGCTCCATCAGCGTGCTCCACCGTCAGCGTGCTGCTCCGTCAGCGTGTTCCACCGTCAGCGTGCTCCACCGGCAGCGTGCTGCTCCGTCAACGTCCTCCACCGTCAACGTGCTCCACCGTCAGTGTTTTCCACCGTCACCATGCTCTACCGTCAGCGTGCTCCACCGTCAGCGTGCTCCACCGGCAGCGTGCTGCTCCGTCAACGTCCTCCACCGTCAACGTGCTCCACCTTCAGCGAGCTCCACTGCCAGCGTGCTCCACCATCAGCACGCTCCACCATCAACGTGGTCTACCGTCAGCGTGCTCCACCATCAGCGTGTCTCTCCGTCAGTGTGCTCCACAGTCAGCATGCTGATCCGTCAGCGTTCTCCGCTGTCAGCGTGCTGCTCCGTCAGCGTGGTCCACCATCAGCGTGCTGCACCGTCAGCATGCTCCACCGACAACGTGCTCTACTGTCAGCGTGCTCCACCATCAGCGTGCCTCTCCGTCAGTGTGCTCCACAGTCAGTGTGTTCCACAGTCGGCGTGCTCCACCGTCAGCGTGCTGCACTGTCAGCGTGCTGCTCCGTCAACGTGCTCCACCGTCAGCGTGCTCCACCGTCAGCGTGCTGCACCGTCAGCGTGCTCCACCGTCAGCGTGCTGCACCGTCAGCGTGCTGCTCCGTCAACGTGCTCCACCGTCAGCGTGCTCCACCGTCAGCGCGCTGCACCGTCAGCGTGCTCCACCGTCAGCATGCTCCACCATCAGCGTGCTCCACCGTCAGCATGCTCCACCATCAGCGTGCTGCTCCGTCAATGTGCTCCACCGTCAGCGTGCTCCACCGTCAGCATGCTCCACCGTCAGCGTGCTGCTCCATCAGCTTGCTCCACCGTCAGCGTGCTGATCCTTCAGCGTGCTCCACCGTCAGCGTGCTCCACCGTCAGCGTGCTGCTCCGTCAGCGAGCTCCACCGCCAGCGTGCTCCACCGTCAGCGTGCTGCTCCGTCAATGTGCTCCACCGTCAGCGTGCTCCACGGTCAGCGTGCTGCTCCGTCAGCTTGCTCCACCGTCAGCGTGCTGATCCTTCAGCGTGCTCCACCGTCAGCGTGCTCCACCGTCAGCGTGCTGCTCCGTCAGCGAGCTCCACCGCCAGCGTGCTCCACCGTCAGCGTGCTGCTCCGTCAGCGTGCTCCACCATCAGCGTGCTGCTCCATCAGCGTGTTCCACCGTCAGCGTGCTGCTCCGTCAAAGTCCTCCACCGTCAGCGTTTTCCACCCTCAGCGTGCTGCTCCGTCAACGTGCTCCACCGTCAGCGTGCTCCACCGTCAGCGTGCTCCACCATCAGCATGCTCCACCGGCAGCATGCTGCACCGTCAGCGTGCTGCTCCATCAGCGTGCTCCACCGTCAGCGTGCTGCTCCGTCAGCATGTTCCACCGTCAGCGTGCTCCACCGTCAGCGTGTCTCTCCGTCAGTGTGCTCCACAGTCAGCGTGCTGATCCGTCAGCGTTCTCCGCTGTCAGCGTGCTGCTCCGTCAGCGTGGTCCACCATCAGCGTGCTGCACCGTCAGCATGCTCCACCGTCAACGTGCTCTACCGTCAGCGTGCTCCACCATCAGCGTGCCTCTCCGTCAGTGTGCTCCACAGTCAGCGTGTTCCACAGTCAGCGTGCTCCACCGTCAGCGTGCACCACCGTCAGCGTGCTGCACTGTCAGCGTGCTGCTCCGTCAACGTGCTCCACCGTCAGCGTGCTCCACCGTCAGCATGCTGCACCGTCAGCGTGCTCCACCGTCAGCGTGCTGCTCCGTCAACGTGCTCTAACGTCAGCGTGCTCCACCATCAGCGTGTTCCACAGTCAGCGTGCTCCACCGTCAGCGTGCGCCACAGTCAGCGTGCTCCACCGTCAGCGTGCTCCATCGTCAGCGTGCTGCACTGTCAGCGTGCTGCTCCGTCAACGTGCTCCACCGTCAGCGTGCTCCACCGTCAGCGTGCTGCACCGTCAGCGTGCTCCACCGTCAGCGTGCTGCTCCGTCAACGTGCTCTACCGTCAGCGTGCTCCACCATCAGCGTGCTCCACCGTCAGCGTGCTGCACCGTCAGCGTGCTGCTCCGTCAACGTGCTCCACCGTCAGCGTGCTCCACCGTCAGCACGCTGCACCGTCAGCGTGCTCCACCATCAGCGTGCTCCACCGTCAGCATGCTCCACCATCAGCGTGCTGCTCCGTCAATGTGCTCCACCGTCAGCGTGCTCCACCGTCAGCATGCTCCACCGTCAGCGTGCTGCTCCGTCAGCTTGCTCCACCGTCAGCGTGCTGATCCTTCAGCGTGCTCCACCGTCAGCGTGCGCCACCGTCAGCGTGCTGATCCTTCAGCGTGCTCCACCGTCAGCGTGCTCCACCGTCAGCGTGCTGCTCCGTCAGCGAGCTCCACCGCCAGCGTGCTCCACCGTCAGCGTGCTGCTCCGTCAGCGTGCTCCACCATCAGCGTGCTGCTCCATCAGCGTGTTCCACCGTCAGCGTGCTGCTCCGTCAAAGTCCTCCACCGTCAACGTTTTCCACCCTCAGCGTGCTGCTCCGTCAACGTGCTCCACCGTCAGCGTGCTCCACCGTCAGCGTGCTCCACCATCAGCATGCTCCACCGGCAGCATGCTGCACCGTCAGCGTGCTGCTCCATCAGCGTGCTCCACCGTCAGCGTGCTGCTCCGTCAGCATGTTCCACCGTCAGCGTGCTCCACCGTCAGCGTGCTCCACCGGCAGCGTGCTGCTCCGTCAACGTCCTCCACCGTCAACGTGCTCCACCGTCAGCGTTTTCCACCGTCAGCTTGCTCTACCGTCAGCGTGCGCCACCGTCAGCTTGCTCCACCGGCAGCGTGCTGCTCTGTCAACGTCCTCCACCGTCAACGTGCTCCACCTTCAGCGAGCTCCACTGCCAGCGTGCTCCACCATCAACGTGGTCTACCGTCAGCGTGCTCCACCATCAGCGTGTCTCTCCGTCAGTGTGCTCCACAGTCATCGTGCTGATCCGTCAGCGTTCTCCAATGTCAGCGTGCTGCTCCGTCAGCGTGGTCCACCATCAGCGTGCTGCACCGTCAGCATGCTCCACCGTCAACGTGCTCTACTGTTAGCGTGCTCCACCGTCAGCGTGCCTCTCCGTCAGTGTGCTCCACAGTCAGCATGTTCCACAGTCAGCGTGCTCCACCGTCAGCGTGCTGCACCGGCAGCGTTCTGCTCCATCAGCGTGCTCCGCCTTCAGCAAGCTCCACTGCCAGCGTGCTCCACCATCAGCATGCTCCACCGTCAACGTGCTCTACCGTCAGCATGCTCCACCGTCAGCGTGTCTCTCCGTCAGTGTGCTCCACAGTCAGCATGCTGATCCGTCAGCGTTCTCCGATGTCCGCATGCTGCACCGTCAGCGTGCTGCTCCATCAGCGTGCTCCACCGTCAGCGTGCTGCTCCGTCAGCATGTTCCACCGTCAGTGTGCTCCACCGTCAACGTGCTCCACCGTCAGCGTTTTCCACCGTCAGCATGCTCTACCGTCAGCGTGCTGCTCCGTCAGCTTGCTCCACCGTCAGCGTGCTGATCCTTCAGCGTGCTCCACCGTCAGCGTGATCCACCGTCAGCGTGCTGCTCCGTCAGCGAGCTCCACCGCCAGCGTGCTCCACCGTCAGCGTGCTGCTCCGTCAATGTGCTCCACCGTCAGCGTGCTGCTCCGTCAGCGAGCTCCACCGCCAGCGTGCTCCACCGTCAGCGTGCTGCTCCGTCAGCGTGCTCCACCATCAGCGTGCTGCTCCGTCAGCGTGTTCCACCGTCAGCGTGCTGCTACGTCAAAGTCCTCCACCGTCAGCGTTTTCCACCGTCAGCGTGCTGCTCCGTCAACGTGCTCCACCATCAGCATGCTCCACCGGCAGCGTGCTGCACCGTCAGCGTGCTGCTCCATCAGCGTGCTCCACCGTCAGCGTGCTGCTCCGTCAGCGTGTTCCACCGTCAGCGTGCTCCACCGGCAGCGTGCTGCTCCGTCAACGTCCTCCACCGTCAACGTGCTCCACCGTCAGTGTTTTCCACCGTCACCATGCTCTACCGTCAGCGTGCTCCACCGTCAGCGTGCTCCACCGGCAGCGTGCTGCTCCGTCAACGTCCTCCACCGTCAACGTGCTCCACCTTCAGCGAGCTCCACTGCCAGCGTGCTCCACCATCAGCACGCTCCACCATCAACGTGGTCTACCGTCAGCGTGCTCCACCATCAGCGTGTCTCTCCGTCAGTGTGCTCCACAGTCAGCATGCTGATCCGTCAGCGTTCTCCGCTGTCAGCGTGCTGCTCCGTCAGCGTGGTCCACCATCAGCGTGCTGCACCGTCAGCATGCTCCACCGACAACGTGCTCTACTGTCAGCGTGCTCCACCATCAGCGTGCCTCTCCGTCAGTGTGCTCCACAGTCAGTGTGTTCCACAGTCGGCGTGCTCCACCGTCAGCGTGCTGCACTGTCAGCGTGCTGCTCCGTCAACGTGCTCCACCGTCAGCGTGCTCCACCGTCAGCGTGCTGCACCGTCAGCGTGCTCCACCGTCAGCGTGCTGCACCGTCAGCGTGCTGCTCCGTCAACGTGCTCCACCGTCAGCGTGCTCCACCGTCAGCGCGCTGCACCGTCAGCGTGCTCCACCGTCAGCATGCTCCACCATCAGCGTGCTCCACCGTCAGCATGCTCCACCATCAGCGTGCTGCTCCGTCAATGTGCTCCACCGTCAGCGTGCTCCACCGTCAGCATGCTCCACCGTCAGCGTGCTGCTCCATCAGCTTGCTCCACCGTCAGCGTGCTGATCCTTCAGCGTGCTCCACCGTCAGCGTGCTCCACCGTCAGCGTGCTGCTCCGTCAGCGAGCTCCACCGCCAGCGTGCTCCACCGTCAGCGTGCTGCTCCGTCAATGTGCTCCACCGTCAGCGTGCTCCACGGTCAGCGTGCTGCTCCGTCAGCTTGCTCCACCGTCAGCGTGCTGATCCTTCAGCGTGCTCCACCGTCAGCGTGCTCCACCGTCAGCGTGCTGCTCCGTCAGCGAGCTCCACCGCCAGCGTGCTCCACCGTCAGCGTGCTGCTCCGTCAGCGTGCTCCACCATCAGCGTGCTGCTCCATCAGCGTGTTCCACCGTCAGCGTGCTGCTCCGTCAAAGTCCTCCACCGTCAGCGTTTTCCACCCTCAGCGTGCTGCTCCGTCAACGTGCTCCACCGTCAGCGTGCTCCACCGTCAGCGTGCTCCACCATCAGCATGCTCCACCGGCAGCATGCTGCACCGTCAGCGTGCTGCTCCATCAGCGTGCTCCACCGTCAGCGTGCTGCTCCGTCAGCATGTTCCACCGTCAGCGTGCTCCACCGTCAGCGTGTCTCTCCGTCAGTGTGCTCCACAGTCAGCGTGCTGATCCGTCAGCGTTCTCCGCTGTCAGCGTGCTGCTCCGTCAGCGTGGTCCACCATCAGCGTGCTGCACCGTCAGCATGCTCCACCGTCAACGTGCTCTACCGTCAGCGTGCTCCACCATCAGCGTGCCTCTCCGTCAGTGTGCTCCACAGTCAGCGTGTTCCACAGTCAGCGTGCTCCACCGTCAGCGTGCACCACCGTCAGCGTGCTGCACTGTCAGCGTGCTGCTCCGTCAACGTGCTCCACCGTCAGCGTGCTCCACCGTCAGCATGCTGCACCGTCAGCGTGCTCCACCGTCAGCGTGCTGCTCCGTCAACGTGCTCTAACGTCAGCGTGCTCCACCATCAGCGTGTTCCACAGTCAGCGTGCTCCACCGTCAGCGTGCGCCACAGTCAGCGTGCTCCACCGTCAGCGTGCTCCATCGTCAGCGTGCTGCACTGTCAGCGTGCTGCTCCGTCAACGTGCTCCACCGTCAGCGTGCTCCACCGTCAGCGTGCTGCACCGTCAGCGTGCTCCACCGTCAGCGTGCTGCTCCGTCAACGTGCTCTACCGTCAGCGTGCTCCACCATCAGCGTGCTCCACCGTCAGCGTGCTGCACCGTCAGCGTGCTGCTCCGTCAACGTGCTCCACCGTCAGCGTGCTCCACCGTCAGCACGCTGCACCGTCAGCGTGCTCCACCATCAGCGTGCTCCACCGTCAGCATGCTCCACCTTCAGCGTGCTGCTCCGTCAATGTGCTCCACCGTCAGCGTGCTCCACCGTCAGCATGCTCCACCGTCAGCGTGCTGCTCCGTCAGCTTGCTCCACCGTCAGCGTGCTGATCCTTCAGCGTGCTCCACCGTCAGCGTGCGCCACCGTCAGCGTGCTGCTCCGTCAATGTGCTCCACCGTCAGCGTGCTCCACCGTCAGCATGCTCCACGGTCAGCGTGCTGCTCCGTCAGCTTGCTCCACCGTCAGCGTGCTGATCCTTCAGCGTGCTCCACTGTCAGCGTGCTCCACCGTCAGCGTGCTGCTCCGTCAGCGAGCTCCACCGCCAGCGTGCTCCACCGTCAGCGTGCTGCTCCGTCAGCGTGCTCCACCATCAGCGTGCTGCACCGTCAGCGTGTTCCACCGTCAGCGTGCTGCTCCGTCAAAGTCCTCCACCGTCAGCGTTTTCCACCCTCAGCGTGCTGCTCCGTCAACGTGCTCCACAGTCAGCGTGCTCCACCGTCAGCGTGCTCCACCATCAGCATGCTCCACCGGCAGCATGCTGCACCGTCAGCGTGCTGCTCCATCAGCGTGCTCCACCGTCAGCGTGCTGCTCCGTCAGCATGTTCCACCGTCAGCGTGCTCCACCGTCAGCGTGCTCCACCGGCATCGTGCTGCTCCGTCAACGTCCTCCACCGTCAACGTGCTCCACCTTCAGCGAGCTCCACTGCCAGTGTGCTCCACCATCAGCACGCTCCACCATCAACGTGGTCTACCGTCAGCGTGCTCCACCATCAGCGTGTCTCTCCGTCAGTGTGCTCCACAGTCATCGTGCTGATCCGTCAGCGTTCTCCAATGTCAGCGTGCTGCTCCGTCAGCGTGGTCCACCATCAGCGTGCTGCACCGTCAGCATGCTCCACCGTCAACGTGCTCTACTGTTAGCGTGCTCCACCGACAGCGTGCCTCTCCGTCAGTGTGCTCCACAGTCAGCATGTTCCACAGTCAGCGTGCTCCACCGTCAGCGTGCTGCACCGGCAGCGTTCTGCTCCGTCAGCGTGCTCCACCTTCAGCAAGCTCCACTGCCAGCGTGCTCCACCATCAGCATGCTCCACCGTCAACGTGCTCTACCGTCAGCGTGCTCCACCGTCAGCGTGTCTCTCCGTCAGTGTGCTCCACAGTCAGCATGCTGATCCGTCAGCGTTCTCCGCTGTCCGCATGCTGCACCGTCAGCGTGCTGCTCCATCAGCGTGCTCCACCGTCAGCGTGCTGCTCCGCCAGCATGTTACACCGTCAGCGTGCTCCACCGTCAGCGTGCTCCACCGGCAGCATGCTGCACAGTCAACGTCCTCCACCGTCAACGTGCTCCACCGTCAGCGTTTTCCACCGTCAGCATGCTCTACCGTCAGCGTGCTGCTCCGTCAGCTTGCTCCACCGTCAGCGTGCTGATCCTTCAGCGTGCTCCACCGTCAGCGTGCTCCACCGTCAGCGTGCTGCTCCGTCAGCGAGCTCCACCGCCAGCGTGCTCCACCGTCAGCGTGCTGCTCCGTCAGCGTGCTCCACCATCAGCGTGCTGCTCCGTCAGCGTGTTCCACCGTCAGCGTGCTGCTCCGTCAAAGTCCTCCACCGTCAGCGTTTTCCACCCTCAGCGTGCTGCTCCGTCAACGTGCTCCACCGTCAGCGTGCTCCACCGTCAGCGTGCTCCACCATCAGCATGCTCCACGGTCAGCGTGCCGCTCCGTCAGCTTGCTCCACCGTCAGCGTGCTGATCCTTCAGCGTGCTCCACCGTCAGCGTGCTCCACCGTCAGCGTGCTGCTCCGTCAGCGAGCTCCACCGCCAGCGTGCTCCACCGTCAGCGTGCTGCTCCGTCAGCGTGCTCCACCATCAGCGTGCTGCTCCGTCAGCGTGTTCCACCGTCAGCGTGCTGCTACGTCAAAGTCCTCCACCGTCAGCGTTTTCCACCGTCAGCGTGCTGCTCCGTCAACGTGCTCCACCATCAGCATGCTCCACCGGCAGCGTGCTGCACCGTCAGCGTGCTGCTCCATCAGCGTGCTCCACCGTCAGCGTGCTGCTCCGTCAGCGTGTTCCACCGTCAGCGTGCTCCACCGGCAGCGTGCTGCTCCGTCAACGTCCTCCACCGTCAACGTGCTCCACCGTCAGCGTTTTCCACCGTCACCATGCTCTACCGTCAGCGTGCTCCACCGTCAGCGTGCTCCACCGGCAGCGTGCTGCTCCGTCAACGTCCTCCACCGTCAACGTGCTCCACCTTCAGCGAGCTCCACTGCCAGCGTGCTCCACCATCAGCACGCTCCACCATCAACGTGGTCTACCGTCAGCGTGCTCCACCATCAGCCTGTCTCTCCGTCAGTGTGCTCCACAGTCAGCATGCTGATCCGTCAGCGTTCTCCGCTGTCAGCGTGCTGCTCCGTCAGCGTGGTCCACCATCAGCGTGCTGCACCGTCAGCATGCTCCACCGTCAACGTGCTCTACTGTCAGCGTGCTCCACCATCAGCGTGCCTCTCCGTCAGTGTGCTCCACAGTCAGTGTGTTCCACAGTCGGCGTGCTCCACCGTCAGCGTGCTGCACTGTCAGCGTGCTGCTCCGTCAACGTGCTCCACCGTCAGCGTGCTCCACCGTCAGCGTGCTGCACCGTCAGCGTGCTCCACCGTCAGCGTGCTGCTCCGTCAACGTGCTCTACAGTCAGCATGCTCCACCATCAGCGTGCTCCACCGTCAGCGTGCTGCACCGTCAGCGTGCTGCTCCGTCAACGTGCTCCACCGTCAGCGTGCTCCACCGTCAGCGCGCTGCACCGTCAGCGTGCTCCACCGTCAGCGTGCTCCACCGTCAGCATGCTCCACCATCAGCGTGCTCCACCGTCAGCATGCTCCACCATCAGCGTGCTGCTCCGTCAATGTGCTCCACCGTCAGCGTGCTCCACCGTCAGCATGCTCCACCGTCAGCGTGCTGCTCCGTCAGCTTGCTCCACCGTCAGCGTGCTGATCCTTCAGCGTGCTCCACCGTCAGCGTGCTCCACCGTCAGCGTGCTGCTCCGTCAGCGAGCTCCACCGCCAGCGTGCTCCACCGTCAGCGTGCTGCTCCGTCAATGTGCTCCACCGTCAGCGTGCTCCACCGTCAGCATGCTCCACGGTCAGCGTGCTGCTCCGTCAGCTTGCTCCACCGTCAGCGTGCTGATCCTTCAGCGTGCTCCACCGTCAGCGTGCTCCACCGTCAGCGTGCTGCTCCGTCAGCGAGCTCCACCGCCAGCGTGCTCCACCGTCAGCGTGCTGCTCCGTCAGCGTGCTCCACCATCAGCGTGCTGCTCCGTCAGCGTGTTCCACCGTCAGCGTGCTGCTCCGTCAAAGTCCTCCACCGTCAGCGTTTTCCACCCTCAGCGTGCTGCTCCGTCAACGTGCTCCACCGTCAGCGTGCTCCACCGTCAGCGTGCTCCACCATCAGCATGCTCCACCGGCAGCATGCTGCACCGTCAGCGTGCTGCTCCATCAGCGTGCTCCACCGTCAGCGTGCTGCTCCGTCAGCATGTTCCACCGTCAGCGTGCTCCACCGTCAGCGTGCTCCACCGGCAGCGTGCTGCTCCGTCAACGTCCTCCACCGTCAACGTGCTCCACCGTCAGCGTTTTCCACCGTCAGCATGCTCTACCGTCAGCGTGCTCCACCGTCAGCGTGCTCCACCGGCAGCGTGCTGCTCTGTCAACGTCCTCCACCGTCAACGTGCTCCACCTTCAGCGAGCTCCACTGCCAGCGTGCTCCACCATCAGCACGCTCCACCATCAACGTGGTCTACCGTCAGCGTGCTCCACCATCAGCGTGTCTCTCCGTCAGTGTGCTCCACAGTCAGCGTGCTGATCCATCAGCGTTCTCCACTGTCAGCGTGCTGCTCCGTCAGCGTGGTCCACCATCAGCGTGCTGCACCGTCAGCATGCTCCACCGTCAACGTGCTCTACTGTTAGCGTGCTCCACCGTCAGCGTGCCTCTCCGTCAGTGTGCTCCACAGTCAGCATGTTCCACAGTCAGCGTGCTCCACCGTCAGCGTGCTGCACCGGCAGCGTTCTGCTCCGTCAGCGTGCTCCACCTTCAGCAAGCTCCACTGCCAGCGTGCTCCACCATCAGCATGCTCCACCGTCAACGTGCTCTACCGTCAGCGTGCTCCACCGTCAGCGTGTCTCTCCGTCAGTGTGCTCCACAGTCAGCATGCTGATCTGTCAGCGTTCTCCGCTGTCCACGTGCTGCTCCGTCAGCGTGGTCCACCATCAGCGTGCTGCACCGTCAGCATGCTCCACCGTCAACGTGCTCTACCGTCAGCGTGCTCCACCATCAGCGTGCCTCTCCGTGAGTGTGCTCCACAGTCAGCGTGTTCCACAGTCAGCGTGCTCCACCGTCAGCGTGCTCTACCGTCAGCGTGCTCCACCGTCAGCGTGCTGCTCCGTCAACGTGCTCTACCGTCAGCGTGCTCCACCATCAGCGTGCTCCACCGTCAGCGTGCTGCACCGTCAGCGTGCTTCTCCGTCAACGTGCTCCACCGTGAGCGTGCTCCACCGTCAGCGTGCTGCACCGTCAGCGTGCTCACCGTCAGCGTGCTGCACTGTCAGCGTGCTGCTCCGTCAACATGCTTCACCGTCATCGTGCTCCACCGTCAGCGTGCTGCACCGTCAGCGTGCTCCACCGTCAGCGTGCTGCTCCGTCAACGTGCTCTACCGTCAGCGTGCTCCACCGTCAGCGTGCTCCACTGTAAGCGTGCTCCACCGTCAGCGTGCTCCACCGTCAGCGTGCTGCACCGTCAGCGTGCTCACCGTCAGCGTGCTGCACTGTCAGCGTGCTGCTCCGTCAACGTGCTTCACTGTCAGCGTGCTCCACCGTCAGCGTGCTGCACCGTCAGCGTGCTCCACCGTCAGCGTGCTGCTCCGTCAACGTGCTCTACCGTCAGCGTGCTCCACCGTCAGCGTGCTCCACTGTCAGCGTGCTCCACCGTCAGCGTGCTGCACTGTCAGCGTGCTGCTCCATCAACGTGCTCCACCATCAGCGTGCTGCTCCGTCAGCATGCTCCACCATCAGCGTGCTGCTCCGTCAATGTGCTCCACCGTCAGCGTGCTGATCCTTCAGCGTGCTCCACCGTCAGCGTGCTCCACCGTCAGCGTGCTGCTCCGTCAGCGAGCTCCACCGCCAGCGTGCTCCACTGTCAGCGTGCTGCTCCGTCAAAGTTCTCCACCGTCAGCGTGCTCCACCGTCAGCGTGCTCCACCGTCAGCATGCTCCACGGTCAGCGTGCCGCTCCGTCAGCGTTCTCCACCGTCAGCGTGCTGATCCTTCAGCGTGCTCCACCGTCAGCGTGCTCCACCGTCAGCGTGCTGCTCCGTCAGCGAGCTCCACCGCCAGCCTACTCCACCGTCAGCGTGCTGCTCCGTCAGCGTGCTCCACCATCAGCGTGCTGCTCCGTCAGCGTGTTCCACCGTCAGCGTGCTGCTCCGTCAAAGTCCTCCACCGTCAGCGTTTTCCACCGTCAGCGTGCTGCTCCGTCAACGTGCTCCACCGTCGGCGTGCTCCACCGTCAGCGTGCTCCACCATCAGCATGCTCCACCGGCAGCGTGCTGCACCGTCAGCGTGCTGCTCCATCAGCGTGCTCCACCGTCAGCGTGCTGCTCCGTCAGCGTGTTCCACCGTCAGCGTGCTCCACCGGCAGCGTGCTGCTCCGTCAACGTCCTCCACCGTCAACGTGCTCCAACTTCAGCGAGCTCCACTGCCAGCGTGCTCCACCATCAGCACGCTCCACCATCAACGTGGTCTACCGTCAGCGTGCTCCACCATCAGCGTGTCTCTCCGTCAGTGTGCTCCACAGTCAGCGTGCTGATCCGTCAGCGTTCTCCGCTGTCAGCGTGCTGCTCCGTCAGCGTGGTCCACCATCAGCGTGCTGTGCGGTCAGCATGCTCCACCGTCAACGTGCTCTACCGTCAGCGTGCTCCACCATCAGCGTGCCTCTCCGTCAGTGTGCTCCACAGTCAGTGTGTTCCACAGTCGACGTGCTCCACCGTCAGCGTGCTCCACCGTCAGCGTGCTGCACTGTCAGCGTGCTGCTCCGTCAACGTGCTCCACCGTCAGCGTGCTCCACCGTCAGCGTGCTGCACCGTCAGCGTGCTCCACCGTCAGCGTGCTGCTCCATTAACGTGCTCTACCGTCAGCGTGCTCCACCATCAGCGTGCTCCACCGTCAGCGTGCTGCACCGTCAGCGTGCTGCTCCGTCAACGTGCTCCACCGTCAGCGTGCTCCACCGTCAGCGCGCTGCACCGTCAGCGTGCTCACCGTCAGCGTGCTGCACTGTCAGCGTGCTGCTCCGTCAACGTGCTTCACCGTCAGCGTGCTCCACCGTCAGCGTGCTGCACCTTCAGCGTGCTCCACCGTCAGCGTGCTGCTCCGTCAACGTGCTCTACCGTCAGCGTGCTCCACCGTCAGCGTGCTCCACTGTCAGCGTGCTCCACCGTCAGCGTGCTGCACTTTCAGCGTGCTGCTCCATCAACGTGCTCCACCATCAGCGTGCTGCTCCGTCAGCGTGTTCCACCATCAGCTTGCTGATCCGTCAACGTGCTCCACCGTCAGCGTGCTCCACCGTCAGCGTGCTCCACCGGCAGCGTGCTGCACCGTCAGCGTGCTGCTCCATCAGCGTGCTCCACCGTCAGCGTGCTGCTCCGTCAGCATGTTCCACCGTCAGCGTGCTCCACCGGCAGCGTGCTGCTCCGTCAACGTCCTCCACCGTCAACGTGCTCCAACTTCAGCGAGCTCCACTGCCAGCGTGCTCCACCATCAGCACGCTCCACCATCAACGTGGTCTACCGTCAGCGTGCTCCACCATCAGCGTGTCTCTCCGTCAGTGTGCTCCACAGTCAGCGTGCTGATCCGTCAGCGTTCTCCGCTGTCAGCGTGCTGCTCCGTCAGCGTGGTCCACCATCAGCGTGCTGTGCGGTCAGCATGCTCCACCGTCAACGTGCTCTACCGTCAGCGTGCTCCACCATCAGCGTGCTGCTCCGTCAGCGTGCTCCACCATCAGCGTGCTGCTCCGTCAGCGTGTTCCACCGTCAGCGTGCTGCTCCGTCAAAGTCCTCCACCGTCAGCGTTTTCCACCCTCAGCGTGCTGCTCCGTCAACGTGCTCCACCGTCAGCGTGCTCCACCGTCAGCGTGCTCCACCATCAGCATGCTCCACGGTCAGCGTGCCGCTCCGTCAGCTTGCTCCACCGTCAGCGTGCTGATCCTTCAGCGTGCTCCACCGTCAGCGTGCTCCACCGTCAGCGTGCTGCTCCGTCAGCGAGCTCCACCGCCAGCGTGCTCCACCGTCAGCGTGCTGCTCCGTCAGCGTGCTCCACCATCAGCGTGCTGCTCCGTCAGCGTGTTCCACCGTCAGCGTGCTGCTACGTCAAAGTCCTCCACCGTCAGCGTTTTCCACCGTCAGCGTGCTGCTCCGTCAACGTGCTCCACCATCAGCATGCTCCACCGGCAGCGTGCTGCACCGTCAGCGTGCTGCTCCATCAGCGTGCTCCACCGTCAGCGTGCTGCTCCGTCAGCGTGTTCCACCGTCAGCGTGCTCCACCGGCAGCGTGCTGCTCCGTCAACGTCCTCCACCGTCAACGTGCTCCACCGTCAGCGTTTTCCACCGTCACCATGCTCTACCGTCAGCGTGCTCCACCGTCAGCGTGCTCCACCGGCAGCGTGCTGCTCCGTCAACGTCCTCCACCGTCAACGTGCTCCACCTTCAGCGAGCTCCACTGCCAGCGTGCTCCACCATCAGCACGCTCCACCATCAACGTGGTCTACCGTCAGCGTGCTCCACCATCAGCCTGTCTCTCCGTCAGTGTGCTCCACAGTCAGCATGCTGATCCGTCAGCGTTCTCCGCTGTCAGCGTGCTGCTCCGTCAGCGTGGTCCACCATCAGCGTGCTGCACCGTCAGCATGCTCCACCGTCAACGTGCTCTACTGTCAGCGTGCTCCACCATCAGCGTGCCTCTCCGTCAGTGTGCTCCACAGTCAGTGTGTTCCACAGTCGGCGTGCTCCACCGTCAGCGTGCTGCACTGTCAGCGTGCTGCTCCGTCAACGTGCTCCACCGTCAGCGTGCTCCACCGTCAGCGTGCTGCACCGTCAGCGTGCTCCACCGTCAGCGTGCTGCTCCGTCAACGTGCTCTACAGTCAGCATGCTCCACCATCAGCGTGCTCCACCGTCAGCGTGCTGCACCGTCAGCGTGCTGCTCCGTCAACGTGCTCCACCGTCAGCGTGCTCCACCGTCAGCGCGCTGCACCGTCAGCGTGCTCCACCGTCAGCGTGCTCCACCGTCAGCATGCTCCACCATCAGCGTGCTCCACCGTCAGCATGCTCCACCATCAGCGTGCTGCTCCGTCAATGTGCTCCACCGTCAGCGTGCTCCACCGTCAGCATGCTCCACCGTCAGCGTGCTGCTCCGTCAGCTTGCTCCACCGTCAGCGTGCTGATCCTTCAGCGTGCTCCACCGTCAGCGTGCTCCACCGTCAGCGTGCTGCTCCGTCAGCGAGCTCCACCGCCAGCGTGCTCCACCGTCAGCGTGCTGCTCCGTCAATGTGCTCCACCGTCAGCGTGCTCCACCGTCAGCATGCTCCACGGTCAGCGTGCTGCTCCGTCAGCTTGCTCCACCGTCAGCGTGCTGATCCTTCAGCGTGCTCCACCGTCAGCGTGCTCCACCGTCAGCGTGCTGCTCCGTCAGCGAGCTCCACCGCCAGCGTGCTCCACCGTCAGCGTGCTGCTCCGTCAGCGTGCTCCACCATCAGCGTGCTGCTCCGTCAGCGTGTTCCACCGTCAGCGTGCTGCTCCGTCAAAGTCCTCCACCGTCAGCGTTTTCCACCCTCAGCGTGCTGCTCCGTCAACGTGCTCCACCGTCAGCGTGCTCCACCGTCAGCGTGCTCCACCATCAGCATGCTCCACCGGCAGCATGCTGCACCGTCAGCGTGCTGCTCCATCAGCGTGCTCCACCGTCAGCGTGCTGCTCCGTCAGCATGTTCCACCGTCAGCGTGCTCCACCGTCAGCGTGCTCCACCGGCAGCGTGCTGCTCCGTCAACGTCCTCCACCGTCAACGTGCTCCACCGTCAGCGTTTTCCACCGTCAGCATGCTCTACCGTCAGCGTGCTCCACCGTCAGCGTGCTCCACCGGCAGCGTGCTGCTCTGTCAACGTCCTCCACCGTCAACGTGCTCCACCTTCAGCGAGCTCCACTGCCAGCGTGCTCCACCATCAGCACGCTCCACCATCAACGTGGTCTACCGTCAGCGTGCTCCACCATCAGCGTGTCTCTCCGTCAGTGTGCTCCACAGTCAGCGTGCTGATCCATCAGCGTTCTCCACTGTCAGCGTGCTGCTCCGTCAGCGTGGTCCACCATCAGCGTGCTGCACCGTCAGCATGCTCCACCGTCAACGTGCTCTACTGTTAGCGTGCTCCACCGTCAGCGTGCCTCTCCGTCAGTGTGCTCCACAGTCAGCATGTTCCACAGTCAGCGTGCTCCACCGTCAGCGTGCTGCACCGGCAGCGTTCTGCTCCGTCAGCGTGCTCCACCTTCAGCAAGCTCCACTGCCAGCGTGCTCCACCATCAGCATGCTCCACCGTCAACGTGCTCTACCGTCAGCGTGCTCCACCGTCAGCGTGTCTCTCCGTCAGTGTGCTCCACAGTCAGCATGCTGATCTGTCAGCGTTCTCCGCTGTCCACGTGCTGCTCCGTCAGCGTGGTCCACCATCAGCGTGCTGCACCGTCAGCATGCTCCACCGTCAACGTGCTCTACCGTCAGCGTGCTCCACCATCAGCGTGCCTCTCCGTGAGTGTGCTCCACAGTCAGCGTGTTCCACAGTCAGCGTGCTCCACCGTCAGCGTGCTCTACCGTCAGCGTGCTCCACCGTCAGCGTGCTGCTCCGTCAACGTGCTCTACCGTCAGCGTGCTCCACCATCAGCGTGCTCCACCGTCAGCGTGCTGCACCGTCAGCGTGCTTCTCCGTCAACGTGCTCCACCGTGAGCGTGCTCCACCGTCAGCGTGCTGCACCGTCAGCGTGCTCACCGTCAGCGTGCTGCACTGTCAGCGTGCTGCTCCGTCAACATGCTTCACCGTCATCGTGCTCCACCGTCAGCGTGCTGCACCGTCAGCGTGCTCCACCGTCAGCGTGCTGCTCCGTCAACGTGCTCTACCGTCAGCGTGCTCCACCGTCAGCGTGCTCCACTGTAAGCGTGCTCCACCGTCAGCGTGCTCCACCGTCAGCGTGCTGCACCGTCAGCGTGCTCACCGTCAGCGTGCTGCACTGTCAGCGTGCTGCTCCGTCAACGTGCTTCACTGTCAGCGTGCTCCACCGTCAGCGTGCTGCACCGTCAGCGTGCTCCACCGTCAGCGTGCTGCTCCGTCAACGTGCTCTACCGTCAGCGTGCTCCACCGTCAGCGTGCTCCACTGTCAGCGTGCTCCACCGTCAGCGTGCTGCACTGTCAGCGTGCTGCTCCATCAACGTGCTCCACCATCAGCGTGCTGCTCCGTCAGCATGCTCCACCATCAGCGTGCTGCTCCGTCAATGTGCTCCACCGTCAGCGTGCTGATCCTTCAGCGTGCTCCACCGTCAGCGTGCTCCACCGTCAGCGTGCTGCTCCGTCAGCGAGCTCCACCGCCAGCGTGCTCCACTGTCAGCGTGCTGCTCCGTCAAAGTTCTCCACCGTCAGCGTGCTCCACCGTCAGCGTGCTCCACCGTCAGCATGCTCCACGGTCAGCGTGCCGCTCCGTCAGCGTTCTCCACCGTCAGCGTGCTGATCCTTCAGCGTGCTCCACCGTCAGCGTGCTCCACCGTCAGCGTGCTGCTCCGTCAGCGAGCTCCACCGCCAGCCTACTCCACCGTCAGCGTGCTGCTCCGTCAGCGTGCTCCACCATCAGCGTGCTGCTCCGTCAGCGTGTTCCACCGTCAGCGTGCTGCTCCGTCAAAGTCCTCCACCGTCAGCGTTTTCCACCGTCAGCGTGCTGCTCCGTCAACGTGCTCCACCGTCGGCGTGCTCCACCGTCAGCGTGCTCCACCATCAGCATGCTCCACCGGCAGCGTGCTGCACCGTCAGCGTGCTGCTCCATCAGCGTGCTCCACCGTCAGCGTGCTGCTCCGTCAGCGTGTTCCACCGTCAGCGTGCTCCACCGGCAGCGTGCTGCTCCGTCAACGTCCTCCACCGTCAACGTGCTCCAACTTCAGCGAGCTCCACTGCCAGCGTGCTCCACCATCAGCACGCTCCACCATCAACGTGGTCTACCGTCAGCGTGCTCCACCATCAGCGTGTCTCTCCGTCAGTGTGCTCCACAGTCAGCGTGCTGATCCGTCAGCGTTCTCCGCTGTCAGCGTGCTGCTCCGTCAGCGTGGTCCACCATCAGCGTGCTGTGCGGTCAGCATGCTCCACCGTCAACGTGCTCTACCGTCAGCGTGCTCCACCATCAGCGTGCCTCTCCGTCAGTGTGCTCCACAGTCAGTGTGTTCCACAGTCGACGTGCTCCACCGTCAGCGTGCTCCACCGTCAGCGTGCTGCACTGTCAGCGTGCTGCTCCGTCAACGTGCTCCACCGTCAGCGTGCTCCACCGTCAGCGTGCTGCACCGTCAGCGTGCTCCACCGTCAGCGTGCTGCTCCATTAACGTGCTCTACCGTCAGCGTGCTCCACCATCAGCGTGCTCCACCGTCAGCGTGCTGCACCGTCAGCGTGCTGCTCCGTCAACGTGCTCCACCGTCAGCGTGCTCCACCGTCACCGCGCTGCACCGTCAGCGTGCTCACCGTCAGCGTGCTGCACTGTCAGCGTGCTGCTCCGTCAACGTGCTTCACCGTCAGCGTGCTCCACCGTCAGCGTGCTGCACCTTCAGCGTGCTCCACCGTCAGCGTGCTGCTCCGTCAACGTGCTCTACCGTCAGCGTGCTCCACCGTCAGCACGCTCCACCATCAACGTGGTCTACCGTCAGCGTGCTCCACCATCAGCGTGTCTCTCCGTCAGTGTGCTCCACAGTCAGCGTGCTGATCCGTCAGCGTTCTCCGCTGTCAGCGTGCTGCTCCGTCAGCGTGGTCCACCATCAGCGTGCTGTGCGGTCAGCATGCTCCACCGTCAACGTGCTCTACCGTCAGCGTGCTCCACCATCAGCGTGCCTCTCCGTCAGTGTGCTCCACAGTCAGTGTGTTCCACAGTCGACGTGCTCCACCGTCAGCGTGCTCCACCGTCAGCGTGCTGCACTGTCAGCGTGCTGCTCCGTCAACGTGCTCCACCGTCAGCGTGCTCCACCGTCAGCGTGCTGCACCGTCAGCGTGCTCCACCGTCAGCGTGCTGCTCCATTAACGTGCTCTACCGTCAGCGTGCTCCACCATCAGCGTGCTCCACCGTCAGGGTGCTGCACCGTCAGCGTGCTGCTCCGTCAACGTGCTCCACCGTCAGCGTGCTCCACCGTCACCGCGCTGCACCGTCAGCGTGCTCACCGTCAGCGTGCTGCACTGTCAGCGTGCTGCTCCGTCAACGTGCTTCACCG
Organism: Carcharodon carcharias; assembly: GCF_017639515.1. Taxonomy (NCBI): domain Eukaryota; kingdom Metazoa; phylum Chordata; class Chondrichthyes; order Lamniformes; family Lamnidae; genus Carcharodon; species Carcharodon carcharias. The sequence goes on along the minus strand of NC_054483.1, from coordinate 109,584,344 downwards.
TCAGCGTGCTCCACCGTCAGCGTGCTGCACCTTCAGCGTGCTCCACCGTCAGCGTGCTGCTCCGTCAACGTGCTCTACCGTCAGCGTGCTCCACCGTCAGCGTGCTCCACTGTCAGCGTGCTCCACCGTCAGCGTGCTGCACTTTCAGTGTGCTGCTCCATCAACGTGCTCCACCATCAGCGTGCTGCTCCGTCAGCGTGTTCCACCGTCAGCTTGCTGATCCGTCAACGTGCTCCACCGTCAGCGTGCTCCACCGTCAGCGTGCTCCACCATCAGCATGCTCCACCGGCAGCGTGCTGCACCGTCAGCGTGCTGCTCCATCAGCGTACTCCACCGTCAGCGTGCTCCACCGTCAGCGTGCTCCACCGGCAGCGTGCTGCTCCGTCAACGTCCTCCACCGTCAACGTGCTCCACCGTCAGCGTTTTCCACCGTCAGCATGATCTAGCGTCAGCGTGCTCCACCGTCAGCGTGCTCCACCGGCAGCGTGCTGCTCCGTCAACGTCATCCACCGTCAACGTGCTCCACCTTCAGCGAGCTCCACTGCCAGCGTGCTCCACCATCAGCACGCTCCACCATCAACGTGGTCTACCGTCAGTGTGCTCCACCATCAGCGTGTCTCTCCGTCAGTGTGCTCCACAGTCAGCGTGTTCCACCGTCAGCGTGCTGCTCCGTCAAAGTTCTCCACCGTCAGCGTGCTCCACCGTCAGCGTGCTCCACCGTCAGCATGCTCCACGGTCAGCGTGCCGCTCCGTCAGCTTGCTCCACCGTCAGCGTGCTGATCCTTCAGCGTGCTCCACCGTCAGCGTGCTCCACCGTCAGCGTGCTGCTCCGTCAGCGAGCTCCACCGCCAGCCTACTCCACCGTCAGCGTGCTGCTCCGTCAGCGTGCTCCACCATCAGCGTGCTGCTCCGTCAGCGTGTTCCACCGTCAGCGTGCTGCTCCGTCAAAGTCCTCCACCGTCAGCGTTTTCCACCGTCAGCGTGCTGCTCCGTCAACGTGCTCCACCGTCGGCGTGCTCCACCGTCAGCGTGCTCCACCTTCAGCCTGCTCCACCGGCAGCGTGCTGCACCGTCAGCGTGCTGCTCCATCAGCGTGCTCCACCGTCAGCGTGCTGCTCCGTCAGCGTGTTCCACCGTCAGCGTGCTCCACCGGCAGCGTGCTGCTCCGTCAACGTCCTCCACCGTCAACGTGCTCCAACTTCAGCGAGCTCCACTGCCAGCGTGCTCCACCATCAGCACGCTCCACCATCAACGTGGTCTACCGTCAGCGTGCTCCACCATCAGCGTGTCTCTCCGTCAGTGTGCTCCACAGTCAGCGTGCTGATCCGTCAGCGTTCTCCGCTGTCAGCGTGCTGCTCCGTCAGCGTGGTCCACCATCAGCGTGCTGTGCGGTCAGCATGCTCCACCGTCAACGTGCTCTACCGTCAGCGTGCTCCACCATCAGCGTGCCTCTCCGTCAGTGTGCTCCACAGTCAGTGTGTTCCACAGTCGACGTGCTCCACCGTCAGCGTGCTCCACCGTCAGCGTGCTGCACTGTCAGCGTGCTGCTCCGTCAACGTGCTCCACCGTCAGCGTGCTCCACCGTCAGCGTGCTGCACCGTCAGCGTGCTCCACCGTCAGCGTGCTGCTCCATTAACGTGCTCTACCGTCAGCGTGCTCCACCATCAGCGTGCTCCACCGTCAGCGTGCTGCACCGTCAGCGTGCTGCTCCGTCAACGTGCTCCACCGTCAGCGTGCTCCACCGTCACCGCGCTGCACCGTCAGCGTGCTCACCGTCAGCGTGCTCCACCGTCAGCGTGCTGCACTTTCAGCGTGCTGCTCCATCAACGTGCTCCACCATCAGCGTGCTGCTCCGTCAGCGTGTTCCACCGTCAGCTTGCTGATCCGTCAACGTGCTCCACCGTCAGCGTGCTCCACCGTCAGCGTGCTCCACCATCAGCATGCTCCACCGGCAGCGTGCTGCACCGTCAGCGTGCTGCTCCATCAGCGTACTCCACCGTCAGCGTGCTCCACCGTCAGCGTGCTCCACCGGCAGCGTGCTGCTCCGTCAACGTCCTCCACCGTCAACGTGCTCCACCGTCAGCGTTTTCCACCGTCAGCATGATCTACCGTCAGCGTGCTCCACCGTCAGCGTGCTCCACCGGCAGCGTGCTGCTCCGTCAACGTCATCCACCGTCAACGTGCTCCACCTTCAGCGAGCTCCACTGCCAGCGTGCTCCACCATCAGCACGCTCCACCATCAACGTGGTCTACCGTCAGCGTGCTCCACCATCAGCGTGTCTCTTCGTCAGTGTGCTCCACAGTCAGCGTGCTCCCCCATCAGCGTGCTCCACCGCCAGCGTGCTGCACCATCAGCGTGCTGCTCCTTCCGCCTGCTCCACTGCCAGCGTGCTGCTTCGTCACCATGCTCCACCGTCAGCGTGCTCCACCGTCAGCGTACTCCACCGTCAGCGTGCTCCACCGGCAGCGTGCTGCACCGTCAGCGTGCTGCTCCATCAGCGTGCTCCACCGTCAGCGTGCTCCACCATCAGCATGCTCCACCATCAGCGTGCTGCTCCGTCAATGTGCTCCACCGTCAGCGTGCTCCACCGTCAGCGTGCTCCACCATCAGCATGCTCCACCGTCAGCGTGCTGCTCCGTCAGCTTGCTCCACCGTCAGCGTGCTGATCCTTCAGCGTGCTCCACCGTCAGCGTGCTCCACCGTCAGCGTGCTGCTCCGTCAGCGAGCTCCACCGCCAGCGTGCTCCACCGTCAGCGTGCTGCTCCGTCAATGTGCTCCACCGTCAGCATGCTGCTCCGTCAGCGGGCTCCACCGCCAGCGTGCTCCACTGTCAGCGTGCTGCTCCGTCAGCGTGCTCCACCATCAGCGTGCTGCTCCGTCAGCGTGTTCCACCGTCAGCGTGCTGCTCCGTCAAAGTCCTCCACCGTCAGTGTTTTCCACCGTCAGCGTGCTGCTCCGTCAACGTGCTCCACCGTCAGCGTGCTCCACCGTCAGCGTGCTCCACCATCAGCATGCTCCACCGGCAGCGTGCTGCACCGTCAGCGTGCTGCTCCATCAGCGTACTCCACCGTCAGCGTGCTGCTCCGTCAGCGTGTTCCACCGTCAGCGTGCTCCACCGTCAGCGTGCTCCACCGGCAGCGTGCTGCTCCGTCAATGTCCTCCACCGTCAACGTGCTCCACCGTCAGCGTTTTCCACCGTCACCATGCTCTACCGTCAGCGTGCTCCACCATCAGCGTGCTCCACCGGCAGCGTGCTGCTCCGTCAACGTCCTCCACCGTCAACGTGCTCCACCTTCAGCGAGCTCCACTGCCAGCGTGCTCCACCATCAGCACGCTCCACCATCAACGTGGTCTACCGTCAGCGTGCTCCACCATCAGCGTGTCTCTCCGTCAGTGTGCTCCACAGTCATCGTGCTGATCCGTCAGCGTTCTCCACTGTCAGCGTGCTGCTCCGTCAGCGTGGTCCACCATCAGCGTGCTCCACCGTCAACGTGCTCTACTGTTAGCGTGCTCCACCATCAGCGTGCCTCTCCGTCAGTGTGCTCCACAGTCAGCATGTTCCACAGTCAGCGTGCTCCACCGTCAGCGTGCTGCACCGGCAGCGTTCAGCTCCGTCAGCGTGCTCCACCTTCAGCGAGCTCCACTGCCAGCGTGCTCCACCATCAGCATGCTCCACCGTCAACGTGCTCTACCGTCAGCGTGCTCCACCGTCAGCGTGTCTCTCCGTCAGTGTGCTCCACAGTCAGCGTGCTGATCTGTCAGCGTTCTCTGCTGTCAGCGTGCTGCTCCGTCAGCGTGGTCCACCATCAGCGTGCTGCACCGTCAGCATGCTCCACCGTCAACGTGCTCTACCGTCAACGTGCTCCACCATCAGCGTGCCTCTCCGTCAGTGTGCTCCACAGTCAGCATGTTCCACAGTCAGCGTGCTCCACCGTCAGCGTGTTCCACCATCAGGGTGCTGCTCTGTCAGCTTGCTCCCCCGTCAGCGTGCTCCACCGCCAGCGTGCTGCACCATCAGCGTGCTCCACCGTCAGCGTGTTCCACTTTCAGCGTGCTCCACCGTCAGCGTGCTCCACCGTCAGTGTGCTGCTCCGTCAGCGTTCCCCACCGTCAGCATGCTTCTCCATCAGCGTGCTCCACCGTCAGCGTGTTCCACTTTCAGCGTGCTCCACCGTCAGCGTGCTCCACTGCCAGCGTGCTGCTCCGTCAGCGTGCTTCACCGTCAGCGTGCTCCACCGTCAGCATGCTGCTCCATCAGCGTGCTCCACCGTCAGCGTGTTGCACCGTCAGCGTGCTGGACCGTCAGCGTGCTCCACCATCAGCGTGCTCCACCGTCAGCGTGCTGCACCGTCAGCGTGCTGCTCCGTCAACGTGCTCCACCGTCAGCGTGCTCCACCGTCACCGCGCTGCACCGTCAGCGTGCTCACCGTCAGCGTGCTGCACTGTCAACGTGCTCTACCGTCAGCGTGCTCCACCGTCAGCGTGCTCCACTGTCAGCGTGCTCCACCGTCAGCGTGCTGCACTTTCAGCGTGCTGCTCCATCAACGTGCTCCACCATCAGCGTGCTGCTCCGTCAGCGTGTTCCACCGTCAGCTTGCTGCTCCGTCAACGTGCTCCACCGTCAGCGTGCTCCACCGTCAGCGTGCTCCACCATCAGCATGCTCCACCGGCAGCGTGCTGCACCGTCAGCGTGCTGCTCCATCAGCGTGCTCCACCGTCAGCGTGCTGCTCCGTCAGCGTGTTCCACCGTCAGCGTGCTCCACCGTCAGCGTGCTCCACCGGCAGCGGGCTGCTCCATCAACGTCCTCCACCGTCAACGTGCTCCACCGTCAGCGGTTTCCACCGTCAGCATGATCTACCGTCAGCGTGCTCCACCGTCAGCGTGCTCCACCGGCAGCGTGCTGCTCCGTCAACGTCCTCCACCGTCAACGTGCTCCACCTTCAGCGAGCTCCACTGCCAGCGTGCTCCACCATCAGCATGCTGCACCGTCAGCGTGCTCCACCGTCAGCGTGCTGCTCCGTCAACGTGCTCTACCGTCAGCGTGCTCCACCGTCAGTGTGCTCCACTGTCAGCGTGCTCCACCGTCAGCGTGCTGCACTGTCAGCGTGCTGCTCCATCAACGTGCTCCACCATCAGCGTGCTGCTCCGTCAGCGTGCTCCACCGTCAGCGTGCTCCACCGTCAGCATGCTCCACCATCAGCGTGCTGCTCCGTCAATGTGCTCCACCGTCAGCGTGCTCCACCGTCAGCGTGCTCCACCATCAGCATGCTCCACCGTCAGCGTGCTGCTCCGTCAGCTTGCTCCACCGTCAGCGTGCTGATCCTTCAGCGTGCTCCACCGTCAGCGTGCTCCACCGTCAGCGTGCTCCACCGTCAGCGTGCTGCTCCGTCAACGTGCTGCACCGTCAGCGTGTTGTACTGTCAGCGTTCTCCACCGTCAGCGTGCTCCACCGTCAGCGTGCTGCTTCGTCAACCTGCTGCACCATCAGCGTATTCCACCGTCAGCGTGCTGCTCTGTCAGCGTTCTCCACCGTCAGCGTGCTCCACCGTCAGCGTGCTGCTTCGTCAACCTGCTGCTCCGTCAGCGTCCTCCACCGTCAGCATGCTGCTCCGTCAGCGTGCTCCACCATCAGCGTGCTCCACAGTCAGCGTGCTGCACTGTCAACGTGCTCCACCGTCAGCGTGCTGCTCCGACAGCGTGCTCCACCGTCATCGTGCTGCTCCGTCAGCGTGCTCCACCATCAGCGTGCTGCACAGTCAGCGTACTCCACTGTCAGTGTGCTGCTCCGTCAACGTGCTCCACCGTCAGCGTGCTCCACCATCAGCGTGCTGGTCCGTCAGCGTTTTCCACCGTCAGTGTGCTCCAACGTCAGCGTGCTCCACCGTCAGCGTGCTCCACCGTCAGCGTGCTGCACCTTCTGCGTTCTCGACCGTCAGCGTGCTCCACCGTCAGCGTACTGCACCGTCAGCGTTCTCGACCGTCAGTGTGCTTCTCCGTCTGCGTGCTCCACCGTCAGCGTGCTGCTCCGTCAGCGTGCGGCTCCGTCATTGTTTTCCACCATCAGCGTGCTCCACCGTCAGCGTGCTGCTCCGTCAGCGTTTTCCACCATCAGCGTGCTCCACCGTCAGCGTGCTGCTCCGTCAGCATGCTCCACCGTCAGCATGCTCCACCATCAGCGTGCTGGTCCGTCAGCGTTTTCTACCGTCAGTGTGCTCCACCATCAGCGTGCTCCACTGTCAGCGTGCAGGTCCGTCAGCGTGCTGCACCGTCAGCGTGCTCCACCGTCAGCGTCCTGCTCCGTCAGTATGCTGCTCCGTCAGCGTGCTCCACCGTCAGCGTGCTGCTCCCTCAGTGTGCTCCATCGTCAGCGTGCTGCTCCGTCAGTGTGCTGCTCCGTCAGCGTGCTGCTCCGTCAGTGTGCTCCATCGTCAGCATGCTGCTCCGTCAGTGTGCTGCTCCGTCAGCGTGCTGCTCCGTCAGTGTGCTCCATCGTCAGCGTGCTGCTCCGTCAGTGTGCTCCATCGTCAGCGTGCTCCACCATCAGTGTGCTCCACCGTCAGCGTGCTCCACTGTTGGCGTGCTCCACCGTCAGCGTGCTGCTCCGTCAGCGTCCTCCACCGTCAGCATGCTGCTCCGTCAGCGTGCTCCACCATCAGCGTGCTCCACAGTCAGCGTGCTGCACTGTCAACGTGCTCCACCGTCAGCGTGCTGCTCCGACAGCGTGCTCCACCGTCATCGTGCTGCTCCGTCAGCGTGCTCCACCATCAGCGTGCTGCACAGTCAGCGTACTCCACCGTCAGTGTGCTGCTCCGTCAACGTGCTCCACCGTCAGCGTGCTCCACCATCAGCGTGCTGGTCCGTCAGCGTTTTCCACCGTCAGTGTGCTCCAACGTCAGCGTGCTCCACCGTCAGCGTGCTCCACCGTCAGCGTGCTGCACCTTCTGCGTTCTCGACCTTCAGCGTGCTCCACCGTCAGCGTACTGCACCGTCAGCGTTCTCGACCGTCAGTGTGCTTCTCCGTCTGCGTGCTCCACCGTCAGCGTGCTGCTCCGTCAGCGTGCGGCTCCGTCATTGTTTTCCACCATCAGCGTGCTCCACCGTCAGCGTGCTGCTCCGTCAGCGTTTTCCACCATCAGCGTGCTCCACCGTCAGCGTGCTGCTCCGTCAGCATGCTCCACCGTCAGCATGCTCCACCATCAGCGTGCTGGTCCGTCAGCGTTTTCTACCGTCAGTGTGCTCCACCATCAGCGTGCTCCACTGTCAGCGTGCTGGTCCGTCAGCGTGCTGCACCGTCAGCGTGCTCCACCGTCAGCGTCCTGCTCCGTCAGTATGCTGCTCCGTCAGCGTGCTCCACCGTCAGCGTGCTGCTCCCTCAGTGTGCTCCATCGTCAGCGTGCTGCTCCGTCAGTGTGCTGCTCCGTCAGCGTGCTGCTCCGTCAGTGTGCTCCATCGTCAGCATGCTGCTCCGTCAGTGTGCTGCTCCGTCAGCGTGCTGCTCCGTCAGTGTGCTCCATCGTCAGCGTGCTGCTCCGTCAGTGTGCTCCATCGTCAGCGTGCTCCACCATCAGTGTGCTCCACCGTCAGCGTGCTCCACTGTTGGCGTGCTCCACCGTCAGCGTGCTGCTCCGTCAGCGTTCTCCACCGTCAGCGTACTCCACCGTCAGCATGTTCCATCGTCAGCTTGCTGCTCCGTCAACGTGCTCCACCGACAGCATGCTTCTCCGTCAACATTCTCCACCATCAGCATGCTCCACCGTCAGCGTGCTTCTCCGACAACGTGCTCCACTGTCAGCATGCAGCTCCGTCAACGTGCTCCACCGTCAGCGTGCTCCACCATTAGCGTGCTGCTCCGTCAATGTGCTCTACCGTCAGCGTGCTCCACCATCAGCGTGCTGCACGGTCAGCGTGCTGCACTGTCAGCGTGCTGCTCCATCAACGTGCTGCACTGTCAGTGTGCTCCACCGTCAGCGTGCTCCACCATCAGCGTGCTCCACCGTCAGCGTGCTGCTCTGTCAGCGTTTTCCACTGTCAGCGTGCTGCTCCATCAACGTGCTGCACTGTCAGCGTGCTGCTCCGTCAGCATGCTCCACCATCAGTGTGCTCCACCGTCAGCTTTCTCCACCGTCAGCGTGCTGCTCCGTCAACGTGCTCCACCGTCAGCGTGCTCCAACATCAACGTATTCCACCGTCAGCGTGCTCCACCGTCAGCGTGCTCCACTGTCAGCGTGCTGCACCGTCAGTTTGCTGCTCCGTCAACGTTGTCCACCGTCAGCGTGCTGCACAATCAGCGTGCTCCAACGTCAGCGTATTGCACCTTCAGCGTGTTCGACCGGCAGCGTGCTCCATCGTCAGTGTGCTGCTCCGTCAGTGTGCTGCTCCGTCAGCGTGCTGCTCCGTCAGTGTGCTCCATCGTCAGTGTGCTCCACCATCAGTGTGCTCCACCGTCAGCGTGCTCCACTGTTGGCGCGCTCCACCGTCAGCGTGCTGCTCCGTCAGCGTTCTCCACCGTCAGCGTACTCCACCGTCAGCATGTTCCATCGTCAGCGTGCTGCTCCGTCAACGTGCTCCACCGACAGCATGCTTCTCCGTCAACATTCTCCACCGTCAGCATGGTCCACCATCAGCGTGCTTCTCCGACAACGTGCTCCATCGTCAGCGTGCTGCTCCGTCAGCATGCTCCACCGTCAGCGTGCTCCACCATCAGCGTGCTGGTCCGTCAGCGTTTTCCACCGTCAGCATGCTCCACCGTCAGTGTGCTCCACCGTCAGCGTGCTGTTCCGTTAGCATGCTCCACCATCAGCGTGTTCCACCATCAGCGTTTTTCACCGTCAGCGTGCTGCTCTCTCAACGTGCTCCACCGCCAGCGTGCTCCACCGTCGGCGTGCTCCACCGTCAGTGTGCTGCTCCGTCAGCGTGTCCCACTGTCAGCGTGTTCCACCATCAGCGTGTTCCACCGTCAGCGTTTTTCACCGTCAGCGTGCAGCTCTGTCAACGCGCTCCACCGTCAGCGTGCTCCACCGTCAGCGTGCTCCACCGTCAGTGTGCTGCTCCGTCAGCGTGTCCCACTGTCAGCGTGTTCCACCGTCAGCGTGCTGCTCCGTCAGTGTGTTCCACCGTCAGCGTGCTCCACCGTCAGCATGCTGCACCGTCAGTGTGCTGCTCCGTCAGCGTGTCCCACTGTCAGCGTGTTCCACTGTCAGCATGCTGCTCTGTCAGCGTGTTCCACTATCAGCGTGCTGCACCGTCAGCATGCTGCACCGTCAGCGTGCTGCTCCGTCAGCGTGTCCCACTGTCAGCGTGTTCCACTGTCAGCATGCTGCTCTGTCAGCGTGTTCCACCATCAGCGTGCTGCACCGTCAACGTGCTCCACCGTCAGTCTGCTCCACCGTCAGCATGATGCTCCGTCAGCGTGCTCCACCATCAGCGTGCTTCTCCGTCAGCGTGCTCCACCATCAGCGTGCTCCACCTTCAGCGTGCTGCTCCGTCAGCGTGCTCCACCATCAGCATGCTGCTCCGTCAGCATGTTCCACCGTCAGCGTGCTGCTCCGTCAAAGTGCTCCACCGTCAGCGTTTTCCCCCTTCAGCGTGATGCTCCGTCAACGTGCTCCACTGTCAGCGTGCTCCACTGTCAGCGTGCTGCTCCGTCAGCGTGCTCCACTGTCAGTGTGCTCCACCGTCAGCGTGCTGTTCCATCAACTCGCTCCACCGTCAGCGTGCTCCACCGTCAATGTGCTCCACCGTAAGCCTGCTGCTCCGACAACATGCTGTACCGTCAGCGTGTTCCACCGTCAGAGTGTTCCAATGTCAGCCTGCTCCACCGGCAGCGTGCTCCACCCTTAGCGTGCTGCTCCCTCAACGTGCTGCACCGTCAGTGTGTTCCACTGTCAGCGTTCTCCACCGTCAGCGTGCTCCACCGTCAGTGTGGTGCTCCGTCAACATGCTGCACCGTCAGCGTGTTGCAACGTCAGCGTCCTCCACCGTCAGCATGCTGCTCCGTCAACATGCTGCACCGTCAGCGTGTTCCACCGTCAGCGTGCTCCACCGTCAGCGTGCTGCTCCATCAGCGTGCTGCTCCGTCAGCTTGCTCCAATGTCAGCGTGCTCCACCGTCAGCGTGCTGCACCGTTAACGTGCTCCACCGTCAGCCTGCTCCACCATCAGCATGATGCTCCGTCAGCGTGCTCCACCATCAGCGTGCTTCTCCGTCAGTTTGCTCCACCGTCATCGTGCTCCACCGTCAGCGTGCTGCTCCGTCAGCGTGCTCCACCGTCAGCATGCTCCACCGTCAGCGTGCAGCACCGTAAGCGTGCTGCTCCGTCAGCGTGCTCCACCGTCAGCGTGCTCCACCTTCAGCGTGCTGCTCAGTCAGTGTGCTCCACCGTCAGCATGCTCCACCGTCAGCGTGCTGCACCGTAAGCGTGCTGCTCCGTCAGCTTGCTCTATTGTCAGCGTGCTGATCCTTCAGCGTGCTCCACCGTCAGCGTGCTCCACCGTCAGCGTGCTCCACCGTCAGCGTGCTGCTCCGTCAGCGTGCTCCACCGTTAGCGTGCTCCACCATCAGCGTGCTCCACCGTCAGCGTGCTGCACCGTCAGCGTGCTCGACCATCAGCGTGCTGCTCCGTCAGGATGCTCCATCATCGGCATGCTCCACCGTCAGCGTGCTCTACCATCAGCGTTTTCCACCGTCAGCGTGCTGCTCCGTCAGCGTTTTCCACCGTCAGCGTGCTCCACCGTCAGCGTGCTGCTCTGTCAGCGTTCTCCACCGTCAGCGTACTCCACCGTCAGCATGTTCCATCGTCAGCGTGATGCTCCGTCAACGTGCTCTGCCGTCAGAATGCTCTGCCGTCAGCATGCTGCACTGTCAGCGTCCTCCACCGTCAGCGTGCTGCTCCGTCAATGTGCTGCTCTGTCAGCGTGCTACTCCGTCAGCGTGCTCCACCGTCAGCGTGCTCCACCGTCAGCGTGCTGCTCTGTCAGCGTTTTCCACCGTCAGCGTGCTCCACCGTCAGCGTGCTGCTCCGTCAGCATGCTCCACCGTCAGCGTGCTCCACCATCAGCGTGTTCCAACGTCAGCGTGTTGCTCCGTCAACGTGCTCCACCGTCAGCGTGCTCCACCGTCAGCGTGCTGCTCTGTCAGCGTTTTCCACCGTCAGCGTACTCCACCGTCAGCGTGCTGCTCCGTCAGCATGCTCCACCGTCAGCGTGCTCCACCGTCAGCGTGTTCCAACGTCAGCATGTTGCTCCGTCAACGTGCTCCACCGTCAGCGTGCTTCTACGTCAAAGTTCTCCACCGTCAGCGTGCTCCACCGTCAGCGTGCTTCTCCGTCAACGTGCTCCACCCTCACTGTGCTCCACCGTCAGCGTGCTGCACCGTCAACGTTTTCCACCATCAGCGTGCTGCACTGTCAGCGTGCTCCACTGTCAGCGTGCTACACCGTCAGCGTGTTCCACCATCAGGGTGCTGCTCTGTCAGCGTGCTCCCCCGTCAGTGTGCTCCACCGCCAGCGTGCTGCACCATCAGCGTGCTGCTCCTTCCGCCTGCTCCACTGCCAGGGTCCTGCTTCGTCACCGTGCTCCAGCATCAGCGAGTTCCACCGTCAGCGTGTTCCACCGTCAGCGTGCTGCTCTGTCAACGTGCTCCACCGTCAGCGTGGTGGTCCGTCAGCGTGCTCCACCGTCAGCATGCTCCACCGTCAGTGTGCTGCTCCGTCAGCGTGCTGTTCCGTCAGCATGCTCCACCATCAGCGTGTTCCACCATCAACGTTTTTCACCGTCAGCGTGCTGCTCTGTCAACATGCTCCACCGCCAGCGTGCTCCACCGTCGGCGTGCTCCACCGTCAGCGTGCTGCTCCGTCAATGTGCTCTACCATCAGCGTGCTCCACCGTCAGCGTGCTGCTCCGTCAACGTGATGCTCCGTCAGCGTGCTCCACCGTCAGCATGCTGCTCTGTCAACGTGATGCACCGTCAGCGTGCTGCTCCATTAGCGTGCTCCACCGTCAGCGTGGTGCTCCGTCAACATGCTGCACCGTCAGCGTCTTCCACCGTCAGCGTCCTCCACCGTCAGCATGCTGCTCCGTCAACATGCTGTACCGTCAGCGTGTTCCACCGTCAGCGTGCTCCACCGTCAGCGTGCTGCTCCGTCAGCGTGCTGCTCCGTCAGCTTGCTCCAATGTCAGCGTGCTCCACCGTCAGCGTGCTGCACCGTTAACGTGCTCCACCGTCAGCCTGCTCCACCGTCAGCATGATGCTCCGTCAGCGTGCTCCACCATCAGCGTGCTTCTCCGTCAGTTTGCTCCACCGTCATCGTGCTCCACCGTCAGCGTGCTGCTCCGTCAGCGTGCTCCACCGTCAGCATGCTCCACCGTCAGCGTGCTGCACCGTAAGCATGCTGCTCCGTCAGCGTGCTCCACCGTCAGCGTGCTCCACCTTCAGCGTGCTGCTCAGTCAGCTTGCTCTACTGTCAGCGTGCTGATCCTTCAGCGTGCTCCACCGTCAGCGTGCTCCACCGTCAGCGTGCTCCACCATCAGCGTGCTCCCCCGTCAGTGTGATCCACCACCAGCGTGCTGCGCCATCAGCGTGCTGCTCCTTCCACCTGCTCCACTGCCAGGTTCCTGCTTCGTCACCGTGCTCCACCGTCAGCGTGCTCCACAGTTAGTGTGCTGCTCAGTCAGCGTGCTCCACCGTCAACGTGCTCCACCGTCAACGTTTTCCACCATCAGCGTGCTCCACTGTCAGCGTGTTCCACCATCAGCGCGCTGCTCCATCAGCGTGCTCCACCGTCAGCGTGTTCCACCGTCAGGGTGCTGCTCTGTCAGTCTGTTCCACCGTCAGCGTGTTCCACCATCAGCGTGCTGCTCTGTCAACGCGCTCCACCGTCAGCGTGCTCCACCGTCAGCGTGTTCCACCATCAGCGCGCTGCTCCGACAGCGTGTTCCACCGTCAGCCTGCTGCACCGTCAACGTGCTGCTCCGTCAGCGTGCTCCACCGTCAACGTGCTGCTCCGGTAGCGTTCTACTCCATCAGCGTGCTCCACCGTCAGCGTGCTCCACAGTTAGTGTGCTGCTCCATCAGCGTGCTCCACCGTCAGTGTGCTCCACCGTCAACGTTTTCCACCATCAGCGTGCTACAGTGTCAGTGTGCTCCACTGTCAGCGTTCTCCACCGTCAGCGTGTTCCACCGTCAGGGTGCTGCTCTGTCAGCGTGCTCCCCCGTCAGCGTGCTCCACCGCCAGCGTGCTGCACCATAAGCGTGCTGCTCCTTCCGCCTGCTCCACTGCCAGGGTCCTGCTTCGTCACCTTGCTCCACCATCAGCGTGTTCCACCGTCAGCGTGTTCCACCGTCAGCGTGCTGCTCTGTCAACGTGCTCCACCGTCAGCGTGCTGCTCCGTCAGCGTGCTCCACCGTCAGCATGCTCCACCGTCAGCGTGCTGCTCCGTCAGCGTGCTGTTCCATCAGCATACTCCACCATCAGCGTGTTCCACCATCAGCGTTTTTCACCGTCAGCGTGCTGCTCTGTCAGCGTGCTCCCCCGTCAGCGTGATCCACCGCCAGCGTGCTGCGCCATCAGCGTGCTGCTCCTTCCACCTGCTCCACTGCCAGGTTCCTGCTTCGTCACCGTGCTCCACCGTCAGCGTGCTCCACAGTTAGTGTGCTGCTCAGTCAGCGTTGCCCACCGTCAACGTGCTCCACCGTCAACGTTTTCCACCATCAGCGTGCTCCACTGTCAGCGTGTTCCACCATCAGCGCGCTGCTCCATCAGCGTGCTCCACCGTCAGCGTGTTCCACCGTCAGGGTGCTGCTCTGTCAGTCTGTTCCACCGTCAGTGTGTTCCACCGTCAGCGTGCTGCTCTGTCAACGCGCTCCACCGTCAGCGTGCTCCACCGTCAGCGTGTTCCACCAACAGCGCGCTGCTCCGACAGCGTGTTCCACCATCAGCCTGCTGCACCGTCAACGTGCTGCTCCGTCAGCGTGCTCCACCGTCAACGTGCTGCTCCGGTAGCGTTCTGCTCCGTCAGCGTGCTCCACCGTCAGCGTGCTCCACAGTTAGTGTGCTGCTCCGTCAGCGTGCTCCACCGTCAGCATGCTCCAACGTCAGCGTGCTGCTCCGTCAGCGTGCTGTTCCACCAGCATACTCCACCATCAGCGTGTTCCACCATCAGCGTTTTTCACCGTCAGCGTGCTGCTCTGTCAACGCGCTCCACCGTCAGTGTGCTGCTCCGTCAGCGTGTTCCACCGTCAGGGTGCTGCTCAGTCAGCGTGCTCCCCCGTCAGCGTGCTCCACCGCCAGCGTGCTGCACCATCAGCGTGCTGCTCCTTCCGCCTGCTCCACTGCCAGGGTCCTGTTTCGTCACCTTGCTCCACCATCAGCGTGTTCCACCGTCAGCGTGTTCCACCGTCAGCGTGCTGCTCTGTCAACGTGCTCCACCGTCAGCGTGCTGCTCCGTCAGCGTGCTCCACCGTCAGCATGCTCCACCGTCAGCGTGCTGCTCCATCAGCGTGCTGTTCCATCAGCATACTCCACCATCAGCGTGTTCCACGATCAGCGTTTTTCACCGTCAGCGTGCTGCTCTGTCAACGCGCTCCACCGTCAGTGTGCTGCTCCGTCAGCGTGTTCCACCGTCAGGGTGCTGCTCTGTCAGCGTGCTCCCCCGTCAGCGTGCTCCACCGCCAGCGTGTTGCACCATCAGCGTGCTGCTCCTTCCGCCTGCTCCACTGCCAGGGTCCTGCTTCGTCACCGTGCTCCACCATCAGCGTGTTCCACCGTCAGCGTGTTCCACCGTCAGCGTGCTGCTCTGTCAGCATGCTCCACCGTCAGCGTGCTGCTCCGTCAGCGTGCTCCACCGTCAGCATGCTCCACCGTCAGTGTGCTGCTCCGTCAGCGTGCTGTTCCATCAGCATGCTCCACCATCAGCGTGTTCCACCATCAGCGTTTTTCACCATCAGCGTGCTGCTCTGTCAACGCGCTCCACCGTCAGTGTGCTGATCCGTCAGTGTGTTCCACCGTCAGCGTGCTCCACCGTCAGCGTGCTCCACCGTCAGTGTGCTGCTCCGTCAGCATGTCCCACTGTCAGCGTGTTCCACAATCAGCGTGTTCCACCGTCAGCGTTTTTCACCATCAGCGTGCTGCTCTGTCAACGCGCTCCACCGTCAGCGTGCTCCACCGTCAGCGTGCTCCACCGTCAGTGTGCTGCTCCGTCAGCGTGTCCCACTGTCAGAGTGTTCCACCGTCAGTGTGCTGCTCCGTCAGCGTGTCCCACTGTCAGCGTGTTCCACCGTCAGTGTGCTGCTCCATCAGCGTGCTGTTCCATCAGCATGCTCCACCATCAGCGTGTTCCACCATCAGCGTTTTTCACCGTCAGCGTGCTGCTCTGTCAACGTGCTCCACCGTCAGTGTGCTGATCCGTCAGCGTGTTCTACCATCAGCATGCTCCACCGTCAGCGTGCTCCACCGTCAGCGTGCTGCTCCGTCAGCGTTTTCCACCATCAGCGTGCTCCACCGTCAGCGTGCTGCTCTGACAGCGTTTTGCACCGTCAGCGTGCTCCACCTTCAGCATGCTCCACCGTCAGCGTGCTGGTCCGTCAGTGTGCTCCACCGTCAGTGTGACTCTCCGTCAGCGTGCTGCTCCATCAGTGTGCTCCATCGTCAGCATGCTCCACCGTCAGCGTGCTCCACCGTCTGCTACACTGTCAGCGTGCTCCACTGTTGGCGTGCTCCACCGTCAGCGTGCTCCACCGTCAGCGTGTTCCACCGTCAGCGTGCTGCTCCGTCAGCGTGCTCCACCGTCAGCGTGTTCCAACGTCAGCGTGTTGCTCCGTCAACGTGCTCCACCGTCAGTGTGCTGCTCCGTCAGCGTGGTCCACCATCAACGTGCTGCACCATCAGCATGCTCCACCGTCAACGTGCTCTACCGTCAGCGTGCTCCACCGTCAGCGTGCCTCTCCGTCAGTGTGCTCCACAGTCAGCGTGTTCCACAATCAGCGTGCTCCACCGTCAGCGTGCTGCACTGTCAGCGTGCTCCACCGTCAGCGTGCTGCTCTGTCAACGTGATGCACCGTCAGCGTGCTGCTCCGTCAGCGTGCTCCAGCGTTAGCGTGCTCCACCGTCAGCGTGCCCCACCGTCACCGTGCTGTTCCGTCAGCGTGCTCCACTGTCAGCGTGCTCCACCATCAGCGTGCTGTTCCGTCAACTTGCTCCACCGTCAGGGTGTTCCACCGTCAGCGTGTTCCACCATCAGCCTGCTCCACCGTCAGCGTGCTGCTCCGTGAACGTGCTCCACTGCCAGCGTGCTCCACCGTCATCGTGCTGCTCCGTCAGCGTGCTCCACCATCAGCGTGCTGCTCCGTCAGTGTGCTCCACCGCCAGCGTGTTCCACCGTCAGCGTGCTGCTCCGTCAGCGTGCTCCACCATCAGCGTGCTGCTCCGTCAGCGTGTTCCACCGTCAGCGTGCTGCTCCGTCAACGTGCTCCACCGTCAGCGTTTTCCCCCAACAGCGTGCTGCTCCGTCAACGTGCTTCACTGTCAGCGTGCTTCTCCGTCAGCGTGCTCCACCGTCAGCGTGCTCCAACGTCAGCGTGCTGCAACGTCAGCATGCTCCACTGTCAGCGTGCTGCACCGTCAGCGTGCTGGTCAGTCAGCGGGCTGCACCGTCAGCGTGCTCCACCGTCAGCGTGCTGCTCCATCAGCGTGTTCCACCGTCAGCGTGCTCCACCGTCAGCGTAATGCACCGTCAGCGTGCTACACCATCAGTGTGCTGCACCATTAGCGTGCTCCACCATCAGCGTGTTCCACCGTCAGCGTGCTGCTCCTTCAACGTGGTCCACCGTCAATGTGCTCCACCGTCAGCGTGCTCCACCGTCAACGTACTCCAGCATCAGCGTGTTCCACCATCAGTGTGCTCCACCCTCAGCGTGTTGCTCCATCAGCGTTCTGCTACGTCAGCGTGTTCCACCGTCAGCGTGCTCCACCGTCAGCGTGCTGCTCCGTCAGAGTGCTCCACCGTCAGCGTGCTCCACCATCAGCATGCTCCACCATCAGCGTGCTCCACCGTCAGCGTACTCCACAGTCAACGTGCTCCAGCGTCAGCGTGCTCGACCGTCAGCGTGCTGCTCCGTCAGTGTGCTCCACTGTCAGCGTGTTCCACCGTCAGCGTGCTCCACCGTCAGCGTGCTGCTCCGGTAGCATTCTGCTCCGTCAGAGTGCTCCACCGTCAGGGCGCTCCACCGTCCACATGTTCCACCATCAGCGTGCTACACTGTCAGCGTGCTCCACTGTCAGCGTGCTCCACCGTCAGCGTGTTCCACCATCAGGGTGCTGCTGTGTCAGCTTGCTCCCCCGTCAGCGTGCTCCACTGCCAGCGTGCTGCACCATCAGCGTGCTGCTCCTTCCGCCTGCTCCACTGCCAGGGTGCTGCTTCGTCACCATGCTCCACCGTCAGTGTGCTGCTCCGTCAGCGTTCCCCACCGTCAGCGTGCTGCTCCGTCAGCGTGCTCCACCGTCAGCGTGTTCCACTTTCAGCGTTCTCCAGTGTCAACGTGCTGTTCTGTCAGCGTGTTCCACCGTCAGCGTGCTGCTCCGTCAGCGTTATCCACCGTCAGCATGCTGCTCCGTCAGAGTGTTCCACCGTCAGCGTGCTGCTCCATCAGCGTGCTCCCCCGTCAGCGTGCTGCACCGTCAGCGTGCTGCACCGTCAGCGAGCTCCACTGCTAGCGTGCTCCACCATCAGCATGCTCCACCATTAGCGTGCTGCTCCAACACCGTGCTCCACCGTCAGCGTGCTTCTCCGTCAACGTGCTCCACCGTCAGCGTGCTTCTCCATCAGTGTCCTCCACCGTCAGTGTGCTGCTCCGTCAGCGTGTTCCACCGTCAGCGTGCTCCACCGTCAGCGTGCTCCACCGGCAGCGTGCTCCACCTTCAGCGTGCTGCTCAGTCAGCTTGCTCTACTGTCAGCGTGCTGATCCTTCAGCGTGCTCCACCGTCAGCGTGCTCCACCGTCAGCGTGCTCCACCATCAGCGTGCTCCCCCGTCAGTGTGATCCACCACCAGCGTGCTGCGCCATCAGCGTGCTGCTCCTTCCACCTGCTCCACTGCCAGGTTCCTGCTTCGTCACCGTGCTCCACCGTCAGCGTGCTCCACAGTTAGTGTGCTGCTCAGTCAGCGTGCTCCACCGTCAACGTGCTCCACCGTCAACGTTTTCCACCATCAGCGTGCTCCACTGTCAGCGTGTTCCACCATCAGCGCGCTGCTCCATCAGCGTGCTCCACCGTCAGCGTGTTCCACCGTCAGGGTGCTGCTCTGTCGGTCTGTTCCACCGTCAGCGTGTTCCACCGTCAGCGTGCTGCTCTGTCAACGCGCTCCACCGTCAGCGTGCTCCACCGTCAGCGTGTTCCACCATCAGCGCGCTGCTCCGACAGCGTGTTCCACCGTCAGCCTGCTGCACCGTCAACGTGCTGCTCCGTCAGCGTGCTCCACCGTCAACGTGCTGCTCCGGTAGCGTTCTACTCCATCAGCGTGCTCCACCGTCAGCGTGCTCCACAGTTAGTGTGCTGCTCCATCAGCGTGCTCCACCGTCAGTGTGCTCCACCGTCAACGTTTTCCACCATCAGCGTGCTACAGTGTCAGTGTGCTCCACTGTCAGCGTTCTCCACCGTCAGCGTGTTCCACCGTCAGGGTGCTGCTCTGTCAGCGTGCTCCCCCGTCAGCGTGCTCCACCGCCAGCGTGCTGCACCATAAGCGTGCTGCTCCTTCCGCCTGCTCCACTGCCAGGGTCCTGCTTCGTCACCTTGCTCCACCATCAGCGTGTTCCACCGTCAGCGTGTTCCACCGTCAGCGTGCTGCTCTGTCAACGTGCTCCACCGTCAGCGTGCTGCTCCGTCAGCGTGCTCCACCGTCAGCATGCTCCACCGTCAGCGTGCTGCTCCGTCAGCGTGCTGTTCCATCAGCATACTCCACCATCAGCGTGTTCCACCATCAGCGTTTTTCACCGTCAGCGTGCTGCTCTGTCAGCGTGCTCCCCCGTCAGCGTGATCCACCGCCAGCGTGCTGCGCCATCAGCGTGCTGCTCCTTCCACCTGCTCCACTGCCAGGTTCCTGCTTCGTCACCGTGCTCCACCGTCAGCGTGCTCCACAGTTAGTGTGCTGCTCAGTCAGCGTTGCCCACCGTCAACGTGCTCCACCGTCAACGTTTTCCACCATCAGCGTGCTCCACTGTCAGCGTGTTCCACCATCAGCGCGCTGCTCCATCAGCGTGCTCCACCGTCAGCGTGTTCCACCGTCAGGGTGCTGCTCTGTCAGTCTGTTCCACCGTCAGCGTGTTCCACCGTCAGCGTGCTGCTCTGTCAACGCGCTCCACCGTCAGCGTGCTCCACCGTCAGCGTGTTCCACCAACAGCGCGCTGCTCCGACAGTGTGTTCCACCGTCAGCCTGCTGCACCGTCAACGTGCTGCTCCGTCAGCGTGCTCCACCGTCAACGTGCTGCTCCGGTAGCGTTCTGCTCCGTCAGCGTGCTCCACCGTCAGCGTGCTCCACAGTTAGTGTGCTGCTCCGTCAGCGTGCTCCACCGTCAGCATGCTCCAACGTCAGCGTGCTGCTCCGTCAGCGTGCTGTTCCACCAGCATACTCCACCATCAGCGTGTTCCACCATCAGCGTTTTTCACCGTCAGCGTGCTGCTCTGTCAACGCGCTCCACCGTCAGTGTGCTGCTCCGTCAGCGTGTTCCACCGTCAGGGTGCTGCTCAGTCAGCGTGCTCCCCCGTCAGCGTGCTCCACCGCCAGCGTGCTGCACCATCAGCGTGCTGCTCCTTCCGCCTGCTCCACTGCCAGGGTCCTGTTTCGTCACCTTGCTCCACCATCAGCGTGTTCCACCGTCAGCGTGTTCCACCGTCAGCGTGCTGCTCTGTCAACGTGCTCCACCGTCAGCGTGCTGCTCCGTCAGCGTGCTCCACCGTCAGCATGCTCCACCGTCAGCGTGCTGCTCCATCAGCGTGCTGTTCCATCAGCATACTCCACCATCAGCGTGTTCCACGATCAGCGTTTTTCACCGTCAGCGTGCTGCTCTGTCAACGCGCTCCACCGTCAGTGTGCTGCTCCGTCAGCGTGTTCCACCGTCAGGGTGCTGCTCTGTCAGCGTGCTCCCCCGTCAGCGTGCTCCACCGCCAGCGTGTTGCACCATCAGCGTGCTGCTCCTTCCGCCTGCTCCACTGCCAGGGTCCTGCTTCGTCACCGTGCTCCACCATCAGCGTGTTCCACCGTCAGCGTGTTCCACCGTCAGCGTGCTGCTCTGTCAGCATGCTCCACCGTCAGCGTGCTGCTCCGTCAGCGTGCTCCACCGTCAGCATGCTCCACCGTCAGTGTGCTGCTCCGTCAGCGTGCTGTTCCATCAGCATGCTCCACCATCAGCGTGTTCCACCATCAGCGTTTTTCACCATCAGCGTGCTGCTCTGTCAACGCGCTCCACCGTCAGTGTGCTGATCCGTCAGTGTGTTCCACCGTCAGCGTGCTCCACCGTCAGCGTGCTCCACCGTCAGTGTGCTGCTCCGTCAGCATGTCCCACTGTCAGCGTGTTCCACAATCAGCGTGTTCCACCGTCAGCGTTTTTCACCATCAGCGTGCTGCTCTGTCAACGCGCTCCACCGTCAGCGTGCTCCACCGTCAGCGTGCTCCACCGTCAGTGTGCTGCTCCGTCAGCGTGTCCCACTGTCAGAGTGTTCCACCGTCAGTGTGCTGCTCCGTCAGCGTGTCCCACTGTCAGCGTGTTCCACCGTCAGTGTGCTGCTCCATCAGCGTGCTGTTCCATCAGCATGCTCCACCATCAGCGTGTTCCACCATCAGCGTTTTTCACCGTCAGCGTGCTGCTCTGTCAACGTGCTCCACCGTCAGTGTGCTGATCCGTCAGCGTGTTCTACCATCAGCATGCTCCACCGTCAGCGTGCTCCACCGTCAGCGTGCTGCTCCGTCAGCGTTTTCCACCATCAGCGTGCTCCACCGTCAGCGTGCTGCTCTGACAGCGTTTTGCACCGTCAGCGTGCTCCACCTTCAGCATGCTCCACCGTCAGCGTGCTGGTCCGTCAGTGTGCTCCACCGTCAGTGTGACTCTCCGTCAGCGTGCTGCTCCATCAGTGTGCTCCATCGTCAGCATGCTCCACCGTCAGCGTGCTCCACCGTCTGCTACACTGTCAGCGTGCTCCACTGTTGGCGTGCTCCACCGTCAGCGTGCTCCACCGTCAGCGTGTTCCACCGTCAGCGTGCTGCTCCGTCAGCGTGCTCCACCGTCAGCGTGTTCCAACGTCAGCGTGTTGCTCCGTCAACGTGCTCCACCGTCAGCGTGTTTCTCCGTCAAAGTTCTCCACCGTCAGCGTGCTCCACCGTCAGCGTGCTTCTCCGTCAACGTGCTCCACCCTCAGTGTGCTCCACCGTCAGCGTGCTGCACCATAAGCGTGTGGCTCCGTCAGCATGCTCCACCGTCAGCGTGCTCCACCATCAGCGTGCTGCTCCGTCAGTGTGCTCCACCGTCAGCGTGCTGCTCCACTGCCAGCGTGCTGCTCCGTCAGCGTGCTCCACCGTCAGCATGCTCCACCGTCAGCGTGCTGCTCCATCAGCGCGCTGGACCGTCAGCGTGCTCCACCATCAGCGTGCTGCTCTGTCAACGAACTCCACCGTCAGCGTGCTGCTCCGTCATCGTGCTCCACCGTCAGTGTGCTGCTCCGTCAGCGTTTTCCAGCATCAGCATGCTGCTCCGTCAGCGTGTTCCACCATCAGCGTTCTCCACCGTCAGGGTGCTCCACCGTCAGCATGCTGCCCCATCAGCGTGTCCCACTGTCAGCGTGTTCCACCGTCAGCGTGATGCTCTGTCAGCGTGTTCCACCGTCAGCCTGCTCCACCGTCAGCATGATGCTCCGTCAGCGTGCTCCACCATCAGCGTGCTCCACCATCAGCGTGCTCCACCGTCAGTGTGCTGCTCCGACAGCATGCTCCACCGTCAGCGTGCTCCACCGTCAGCGTGCTCCACTACCAGCGTGCTCCACCGTAAGAGTGCTGCTCCATCAGTGTGCTCCACCGTCAGCCTGCTCCACCATCAGCGTGCTGCTCCGTCAGCATGCTCCACCGTCAGCGTGTTCCACCGTCAGCGTGTTCCACCATCAGCGTGCTCAACCATCAGCGTGCTCCACCGTCAGCGTGCTGCTCCGTCAGTGTGCTCCACCGTCAGCATGCTGCTCCGTCAGTGTGCTGCTCCGTCAGCGTGCTCCACTGTCAGCGTGCTGCTCCGTCAGCTTGCTGCTCTGTCATCGCGCTCCACCGTCAGCGTGCTCCACCGTCAGCGTGCTCCACCGTCAGTGTGCTGCTCCGTCAGCGTGGTCCACCATCAACGTGCTGCACCATCAGCATGCTCCACCGTCAACGTGCTCTACCGTCAGCGTGCTCCACCGTCAGCGTGCCTCTCCGTCAGTGTGCTCCACAGTCAGCGTGTTCCACAATCAGCGTGCTCCACCGTCAGCGTGCTGCACTGTCAGCGTGCTCCACCGTCAGCGTGCTGCTCTGTCAACGTGATGCACCGTCAGCGTGCTGCTCCGTCAGCGTGCTCCAGCGTTAGCGTGCTCCACCGTCAGCGTGCCCCACCGTCACCGTGCTGTTCCGTCAGCGTGCTCCACTGTCAGCGTGCTCCACCATCAGCGTGCTGTTCCGTCAACTTGCTCCACCGTCAGGGTGTTCCACCGTCAGCGTGTTCCACCATCAGCCTGCTCCACCGTCAGCGTGCTGCTCCGTGAACGTGCTCCACTGCCAGCGTGCTCCACCGTCATCGTGCTGCTCCGTCAGCGTGCTCCACCATCAGCGTGCTGCTCCGTCAGTGTGCTCCACCGCCAGCGTGTTCCACCGTCAGCGTGCTGCTCCGTCAGCGTGCTCCACCATCAGCGTGCTGCTCCGTCAGCGTGTTCCACCGTCAGCGTGCTGCTCCGTCAACGTGCTCCACCGTCAGCGTTTTCCCCCAACAGCGTGCTGCTCCGTCAACGTGCTTCACTGTCAGCGTGCTTCTCCGTCAGCGTGCTCCACCGTCAGCGTGCTCCAACGTCAGCGTGCTGCAACGTCAGCATGCTCCACTGTCAGCGTGTTGCACCGTCAGCGTGCTGGTCAGTCAGCGGGCTGCACCGTCAGCGTGCTCCACCGTCAGCGTGCTGCTCCATCAGCGTGTTCCACCGTCAGCGTGCTCCACCGTCAGCGTAATGCACCGTCAGCGTGCTACACCATCAGTATGCTGCACCATTAGCGTGCTCCACCATCAGCGTGTTCCACCGTCAGCGTGCTGCTCCTTCAACGTGGTCCACCGTCAATGTGCTCCACCGTCAGCGTGCTCCACCGTCAACGTACTCCAGCATCAGCGTGTTCCACCATCAGTGTGCTCCACCCTCAGCGTGTTGCTCCATCAGCGTTCTGCTACGTCAGCGTGTTCCACCGTCAGCGTGCTCCACCGTCAGCGTGCTGCTCCGTCAGAGTGCTCCACCGTCAGCGTGCTCCACCATCAGCATGCTCCACCATCAGCGTGCTCCACCGTCAGCGTACTCCACAGTCAACGTGCTCCAGCGTCAGCGTGCTCGACCGTCAGCGTGCTGCTCCGTCAGTGTGCTCCACTGTCAGCGTGTTCCACCGTCAGCGTGCTCCACCGTCAGCGTGCTGCTCCGGTAGCATTCTGCTCCGTCAGAGTGCTCCACCGTCAGGGCGCTCCACCGTCCACATGTTCCACCATCAGCGTGCTACACTGTCAGCGTGCTCCACTGTCAGCGTGCTCCACCGTCAGCGTGTTCCACCATCAGGGTGCTGCTGTGTCAGCTTGCTCCCCCGTCAGCGTGCTCCACTGCCAGCGTGCTGCACCATCAGCGTGCTGCTCCTTCCGCCTGCTCCACTGCCAGGGTGCTGCTTCGTCACCATGCTCCACCGTCAGTGTGCTGCTCCGTCAGCGTTCCCCACCGTCAGCGTGCTGCTCCGTCAGCGTGCTCCACCGTCAGCGTGTTCCACTTTCAGCGTTCTCCAGTGTCAACGTGCTGTTCTGTCAGCGTGTTCCACCGTCAGCGTGCTGCTCCGTCAGCGTTATCCACCGTCAGCATGCTGCTCCGTCAGAGTGTTCCACCGTCAGCGTGCTGCTCCATCAGCGTGCTCCCCCGT
Organism: Carcharodon carcharias; assembly: GCF_017639515.1. Classification (NCBI taxonomy): domain Eukaryota; kingdom Metazoa; phylum Chordata; class Chondrichthyes; order Lamniformes; family Lamnidae; genus Carcharodon; species Carcharodon carcharias. The sequence continues at coordinate 109,560,190 of NC_054483.1, read as the reverse complement.
CAGCGTGCTGCACCGTCAGCGTGCTGCACCGTCAGCGAGCTCCACTGCTAGCGTGCTCCACCATCAGCATGCTCCACCATTAGCGTGCTGCTCCAACACCGTGCTCCACCGTCAGCGTGCTTCTCCGTCAACGTGCTCCACCGTCAGCGTGCTTCTCCATCAGTGTCCTCCACCGTCAGTGTGCTGCTCCGTCAGCGTGTTCCACCGTCAGCGTGCTCCACCGTCAGCGTGCTCCACCGGCAGCGTGCTGCTCCGTCAACGTCCTCCACCATCAACGTGCTCCACCTTCAGCATGCTCCACCGTCAGCGTTTTCCACCGTCAGCATGCTCTACCGTCAGCGTGCTCCACCGTCAGCGTGCTGCTCCGTCAGCTTGGTCCACCATCAGCGTGCTGCACCATCAGCATGCTCCACCGTCAACGTGCTCTACCGTCAGCGTGCTCCACCTTCAGTGTGCCTCTCCGTCAGTGTGCTCCACAGTCAGCGTGTTCCACAGTCAGCGTGCTCCACCGTCAGCGTGCTGCACTGTCAGCGTGCTCCACCGTCAGCGTGCTGCACCGCCAAAGTGATGCACCGTCAGCGTGCTGCTCCATCAGCGTGCTCCAGCGGCAGCGTGCTCCACCGTCAGCATGCCCCACCGTCACCGTGCTGTTCCGTCAGCGTGCTCCACTGTCAGCGTGCTCCACCATCAGCGTGCTGTTCCGTCAACTTGCTCCACCGTCAGGGTGTTCCACCGTCAGCGTGTTCCACCATCAGCCTGCTCCACCGTCAGCGTGCTGCTCCGTGAATGTGCTCCACTGTCAGCGTGCTCCACCGTCATCGTGCTGCTCCGTCAGCGTGCTCCACCATCAGCGTGCTGCTCCGTCATTGTGCTCCACCGCCAGCGTGTTCCACCGTCAGCGTGCTGCTCCGTCAGCGTGCTCCACCATCAGCGTGCTGCTCTGTCAGCGTGTTCCACCGTCAGCGTGCTGCTCCGTCAACGTGCTCCACCGTCAGCGTTTTCCCCCATCAGCGTGCTGCTCCGTCAACGTGCTTCACTGTCAGCGTGCTTCTCCGTCAGCGTGCTCCACCGTCAGCGTGATGCAACGTCAGCGTGCTGCAACGTCAGCATGCTCCACTGTCAGCGTGCTGCACCGTCAGCGTGCTGGACCGTCAGCGTGCTCCACCATCAGCGTGTTCTACCGTCAGCGTGTTCCACCGTCAGCGTGCTGCTCTGTCAACGTGCTCCACCGTCAGCATGCTGCTCCATCAGCGTGCTCCACCGTCAGCGTGCTCGACCGTCAGCGTGCTGCTCCGTCAGTGTGCTCCACTGTCAGCGTGTTCCACCGTCAGCGTGCTCCACCATCAGCGTGCTGCTCCGGTAGCGTTCTGCTCCGTCAGCGTGCTCCACCGTCAGCGTGCTCCACCGTCACCATGTTCCACCATCAGCGTGCTACACTATCAGCATGCTCCACTGTCAGTGGGCTCCACCGTCAGCGTGTTCCACCATCAGGGTGCTGCTCTGTCTGCTTGCTCCCCCGTCAGCGTGCTCCACCGCCAGCGTGCTGCACCATCAGCGTGCTGCTCCTTCCGCCTGCTCCACTGCCAGGGTGCTGCTTCGTCACCATGCTCCACCGTCAGTGTGCTGCTCTGTCAGCGTTCCCCACCGTCAGCGTGCTGCTCCGTCAGCGTGCTCCACCGTCAGCGTGTTCCACTTTCAGCGTGCTCCACCGTCAGCGTGCTCCACTGCCAGCGTGCTGCTCCGTCAGCGTGCTCCACCGTCAGCGTGCTCCACCGTCAGCATGCTGCTCCATCAGCGTGCTCCACCGTCAACGTGCTCCACCGTCAGCGTGCTCCACCGTCAGCGTGCTGCTCCGTCAGTGTGCTCCACCGCCAGCGTGCTCCACCGTCAGCGTGCTGCTCCGTCAGCGTGCTGCTCCGTCAGCTTGCTCCACCGTCAGCGTGCTGATCCTTCAGCTTGCTCCACTGTCAGCGTGCTGATCCTTCAGCGTGCTCCACCGTCAGCGTGCTCCACCGTCAGCGTGCTGCTCCGTCAGCGAGCTCCACCGCCAGCGTGCTCCACCGTCAGCGTGCTGCTCCGTCAATGTGCTCCACCGTCAGCGTGCTCCACCGTCAGCGTGCTCCACCGTCAGCATGCTCCACCGTCAGCGTGCTGCTCCGTCAGATTGCTCCACCGTCAGCGTGCTGATCCTTCAGCTTGCTCCACCGTCAGCGTGCTGATCCTTCAGCGTGCTCCACCGTCAGCGTGCTCCACCGTCAGCGTGCTGCTCCGTCAGTGTGCTCCACCGCCAGCGTGCTCCACTATCAGCGTGCTGCTCCGTCAGCGTGTCCACCGTCAGCGTGCTGCTCCGTCAAAGTCCTCCACCGTCAGCGTTTTCCACCGTCAGCGTGCTGCTCCGCCAACGTGCTCCACCGTCAGCGTGCTCCACCGTCAGCGTGCTCCACCATCAGCATGCTCCACCGGCAGCGTGCTGCACCGTCAGCATGCTGCTCCATCAGCGTGCTCCACCGTCAGCGTGCTGCTCCATCAGCGTGCTCCACCGTCAGCGTGCTGCTCCGTCAACGTGCTCCACCGTCAGCGTTTTCCCCCATCAGCGTGCTGCTCCGTCAACGTGCTTCACTGTCAGCGTGCTTCTCCGTCAGCGTGCTCCACCGTCAGCGTGCTCCAACGTCAGCGTGCTGCAACGTTAGCATGCTCCACTGTCAGCGTGCTCCACCGTCAGCGTGTCTCTCCGTCAGTGTGCTCCACAGTCAGCGTGCTGATCCGTCAGCGTTCTCCGCTGTCAGCGTGCTGCTCCGTCAGCGTGGTCCACCATCAGCGTGCTGCACCGTCAGCATGCTCCACCGTCAACGTGCTCTACCGTCAGCGTGCTCCACCATCAGCGTGCCTCTCCGTCAGTGTGCTCCACAGTCAGCGTGTTCCACAGTCAGCGTGCTCCACCGTCAGCGTGCTCCACCGTCAGCGTGCTGCACTGTCAGCGTGCTGCTCCGTCAACGTGCTCCACCGTCAGCGTGCTCCACCGTCAGCGTGCTGCAACGTCAGCGTGCTCCACCGTCAGCGTGCTGCTCCGTCAACGTGCTCTACCGTCAGCGTGCTCCACCGTCAGCGTGCTCCACTGTCAGCGTGCTCCACCGTCAGCGTGCTGCACTTTCAGCGTGCTGCTCCATCAACGTGCTCCACCATCAGCGTGCTGCTCCGTCAGCGTGCTCCACCGTCAGCGTGCTCCACCGTCAGCATGCTCCACCATCAGTGTGCTGCTCCGTCAATGTGCTCCACCGTCAGCGTGCTCCACCGTCAGCGTGCTCCACCGTCAGCATGCTCCACCGTCTGCGTGCTGCTCCGTCAGCTTGCTCCACCGTCAGCGTGCTGATCCTTCAGCGTGCTCCACCGTCAGCGTGCTCCACCGTCAGCGTGCTGCTCCGTCAGCGAGCTCCACCGCCAGCGTGCTCCACCGTCAGCGTGCTGCTCCGTCAATGTGCTCCACCGTCAGCGTGCTCCACCGTCAGCGTGCTCCACCGTCAGCATGCTCCACGGTCAGCGTGCCGCTCCGTCAGCTTGCTCCACCGTCAGCGTGCTGATCCTTCAGCGTGCTCCACCGTCAGCGTGCTCCACCGTCAGCGTGCTGCTCCGTCAGCGAGCTCCACCGTCAGCGTGCTGATCCTTCAGCGTGCTCCACCGTCAGCGTGCTCCACCGTCAGCGTGCTGATCCTTCAGCGTGCTCCACCGTCAGCGTGTTCCACCGTCAGCGTGCTGCTCCGTCAAAGTCCTCCACCGTCAGCGTTTTCCACCGTCAGCGTGCTGCTCCGTCAACGTGCTCCACCATCAGCATGCTCCACCGGCAGCGTGCTGCACCGTCAGCGTGCTGCTCCATCAGCGTGCTCCACCGTCAGCGTGCTGCTCCGTCAGCGTGTTCCACCGTCAGCGTGCTCCACCGGCAGCGTGCTGCTCCGTCAACGTCCTCCACCGTTAACGTGCTCCACCGTCAGCGTTTTCCACCGTCACCATGCTCTACCGTCAGCGTGCTCCACCGTCAGCGTGCTCCACCGGCAGCGTGCTGCTCCGTCAACGTCCTCCACCGTCAACGTGCTCCACCTTCAGCGAGCTCCACTGCCAGCGTGCTCCACCATCAGCACGCTCCACCATCAACGTGGTCTACCGTCAGCGTGCTCCACCATCAGCGTGTCTCTCCGTCAGTGTGCTCCACAGTCAGCGTGCTGATCCGTCAGCGTTCTCCGCTGTCAGCGTGCTGCTCCGTCAGCGTGGTCCACCATCAGCGTGCTGCACCGTCAGCATGCTCCACCGTCAACGTGCTCTACCGTCAGCGTGCTCCACCATCAGCGTGCCTCTCCGTCAGTGTGCTCCACAGTCAGCGTGTTCCACAGTCAGCGTGCTCCACCGTCAGCGTGCTCCACCATCAGCGTGCTGCTCCGTCAATGTGCTCCACCGTCAGCGTGCTCCACCGTCAGCGTGCTCCACCGTCAGCATGCTCCACCGTCTGCGTGCTGCTCCGTCAGCTTGCTCCACCGTCAGCGTGCTGATCCTTCAGCGTGCTCCACCGTCAGCGTGCTCCACCGTCAGCGTGCTGCTCCGTCAGCGAGCTCCACCGCCAGCGTGCTCCACCGTCAGCGTGCTGCTCCGTCAATGTGCTCCACCGTCAGCGTGCTCCACCGTCAGCGTGCTCCACCGTCAGCATGCTCCACGGTCAGCGTGCCGCTCCGTCAGCTTGCTCCACCGTCAGCGTGCTGATCCTTCAGCGTGCTCCACCGTCAGCGTGCTCCACCGTCAGCGTGCTGCTCCGTCAGCGAGCTCCACCGCCAGCGTGCTCCACCGTCAGCGTGCTGCTCCGTCAGCGTGCTCCACCATCAGCGTGCTGCTCTGTCAGCGTGTTCCACCGTCAGCGTGCTGCTCCGTCAAAGTCCTCCACCGTCAGCGTTTTCCACCGTCAGCGTGCTGCTCCGTCAACGTGCTCCACCATCAGCATGCTCCACCGGCAGCGTGCTGCACCGTCAGCGTGCTGCTCCATCAGCGTGCTCCACCGTCAGCGTGCTGCTCCGTCAGCGTGTTCCACCGTCAGCGTGCTCCACCGGCAGCGTGCTGCTCCGTCAATGTCCTCCACCGTCAACGTGCTCCACCGTCAGCGTTTTCCACCGTCACCATGCTCTACCGTCAGCATGCTCCACCGTCAGCGTGCTCCACCGGCAGCGTGCTGCTCCGTCAACGTCCTCCACCGTCAACGTGCTCCACCTTCAGCGAGCTCCACTGCCAGCGTGCTCCACCATCAGCACGCTCCACCATCAACGTGGTCTACCGTCAGCGTGCTCCACCATCAGCGTGTCTCTCCGTCAGTGTGCTCCACAGTCAGCGTGCTGATCCGTCAGCGTTCTCCGCTGTCAGCGTGCTGCTCCGTCAGCGTGGTCAACCATCAGCGTGCTGCACTGTCAGCATGCTCCACCGTCAACGTGCTCTACCGTCAGCGTGCTCCACCATCAGCGTGCCTCTCCGTCAGTGTGCTCCACAGTCAGCGTGTTCCACAGTCAGCGTGCTCCACCGTCAGCGTGCTCCACCGTCAGCGTGCTGCACTGTCAGCGTGCTGCTCCGTCAACGTGCTCCACCGTCAGCATGCTCCACGGTCAGCGTGCTGCTCCGTCAGCTTGCTCCACCGTCAGCGTGCTGATCCTTCAGCGTGCTCCACCGTCAGCGTGCTCCACCGTCAGCGTGCTGCTCCGTCAGCGAGCTCCACCGCCAGCGTGCTCCACCGTCAGCGTGCTGCTCCGTCAGCGTGCTCCACCATCAGCGTGCTGCTCCGTCAGCGTGTTCCACCGTCAGCGTGCTGCTCCGTCAAAGTCCTCCACCGTCAGCGTTTTCCACCCTCAGCGTGCTGCTCCGTCAACGTGCTCCACAGTCAGCGTGCTCCACCGTCAGCGTGCTCCACCATCAGCATGCTCCACCGGCAGCATGCTGCACCATCAGCGTGCTGCTCCATCAGCGTGCTCCACCGTCAGCGTGCTGCTCCGTCAGCATGTTCCACCGTCAGCGTGCTCCACCGTCAGCGTGCTCCACCGGCATCGTGCTGCTCCGTCAACGTCCTCCACCGTCAACGTGCTCCACCTTCAGCGAGCTCCACTGCCAGTGTGCTCCACCATCAGCACGCTCCACCATCAACGTGGTCTACCGTCAGCGTGCTCCACCATCAGCGTGTCTCTCCGTCAGTGTGCTCCACAGTCATCGTGCTGATCCGTCAGCGTTCTCCAATGTCAGCGTGCTGCTCCGTCAGCGTGGTCCACCATCAGCGTGCTGCACCGTCAGCATGCTCCACCATCAACGTGCTCTACTGTTAGCGTGCTCCACCGACAGCGTGCCGCTCCGTCAGTGTGCTCCACAGTCAGCATGTTCCACAGTCAGCGTGCTCCACCGTCAGCGTGCTGCACCGGCAGCGTTCTGCTCCGTCAGCGTGCTCCACCTTCAGCAAGCTCCACTGCCAGCGTGCTCCACCATCAGCATGCTCCACCATCAACGTGCTCTACCGTCAGCGTGCTCCACCGTCAGCGTGTCTCTCCGTCAGTGTGCTCCACAGTCAGCATGCTGATCCGTCAGCGTTCTCCGCTGTCCGCATGCTGCACCGTCAGCGTGCTGCTCCATCAGCGTGCTCCACCGTCAGCGTGCTGCTCCGCCAGCATGTTCCACCGTCAGCGTGCTCCACCGTCAGCGTGCTCCACCGGCAGCATGCTGCACCGTCAACGTCCTCCACCGTCAACGTGCTCCACCGTCAGCGTTTTCCACCGTCAGCATGCTCTACCGTCAGCGTGCTGCTCCGTCAGCTTGCTCCACCGTCAGCGTGCTCTACTGTTAGCGTGCTCCACCATCAGCGTGCCTCTCCGTCAGTGTGCTCCACAGTCAGCATGTTCCACAGTCAGCTTGCTCCACCGTCAGCGTGCTGCACCGGCAGCGTTCAGCTCCGTCAGCGTGCTCCACCTTCAGCGTGCTCCACCGTCAGCGTGCTCCACCGTCAACGTGCTGCACTGTCAGCGTGCTGCTCCGTCAACGTGCTCCACCGTCAGCGTGCTCCACCGTCAGCGTGCTGCACCGTCAGCGTGCTCACCGTCAGCGTGCTGCACTGTCAGCGTGCTGCTCCGTCAACGTGCTCCACCGTCAGCGTGCTCCACCGTCAGCATGCTGCTCCGTCAGCTTGCTCCACCGTCAGCGTGCTGATCCTTCAGCGTGCTCCACCGTCAGCGTGCTCCACCGTCAGCGTGCTGCTCCGTCAGCGAGCTCCACCGCCAGCGTGCTCCACCGTCAGCGTGCTGCTCCGTCAGCGTGCTCCACCATCAGCGTGCTGCTCCGTCAGCGTGTTCCACCGTCAGCGTGCTGCTCCGTCAAAGTCCTCCACCGTCAGCGTTTTCCACCCTCAGCGTGCTGCTCCGTCAACGTGCTCCACCGTCAGCGTGCTCCACCGTCAGCGTGCTCCACCATCAGCATGCTCCACCGGCAGCATGCTGCACCGTCAGCGTGCTGCTCCATCAGCGTGCTCCACCGTCAGCGTGCTCCACCATCAGCGTGCTGCTCTGTCAGCGTGTTCCACCGTCAGCGTGCTGCTCCGTCAAAGTCCTCCACCGTCAGCGTTTTCCACCGTCAGCGTGCTGCTCCGTCAACGTGCTCCACCATCAGCATGCTCCACCGGCAGCGTGCTGCACCGTCAGCGTGCTGCTCCATCAGCATGCTCCACCGTCAGCGTGCTGCTCCGTCAGCGTGCTCCACCGTCAGCGTGCTCCACCGGCAGCGTGCTGCTCCGTCAACGTCCTCCACCGTCAACGTGCTCCACCGTCAGCGTTTTCCACCGTCACCATGCTCTACCGTCAGCATGCTCCACCGTCAGCGTGCTCCACCGGCAGCGTGCTGCTCCGTCAACGTCCTCCACCGTCAACGTGCTCCACCTTCAGCGAGCTCCACTGCCAGCGTGCTCCACCATCAGCACGCTCCACCATCAACGTGGTCTACCGTCAGCGTGCTCCACCATCAGCGTGTCTCTCCGTCAGTGTGCTCCACAGTCAGCGTGCTGATCCGTCAGCGTTCTCCGCTGTCAGCGTGCTGCTCCGTCAGCGTGGTCCACCATCAGCGTGCTGCACCGTCAGCATGCTCCACCGTCAACGTGCTCTACCGTCAGCGTGCTCCACCATCAGCGTGCCTCTCCGTCAGTGTGCTCCACAGTCAGCGTGTTCCACAGTCAGCGTGCTCCACCGTCAGCGTGCTCCACCGTCAGCGTGCTGCACTGTCAGCGTGCTGCTCCGTCAACGTGCTCCACCGTCAGCGTGCTCCACCGTCAGCATGCTGCACCGTCAGCGTGCTCCACCGTCAGCGTGCTGCTCCGTCAACGTGCTCTACCGTCAGCGTGCTCCACCATCAGCGTGTTCCACAGTCAGCGTGCTCCACCGTCAGCGTGCGCCACAATCAGCGTGCTCCACCGTCAGCGTTCTCCACCGTCAGCGTGCTGCACTGTCAGCGTGCTGCTCCGTCAACGTTCTCCACCGTCAGCGTGCTCCACCGTCAGCGTGCTGCACCGTCAGCGTGCTCCACCGTCAGCGTGCTGCTCCGTCAACGTGCTCTACCGTCAGCGTGCTCCACCATCAGCGTGCTCCACCGTCAGCGTGCTGCACCATCAGCGTGCTGCTCCGTCAACGTGCTCCACCGTCAGCGTGCTCCACCGTCAGCGTGCTCACCGTCAGCGTGCTGCACTGTCAGCGTGCTGCTCCGTCAACGTGCTCCACCGTCAGCGTGCTCCACCGTCAGCATGCTGCTCCGTCAGCTTGCTCCACCGTCAGCGTGCTGATCCTTCAGCGTGCTCCACCGTCAGCGTGCTCCACCGTCAGCGTGCTGCTCCGTCAGCGAGCTCCACCGCCAGCGTGCTCCACCGTCAGCGTGCTGCTCCGTCAGCGTGCTCCACCATCAGCGTGCTGCTCCGTCAGCGTGTTCCACCGTCAGCGTGCTGCTCCGTCAAAGTCCTCCACCGTCAGCGTTTTCCACCCTCAGCGTGCTGCTCCGTCAACGTGCTCCACCGTCAGCGTGCTCCACCGTCAGCGTGCTCCACCATCAGCATGCTCCACCGGCAGCATGCTGCACCGTCAGCGTGCTGCTCCATCAGCGTGCTCCACCGTCAGCGTGCTCCACCATCAGCGTGCTGCTCTGTCAGCGTGTTCCACCGTCAGCGTGCTGCTCCGTCAAAGTCCTCCACCGTCAGCGTTTTCCACCGTCAGCGTGCTGCTCCGTCAACGTGCTCCACCATCAGCATGCTCCACCGGCAGCGTGCTGCACCGTCAGCGTGCTGCTCCATCAGCATGCTCCACCGTCAGCGTGCTGCTCCGTCAGCGTGCTCCACCGTCAGCGTGCTCCACCGGCAGCGTGCTGCTCCGTCAACGTCCTCCACCGTCAACGTGCTCCACCGTCAGCGTTTTCCACCGTCACCATGCTCTACCGTCAGCATGCTCCACCGTCAGCGTGCTCCACCGGCAGCGTGCTGCTCCGTCAACGTCCTCCACCGTCAACGTGCTCCACCTTCAGCGAGCTCCACTGCCAGCGTGCTCCACCATCAGCACGCTCCACCATCAACGTGGTCTACCGTCAGCGTGCTCCACCATCAGCGTGTCTCTCCGTCAGTGTGCTCCACAGTCAGCGTGCTGATCCGTCAGCGTTCTCCGCTGTCAGCGTGCTGCTCCGTCAGCGTGGTCCACCATCAGCGTGCTGCACCGTCAGCATGCTCCACCGTCAACGTGCTCTACCGTCAGCGTGCTCCACCATCAGCGTGCCTCTCCGTCAGTGTGCTCCACAGTCAGCGTGTTCCACAGTCAGCGTGCTCCACCGTCAGCGTGCTCCACCGTCAGCGTGCTGCACTGTCAGCGTGCTGCTCCGTCAACGTGCTCCACCGTCAGCGTGCTCCACCGTCAGCATGCTGCACCGTCAGCGTGCTCCACCGTCAGCGTGCTGCTCCGTCAACGTGCTCTACCGTCAGCGTGCTCCACCATCAGCGTGTTCCACAGTCAGCGTGCTCCACCGTCAGCGTGCGCCACAATCAGCGTGCTCCACCGTCAGCGTTCTCCACCGTCAGCGTGCTCCACAGTCAGCGTGCTGCTCCGTCAACGTTCTCCACCGTCAGCGTGCTCCACCGTCAGCGTGCTGCACCGTCAGCGTGCTCCACCGTCAGCGTGCTGCTCCGTCAACGTGCTCTACCGTCAGCGTGCTCCACCATCAGCGTGCTCCACCGTCAGCGTGCTGCACCATCAGCGTGCTGCTCCGTCAACGTGCTCCACCGTCAGCGTGCTCCACCGTCAGCGCGCTGCACCGTCAGCGTGCTCCACCGTCAGCGTGCTCCACCGTCAGCATGCTCCACCATCAGCGTGGTCCACCGTCAGCATGCTCCACCATCAGCGTGCTGCTCCGTCAATGTGCTCCACCGTCATCGTGCTCCACCGTCAGCATGCTCCACCGTCAGCGTGCTGCTCCGTCAGCTTGCTCCACCGTCAGCGTGCTGATCCTTCAGCGTGCTCCACCGTCAGCGTGCGCCACCGTCAGCGTGCTGCTCCGTCAGCGAGCTCCACCGCCAGCGTGCTCCACCGTCAGCGTGCTCCACCGTCAGCGTGCTGCTCCGTCAGCGAGCTCCACCGCCAGCGTGCTCCACCGTCAGCGTGCTGCTCCGTCAGCGTGCTCCACCATCAGCGTGCTGCTCCGTCAGCGTGTTCCACCGTCAGCGTGCTGCTCCGTCAAAGTCCTCCACCGTCAGCGTTTTCCACCCTCAGCGTGCTGCTCCGTCAACGTGCTCCACAGTCAGCGTGCTCCACCGTCAGCGTGCTCCACCATCAGCATGCTCCACCGGCAGCATGCTGCACCGCCAGCATGCTGCTCCATCAGCGTGCTCCACCGTCAGCGTGCTGCTCCGTCAGCATGTTCCACCGTCAGCGTGCTCCACCGTCAGCGTGCTCCACCGGCATCGTGCTGCTCCGTCAACGTCCTCCACCGTCAACGTGCTCCACCTTCAGCGAGCTCCACTGCCAGTGTGCTCCACCATCAGCACGCTCCACCATCAACGTGGTCTACCGTCAGCGTGCTCCACCATCAGCGTGTCTCTCCGTCAGTGTGCTCCACAGTCATCGTGCTGATCCGTCAGCGTTCTCCAATGTCAGCGTGCTGCTCCGTCAGCGTGGTCCACCATCAGCGTGCTGCACCGTCAGCATGCTCCACCGTCAACGTGCTCTACTGTTAGCGTGCTCCACCGACAGCGTGCCGCTCCGTCAGTGTGCTCCACAGTCAGCATTTTCCACAGTCAGCGTGCTCCACCGTCAGCGTGCTGCACCGGCAGCGTTCTGCTCCGTCAGCGTGCTCCACCTTCAGCAAGCTCCACTGCCAGCGTGCTCCACCATCAGCATGCTCCACCGTCAACGTGCTCTACCGTCAGCGTGCTCTACCGTCAGCGTGTCTCTCCGTCAGTGTGCTCCACAGTCAGCATGCTGATCCGTCAGCGTTCTCCGCTGTCCGCATGCTGCACCGTCAGCGTGCTGCTCCATCAGCGTGCTCCACCGTCAGCGTGCTGCTCCGCCAGCATGTTCCACCGTCAGCGTGCTCCACCGTCAGCGTGGTCCACCGGCAGCATGCTGCACCGTCAACGTCCTCCACCGTCAACGTGCTCCACCGTCAGCGTTTTCCACCGTCAGCATGCTCTACCGTCAGCGTGCTGCTCCGTCAGCTTGCTCCACCGTCAGCGTGCTGATCCTTCAGCGTGCTCCACCGTCAGCGTGCTCCACCGTCAGCGTGCTGCTCCGTCAGCGAGCTCCACCGCCAGCGTGCTCCACCGTCAGCGTGCTGCTCCGTCAGCGTGCTCCACCATCAGCGTGCTGCTCCGTCAGCGTGTTCCACCGTCAGCGTGCTGCTCCGTCAAAGTCCTCCACCGTCAACGTTTTCCACCCTCAGCGTGCTGCTCCGTCAACGTGCTCCACCGTCAGCGTGCTCCACCGTCAGCGTGCTCCACCATCAGCATGCTCCACCGGCAGCATGCTGCACCGTCAGCGTGCTGCTCCATCAGCGTGCTCCACCGTCAGCGTGCTGCTCTGTCAGCATGTTCCACCGTCAGCGTGCTCCACCGTCAGCGTGCTCCACCGGCAGCGTGCTGCTCCGTCAACGTCCTCCACCGTCAACGTGCTCCACCGTCAGCGTTTTCCACCGTCAGCATGCTCTACCGTCAGCGTGCGCCACCGTCAGCATGCTCCACCGGCAGCGTGCTGCTCTGTCAACGTCCTCCACCGTCAACGTGCTCCACCTTCAGCGAGCTCCACTGCCAGCGTGCTCCACCATCAACGTGGTCTACCGTCAGCGTGCTCCACCATCAGCGTGTCTCTCCGTCAGTGTGCTCCACAGTCATCGTGCTGATCCGTCAGCGTTCTCCAATGTCAGCGTGCTGCTCCGTCAGCGTGGTCCACCATCAGCGTGCTGCACCGTCAGCATGCTCCACCGTCAACGTGCTCTACTGTTAGCGTGCTCCACCGTCAGCGTGCCTCTCCGTCAGTGTGCTCCACAGTCAGCATGTTCCACAGTCAGCGTGCTCCACCGTCAGCGTGCTGCACCGGCAGCGTTCTGCTCCGTCAGCGTGCTCCACCTTCAGCAAGCTCCACTGCCAGCGTGCTCCACCATCAGCATGCTCCACCGTCAACGTGCTCTACCGTCAGCATGCTCCACCGTCAGCGTGTCTCTCCGTCAGTGTGCTCCACAGTCAGCATGCTGATCCGTCAGAGTTCTCCGATGTCCGCATGCTGCACCGTCAGCGTGCTGCTCCATCAGCGTGCTCCACCGTCAGCGTGCTGCTCCGTCAGCATGTTCCACCGTCAGCGTGCTCCACCGTCAGCGTTTTCCACCGTCAGCATGCTCTACCGTCAGCGTGCTGCTCCGTCAGCTTGCTCCACCGTCAGCGTGCTGATCCTTCAGCGTGCTCCACCGTCAGCGTGATCCACCGTCAGCGTGCTGCTCCGTCAGCGAGCTCCACCGCCAGCGTGCTCCACCGTCAGCGTGCTGCTCCGTCAATGTGCTCCACCGTCAGCGTGCTCCACCGTCAGCGTGCTGCTCCGTCAGCGTGCTCCACCATCAGCGTGCTGCTCCGTCAGCGTGTTCCACCGTCAGCGTGCTGCTCCGTCAAAGTCCTCCACCGTCAGCGTTTTCCACCCTCAGCGTGCTGCTCCGTCAACGTGCTCCACAGTCAGCGTGCTCCACCGTCAGCGTGCTCCACCATCAGCATGCTCCACCGGCAGCATGCTGCACCGTCAGCGTGCTGCTCCATCAGCGTGCTCCACCGTCAGCGTGCTGCTCCGTCAGCTTGTTCCACCGTCAGCGTGCTCCACCGTCAGCGTGCTCCACCGGCATCGTGCTGCTCCGTCAACGTCCTCCACCGTCAACGTGCTCCACCTTCAGCGAGCTCCACTGCCAGTGTGCTCCACCATCAGCACGCTCCACCATCAACGTGGTCTACCGTCAGCGTGCTCCACCATCAGCGTGTCTCTCCGTCAGTGTGCTCCACAGTCATCGTGCTGATCCGTCAGCGTTCTCCAATGTCAGCGTGCTGCTCCGTCAGCGTGGTCCACCATCAGCGTGCTGCACCGTCAGCATGCTCCACCGTCAACGTGCTCTACTGTTAGCGTGCTCCACCGACAGCGTGCCGCTCCGTCAGTGTGCTCCACAGTCAGCATTTTCCACAGTCAGCGTGCTCCACCGTCAGCGTGCTGCACCGGCAGCGTTCTGCTCCGTCAGCGTGCTCCACCTTCAGCAAGCTCCACTGCCAGCGTGCTCCACCATCAGCATGCTCCACCGTCAACGTGCTCTACCGTCAGCGTGCTCCACCGTCAGCGTGTCTCTCCGTCAGTGTGCTCCACAGTCAGCATGCTGATCCGTCAGCGTTCTCCGCTGTCCGCATGCTGCACCGTCAGCGTGCTGCTCCATCAGCGTGCTCCACCGTCAGCGTGCTGCTCCGCCAGCATGTTCCACCGTCAGCGTGCTCCACCGTCAGCGTGCTCCACCGGCAGCATGCTGCACCGTCAACGTCCTCCACCGTCAACGTGCTCCACCGTCAGCGTTTTCCACCGTCAGCATGCTCTACCGTCAGCGTGCTGCTCCGTCAGCTTGCTCCACCGTCAGCGTGCTGATCCTTCAGCGTGCTCCACCGTCAGCGTGCTCCACCGTCAGCGTGCTGCTCCGTCAGCGAGCTCCACCGCCAGCGTGCTCCACCGTCAGCGTGCTGCTCCGTCAGCGTGCTCCACCATCAGCGTGCTGCTCCGTCAGCGTGTTCCACCGTCAGCGTGCTGCTCCGTCAAAGTCCTCCACCGTCAACGTTTTCCACCCTCAGCGTGCTGCTCCGTCAACGTGCTCCACCGTCAGCGTGCTCCACCGTCAGCGTGCTCCACCATCAGCATGCTCCACCGGCAGCATGCTGCACCGTCAGCGTGCTGCTCCATCAGCGTGCTCCACCGTCAGCGTGCTCCACCGGCAGCGTGCTGCTCCGTCAACGTCCTCCACCGTCAACGTGCTCCACCGTCAGCGTTTTCCACCGTCAGCATGCTCTACCGTCAGCGTGCGCCACCGTCAGCATGCTCCACCGGCAGCGTGCTGCTCTGTCAACGTCCTCCACCGTCAACGTGCTCCACCTTCAGCGAGCTCCACTGCCAGCGTGCTCCCCCATCAACGTGGTCTACCGTCAGCGTGCTCCACCATCAGCGTGTCTCTCCGTCAGTGTGCTCCACAGTCATTGTGCTGATCCGTCAGCGTTCTCCAATGTCAGCGTGCTGCTCCGTCAGCGTGGTCCACCATCAGCGTGCTGCACCGTCAGCATGCTCCACCGTCAACGTGCTCTACTGTTAGCGTGCTCCACCGTCAGCGTGCCTCTCCGTCAGTGTGCTCCACAGTCAGCATGTTCCACAGTCAGCGTGCTCCACCGTCAGCGTGCTGCACCGGCAGCGTTCTGCTCCGTCAGCGTGCTCCACCTTCAGCAAGCTCCACTGCCAGCGTGCTCCACCATCAGCATGCTCCACCGTCAACGTGCTCTACCGTCAGCATGCTCCACCGTCAGCGTGTCTCTCCGTCAGTGTGCTCCACAGTCAGCATGCTGATCCGTCAGCGTTCTCCGATGTCCGCATGCTGCACCGTCAGCGTGCTGCTCCATCAGCGTGCTCCACCGTCAGCGTGCTGCTCCGTCAGCATGTTCCACCGTCAGCGTGCTCCACCGTCAGCGTTTTCCACCGTCAGCATGCTCTACCGTCAGCGTGCTGCTCCGTCAGCTTGCTCCACCGTCAGCGTGCTGATCCTTCAGCGTGCTCCACCGTCAGCGTGATCCACCGTCAGCGTGCTGCTCCGTCAGCGAGCTCCACCGCCAGCGTGCTCCACCGTCAGCGTGCTGCTCCGTCAATGTGCTCCACCGTCAGTGTGCTCCACCGTCAGCGTGCTCCACCGTCAGCATGCTCCACGGTCAGCGTGCCACTCCGTCAGCTTGCTCCACCGTCAGCGTGCTGATCCTTCAGCGTGCTCCACCGTCAGCGTGCTCCACCGTCAGCGTGCTGCTCCGTCAGCGAGCTCCACCGCCAGCGTGCTCCACCGTCAGCGTGCTGCTCCGTCAGCGTGCTCCACCATCAGCGTGCTGCTCCGTCAGCGTGTTCCACCGTCAGCGTGCTGCTACGTCACAGTCCTCCACCGTCAGCGTTTTCCACCGTCAGCGTGCTGCTCCGTCACCGTGCTCCACCATCAGCATGCTCCACCGGCAGCGTGCTGCACCGTCAGCGTGCTGCTCCATCAGCGTGCTCCACCGTCAGCGTGCTGCTCCGTCAGCGTGCTCCACCGTCAGCGTGCTCCACCGTCAGCGTGCTGCTCCGTCAACGTCCTCCACCGTCAACGTGCTCCACCGTCAGTGTTTTCCACCGTCACCATGCTCTACCGTCAGCGTGCTCCACCGTCAGCGTGCTCCACCGGCAGCGTGCTGCTCCGTCAACGTCCTCCACCGTCAACGTGCTCCACCTTCAGCGAGCTCCACTGCCAGCGTGCTCCACCATCAGCACGCTCCACCATCAACGTGGTCTACCGTCAGCGTGCTCCACCATCAGCGTGTCTCTCCGTCAGTGTGCTCCACAGTCAGCATGCTGATCCGTCAGCGTTCTCCGCTGTCAGCGTGCTGCTCCGTCAGCGTGGTCCACCATCAGCGTGCTGCACCGTCAGCATGCTCCACCGTCAACGTGCTCTACTGTCAGCGTGCTCCACCATCAGCGTGCCTCTCCGTCAGTGTGCTCCACAGTCAGTGTGTTCCACAGTCGGCGTGCTCCACCGTCAGCGTGCTGCACTGTCAGCGTGCTGCTCCGTCAACGTGCTCCACCGTCAGCGTGCTCCACCGTCAGCGTGCTGCACCGTCAGCGTGCTCCACCGTCAGCGTGCTGCTCCGTCAACGTGCTCTACCGTCAGCATGCTCCACCATCAGCGTGCTCCACCGTCAGCGTGCTGCACCGTCAGCGTGCTGCTCCGTCAACGTGCTCCACCGTCAGCGTGCTCCACCGTCAGCGCGCTGCACCGTCAGCGTGCTCCACCGTCAGCATGCTCCACCATCAGCGTGCTCCACCGTCAGCATGCTCCACCATCAGCGTGCTGCTCCGTCAATGTGCTCCACCGTCAGCGTGCTCCACCGTCAGCATGCTCCACCGTCAGCGTGCTGCTCCGTCAGCTTGCTCCACCGTCAGCGTGCTGATCCTTCAGCGTGCTCCACCGTCAGCGTGCTCCACCGTCAGCGTGCTGCTCCGTCAGCGAGCTCCACCGCCAGCGTGCTCCACCGTCAGCGTGCTGCTCCGTCAATGTGCTCCACCGTCAGCGTGCTCCACCGTCAGCATGCTCCACGGTCAGCGTGCTGCTCCGTCAGCTTGCTCCACCGTCAGCGTGCTGATCCTTCAGCGTGCTCCACCGTCAGCGTGCTCCACCGTCAGCGTGCTGCTCCGTCAGCGAGCTCCACCGCCAGCGTGCTCCACCGTCAGCGTGCTGCTCCGTCAGCGTGCTCCACCATCAGCGTGCTGCTCCGTCAGCGTGTTCCACCGTCAGCGTGCTGCTCCGTCAAAGTCCTCCACCGTCAGCGTTTTCCACCCTCAGCGTGCTGCTCCGTCAACGTGCTCCACCGTCAGCGTGCTCCACCGTCAGCGTGCTCCACCATCAGCATGCTCCACCGGCAGCATGCTGCACCGTCAGCGTGCTGCTCCATCAGCGTGCTCCACCGTCAGCGTGCTGCTCCGTCAGCATGTTCCACCGTCAGCGTGCTCCACCGTCAGCGTGTCTCTCCGTCAGTGTGCTCCACAGTCAGCGTGCTGATCCGTCAGCGTTCTCCGCTGTCAGCGTGCTGCTCCGTCAGCGTGGTCCACCATCAGCGTGCTGCACCGTCAGCATGCTCCACCGTCAACGTGCTCTACCGTCAGCGTGCTCCACCATCAGCGTGCCTCTCCGTCAGTGTGCTCCACAGTCAGCGTGTTCCACAGTCAGCGTGCTCCACCGTCAGCGTGCACCACCGTCAGCGTGCTGCACTGTCAGCGTGCTGCTCCGTCAACGTGCTCCACCGTCAGCGTGCTCCACCGTCAGCATGCTGCACCGTCAGCGTGCTCCACCGTCAGCGTGCTGCTCCGTCAACGTGCTCTACCGTCAGCGTGCTCCACCATCAGCGTGTTCCACAGTCAGCGTGCTCCACCGTCAGCGTGCGCCACAGTCAGCGTGCTCCACCGTCAGCGTGCTCCATCGTCAGTGTGCTGCACTGTCAGCGTGCTGCTCCGTCAACGTGCTCCACCGTCAGCGTGCTCCACCGTCAGCGTGCTGCACCGTCAGCGTGCTCCACCGTCAGCGTGCTGCTCCGTCAACGTGCTCTACCGTCAGCGTGCTCCACCATCAGCGTGCTCCACCGTCAGCGTGCTGCACCGTCAGCGTGCTGCTCCGTCAACGTGCTCCACCGTCAGCGTGCTCCACCGTCAGCGCGCTGCACCGTCAGCGTGCTCCACCGTCAGCGTGCTCCACCGTCAGCATGCTCCACCATCAGCGTGCTCCACCGTCAGCATGCTCCACCATCAGCGTGCTGCTCCGTCAATGTGCTCCACCGTCAGCGTGCTCCACCGTCAGCATGCTCCACCGTCAGCGTGCTGCTCCGTCAGCTTGCTCCACCGTCAGCGTGCTGATCCTTCAGCGTGCTCCACCGTCAGCGTGCGCCACCGTCAGCGTGCTGCTCCGTCAGCGAGCTCCACCGCCAGCGTGCTCCACCATCAGCGTGCTGCTCCGTCAATGTGCTCCACCGTCAGCGTGCTCCACCGTCAGCATGCTCCACGGTCAGCGTGCTGCTCCGTCAGCTTGCTCCACCGTCAGCGTGCTGATCCTTCAGCATGCTCCACCGTCAGCGTGCTCCACCGTCAGCGTGCTGCTTCGTCAGCGAGCTCCACCGCCAGCGTGCTCCACCGTCAGCGTGCTGCTCCGTCAGCGTGCTCCACCATCAGCGTGCTGCTCCGTCAGCGTGTTCCACCGTCAGCGTGCTGCTCCGTCAAAGTCCTCCACCGTCAGCGTTTTCCACCCTCAGCGTGCTGCTCCGTCAACGTGCTCCACAGTCAGCGTGCTCCACCGTCAGCGTGCTCCACCATCAGCATGCTCCACCGGCAGCATGCTGCACCGTCAGCGTGCTGCTCCATCAGCGTGCTCCACCGTCAGCGTGCTGCTCCGTCAGCATGTTCCACCGTCAGCGTGCTCCACCATCAGCGTGCTCCACCGGCATCGTGCTGCTCCGTCAACGTCCTCCACCGTCAACGTGCTCCACCTTCAGCGAGCTCCACTGCCAGTGTGCTCCACCATCAGCACGCTCCACCATCAACGTGGTCTACCGTCAGCGTGCTCCACCATCAGCGTGTCTCTCCGTCAGTGTGCTCCACAGTCATCGTGCTGATCCGTCAGCGTTCTCCAATGAGAGCGTGCTGCTCCGTCAGCGTGGTCCACCATCAGCGTGCTGCACCGTCAGCATGCTCCACCGTCAACGTGCTCTACTGTTAGCGTGCTCCACCGACAGCGTGCCTCTCCGTCAGTGTGCTCCACAGTCAGCATGTTCCACAGTCAGCGTGCTCCACCGTCAGCGTGCTGCACCGGCAGCGTTCTGCTCCGTCAGCGTGCTCCACCTTCAGCAAGCTCCACTGCCAGCGTGCTCCACCATCAGCATGCTCCACCGTCAACGTGCTCTACCGTCAGCGTGCTCCACCGTCAGCGTGTCTCTCCGTCAGTGTGCTCCACAGTCAGCATGCTGATCCGTCAGCGTTCTCCGCTGTCCGCATGCTGCACCGTCAGCGTGCTGCTCCATCAGCGTGCTCCACCGTCAGCGTGCTGCTCCGCCAGCATGTTCCACCGTCAGCGTGCTCCACCGTCAGCGTGCTCCACCGGCAGCATGCTGCACCGTCAACGTCCTCCACCGTCAACGTGCTCCACCGTCAGCGTTTTCCACCGTCAGCATGCTCTACCGTCAGCGTGCTGCTCCGTCAGCTTGCTCCACCGTCAGCGTGCTGATCCTTCAGCGTGCTCCACCGTCAGCGTGCTGCACTGTCAGCGTGCTGCTCCGTCAACGTGCTCCACCGTCAGCGTGCTCCACCGTCAGCGTGCTGCACCGTCAGCGTGCTCCACCGTCAGCGTGCTGCTCCGTCAACGTGCTCTACCGTCAGCATGCTCCACCATCAGCGTGCTCCACCGTCAGCGTGCTCCACCGTCAGCGTGCTGCTCCGTCAGCGAGCTCCACCGCCAGCGTGCTCCACCGTCAGCGTGCTGCTCCGTCAATGTGCTCCACCGTCAGCGTGCTCCACCGTCAGCTTGCTCCACGGTCAGCGTGCTGCTCCGTCAGCTTGCTCCACCGTCAGCGTGCTGATCCTTCAGCGTGCTCCACCGTCAGCGTGCTCCACCGTCAGCGTGCTGCTCCGTCAGCGAGCTCCACCGCCAGCGTGCTCCACCGTCAGCGTGCTGCTCCGTCAGCGTGCTCCACCATCAGAGTGCTGCTCCGTCAGCGTGTTCCACCGTCAGCGTGCTGCTCCGTCAAAGTCCTCCACCGTCAGCGTTTTCCACCCTCAGCGTGCTGCTCCGTCAACGTGCTCCACCGTCAGCGTGCTCCACCGTCAGCGTGCTCCACCATCAGCATGCTCCACCGGCAGCATGCTGCACCGTCAGCGTGCTGCTCCATCAGCGTGCTCCACCGTCAGCGTGCTGCTCCGTCAGCATGTTCCACCGTCAGCGTGCTCCACCGTCAGCGTGTCTCTCCGTCAGTGTGCTCCACAGTCAGCGTGCTGATCCGTCAGCGTTCTCCGCTGTCAGCGTGCTGCTCCGTCAGCGTGGTCCACCATCAGCGTGCTGCACCGTCAGCATGCTCCACCGTCAACGTGCTCTACCGTCAGCGTGCTCCACCATCAGCGTGCCTCTCCGTCAGTGTGCTCCACAGTCAGCGTGTTCCACAGTCAGCGTGCTCCACCGTCAGCGTGCACCACCGTCAGCGTGCTGCACTGTCAGCGTGCTGCTCCGTCAACGTGCTCCACCGTCAGCGTGCTCCACCGTCAGCATGCTGCACCGTCAGCGTGCTCCACCGTCAGCGTGCTGCTCCGTCAACGTGCTCTACCGTCAGCGTGCTCCACCATCAGCGTGTTCCACAGTCAGCGTGCTCCACCGTCAGTGTGCGCCACAGTCAGCGTGCTCCACCGTCAGCGTGCTCCATCGTCAGCGTGCTGCACTGTCAGCGTGCTGCTCCGTCAACGTGCTCCACCGTCAGCGTGCTCCACCGTCAGCGTGCTGCACCGTCAGCGTGCTCCACCGTCAGCGTGCTGCTCCGTCAACGTGCTCTACCGTCAGCGTGCTCCACCATCAGCGTGCTCCACCGTCAGCGTGCTGCACCGTCAGCGTGCTGCTCCGTCAACGTGCTCCACCGTCAACGTGCTCCACCGTCAGCGTGCTCCACCGTCAGCGCGCTGCACCGTCAGCGTGCTCCACCGTCAGCGTGCTCCACCGTCAGCATGCTCCACCATCAGCGTGCTCCACCGTCAGCATGCTCCACCATCAGCGTGCTGCTCCGTCAATGTGCTCCACCGTCAGCGTGCTCCACCGTCAGCATGCTCCACCGTCAGCGTGCTGCTCCGTCAGCTTGCTCCACCGTCAGCGTGCTGATCCTTCAGCGTGCTCCACCGTCAGCGTGCGCCACCGTCAGCGTGCTGCTCCGTCAGCGAGCTCCACCGCCAGCGTGCTCCACCATCAGCGTGCTGCTCCGTCAATGTGCTCCACCGTCAGCGTGCTCCACCGTCAGCATGCTCCACGGTCAGCGTGCTGCTCCGTCAGCTTGCTCCACCGTCAGCGTGCTGATCCTTCAGCGTGCTCCACCGTCAGCGTGCTCCACCGTCAGCGTGCTGCTCCGTCAGCGAGCTCCACCGCCAGCGTGCTCCACCGTCAGCGTGCTGCTCCGTCAGCGTGCTCCACCATCAGCGTGCTGCTCCGTCAGCGTGTTCCACCGTCAGCGTGCTGCTCCGTCAAAGTCCTCCACCGTCAGCGTTTTCCACCCTCAGCGTGCTGCTCCGTCAACGTGCTCCACAGTCAGCGTGCTCCACCGTCAGCGTGCTCCACCATCAGCATGCTCCACCGGCAGCATGCTGCACCGTCAGCGTGCTGCTCCATCAGCGTGCTCCACCGTCAGCGTGCTGCTCCGTCAGCATGTTCCACCGTCAGCGTGCTCCACCGTCAGCGTGCTCCACCGGCATCGTGCTGCTCCGTCAACGTCCTCCACCGTCAACGTGCTCCACCTTCAGCGAGCTCCACTGCCAGTGTGCTCCACCATCAGCACGCTCCACCATCAACGTGGTCTACCGTCAGCGTGCTCCACCATCAGCGTGTCTCTCCGTCAGTGTGCTCCACAGTCATCGTGCTGATCCGTCAGCGTTCTCCAATGTCAGCGTGCTGCTCCGTCAGCGTGGTCCACCATCAGCGTGCTGCACCGTCAGCATGCTCCACCGTCAACGTGCTCTACTGTTAGCGTGCTCCACCGACAGTGTGCCTCTCCGTCAGTGTGCTCCACAGTCAGCATGTTCCACAGTCAGCGTGCTCCACCGTCAGCGTGCTGCACCGGCAGCGTTCTGCTCCGTCAGCGTGCTCCACCTTCAGCAAGCTCCACTGCCAGCATGCTCCACCATCAGCATGCTCCACCGTCAACGTGCTCTACCGTCAGCGTGCTCCACCGTCAGCGTGTCTCTCCGTCAGTGTGCTCCACAGTCAGCATGCTGATCCGTCAGCGTTCTCCGCTGTCCGCATGCTGCACCGTCAGCGTGCTGCTCTATCAGCGTGCTCCACCGTCAGCGTGCTGCTCCGCCAGCATGTTCCACCGTCAGCGTGCTCCACCGTCAGCGTGCTCCACCGGCAGCATGCTGCACCGTCAACGTCCTCCACCGTCAACGTGCTCCACCGTCAGCGTTTTCCACCGTCAGCATGCTCTACCGTCAGCGTGCTGCTCCGTCAGCTTTCTCCACCGTCAGCGTGCTGATCCTTCAGCGTGCTCCACCGTCAGCGTGCTCCACCGTCAGCGTGCTGCTCCGTCAGCGAGCTCCACCGCCAGCGTGCTCCACCGTCAGCGTGCTGCTCCGTCAGCGTGCTCCACCATCAGCGTGCTGCTCCATCAGCGTATTCCACCGTCAGCGTGCTGCTCCGTCAAAGTCCTCCACCGTCAGCGTTTTCCACCCTCAGCGTGCTGCTCCGTCAACGTGCTCCACCGTCAGCGTGCTCCACCGTCAGCGTGCTCCACCATCAGCATGCTCCACGGTCAGCGTGCCGCTCCGTCAGCTTGCTCCACCGTCAGCGTGCTGATCCTTCAGCGTGCTCCACCGTCAGCGTTCTCCACCGTCAGCGTGCTGCTCCGTCAGCGAGCTCCACCGCCAGCGTGCTCCACCGTCAGCGTGCTGCTCCGTCAGCGTGCTCCACCATCAGCGTGCTGCTCCGTCAGCGTGTTCCACCGTCAGCGTGCTGCTACGTCAAAGTCCTCCACCGTCAGCGTTTTCCACCGTCACCATGCTCTACCGTCAGCGTGCTCCACCGTCAGCGTGCTCCACCGGCAGCGTGCTGCTCCGTCAACGTCCTCCACCGTCAACGTGCTCCACCTTCAGCGAGCTCCACTGCCAGCGTGCTCCACCATCAGCACGCTCCACCATCAACGTGGTCTACCGTCAGCGTGCTCCACCATCAGCCTGTCTCTCCGTCAGTGTGCTCCACAGTCAGCATGCTGATCCGTCAGCGTTCTCCGCTGTCAGCGTGCTGCTCCGTCAGCGTGGTCCACCATCAGCGTGCTGCACCGTCAGCATGCTCCACCGTCAACGTGCTCTACTGTCAGCGTGCTCCACCATCAGCGTGCCTCTCCGTCAGTGTGCTCCACAGTCAGTGTGTTCCACAGTCGGCGTGCTCCACCGTCAGCGTGCTGCACTGTCAGCGTGCTGCTCCGTCAACGTGCTCCACCGTCAGCGTGCTCCACCATCAGCGTGCTGCACCGTCAGCGTGCTCCACCGTCAGCGTGCTGCTCCGTCAACGTGCTCTACCGTCAGCATGCTCCACCATCAGCGTGCTCCACCGTCAGCGTGCTGCACCGTCAGCGTGCTGCTCCGTCAACGTGCTCCACCGTCAGTGTGCTCCACCGTCAGCGCGCTGCACCGTCAGCGTGCTCCACCGTCAGCGTGCTCCACCGTCAGCATGCTCCACCATCAGCGTGCTCCACCGTCAGCATGCTCCACCGTCAGCGTGCTGCTCCGTCAGCTTGCTCCACCGTCAGCGTGCTGATCCTTCAGCGTGCTCCACCGTCAGCGTGCTTGACCGTCAGCGTGCTGCTCCGTCAGCGAGCTCCACCGCCAGCGTGCTCCACCGTCAGCGTGCTGCTCCGTCAATGTGCTCCACCGTCAGCGTGCTCCACCGTCAGCATGCTCCACGGTCAGCGTGCTGCTCCGTCAGCTTGCTCCACCGTCAGCGTGCTGATCCTTCAGCGTGCTCCACCGTCAGCGTGCTCCACCGTCAGCGTGCTGCTCCGTCAGCGAGCTCCACCGCCAGCGTGCTCCACCGTCAGCGTGCTGCTCCGTCAGCGTGCTCCACCATCAGCGTGCTGCTCCGTCAGCGTGTTCCACCGTCAGCGTGCTGCTCCGTCAAAGTCCTCCACCGTCAGCGTTTTCCACCCTCAGCGTGCTGCTCCGTCAACGTGCTCCACCGTCAGCGTGCTCCACCGTCAGCGTGCACCACCATCAGCATGCTCCACCGGCAGCATGCTGCACCGTCAGCGTGCTGCTCCATCAGCGTGCTCCACCGTCAGCGTGCTGCTCCGTCAGCATGTTCCACCGTCAGCGTGCTCCACCGTCAGCGTGCTCCACCGGCAGCGTGCTGCTCCGTCAACGTCCTCCACCGTCAACGTGCTCCACCGTCAGCGTTTTCCACCGTCAGCATGCTCTACCGTCAGCGTGCTCCACCGTCAGCGTGCTCCACCGTCAGCGTGCTGCTCCGTCAGCGAGCTCCACCGCCAGCGTGCTCCACCGTCAGCGTGCTGCTCCGTCAGCGTGCTCCACCATCAGCGTGCTGCTCCGTCAGCGTGTTCCACCGTCAGCGTGCTGCTCCGTCAAAGTCCTCCACTGTCAGCGTTTTCCACCCTCAGCGTGCTGCTCCGTCAACGTGCTCCACCGTCAGCGTGCTCCACCGTCAGCGTGCTCCACCATCAGCATGCTCCACCGGCAGCATGCTGCACCGTCAGCGTGCTGCTCCATCAGCGTGCTCCACCGTCAGCGTGCTGCTCCGTCAGCATGTTCCACCGTCAGCGTGCTCCACCGTCAGCGTGTCTCTCCGTCAGTGTGCTCCACAGTCAGCGTGCTGATCCGTCAGCGTTCTCCGCTGTCAGCGTGCTGCTCCGTCAGCGTGGTCCACCATCAGCGTGCTGCACCGTCAGCATGCTCCACCGTCAACGTGCTCTACCGTCAGCGTGCTCCACCATCAGCGTGCCTCTCCGTCAGTGTGCTCCACAGTCAGCGTGTTCCACAGTCAGCGTGCTCCACCGTCAGCGTGCACCACCGTCAGCGTGCTGCACTGTCAGCGTGCTGCTCCGTCAACGTGCTCCACCGTCAGCGTGCTCCACCGTCAGCATGCTGCACCGTCAGCGTGCTCCACCGTCAGCGTGCTGCTCCGTCAACGTGCTCTACCGTCAGCGTGCTCCACCATCAGCGTGTTCCACAGTCAGCGTGCTCCACCGTCAGCGTGCGCCACAGTCAGCGTGCTCCACCGTCAGCGTGCTCCATCGTCAGTGTGCTGCACTGTCAGCGTGCTGCTCCGTCAACGTGCTCCACCGTCAATGTGCTCCACCTTCAGCGAGCTCCACTGCCAGTGTGCTCCACCATCAGCACGCTCCACCATCAACGTGGTCTACCGTCAGCGTGCTCCACCATCAGCGTGTCTCTCCGTCAGTGTGCTCCACAGTCATCGTGCTGATCCGTCAGCGTTCTCCAATGTCAGCGTGCTGCTCCGTCAGCGTGGTCCACCATCAGCGTGCTGCACCGTCAGCATGCTCCACCGTCAACGTGCTCTACTGTTAGCGTTTTCCACCGTCAGCATGCTCTACCGTCAGCGTGCTGCTCCGTCAGCTTGCTCCACCGTCAGCGTGCTGATCCTTCAGCGTGCTCCACCGTCAGCGTGCTGCACTGTCAGCGTGCTGCTCCGTCAACGTGCTCCACCGTCAGCGTGCTCCACCGTCAGCGTGCTGCACCGTCAGCGTGCTCCACCGTCAGCGTGCTGCTCCGTCAGCGTGCTCTACCGTCAGCATGCTCCACCATCAGCGTGCTCCACCGTCAGCGTGCTCCACCGTCAGCGTGCTGCTCCGTCAGCGAGCTCCACCGCCAGCGTGCTCCACCGTCAGCGTGCTGCTCCGTCAATGTGCTCCACCGTCAGCGTGCTCCACCGTCAGCTTGCTCCACGGTCAGCGTGCTGCTCCGTCAGCTTGCTCCACCGTCAGCGTGCTGATCCTTCAGCGTGCTCCACCGTCAGCGTGCTCCACCGTCAGCGTGCTGCTCCGTCAGCGTGCTCCACCGCCAGCGTGCTCCACCGTCAGCGTGCTGCTCCGTCAGCGTGCTCCACCATCAGCGTGCTGCTCCGTCAGCGTGTTCCACCGTCAGCGTGCTGCTCCGTCAAAGTCCTCCACCGTCAGCGTTTTCCACCCTCAGCGTGCTGCTCCGTCAACGTGCTCCACCGTCAGCGTGCTCCACCGTCAGCGTGCTCCACCATCAGCATGCTCCACCGGCAGCATGCTGCACCGTCAGCGTGCTGCTCCATCAGCGTGCTCCACCGTCAGCGTGCTGCTCCGTCAGCATGTTCCACCGTCAGCGTGCTCCACCGTCAGCGTGAATCACCGTCAGAGTGCTCCACAGTCAGCGTGCTGATCCGTCAGCGTTCTCCGCTGTCAGCGTGCTGCTCCGTCAGCGTGGTCCACCATCAGCGTGCTGCACCGTCAGCATGCTCCACCGTCAACGTGCTCTACCGTCAGCGTGCTCCACCATCAGCGTGCCTCTCCGTCAGTGTGCTCCACAGTCAGCGTGTTCCACAGTCAGCGTGCTCCACCGTCAGCGTGCACCACCGTCAGCGTGCTGCACTGTCAGCGTGCTGCTCCGTCAACGTGCTCCACCGTCAGCGTGCTCCACCGTCAGCATGCTGCACCGTCAGCGTGCTCCACCGTCAGCGTGCTGCTCCGTCAACGTGCTCTACCGTCAGCGTGCTCCACCATCAGCGTGTTCCACAGTCAGCGTGCTCCACCGTCAGCGTGCGCCACAGTCAGCGTGCTCCACCGTCAGCGTGCTCCATCGTCAGCGTGCTGCACTGTCAGCGTGCTGCTCCGTCAACGTGCTCCACCGTCAGCGTGCTCCACCGTCAGCGTGCTGCACCGTCAGCGTGCTCCACCGTCAGCGTGCTGCTCCGTCAACGTGCTCTACCGTCAGCGTGCTCCACCATCAGCGTGCTCCACCGTCAGCGTGCTGCACCGTCAGCGTGCTGCTCCGTCAACGTGCTCCACCGTCAACGTGCTCCACCGTCAGCGTGCTCCACCGTCAGCGCGCTGCACCGTCAGCGTGCTCCACCGTCAGCGTGCTCCACCGTCAGCATGCTCCACCATCAGCGTGCTCCACCGTCAGCATGCTCCACCATCAGAGTGCTGCTCCGTCAATGTGCTCCACCGTCAGCGTGCTCCACCGTCAGCATGCTCCACCGTCAGCGTGCTGCTCCGTCAGCTTGCTCCACCGTCAGCGTGCTGATCCTTCAGCGTGCTCCACCGTCAGCGTGCGCCACCGTCAGCGTGCTGCACCGTCAGCGAGCTCCACCGCCAGCGTGCTCCACCATCAGCGTGCTGCTCCGTCAATGTGCTCCACCGTCAGCGTGCTCCACCGTCAGCATGCTCCACGGTCAGCGTGCTGCTCCGTCAGCTTGCTCCACCGTCAGCGTGCTGATCCTTCAGCGTGCTCCACCGTCAGCGTGCTCCACCGTCAGCGTGCTGCTCCGTCAGCGAGCTCCACCGCCAGCGTGCTCCACCGTCAGCGTGCTGCTCCGTCAGCGTGCTCCACCATCAGCGTGCTGCTCCGTCAGCGTGTTCCACCGTCAGCGTGCTGCTCCGTCAAAGTCCTCCACCGTCAGCGTTTTCCACCCTCAGCGTGCTGCTCCGTCAACGTGCTCCACAGTCAGCGTGCTCCACCGTCAGCGTGCTCCACCATCAGCATGCTCCACCGGCAGCATGCTGCACCGTCAGCGTGCTGCTCCATCAGCGTGCTCCACCGTCAGCGTGCTGCTCCGTCAGCATGTTCCACCGTCAGCGTGCTCCACCGTCAGCGTGCTCCACCGGCATCGTGCTGCTCCGTCAACGTCCTCCACCGTCAACGTGCTCCACCTTCAGCGAGCTCCACTGCCAGTGTGCTCCACCATCAGCACGCTCCAGCATCAACGTGGTCTACCGTCAGCGTGCTCCACCATCAGCGTGTCTCTCCGTCAGTGTGCTCCACAGTCATCGTGCTGATCCGTCAGCGTTCTCCAATGTCAGCGTGCTGCTCCGTCAGCGTGGTCCACCATCAGCGTGCTGCACCGTCAGCATGCTCCACCGTCAACGTGCTCTACTGTTAGCGTGCTCCACCGACAGTGTGCCTCTCCGTCAGTGTGCTCCACAGTCAGCATGTTCCACAGTCAGCGTGCTCCACCGTCAGCGTGCTGCACCGGCAGCGTTCTGCTCCGTCAGCGTGCTCCACCTTCAGCAAGCTCCACTGCCAGCGTGCTCCACCATCAGCATGCTCCACCGTCAACGTGCTCTACCGTCAGCGTGCTCCACCGTCAGCGTGTCTCTCCGTCAGTGTGCTCCACAGTCAGCATGCTGATCCGTCAGCGTTCTCCGCTGTCCGCATGCTGCACCGTCAGCGTGCTGCTCTATCAGCGTGCTCCACCGTCAGCGTGCTGCTCCGCCAGCATGTTCCACCGTCAGCGTGCTCCACCGTCAGCGTGCTCCACCGGCAGCATGCTGCACCGTCAACGTCCTCCACCGTCAACGTGCTCCACCGTCAGCGTTTTCCACCGTCAGCATGCTCTACCGTCAGCGTGCTGCTCCGTCAGCTTGCTCCACCGTCAGCGTGCTGATCCTTCAGCGTGCTCCACCGTCAGCGTGCTCCACCGTCAGCGTGCTGCTCCGTCAGCGAGCTCCACCGCCAGCGTGCTCCACCGTCAGCGTGCTGCTCCGTCAGCGTGCTCCACCATCAGCGTGCTGCTCCGTCAGCGTGTTCCACCGTCAGCGTGCTGCTCCGTCAAAGTCCTCCACCGTCAGCGTTTTCCACCCTCAGCGTGCTGCTCCGTCAACGTGCTCCACCGTCAGCGTGCTCCACCATCAGCATGCTCCACGGTCAGCGTGCCGCTCCGTCAGCTTGCTCCACCGTCAGCGTGCTGATCCTTCAGCGTGCTCCACCGTCAGCGTGCTCCACCGACAGCGTGCTGCTCCGTCAGCGAGCTCCACCGCCAGCGTGCTCCACCGTCAGCGTGCTGCTCCGTCAGCGTGCTCCACCATCAGCGTGCTGCTCCGTCAGCGTGTTCCACCGTCAGCGTGCTGCTACGTCAAAGTCCTCCACCGTCAGCGTTTTCCACCGTCACCATGCTCTACCGTCAGCGTGCTCCACCGTCAGTGTGCTCCACCGGCAGCGTGCTGCTCCGTCAACGTCCTCCACCGTCAACGTGCTCCACCTTCAGCGAGCTCCACTGCCAGCGTGCTCCACCATCAGCACGCTCCACCATCAACGTGGTCTACCGTCAGCGTGCTCCACCATCAGCCTGTCTCTCCGTCAGTGTGCTCCACAGTCAGCATGCTGATCCGTCAGCGTTCTCCGCTGTCAGCGTGCTGCTCCGTCAGCGTGGTCCACCATCAGCGTGCTGCACCGTCAGCATGCTCCACCGTCAACGTGCTCTACTGTCAGCGTGCTCCACCATCAGCGTGCCTCTCCGTCAGTGTGCTCCACAGTCAGTGTGTTCCACAGTCGGCGTGCTCCACCGTCAGCGTGCTGCACTGTCAGCGTGCTGCTCCGTCAACGTGCTCCACCGTCAGCGTGCTCCACCGTCAGCGTGCTGCACCGTCAGCGTGCTCCACCGTCAGCGTGCTGCTCCGTCAACGTGCACTACCGTCAGCATGCTCCACCATCAGCGTGCTCCGTCAGCGTGCTGCACCGTCAGCGTGCTGCTCCGTCAACGTGCTCCACCGTCAGTGTGCTCCACCGTCAGCGCGCTGCACCGTCAGCGTGCTCCACCGTCAGCGTGCTCCACCGTCAGCATGCTCCACCATCAGCGTGCTCCACCGTCAGCATGCTCCACCGTCAGCGTGCTGCTCCGTCAGCTTGCTCCACCGTCAGCGTGCTGATCCTTCAGCGTGCTCCACCGTCAGCGTGCTCCACCGTCAGCGTGCTGCTCCGTCAGCGAGCTCCACCGCCAGCGTGCTCCACCGTCAGCGTGCTGCTCCGTCAATGTGCTCCAACGTCAGCGTGCTCCACCGTCAGCATGCTCCACGGTCAGCGTGCTGCTCCGTCAGCTTGCTCCACCGTCAGCGTGCTGATCCTTCAGCGTGCTCCACCGTCAGCGTGCTCCACCGTCAGCGTGCTGCTCCGTCAGCGAGCTCCACCGCCAGCGTGCTCCACCGTCAGCGTGCTGCTCCGTCAGCGTGCTCCACCATCAGCGTGCTGCTCCGTCAGCGTGTTCCACCGTCAGCGTGCTGCTCCGTCAAAGTCCTCCACCGTCAGCGTTTTCCACCCTCAGCGTGCTGCTCCGTCAACGTGCTCCACCGTCAGCGTGCTCCACCGTCAGCGTGCTCCACCATCAGCATGCTCCACCGGCAGCATGCTGCACCGTCAGCGTGCTGCTCCATCAGCGTGCTCCACCGTCAGCGTGCTGCTCCGTCAGCATGTTCCACCGTCAGCGTGCTCCACCGTCAGCGTGCTCCACCGGCAGCGTGCTGCTCCGTCAACGTCCTCCACCGTCAACGTGCTCCACCGTCAGCGTTTTCCACCGTCAGCATGCTCTACCGTCAGCGTGCTCCACCGTCAGCGTGCTCCACCGGCAGCGTGCTGCTCTGTCAACGTCCTCCACCGTCAACGTGCTCCACCTTCAGCGAGCTCCACTGCCAGCGTGCTCCACCATCAGCACGCTCCACCATCAACGTGGTCTACCGTCAGCGTGCTCCACCATCAGCGTGTCTCTCCGTCAGTGTGCTCCACAGTCAGCGTGCTGATCCATCAGCGTTCTCCACTGTCAGCGTGCTGCTCCGTCAGCGTGGTCCACCATCAGCGTGCTGCACCGTCAGCATGCTCCACCGTCAACGTGCTCTACTGTTAGCGTGCTCCACCGTCAGCGTGCCTCTCCGTCAGTGTGCTCCACAGTCAGCATGTTCCACAGTCAGCGTGCTCCACCGTCAGCGTGCTGCACCGGCAGCGTTCTGCTCCGTCAGCGTGCTCCACCTTCAGCAAGCTCCACTGCCAGCGTGCTCCACCATCAGCATGCTCCACCGTCAAAGTGCTCTACCGTCAGCGTGCTCCACCGTCAGCGTGTCTCTCCGTCAGTGTGCTCCACAGTCAGCATGCTGATCCGTCAGCGTTCTCCGCTGTCCACGTGCTGCTCCGTCAGCGTGGTCCACCATCAGCGTGCTGCACCGTCAGCATGCTCCACCGTCAACGTGCTCTACCGTCAGCGTGCTCCACCATCAGCGTGCCTCTCCGTGAGTGTGCTCCACAGTCAGCGTGTTCCACAGTCAGCGTGCTCCACCGTCAGCGTGCTCTACCGTCAGCGTGCTCCACCGTCAGCGTGCTGCTCCGTCAACGTGCTCTACCGTCAGCGTGCTCCACCATCAGCGTGCTCCACCGTCAGCGTGCTGCACCGTCAGCGTGCTTCTCCGTCAACGTGCTCCACCGTGAGCGTGCTCCACCGTCAGCGTGCTGCACCGTCAGCGTGCTCACCGTCAGCGTGCTGCACTGTCAGCGTGCTGCTCCGTCAACGTGCTTCACCGTCATCGTGCTCCACCGTCAGCGTGCTGCACCGTCAGCGTGCTCCACCGTCAGCGTGCTGCTCCGTCAACGTGCTCTACCGTCAGCGTGCTCCACCGTCAGCGTGCTCCACTGTAAGCGTGCTCCACCGTCAGCGTGCTCCACCGTCAGCGTGCTGCACCGTCAGCGTGCTCACCGTCAGCGTGCTGCACTGTCAGCGTGCTGCTCCGTCAATGTGCTTCACCGTCAGCGTGCTCCACCGTCAGCGTGCTGCACCGTCAGCGTGCTCCACCGTCAGCGTGCTGCTCCGTCAACGTGCTCTACCGTCAGCGTGCTCCACCGTCAGCGTGCTCCACTGTCAGCGTGCTCCACCGTCAGCGTGCTGCACTGTCAGCGTGCTGCTCCATCAACGTGCTCCACCATCAGCGTGCTGCTCCGTCAGCATGCTCCACCATCAGCGTGCTGCTCCGTCAATGTGCTCCACCGTCAGCGTGCTCCACCGTCAGCGTGCTCCACCGTCAGCATGCTCCACTGTCAGCGTGCTGCTCCGTCAGCTTGCTCCACCGTCAGCGTGCTGATCCTTCAGCGTGCTCCACCGTCAGCGTGCTCCACCGTCAGCGTGCTGCTCCGTCAGCGAGCTCCACCGCCAGCGTGCTCCACCGTCAGCGTGCTGCTCCGTCAAAGTTCTCCACCGTCAGCGTGCTCCACCGTCAGCGTGCTCCACCGTCAGCATGCTCCACGGTCAGCGTGCCGCTCCGTCAGCTTGCTCCACCGTCAGCATGCTGATCCTTCAGCGTGCTCCACCGTCAGCGTGCTCCACCGTCAGCGTGCTGCTCCGTCAGCGAGCTCCACCGCCAGCCTACTCCACCGTCAGCGTGCTGCTCCGTCAGCGTGCTCCACCATCAGCGTGCTGCTCCGTCAGCGTGTTCCACCGTCAGCGTGCTGCTCCATCAAAGTCCTCCACCCTCAGCGTTTTCCACCGTCAGCGTGCTGCTCCGTCAACGTGCTCCACCGTCGGCGTGCTCCACCGTCAGCGTGCTCCACCATCAGCATGCTCCACCGGCAGCGTGCTGCACCGTCAGCGTGCTGCTCCATCAGCGTGCTCCACCGTCAGCGTGCTGCTCCGTCAGCATGTTCCACCGTCAGCGTGCTCCACCGGCAGCGTGCTGCTCCGTCAACGTCCTCCACCGTCAACGTGCTCCAACTTCAGCGAGCTCCACTGCCAGCGTGCTCCACCATCAGCACGCTCCACCATCAACGTGGTCTACCGTCAGCGTGCTCCACCATCAGCGTGTCTCTCCGTCAGTGTGCTCCACAGTCAGCGTGCTGATCCGTCAGCGTTCTCCGCTGTCAGCGTGCTGCTCCGTCAGCGTGGTCCACCATCAGCGTGCTGTGCGGTCAGCATGCTCCACCGTCAACGTGCTCTACCGTCAGCGTGCTCCACAATCAGCGTGCCTCTCCGTCAGTGTGCTCCACAGTCAGTGTGTTCCACAGTCGACGTGCTCCACCGTCAGCGTGCTCCACCGTCAGCGTGCTGCACTGTCAGCGTGCTGCTCCGTCAACGTGCTCCACCGTCAGCGTGCTCCACCGTCAGCGTGCTGCACCGTCAGCGTGCTCCACCGTCAGCGTGCTGCTCCATTAACGTGCTCTACCGTCAGCGTGCTCCACCATCAGCGTGCTCCACCGTCAGCGTGCTGCACCGTCAGCGTGCTGCTCCGTCAATGTGCTCCACCGTCAGCGTGCTCCACCGTCACCGCGCTGCACCGTCAGCGTGCTCACCGTCAGCGTGCTGCACTGTCAGCGTGCTGCTCCGTCAACGTGCTTCACCGTCAGCGTGCTCCACCGTCAGCGTGCTGCACCTTCAGCGTGCTCCACCGTCAGCGTGCTGCTCCGTCAACGTGCTCTACCGTCAGCGTGCTCCACCGTCAGCGTGCTCCACTGTCAGCGTGCTCCACCGTCAGCGTGCTGCTCCGTCAGCTTGCTCCACCGTCAGCGTGCTGATCCTTCAGCGTGCTCCACCGTCAGCGTGCTCCACCGTCAGCGTGCTGCTCCGTCAGCGAGCTCCACCGCCAGCGTGCTCCACCGTCAGCGTGCTGCTCCGTCAATGTGCTCCAACGTCAGCGTGCTCCACCGTCAGCATGCTCCACGGTCAGCGTGCTGCTCCGTCAGCTTGCTCCACCGTCAGCGTGCTGATCCTTCAGCGTGCTCCACCGTCAGCGTGCTCCACCGTCAGCGTGCTGCTCCGTCAGCGAGCTCCACCGCCAGCGTGCTCCACCGTCAGCGTGCTGCTCCGTCAGCGTGCTCCACCATCAGCGTGCTGCTCCGTCAGCGTGTTCCACCGTCAGCGTGCTGCTCCGTCAAAGTCCTCCACCGTCAGCGTTTTCCACCCTCAGCGTGCTGCTCCGTCAACGTGCTCCACCGTCAGCGTGCTCCACCGTCAGCGTGCTCCACCATCAGCATGCTCCACCGGCAGCATGCTGCACCGTCAGCGTGCTGCTCCATCAGCGTGCTCCACCGTCAGCGTGCTGCTCCGTCAGCATGTTCCACCGTCAGCGTGCTCCACCGTCAGCGTGCTCCACCGGCAGCGTGCTGCTCCGTCAACGTCCTCCACCGTCAACGTGCTCCACCGTCAGCGTTTTCCACCGTCAGCATGCTCTACCGTCAGCGTGCTCCACCGTCAGCGTGCTCCACCGGCAGCGTGCTGCTCTGTCAACGTCCTCCACCGTCAACGTGCTCCACCTTCAGCGAGCTCCACTGCCAGCGTGCTCCACCATCAGCACGCTCCACCATCAACGTGGTCTACCGTCAGCGTGCTCCACCATCAGCGTGTCTCTCCGTCAGTGTGCTCCACAGTCAGCGTGCTGATCCATCAGCGTTCTCCACTGTCAGCGTGCTGCTCCGTCAGCGTGGTCCACCATCAGCGTGCTGCACCGTCAGCATGCTCCACCGTCAACGTGCTCTACTGTTAGCGTGCTCCACCGTCAGCGTGCCTCTCCGTCAGTGTGCTCCACAGTCAGCATGTTCCACAGTCAGCGTGCTCCACCGTCAGCGTGCTGCACCGGCAGCGTTCTGCTCCGTCAGCGTGCTCCACCTTCAGCAAGCTCCACTGCCAGCGTGCTCCACCATCAGCATGCTCCACCGTCAAAGTGCTCTACCGTCAGCGTGCTCCACCGTCAGCGTGTCTCTCCGTCAGTGTGCTCCACAGTCAGCATGCTGATCCGTCAGCGTTCTCCGCTGTCCACGTGCTGCTCCGTCAGCGTGGTCCACCATCAGCGTGCTGCACCGTCAGCATGCTCCACCGTCAACGTGCTCTACCGTCAGCGTGCTCCACCATCAGCGTGCCTCTCCGTGAGTGTGCTCCACAGTCAGCGTGTTCCACAGTCAGCGTGCTCCACCGTCAGCGTGCTCTACCGTCAGCGTGCTCCACCGTCAGCGTGCTGCTCCGTCAACGTGCTCTACCGTCAGCGTGCTCCACCATCAGCGTGCTCCACCGTCAGCGTGCTGCACCGTCAGCGTGCTTCTCCGTCAACGTGCTCCACCGTGAGCGTGCTCCACCGTCAGCGTGCTGCACCGTCAGCGTGCTCACCGTCAGCGTGCTGCACTGTCAGCGTGCTGCTCCGTCAACGTGCTTCACCGTCATCGTGCTCCACCGTCAGCGTGCTGCACCGTCAGCGTGCTCCACCGTCAGCGTGCTGCTCCGTCAACGTGCTCTACCGTCAGCGTGCTCCACCGTCAGCGTGCTCCACTGTAAGCGTGCTCCACCGTCAGCGTGCTCCACCGTCAGCGTGCTGCACCGTCAGCGTGCTCACCGTCAGCGTGCTGCACTGTCAGCGTGCTGCTCCGTCAATGTGCTTCACCGTCAGCGTGCTCCACCGTCAGCGTGCTGCACCGTCAGCGTGCTCCACCGTCAGCGTGCTGCTCCGTCAACGTGCTCTACCGTCAGCGTGCTCCACCGTCAGCGTGCTCCACTGTCAGCGTGCTCCACCGTCAGCGTGCTGCACTGTCAGCGTGCTGCTCCATCAACGTGCTCCACCATCAGCGTGCTGCTCCGTCAGCATGCTCCACCATCAGCGTGCTGCTCCGTCAATGTGCTCCACCGTCAGCGTGCTCCACCGTCAGCGTGCTCCACCGTCAGCATGCTCCACTGTCAGCGTGCTGCTCCGTCAGCTTGCTCCACCGTCAGCGTGCTGATCCTTCAGCGTGCTCCACCGTCAGCGTGCTCCACCGTCAGCGTGCTGCTCCGTCAGCGAGCTCCACCGCCAGCGTGCTCCACCGTCAGCGTGCTGCTCCGTCAAAGTTCTCCACCGTCAGCGTGCTCCACCGTCAGCGTGCTCCACCGTCAGCATGCTCCACGGTCAGCGTGCCGCTCCGTCAGCTTGCTCCACCGTCAGCATGCTGATCCTTCAGCGTGCTCCACCGTCAGCGTGCTCCACCGTCAGCGTGCTGCTCCGTCAGCGAGCTCCACCGCCAGCCTACTCCACCGTCAGCGTGCTGCTCCGTCAGCGTGCTCCACCATCAGCGTGCTGCTCCGTCAGCGTGTTCCACCGTCAGCGTGCTGCTCCATCAAAGTCCTCCACCCTCAGCGTTTTCCACCGTCAGCGTGCTGCTCCGTCAACGTGCTCCACCGTCGGCGTGCTCCACCGTCAGCGTGCTCCACCATCAGCATGCTCCACCGGCAGCGTGCTGCACCGTCAGCGTGCTGCTCCATCAGCGTGCTCCACCGTCAGCGTGCTGCTCCGTCAGCATGTTCCACCGTCAGCGTGCTCCACCGGCAGCGTGCTGCTCCGTCAACGTCCTCCACCGTCAACGTGCTCCAACTTCAGCGAGCTCCACTGCCAGCGTGCTCCACCATCAGCACGCTCCACCATCAACGTGGTCTACCGTCAGCGTGCTCCACCATCAGCGTGTCTCTCCGTCAGTGTGCTCCACAGTCAGCGTGCTGATCCGTCAGCGTTCTCCGCTGTCAGCGTGCTGCTCCGTCAGCGTGGTCCACCATCAGCGTGCTGTGCGGTCAGCATGCTCCACCGTCAACGTGCTCTACCGTCAGCGTGCTCCACAATCAGCGTGCCTCTCCGTCAGTGTGCTCCACAGTCAGTGTGTTCCACAGTCGACGTGCTCCACCGTCAGCGTGCTCCACCGTCAGCGTGCTGCACTGTCAGCGTGCTGCTCCGTCAACGTGCTCCACCGTCAGCGTGCTCCACCGTCAGCGTGCTGCACCGTCAGCGTGCTCCACCGTCAGCGTGCTGCTCCATTAACGTGCTCTACCGTCAGCGTGCTCCACCATCAGCGTGCTCCACCGTCAGCGTGCTGCACCGTCAGCGTGCTGCTCCGTCAATGTGCTCCACCGTCAGCGTGCTCCACCGTCACCGCGCTGCACCGTCAGCGTGCTCACCGTCAGCGTGCTGCACTGTCAGCGTGCTGCTCCGTCAACGTGCTTCACCGTCAGCGTGCTCCACCGTCAGCGTGCTGCACCTTCAGCGTGCTCCACCGTCAGCGTGCTGCTCCGTCAACGTGCTCTACCGTCAGCGTGCTCCACCGTCAGCGTGCTCCACTGTCAGCGTGCTCCACCGTCAGCGTGCTGCTCCGTCAGCTTGCTCCACCGTCAGCGTGCTGATCCTTCAGCGTGCTCCACCGTCAGCGTGCTCCACCGTCAGCGTGCTGCTCCGTCAGCGAGCTCCACCGCCAGCGTGCTCCACCGTCAGCGTGCTGCTCCGTCAATGTGCTCCATCGTCAGCGTGCTCCACCGTCAGCATGCTCCACGGTCAGCGTGCTGCTCCGTCAGCTTGCTCCACCGTCAGCGTGCTGATCCTTCAGCGTGCTCCACCGTCAGCGTGCTCCACCGTCAGCGTGCTGCTCCGTCAGCGAGCTCCACCGCCAGCGTGCTCCACCGTCAGCGTGCTGCTCCGTCAGCGTGCTCCACCATCAGCGTGCTGCTCCGTCAGCGTGTTCCACCGTCAGCGTGCTGCTCCGTCAAAGTCCTCCACCGTCAGCGTTTTCCACCCTCAGCGTGCTGCTCCGTCAACGTGCTCCACCGTCAGCGTGCTCCACCGTCAGCGTGCTCCACCATCAGCATGCTCCACCGGCAGCATGCTGCACCGTCAGCGTGCTGCTCCATCAGCGTGCTCCACCGTCAGCGTGCTGCTCCGTCAGCATGTTCCACCGTCAGCGTGCTCCACCGTCAGCGTGCTCCACCGGCAGCGTGCTGCTCCGTCAACGTCCTCCACCGTCAACGTGCTCCACCGTCAGCGTTTTCCACCGTCAGCATGCTCTACCGTCAGCGTGCTCCACCGTCAGCGTGCTCCACCGGCAGCGTGCTGCTCTGTCAACGTCCTCCACCGTCAACGTGCTCCACCTTCAGCGAGCTCCACTGCCAGCGTGCTCCACCATCAGCACGCTCCACCATCAACGTGGTCTACCGTCAGCGTGCTCCACCATCAGCGTGTCTCTCCGTCAGTGTGCTCCACAGTCAGCGTGCTGATCCATCAGCGTTCTCCACTGTCAGCGTGCTGCTCCGTCAGCGTGGTCCACCATCAGCGTGCTGCACCGTCAGCATGCTCCACCGTCAACGTGCTCTACTGTTAGCGTGCTCCACCGTCAGCGTGCCTCTCCGTCAGTGTGCTCCACAGTCAGCATGTTCCACAGTCAGCGTGCTCCACCGTCAGCGTGCTGCACCGGCAGCGTTCTGCTCCGTCAGCGTGCTCCACCTTCAGCAAGCTCCACTGCCAGCGTGCTCCACCATCAGCATGCTCCACCGTCAAAGTGCTCTACCGTCAGCGTGCTCCACCGTCAGCGTGTCTCTCCGTCAGTGTGCTCCACAGTCAGCATGCTGATCCGTCAGCGTTCTCCGCTGTCCACGTGCTGCTCCGTCAGCGTGGTCCACCATCAGCGTGCTGCACCGTCAGCATGCTCCACCGTCAACGTGCTCTACCGTCAGCGTGCTCCACCATCAGCGTGCCTCTCCGTGAGTGTGCTCCACAGTCAGCGTGTTCCACAGTCAGCGTGCTCCACCGTCAGCGTGCTCTACCGTCAGCGTGCTCCACCGTCAGCGTGCTGCTCCGTCAACGTGCTCTACCGTCAGCGTGCTCCACCATCAGCGTGCTCCACCGTCAGCGTGCTGCACCGTCAGCGTGCTTCTCCGTCAACGTGCTCCACCGTGAGCGTGCTCCACCGTCAGCGTGCTGCACCGTCAGCGTGCTCACCGTCAGCGTGCTGCACTGTCAGCGTGCTGCTCCGTCAACGTGCTTCACCGTCATCGTGCTCCACCGTCAGCGTGCTGCACCGTCAGCGTGCTCCACCGTCAGCGTGCTGCTCCGTCAACGTGCTCTACCGTCAGCGTGCTCCACCGTCAGCGTGCTCCACTGTAAGCGTGCTCCACCGTCAGCGTGCTCCACCGTCAGCGTGCTGCACCGTCAGCGTGCTCACCGTCAGCGTGCTGCACTGTCAGCGTGCTGCTCCGTCAATGTGCTTCACCGTCAGCGTGCTCCACCGTCAGCGTGCTGCACCGTCAGCGTGCTCCACCGTCAGCGTGCTGCTCCGTCAACGTGCTCTACCGTCAGCGTGCTCCACCGTCAGCGTGCTCCACTGTCAGCGTGCTCCACCGTCAGCGTGCTGCACTGTCAGCGTGCTGCTCCATCAACGTGCTCCACCATCAGCGTGCTGCTCCGTCAGCATGCTCCACCATCAGCGTGCTGCTCCGTCAATGTGCTCCACCGTCAGCGTGCTCCACCGTCAGCGTGCTCCACCGTCAGCATGCTCCACTGTCAGCGTGCTGCTCCGTCAGCTTGCTCCACCGTCAGCGTGCTGATCCTTCAGCGTGCTCCACCGTCAGCGTGCTCCACCGTCAGCGTGCTGCTCCGTCAGCGAGCTCCACCGCCAGCGTGCTCCACCGTCAGCGTGCTGCTCCGTCAAAGTTCTCCACCGTCAGCGTGCTCCACCGTCAGCGTGCTCCACCGTCAGCATGCTCCACGGTCAGCGTGCCGCTCCGTCAGCTTGCTCCACCGTCAGCATGCTGATCCTTCAGCGTGCTCCACCGTCAGCGTGCTCCACCGTCAGCGTGCTGCTCCGTCAGCGAGCTCCACCGCCAGCCTACTCCACCGTCAGCGTGCTGCTCCGTCAGCGTGCTCCACCATCAGCGTGCTGCTCCGTCAGCGTGTTCCACCGTCAGCGTGCTGCTCCATCAAAGTCCTCCACCCTCAGCGTTTTCCACCGTCAGCGTGCTGCTCCGTCAACGTGCTCCACCGTCGGCGTGCTCCACCGTCAGCGTGCTCCACCATCAGCATGCTCCACCGGCAGCGTGCTGCACCGTCAGCGTGCTGCTCCATCAGCGTGCTCCACCGTCAGCGTGCTGCTCCGTCAGCATGTTCCACCGTCAGCGTGCTCCACCGGCAGCGTGCTGCTCCGTCAACGTCCTCCACCGTCAACGTGCTCCAACTTCAGCGAGCTCCACTGCCAGCGTGCTCCACCATCAGCACGCTCCACCATCAACGTGGTCTACCGTCAGCGTGCTCCACCATCAGCGTGTCTCTCCGTCAGTGTGCTCCACAGTCAGCGTGCTGATCCGTCAGCGTTCTCCGCTGTCAGCGTGCTGCTCCGTCAGCGTGGTCCACCATCAGCGTGCTGTGCGGTCAGCATGCTCCACCGTCAACGTGCTCTACCGTCAGCGTGCTCCACAATCAGCGTGCCTCTCCGTCAGTGTGCTCCACAGTCAGTGTGTTCCACAGTCGACGTGCTCCACCGTCAGCGTGCTCCACCGTCAGCGTGCTGCACTGTCAGCGTGCTGCTCCGTCAACGTGCTCCACCGTCAGCGTGCTCCACCGTCAGCGTGCTGCACCGTCAGCGTGCTCCACCGTCAGCGTGCTGCTCCATTAACGTGCTCTAC
This sequence comes from Carcharodon carcharias, assembly GCF_017639515.1. Taxonomy (NCBI): domain Eukaryota; kingdom Metazoa; phylum Chordata; class Chondrichthyes; order Lamniformes; family Lamnidae; genus Carcharodon; species Carcharodon carcharias. The sequence continues at coordinate 109,519,759 of NC_054483.1, read as the reverse complement.
CGTCAGCGTGCTCCACCATCAGCGTGCTCCACCGTCAGCGTGCTGCACCGTCAGCGTGCTGCTCCGTCAATGTGCTCCACCGTCAGCGTGCTCCACCGTCACCGCGCTGCACCGTCAGCGTGCTCACCGTCAGCGTGCTGCACTGTCAGCGTGCTGCTCCGTCAACGTGCTTCACCGTCAGCGTGCTCCACCGTCAGCGTGCTGCACCTTCAGCGTGCTCCACCGTCAGCGTGCTGCTCCGTCAACGTGCTCTACCGTCAGCGTGCTCCACCGTCAGCGTGCTCCACTGTCAGCGTGCTCCACCGTCAGCGTGCTGCACTTTCAGCGTGCTGCTCCATCAACGTGCTCCACCATCAGCGTGCTGCTCCGTCAGCGTGTTCCACCGTCAGCTTGCTGATCCGTCAACGTGCTCCACCGTCAGCGTGCTCCACCGTCAGCGTGCTCCACCATCAGCATGCTCCACCGGCAGCGTGCTGCACCGTCAGCGTGCTACTCCATCAGCGTACTCCACCGTCAGCGTGCTCCACCGTCAGCGTGCTCCACCGGCAGCGTGCTGCTCCGTCAACGTCCTCCACCGTCAACGTGCTCCACCGTCAGCGTTTTCCACCGTCAGCATGATCTACCGTCAGCGTGCTCCACCGTCAGCGTGCTCCACCGGCAGCGTGCTGCTCCGTCAACGTCATCCACCGTCAATGTGCTCCACCTTCAGCGAGCTCCACTGCCAGTGTGCTCCACCATCAGCACGCTCCACCATCAACGTGGTCTACCGTCAGCGTGCTCCACCATCAGCGTGTCTCTCCGTCAGTGTGCTCCACAGTCAGCGTGTTCCACCGTCAGCGTGCTGCTCCGTCAAAGTTCTCCACCGTCAGCGTGCTCCACCGTCAGCGTGCTCCACCGTCAGCATGCTCCACGGTCAGCGTGCCGCTCCGTCAGCTTGCTCCACCGTCAGCGTGCTGATCCTTCAGCGTGCTCCACCGTCAGCGTGCTCCACCGTCAGCGTGCTGCTCCGTCAGCGAGCTCCACCGCCAGCCTACTCCACCGTCAGCGTGCTGCTCCGTCAGCGTGCTCCACCATCAGCGTGCTGCTCCGTCAGCGTGTTCCACCGTCAGCGTGCTGCTCCGTCAAAGTCCTCCACCGTCAGCGTTTTCCACCGTCAGCGTGCTGCTCCGTCAACGTGCTCCACCGTCGGCGTGCTCCACCGTCAGCGTGCTCCACCATCAGCATGCTCCACCGGCAGCGTGCTGCACCGTCAGTGTGCTGCTCCATCAGCGTGCTCCACCGTCAGCGTGCTGCTCCGTCAGCGTGTTCCACCGTCAGCGTGCTCCACCGGCAGCGTGCTGCTCCGTCAACGTCCTCCACCGTCAACGTGCTCCAACTTCAGCGAGCTCCACTGCCAACGTGCTCCACCATCAGCACGCTCCACCATCAACGTGGTCTACCGTCAGCGTGCTCCACCATCAGCGTGTCTCTCCGTCAGTGAGCTCCACAGTCAGCGTGCTGATCCGTCAGCGTTCTCCGCTGTCAGCGTGCTGCTCCGTCAACGTGCTCCACCGTCAGCGTGCTCCACCGTCAGCGTGCTGCACCGTCAGCGTGCTCCACCGTCAGCGTGCTGCTCCATTAACGTGCTCTACCGTCAGCGTGCTCCACCATCAGCGTGCTCCACCGTCAGCGTGCTGCACCGTCAGCGTGCTGCTCCGTCAACGTGCTCCACCGTCAGCGTGCTCCACCGTCACCGCGCTGCACCATCAGCGTGCTCACCGTCAGCGTGCTGCACTGTCAGCGTGCTGCTCCGTCAACGTGCTTCACCGTCAGCGTGCTCCACCGTCAGCGTGCTGCACCTTCAGCGTGCTCCACCGTCAGCGTGCTGCTCCGTCAACGTGCTCTACCGAAAGCGTGCTCCACCGTCAGCGTGCTCCACTGTCAGCGTGCTCCACCGTCAGCGTGCTGCACTTTCAGCGTGCTGCTCCATCAACGTGCTCCACCATCAGCGTGCTGCTCCGTCAGCGTGTTCCACCGTCAGCTTGCTGATCCGTCAACGTGCTCCACCGTCAGCGTGCTCCAACGTCAGCGTGCTCCACCATCAGCATGCTCCACCGGCAGCGTGCTGCACCGTCAGCGTGCTGCTCCATCAGCGTACTCCACCGTCAGCGTGCTCCACCGTCAGCGTGCTCCACCGGCAGCGTGCTGCTCCGTCAACGTCCTCCACCGTCAACGTGCTCCACCGTCAGCGTTTTCCACCGTCAGCATGATCTACCGTCAGCGTGCTCCACCGTCAGCGTGCTCCACCGGCAGCGTGCTGCTCCGTCAACGTCATCCACCGTCAACGTGCTCCACCTTCAGCGAGCTCCACTGCCAGCGTGCTCCACCATCAGCACGCTCCACCATCAACGTGGTCTACCGTCAGCGTGCTCCACCATCAGCGTGTCTCTCCGTCAGTGTGCTCCACAGTCAGCGTGTTCCACCATCAGCGTGCTGCACCGTCAGCGTGCTCCACCGTCAGCGTGCTGCTCCGTCAACGTGCTCTACCGTCAGCGTGCTCCACCGTCAGCGTGCTCCACTGTCAGCGTGCTCCACCGTCAGCGTGCTGCACTGTCAGCGTGCTGCTCCATCAACGTGCTCCACCATCAGCGTGCTGCTCCGTCAGCGTGCTCCACCGTCAGCGTGCTCCACCGTCAGCATGCTCCACCATCAGCGTGCTGCTCCGTCAATGTGCTCCACCGTCAGCGTGCTCCACCGTCAGCGTGCTCCACCATCAGCATGCTCCACCGTCAGCGTGCTGCTCCGTCAGCTTGCTCCACCGTCAGCGTGCTGATCCTTCAGCGTGCTCCACCGTCAGCGTGCTCCACCGTCAGCGTGCTGCTCCGTCAGCGAGCTCCACCGCCAGCGTGCTCCACCGTCAGCGTGCTGCTCCGTCAATGTGCTCCACCGTCAGCGTGCTGCTCCGTCAGCGGGCTCCACCGCCAGCGTGCTCCACTGTCAGCGTGCTGCTCCGTCAGCGTGCTCCACCATCAGCGTGCTGCTCCGTCAGCGTGTTCCACCGTCAGCGTGCTGCTCCGTCAAAGTCCTCCACCGTCAGTGTTTTCCACCGTCAGCGTGCTGCTCCGTCAACGTGCTCCACCGTCAGCGTGCTCCACCGTCAGCGTGCTCCACCATCAGCATGCTCCACCGGCAGCGTGCTGCACCGTCAGCGTGCTGCTCCATCAGCGTACTCCACCGTCAGCGTGCTGCTCCGTCAGCGTGTTCCACCGTCAGCGTGCTCCACCGTCAGCGTGCTCCACCGGCAGCGTGCTGCTCCGTCAATGTCCTCCACCGTCAACGTGCTCCACCGTCAGCGTTTTCCACCGTCACCATGCTCTGCCGTCAGCGTGCTCCACCGTCAGCGTGCTCCACCGGCAGCGTGCTGCTCCGTCAACGTCCTCCACCGTCAACGTGCTCCACCTTCAGCGAGCTCCACTGCCAGCGTGCTCCACCATCAGCACGCTCCACCATCAACGTGGTCTACCGTCAGCGTGCTCCACCATCAGCGTGTCTCTCCGTCAGTGTGCTCCACAGTCATCGTGCTGATCCGTCAGCGTTCTCCACTGTCAGCGTGCTGCTCCGTCAGCGTGGTCCACCATCAGCGTGCTCCACCGTCAACGTGCTCTACTGTTAGCGTGCTCCACCATCAGCGTGCCTCTCCGTCAGTGTGCTCCACAGTCAGCATGTTCCACAGTCAGCGTGCTCCACCGTCAGCGTGCTGCACCGGCAGCGTTCAGCTCCGTCAGCGTGCTCCACCTTCAGCGAGCTCCACTGCCAGCGTGCTCCACCATCAGCATGCTCCACTGTCAACGTGCTCTCCCGTCAGCGTGCTCCACCGTCAGCGTGTCTCTCCGTCAGTGTGCTCCACAGTCAGCGTGCTGATCTGTCAGCGTTCTCCGCTGTCAGCGTGCTGCTCCGTCAGCGTGGTCCACCATCAGCGTGCTGCACCGTCAGCATGCTCCACCGTCAACGTGCTCTACCGTCAGCGTGCTCCACCATCAGCGTGCCTCTCCGTCAGTGTGCTCCACAGTCAGCATGTTCCACAGTCAGCGTGCTCCACCGTCAGCGTGTTCCACCATCAGGGTGCTGCTCTGTCAGCTTGCTCCCCCGTCAGCGTGCTCCACCGCCAGCGTGCTGCACCATCAGCGTGCTCCACCGTCAGCGTGTTCCACTTTCAGCGTGCTCCACCGTCAGCGTGCTCCACCGTCAGTGTGCTGCTCCGTCAGCGTTCCCCACCGTCAGCGTGCTTCTCCATCAGCGTGCTCCACCGTCAGCGTGTTCCACTTTCAGCGTGCTCCACCGTCAGCGTGCTCCACTGCCAGCGTGCTGCTCCGTCAGCGTGCTTCACCGTCAGCGTGCTCCACCGTCAGCATGCTGCTCCATCAGCGTGCTCCACCGTCAGCGTGTTGCACCGTCAGCGTGCTGGACCGTCAGCGTGCTCCACCATCAGCGTGCTCCACCGTCAGCGTGCTGCACCGTCAGCGTGCTGCTCCGTCAACGTGCTCCACCGTCAGCGTGCTCCACCGTCACCGCGCTGCACCATCAGCGTGCTCACCGTCAGCGTGCTGCACTGTCAGCGTGCTGCTCCGTCAACGTGCTTCACAGTCAGCGTGCTCCACCGTCAGCGTGCTGCACCTTCAGCGTGCTCCACCGTCAGCGTGCTGCTCCGTCAACGTGCTCTACCGTCAGCGTGCTCCACCGTCAGCGTGCTCCACTGTCAGCGTGCTCCACCGTCAGCGTGCTGCACTTTCAGCGTGCTGCTCCATCAACGTGCTCCACCATCAGCGTGCTGCTCCGTCAGCGTGTTCCACCGTCAGCTTGCTGCTCCGTCAACGTGCTCCACCGTCAGCGTGCTCCACCGTCAGCGTGCTCCCCCATCAGCGTGCTCCACCGCCAGCGTGCTGCACCATCAGCGTGCTCCACCGTCAACATGTTCCACCATCAGCGTGCTACACTGTCAGCGTGCTCCACTGTCAGCGTGTTCCACCATCAGGGTGCTGCTGTGTCAGCTTGCTCCCCCGTCAGCGTGCTCCACCGCCAGCGTGCTGCACCATCAGCGTGCTGCTCCTTCCGCCTGCTCCACTGCCAGGGTGCTGCTTCGTCACCATGCTCCACCGTCAGCGTGCTCCACCGTCAGCGTGCTGCTCCATCAGCGTGTTCAACGTCAGCGTGCTCCACCGTCAGCGTAATGCACCGTCAGCGTGCTCCACCATCAGTGTGCTGCACCATTAGCGTGCTCCACCATCAGCGTGTTCCACCGTCAGCGTGCTGCTCCTTCAACGTGGTCCACCGTCAATGTGCTCCACCGTCAGCGTGCTCCACCGTCAACGTACTCCAGCGTCAGCGTGTTCCACCGTCAGTGTGCTCCAACCTCAGCGTGTTGCTCCATCAGCGTTCTGCTACGTCAGCGTGTTCCACCGTCAGCGTGCTCCACCGTCAGCGTGCTGCTCCGTCAGCGTGCTCCACCGTCAGCGTGCTCCACCATCAGCATGCTCCACCGTCAGCGTGCTCCATCGTCAGCGTGCTCCACAGTCAACGTGCTCCAGCGTCAGCGTGCTCGACCGTCAGCGTGCTGCTCCATCAGTGTGCTCCACTGTCAGCGTGCTCCACCGTCAGCGTGCTCCACCGTCAGCGTGCTGCTCTGGTAGCGTTCTGCTCCGTCAGCGTGCTCCACCGTCAGCGTGCTCCACCGTCAACATGTTCCACCATCAGCGTGCTACACTGTCAGCGTGCTCCACCGTCAGCGTGCTCCACCGTCAGCGTGCTGCTCCGGTAGCGTTCTGCTCCGTCAGCGTGCTCCACCGTCAGCGTGCTCCACCGTCAACATGTTCCACCATCAGCGTGCTACACTGTCAGCGTGCTCCACTGTCAGCGTGTTCCACCATCAGGGTGCTGCTGTGTCAGCTTGCTCCCCCGTCAGCGTGCTCCACCGCCAGCGTGCTGCACCATCAGCGTGCTGCTCCTTCCGCCTGCTCCACTGCCAGGGTGCTGCTTCGTCACCATGCTCCACCGTCAGCGTGCTGCTCCGTCAGCGTTCCCTACCGTCAGCGTGCTGCTCCGTCAGCGTGCTCCACCGTCAGCGTGTTCCACTTTCAGCGTACTCCACCGTCAGCGTGCTCCACTGCCAGCGTGCTGCTCCGTCAGCGTGCTCCACCGTCAGCGTGCTCCACCTTCAGCATGCTGCTCCATCAGCGTGCTCCACCGTCAGCGTGCTGCACCGTCAGCGTGCTGGACCGTCAGCGTGCTCCACCATCACCGTGTTCCACCATCAGCGTGTTCCACCGTCAGCGTGCTGCTCTGTCAACGTGCTCCACCGTCAGCATGCTGCTCCATCAGCGTGTTCAACGTCAGCGTGCTCCACCGTCAGCGTAATGCACCGTCAGCGTGCTCCACCATCAGTGTGCTGCACCATTAGCGTGCTCCACCATCAGCGTGTTCCACCGTCAGCGTGCTGCTCCTTCAACGTGGTCCACCGTCAATGTGCTCCACCGTCAGCGTGCTCCACCGTCAACGTACTCCAGCGTCAGCGTGTTCCACCGTCAGTGTGCTCCACCCTCAGCGTGTTGCTCCATCAGCGTTCTGCTACGTCAGCGTGTTCCACCGTCAGCGTGCTCCACCGTCAGCGTGCTGCTCCGTCAGCGTGCTCCACCGTCAACATGTTCCACCATCAGCGTGCTACACTGTCAGCGTGCTCCTCTGTAAGCGTGTTCCACCATCAGGGTGCTGCTGTGTCAGCTTGCTCCCCCATCAGCGTGCTCCACCGCCAGCGTGCTGCACCATCAGCGTGCTGCTCCTTCCGCCTGCTCCACTGCCAGGGTGCTGCTTCGTCACCATGCTCCACCGTCAGCGTGCTCCACCGTCAGCGTACTCCACCGTCAGCGTGCTCCACCGGCAGCGTGCTGCACCGTCAGCGTGCTGCTCCATCAGCGTGCTCCACCGTCAGCGTGCTGCTCCGTCAACGTGCTCCACCGTCAGCGTTTTCCCCCATCAGCGTGCTGCTCCGTCAACGTGCTTCACTGTCAGCGTGCTTCTCCGTCAGCGTGCTCCACCGTCAGCGTGCTCCAACGTCAGCGTGCTGCAACGTCAGCATGCTCCACTGTCAGCGTGCTCCACCGTCAGCGTGCTCCACTGTCAGTGTGCTGCTCCGTCAGCATGCTCAACCGTCAGCGTGCTCCACCGGCAGCGTGCTCCACTGGCAGCGTGCTCCAATGTCAGCATGCGTCACCGTCAACGTGCTCCACCGTCAGCGTGTTCCACCGTCAGCGTGCTGTTCCGTCAACGTGCTCCACCGTCAGGGTGCTCCACCGTCAGCATGCTCCACTGGCAGCGTGCTCCACGGTCAGCATGCTCCACCGTCAGCGTGCTCCACCGTCAGCGTGTTCCACCATCAGCGTGCTGTTCCATCAACTTGCTCCACCGTCAGGGTGTTCCACCATCAGCGTGTTCCACCATCAGCTTGCTCCACCGTCAGCGTGCTGCTCCGTGAGCGTGCTCCACTGCCAGCGTGCTCCACCGTCATCGTGCTGCTCCATCAGCGTGCTCCACCATCAGCGTGCTGCTCCGTCAGTGTGCTCCACCGCCAGCGTGTTCCACCGTCAGCGTGCTGCTCCGTCAGCGTGCTCCACCATCAGCGTGCTGCTCCGTCAGCGTGTTCCACGGTCAGCGTGCTGCTCCGTCAACGTGCTCCACCGTCAGCGTTTTCCCCCATCAGCATGCTGCTCCGTCAACGTGCTTCACTGTCAGCGTGCTTCTCCGTCAGCGTGCTCCACCGTCAGCGTGCTCCAACGTCAGCGTGCTGCAACGTCAGCATGCTCCACTGTCAGCGTGCTGCACCGTCAGCGTGCTGGTCAGTCAGCGGGCTGCACCGTCAGCGTGCTCCACCGTCAGCGTGCTGCTCCATCAGCGTGTTCAACGTCAGCGTGCTCCAACGTCAGCGTAATGCACCGTCAGCGTGCTCCACCATCAGTGTGCTGCACCATTAGCGTGCTCCGCCATCAGCGTGTTCCACCGTCAGCGTGCTGCTCCTTCAACGTGGTCCACCGTCAATGTGCTCCACCGTCAGCGTGCTCCACCGTCAACGTACTCCAGCGTCAGCGTGTTCCACCGTCAGTGTGTTCCAACCTCAGCGTGTTGCTCCATCAGCGTTCTGCTACGTCAGCGTGTTCCACCGTCAGCGTGCTCCACCGTCAGCGTGCTGCTCCGTCAGCGTGCTCCACCGTCAGCGTGCTCCACCATCAGCATGCTCCACCGTCAGCGTGCTCCACCGTCAGCGTGCTCCACAGTCAACGTGCTCCAGCGTCAGCGTGCTCGACCGTCAGCGTGCTGCTCCATCAGTGTGCTCCACTGTCAGCGTGCTCCACCGTCAGCGTGCTCCACCGTCAGCGTGCTGCTCCGGTAGCGTTCTGCTCCGTCAGCGTGCTCCACCGTCAGCGTGCTCCACCGTCAACATGTTCCACCATCAGCGTGCTACACTGTCAGCGTGCTCCACTGTCAGCGTGTTCCACCATCAGGGTGCTGCTGTGTCAGCTTGCTCCCCCGTCAGCGTGCTCCACCGCCAGCGTGCTGCACCATCAGCGTGCTGCTCCTTCCGCCTGCTCCACTGCCAGGGTGCTGCTTCGTCACCATGCTCCACCGTCAGCGTGCTCCACCGTCAGCGTGCTGCTCCATCAGCGTGTTCAACGTCAGCGTGCTCCACCGTCAGCGTAATGCACCGTCAGCGTGCTCCACCATCAGTGTGCTGCACCATTAGCGTGCTCCACCATCAGCGTGTTCCACCGTCAGCGTGCTGCTCCTTCAACGTGGTCCACCGTCAATGTGCTCCACCGTCAGCGTGCTCCACCGTCAACGTACTCCAGCGTCAGCGTGTTCCACCGTCAGGGTGCTCCAACCTCAGCGTGGTGCTCCATCAGCGTTCTGCTACGTCAGCGTGTTCCACCGTCAGCGTGCTCCACCGTCAGCGTGCTGCTCCGTCAGCGTGCTCCACCGTCAGCGTGCTCCACCATCAGCATGCTCCACCGTCAGCGTGCTCCATCGTCAGCGTGCTCCACAGTCAACGTGCTCCAGCGTCAGCGTGCTCGACCGTCAGCGTGCTGCTCCATCAGTGTGCTCCACTGTCAGCGTGCTCCACCGTCAGCGTGCTCCACCGTCAGCGTGCTGCTCTGGTAGCGTTCTGCTCCGTCAGCGTGCTCCACCGTCAGCGTGCTCCACCGTCAACATGTTCCACCATCAGCGTGCTACACTGTCAGCGTGCTCCACTGTCAGCGTGTTCCACCATCAGGGTGCTGCTGTGTCAGCTTGCTCCCCCGTCAGCGTGCTCCACCGCCAGCGTGTTGCACCATCAGCGTGCTGCTCCTTCCGCCTGCTCCACTGCCAGGGTGCTGCTTCGTCACCATGCTCCACCGTCAGCGTGCTGCTCCGTCAGCGTTCCCTACCGTCAGCGTGCTGCTCCGTCAGCGTGCTCCACCGTCAGCGTGTTCCACTTTCAGCGTACTCCACCGTCAGCGTGCTCCACTGCCAGCGTGCTGCTCCGTCAGCGTGCTCCACCGTCAGCGTGCTCCACCGTCAGCATGCTGCTCCATCAGCGTGCTCCACCGTCAGCGTGCTGCACCGTCAGCGTGCTGGACCGTCAGCGTGCTCCACCATCAGCGTGTTCCACCATCAGCGTGTTCCACCGTCAGCGTGCTGCTCTGTCAACGTGCTCCACCGTCAGCATGCTGCTCCATCAGCGTGTTCAACGTCAGCGTGCTCCACCGTCAGCGTAATGCACCGTCAGCGTGCTCCACCATCAGTGTGCTGCACCATTAGCGTGCTCCACCATCAGCGTGTTCCACCGTCAGCGTGCTGCTCCTTCAACGTGGTCCACCGTCAATGTGCTCCACCGTCAGCATGCTCCACCGTCAACGTACTCCAGCGTCAGCGTGTTCCACCGTCAGTGTGCTCCACCCTCAGCGTGTTGCTCCATCAGCGTTCTGCTACGTCAGCGTGTTCCACCGTCAGCGTGCTCCACCGTCAGCGTGCTGCTCCGTCAGCGTGCTCCACCGTCAGCGTGCTCCACCATCAGCATGCTCCACCATCAGCGTGCTCCACCGTCAGCGTGCTCCACAGTCAACGTGCTCCAGCGTCAGCGTGCTCGACCGTCAGCGTGCTGCTCCATCAGTGTGCTCCACTGTCAGCGTGCTCCACCGTCAGCGTGCTCCACCGTCAGCGTGCTGCTCCGGTAGCGTTCTGCTCCGTCAGCATGCTCCACCGTCAGCGTGCCCCACCGTCAACATGTTCCACCATCAGCGTGCTACACTGTCAGCGTGCTCCACTGTCAGCGTGTTCCACCATCAGGGTGCTGCTGTGTCAGCTTGCTCCCCCATCAGCGTGCTCCACCGCCAGCGTGCTGCTTCGTCACCATGCTCCACCGTCAGCGTGCTGCTCCGTCAGCGTTCCCCACCGTCAGCGTGCTGCTCCGTCAGCGTGCTCCACCGTCAGCGTGTTCCACTTTCAGCGTACTCCACCGTCAGCGTGCTCCACTGCCAGCGTGCTGCTCCGTCAGCGTGCTCCACCGTCAGCGTGCTCCACCGTCAGCGTGCTGCTCCATCAGCGTGCTCCACCGTCAGCGTGCTGCACCGTCAGCGTGCTGGACCGTCAGCGTGCTCCACCATCAGCGTGTTCCACCATCAGCGTGTTCCACCGTCAGCGTGCTGCTCTGTCAACATGCTCCACCGTCAGCATGCTGCTCCATCAGCGTGCTCCACCGTCCGCGTGCTCGACCGTCAGCGTGCTGCTCCGTCAGTGTGCTCCACCGTCAGCGTGGTGCTCCGGTAGCGTTCTGCTCCATCAGCGTGCTCCACCGTCAGCGTGCTCCACCGTCAACATGTTCCACCATCAGCGTGCTCCACTGTCAGCGTGCTCCACCGTCAGCGTGTTCCACCATCAGGGTGCTGCTCTGTCAGCTTGCTCCCCCGTCAGCGTGCTCCACCGCCAGCGTGCTGCACCATCAGCGTGCTGCTCCTTCCGCCTGCTCCACTGCCAGGGTGCTGCTTCGTCACCATGCTCCACCGTCAGTGTGCTGCTCCGTCAGCGTTCCCCACCGTCAGCGTGCTGCTCCGTCAGCGTGCTCCACCGTCAGCGTGTTCCACTTTCAGCGTTCTCCACTGTCAACGTGCTGTTCTGTCAACGTGTTCCACCATCAGCATGCTGCTCCGTCAGCGTTATCCACCGTCAGCATGCTGCTCCGTCAGAGTGTTCCACCGTCAGCGTGCTGCTCCATCAGCGTGCTCCACCGTCAGCGTGCTGCTCCGTCAACGTGCTCCACCGTCAGCGTTTTCCCCCATCACCGTGCTGCTCCGTCAACGTGCTTCACTGTCTGCATGCTTCTCCGTCAGTGTGCTCCACCGTCAGCGTGCTCCAATGTCAGCGTGCTGCAACGTCAGCATGCTCCACTGTCAGCGTGCTCCACCGTCAGCGTGCTCCACCGTCAGCGCGCTGCACCGTCAGCGTGCTCCACTGTCAGCGTGCTGCTCCGTCAACGTGCTTCACCGTCAGCGTGCTCCACCGTCAGCGTGCTGCACCGTCAGCGTGCTCCACCGTCAGCGTGCTGCTCCGTCAACGTGCTCTACCGTCAGCGTGCTCCACCGTCAGCGTGCTCCACTGTCAGCGTGCTCCACCGTCAGCGTGCTGCACTTTCAGCGTGCTGCTCCATCAACGTGCTCCACCATCAGCGTGCTGCTCCGTCAGCGTGCTCCACCGTCAGCGTGCTTATCCGTCAATGTGCTCCACCGTCAGCGTGCTCCACCGTCAGCGTGCTCCACCGTCAGCATGCTCCACCGTCAGCGTGCTGCTCCGTCAGCTTGCTCCACCGTCAGCGTGCTGGTCCGTCAGCGTGCTCCACCGTCAGCGTGCTCCACCGTCAGCGTGCTGCTCCGTCAGTGAGCTCCACCGCCAGCGTGCTCCACCGTCAGCGTGCTGCTCCGTCAATGTGCTCCACCGTCAGCGTGCTCCACCGTCAGCGTGCTCCACCGTCAGCATGCTCCACGGTCAGCGTCCCGCTCCGTCAGCTTGCTCCACCGTCAGCGTGCTGATCCTTCAGCATGCTCCACCTTCAGCGTGCTCCACCGTCAGCGTGCTGCTCCGTCAGCGAGCTCCACCGCCAGCGTTCTCCACCGTCAGCGTGCTGCTCCGTCAGCGTGCTCCACCATCAGCGTGCTGTTCCGTCAGCGTGTTCCACCGTCAGCGTGCTGCTCCGTCAAAGTCCTCCACCGTCAGCGTGCTCCACCGTCAGCGTGCTCCACAGTCAACGTTCTCCAGCGTCAGCGTGCTCGACCGTCAGCGTGCTGCTCCATCAGTGTGCTCCACTGTCAGCGTGCTCCACCGTCAGCGTGCTCCACCGTCAGCGTGCTGCTCCGGTAGCGTTCTGCTCCGTCAGCGTGCTCCACCGTCAGCGTGCTCCACCGTCAACATGTTCCACCATCAGCGTGCTACACTGTCAGCGTGCTCCACTGTCAGCGTGTTCCACCATCAGGGTGCTGCTGTGTCAGCTTGCTCCCCCGTCAGCGTGCTCCACCGCCAGCGTGCTGCACCATCAGCGTGCTGCTCCTTCCGCCTGCTTCACTGCCAGGGTGCTGCTTCGTCACCATGCTCCACCGTCAGCGTGCTGCTCCGTCAGCGTTCCCCACCGTCAGCGTGCTGCTCCGTCAGCGTGCTTCACCGTCAGCGTGTTCCACTTTCAGCGTACTCCACCGTCAGCGTGCTCCACTGCCAGCGTGCTGCTCCGTCAGCGTGCTCCACCGTCAGCGTGCTCCACCGTCAGCATGCTGCTCCATCAGCGTGCTCCACCGTCAGCGTGCTGCACCGTCAGCGTGCTGGACCGTCAGCGTGCTCCACCATCAGCGTGTTCCACCATCAGCGTGTTCCACCCTCAGCGTGCTGTCTGTCAACATGCTCCACCATCAGCATGCTGCTCCATCAGCGTGCTCCACCGTCCGCGTGCTCGACCGTCAGCGTGCTGCTCCGTCAGTGTGCTCCACCGTCAGCGTGGTGCTCCGGTAGCGATCTGCTCCATCAGCGTGCTCCACCGTCAGCGTGCTCCACCGTCAACATGTTCCACCATCAGCGTGCTCCACTGTCAGCGTGCTCCACCGTCAGCGTGTTCCACCATCAGGGTGCTGCTCTGTCAGCTTGCTCCCCCGTCAGTGTGCTCCACCGCCAGCGTGCTGCACCATCAGCGTGCTGCTCCTTCCGCCTGCTCCACTGCCAGGGTGCTGCTTCGTCATCATGCTCCACCGTCAGTGTGCTGCTCCGTCAGCGTTCCCCACCGTCAGTGTGCTGCTCCGTCAGCGTGCTCCACCATCAGCGTGTGCCACTTTCAGCGTTCTCCACTGTCAACGTGCTGTTCTGTCAGCGTGTTCCACCGTCAGCGTGCTCCACCGTCAGCGTTATCCACCGTCAGCATGCTGCTCCGTCAGAGTGTTCCACCGTCAGCGTGCTGCTCCATCAGCGTGCTCCACCGTCAGCGTGCTGCTCCGTCAACGTGCTCCACCGTCAGCGTTTTCCCCCATCACCGTGCTGCTCCGTCAACGTGCTTCACTGTCTGCGTGCTTCTCCGTCAGTGTGCTCCACCGTCAGCGTGCTCCAACGTCAGCGTGCTGCAACGTCAGCATGCTCCACTGTCAGCGTGCTCCACCGTCAACGTGCTCCACCGTCAGCGTGCTCCACCGTCACCGGGCTGCACCGTCAGCGTGCTCACCGTCAGCGTGCTGCACTGTCAGCGTGCTGCTCCGTCAACGTGCTTCACCGTCAGCGTGCTCCACCGTCAGCGTGCTGCACCGTCAGCGTGCTCCACCGTCAGCGTGCTGCTCCGTCAACGTGCTCTACCGTCAGCGTGCTCCACCGTCAGCGTGCTCCACTGTCAGCGTGCTCCACCGTCAGCGTGCTGCACTTTCAGCGTGCTGCTCCATCAACGTGCTCCACCATCAGCGTGCTGCTCCGTCAGCGTGCTCCACCGTCAGCGTGCTCCACCGTCAGCATGCTCCACCATCAGCGTGCTTCTCCGTCAATGTGCTCCACCGTCAGCGTGCTCCACCGTCAGCGTGATACACCGTCAGCATGCTCCACCGTCAGCGTGCTCCACCGTCAGCATGCTCCACGGTCAGCGTCCCGCTCCGTCAGCTTGCTCCACCGTCAGCGTGCTGATCCTTCAGCATGCTCCACCTTCAGCGTGCTCCACCGTCAGCGTGCTGCTCCGTCAGCGAGCTCCACCGCCAGCGTTCTCCACCGTCAGCGTGCTGCTCCGTCAGCGTGCTCCACCATCAGCGTGCTGTTCCGTCAGCGAGTTCCACCGTCAGCGTGCTGCTCCGTCAAAGTCCTCCACCGTCAGCGTGCTCCACCGTCAGCGTGCTCCACAGTCAACGTTCTCCAGCGTCAGCGTGCTCGACCGTCAGCGTGCTGCTCCGTCAGTGTGCTCCACTGTCAGCGTGCTCCACCGTCAGCGTGCTCCACCGTCAGCGTGCTGCTCCGGTAGCGTTCTGCTCCGTCAGCGTGCTCCACCGTCAGCGTGCTCCACCGTCAACATGTTCCACCATCAGCGTGCTACACTGTCAGCGTGCTCCACTGTCAGCGTGTTCCACCATCAGGGTGCTGCTGTGTCAGCTTGCTCCCCCGTCAGCGTGCTCCACCGCCAGCGTGCTGCACCATCAGCGTGCTGCTCCTTCCGCCTGCTCCACTGCCAGGGTGCTGCTTCGTCACCATGCTCCACCGTCAGCGTGCTGCTCCGTCAGCGTTCCCCACCGTCAGCGTGCTGCTCCGTCAGCGTGCTCCACCGTCAGCGTGTTCCACTTTCAGCGTACTCCACCGTCAGCGTGCTCCACTGCCAGCGTGCTGCTCCGTCAGCGTGCTCCACCGTCAGGGTGCTCCACCGTCAGCATGCTGCTCCATCAGCGTGCTCCACCGTCAGCGTGCTGCACCGTCAGCGTGCTGGACCGTCAGCGTGCTCCACCATCAGCGTGTTCCACCATCAGCGTGTTCCACCGTCAGCGTGCTGCTCTGTCAACATGCTCCACCATCAGCATGCTGCTCCATCAGCGTGCTCCACCGTCCGCGTGCTCGACCGTCAGCGTGCTGCTCCGTCAGTGTGCTCCACCGTCAGCGTGGTGCTCCGGTAGCGTTCTGCTCCATCAGCGTGCTCCACCGTCAGCGTGCTCCACCGTCAACATGTTCCACCATCAGCGTGCTCCACTGTCAGCGTGCTCCACCGTCAGCGTGTTCCACCATCAGGGTGCTGCTCTGTCAGCTTGCTCCCCCGTCAGCGTGCTCCACCGCCAGCGTGCTGCACCATCAGCGTGCTGCTCCTTCCGCCTGCTCCACTGCCAGGGTGCTGCTTCGTCATCATGCTCCACCGTCAGTGTGCTGCTCCGTCAGCGTTCCCCACCGTCAGTGTGCTGCTCCGTCAGCGTGCTCCAACATCAGCGTGTGCCACTTTCAGTGTTCTCCACTGTCAACGTGCTGTTCTGTCAGCGTGTTCCACCGTCAGCGTGCTGCTCCGTCAGCGTTATCCACCGTCAGCATGCTGCTCCGTCAGAGTGTTCCACCGTCAGCGTGCTGCTCCATCAGCGTGCTCCACCGTCAGCGTGCTGCTCCGTCAACGTGCTCCACCGTCAGCGTTTTCCCCCATCACCGTGCTGCTCCGTCAACGTGCTTCACTGTCTGCGTGCTTCTCCGTCAGTGTGCTCCACCGTCAGCGTGCTCCAACGTCAGCATGCTGCAACGTCAGCGTGCTCCACTGCCAGCGTGCTGCTCCGTCAGCGTGCTCCACCGTCAGGGTGCTCCACCGTCAGCATGCTGCTCCATCAGCGTGCTCCACCGTCAGCGTGCTGCACCGTCAGCGTGCTCTACCGTCAGCGTGCTCCACCGTCAGCGTGCTCCACTGTCAGCGTGCTCCACCTTCAGCGTGCTGCACTTTCAGCGTGCTGCTCCATCAACGTGCTCCACCATCAGCGTGCTGCTCCGTCAGCGTGCTCCACCGTCAGCGTGCTCCACCGTCAGCATGCTCCACCATCAGCGTGCTTCTCCGTCAATGTGCTCCACCGTCAGCGTGCTCCACCGTCAGCGTGATACACCGTCAGCATGCTCCACCGTCAGCGTGCTGCTCCGACAGCTTGCTCCACCGTCAGCGTGCTGATCCTTCAGCGTGCTCCACCGTCAGCGTGCTCCACCGTCAGCGTGCTGCTCCGTCAGTGGGCTCCACCGCCAGCGTGCTCCACCGTCAGCGTGCTGCTCCGTCAATGTGCTCCACCGTCAGCGTGCTCCACCGTCAGCGTGCTCCACCGTCAGCATGCTCCACGGTCAGCGTCCCGCTCCGTCAGCTTGCTCCACCGTCAGCGTGCTGATCCTTCAGCATGCTCCACCGTCAGCGTGCTCCACCGTCAGCGTGCTGCTCCGTCAGCGAGCTCCACCGCCAGCGTGCTCCACCGTCAGCGTGCTGCTCCGTCAGCGTGCTCCACCATCAGCGTGCTGCTCCGTCAGCGTGTTCCACCGTCAGCGTGCTGCTCCGTCAAAGTCCTCCACCGTCAGCGTTTTCCACCGTCAGCGTGCTGCTCCGTCAACGTGCTCCACCGTCAGCGTGCTCCACCGTCAGCGTGCTCCACCATCAGCATGCTCCACCGGCAGCGTGCTGCACCGTCAGCGTGCTGCTCCATCAGCGTGCTCCACCATCAGCGTGCTCCACCGTCAGCGTGCTCCACCGGCAGCGTGCTGCTCCGTCAGCGAGCTCCACCGTCAGCGTGCTCCACCGTCAGCGTTTTCCACCGTCAGCATGATCTACCGTCAGCGTCCTCCACCGTCAACGTGCTCCACCTTCAGCGAGCTCCACTGCCAGCGTGCTCCACCATCAGCACGCTCCACCATCAACGTGGTCAACCGTCAGCGTGCTCCACCATCAGCGTGTCTCTCCGTCAGTGTGCTCCACAGTCATCGTGCTGATCTGTCAGCGTTCTCCACTGTCAGCGTGCTGCTCCGTCAGCGTGGTCCACCATCAGCGTGCTGCACCGTCAGCATGCTCCACCGTCAACGTGCTCTACTGTTAGCGTGCTCCACCATCAGCGTGCCTCTCCGTCAGTGTGCTCCACAGTCAGCATGTTCCACAGTCAGCGTGCTCCACCGTCAGCGTGCTGCACCGGCAGCGTTCAGCTCCGTCAGCGTGCTCCACCTTCAGCGAGCTCCATTGCCAGCGTGCTCCACCATCAGCATGCTCCACCGTCAACGTGCTCTACCGTCAGTGTGCTCCACCGTCAGCGTGTCTCTCCGTCAGTGTGCTCCACAGTCAGCGTGCTGATCCGTCAGCGTTCTCCGCTGTCAGCGTGCTGCTCCGTCAGCGTGGTCCACCATCAGCGTGCTGCGCCGTCAGCATGCTCCACCGTCAACGTGCTCTACCGTCAGCGTGCTCCACCATCAGCGTGCCTCTCCGTCAGTGTGCTCCACAGTCAGCGTGTTCCACAGTCAGCGTGCTCCACCGTCAGCGTGCTCCACCATCAGCGTGCTGCACTGTCAGCGTGCTGCTCCGTCAACGTGCTCCACCGTCAGCGTGCTCCACCGTCAGCGTGCTGCTCCGTCAGCCTGTTCCACCGTCAGCGTGCTGCTCCGTCAAAGTCCTCCACCGTCAGCGTTTTCCACCGTCAGCGTGCTGCTCCGTCAACGTGCTCCACCGTCAGCGTGCTCCACCGTCAGCGTGCTCCACCATCAGCATGCTCCACCGGCAGCGTGCTGCACCGTCAGCGTGCTGCTCCATCAGCGTGCTCCACCGTCAGCGTGCTGCTCCGTCAGCGTGTTCCACCGTCAGCGTGCTCCACCGGCAGCGTGCTGCTCCGTCAACGTCCTCCACCGTCAACGTGCTCCACCGTCAGCGTTTTCCACCGTCAGCATGCTCTCCCGTCAGCGTGTTCCACCGTCAGCGTGCTCCACCGGCAGCGTGCTGCTCCGTCAACGTCCTCCACCGTCAACGTGCTCCACCTTCAGCGAGCTCCACTGCCAGCGTGCTCCACCATCAGCACGCTCCACCATCAACGTGGTCTACCGTCAGCGTGCTCCACCATCAGCGTGTCTCTCCGTCAGTGTGCTCCACAGTCAGCGTGCTGATCCGTCAGCGTTCTCCGCTGTCAGCGTGCTGCTCCGTCAGCGTGGTCCACCATCAGCGTGCTGCACCGTCAGCATGCTCCACCGTCAACGTGCTCTACCATCAGCGTGCTCCACCATCAGCGTGCCTCTCCGTCAGTGTGCTCCACAGTCAGCGTGTTCCACAGTCGGCGTGCTCCACCGTCAGCGTGCTCCACCGTCAGCATGCTGCACTGTCAGCGTGCTGCTCCGTCAACGTGCTCCACCGTCAGCCTGCTCCACCGTCAGCGTGCTGCACCGTCAGCGTGCTCCACCGTCAGCGTGCTGCTCCGTCAACGTGCTCTACCGTCAGCGTGCTCCATCAGCGTGCTCCACCGTCAGCGTGCTGCACTGTCAGTGTGCTGCTCCGTCAACGTGCTTCACCGTCAGCGTGCTCCACCGTCAGCGTTCTGCACCGTCAGCGTGCTCCACCGTCAGCGTGCTGCTCCATCAACGTGCTCTACCGTCAGCGTGCTCCACCGTCAGCGTGCTCCACTGTCAGCGTGCTCCACCGTCAGCGTGCTGCACTTTCAGCGTGCTGCTCCCTCACCGTGCTCCACCATCAGCGTGCTGCTCCGTCAGCGTGTTCCACCGTCAGCGTGCTGCTCCGTCAACGTCCTCCACCGTCAGCGTTTTCCACCGTCAGCGTGCTGCTCCGTCAACGTGCTCCACCATCAGCGTGCTCCACCGTCAGCGTGCTCCACCATCAGCATGCTCCACCGGCAGCGTGCTGCACCGTCAGCGTGCTGCTCCATCAGCGTGCTCCACCGTCAGCGTGCTGCTCCGTCAGCGTGTTCCACCGTCAGCGTGCTCCACCGTCAGCGTGCTCCACCGGCAGCGTGCTGCTCCGTCAACGTCCTCCACCGTCAACGTGCTCCACCGTCAGCGTTTTCCACCGTCAGCATGATCTACCGTCAGCGTGCTCCACCGTCAGCGTGCTCCACCGGCAGCGTGCTGCTCCGTCAACGTCCTCCACCGTCAACGTGCTCCACCTTCAGCGAGCTCCACTGCCAGCGTGCTCCACCATCAGCACGCTCCACCATCAACGTGGTCTACCGTCAGCGTGCTCCACCATCAGCGTGTCTCTCCGTCAGTGTGCTCCACAGTCAGCGTGCTGATCTGTCAGCGTTCTCCACTGTCAGCGTGCTGCTCCGTCAGCGTGGTCCACCATCAGCGTGCTGCACCGTCAGCATGCTCCACCGTCAACGTGCTCTACTGTTAGCGTGCTCCACCATCAGCGTGCCTCTCCGTCAGTGTGCTCCACAGTCAGCATGTTCCACAGTCAGCTTGCTCCACCGTCAGCGTGCTGCACCGGCAGCGTTCAGCTCCGTCAGCGTGCTCCACCTTCAGCGTGCTCCACCGTCAGCGTGCTCCACCGTCAACGTGCTGCACTGTCAGCGTGCTGCTCCGTCAACGTGCTCCACCGTCAGCGTGCTCCACCGTCAGCGTGCTGCACCGTCAGCGTGCTCACCGTCAGCGTGCTGCACTGTCAGCGTGCTGCTCCGTCAACGTGCTTCACCGTCAGCGTGCTCCACTGTCAGCGTGCTGCACCGTCAGCGTGCTCCACCGTCAGCGTGCTGCTCCGTCAACGTGCTCTACCGTCAGCGTGCTCCACCGTCAGCGTGCTCCACTGTCAGCGTGCTCCACCGTCAGCGTGCTGCCCTGTCAGCGTGCTGCTCCATCAACGTGCTCCACCATCAGCGTGCTGCTCCGTCAGCGTGCTCCACCGTCAGCGTGCTCCACCGTCAGCATGCTCCACCATCAGCGTGCTGCTCCGTCAATGTGCTCCACCGTCAGCGTGCTCCACCGTCAGCGTGCTCCACCATCAGCATGCTCCACCGTCAGCGTGCTGCTCCGTCAGCTTGCTCCACCGTCAGCATGCTGATCCTTCAGCGTGCTCCACCGTCAGCGTGCTCCACCGTCAGCGTGCTGCTCCGTCAGCGAGCTCCACCGCCAGCGTGCTCCACCGTCAGCGTGCTGCTCCGTCAATGTGCTCCACCGTCAGCGTGCTCCACCGTCAGCGTACTCCACCGTCAGCATGCTCCACGGTCAGCGTGACGCTCCGTCAGCTTGCTCCACCGTCAGCGTGCTGATCCTTCAGCATGCTCCACCGTCAGCGTGCTCCACCGTCAGCGTGCTGCTCCGTCAGCGAGCTCCACCGCCAGCGTGCTCCACTGTCAGCGTGCTGCTCCGTCAGCGTGCTCCACCATCAGCGTGCTGCTCCGTCAGCGTGTTCCACCGTCAGCGTGCTGCTCTGTCAAAGTCCTCCACCGTCAGTGTTTTCCACCGTCAGCGTGCTGCTCCGTCAACGTGCTCCACCGTCAGCGTGCTCCACCGTCAGCGTGCTCCACCATCAGCATGCTCCACCGGCAGCGTGCTGCACCATCAGCGTGCTGCTCCATCAGCGTACTCCACCGTCAGCGTGCTGCTCCGTCAGCGTGTTCCACCGTCAGCGTGCTCCACCGTCAGCGTGCTCCACCGGCAGCGTGCTGCTCCGTCAACGTCCTCCACCATCAACGTGCTCCACCTTCAGCGAGCTCCACTGCCAGCGTGCTCCACCATCAGCACGCTCCACCATCAACGTGGTCTACCGTCAGCGTGCTCCACCATCAGCGTGTCTCTCCGTCAGTGTGCTCCACAGTCATCGTGCTGATCCGTCAGCGTTCTCCACAGTCAGCGTGCTCCACCGTCAGCGTGCTGCACCGGCAGCGTTCAGCTCCGTCAGCGTGCTCCACCTTCAGCGTGCTCCACCTTCAGCGAGCTCCACTGCCAGCGTGCTCCACCATCAGCATGCTCCACCGTCAACGTGCTCTACCGTCAGCGTGCTCCACCGTCAGCGTGTCTCTCCGTCAGTGTGCTCCACAGTCAGCGTGCTGATCCGACAGCATTCTCCGCTGTCAGCGTGCTGCTCCGTCAGCGTGGTCCACCATCAGCGTGCTGCGCCGTCAGCATGCTCCACCGTCAACGTGCTCTACCGTCAGCGTGCTCCACCATCAGCGTGCCTCTCCGTCAGTGTGCTCCACAGACAGCGTGTTCCACAGTCAGCGTGCTCCACCGTCAGCGTGCTCCACCGTCAGCGTGCTGCACTGTCAGCGTGCTGCTCGTCAACGTGCTCCAACGTCAGCGTGCTCCACCGTCAGCGTGCTGCTCCGTCAGCATGTTCCACCGTCAGCGTGCTGCTCCGTCAAAGTCCTCCACTGTCAGCGTTTTCCACCGTCAGCGTGCTACTCCGTCAACGTGCTCCACCGTCAGCGTGCTCCACCGTCAGCGTGCTCCACCATCAGCATGCTCCACCGGCAGCGTGCTGCACCGTCAGCGTGCTGCTCCATCAGCGTGCTCCACCGTCAGCGTGCTGCTCCGTCAGCGTGTTCCACCGTCAGCGTGCTCCACCGGCAGCGTGCTGCTCCGTCAACGTCCTCCACCGTCAACGTGCTCCACCTTCAGCGAGCTCCACTGCCAGCGTGCTCCACCATCAGCACGCTCCACCATCAACGTGGTCTACCGTCAGCGTGCTCCACCATCAGCGTGTCTCTCCGTCAGTGTGCTCCACAGTCAGCGTGCTGATCCGTCAGCGTTCTCCGCTGTCAGCGTGCTGCTCCGTCAGCGTGGTCCACCATCAGCGTGCTGCACCGTCAGCATGCTCCACCGTCAACGTGCTCTACCGTCAGCGTGCTCCACCATCAGCGTGCCTCTCCGTCAGTGTGCTCCACAGTCAGCGTGTTCCACAGTCGGCGTGCTCCACCGTCAGCGTGCTCCACCGTCAGCGTGCTGATCCTTCAGCATGCTCCACCGTCAGCGTGCTCCACCGTCAGCGTGCTGCTCCGTCAGCGAGCTCCACCGCCAGCGTGCTCCACCGTCAGCGTGCTGCTCCGTCAGCGTGCTCCACCATCAGCGTGCTGCTCCGTCAGCGTGTTCCACCGTCAGCGTGCTGCTCCGTCAAAGTCCTCCACCGTCAGCGTTTTCCACCGTCAGCGTGCTGCTCCGTCAACGTGCTCCACCGTCAGCGTGCTCCACCGTCAGCGTGCTCCACCATCAGCATGCTCCACCGGCAGCGTGCTGCACCGTCAGCGTGCTGCTCCATCAGCGTGCTCCACCATCAGCGTGCTCCACCGTCAGCGTGCTCCACCGGCAGCGTGCTGCTCCGTCAACGTCCTCCACCGTCAACGTGCTCCACCGTCAGCGTTTTCCACCGTCAGCATGATCTACCGTCAGCGTCCTCCACCGTCAACGTGCTCCACCTTCAGCGAGCTCCACTGCCAGCGTGCTCCACCATCAGCACGCTCCACCATCAACGTGGTCAACCGTCAGCGTGCTCCACCATCAGCGTGTCTCTCCGTCAGTGTGCTCCACAGTCATCGTGCTGATCTGTCAGCGTTCTCCACTGTCAGCGTGCTGCTCCGTCAGCGTGGTCCACCATCAGCGTGCTGCACCGTCAGCATGCTCCACCGTCAACGTGCTCTACTGTTAGCGTGCTCCACCATCAGCGTGCCTCTCCGTCAGTGTGCTCCACAGTCAGCATGTTCCACAGTCAGCGTGCTCCACCGTCAGCGTGCTGCACCGGCAGCGTTCAGCTCCGTCAGCGTGCTCCACCTTCAGCGAGCTCCATTGCCAGCGTGCTCCACCATCAGCATGCTCCACCGTCAACGTGCTCTACCGTCAGCGTGCTCCACCGTCAGCGTGTCTCTCCGTCAGTGTGCTCCACAGTCAGCGTGCTGATCCGTCAGCGTTCTCCGCTGTCAGCGTGCTGCTCCGTCAGCGTGGTCCACCATCAGCATGCTGCGCCGTCAGCATGCTCCACCGTCAACGTGCTCTACCGTCAGCGTGCTCCACCATCAGCGTGCCTCTCCGTCAGTGTGCTCCACAGTCAGCGTGTTCCACAGTCAGCGTGCTCCACCGTCAGCGTGCTCCACCATCAGCGTGCTGCACTGTCAGCGTGCTGCTCCGTCAACGTGCTCCACCGTCAGCGTGCTCCACCGTCAGCGTGCTGCTCCGTCAGCCTGTTCCACCGTCAGCGTGCTGCTCCGTCAAAGTCCTCCACCGTCAGCGTTTTCCACCGTCAGCGTGCTGCTCCGTCAACGTGCTCCACCGTCAGCGTGCTCCACCGTCAGCGTGCTCCACCATCAGCATGCTCCACCGGCAGCGTGCTGCACCGTCAGCGTGCTGCTCCATCAGCGTGCTCCACCGTCAGCGTGCTGCTCCGTCAGCGTGTTCCACCGTCAGCGTGCTCCACCGGCAGCGTGCTGCTCCGTCAACGTCCTCCACCGTCAACGTGCTCCACCGTCAGCGTTTTCCACCGTCAGCATGCTCTCCCGTCAGCGTGTTCCACCGTCAGCGTGCTCCACCGGCAGCGTGCTGCTCCGTCAACGTCCTCCACCGTCAACGTGCTCCACCTTCAGCGAGCTCCACTGCCAGCGTGCTCCACCATCAGCACGCTCCACCATCAACGTGGTCTACCGTCAGCGTGCTCCACCATCAGCGTGTCTCTCCGTCAGTGTGCTCCACAGTCAGCGTACTGATCCGTCAGCGTTCTCCGCTGTCAGCGTGCTGCTCCATCAGCGTGGTCCACCATCAGCGTGCTGCACCGTCAGCATGCTCCACCGTCAACGTGCTCTACCATCAGCGTGCTCCACCATCAGCGTGCCTCTCCGTCAGTGTGCTCGACAGTCAGCGTGTTCCACAGTCGGCGTGCTCCACCGTCAGCGTGCTCCACCGTCAGCGTGCTGCACTGTCAGCGTGCTGCTCCGTCAACGTGCTCCACCGTCAGCCTGCTCCACCGTCAGCGTGCTGCACCGTCAGCGTGCTCCACCGTCAGCGTGCTGCTCCGTCAACGTGCTCTACCGTCAGCGTGCTCCATCAGCGTGCTCCACCGTCAGCGTGCTGCACCGTCAGCGTGCTGCTCCGTCTATGTGCTCCACCGTCAGCGTGCTCCACCGTCACCGCGCTGCACCGTCAGCGTGCTCACCGTCAGCGTGCTGCACTGTCAGTGTGCTGCTCCGTCAACGTGCTTCACCCTCAGCGTGCTCCACCGTCAGCGTTCTGCACCGTCAGCGTGCTCCACCGTCAGCGTGCTGCTCCATCAACGTGCTCTACCGTCAGCGTGCTCCACCGTCAGCGTGCTCCACTGTCAGCGTGCTCCACCATCAGCGTGCCTCTCCGTCAGTGTGCTCCACAGTCAGCGTGTTCCACAGTCGGCGTGCTCCACCGTCAGCGTGCTCCACCGTCAGCGTGCTGATCCTTCAGCATGCTCCACCGTCAGCGTGCTCCACCGTCAGCGTGCTGCTCCGTCAGCGAGCTCCACCGCCAGCGTGCTCCACCGTCAGCGTGCTGCTCCGTCAGCGTGCTCCACCATCAGCGTGCTGCTCCGTCAGCGTGTTCCACCGTCAGCGTGCTGCTCCGTCAAAGTCCTCCACCGTCAGCGTTTTCCACCGTCAGCGTGCTGCTCCGTCAACGTGCTCCACCGTCAGCGTGCTCCACCGTCAGCGTGCTCCACCATCAGCATGCTCCACCGGCAGCGTGCTGCACCGTCAGCGTGCTGCTCCATCAGCGTGCTCCACCATCAGCGTGCTCCACCGTCAGCGTGCTCCACCGGCAGCGTGCTGCTCCGTCAACGTCCTCCACCGTCAACGTGCTCCACCGTCAGCGTTTTCCACCGTCAGCATGATCTACCGTCAGCGTCCTCCACCGTCAACGTGCTCCACCTTCAGCGAGCTCCACTGCCAGCGTGCTCCACCATCAGCACGCTCCACCATCAACGTGGTCAACCGTCAGCGTGCTCCACCATCAGCGTGTCTCTCCGTCAGTGTGCTCCACAGTCATCGTGCTGATCTGTCAGCGTTCTCCACTGTCAGCGTGCTGCTCCGTCAGCGTGGTCCACCATCAGCGTGCTGCACCGTCAGCATGCTCCACCGTCAACGTGCTCTACTGTTAGCGTGCTCCACCATCAGCGTGCCTCTCCGTCAGTGTGCTCCACAGTCAGCATGTTCCACAGTCAGCGTGCTCCACCGTCAGCGTGCTGCACCGGCAGCGTTCAGCTCCGTCAGCGTGCTCCACCTTCAGCGAGCTCCATTGCCAGCGTGCTCCACCATCAGCATGCTCCACCGTCAACGTGCTCTACCGTCAGCGTGCTCCACCGTCAGCGTGTCTCTCCGTCAGTGTGCTCCACAGTCAGCGTGCTGATCCGTCAGCGTTCTCCGCTGTCAGCGTGCTGCTCCGTCAGCGTGGTCCACCATCAGCATGCTGCGCCGTCAGCATGCTCCACCGTCAACGTGCTCTACCGTCAGCGTGCTCCACCATCAGCGTGCCTCTCCGTCAGTGTGCTCCACAGTCAGCGTGTTCCACAGTCAGCGTGCTCCACCGTCAGCGTGCTCCACCATCAGCGTGCTGCACTGTCAGCGTGCTGCTCCGTCAACGTGCTCCACCGTCAGCGTGCTCCACCGTCAGCGTGCTGCTCCGTCAGCCTGTTCCACCGTCAGCGTGCTGCTCCGTCAAAGTCCTCCACCGTCAGCGTTTTCCACCGTCAGCGTGCTGCTCCGTCAACGTGCTCCACCGTCAGCGTGCTCCACCGTCAGCGTGCTCCACCATCAGCATGCTCCACCGGCAGCGTGCTGCACCGTCAGCGTGCTGCTCCATCAGCGTGCTCCACCGTCAGCGTGCTGCTCCGTCAGCGTGTTCCACCGTCAGCGTGCTCCACCGGCAGCGTGCTGCTCCGTCAACGTCCTCCACCGTCAACGTGCTCCACCGTCAGCGTTTTCCACCGTCAGCATGCTCTCCCGTCAGCGTGTTCCACCGTCAGCGTGCTCCACCGGCAGCGTGCTGCTCCGTCAACGTCCTCCACCGTCAACGTGCTCCACCTTCAGCGAGCTCCACTGCCAGCGTGCTCCACCATCAGCACGCTCCACCATCAACGTGGTCTACCGTCAGCGTGCTCCACCATCAGCGTGTCTCTCCGTCAGTGTGCTCCACAGTCAGCGTGCTGATCCGTCAGCGTTCTCCGCTGTCAGCGTGCTGCTCCATCAGCGTGGTCCACCATCAGCGTGCTGCACCGTCAGCATGCTCCACCGTCAACGTGCTCTACCATCAGCGTGCTCCACCATCAGCGTGCCTCTCCGTCAGTGTGCTCGACAGTCAGCGTGTTCCACAGTCGGCGTGCTCCACCGTCAGCGTGCTCCACCGTCAGCGTGCTGCACTGTCAGCGTGCTGCTCCGTCAACGTGCTCCACCGTCAGCCTGCTCCACCGTCAGCGTGCTGCACCGTCAGCGTGCTCCACCGTCAGCGTGCTGCTCCGTCAACGTGCTCTACCGTCAGCGTGCTCCATCAGCGTGCTCCACCGTCAGCGTGCTGCACCGTCAGCGTGCTGCTCCGTCTATGTGCTCCACCGTCAGCGTGCTCCACCGTCACCGCGCTGCACCGTCAGCGTGCTCACCGTCAGCGTGCTGCACTGTCAGTGTGCTGCTCCGTCAACGTGCTTCACCCTCAGCGTGCTCCACCGTCAGCGTTCTGCACCGTCAGCGTGCTCCACCGTCAGCGTGCTGCTCCATCAACGTGCTCTACCGTCAGCGTGCTCCACCGTCAGCGTGCTCCACTGTCAGCGTGCTCCACCGTCAGCGTGCTGCACTTTCAGCGTGCTGCTCCATCAACGTGCTCCACCATCAGCGTGCTGCTCCGTCAGCGTGTTCCACCGTCAGCGTGCTGCTCCGTCAAAGTCCTCCACCGTCAGCGTTTTCCACCGTCAGCGTGCTGCTCCGTCAACGTGCTCCACCATCAGCGTGCTCCACCGTCAGCGTGCTCCACCATCAGCATGCTCCACCGGCAGCGTGCTGCACCGTCAGCGTGCTGCTCCATCAGCGTGCTCCACCGTCAGCGTGCTGCTCCGTCAGCGTGTTCCACCGTCAGCGTGCTCCACCGTCAGCGTGCTCCACCGGCAGCGTGCTGCTCCGTCAACGTCCTCCACCGTCAACGTGCTCCACCGTCAGCGTTTTCCACCGTCAGCATGATCTACCGTCAGCGTGCTCCACCGTCAGCGTGCTCCACCGGCAGCGTGCTGCTCCGTCAACGTCCTCCACCGTCAACGTGCTCCACCTTCAGCGAGCTCCACTGCCAGCGTGCTCCACCATCAGCACGCTCCACCATCAACGTGGTCTACCGTCAGCGTGCTCCACCATCAGCGTGTCTCTCCGTCAGTGTGCTCCACAGTCAGCGTGCTGATCAGTCAGCGTTCTCCACAGTCAGCGTGCTGCTCCGTCAGCGTGGTCCACCATCAGCGTGCTGCACCGTCAGCATGCTCCACCGTCAACGTGCTCTACTGTTAGCGTGCTCCACCATCAGCGTGCCTCTCCGTCAGTGTGCTCCACAGTCAGCATGTTCCACAGTCAGCTTGCTCCACCGTCAGCGTGCTGCACCGGCAGCGTTCAGCTCCGTCAGCGTGCTCCACCTTCAGCGTGCTCCACCGTCAGCGTGCTCCACCGTCAACGTGCTGCACTGTCAGCGTGCTGCTCCGTCAACGTGCTCCACCGTCAGCGTGCTCCACCGTCAGCGTGCTGCACCGTCAGCGTGCTCACCGTCAGCGTGCTGCACTGTCAGCGTGCTGCTCCGTCAACGTGCTTCACCGTCAGCGTGCTCCACTGTCAGCGTGCTGCACCGTCAGCGTGCTCCACCGTCAGCGTGCTGCTCCGTCAACGTGCTCTACCGTCAGCGTGCTCCACCGTCAGCGTGCTCCACTGTCAGCGTGCTCCACCGTCAGCGGGCTGCCCTGTCAGCGTGCTGCTCCATCAACGTGCTCCACCATCAGCGTGCTGCTCCGTCAGCGTGCTCCACCGTCAGCGTGCTCCACCGTCAGCATGCTCCACCATCAGCGTGCTGCTCCGTCAATGTGCTCCACCGTCAGCGTGCTCCACCGTCAGCGTGCTCCACCATCAGCATGCTCCACCGTCAGCGTGCTGCTCCGTCAGCTTGCTCCACCGTCAGCATGCTGATCCTTCAGCGTGCTCCACCGTCAGCGTGCTCCACCGTCAGCGTGCTGCTCCGTCAGCGAGCTCCACCGCCAGCGTGCTCCACCGTCAGCGTGCTGCTCCGTCAATGTGCTCCACCGTCAGCGTGCTCCACCGTCAGCGTGCTCCACCGTCAGCATGCTCCACGGTCAGCGTGCCGCTCCGTCAGCTTGCTCCACCGTCAGCGTGCTGATCCTTCAGCATGCTCCACCGTCAGCGTGCTCCACCGTCAGCGTGCTGCTCCGTCAGCGAGCTCCACCGCCAGCGTGCTCCACTGTCAGCGTGCTGCTCCGTCAGCGTGCTCCACCATCAGCGTGCTGCTCCGTTAGCGTGTTCCACCGTCAGCGTGCTGCTCCGTCAAAGTCCTCCACCGTCAGTGTTTTCCACCGTCAGCGTGCTGCTCCGTCAACGTGCTCCACCGTCAGCGTGCTCCACCGTCAGCGTGCTCCACCATCAGCATGCTCCACCGGCAGCGTGCTGCACCGTCAGCGTGCTGCTCCATCAGCGTACTCCACCGTCAGCGTGCTGCTCCGTCAGCGTGTTCCACCGTCAGCGTGCTCCACCGTCAGCGTGCTCCACCGGCAGCGTGCTGCTCCGTCAACGTCCTCCACCGTCAACGTGCTCCACCTTCAGCGAGCTCCACTGCCAGCGTGCTCCACCATCAGCACGCTCCACCATCAACGTGGTCTACCGTCAGCGTGCTCCACCATCAGCGTGTCTCTCCGTCAGTGTGCTCCACAGTCATCGTGCTGATCCGTCAGCGTTCTCCACAGTCAGCGTGCTCCACCGTCAGCGTGCTGCAGCGGCAGCGTTCAGCTCCGTCAGCGTGCTCCACCTTCAGCGAGCTCCACTGCCAGCGTGCTCCACCATCAGCATGCTCCACCGTCAACGTGCTCTACCGTCAGCGTGCTCCACCATCAGCGTGCCTCTCCGTCAGTGTGCTCCACAGTCAGCGTGTTCCACAGTCAGCGTGCTCCACCGTCAGCGTGCTCCACCGTCAGCGTGCTGCACTGTCAGCGTGCTGCTCCGTCAACGTGCTCCAACGTCAGCGTGCTCCACCGTCAGCGTGCTGCTCCGTCAGCATGTTCCACCGTCAGCGTGCTGCTCCGTCAAAGTCCTCCACTGTCAGCGTTTTCCACCGTCAGCGTGCTGCTCCATCAGCGTGCTCCACCGTCAGCGTGCTGCTCCGTCAGCGTGTTCCACCGTCAGCGTGCTCCACCGGCAGCGTGCTGCTCCGTCAACGTCCTCCACCGTCAACGTGCTCCACCTTCAGCGAGCTCCACTGCCAGCGTGCTCCACCATCAGCACGCTCCACCATCAACGTGGTCTACCGTCAGCGTGCTCCACCATCAGCGTGTCTCTCCGTCAGTGTGCTCCACAGTCAGCGTGCTGATCCGTCAGCGTTCTCCGCTGTCAGCGTGCTGCTCCGTCAGCGTGGTCCACCATCAGCGTGCTGCACCGTCAGCATGCTCCACCGTCAACGTGCTCTACCGTCAGCGTGCTCCACCATCAGCGTGCCTCTCCGTCAGTGTGCTCCACAGTCAGCGTGTTCCACAGTCGGCGTGCTCCACCGTCAGCGTGCTCCACCGTCAGCGTGCTGCACTGTCAGCGTGCTGCTCCGTCAACGTGCTCCACCGTCAGCGTGCTCCACCGTCAGCGTGCTGCACCATCAGCGTGCTCCACCGTCAGCGTGCTGCTCCGTCAACGTGCTCTACCGTCAGCGTGCTCCACCATCAGCGTGCTCCACCGTCAGCGTGCTGCACCGTCAGCGTGCTCCACCGTCAGCGTGCTGCACCGTCAGCGTGCTCACCGTCAGTGTGCTGCACTGTCAGCGTGCTGCTCCGTCAACGTGCTTCACCGTCAGCGTGCTCCATCGTCAGCGTGCTACACCGTCAGCGTGCTCCACCGTCAGCGTGCTGCTCCGTCAACGTGCTCTACCGTCAGCGTGCTCCACCGTCAGCGTGCTCCACTGTCAGCGTGCTCCACCGTCAGCGTGCTGTACTGTCAGCGTGCTGCTCCATCAACATGCTCCACCATCAGCGTGCTGCTCCGTCAGCGTGCTCCACCGTCAGCGTGCTCCACCGTCAGCATGCTCCACCATCAGCGTGCTGCTCCATCAATGTGCTCCACCGTCAGCGTGCTCCACCGTCAGCGTGCTCCACCATCAGCATGCTCCACCGTCAGCGTGCTGCTCTGTCAGCTTGCTCCACCGTCAGCGTGCTGATCCTTCAGCATGCTCCACCGTCAGCGTGCTCCACCATCAGCGTGCTGCTCCGTCAGCGAGCTCCACCGCCAGCGTGCTCCACCGTCAGCGTGCTGCTCCGTCAATGTGCTCCACCGTCAGCGTGCTCCACCGTCAGCATGCTCCACGGTCAGCGTGCCGCTCCGTCAGCTTGCTCCACCGTCAGCGTGCTGATCCTTCAGCATTCTCCACCGTCAGCGTGCTCCACCGTCAGCGTGCTGCTCCGTCAGCGAGCTCCACCGCCAGCGTGCTCCACTGTCAGCGTGCTGCTCCATCAGCGTGCTCCACCATCAGCGTGCTGCTCCGTCAGCGTGTTCCACCATCAGCGTGCTGCTCCGTCAAAGTCCTCCACCGTCAGTGTTTTCCACCGTCAGCGTGCTGCTCCGTCAATGTGCTCCACCGTCAGCGTGCTCCACCGTCAGCGTGCTCCACCATCAGCATGCTCCACCGGCAGCGTGCTGCACCGTCAGCATGCTGCTCCATCAGCGTACTCCACCGTCAGCGTGCTGCTCCGTCAGCGTGTTCCACCGTCAGCATGCTCCACCGTCAGCGTGCTCCACCGGCAGCGTGCTGCTCCGTCAACGTCCTCCACCGTCAATGTGCTCCACCGTCAGCGTTTTCCACCATCAGCGTGTCTCTCCGTCAGTGTGCTCCACAGTCATCGTGCTGATCCGTCAGCGTTCTCCACTGTCAGCGTGCTGCTCCGTCAGCGTGGTCCACCATCAGCGTGCTGCACCGTCAGCATGCTCCACCGTCAACGTGCTCTACTGTTAGCGTGCTCCACCATCAGCGTGCCTCTCCGTCAGTGTGCTCCACAGTCAGTATGTTCCACAGTCAGCGTGCTCCACCGTCAGCGTGCTGCACCGGCAGCGTTCAGCTCCGTCAGCGTGCTCCACCTTCAGCGAGCTCCACTGCCAGCGTGCTCCACCATCAGCATGCTCCACCGTCAACGTGCTCTACCGTCAGCGTGCTCCACCGTCAGCGTGTCTCTCCGTCAGTGTGCTCCACAGTCAGCGTGCTGATCTGTCAGCGTTCTCCGCTGTCAGCGTGCTGCTCCGTCAGCGTGGTCCACCATCAGCGTGCTGCACCGTCAGCATGCTCCACCGTCAACGTGCTCTACCGTCAGCGTGCTCCACCATCAGCGTGCCTCTCCGTCAGTGTGCTCCACAGTCAGCGTGTTCCACAGTCAGCGTGCTCCACCGTCAGCGTGTTCCACCATCAGGGTGCTGCTCTGTCAGCTTGCTCCCCCGTCAGCGTGCTCCACCGCCAGCGTGCTGCACCATCAGCGTGCTGCTCCTTCCGCCTGCTCCACTGCCAGGGTGCTGCTTCGTCACCATGCTCCACCGTCAGTGTGCTGCTCCGTCAGCGTTCCCCACCGTCAGCGTGCTGCTCCATCAGCGTGCTCCACCGTCAGCGTGTTCCACTTTCAGCGTGCTCCACCGTCAGCGTGCTCCACTGCCAGCGTGCTGCTCCGTCAGCGTGCTTCACCGTCAGCGTGCTCCACGGTCAGCATGCTGCTCCATCAGCGTGCTCCACCGTCAGCGTGCTGCACCGTCAGCGTGCTGGACCGTCAGCGTGCTCCACCATCAGTGTGTTCCACCGTCAGTTTGTTCCACCGTCAGCGTGCTGCTCTGTCAACGTGCTCCACCGTCAGCGTGCTGCTCCGTCAGCGTGCTCCACCGTCAGCATGCTCCACCGTCAGCGTGCTGCACCGTCAGCGTGCTCCACCGTCAGCGTGCTGCTCCGTCAACGTGCTGCTCCATCAGTGTGCTCCATCGTCAGCGTGCTCCACTGTCAGCGTGCTCCACCGTCTGTTTGCTACACCGTCAGCGTGCTCCACTTTTGGCATGCTCCACCGTCAGCGTGTTCCACCGTCAGCGTGCTGCTCCGTCAAAGTTCTCCACCGTCAGCATGCTCCACCGTCAGCATGCTGCACCGTAAGCGTGCTGCTCCATCAACGTGCTCCACCGTCAGCGTGCTCCACCGTCAGCGTGCTGCTCCGTCAGTGTGCTCCACCGTCAGCGTGCTGCTCCGTCATCATGCTGCACCGTCAGCGTGCTCCACCGTCAGCGTGCTGCTCCGTCAGCGTGCTCCACCGTCAGCGTGCTCCACCGTCAGCATGTTCCACCGTCAGCGTGCTACACTGTCAGGGTGCATCCACTGTCAGCGTGCTCCACCGTCAGCATGTTCCACCGTCAGGGTGCTGCTCCGTCAGCGTGCTCCACCATCAGCGTGCTCCACCGCCAGCGTGCTGCTCCATCAGTGTGCTGCTCCGTCAGCGTTCTCCACCGTCAGCGTGCTGCTCCGTCAGCGTGTTCCACCGTCAGCGTGTTCCACCGTCAGCCTGCTCTACCGTCAGCGTGCTGCACCGTCAGCGTGCTCCACCGTCAACGTACTCCAGCGTCTGCGTGCTCCACCGTCAGCGTGCTGTTCCGTCAGTGTGCTCCACTGTCTGCATTTTCCACCATCAGCGTGCTCCACCCTCATCGTGCTGCTCCGTCAGTGTTCTGCTACGTCAGCGTGCTCCACCGTCAGCGTGCTCCACCGTCAGCGTGCTCCACCGTCAGCGAGCTGCTCCGTCATCGTGCTCCACCGTCAGCGTGCTCCACCGTCAGCGTGCTGCACCATCAGCGTGCTCCACCGTCAGCGTGCTGCTCCGTCAACGTGCTCTACCGTCAGCGTGCTCCACCATCAGCGTGCTCCACCATCAGTGTGCTGCACCGTCAGCGTGCTTCTCCATCAACGTGCTCCACCGTCAGCGTGCTCCACCGTCAGCGTGCTGCACCGTCAGCGTGCTCACCGTCAGCGTGCTGCACTGTCAGCGTGCTGCTCCGTCAACGTGCTTCACCGTCAGCGTGCTCCACCGTCAGCGTGCTACACCGTCAGAGTGCTCCACCGTCAGCGTGCTGCTCCGTCAACGTGCTCTACCGTCAGCGTGCTCCACCGTCAGCGTGCTCCACTGTCAGCGTGCTCCACCGTCAGCGTGCTGTACTGTCAGCGTGCTGCTCCATCAACGTGCTCCACCATCAGCGTGCTGCTCCGTCAGCGTGCTCCACCGTCAGCGTGCTCCACCGTCAGCATGCTCCACCATCAGCGTGCTGCTCCGTCAATGTGCTCCACCGTCAGCGTGCTCCACCGTCAGCGTGCTCCACCATCAGCATGCTCCACCGTCAGCGTGCTGCTCCGTCAGCTTGCTCCACCGTCAGCGTGCTGATCCTTCAGCATGCTCCACCGTCAGCGTGCTCCACCATCAGCGTGCTGCTCCGTCAGCGAGCTCCACCGCCAGCGTGCTCCACCGTCAGCGTGCTGCTCCGTCAATGTGCTCCACCGTCAGCGTGCTCCACCGTCAGCGTGCTCCACCGTCAGCATGCTCCACGGTCAGCGTGCCGCTCCGTCAGCTTGCTCCACCGTCAGCGTGCTGATCCTTCAGCATGCTCCACCGTCAGCGTGCTCCACCGTCAGCGTGCTGCTCCGTCAGCGAGCTCCACCGCCAGCGTGCTCCACTGTCAGCGTGCTGCTCCGTCAGCGTGCTCCACCATCAGCGTGCTGCTCCGTCAGCGTGTTCCACCGTCAGCGTGCTGCTCCGTCAAAGTCCTCCACCGTCAGTGTTTTCCACCGTCAGCGTGCTGCTCCGTCAACATGCTCCACCGTCAGCGTGCTCCACCGTCTGCGTGCTCCACCATCAGCATGCTCCACCGGCAGCGTGCTGCACCGTCAGCGTGCTGCTCCATCAGCGTACTCCACCGTCAGCGTGCTGCTCCGTCAGCGTGTTCCACCGTCAGCATGCTCCACCGTCAGCGTGCTCCACCGGCAGCGTGCTGCTCCGTCAACGTCCTCCACCGTCAACGTGCTCCACCGTCAGCGTTTTCCACCGTCAGCATGCTCTACCGTCAGCGTGCTCCACCGTCAGCGTGCTCCACCGGCAGCGTGCTGCTCCGTCAACGTCCTCCACCGTCAACGTGCTCCACCTTCAGCGAGCTCCACTGCCAGCGTGCTCCACCATCAGCACGCTCCACCATCAACGTGGTCTACCGTCAGCGTGCTCCACCATCAGCGTGTCTCTCCGTCAGTGTGCTCCACAGTCATCGTGCTGATCCGTCAGCGTTCTCCACTGTCAGCGTGCTGCTCCGTCAGCGTGGTCCACCATCAGCGTGCTGCACCGTCAGCGTGCTCCACCGGCAGCGTGCTGCTCCGTCAACGTCCTCCACCGTCAACGTGCTCCACCGTCAGTGTGCTCCACCATCAGCGTGCTGCTCCGTCAGTGTGCTCCATTGTCAGTGTGTTCCACCATCAGCGTGCTCCACCGTCAGCCTGCTACTCCGGCAGGGTTCTGCTCCGTCAGCGTGCTCCAACGTCAGCGTGCTGCTCCGTCAGTGTGCTCCATTGTCAGTGTGTTCCACCATCAGCGTGCTCCACCGTCAGCCTGCTGCACCGGCAGCGTTCTGCTCCATCAGCGTGCTCCACCGTCAGCGTGCTCCACCGTCAGCGTGCTCCACCGTCAGCGTGCTCCACCGTAAGCATGTTCCACCATCAGCGTGCTACACTGTCAGTGTGCATCCACTGTCAGCATGCTCCACCATCAGCGTGCTCCACCGCCAGCGTGCTGCTCCATCAGTGTGCTGCTCCATCAGCGTTCTCCACCGTCAGCGTGCTGCTCCGTCAGTGTGTTCCACCGTCAGCGTGTTCCACCGTCAGCGTGTTCCACTTTCAGCGTGCTCCACCATCAGCGTGCTCCACTGCCAGCGTGCTGCTCCGTCAGCGTGCTCCACCGTCAGCGTGCTGCTCCATCAGCGTGCTAGACCGTCAGCGTGCTCCACCATCAGCACGTTCCACCGTCAGCGTGTTCCACCGTCAGCGTGCTGCTCTGTCAACGTGCTCCATCGTCAGCGTGCTGCTCCGTCAGCGTGCTGTTCCATCAGCGTGCTCCACCATCAGCGTGTTCCACCGTCAGCGTTTTCCACCGTCAGTGTGCTGCTCTGTCAACGTGCTCCACCTTCAGCATGCTCCACCGTCAGTGTGTTCCACCGTCAGTGTGCTGCTCCGTCAGCGTGTCCCACTGTCAGCGTGTTCCACCGTCAGCGTGCTGCTCCGTCAGCGTGCTCCACCGTCAGCGTGCTCCACCGTCAGCGTGCTGCTCCGTCAACGTGATGCACCGTCAGCGTGCTACTCCGTCAGCGTGCTCCAGCGTCAGCGTGCTCCACCGTCAGTGTGCCCCACTGTCAGTGTGCCGCTCCATCAGCGTGCTCCACCGTCACCGTGCTGCTCCGTCAGCGTGCTCCACTGTCAGTGTGCTCCACCAGCAGCGTGCTGTTCCATCAACTTGCTCCACCGTCAGCGTGCTCCACCGTCAGCGTGTTCCACCGAAAGCGTGTTCCACCGTCAGCCTGCTCCACCGTCAGCGTGCTCCACCCTCAGCGTGCTGCTCCCTCAACGTGCTGTACCGTCAGCGTGTTCCGCTGTCTGCGTGCTCCACCGTCAGTGTGCTCCACCGTCAGCGTGCTGCTCCGTCAACATGCTGCACCGTTAGCGCGTTCCACTGTCAACGTGCTCCACCGTCAGCGTGCTGCTCCGTCAGCGTGCTGCTCCGTCAGCTTGCTCCAATGTCAGCGTTCTCCACTCTCAGCGTGCTGCACCGTTAACGTGCTCCACCATCAGCGTGCTCCACCGTCAGCGTGCTGCACCATCAGCGTGCTCGACCATCAGCATGCTGCTCCGTCAGCGTGCTCCATTGTCAGCGTGCTCCACCGTCAGCGTGCTCTACCGTCAGCGTTTTCCACCGTCAGCGTGCTGCTCCGTCAGCGTTTTCCACCATCAGTGTGCTCCACTGTCAGTGTTTTCCACCGTCAGCGTGCTCCACTGTTAGCGTGCTGATCCTTCAGCGTTTTTCACCGTCAGCGTGCTGCTCCAACAGCGTTTTGCACCGTCAGCGTGCTCCACCGTCAGCATGCTCCACCGTCAGTGTGCTCCACCGTCAGCGTGCTCCACCATCAGCGTGTCTCTCCGTCAGCGTGTTGCTCCATCAGTGTGCTCCATCGTCAGCGTGCTCCACTGTCAGCGTGCTCCACCGTCTGTTTGCTACACCGTCAGCGTGCTCCACTTTTGGCGTGCTCCACCGTCAGCGTGTTCCACCGTCAGCGTGCTGCTCCGTCAAAGTTCTCCACCGTCAGCATGCTCCACCGTCAGCGTGCTGCACCGTAAGCGTGCTGCTCCATCAACGTGCTCCACCGTCAGCGTGCTCCACCGTCAGCGTGCTGCTCCGTCAGTGTGCTCCACCGTCAGCGTGCTGCTCCGTCATCATGCTGCACCGTCAGCGTGCTCCACCGTCAGCGTGCTGCTCCGTCAGCGTGCTCCACCGTCAGCGTGCTCCACCGTCAGCATGTTCCACCGTCAGCGTGCTACACTGTCAGTGTGCATCCACTGTCAGCGTGCTCCACCGTCAGCATGTTCCACCGTCAGGGTGCTGCTCCGTCAGCGTGCTCCACCATCAGCGTGCTCCACCGCCAGCGTGCTGCTCCATCAGTGTGCTGCTCCGTCAGCGTTCTCCACCGTCAGCGTGCTGCTCCGTCAGCGTGTTCCACCGTCAGCGTGTTCCACCGTCAGCCTGCTCTACCGTCAGCGTGCTGCACCGTCAGCGTGCTCCACCGTCAACGTACTCCAGCGTCAGCGTGCTCCACCGTCAGCGTGCTGTTCCATCAGTGTGCTCCACTGTCTGCATTTTCCACCGTCAGCGTGCTCCACCCTCATCGTGCTGCTCCGTCAGTGTTCTGCTACGTCAGCGTGCTCCACCGTCAGCGTGCTCCACCGTCAGCGAGCTGCTCCGTCATCGTGCTCCACCATCAGCGTGCTCCACCATCAGCGTGCTGCTCCGTCAGTGTGCTCCATTGTCAGTGTGTTCCACCATCAGCGTGCTCCACCGTCAGCCTGCTACTCCGGCAGGGTTCTGCTCCGTCAGCGTGCTCCACCGTCAGCGTGCTGCTCCGTCAGTGTGCTCCATTGTCAGTGTGTTCCACCATCAGCGTGCTCCACCGTCAGCCTGCTGCACCGGCAGCGTTCTGCTCCATCAGCGTGCTCCACCGTCAGCGTGCTGCTCCGTCAGCGTGCTCCACCGTCAGCGTGCTCCAACGTCAGCATGTTCCACCATCAGCGTGCTACACTGTCAGTGTGCATCCACTGTCAGCGTGCTCCAACATAAGCATGCTCCACCGCCAGCGTGCTGCTCCATCAGTGTGCTGCTCCGTCAGCGTTCTCCACCGTCAGCGTGCTGCTCCGTCAGTGTGTTCCACCGTCAGCGTGTTCCACCGTCAGCGTGTTCCACTTTCAGCGTGCTCCACCATCAGCGTGCTCCACTGCCAGCGTGCTGCTCCGTCAGCGTGCTCCACCGTCAGCGTGCTGCTCCATCAGCGTGCTAGACCGTCAGCGTGCTCCACCATCAGCACGTTCCACCGTCAGCGTGTTCCACCGTCAGCGTGCTGCTCTGTCAACGTGCTCCATCGTCAGCGTGCTGCTCCGGCAGCGTGCTGTTCCATCAGCGTACTCCACCATCAGCGTGTTCCACCGTCAGCGTTTTCCACCGTCAGTGTGCTGCTCTGTCAACGTGCTCCACCTTCAGCATGCTCCACCGTCAGCGTGTTCCACCGTCAGTGTGCTGCTCCGTCAGCGTGTCCCACTGTCAGCGTGTTCCACCGTCAGCGTGCTGCTCCGTCAGCGTGCTCCACCGTCAGCGTGCTGCTCCGTCAGCGTGCTCCACCGTCAGCGTGCTCCACTGTCAGCGTGCTGCTGCTTCAACGTGCTCCACCGTCAGCGTGCTGCTCCGTCAGCGTGCTGCTCCTTCAACGTGCTCCACCGTCAGCGTGCTTCTCCGTCAGCGTGCTCCACCGTCAGCGTGCTCCATCGCCAGCATGCTGCTCCGTCAGCGTGTTCCACCGTCAGCGTGCTCCACCATCATCGTTCTCCACCGTCAGCATGCTGCTCCGTCAGCGTGTTCCACCGTCAGCGTGCTGCTCCGTCAATGTCCTCCACCGTCAGCGTTTTCCACCATCAGCGTGCTGCTCCGTCAGCATGCTCCACCGTCAGCGTGCTCCACCGTCAGCGTACTCCACCGTCAGCGTGCTCCACCGGCAGCGTGCTGCACCGTCAGCGTGCTGCTCCATCAGCGTGCTCCACCATCAGCGTGCTGCTCCGTCAGTGTGCTCCACCGCCAGCGTGTTCCACCGTCAGCGTGCTGCTCCGTCAGCGTGCTCCACCATCAGCGTGCTGCTCTGTCAGCGTGTTCCACCGTCAGCGTGCTGCTCCGTCAACGTGCTCCACCGTCAGCGTTTTCCCCCATCAGCGTGCTGCTCCGTCAACGTGCTTCACTGTCAGCGTGCTTCTCCGTCAGCGTGCTCCACCGTCAGCGTGCTCCAACGTCAGCGTGCTGCAACGTCAGCATGCTCCACTGTCAGCGTGCTGCACCGTCAGCATGCTGGTCAGTCAGCGGGCTGCACCGTCAGCGTGCTCCACCGTCAGCGTGCTGCTCCGTCAGTGTGCTCCACTGTCAGCGTGTTCCACCGTCAGTGTGCTCCACCGTCAGCGTGGTGCTCCGGTAGCGTTCTGCTCCGTCAGCGTGCTCCACCGTCAGCGTGCTCCACCGTCAACATGTTCCACCATCAGCGTGCTCCACTGTCAGCGTGCTCCACCGTCAGCATGTTCCACCATCAGGGTGCTGCTCTGTCAGCTTGCTCCCCCGTCAGCGTGCTCCACCGCCAGCGTGCTGCACCATCAGCGTGCTGCTCCTTCCGCCTGCTCCACTGCCAGGGTGCTGCTTTGTCACCATGCTCCACCGTCAGTGTGCTGCTCCGTCAGCGTTCCCCACCGTCAGCGTGCTGCTCCGTCAGCGTGCTCCACCGTCAGCGTGTTCCACTTTCAGCGTTCTCCACTGTCAACGTGCTGTTCTGTCAGCGTGTTCCACCGTCAGCGTGCTGCTCCGTCAGCGTTATCCACCGTCAGCATGCTGCTCCGTCAGAGTGTTCCACCGTCAGCGTGCTGCTCCGTCAACGTGCTCCACCGTCAGCGTTTTCCCCCATCACCGTGCTGCTCCGTCAACGTGCTTCACTGTCAGCGTGCTTCTCCGTCAGTGTGCTCCACCGTCAGCGTGCTCCAACGTCAGCGTGCTGCAACGTCAGCATGCTCCACTGTCAGCGTGCTCCACCGTCAGCGTGCTCCACCGTCAGTGTGCTGCTCCGTCAGCGTGCTCAACCGTCAGCGTGCTCCACCGGCAGCGTGCTCCACTGGCAGCGTACTCCATGTCAGCATGCGTCACCGTCAACGTGCTCCACCGTCAGCGTGCTCCACCGTCAGCGTGCTCCACTGGCAGCGTGCTCCACTGTCAGTGTGCTGCTCCGTGAGCGTGCTCCACTGCCAGCGTGCTCCACCGTCATCGTGCTGCTCCATCAGCGTGCTCCACCATCAGCGTGCTGCTCCGTCAATGTGCCCCACCGCCAGCGTGTTCCACCGTCAGCGTGCTGCTCCGTCAGCGTGCTCCACCATCAGCGTGCTGCTCCGTCAGTGTGCTCCACCATCAGCATGTTGCACTGTCAGCGTGCTGCACTGTCTGCGTGCTCCACCGTCAGCGTGCTCCACCGTCAGCATGCTGCTCCATCAGCGTGCTCCACCGTCAGCGTGCTGCACCGTCAGCGTGCTGGACCGTCAGCGTGCTCCACCATCAGCGTGTTCCACCATCAGCGTGTTCCACCGTCAGCGTGCTGCTCTGTCAACGTGCTCCACCGTCAGCATGCTGCTCCATCAGCGTACTCCACCGTCAGCGTGCTCGACTGTCAGCGTGCTGCTCCGTCAGTATGCTCCACTGTCAGCGTGTTCCACCGTCAGTGTGCTCCACCGTCAGCGTGGTGCTCCGGTAACGTTCTGCTCCGTCAGCGTGCTCCACCGTCAGCGTGCTCCACCGTCAACATGTTCCACCATCAGCGTGCTCCACTGTCAGCGTGCTCCACCGTCAGCGTGTTCCACCATCAGGGTGCTGCTCTGTCAGCTTGCTCCCCCGTCAGCGTGCTCCACCGCCAGCGTGCTGCACCATCAGCGTGCTGCTCCTTCCGCCTGCTCCACTGCCAGGGTGCT
Source organism: Carcharodon carcharias (assembly GCF_017639515.1). Taxonomy (NCBI): domain Eukaryota; kingdom Metazoa; phylum Chordata; class Chondrichthyes; order Lamniformes; family Lamnidae; genus Carcharodon; species Carcharodon carcharias. Next base: position 109,479,274 of record NC_054483.1, on the reverse strand, counting down.
GCTTCGTCACCATGCTCCACCGTCAGTGTGCTGCTCCGTCAGCGTTCCCCACCGTCAGCGTGCTGCTCCGTCAGCGTGCTCCACCGTCAGCGTGTTCCACTTTCAGCGTTCTCCACTGTCAACGTGCTGTTCTGTCAGCGTGTTCCACCGTCAGCGTGCTGCTCCGTCAGCGTTATCCACCGTCAGCATGCTGCTCCGTCAGAGTGTTCCACCGTCAGCGTGCTGCTCCGTCAACGTGCTCCACCGTCAGCGTTTTCCCCCATCACCGTGCTGCTCCGTCAATGTGCTTCACTGTCAGCGTGCTTCTCCGTCAGTGTGCTCCACCGTCAGCGTGCTCCAACGTCAGCGTGCTGCAACGTCAGCATGCTCCACTGTCAGCGTGCTCCACCGTCAGCGTGCTCCACCGTCAGTGTGCTGCTCCGTCAGCGTGCTCAACCGTCAGCGTGCTCCACCGGCAGCGTGCTCCACTGGCAGCGTACTCCATGTCAGCATGCGTCACCGTCAACGTGCTCCACCGTCAGCGTGTTCCACCGTCAGCGTGCTGCTCCGTCAGTGTGCTCCACCGTCAGCGTGCTCCACTGGCAGCGTGCTCCACTGTCAGCGTGCTGCTCCGTGAGCGTGCTCCACTGCCAGCGTGCTCCACCGTCATCGTGCTGCTCCATCAGCGTGCTGCTCCATCAGCGTGCTCCACCGTCAGCGTGCTGCACCGTCAGCGTGCTGGACCGTCAGCGTGCTCCACCATCAGCGTGTTCCACCATCAGCGTGTTCCACCGTCAGCGTGCTGCTCTGTCAACGTGCTCCACCGTCAGCATGCTGCTCCATCAGCGTACTCCACCGTCAGCGTGCTCGACTGTCAGCGTGCTGCTCCGTCAGTATGCTCCACTGTCAGCGTGTTCCACCGTCAGTGTGCTCCACCGTCAGCGTGGTGCTCCGGTAACGTTCTGCTCCGTCAGCGTGCTCCACCGTCAGCGTGCTCCACCGTCAACATGTTCCACCATCAGCGTGCTCCACTGTCAGCGTGCTCCACCGTCAGCGTGTTCCACCTTCAGGGTGCTGCTCTGTCAGCTTGCTCCCCCGTCAGCGTGCTCCACCGCCAGCGTGCTGCACCATCAGCGTGCTGCTCCTTCCGCCTGCTCCACTGCCAGGGTGCTGCTTCGTCACCATGCTCCACCGTCAGTGTGCTGCTCCGTCAGCGTTCCCCACCGTCAGCGTGCTGCTCCGTCAGCGTGCTCCACCGTCAGCGTGTTCCACTTTCAGCGTTCTCCACTGTCAACGTGCTGTTCTGTCAGCGTGTTCCACCGTCAGCGTGCTGCTCCGTCAGCGTTATCCACCGTCAGCATGCTGCTCCGTCAGAGTGTTCCACCGTCAGCGTGCTGCTCCGTCAACGTGCTCCACCGTCAGTGTTTTCCCCCATCACCGTGCTGCTCCGTCAATGTGCTTCACTGTCAGCGTGCTTCTCCGTCAGTGTGCTCCACCGTCAGCGTGCTCCAACGTCAGCGTGCTGCAACGTCAGCATGCTCCACTGTCAGCGTGCTCCACCGTCAGCGTGCTCCACCGTCAGTGTGCTGCTCCGTCAGCGTGCTCAACCGTCAGCGTGCTCCACCGGCAGCGTGCTCCACTGGCAGCGTACTCCATGTCAGCATGCGTCACCGTCAACGTGCTCCACCGTCAGCGTGTTCCACCGTCAGCGTGCTGCTCCGTCAGTGTGCTCCACCGTCAGCGTGCTCCACTGGCAGCGTGCTCCACTGTCAGCGTGCTGCTCCGTGAGCGTGCTCCACTGCCAGCGTGCTCCACCGTCATCGTGCTGCTCCATCAGCGTGCTCCACCATCAGCGTGCAGCTCCATCAGTGTGCTCCACCGCCAGCGTGTTCCACCGTCAGCGTGCTGCTCCGTCAGCGTGCTCCACCATCAGCGTGCTGCTCCGTCAGTGTGCTCCACCATCAGCATGTTGCACTGTCAGCGTGCTGCACTGTCTGTGTGCTCCACCGTCAGCATGCTCCACTGTCAGCATGCTGCTCCGTCAGTGTGCTCCACCGTCAGCGTGCTCCACCGTCAGCATGCTCCACCATCAGTGTGCTGCACCGTAAGCGTGCTGCTCCGTCAGCGTGCTCCACCGTCAGCGTGCTCCACCGTCAGTGTGCTCCACCATCAGCATGTTGCACTGTCAGCGTGCTGCACTGTCTGCGTGCTCCACCGTCAGCGTGCTCCACCGTCAGCATGCTGCTCCGTCAGTGTGCTCCACCGTCAGCGTGCTCCACCGTCAGCATGCTCCACCATCAGTGTGCTGCACCGTAAGCGTGCTGCTCCGTCAGCGTGCTCCACCGTCTGCGTGCTCCACCGTCAGCGTGCTGCTCCGTCAGCTTGCTCCACCGTCAGCGTGCTGATCCTTCAGCGTGCTCCACCATCAGCGAGCTCCACCGTCAGCGTGCTGTTCCGTCAATGTGCTCCACCGTCAGCGTGCTCCACCGTCAGCGTGCTCCACCATCAGCGTGCTGCTCCGTCAGCGTGTTCCACCGTCAGCGTGCTGCACCGTCAAAGTCCTCCACCGTCAGAGTTTTCCACCTTCGGCGTGCTGCACCGTCAGCGTGCTGCTCCATCAGCGTGCTCCACCGTCAGCGTGCTGCTCCGTCAACGTCCTCCACCGTCAGCGTTTTCCCCCATCAGCGTGCTGCTCCGTCAACGTGCTTCACTGTCAGCGTGCTTCTCCGTCAGCGTGCTCCACCGTCAGAGCTCCAACGTCAGCGTGCTGCAACGTCAGCATGCTCCACCGTCAGCGTGCTCCACCGTCAGCGTGCTCCACCGTCAGTGTGCTGCTCCTTCAGCGTGCTCAACCGTCAGCGTGCTCCACCGGCAGCGTGCTCCACTGGCAGCATGCTCCAATGTCAGCATGCGTCACCGTCAACGTGCTCCACCGTCAGCGTGTTCCACCGTCAGCGTGCTGCTCTGTCAACGTGCTCCATCGTCAGCGTGCTGCTCCGGCAGCGTGCTGTTCCATCAGCGTACTCCACCATCAGCGTGTTCCACCGTCAGCGTTTTCCACCGTCAGTGTGCTGCTCTGTCAACGTGCTCCACCTTCAGCATGCTCCACCGTCAGCGTGTTCCACCGTCAGTGTGCTGCTCCGTCAGCGTGTCCCACTGTCAGCGTGTTCCACCGTCAGCGTGCTGCTCCGTCAGCGTGCTCCACCGTCAGCGTGCTGCTCCGTCAGCGTGCTCCACCGTCAGCGTGCTCCACTGTCAGCGTGCTGCTGCTTCAACGTGCTCCACCGTCAGCGTGCTGCTCCGTCAGCGTGCTGCTCCTTCAACGTGCTCCACCGTCAGCGTGCTTCTCCGTCAGCGTGCTCCACCGTCAGCGTGCTCCATCGCCAGCATGCTGCTCCGTCAGCGTGTTCCACCGTCAGCGTGCTCCACCATCATCGTTCTCCACCGTCAGCATGCTGCTCCGTCAGCGTGTTCCACCGTCAGCGTGCTGCTCCGTCAAAGTCCTCCACCGTCAGCGTTTTCCACCGTCAGCGTGCTGCTCCGTCAGCGTGCTCCACCGTCAGCGTGCTCCACCGTCAGCGTACTCCACCGTCAGCGTGCTCCACCGGCAGCGTGCTGCACCGTCAGCGTGCTGCTCCATCAGCGTGCTCCACCGTCAGCGTGCTGCTCCGTCAACCTGCTCCACCGTCAGCGTTTTCCCCCATCAGCGTGCTGCTCCGTCAACGTGCTTCACTGTCAGCGTGCTTCTCCGTCAGCGTGCTCCACCGTCAGCGTGCTCCAACGTCAGCGTGCTGCAACGTCAGCATGCTCCACTGTCAGCGTGCTCCACCGTCAGCGTGCTCCACCGTCAGTGTGCTGCTCCGTCAGCGTGCTCAACCGTCAGCGTGCTCCACCGGCAGCGTGCTCCACTGGCAGCGTGCTCCAATGTCAGCATGCGTCACCGTCAACGTGCTCCACCGTCAGCGTGTTCCACCGTCAGCGTGCTGCTCCGTCAGCGTGCTCCACCGTCAGCGTGCTCCACCGTCAGCGTGCTCCACTGGCAGCGTGCTCCACGGTCAGCATGCTCCACCATCAGCGTGCTCCACCGTCAGCGTGTTCCACCATCAGCGTGCTGTTCCATCAACTTGCTCCACCGTCAGGGTGTTCCATCGTCAGCGTGTTCCACCATCAGCTTGCTCCACCGTCAGCGTGCTGCTCCGTGAGCATGCTCCACTGCCAGCGTGCTCCACCGTCATCGTGCTGCTCCATCAGCGTGCTCCACCATCAGCGTGCTGCTCCGTCAGTGTGCTCCACCGCCAGCGTGTTCCACCGTCAGCGTGCTGCTCCGTCAGCGTGCTCCACCATCAGCGTGCTGCTCTGTCAGCGTGTTCCACCGTCAGCGTGCTGCTCCGTCAACGTGCTCCACCGTCAGCGTTTTCCCCCATCAGCGTGCTGCTCCGTCAACGTGCTTCACTGTCAGCGTGCTTCTCCGTCAGCGTGCTCCACCGTCAGCGTGCTCCAACGTCAGCGTGCTGCAACGTCAGCATGCTCCACTGTCAGCGTGCTGCACCGTCAGCGTGCTGGTCAGTCAGCGGGCTGCACCGTCAGCGTGCTCCACCGTCAGCGTGCTGCTCCGTCAGTGTGCTCCACTGTCAGCGTGTTCCACCGTCAGTGTGCTCCACCGTCAGCGTGGTGCTCCGGTAGCGTTCTGCTCCGTCAGCGTGCTCCACTGTCAGCGTGCTCCACCGTCAACATGTTCCACCATCAGCGTGCTCCACTGTCAGCGTGCTCCACCGTCAGCATGTTCCACCATCAGGGTGCTGCTCTGTCAGCTTGCTCCCCCGTCAGCGTGCTCCACCGCAAGCGTGCTGCACCATCAGCGTGCTGCTCCTTCCGCCTGCACCACTGCCAGGGTGCTGCTTTGTCACCATGCTCCACCGTCAGTGTGCTGCTCCGTCAGCGTTCCCCACCGTCAGCGTGCTGCTCCGTCAGCGTGCTCCACTGTCAGCGTGTTCCACTTTCAGCGTTCTCCACTGTCAACGTGCTGTTCTGTCAGCGTGTTCCACCGTCAGCGTGCTGCTCCGTCAGCGTTATCCACCGTCAGCATGCTGCTCCGTCAGAGTGTTCCACCGTCAGCGTGCTGCTCCGTCAACGTGCTCCACCGTCAGCGTTTTCCCCCATCACCGTGCTGCTCCGTCAACGTGCTTCACTGTCAGCGTGCTTCTCCGTCAGTGTGCTCCACCGTCAGCGTGCTCCAACGTCAGCGTGCTGCTACGTCAGCATGCTCCACTGTCAGCGTGCTCCACCGTCAGCGTGCTCCACCGTCAGTGTGCTGCTCCGTCAGCGTGCTCAACCGTCAGCGTGCTCCACCGGCAGCGTGCTCCACTGGCAGCGTACTCCATGTCAGCATGCGTCACCGTCAACGTGCTCCACCGTCAGCGTGCTCCACCGTCAGCGTGCTCCACTGGCAGCGTGATCCACTGTCAGTGTGCTGCTCCGTGAGCGTGCTCCACTGCCAGCGTGCTCCACCGTCATCGTGCTGCTCCATCAGCGTGCTCCACCATCAGCGTGCTGCTCCGTCAATGTGCCCCACCGCCAGCGTGTTCCACCGTCAGCGTGCTGCTCCGTCAGCGTGCTCCACCATCAGCGTGCTGCTCCGTCAGTGTGCTCCACCATCAGCATGTTGCACTGTCAGCGTGCTGCACTGTCTGCGTGCTCCACCGTCAGCGTGCTCCACCGTCAGCATGCTGCTCCATCAGCGTGCTCCACCGTCAGCGTGCTGCACCGTCAGCGTGCTGGACCGTCAGCGTGCTCCACCATCAGCGTGTTCCACCATCAGCGTGTTCCACCGTCAGCGTGCTGCTCTGTCAACGTGCTCCACCGTCAGCATGCTGCTCCATCAGCGTACTCCACCGTCAGCGTGCTCGACTGTCAGCGTGCTGCTCCGTCAGTATGCTCCACTGTCAGCGTGTTCCACCGTCAGTGTGCTCCACCGTCAGCGTGGTGCTCCGGTAACGTTCTGCTCCGTCAGCGTGCTCCACCGTCAGCGTGCTCCACCGTCAACATGTTCCACCATCAGCGTGCTCCACTGTCAGCGTGCTCCACCGTCAGCGTGTTCCACCATCAGGGTGCTGCTCTGTCAGCTTGCTCCCCCGTCAGCGTGCTCCACCGCCAGCGTGCTGCACCATCAGCGTGCTGCTCCTTCCGCCTGCTCCACTGCCAGGGTGCTGCTTCGTCACCATGCTCCACCGTCAGTGTGCTGCTCCGTCAGCGTTCCCCACCGTCAGCGTGCTGCTCCGTCAGCGTGCTCCACCGTCAGCGTGTTCCACTTTCAGCGTTCTCCACTGTCAACGTGCTGTTCTGTCAGCGTGTTCCACCGTCAGCGTGCTGCTCCGTCAGCGTTATCCACCGTCAGCATGCTGCTCCGTCAGAGTGTTCCACCGTCAGCGTGCTGCTCCGTCAACGTGCTCCACCGTCAGCGTTTTCCCCCATCACCGTGCTGCTCCGTCAATGTGCTTCACTGTCAGCGTGCTTCTCCGTCAGTGTGCTCCACCGTCAGCGTGCTCCAACGTCAGCGTGCTGCAACGTCAGCATGCTCCACTGTCAGCGTGCTCCACCGTCAGCGTGCTCCACCGTCAGTGTGCTGCTCCGTCAGCGTGCTCAACCGTCAGCGTGCTCCACCGGCAGCGTGCTCCACTGGCAGCGTACTCCATGTCAGCATGCGTCACCGTCAACGTGCTCCACCGTCAGCGTGTTCCACCGTCAGCGTGCTGCTCCGTCAGTGTGCTCCACCGTCAGCGTGCTCCACTGGCAGCGTGCTCCACTGTCAGCGTGCTGCTCCGTGAGCGTGCTCCACTGCCAGCGTGCTCCACCGTCATCGTGCTGCTCCATCAGCGTGCTCCACCATCAGCGTGCAGCTCCGTCAGTGTGCTCCACCGCCAGCGTGTTCCACCGTCAGCGTGCTGCTCCGTCAGCGTGCTCCACCATCAGCGTGCTGCTCCGTCAGTGTGCTCCACCATCAGCATGTTGCACTGTCAGCGTGCTGCACTGTCTGTGTGCTCCACCGTCAGCATGCTCCACCGTCAGCATGCTGCTCCGTCAGTGTGCTCCACCGTCAGCGTGCTCCACCGTCAGCATGCTCCACCATCAGTGTGCTGCACCGTAAGCGTGCTGCTCCGTCAGCGTGCTCCACCGTCAGCGTGCTCCACCGTCAGTGTGCTCCACCATCAGCATGTTGCACTGTCAGCGTGCTGCACTGTCTGCGTGCTCCACCGTCAGCGTGCTCCACCGTCAGCATGCTGCTCCGTCAGTGTGCTCCACCGTCAGCGTGCTCCACCGTCAGCATGCTCCACCATCAGTGTGCTGCACCGTAAGCGTGCTGCTCCGTCAGCGTGCTCCACCGTCTGCGTGCTCCACCGTCAGCGTGCTGCTCCGTCAGCTTGCTCCACCGTCAGCGTGCTGATCCTTCAGCGTGCTCCACCATCAGCGAGCTCCACCGTCAGCGTGCTGCTCCGTCAATGTGCTCCACCGTCAGCGTGCTCCACCGTCAGCGTGCTCCACCATCAGCGTGCTGCTCCGTCAGCGTGTTCCACCGTCAGCGTGCTGCACCGTCAAAGTCCTCCACCGTCAGAGTTTTCCACCTTCAGCGTGCTGCACCGTCAGCGTGCTGCTCCATCAGCGTGCTCCACCGTCAGCGTGCTGCTCCGTCAACGTCCTCCACCGTCAGCGTTTTCCCCCATCAGCGTGCTGCTCCGTCAACGTGCTTCACTGTCAGCGTGCTTCTCCGTCAGCGTGCTCCACCGTCAGAGCTCCAACGTCAGCGTGCTGCAACGTCAGCATGCTCCACCGTCAGCGTGCTCCACCGTCAGCGTGCTCCACCGTCAGTGTGCTGCTCCTTCAGCGTGCTCAACCGTCAGCGTGCTCCACCGGCAGCGTGCTCCACTGGCAGCATGCTCCAATGTCAGCATGCGTCACCGTCAACGTGCTCCACCGTCAGCGTGTTAAACCGTCAGCGTGCTGCTCCGTCAACGTGTTCCACCGTCAGCGTGCTGCTCCGTCAACGTGCTCCACCGTCAGCGTTTTCCCCCATCAGCGTGCTGCTCCGTCAACGTGCTTCACTGTCAGCGTGCTTCTCCGTCAGCGTGCTCCACCGTCAGCGTGCTCCAACGTCAGCGTGCTGCAACGTCAGCATGCTCCGCTGTCAGCGTGCTGCACCGTCAGCGTGCTGGTCAGTCAGCGGGCTGCACCGTCAGCGTGCTCCACCGTCAGCGTGCTGCTCCATCAGCGTGTTCACCGTCAGCGTGCTCCACCGTCGGCGTAATGCACCGTCAGCGTGCTCCACCATCAGTGTGTTCCACCGTCAGCGTGCTGCTCCTTCAACGTGGTGCACAGTCAATGTGCTCCACCGTCAGCGTGCTCCACCGTCAACGTACTCCGGCGTCAGCCTGTTCCACCGTCAGTGTGCTCCACCCTCAGCGTGTTTCTTCATCAGCGTTCTGCTACGTCAGCGTGTTCCACCGTCAGCGTGCTCCACCATCAACATGCTCCACCGTCAGTGTGCTCCACCGTCAGCGTGCTCCACAGTCAACGTGCTCCAGCGTCAGCGTGCTCAACCATCAGCGTGCTGCTCCGTCAGTGTGCTCCACTGTCAGCGTGCTCCACCGTCAGCGTGCTCCACCGTCAGCGTGCTGCTCCGGTAGCGTTCTGCTCCGTCAGCATGCTCCACCGTCAGCGTGCTCCACCGTCAACATGTTCCACCATCAGCGTGCTACACTGTCAGCGTGCTCCACTGTCAGCATGCTCCAACGTCAGCGTGTTCCACCATCAGGGTGCTGCTGTGTCAGCTTGCTCCCCCGTCAGCGTGCTCCACCGCCAGCGTGCTGCACCATCAGCGTGCTGCTCCTTCCGCCTGCTCCACTGCCAGGGTGCAGCTTCGTCACCATGCTCCACCGTCAGTGTGCTGCTCCGTCAGCGTTCCCCACCGTCAGCGTGCTGCTCCGTCAGCGTGCTCCACCGTCATCGTGTTCCACTTTCAGCGTGCTCCACCGTCAGCGTGCTCCACTGCCAGCGTGCTGCTCCGTCAGCGTGCTCCACCGTCAGCGTGCTCCAACGTCAGCATGCTGCTCCATCAGTGTGCTCCACCGTCAGCGTGCTGCACCGTCAGCGTGCTGGACCGTCAGCGTACTCCACCATCAGCGTGTTCCACCGTCAGCGTGTTCCACCGTTAGCGTGCTGCTCTGTCAACGTGCTCCACCGTCAGCATGCTGCTCCATCAGCGTGCTCCACCGTCAGCGTGCTCGACCGTCAGCGTGCTGCTCCGTCAGTGTGCTCCACTGTCAGCGTGTTCCACCGTCAGTGTGCTCCACCGTCAGCGTGCTGCTCCGGTAGCGTTCTGCTCCGTCAGCGTGCTCCACCGTCAGCGTGCTCCACCGTCAACATGTTCCACCATCAGCGTGCTACACCGTCAGCGTGCTCCACTGTCAGCGTGCTCCACCGTCAGCGTGTTCCACCATCAGGGTGCTGCTCTGTCAGCTTGCTCCCCCGTCAGCGTGCTCCACCGCCAGCGTGCTGCACCATCAGCGTGCTGCTCCTTCCGCCTGCTCCACTGCCAGGGTGCTGCTTCGTCACCATGCTCCACCGTCAGTGTGCTGCTCCGTCAGCGTTCCCCACCGTCAGCGTGCTGCTCCGTCAGCGTGCTCCACCGTCAGCGTGTTCCACTTTCAGCGTTCTCCACTGTCAACGTGCTGTTCTGTCAACGTGTTCCACCATCAGCATGCTGCTCCGTCAGCGTTATCCACCGTCAGCATGCTGCTCCGTCAGAGTGTTCCACCGTCAGCGTGCTGCTCCATCAGCGTGCTCCACCGTCAGCGTGCTGCTCCGTCAACGTGCTCCACCGTCAGCGTTTTCCCCCATCACCGTGCTGCTCCGTCAATGTGCTTCACTGTCAGCGTGCTTCTCCGTCAGTGTGCTCCACCGTCAGCGTGCTCCAACGTCAGCGTGCTGCAACGTCAGCATGCTCCACTGTCAGCGTGCTCCACCGTCAGCGTGCTCCACCGTCAGTGTGCTGCTCCGTCAGCGTGCTCAACCGTCAGCGTGCTCCACCGGCAGCGTGCTCCACTGGCAGCGTACTCCATGTCAGCATGCGTCACCGTCAACGTGCTCCACCGTCAGCGTGTTCCACCGTCAGCGTGCTGCTCCGTCAGCGTGCTCCACCATCAGCGTGCTCCACTGGCAGCGTGCTCCACTGTCAGCGTGCTGCTCCGTGAGCGTGCTCCACTGCCAGCGTGCTCCACCGTCATCGTGCTGCTCCATCAGCGTGCTCCACCATCAGCGTGCAGCTCCGTCAGTGTGCTCCACCGCCAGCGTGTTCCACCGTCAGCGTGCTGCTCCGTCAGCGTGCTCCACCATCAGCGTGCTGCTCCGTCAGTGTGCTCCACCATCAGCATGTTGCACTGTCAGCGTGTTGCACTGTCTGTGTGCTGCTCCGTCAGCGTGTCCCACTGTCAGCGTGTTCCACCGTCAGCGTGCTGCTCCGTCAGCGTGCTCCACCGTCAGCGTGCTGCTCCGTCAGCGTGCTCCACCGTCAGCGTGCTCCACTGTCAGCGTGCTGCTGCTTCAACGTGCTCCACCGTCAGCGTGCTGCTCCGTCAGCGTGCTGCTCCTTCAACGTGCTCCACCGTCAGCGTGCTTCTCCGTCAGCGTGCTCCACCGTCAGCGTGCTCCATCGCCAGCATGCTGCTCCGTCAGCGTGTTCCACCGTCAGCGTGCTCCACCATCATCGTTCTCCACCGTCAGCATGCTGCTCCGTCAGCGTGTTCCACCGTCAGCGTGCTGCTCCGTCAATGTCCTCCACCGTCAGCGTTTTCCACCGTCAGCGTGCTGCTCCGTCAGCGTGCTCCACCGTCAGCGTGCTCCACCGTCAGCGTACTCCACCGTCAGCGTGCTCCACCGGCAGCGTGCTGCACCGTCAGCGTGCTGCTCCATCAGCGTGCTCCACCATCAGCGTGCTGCTCCGTCAGTGTGCTCCACCGCCAGCGTGTTCCACCGTCAGCGTGCTGCTCCGTCAGCGTGCTCCACCATCAGCGTGCTGCTCTGTCAGCGTGTTCCACCGTCAGCGTGCTGCTCCGTCAACGTGCTCCACCGTCAGCGTTTTCCCCCATCAGCGTGCTGCTCCGTCAACGTGCTTCACTGTCAGCGTGCTTCTCCGTCAGCGTGCTCCACCGTCAGCGTGCTCCAACGTCAGCGTGCTGCAACGTCAGCATGCTCCACTGTCAGCGTGCTGCACCGTCAGCATGCTGGTCAGTCAGCGGGCTGCACCGTCAGCGTGCTCCACCGTCAGCGTGCTGCTCCGTCAGTGTGCTCCACTGTCAGCGTGTTCCACCGTCAGTGTGCTCCACCGTCAGCGTGGTGCTCCGGTAGCGTTCTGCTCCGTCAGCGTGCTCCACCGTCAGCGTGCTCCACCGTCAACATGTTCCACCATCAGCGTGCTCCACTGTCAGCGTGCTCCACCGTCAGCATGTTCCACCATCAGGGTGCTGCTCTGTCAGCTTGCTCCCCCGTCAGCGTGCTCCACCGCCAGCGTGCTGCACCATCAGCGTGCTGCTCCTTCCGCCTGCTCCACTGCCAGGGTGCTGCTTTGTCACCATGCTCCACCGTCAGTGTGCTGCTCCGTCAGCGTTCCCCACCGTCAGCGTGCTGCTCCGTCAGCGTGCTCCACCGTCAGCGTGTTCCACTTTCAGCGTTCTCCACTGTCAACGTGCTGTTCTGTCAGCGTGTTCCACCGTCAGCGTGCTGCTCCGTCAGCGTTATCCACCGTCAGCATGCTGCTCCGTCAGAGTGTTCCACCGTCAGCGTGCTGCTCCGTCAACGTGCTCCACCGTCAGCGTTTTCCCCCATCACCGTGCTGCTCCGTCAACGTGCTTCACTGTCAGCGTGCTTCTCCGTCAGTGTGCTCCACCGTCAGCGTGCTCCAACGTCAGCGTGCTGCAACGTCAGCATGCTCCACTGTCAGCGTGCTCCACCGTCAGCGTGCTCCACCGTCAGTGTGCTGCTCCGTCAGCGTGCTCAACCGTCAGCGTGCTCCACCGGCAGCGTGCTCCACTGGCAGCGTACTCCATGTCAGCATGCGTCACCGTCAACGTGCTCCACCGTCAGCGTGCTCCACCGTCAGCGTGCTCCACTGGCAGCGTGCTCCACTGTCAGTGTGCTGCTCCGTGAGCGTGCTCCACTGCCAGCGTGCTCCACCGTCATCGTGCTGCTCCATCAGCGTGCTCCACCATCAGCGTGCTGCTCCGTCAATGTGCCCCACCGCCAGCGTGTTCCACCGTCAGCGTGCTGCTCCGTCAGCGTGCTCCACCATCAGCGTGCTGCTCCGTCAGTGTGCTCCACCATCAGCATGTTGCACTGTCAGCGTGCTGCACTGTCTGCGTGCTCCACCGTCAGCGTGCTCCACCGTCAGCATGCTGCTCCATCAGCGTGCTCCACCGTCAGCGTGCTGCACCGTCAGCGTGCTGGACCGTCAGCGTGCTCCACCATCAGCGTGTTCCACCATCAGCGTGTTCCACCGTCAGCGTGCTGCTCTGTCAACGTGCTCCACCGTCAGCATGCTGCTCCATCAGCGTACTCCACCGTCAGCGTGCTCGACTGTCAGCGTGCTGCTCCGTCAGTATGCTCCACTGTCAGCGTGTTCCACCGTCAGTGTGCTCCACCGTCAGCGTGGTGCTCCGGTAACGTTCTGCTCCGTCAGCGTGCTCCACCGTCAGCGTGCTCCACCGTCAACATGTTCCACCATCAGCGTGCTCCACTGTCAGCGTGCTCCACCGTCAGCGTGTTCCACCATCAGGGTGCTGCTCTGTCAGCTTGCTCCCCCGTCAGCGTGCTCCACCGCCAGCGTGCTGCACCATCAGCGTGCTGCTCCTTCCGCCTGCTCCACTGCCAGGGTGCTGCTTCGTCACCATGCTCCACCGTCAGTGTGCTGCTCCGTCAGCGTTCCCCACCGTCAGCGTGCTGCTCCGTCAGCGTGCTCCACCGTCAGCGTGTTCCACTTTCAGCGTTCTCCACTGTCAACGTGCTGTTCTGTCAGCGTGTTCCACCGTCAGCGTGCTGCTCCGTCAGCGTTATCCACCGTCAGCATGCTGCTCCGTCAGAGTGTTCCACCGTCAGCGTGCTGCTCCGTCAACGTGCTCCACCGTCAGCGTTTTCCCCCATCACCGTGCTGCTCCGTCAATGTGCTTCACTGTCAGCGTGCTTCTCCGTCAGTGTGCTCCACCGTCAGCGTGCTCCAACGTCAGCGTGCTGCAACGTCAGCATGCTCCACTGTCAGCGTGCTCCACCGTCAGCGTGCTCCACCGTCAGTGTGCTGCTCCGTCAGCGTGCTCAACCGTCAGCGTGCTCCACCGGCAGCGTGCTCCACTGGCAGCGTACTCCATGTCAGCATGCGTCACCGTCAACGTGCTCCACCGTCAGCGTGTTCCACCGTCAGCGTGCTGCTCCGTCAGTGTGCTCCACCGTCAGCGTGCTCCACTGGCAGCGTGCTCCACTGTCAGCGTGCTGCTCCGTGAGCGTGCTCCACTGCCAGCGTGCTCCACCGTCATCGTGCTGCTCCATCAGCGTGCTGCTCCATCAGCGTGCTCCACCGTCAGCGTGCTGCACCGTCAGCGTGCTGGACCGTCAGCGTGCTCCACCATCAGCGTGTTCCACCATCAGCGTGTTCCACCGTCAGCGTGCTGCTCTGTCAACGTGCTCCACCGTCAGCATGCTGCTCCATCAGCGTACTCCACCGTCAGCGTGCTCGACTGTCAGCGTGCTGCTCCGTCAGTATGCTCCACTGTCAGCGTGTTCCACCGTCAGTGTGCTCCACCGTCAGCGTGGTGCTCCGGTAACGTTCTGCTCCGTCAGCGTGCTCCACCGTCAGCGTGCTCCACCGTCAACATGTTCCACCATCAGCGTGCTCCACTGTCAGCGTGCTCCACCGTCAGCGTGTTCCACCATCAGGGTGCTGCTCTGTCATCTTGCTCCCCCGTCAGCGTGCTCCACCGCCAGCGTGCTGCACCATCAGCGTGCTGCTCCTTCCGCCTGCTCCACTGCCAGGGTGCTGCTTCGTCACCATGCTCCACCGTCAGTGTGCTGCTCCGTCAGCGTTCCCCACCGTCAGCGTGCTGCTCCGTCAGCGTGCTCCACCGTCAGCGTGTTCCACTTTCAGCGTTCTCCACTGTCAACGTGCTGTTCTGTCAGCGTGTTCCACCGTCAGCGTGCTGCTCCGTCAGCGTTATCCACCGTCAGCATGCTGCTCCGTCAGAGTGTTCCACCGTCAGCGTGCTGCTCCGTCAACGTGCTCCACCGTCAGTGTTTTCCCCCATCACCGTGCTGCTCCGTCAATGTGCTTCACTGTCAGCGTGCTTCTCCGTCAGTGTGCTCCACCGTCAGCGTGCTCCAACGTCAGCGTGCTGCAACGTCAGCATGCTCCACTGTCAGCGTGCTCCACCGTCAGCGTGCTCCACCGTCAGTGTGCTGCTCCGTCAGCGTGCTCAACCGTCAGCGTGCTCCACCGGCAGCGTGCTCCACTGGCAGCGTACTCCATGTCAGCATGCGTCACCGTCAACGTGCTCCACCGTCAGCGTGTTCCACCGTCAGCGTGCTGCTCCGTCAGTGTGCTCCACCGTCAGCGTGCTCCACTGGCAGCGTGCTCCACTGTCAGCGTGCTGCTCCGTGAGCGTGCTCCACTGCCAGCGTGCTCCACCGTCATCGTGCTGCTCCATCAGCGTGCTCCACCATCAGCGTGCAGCTCCATCAGTGTGCTCCACCGCCAGCGTGTTCCACCGTCAGCGTGCTGCTCCGTCAGCGTGCTCCACCATCAGCGTGCTGCTCCGTCAGTGTGCTCCACCATCAGCATGTTGCACTGTCAGCGTGCTGCACTGTCTGTGTGCTCCACCGTCAGCATGCTCCACTGTCAGCATGCTGCTCCGTCAGTGTGCTCCACCGTCAGCGTGCTCCACCGTCAGCATGCTCCACCATCAGTGTGCTGCACCGTAAGCGTGCTGCTCCGTCAGCGTGCTCCACCGTCAGCGTGCTCCACCGTCAGTGTGCTCCACCATCAGCATGTTGCACTGTCAGCGTGCTGCACTGTCTGCGTGCTCCACCGTCAGCGTGCTCCACCGTCAGCATGCTGCTCCGTCAGTGTGCTCCACCGTCAGCGTGCTCCACCGTCAGCATGCTCCACCATCAGTGTGCTGCACCGTAAGCGTGCTGCTCCGTCAGCGTGCTCCACCGTCTGCGTGCTCCACCGTCAGCGTGCTGCTCCGTCAGCTTGCTCCACCGTCAGCGTGCTGATCCTTCAGCGTGCTCCACCATCAGCGAGCTCCACCGTCAGCGTGCTGTTCCGTCAATGTGCTCCACCGTCAGCGTGCTCCACCGTCAGCGTGCTCCACCATCAGCGTGCTGCTCCGTCAGCGTGTTCCACCGTCAGCGTGCTGCACCGTCAAAGTCCTCCACCGTCAGAGTTTTCCACCTTCGGCGTGCTGCACCGTCAGCGTGCTGCTCCATCAGCGTGCTCCACCGTCAGCGTGCTGCTCCGTCAACGTCCTCCACCGTCAGCGTTTTCCCCCATCAGCGTGCTGCTCCGTCAACGTGCTTCACTGTCAGCGTGCTTCTCCGTCAGCGTGCTCCACCGTCAGAGCTCCAACGTCAGCGTGCTGCAACGTCAGCATGCTCCACCGTCAGCGTGCTCCACCGTCAGCGTGCTCCACCGTCAGTGTGCTGCTCCTTCAGCGTGCTCAACCGTCAGCGTGCTCCACCGGCAGCGTGCTCCACTGGCAGCATGCTCCAATGTCAGCATGCGTCACCGTCAACGTGCTCCACCGTCAGCGTGTTCCACCGTCAGCGTGCTGCTCTGTCAACGTGCTCCATCGTCAGCGTGCTGCTCCGGCAGCGTGCTGTTCCATCAGCGTACTCCACCATCAGCGTGTTCCACCGTCAGCGTTTTCCACCGTCAGTGTGCTGCTCTGTCAACGTGCTCCACCTTCAGCATGCTCCACCGTCAGCGTGTTCCACCGTCAGTGTGCTGCTCCGTCAGCGTGTCCCACTGTCAGCGTGTTCCACCGTCAGCGTGCTGCTCCGTCAGCGTGCTCCACCGTCAGCGTGCTGCTCCGTCAGCGTGCTCCACCGTCAGCGTGCTCCACTGTCAGCGTGCTGCTGCTTCAACGTGCTCCACCGTCAGCGTGCTGCTCCGTCAGCGTGCTGCTCCTTCAACGTGCTCCACCGTCAGCGTGCTTCTCCGTCAGCGTGCTCCACCGTCAGCGTGCTCCATCGCCAGCATGCTGCTCCGTCAGCGTGTTCCACCGTCAGCGTGCTCCACCATCATCGTTCTCCACCGTCAGCATGCTGCTCCGTCAGCGTGTTCCACCGTCAGCGTGCTGCTCCGTCAAAGTCCTCCACCGTCAGCGTTTTCCACCGTCAGCGTGCTGCTCCGTCAGCGTGCTCCACCGTCAGCGTGCTCCACCGTCAGCGTACTCCACCGTCAGCGTGCTCCACCGGCAGCGTGCTGCACCGTCAGCGTGCTGCTCCATCAGCGTGCTCCACCGTCAGCGTGCTGCTCCGTCAACCTGCTCCACCGTCAGCGTTTTCCCCCATCAGCGTGCTGCTCCGTCAACGTGCTTCACTGTCAGCGTGCTTCTCCGTCAGCGTGCTCCACCGTCAGCGTGCTCCAACGTCAGCGTGCTGCAACGTCAGCATGCTCCACTGTCAGCGTGCTCCACCGTCAGCGTGCTCCACCGTCAGTGTGCTGCTCCGTCAGCGTGCTCAACCGTCAGCGTGCTCCACCGGCAGCGTGCTCCACTGGCAGCGTGCTCCAATGTCAGCATGCGTCACCGTCAACGTGCTCCACCGTCAGCGTGTTCCACCGTCAGCGTGCTGCTCCGTCAGCGTGCTCCACCGTCAGCGTGCTCCACCGTCAGCGTGCTCCACTGGCAGCGTGCTCCACGGTCAGCATGCTCCACCATCAGCGTGCTCCACCGTCAGCGTGTTCCACCATCAGCGTGCTGTTCCATCAACTTGCTCCACCGTCAGGGTGTTCCATCGTCAGCGTGTTCCACCATCAGCTTGCTCCACCGTCAGCGTGCTGCTCCGTGAGCATGCTCCACTGCCAGCGTGCTCCACCGTCATCGTGCTGCTCCATCAGCGTGCTCCACCATCAGCGTGCTGCTCCGTCAGTGTGCTCCACCGCCAGCGTGTTCCACCGTCAGCGTGCTGCTCCGTCAGCGTGCTCCACCATCAGCGTGCTGCTCTGTCAGCGTGTTCCACCGTCAGCGTGCTGCTCCGTCAACGTGCTCCACCGTCAGCGTTTTCCCCCATCAGCGTGCTGCTCCGTCAACGTGCTTCACTGTCAGCGTGCTTCTCCGTCAGCGTGCTCCACCGTCAGCGTGCTCCAACGTCAGCGTGCTGCAACGTCAGCATGCTCCACTGTCAGCGTGCTGCACCGTCAGCGTGCTGGTCAGTCAGCGGGCTGCACCGTCAGCGTGCTCCACCGTCAGCGTGCTGCTCCGTCAGTGTGCTCCACTGTCAGCGTGTTCCACCGTCAGTGTGCTCCACCGTCAGCGTGGTGCTCCGGTAGCGTTCTGCTCCGTCAGCGTGCTCCACTGTCAGCGTGCTCCACCGTCAACATGTTCCACCATCAGCGTGCTCCACTGTCAGCGTGCTCCACCGTCAGCATGTTCCACCATCAGGGTGCTGCTCTGTCAGCTTGTTCCCCCGTCAGCGTGCTCCACCGCAAGCGTGCTGCACCATCAGCGTGCTGCTCCTTCCGCCTGCACCACTGCCAGGGTGCTGCTTTGTCACCATGCTCCACCGTCAGTGTGCTGCTCCGTCAGCGTTCCCCACCGTCAGCGTGCTGCTCCGTCAGCGTGCTCCACTGTCAGCGTGTTCCACTTTCAGCGTTCTCCACTGTCAACGTGCTGTTCTGTCAGCGTGTTCCACCGTCAGCGTGCTGCTCCGTCAGCGTTATCCACCGTCAGCATGCTGCTCCGTCAGAGTGTTCCACCGTCAGCGTGCTGCTCCGTCAACGTGCTCCACCGTCAGCGTTTTCCCCCATCACCGTGCTGCTCCGTCAACGTGCTTCACTGTCAGCGTGCTTCTCCGTCAGTGTGCTCCACCGTCAGCGTGCTCCAACGTCAGCGTGCTGCAACGTCAGCATGCTCCACTGTCAGCGTGCTCCACCGTCAGCGTGCTCCACCGTCAGTGTGCTGCTCCGTCAGCGTGCTCAACCGTCAGCGTGCTCCACCGGCAGCGTGCTCCACTGGCAGCGTACTCCATGTCAGCATGCGTCACCGTCAACGTGCTCCACCGTCAGCGTGCTCCACCGTCAGCGTGCTCCACTGGCAGCGTGATCCACTGTCAGTGTGCTGCTCCGTGAGCGTGCTCCACTGCCAGCGTGCTCCACCGTCATCGTGCTGCTCCATCAGCGTGCTCCACCATCAGCGTGCTGCTCCGTCAATGTGCCCCACCGCCAGCGTGTTCCACCGTCAGCGTGCTGCTCCGTCAGCGTGCTCCACCATCAGCGTGCTGCTCCGTCAGTGTGCTCCACCATCAGCATGTTGCACTGTCAGCGTGCTGCACTGTCTGCGTGCTCCACCGTCAGCGTGCTCCACCGTCAGCATGCTGCTCCATCAGCGTGCTCCACCGTCAGCGTGCTGCACCGTCAGCGTGCTGGACCGTCAGCGTGCTCCACCATCAGCGTGTTCCACCATCAGCGTGTTCCACCGTCAGCGTGCTGCTCTGTCAACGTGCTCCACCGTCAGCATGCTGCTCCATCAGCGTACTCCACCGTCAGCGTGCTCGACTGTCAGCGTGCTGCTCCGTCAGTATGCTCCACTGTCAGCGTGTTCCACCGTCAGTGTGCTCCACCGTCAGCGTGGTGCTCCGGTAACGTTCTGCTCCGTCAGCGTGCTCCACCGTCAGCGTGCTCCACCGTCAACATGTTCCACCATCAGCGTGCTCCACTGTCAGCGTGCTCCACCGTCAGCGTGTTCCACCATCAGGGTGCTGCTCTGTCAGCTTGCTCCCCCGTCAGCGTGCTCCACCGCCAGCGTGCTGCACCATCAGCGTGCTGCTCCTTCCGCCTGCTCCACTGCCAGGGTGCTGCTTCGTCACCATGCTCCACCGTCAGTGTGCTGCTCCGTCAGCGTTCCCCACCGTCAGCGTGCTGCTCCGTCAGCGTGCTCCACCGTCAGCGTGTTCCACTTTCAGCGTTCTCCACTGTCAACGTGCTGTTCTGTCAGCGTGTTCCACCGTCAGCGTGCTGCTCCGTCAGCGTTATCCACCGTCAGCATGCTGCTCCGTCAGAGTGTTCCACCGTCAGCGTGCTGCTCCGTCAACGTGCTCCACCGTCAGCGTTTTCCCCCATCACCGTGCTGCTCCGTCAATGTGCTTCACTGTCAGCGTGCTTCTCCGTCAGTGTGCTCCACCGTCAGCGTGCTCCAACGTCAGCGTGCTGCAACGTCAGCATGCTCCACTGTCAGCGTGCTCCACCGTCAGCGTGCTCCACCGTCAGTGTGCTGCTCCGTCAGCGTGCTCAACCGTCAGCGTGCTCCACCGGCAGCGTGCTCCACTGGCAGCGTACTCCATGTCAGCATGCGTCACCGTCAACGTGCTCCACCGTCAGCGTGTTCCACCGTCAGCGTGCTGCTCCGTCAGTGTGCTCCACCGTCAGCGTGCTCCACTGGCAGCGTGCTCCACTGTCAGCGTGCTGCTCCGTGAGCGTGCTCCACTGCCAGCGTGCTCCACCGTCATCGTGCTGCTCCATCAGCGTGCTCCACCATCAGCGTGCAGCTCCGTCAGTGTGCTCCACCGCCAGCGTGTTCCACCGTCAGCGTGCTGCTCCGTCAGCGTGCTCCACCATCAGCGTGCTGCTCCGTCAGTGTGCTCCACCATCAGCATGTTGCACTGTCAGCGTGCTGCACTGTCTGTGTGCTCCACCGTCAGCATGCTCCACCGTCAGCATGCTGCTCCGTCAGTGTGCTCCACCGTCAGCGTGCTCCACCGTCAGCATGCTCCACCATCAGTGTGCTGCACCGTAAGCGTGCTGCTCCGTCAGCGTGCTCCACCGTCAGCGTGCTCCACCGTCAGTGTGCTCCACCATCAGCATGTTGCACTGTCAGCGTGCTGCACTGTCTGCGTGCTCCACCGTCAGCGTGCTCCACCGTCAGCATGCTGCTCCGTCAGTGTGCTCCACCGTCAGCGTGCTCCACCGTCAGCATGCTCCACCATCAGTGTGCTGCACCGTAAGCGTGCTGCTCCGTCAGCGTGCTCCACCGTCTGCGTGCTCCACCGTCAGCGTGCTGCTCCGTCAGCTTGCTCCACCGTCAGCGTGCTGATCCTTCAGCGTGCTCCACCATCAGCGAGCTCCACCGTCAGCGTGCTGCTCCGTCAATGTGCTCCACCGTCAGCGTGCTCCACCGTCAGCGTGCTCCACCATCAGCGTGCTGCTCCGTCAGCGTGTTCCACCGTCAGCGTGCTGCACCGTCAAAGTCCTCCACCGTCAGAGTTTTCCACCTTCAGCGTGCTGCACCGTCAGCGTGCTGCTCCATCAGCGTGCTCCACCGTCAGCGTGCTGCTCCGTCAACGTCCTCCACCGTCAGCGTTTTCCCCCATCAGCGTGCTGCTCCGTCAACGTGCTTCACTGTCAGCGTGCTTCTCCGTCAGCGTGCTCCACCGTCAGAGCTCCAACGTCAGCGTGCTGCAACGTCAGCATGCTCCACCGTCAGCGTGCTCCACCGTCAGCGTGCTCCACCGTCAGTGTGCTGCTCCTTCAGCGTGCTCAACCGTCAGCGTGCTCCACCGGCAGCGTGCTCCACTGGCAGCATGCTCCAATGTCAGCATGCGTCACCGTCAACGTGCTCCACCGTCAGCGTGTTAAACCGTCAGCGTGCTGCTCCGTCAACGTGTTCCACCGTCAGCGTGCTGCTCCGTCAACGTGCTCCACCGTCAGCGTTTTCCCCCATCAGCGTGCTGCTCCGTCAACGTGCTTCACTGTCAGCGTGCTTCTCCGTCAGCGTGCTCCACCGTCAGCGTGCTCCAACGTCAGCGTGCTGCAACGTCAGCATGCTCCGCTGTCAGCGTGCTGCACCGTCAGCGTGCTGGTCAGTCAGCGGGCTGCACCGTCAGCGTGCTCCACCGTCAGCGTGCTGCTCCATCAGCGTGTTCACCGTCAGCGTGCTCCACCGTCGGCGTAATGCACCGTCAGCGTGCTCCACCATCAGTGTGTTCCACCGTCAGCGTGCTGCTCCTTCAACGTGGTGCACAGTCAATGTGCTCCACCGTCAGCGTGCTCCACCGTCAACGTACTCCGGCGTCAGCCTGTTCCACCGTCAGTGTGCTCCACCCTCAGCGTGTTTCTTCATCAGCGTTCTGCTACGTCAGCGTGTTCCACCGTCAGCGTGCTCCACCATCAACATGCTCCACCGTCAGTGTGCTCCACCGTCAGCGTGCTCCACAGTCAACGTGCTCCAGCGTCAGCGTGCTCAACCATCAGCGTGCTGCTCCGTCAGTGTGCTCCACTGTCAGCGTGCTCCACCGTCAGCGTGCTCCACCGTCAGCGTGCTGCTCCGGTAGCGTTCTGCTCCGTCAGCATGCTCCACCGTCAGCGTGCTCCACCGTCAACATGTTCCACCATCAGCGTGCTACACTGTCAGCGTGCTCCACTGTCAGCATGCTCCAACGTCAGCGTGTTCCACCATCAGGGTGCTGCTGTGTCAGCTTGCTCCCCCGTCAGCGTGCTCCACCGCCAGCGTGCTGCACCATCAGCGTGCTGCTCCTTCCGCCTGCTCCACTGCCAGGGTGCAGCTTCGTCACCATGCTCCACCGTCAGTGTGCTGCTCCGTCAGCGTTCCCCACCGTCAGCGTGCTGCTCCGTCAGCGTGCTCCACCGTCATCGTGTTCCACTTTCAGCGTGCTCCACCGTCAGCGTGCTCCACTGCCAGCGTGCTGCTCCGTCAGCGTGCTCCACCGTCAGCGTGCTCCAACGTCAGCATGCTGCTCCATCAGTGTGCTCCACCGTCAGCGTGCTGCACCGTCAGCGTGCTGGACCGTCAGCGTACTCCACCCTCAGCGTGTTCCACCGTCAGCGTGTTCCACCGTCAGCGTGCTGCTCTGTCAACGTGCTCCACCGTCAGCATGCTGCTCCATCAGCGTGCTCCACCGTCAGCGTGCTCGACCGTCAGCGTGCTGCTCCGTCAGTGTGCTCCACTGTCAGCGTGTTCCACCGTCAGTGTGCTCCACCGTCAGCGTGCTGCTCCGGTAGCGTTCTGCTCCGTCAGCGTGCTCCACCGTCAGCGTGCTCCACCGTCAACATGTTCCACCATCAGCGTGCTACACTGTCAGCGTGCTCCACTGTCAGCGTGCTCCACCGTCAGCGTGTTCCACCATCAGGGTGCTGCTCTGTCAGCTTGCTCCCCCGTCAGCGTGCTCCACCGCCAGCGTGCTGCACCATCAGCGTGCTGCTCCTTCCGCCTGCTCCACTGCCAGGGTGCTGCTTCGTCACCATGCTCCACCGTCAGTGTGCTGCTCCGTCAGCGTTCCCCACCGTCAGCGTGCTGCTCCGTCAGCGTGCTCCACCGTCAGCGTGTTCCACTTTCAGCGTTCTCCACTGTCAACGTGCTGTTCTGTCAACGTGTTCCACCATCAGCATGCTGCTCCGTCAGCGTTATCCACCGTCAGCATGCTGCTCCGTCAGAGTGTTCCACCGTCAGCGTGCTGCTCCATCAGCGTGCTCCACCGTCAGCGTGCTGCTCCGTCAACGTGCTCCACCGTCAGCGTTTTCCCCCATCACCGTGCTGCTCCGTCAATGTGCTTCACTGTCAGCGTGCTTCTCCGTCAGTGTGCTCCACCGTCAGCGTGCTCCAACGTCAGCGTGCTGCAACGTCAGCATGCTCCACTGTCAGCGTGCTCCACCGTCAGCGTGCTCCACCGTCAGTGTGCTGCTCCGTCAGCGTGCTCAACCGTCAGCGTGCTCCACCGGCAGCGTGCTCCACTGGCAGCGTACTCCATGTCAGCATGCGTCACCGTCAACGTGCTCCACCGTCAGCGTGTTCCAACGTCAGCGTGCTGCTCCGTCAGCGTGCTCCACCGTCAGCGTGCTCCACTGGCAGCGTGCTCCACTGTCAGCGTGCTGCTCCGTGAGCGTGCTCCACTGCCAGCGTGCTCCACCGTCATCGTGCTGCTCCATCAGCGTGCTCCACCATCAGCGTGCAGCTCCGTCAGTGTGCTCCACCGCCAGCGTGTTCCACCGTCAGCGTGCTGCTCCGTCAGCGTGCTCCACCATCAGCGTGCTGCTCCGTCAGTGTGCTCCACCATCAGCATGTTGCACTGTCAGCGTGTTGCACTGTCTGTGTGCTCCACCGTCAGCGTGCTCCACCGTCAGCCTGCTGCTCCGTCAGTGTGCTCCACCGTCAGCGTGCTCCACCGTCAGCATGCTCCACCATCAGTGTGCTGCACCGTAAGCGTGCTGCTCCGTCAGCGTGCTCCACCGTCAGCGTGCTCCACCGTCAGTGTGCTCCACCATCAGCATGTTGCACTGTCAGCGTGCTGCACTGTCTGCGTGCTCCACCGTCAGCGTGCTCCACCGTCAGCATGCTGCTCCGTCAGTGTGCTCCACCGTCAGCGTGCTCCACCGTCAGCATGCTCCACCATCAGTGTGCTGCACCGTAAGCGTGCTGCTCCGTCAGCGTGCTCCACCGTCTGCGTGCTCCACCGTCAGCGTGCTGCTCCGTCAGCTTGCTCCACCGTCAGCGTGCTGATCCTTCAGCGTGCTCCACCATCAGCGAGCTCCACCGTCAGCGTGCTGCTCCGTCAACGTGCTCCACCGTCAGCGTGCTCCACCGTCAGCGTGCTCCACCATCAGCGTGCTGCTCCGTCAGCGTGTTCCACCGTCAGCGTGCTGCACCGTCAAAGTCCTCCACCGTCAGCGTTTTCCACCTTCAGCGTACTGCTCCGTCAGCGTGCTGCTCCGTCAGCGTGCTCCACCATCAGCATGCTGCTCCTTCAGCGTGCTCCACCGTCAGCGTGCTCCACCGTCAGTGTGCTCCACCGTCAGCATGCTGCTCCATCAGCGTGCTCTACCGTCAGCGTGCTCGACCGTCAGCGTGCTGCTCCGTCAGTGTGCTCCACTGTCAGCGTGTTCCACCGTCAGCGTGCTCCACCGTCAGCGTGCTGCTCCGGTAGCGTTCTGCTCCGTCAGCGTGCTCCACCGTCAGCGTGCTGCTCCATCAACGTGATGCACCGTCAGCGTGCTGCTCCGTCAGCGTGCTCCAGCATCAGCGAGCTCCACTGTCAGAGTGCCCCACCGTCACCGTGCTGTTCCGTCAGCGTGCTCCACTGTCAGCGTGCTCCACCATCAGCGTGCTGTTCCGTCAACTTGCTCCACCGTCAGGGTGTACCACCGTCAGCGTGTTCCACCATCAGCCTGCTCCACCGTCATCGTGCTGCTCCGTCAGCGTGCTCCACCATCAGCGTGCTGCTCCGTCAGTGTGCTCCACCGCCAGCGTGTTCCACCGTCAGCGTGCTGCTCCGTCAGCGTGCTCCACCATCAGCGTGCTGCTCCGTCAGCGTGTTCCACCGTCAGCGTGCTGCTCCGTCAACGTGCTCCACCGTCAGCGTTTTCCCCCATCAGCGTGCTGCTCCGTCAACGTGCTTCACTGTCAGCGTGCTTCTCCGTCAGCGTGCTCCACCGTCAGCGTGCTCCAACGTCAGCGTGCTGCAACGTCAGCATGCTCCACTGTCAGCGTGCTGCACCGTCAGCGTGCTGGTCAGTCAGCGGGCTGCACCGTCAGCGTGCTCCACCGTAAGCGTGCTGCTCCATCAGCGTGTTCCACCGTCAGCGTGCTCCACCGTCAGCGTAATGCACCGTCAGCGTGCTCCACCATCAGTGTGCTGCAGCATTAGCCTGCTCCACCATCAGCGTGTTCCACCGTCAGCGTGCTGCTCCTTCAACGTGGTCCACCGTCAATGTGCTCCACCGTCAGCGTGCTCCACCGTCAACATACTCCAGCGTCAGCGTGTTCCACCGTCAGTGTGCTCCACCGTCAGCGTGGAGCTCCGGTAGCGTTCTGCTCCGTCAGCGTGCTGCACCGTCAGCGTGCTGGACCGTCAGCGTACTCCACCATCAGCGTGTTCCACCGTCAGCGTGTTCCACCGTCAGCGTGCTGCTCTGTCAACGTGCTCCACCATCAGCATGCTGCTCCATCAGCGTGCTCCACCGTCAGCGTGCTCGACCGTCAGCGTGCTGCTCTGTCAGTGTGCTCCACTGTCAGCGTGTTCCACCGTCAGTGTGCTCCACCGTCAGCGTGGTGCTCCGGTAGCGTTCTGCTCCGTCAGCGTGCTCCACCGTCAGCGTGCTCCACTGTCAACATGTTCCACCATCAGCGTGCTACACTGTCAGCGTGCTCCACTGTCAGCGTGCTCCACCGTCAGCGTGTTCCACCATCAGGGTGCTGCTCCGTCAGCGTGCTCCACCGTCTGCGTGCTCCACCGTCAGCGTGCTGCTCCGTCAGCTTGCTCCACCGTCAGCGTGCTGATCCTTCAGCGTGCTCCACCATCAGGGAGCGCCACCGTCAGCGTGCTGCTCCGTCAATGTGCTCCACCGTCAGCGTGCTCCACCGTCAGCGTGCTCCACCGTCAGCGTGCTCCACCGTCAGCGTGCTCCACCATCAGCGTGCTGCTCCGTCAGCGTGCTGGTCAGTCAGCGGGCTGCACCGTCAGCGTGCTCCACCGTCAGCGTGCTGCTCCATCAGCGTGTTCACCGTCAGCGTGCTCCACCGTCGGCGTAATGCACCGTCAGCGTGCTCCACCATCAGTGTGTTCCACCGTCAGCGTGCTGCTCCTTCAACGTGGTGCACAGTCAATGTGCTCCACCGTCAGCGTGCTCCACCGTCAACGTACTCCGGCGTCAGCCTGTTCCACCGTCAGTGTGCTCCACCCTCAGCGTGTTTCTTCATCAGCGTTCTGCTACGTCAGCGTGTTCCACCGTCAGCGTGCTCCACCATCAACATGCTCCACCGTCAGTGTGCTCCACCGTCAGCGTGCTCCACAGTCAACGTGCTCCAGCGTCAGCGTGCTCAACCATCA
This sequence comes from Carcharodon carcharias, assembly GCF_017639515.1. Classification (NCBI taxonomy): domain Eukaryota; kingdom Metazoa; phylum Chordata; class Chondrichthyes; order Lamniformes; family Lamnidae; genus Carcharodon; species Carcharodon carcharias. Next base: position 109,453,207 of record NC_054483.1, on the reverse strand, counting down.
GCGTGCTGCTCCGTCAGTGTGCTCCACTGTCAGCGTGCTCCACCGTCAGCGTGCTCCACCGTCAGCGTGCTGCTCCGGTAGCGTTCTGCTCCGTCAGCATGCTCCACCGTCAGCGTGCTCCACCGTCAACATGTTCCACCATCAGCGTGCTACACTGTCAGCGTGCTCCACTGTCAGCATGCTCCAACGTCAGCGTGTTCCACCATCAGGGTGCTGCTGTGTCAGCTTGCTCCCCCGTCAGCGTGCTCCACCGCCAGCGTGCTGCACCATCAGCGTGCTGCTCCTTCCGCCTGCTCCACTGCCAGGGTGCAGCTTCGTCACCATGCTCCACCGTCAGCGTGCTGCTCCGTCAGCGTTCCCCACCGTCAGCGTGCTGCTCCGTCAGCGTGCTCCACCGTCATCGTGTTCCACTTTCAGCGTGCTCCACCGTCAGCGTGCTCCACTGCCAGCGTGCTGCTCCGTCAGCGTGCTCCACCGTCAGCGTGCTCCAACGTCAGCATGCTGCTCCATCAGTGTGCTCCACCGTCAGCGTGCTGCACCGTCAGCGTGCTGGACCGTCAGCGTACTCCACCATCAGCGTGTTCCACCGTCAGCGTGTTCCACCGTCAGCGTGCTGCTCTGTCATCGTGCTCCACCGTCAGCATGCTGCTCCATCAGCGTGCTCCACCGTCAGCGTGCTCGACCGTCAGCGTGCTGCTCCGTCAGTGTGCTCCACTGTCAGCGTGTTCCACCGTCAGTGTGCTCCACCGTCAGCGTGCTGCTCCGGTAGCGTTCTGCTCCGTCAGCGTGCTCCACCGTCAGCGTGCTCCACCGTCAACATGTTCCACCATCAGCGTGCTACACTGTCAGCGTGCTCCACTGTCAGCGTGCTCCACCGTCAGCGTGTTCCACCATCAGGGTGCTGCTCTGTCAGCTTGCTCCCCCGTCAGCGTGCTCCACCGCCAGCGTGCTGCACCATCAGCGTGCTGCTCCTTCCGCCTGCTCCACTGCCAGGGTGCTGCTTCGTCACCATGCTCCACCGTCAGTGTGCTGCTCCGTCAGCGTTCCCCACCGTCAGCGTGCTGCTCCGTCAGCGTGCTCCACCGTCAGCGTGTTCCACTTTCAGCGTTCTCCACTGTCAACGTGCTGTTCTGTCAACGTGTTCCACCATCAGCATGCTGCTCCGTCAGCGTTATCCACCGTCAGCATGCTGCTCCGTCAGAGTGTTCCACCGTCAGCGTGCTGCTCCATCAGCGTGCTCCACCGTCAGCGTGCTGCTCCGTCAACGTGCTCCACCGTCAGCGTTTTCCCCCATCACCGTGCTGCTCCGTCAATGTGCTTCACTGTCAGCGTGCTTCTCCGTCAGTGTGCTCCACCGTCAGCGTGCTCCAACGTCAGCGTGCTGCAACGTCAGCATGCTCCACTGTCAGCGTGCTCCACCGTCAGCGTGCTCCACCGTCAGTGTGCTGCTCCGTCAGCGTGCTCAACCGTCAGCGTGCTCCACCGGCAGCGTGCTCCACTGGCAGCGTACTCCATGTCAGCATGCGTCACCGTCAACGTGCTCCACCGTCAGCGTGTTCCACCGTCAGCGTGCTGCTCCGTCAGCGTGCTCCACCGTCAGCGTGCTCCACTGGCAGCGTGCTCCACTGTCAGCGTGCTGCTCCGTGAGCGTGCTCCACTGCCAGCGTGCTCCACCGTCATCGTGCTGCTCCATCAGCGTGCTCCACCATCAGCGTGCAGCTCCGTCAGTGTGCTCCACCGCCAGCGTGTTCCACCGTCAGCGTGCTGCTCCGTCAGCGTGCTCCACCATCAGCGTGCTGCTCCGTCAGTGTGCTCCACCATCAGCATGTTGCACTGTCAGCGTGTTGCACTGTCTGTGTGCTCCACCGTCAGCGTGCTCCACCGTCAGCATGCTGCTCCGTCAGTGTGCTCCACCGTCAGCGTGCTCCACCGTCAGCATGCTCCACCATCAGTGTGCTGCACCGTAAGCGTGCTGCTCCGTCAGCGTGCTCCACCGTCAGCGTGCTCCACCGTCAGTGTGCTCCACCATCAGCATGTTGCACTGTCAGCGTGCTGCACTGTCTGCGTGCTCCACCGTCAGCGTGCTCCACCGTCAGCATGCTGCTCCGTCAGTGTGCTCCACCGTCAGCGTGCTCCACCGTCAGCATGCTCCACCATCAGTGTGCTGCACCGTAAGCGTGCTGCTCCGTCAGCGTGCTCCACCGTCTGCGTGCTCCACCGTCAGCGTGCTGCTCCGTCAGCTTGCTCCACCGTCAGCGTGCTGATCCTTCAGCGTGCTCCACCATCAGCGAGCTCCACCGTCAGCGTGCTGCTCCGTCAACGTGCTCCACCGTCAGCGTGCTCCACCGTCAGCGTGCTCCACCATCAGCGTGCTGCTCCGTCAGCGTGTTCCACCGTCAGCGTGCTGCACCGTCAAAGTCCTCCACCGTCAGCGTTTTCCGCCTTCAGCGTACTGCTCCGTCAGCGTGCTGCTCCGTCAGCGTGCTCCACCATCAGCATGCTGCTCCTTCAGCGTGCTCCACCGTCAGCGTGCTCCACCGTCAGTGTGCTCCACCGTCAGCATGCTGCTCCATCAGCGTGCTCTACCGTCAGCGTGCTCGACCGTCAGCGTGCTGCTCCGTCAGTGTGCTCCACTGTCAGCGTGTTCCACCGTCAGCGTGCTCCACCGTCAGCGTGCTGCTCCGGTAGCGTTCTGCTCCGTCAGCGTGCTCCACCGTCAGCGTGCTGCTCCGTCAACGTGATGCACCGTCAGCGTGCTGCTCCGTCAGCGTGCTCCAGCATCAGCGAGCTCCACTGTCAGAGTGCCCCACCGTCACCGTGCTGTTCCGTCAGCGTGCTCCACTGTCAGCGTGCTCCACCATCAGCGTGCTGTTCCGTCAACTTGCTCCACCGTCAGGGTGTACCACCGTCAGCGTGTTCCACCATCAGCCTGCTCCACCGTCATCGTGCTGCTCCGTCAGCGTGCTCCACCATCAGCGTGCTGCTCCGTCAGTGTGCTCCACCGCCAGCGTGTTCCACCGTCAGCGTGCTGCTCCGTCAGCGTGCTCCACCATCAGCGTGCTGCTCCGTCAGCGTGTTCCACCGTCAGCGTGCTGCTCCGTCAACGTGCTCCACCGTCAGCGTTTTCCCCCATCAGCGTGCTGCTCCGTCAACGTGCTTCACTGTCAGCGTGCTTCTCCGTCAGCGTGCTCCACCGTCAGCGTGCTCCAACGTCAGCGTGCTGCAACGTCAGCATGCTCCACTGTCAGCGTGCTGCACCGTCAGCGTGCTCGTCAGTCAGCGTGCTGCACCGTCAGCGTGCTCCACCGTAAGCGTGCTGCTCCGTCAGCGTGTTCCACCGTCAGCGTGCTCCACCGTCAGCGTAATGCACCGTCAGCGTGCTCCACCATCAGTGTGCTGCAGCATTAGCCTGCTCCACCATCAGCGTGTTCCACCGTCAGCGTGCTGCTCCTTCAACGTGGTCCACCGTCAATGTGCTCCACCGTCAGCGTGCTCCACCGTCAACATACTCCAGCGTCAGCGTGTTCCACCGTCAGTGTGCTCCACCGTCAGCGTGGAGCTCCGGTAGCGTTCTGCTCCGTCAGCGTGCTGCACCGTCAGCGTGCTGGACCGTCAGCGTACTCCACCATCAGCGTGTTCCACCGTCAGCGTGTTCCACCGTCAGCGTGCTGCTCTGTCAACGTGCTCCACCATCAGCATGCTGCTCCATCAGCGTGCTCCACCGTCAGCGTGCTCGACCGTCAGCGTGCTGCTCCGTCAGTGTGCTCCACTGTCAGCGTGTTCCACCGTCAGTGTGCTCCACCGTCAGCGTGGTGCTCCGGTAGCGTTCTGCTCCGTCAGCGTGCTCCACCGTCAGCGTGCTCCACTGTCAACATGTTCCACCATCAGCGTGCTACACTGTCAGCGTGCTCCACTGTCAGCGTGCTCCACCGTCAGCGTGTTCCACCATCAGGGTGCTGCTCCGTCAGCGTGCTCCACCGTCTGCGTGCTCCACCGTCAGCGTGCTGCTCCGTCAGCTTGCTCCACCGTCAGCGTGCTGATCCTTCAGCGTGCTCCACCATCAGGGAGCGCCACCGTCAGCGTGCTGCTCCGTCAATGTGCTCCACCGTCAGCGTGCTCCACCGTCAGCGTGCTCCACCGTCAGCGTGCTCCACCGTCAGCGTGCTCCACCATCAGCGTGCTGCTCCGTCAGCGTGTTCCACCGTCAGCGTGCTGCACCGTCAAAGTCCTCCACCGTCAGCGTTTTCCACCTTCAGCGTGCTGCTCCGTCAGCGTGCTGCTCCGTCAGCGTGCTCCACCATCAGCGTGCTGCTCCGTCAGCGTGCTCCACCGTCAGCGTGCTCCACCGTCAGTGTGCTCCACCATCAGCATGCTGCTCCATCAGCGTGCTCTACCGTCAGCGTGCTCGACCGTCAGCGTGCTGCTCCGTCAGTGTGCTCCACTGTCAGCGTGTTCCACCGTCAGCGTGCTCCACCGTCAGCGTGCTGCTCCGGTAGCGTTCTGCTCCGTCAGCGTGCTCCACCGTCAGCGTGCTGCTCCGTCAACGTGATGCACCGTCAGCGTGCTGCTCTGTCAGCGTGCTCCAGCGTCAGCGAGCTCCACTGTCAGAGTGCCCCACCGTCACCGTGCTGTTCCGTCAGCGTGCTCCACTGTCAGCGTGCTCCACCATCAGCGTGCTCCAACGTCAGCATGCTCCACTGTCAGCGTGCTGCACCGTCAGCGTGCTGGTCAGTCAGCGGGCTGCACCGTCAGCGTGCTCCACCGTAAGCGTGCTGCTCCATCAGCGTGTTCCACCGTCAGCGTGCTCCACCGTCAGCGTAATGCACCGTCAGCGTGCTCCACCATCAGTGTGCTGCAGCATTAGCCTGCTCCACCATCAGCGTGTTCCACCGTCAGCGTGCTGCTCCTTCAACGTGGTCCACCGTCAATGTGCTCCACCGTCAGCATGCTCCACCGTCAACGTACTCCAGCGGCAGCGTGTTCCACCGTCAGTGTGCTCCACCGTCAGCGTGGAGCTCCGGTAGCGTTCTGCTCCGTCAGCGTGCTGCACCGTCAGCGTGCTGGACCGTCAGCGTACTCCACCATCAGCGTGTTCCACCGTCAACGTGCTCCACCGTCAGCATGCTGCTCCATCAGCATGCTCCACCGTCAGCGTGCTCGACCGTCAGCGTGCTGCTCCGTCAGTGTGCTCCACTGTCAGCGTGTTCCACCGTCAGTGTGCTCCACCGTCAGCGTGGTGCTCCGGTAGCGTTCTGCTCCGTCAGCGTGCTCCACCGTCAGCGTGCTCCACCGTCAACATGTTCCACCATCAGCGTGCTACACTGTCAGCGTGCTCCACTGTCAGCGTGCTCCACCGTCAGCGTGTTCCACCATCAGGGTGCTGCTCTGCCAGCTTGCTCCCCCGTCAGCGTGCTCCACCGTCAACATGTTCCACCATCAGCGTGCTACACTGTCAGCGTGCTCCACTGTCAGCGTGCTCCACCGTCAGCGTGTTCCACCATCAGGGTGCTGCTCTGTCAGCTTGCTCCCCCGTCAGCGTGCTCCACCGCCAGCGTGCTGCACCATCAGCGCGCTGCTCCTTCCGCCTGCTCCACTGCCAGGGTGCTGCTTCGTCACCATGCTCCACCGTCAGTGTGCTGCTCCGTCAGCGTTCCCCACCGTCAGCGTGCTGCTCCGTCAGCGTGCTCCACCGTCAGCGTGCTCCACCGTCAGCGTGCTCCACAGTCAAAGTGCTCCAGCGTCAGCGTGCTCGACCGTCAGCGTGCTGCTCCGTCAGTGTGCTCCACTGTCAGCGTACTCCACCGTCAGCGTGCTGCTCCGTCAACGTGCTCCACCGTCAGCGTTTTCCCCCATCAGCGTGCTGCTCCGTCAACGTGCTTCACTGTCAGCGTGCTTCTCTGTCAGCGTGCTCCACCGTCAGCGTGCTCCAACGTCAGCGTGCTGCAACGTCAGCATGCTCCACTGTCAGCGTGCTGCACCGTCAGCGTGCTGGTCAGTCAGCGGGCTGCACCGTCAGCGTGCTCCACCGTAAGCGTGCTGCTCCATCAGCGTGTTCCACCGTCAGCGTGCTCCACCGTCAGCGTAATGCACCGTCAGCGTGCTCAACCATCAGTGTGCTGCAGCATTAGCCTGCTCCACCATCAGCGTGTTCCACCGTCAGCGTGCTGCTCCTTCAACGTGGTCCACCGTCAATGTGCTCCACCGTCAGCGTGCTCCACCGTCAACATACTCCAGCGTCAGCGTGTTCCACCGTCAGTGTGCTCCACCGTCAGCGTGGAGCTCCGGTAGCGTTCTGCTCCGTCAGCGTGCTGCACCGTCAGCGTGCTGGCACCGTCAGCGTACTCCACCATCAGCGTGTTCCACCGTCAGCGTGTTCCACCGTCAGCGTGCTGCTCTGTCAACGTGCTCCACCATCAGCATGCTGCTCCATCAGCGTGCTCCAGCCGTCAGCGTGCTCGACCGTCAGCGTGCTGCTCCGTCAGTGTGCTCCACTGTCAGCGTGTTCCACCGTCAGCGTGCTCCACCGTCAGCGTGCTGCTCCGGTAGCATTCTGCTCCGTCAGCGTGCTCCACCGTCAGCGTGCTGCTCCGTCAACGTGATGCACCGTCAGCGTGCTGCTCCGTCAGCGTGCTCCAGCGTCAGCGGGCTCCACCGTCAGAGTGCCCCACCGTCACCGTGCTGTTCCGTCAGCGTGCTCCACTGTCAGCGTGCTCCACCATCAGCGTGCTGTTCCGTCAACTTGCTCCACCGTCAGGGTGTACCACCGTCAGCGTGTTCCACCATCAGCCTGCTCCACCGTCATCGTGCTGCTCCGTCAGCGTGCTCCACCATCAGCGTGCTGCTCCGTCAGTGTGCTCCACCGTCAACATGTTCCACCATCAGCGTGCTACACTGTCAGCGTGCTCCACTGTCAGCGTGCTCCACCGTCAGCGTGTTCCACCATCAGGGTGCTGCTGTGTCAGCTTGCTCCCCCGTCAGCGTGCTCCACCGCCAGCGTGCTGCACCATCAGCGTGCTGCTCCTTCCGCCTGCTCCACTGCCAGGGTGCTGCTTCGTCACCATGCTCCACCGTCAGCGTGCTGCTCCGTCAGCGTTCCCCACCGTCAGCGTGCTGCTCCGTCAGCGTGCTCCACCGTCAGCGTGTTCCACTTTCAGCGTGCTCCACCGTCGGCGTGCTCCACTGCCAGCGTGCTGCTCCGTCAGCGTGCTGCTCCGTCAACGTGCTCCACCGTCAGCGTTTTCCCCCATCAGCGTGCTGCTCCGTCAACGTGCTTCACTGTCAGCGTGCTTCTCCGTCAGCGTACTCCACCCTCAGCGTGCTCCACTGCCAGCGTGCTGCTCCGTCAGCGTGCTCCACCGTCAGCATGCTGCTCCATCAGCGTGCTCCACCGTCAGCGTGCTGCACCGTCAGCGTGCTGGACCGTCAGCGTGCTCCACCATCAGCATGTTCCACCGTCAGCGTGTTCCACCGTCAGCGTGCTGCTCTGTCAACGTGCTCCACCGTCAGCATGCTGCTCCATCAGCGTGCTCTACCGTCAGCGTGCTCGACCGTCAGCGTGCTGCTCCGTCAGTGTGCTCCACTGTCAGCGTGTTCCACCGTCAGCGTGCTCCACCGTCAGCGTGCTGCTCCGGTAGCGTTCTGCTCCGTCAGCGTGCTCCACCGTCAGCGTGCTCCACCGTCAACATGTTCCACCATCAGCGTGCTACACTGTCAGCGTGCTCCACTGTCAGCGTGCTCCACCGTCAGCGTGTTCCACCATCAGGGTGCTGCTCTGTCAGCTTGCTCCCTCGTCAGCGTGCTCCACCACCAGCGTGCTGCACCATCAGCGTGCTGCTCCTTCCGCCTGCTCCACTGCCAGGGTGCTGCTTCGTCAGCGTGCTCCACAGTCAGTGTGCTCCAGCGTCAGCGTGCTCCACCGGCAGCGTGCTGCTCCGTCAGTGTGCTCCACTGTCAGCGTACTCCACCGTCAGCGTGCTGCTCCGTCAACGTGCTCCACCGTCAGCGTTTTCCCCCATCAGCGTGCTGCTCCGTCAACGTGCTTCACTGTCAGCGTGCTTCTCCGTCAGCGTGCTCCACCGTCAGCGTGCTCCAACGTCAGCATGCTGCAACGTCAGCATGCTCCACTGTCAGCATGCTCCACCGTCAGCGTGCTCCACCGTCAGTGTGCTGCTCCGTCAGCGTGCTCAACCGTCAGCGTGCTCCACCGGCAGCGTGCTCCACTGGCAGCGTGCTCCAGTGTCAGCATGCGTCACCGTCAACGTGCTCCACCGTCAGCGTGTTCCGCCGTCAGCGTGCTGCTCCGTCAGCGTGCTCCACCGTCAGCGTGCTCCACCGTCAGCGTGCTCCACTGGCAGCGTGCTCCACTGTCAGCATGCTCCACCGTCAGCGTGCTCCACCGTCAGCGTGTTCCACCATCAGCATGCTGTTCCGTCAACTTGCTCCACCGTCAGGGTGTTCCACCGTCAGCGTGTTCCACCATCAGCCTGCTCCACCATCAGCGTGCTGCTCCGTGAGCGTGCTCCACTGCCAGCGTGCTCCACCGTCATCGTGCTGCTCCATCAGCGTGCTCCACCATCAGCGTGCTCCACCATCAGCATGCTCCACCGTCAGCGTGCTCCACCGTCAGCGTGCTCCACAGTCAACGTGCTCCAGCGTCAGCGTGCTCGACCGTCAGCGTGCTGCTCCGTCAGTGTGCTCCACTGTCAGCGTGTTCCACCGTCAGCGTGCTCCACCGTCAGCGTGCTGCTCCGGTAGCATTCTGCTCCGTCAGCGTGCTCCACCGTCAGCATGCTGATCCGTCAACGTGATGCACCGTCAGCGTGCTGCTCCGTCAGCGTGCTCCAGCGTCAGCGGGCTCCACCGTCAGAGTGCCCCACCATCACCGTGCTGTTCCGTCAGCGTGCTCCACTGTCAGCGTGCTCCACCATCAGCGTGCTGTTCCGTCAACTTGCTCCACCGTCAGGGTGTACCACCGTCAGCGTGTTCCACCATCAGCCTGCTCCACCGTCATCGTGCTGCTCCGTCAGCGTGCTCCACCATCAGCGTGCTGCTCCGTCAGTGTGCTCCACCGTCAACTTGTTCCACCATCAGCGTGCTACACTGTCAGCGTGCTCCACTGTCAGCGTGCTCCACCGTCAGCGTGTTCCACCATCAGGGTGCTGCTGTGTCAGCTTGCTCCCCCGTCAGCGTGCTCCACCGCCAGCGTGCTGCACCATCAGCGTGCTGCTCCTTCCGCCTGCTCCACTGCCAGGGTGCTGCTTCGTCACCATGCTCCACCGTCAGCGTGCTGCTCCGTCAGCGTTCCCCACCGTCAGCGTGCTGCTCCGTCAGCGTGCTCCACCTTCAGCGTGTTCCACTTTCAGCGTGCACCACCGTCGGCGTGCTCCACTGCCAGCGTGCTGCTCCGTCAGCGTGCTGCTCCGTCAACGTGCTCCACCGTCAGCGTTTTCCCCCATCAGCGTGCTGCTCCGTCAACGTGCTTCACTGTCAGCGTGCTTCTCCGTCAGCGTACTCCACCCTCAGCGTGCTCCACTGCCAGCGTGCTGCTCCGTCAGCGTGCTCCACCGTCAGCATGCTGCTCCATCAGCGTGCTCCACCGTCAGCGTGCTGCACCGTCAGCGTGCTGGACCGTCAGCGTGCTCCACCATCAGCGTGTTCCACCGTCAGCGTGTTCCACCGTCAGCGTGCTGCTCTGTCAACGTGCTCCACCGTCAGCATGCTGCTCCATCAGCGTGCTCTACCGTCAGCGTGCTCGACCGTCAGCGTGCTGCTCCGTCAGTGTGCTCCACTGTCAGCGTGTTCCACCGTCAGCGTGCTCCACCGTCAGCGTGCTGCTCCGGTAGCGTTCTGCTCCGTCAGCGTGCTCCACCGTCAGCGTGCTCCACCGTCAACATGTTCCACCATCAGCGTGCTACACTGTCAGCGTGCTCCACTGTCAGCGTGCTCCACCGTCAGCGTGTTCCACCATCAGGGTGCTGCTCTGTCAGCTTGCTCCCCCGTCAGCGTGCTCCACCGCCAGCGTGCTGCACCATCAGCATGCTGCTCCTTCCGCCTGCTCCACTGCCAGGGTGCTGCTTCGTCAGCGTGCTCCACAGTCAAAGTGCTCCAGCGTCAGCGTGCTCCACCGGCAGCGTGCTGCTCCGTCAGTGTGCTCCACTGTCAGCGTGCTCCACCGTCAGCGTGCTGCTCCGTCAACGTGCTCCACCGTCAGCGTTTTCCCCCATCAGCGTGCTGCTCCGTCAACGTGCTTCACTGTCAGCGTGCTTCTCCGTCAGCGTGCTCCACCGTCAGCGTGCTCCAACGTCAGCATGCTGCAACGTCAGCATGCTCCACTGTCAGCGTGCTCCACCGTCAGCGTGCTCCACCGTCAGTGTGCTGCTCCGTCAGCGTGCTCAACCGTCAGCGTGCTCCACCGGCAGCGTGCTCCACTGGCAGCGTGCTCCAGTGTCAGCATGCGTCACCGTCAACGTGCTCCACCGTCAGCGTGTTAAGCCGTCAGCGTGCTGCTCCGTCAGCGTGCTCCACCGTCAGCGTGCTCCACCGTCAGCGTGCTCCACTGGCAGCGTGCTCCACTGTCAGCATGCTCCACCGTCAGCGTGCTCCACCGTCAGCGTGTTCCACCATCAGCGTGCTGTTCCGTCAACTTGCTCCACCGTCAGGGTGTTCCACCGTCAGCGTGTTCCACCATCAGCCTGCTCCACCATCAGCGTGCTGCTCCGTGAGCGTGCTCCACTGCCAGCGTTCTCCACCGTCATCGTGCTGCTCCATCAGCGTGCTCCACCATCAGCGTGCTGCTCCGTCAGTGTGCTCCACCGCCAGCGTGTTCCACCGTCAGCGTGCTGCTCCGTCAGCGTGCTCCACCATCAGCGTGCTGCTCCGTCAGCGTGCTTCACTGTCAGCGTGCTTCTCCGTCAGCGTACTCCACCGTCAGCGTGCTCCAACGTCAGCGTGCTGCAACGTCAGCATGCTCCACTGTCAGCGTGCTGCTCCGTCAGCGTGTTCCACCATCAGCGTGCTCCACCGTCAGCGTAATGCACCGTCAGCGTGCTCAACCATCAGTGTGCTGCACCATTAGCGTGCTCCACCATCAGCGTGTTCCACTGTCAGCGTGCTGCTCCTTCAACGTGGTCCACCGTCAATGTGCTCCACCGTCAGCGTGCTCCACCATCAACGTACTCCAGCGTCAGCGTGTTCCACCGTCAGTGTGCTCCACCCTCAGCGTGTTGCTCCATCAGCATTCTGCTACGTCAGCGTGTTCCACCGTCAGCGTGCTCCACTGCCATCGTGCTGCTCCGTCAGCGTGCTCCACCGTCAGCATGCTGCTCCATCAGCGTGCTCCACCGTCAGCGTGCTGCACCGTCAGCGTGCTGGACCGTCAGCGTGCTCCACCATCAGCGTGTTCTACTGTCAGCGTGCTCCACTGTCAGCGTGCTCCACCGTCAGCGTGTTCCACCATCAGGGTGCTGCTCTGTCAGCTTGCTCCCCCGTCAGCGTGCTCCACCGCCAGCATGCTGCACCATCAGCGCGCTGCTCCTTCCGCCTGCTCCAATGCCAGGGTGCTGCTTCGTCACCATGCTCCACCGTCAGTGTGCTGCTCCGTCAGCGTTCCCCACCGTCAGCGTGCTGCTCCGTCAGCGTGCTCCACCGTCAGCGTGCTCCACAGTCAAAGTGCTCCAGCGTCAGCGTGCTCGACCGTCAGCGTGCTGCTCCGTCAGTGTGCTCCACTGTCAGCGTACTCCACCGTCAGCGTGCTGCTCCGTCAACGTGCTCCACCGTCAGCGTTTTCCCCCATCAGCGTGCTGCTCCGTCAACGTGCTTCACTGTCAGCGTGCTTCTCCGTCAGCGTGCTCCACCGTCTGCGTGCTCCAACGTCAGCGTGCTGCAACGTCAGCATGCTCCACTGTCAGCGTGCTGCACCGTCAGCGTGCTGGTCAGTCAGCGGGCTGCACCAACAGCGTGCTCCACCGTAAGCGTGCTGCTCCATCAGCGTGTTCCACCGTCAGCGTGCTCCACCGTCAGCGTAATGCACCGTCAGCGTGCTCCACCATCAGTGTGCTGCACCATTAGCGTGCTCCACCATAAGCGTGTTGCACCGTCAGCGTGCTGCTCCTTCAACGTGGTCCACCGTCAATGTGCTCCACCGTCAGCGTGCTCCACCGTCAACGTACTCCAGCATCAGCATGTTCCACCGTCAGTGTGCTCCACCCTCAGCGTGTTGCTCCATCAGCGTTCTGCTACGGTCAGCGTGTTCCACCGTTAGCGTGCTCCACCGTCAGCGTGCTGCTCCGTCAGCGTGCTCCACCGTCAGCGTGCTCCAACGTCAGCGTGCTGCAACGTCAGCATGCTCCACTGTCAGCGTGCTGCTCCGTCAGCGTGCTCCACCGTCAGCGTGTTCCACTTTCAGCGTGCTCCACCGTCATCATGCTCCACTGCCAGCGTGCTGGACCGTCAGCGTGCTCCACCATCAGCGAGTTCCACCGTCAGCGTGTTCCACCGTCAGCGTGCTGCTCTGTCAACGTGCTCCACAGTCAGCATGCTGCTCCATCAGCGTGCTCTACCGTCAGCGTGCTCGACCGTCAGCGTGCTGCTCCGTCAGTGTGCTCCACTGTCAGCGTGTTCCACCGTCAGCGTGCTCCACCGTCAGCGTGCTGCTCCGGTAGCGTTCTGCTCCGTCAGCGTGCTCCACCGTCAGCGTGCTCCACCGTCAACATGTTCCACCATCAGCGTGCTACACTGTCAGCGTGCTCCACTGTCAGCGTGCTCCACCGTCAGCGTGTTCCACCATCAGGGTGCTGCTCTGACAGCTTGCTCCACCGTCAGCGTGCTCCACCGCCAGCGTGCTGCACCATCAGCGCGCTGCTCCTTCCGCCTGCTCCACTGCCAGAGTGCTGCTTCGTCACCATGCTCCACCGTCAGTGTGCTGCTCCGTCAGCGTTCCCCACCGTCATCGTGTTGCTCCATCAGCGTTCTGCTACGTCAGCGTGTTCCACCGTCAGCGTGTTCCACCGTCAGCGTGCTCCACCGTCAGCGTGCTCCACCATCAGCATGCTCCACCGTCAGCGTGCTCCACCGTCAGCGTGCTCCACAGTCAACGTGCTCCAGCGTCAGCGTGCTCGACGGTCAGCGTGCTGCTCCGTCAGTGTGCTCCACTGTCAGTGTGTTCCACCGTCAGCGTGCACCACCGTCAGCGTGCTGCTCCGGTAGCGTTCTGCTCCGTCAGCGTGCTCCACCGTCAGCGTGCTCCACCGTCAACATTTTCCACCATCAGCGTGCTACACTGTCAGCGTGCTCCACTGTCAGCGTGCTCCACCGTCAGCGTGTTCCACCATCAGGGTGCTGCTGTGTCAGCTTGCTCCCCCGTCAGCCTGCTCCACCGCCAGAGTGCTGCACCATCAGCGTGCTGCTCCTTCCGCCTGCTCCACTGCCAGGGTGCTGCTTCGTCACCATGCTCCACCATCAGCGTGCTGCTCCGTCAGCGTTCCCCACCGTCAGCGTGCTGCTCTGTCAACGTGCTCCACCGTCAGCATGCTGCTCCATCAGCGTGCTCTACCGTCAGCGTGCTCGACCGTCAGCGTGCTGCTCCGTCAGTGTGCTCCACTGTCAGCGTGTTCCACCGTCAGCGTGCTCCACCGTCAGCGTGCTACACTGTCAGCGTGCTCCACTGTCAGCGTGCTCCAACGTCAGCGTTCTGCTCCGTCAGCGTCCTCCACCGTCAGCGTGCTCCACCGTCAACATGTTCCACCATCAGCGTGCTACACTGTCAGCGTGCTCCACTGTCAGCGTGCTCCAACGTCAGCGTGCTGCAACGTCAGCATGCTCCACTGTCAGCGTGCTGCTCCGTCAGCGTGCTCCAGCGTCAGCGTGTTCCACTTTCAGCATGCTCCACCGTCAGCGTGCTCCACTGCCAGCGTGCTGCTCCGTCAGCATGCTCCACCGTCAGCATGCTGCTCCATCAGCGTGCTCCACCGTCAGCGTGCTGCACCGTCAGCGTGCTGGACCGTCAGCGTGCTCCACCATCAGCGTGTTCCACCGTCAGCGTGCTGCTCTGTCAATGTGCTCCACCGTCAGCATGCTGCTCCATCAGCGTGCTCCACCGTCAGCGTGCTCGACTGTCAGCGTGCTGCTCCGTCTGTGTGCTCCACTGTCAGCGTGTCCCACCGTCAGCGTGCTCCACCGTCAGCGTGCTGCTCCGTTGGCGTTCTGCTCCGTCAGCGTGCTCCACCGTCAGCGTGCTCCACCATCAACATGTTCCACCATCAGCGTGCTACACTGTCAGCGTGCTCCACTGTCAGCATGCTCCACCGTCAGCGTGTTCCACCATCAGGGTGCTGCTCTGTCAGCTTGCTCCCCCGTCAGCGTGCTCCACCGCCAGCGTGCTGCACCATCTGCGCACTGCTCCTTCCGCCTGCTCCACTGCCAGGGTGCTGCTTCGTCACCATGCTCCACCGTCAGTGTGCTGCTCCGTCAGCGTTCCCCACCGTCAGCGTGCTGCTCCGTCAGTGTGCTCCATCGTCAGCGTGCTCCACCGTCAGCGTGCTCCACAGTCAAAGTGCTCCAGCGTCAGCGTACTCCACCGTCAGCGTGCTGCTCCGTCAACGTGCTCCACCGTCAGCGTTTTCCCCCATCAGCGTGCTGCTCCGTCAACGTGCTTCACTGTCAGCGTGCTTCTCCGTCAGCGTGCTCCACCGTCAGCGTGCTCCAACGTCAGCGTGCTGCAACGTCAGCATGCTCCACTGTCAGCGTGCTGCACCGTCAGCGTGCTGGTCAGTCAGCGGGCTGCACCGTCAGCGTGCTCCACCGTAAGCGTGCTGCTCCATCAGCGTGTTCCACCGTCAGCGTGCTCCATCGTCAGCGTAATGCACCGTCAGCGTGCTCCACCATCAGTGTGCTGCACCATTAGCGTGCTCCACCATCAGCGTGTTCCACCGTCAGCGTGCTGCTCCATCAACGTGGTCCACCGTCAATGTGCTCCACCTTCAGCGTGCACCACCGTCAACGTACTCCAGCGTCAGCATGTTCCACCGTCAGTGTGCTCCACCCTCAGCGTGTTGCTCCATCAGCGTTCTGCTACGGTCAGCGTGTTCGACCGTTAGCGTGCTCCACCGTCAGCGTGCTGTTCCTTCAGCGTGCTCCACCGTCAGCGTGCTCCACCATCAGCATGCTCCACCGTCAGCGTGCTCCACCGTCAGCGTGCTCCACAGTCAACGTGCTCCAGCGTCAGCGTGCTCGACCGTCAGCGTGCTGCTCCGTCAGTGTGCTCCACTGTCAGCGTGTTCCACCGTCAGCGTGCTCCACCGTCAGCGTGCTGCTCCGGTAGCGTTCTGCTCCGTCAGCGTGCTCCACCGTCAGCGTGCTCCACCGTCAACATGTTCCACCATCAGCGTGCTACACTGTCAGCGTGCTCCACCGTCAGCGTGTTCCACCATCAGGGTGCTGCTGTGTCAGCTTGCTCCCCCGTCAGCGTGCTCCACCGCCAGCGTGCTGCACCATCAGCGTGCTGCTCCTTCCGCCTGCTCCACTGCCAGGGTGCTGCTTCGTCACCATGCTCCACCGTCAGCGTGCTGCTCCGTCAGCGTTCCCCACCGTCAGCGTGCTGCTCCGTCAGCGTGCTCCACCGTCAGCGTGTTCCACTTTCAGCGTGCTCCACCGTCAGCGTGCTCCACTGCCAGCGTGCTGCTCCGTCAGCGTGCTGCTCCGTCAACTTGCTCCACCGTCAGCGTTTTCCCCCATCAGCTTGCTGCTCCGTCAACGTGCTTCACTGTCAGCGTGCTTCTCCGAGAGCGTACTCCACCGTCAGCGTGCTCCAACGTCAGCGTGCTGCAACGTCAGCATGCTCCACTGTCAGCGTGCTGCTCCGTCAGCGTGCTCCACCGTCAGCGTGTTCCACTTTCAGAGTGCTCCACCGTCAGCGTGCTCCACTGCCAGTGTGCTGCTCCGTCAGCGTGCTCCACCGTCAGCATGCTGCTCCATCAGCGTGCTCCACCGTCAGCGTGCTGCACCGTCAGCGTGCTGGACCGTCAGCGTGCTCCACCATCAGCATGCTGCTCCATCAGCGTGTTCCACCGTCAGCGTGCTGCTCCTTCAACGTGGTCCACCGTCAATGTGCTCCACCTTCAGCGTGCTCCACCGTCAACGTACTCCAGCGTCAGCATGTTCCACCGTCAGTGTGCTCCACCCTCAGCGTGTTGCTCCATCAGCGTTCTGCTACGGTCAGCGTGTTCGACCGTTAGCGTGCTCCACCGTCAGCGTGCTGTTCCTTCAGCGTGCTCCACCGTCAGCGTGCTCCACCATCAGCATGCTCCACCGTCAGCGTGCTCCACCGTCAGCGTGCTCCACAGTCAACGTGCTCCAGCGTCAGCGTGCTCGACCGTCAGCGTGCTGCTCCGTCAGTGTGCTCCACTGTCAGCGTGTTCCACCGTCAGCGTGCTCCACCGTCAGCGTGCTGCTCCGGTAGCGTTCTGCTCCGTCAGCGTGCTCCACCGTCAGCGTGCTCCACCGTCAACATGTTCCACCATCAGCGTGCTACACTGTCAGCGTGCTCCACCGTCAGCGTGTTCCACCATCAGGGTGCTGCTGTGTCAGCTTGCTCCCCCGTCAGCGTGCTCCACCGCCAGCGTGCTGCACCATCAGCGTGCTGCTCCTTCCGCCTGCTCCACTGCCAGCGTGCTGCTTCGTCACCATGCTCCACCGTCAGCGTGCTGCTCCGTCAGCGTTCCCCAACGTCAGCGTGCTGCTCCGTCAGAGTGCTCCACCGTCAGCGTGTTCCACTTTCAGCGTGCTCCACCGTCAGCGTGCTCCACTGCCAGCGTGCTGCTCCGTCAGCGTGCTGCTCCGTCAACTTGCTCCACCGTCAGCGTTTTCCCCCATCAGCTTGCTGCTCCGTCAACGTGCTTCACTGTCAGCGTGCTTCTCCGAGAGCGTACTCCACCGTCAGCGTGCTCCAACGTCAGCGTGCTGCAACGTCAGCATGCTCCACTGTCAGCGTGCTGCTCCGTCAGCGTGCTCCACCGTCAGCGTGTTCCACTTTCAGCGTGCTCCACCGTCGGCGTGCTCCACTGCCAGTGTGCTGCTCCGTCAGCGTGCTCCACCGTCAGCATGCTGCTCCATCAGCGTGCTCCACCGTCAGCGTGCTGCACCGTCAGCGTGCTGGACCGTCAGCGTGCTCCACCATCAGCATGCTGCTCCATCAGCGTGCTCCACCGTCAGTGTGCCGCACCGTCAGCGTGCTGGACCGTCAGCGTGCTCCACCATCAGCGTGTTCCACCGTCAGCGTGTTCCACCGTCAGCGTGCTGCTCTGTCAACGTGCTTCACCGTCAGCATGCTGCTCCATCAGCGTGCTCTACCGTCAGCGTGCTCGACCGTCAGCGTGCTGCTCCGTCAGTGTGCTCCACTGTCAGCGTGTTCCACCGTCAGCGTGCTCCACCGTCAGCGTGCTGCTCCGGTAGCGTTCTGCTCCGTCAGCGTGCTCCACCGTCAGCGTGCTCCACCGTCAACATGTTCCACCATCAGCGTGCTACACTGTCAGCGTGCTCCACTGTCAGCGTGCTCCACCGTCAGCGTGTTCCACCATCAGGGTGCTGCTCTGTCAGCTTGCTCCCCCGTCAGCGTGCTCCACCGCCAGCGTGCTGCACCATCAGCGCGCTGCTCCTTCCGCCTGCTCCACTGCCAGGGTGCTGCTTCGTCACCATGCTCCACCGTCAGTGTGCTGCTCCGTCAGCGTTCCCCACCGTCAGCGTGCTGCTCCGTCAGCGTGCTCCACCGTCAGCGTGCTCCACAGTCAAAGTGCTCCAGCGTCAGCGGGCTCGACCGTCAGCGTGCTGCTCCGTCAGTGTGCTCCACTGTCAGCGTACTCCACCGTCAGCGTGCTGCTCCGTCAACGTGCTCCACCGTCAGCGTTTTCCCCCATCAGCGTGCTGCTCCATCAACGTGCTTCACTGTCAGCGTGCTTCTCCGTCAGCTTGCTCCACCGTCAGCGTGCTCCACTGTCAGCGTGCTGCACCGTCAGCGTGCTGGACCGTCAGCGTGCTCCACCATCAGCGTGTTCCACCATCAGCGTGCTGTTCCGTCAACATGCTCCACCGTCAGGGTGTTCCACCGTCAGCGTGTTCCACCATCAGCCTGCTCCACCGTCAGCGTGCTGCTCCGTGAGCGTGCTCCACTGCCAGCGTGCTCCCCCGTCATCGTGCTGCTCCATCAGTGTGCTCCACCATCAGCGTGCTGCTCCGTCAGTGTGCTCCACCGCCAGCGTGTTCCACCGTCAGCGTGCTGCTCCGTCAGCGTGCTCCACCTTCAGCGTGCTGCTCTGTCAGCGTGTTCCACCGTCAGAGTGCTGCTCCGTCAACGTGCTCCACCGTCAGCGTTTTCCCCCATCAGCGTGCTGCTCCGTCAACGTGCTTCACTGTCAGCGTGCTTCTCCGTCAGCGTACTCAACCGTCAGCGTGCTCCAACGTCAGCGTGCTGCAACGTCAGCATGCTCCACTGTCAGCGTGCTTCACCGTCAGCGTGCTGGTCAGTCAGCGGGCTGCACCGTCAGCGTGCTCCACCGTCAGCGTGCTGCTCCGTCAGCGTGTTCCACTGTCAACGTGCTCCACCGTCAGCGTAATGCACTGTCAGCGTGCTCAACCATCAGTGTGCTGCACCATTAGCGTGCTCCACCATCAGCGTGTTCCACCGTCAGCGTGCTGCTCCTTCAACGTGGTCCACCGTCAATGTGCTCCACCGTCAGCGTGCTCCACCGTCAATGTACTCCAGCGTCAGCTTGTTCCACCGTCAGTGTGCTCCACCCTCAGCGTGTTGCTCCATCAGCGTTCTGCTACGTCAGCGTGTTCCACCGTCAGCGTGCTCCACCGTCAGCGTGCTGCTCCGTCAGCGTGTTCCACCGTCAGCGTGCTCCACCATCAGCATGCTCCACCGTCAGCGTGCTCCACCGTCAGCGTGCTCCACAGTCAACGTGCTCCAGCGTCAGCGTGCTCGACGGTCAGCGTGCTGCTCCGTCAGTGTGCTCCACTGTCAGTGTGTTCCACCGTCAGCGTGCTCCACCGTCAGCGTGCTGTTCCGGTAGCGTTCTGCTCCGTCAGCGTGCTCCACCGTCAGCGTGCTCCACCGTCAACATTTTCCACCATCAGCGTGCTACACTGTCAGCGTGCTCCACTGTCAGCGTGCTCCACCGTCAGCGTGTTCCACCATCAGGGTGCTGCTGTGTCAGCTTGCTCCCCCGTCAGCGTGCTCCACCGCCAGCGTGCTGCACCATCAGCGTGCTGCTCCTTCCGCCTGCTCCACTGCCAGGGTGCTGCTTCGTCACCATGCTCCACCATCAGCGTGCTGCTCCGTCAGCGTTCCCCACCGTCAGCGTGCTGCTCCGTCAGCGTGCTCCACCGTCAGCGTGTTCCACTTTCAGCGTGCTCCACCCTCAGCGTGCTCCACTGCCAGCGTGCTGCTCCGTCAGCGTGCTCCACCGTCAGCGTGCTGCACCGTCAGCGTGCTGGACCGTCAGCGTGCTGCTCCGTCAGTGTGCTCCACTGTCAGCGTGTTCCATCGTCAGCGTGTTCCACCGTCAGCGTGTTCCACCGTCAGCGTGCTGCTCTGTCAACGTGCTCCACCGTCAGCATGCTGCTCCATCAGCGTGCTCTACCGTCAGCGTGCTCGACCGTCAGCGTGCTGCTCCGTCAGTGTGCTCCACTGTCAGCGTGTTCCATCGTCAGCGTGCTCCACCGTCAGCGTGCTGCTCCGGTAGCGTTCTGCTCCGTCAGCGTGCTCCACCGTCAGCGTGCTCCACCGTCAACATTTTCCACCATCAGCGTGCTACACTGTCAGCGTGCTCCACTGTCAGCGTGCTCCACCGTCAGCGTGTTCCACCATCAGCGTGCTGCTGTGTCAGCTTTCCCCCCCGTCAGCGTGCTCCACCGCCAGCGTGCTGCACCATCAGCGTGCTGCTCCTTCCGCCTGCTCCACTGCCAGGGTGCTGCTTCGTCACCATGCTCCACCGTCAGTGTGCTGCTCCGTCAGCGTTCCCCACCGTCAGCGTGCTGCTCCGTCAGCGTGCTCCACCGTCAGCGTGCTCCACCGTCAGCGTGCTCCACAGTCAAAGTGCTCCAGCGTCAGCGTGCTCGACCGTCAGCGTGCTGCTCCGTCAGTGTGCTCCACTGTCAGCGTACTCCACCGTCAGCGTGCTGCTCCGTCAACGTGCTCCACCGTCAGCGTTTTCCCCCATCAGCGTGCTGCTCCGTCAACGTGCTTCACTGTCAGCGTGCTTCTCCGTCAGCGTGCTCCACCGTCAGCGTGCTCCAACGACAGCGCGCTACAACGTCAGCATGCTCCACTGTCAGCGTGCTACACCGTCAGCGTGCTCCACCGTCAGTGTGCTGCTCCGTCAGCGTGCTCAACCGTCAGCGTGCTCCACCGGCAGCGTGCAACACTGGCAGCGTGCTCCAGTGTTAGCATGCGTCACCGTCAACGTGCTCCACCGTCAGCGTGTTCCACCGTCAGCGTGCTGCTCCGTCAGCGTGCTCCACCGTCAGCGTGCTCCACCGTCAGCGTGCTCCACTGGCAGCGTGCTCCACTGTCAGCATGCTCCACCGTCAGCGTGCTCCACCGTCAGCGTGTTCCACCATCAGCGTGCTGTTCCGTCAACTTGCTCCACCGTCAGGGTGTTCCACCGTCAGCGTGTTCCACCATCAGCCTGCTCCATCGTCAGCGTGCTTCTCCGTGAGCGTGCTCCACTGCCAGCGTGCTCCAACGTCATCGTGCTGCTCCATCAGCGTGCTCCACCATCAGCGTGCTGCTCCGTCAGTGTGCTCCACCGCCAGCGTGTTCCACCGTCAGCGTGCTGCTCCGTCAGCGTGCTCCACCATCAGCGTGCTGCTCCGTCAGCGTGTTCCACCGTCAGCGTGCTGCTCCGTCAACGTGCTCCACCGTCAGCGTTTTCCCCCATCAGCGTGCTGCTCCATCAACGTGCTTCACTGTGAGCGTGCTTCTCCGTCAGCGTACTCCACCGTCAGCGTGCTCCAACGTCAGCGTGCTGCAACGTCAGCATGCTCCACTGTAAGCGTGCTGCACCGTCAGCGTGCTGGTCAGTCAGCGGGCTGCACCGTCAGCGTGCTCCACCGTCAGCGTGCTGCTCCGTCAGCGTGTTCCACCGTCAGCGTGCTCCACCGTCAGCGTAATGCACCGTCAGCGTGCTCAACCATCAGTGTGCTGCACCATTAGCGTGCTCCACCATCAGCGTGTTCCACCGTCAGCGTGCTGCTCCTTCAACGTGGTCCACCGTCAATGTGCTCCACCGTCAGCGTGCTCCACCGTCAACGTACTCCAGCGTCAGCGTGTTCCACCGTCAGTGTGCTCCACCCTCAGCGTGTTGCTCCATCAGCGTTCTGCTACGTCAGCGTGTTCCACCGTCGGCGTGCTCCACCGTCAGCGTGCTGCTCCGTCAGCGTGCTCCACCGTCAGCGTGCTCCACCTTCAGCATGCTCCACCGTCAGCGTGCTCCGCCGTCAGCGTGCTCCACAGTCAACGTGCTCCAGCGTCAGCGTGCTCGATGGTCAGCGTGCTGCTCCGTCAGTGTGCTCCACTGTCAGCGTGTTCCACCGTCAGCGTGCTCCACCGACAGCGTGCTGCTCCGGTAGCGTTCTGCTCCGTCAGCGTGCTCCAACGTCAGCGTGCTCCACCGTCAACATTTTCCACCATCAGCGTGCTACACTGTCAGCGTGCTCCACTGTCAGCGTGCTCCACCGTCAGCGTGATCCACCATCAGGGTGCTGCTGTGTCAGCTTGCTCCCCCGTCAGCGTGCTCCACCGCCAGCGTGCTGCACCATCAGCGTGCTGCTCCTTCCGCCTGCTCCACTGCCAGGGTGCTGCTTCGTCACCATGCTCCACCATCAGCGTGCTGCTCCATCAGCGTTCCCCACCGTCAGCGTGCTGCTCCGTCAGCGTGCTCCACCGTCAGCGTGTTCCACTTTCAGCGTGCTCCACCGTCAGCGTGTTCCACTGCCAGCGTGCTGCTCCATCAGCGTGCTCCACCGTCAGCATGCTGCTCCATCAGCGTGCTCCACCGTCAGCGTGCTGCACCGTCAGCGTGCTGGACCGTCAGCATGCTCCACCATCAGCGTGTTCCACCGTCAGCGTGTTCCACCATCAGGGTGCTGCTGTGTCAGCTTGCTCCCCCGTCAGCGTGCTCCACCGCCAGCGTGCTGCACCATCAGCGTGCTGCTCCTTCCGCCTGCTCCACTGCCAGCGTGTTGCTTCGTCACCATGCTCCACCATCAGCGTGCTGCTCCGTCAGCGTTCCCCACCGTCAGTGTGCTGCTCCGTCAGCGTGCTCCACCGTCAGCGTGTTCCACTTTCAGCGTGCTCCACCGTCAGCGTGCTCCACTGACAGCGTGCTGCTCCGTCAGCGTGCTCCACCGTCAGCATGCTGCTCCATCAGCGTGCTCCACCGTCAGCGTGCTGCACCGTCAGCGTGCTGGACCGTCAGCGTGCTCCACCATCAGCGTGTTCCACCGTCAGCGTGTTCCACCGTCAGCGTGCTGCTCTGTCAACGTGCTCCACCGTCAGCATGCTGCTCCATCAGCGTGCTCTACCGTCAGCGTGCTCGACCGTCAGCGTGCTGCTCCGTCAGTGTGCTCCACTGTCAGCGTGTTGCACCGCCAGCGTGCTCCACCGTCAGCGTGCTGCTCCGGTAGCGTTCTGCTCCGTCAGCGTTCCCCACCGTCAGCGTGCTGCTCCGTCAGCGTGCTCCATCGTCAGCGTGCTCCACCGTCAGCGTGCTTCACAGTCAAAGTGCTCCAGCGTCAGCGTACTCCACCGTCAGCGTGCTGCTCCGTCAACGTGCTCCACCGTCAGCGTTTTCCCCCATCAGCGTGCTGCTCCGTCAACGTGCTTCACTGTCAGCGTGCTTCTCCGTCAGCGTGCTCCACCGTCAGCGTGCTCCAACGTCAGCGTGCTGCAACGTCAGCATGCTCCACTGTCAGCGTGCTGCACCGTCAGCGTGCTGGTCAGTCAGCGGGCTGCACCGTCAGCGTGCTCCACCGTAAGCGTGCTGCTCCATCAGCGTGTTCCACCGTCAGCGTGCTCCACCGTCAGCGTAATGCACCGTCAGCGTGCTCCACCATCAGTGTGCTGCACCATTAGCGTGCTCCACCATCAGCGTGTTCCACCGTCAGCGTGCTGCTCCTTCAACGTGGTCCACCGTCAATGTGCTCCACCTTCAGCGTGCTCCACCGTCAACGTACTCCAGCGTCAGCATGTTCCACCGTCAGTGTGCTCCACCCTCAGCGTGTTGCTCCATCAGCGTTCTGCTACGGTCAGCGTGTTCGACCGTTAGCGTGCTCCACCGTCAGCATGTTCCACTTTCAGCGTGCTCCTCCGTCAGCGTGCTCCACTGCCAGCGTGCTGCTCCGTCAGCGTGCTCCACCGTCAGCATGCTGCTCCATCAGCGTGCTCCACCGTCAGCGTGCTGCACCGTCAGCGTGCTGGACCGTCAGCGTGCTCCACCATCAGCGTGTTCCACCGTCAGCGTGTTCCAACATCAGGGTGCTGCTGTGTCAGCTTGCTCCCCCGTCAGCGTGCTCCACCGCCAGCGTGCTGCACCATCAGCGTGCTGCTCCTTCCGCCTGCTCCACTGACAGCGTGCTGCTTCGTCACCATGCTCCACCATCAGCGTGCTGCTCCGTCAGCGTTCCCCACCGTCAGCGTGCTGCTCCGTCAGCGTGCTCCACCATCAGCGTGTTCCACTTTCAGCGTGCTCCACCGTCAGCGTGCTCCACTGCCAGCGTGCTGCTCCGTCAGCGTGCTCCACCGTCAGCATGCTGCTCCATCAGCGTGCTCCACCGTCAGCGTGCTGCACCGTCAGCGTGCTGGACCGTCAGCGTGCTCCACCATCAGCGTTTTCCACCGTCAGCGTGTTCCACCGTCAGCGTGCTGCTCTGTCAACGTGCTCCACCGTCAGCATGCTGCTCCATCAGCGTGCTCTACCGTCAGCGTGCTCGACCGTCAGCGTGCTGCTCCGTCAGTTTGCTCCACTGTCAGCGTGTTCCACCGTCAGCGTGCTCCACCGTCAGCGTGCTGCTCCGGTAGCGTTCTGCTCCGTCAGCGTGCTCCACCGTCAGCGTGCTCCACCGTCAACATGTTCCACCATCAGCGTGCTACACTGTCAGCGTGCTCCACTGTCAGCGTGCTCCACCGTCAGCGTGTTCCACCATCAGGGTGCTGCTCTGTCAGCTTGCTCCCCCATCAGCGTGCTCCACCGCCAGCGTGCTGCACCATCAGCGCGCTGCTCCTTCCGCCTGCTCCACTGCCAGGGTGCTGCTTCGTCACCATGCTCCACCGTCAGTGTGCTGCTCCGTCAGCGTTCCCCACCGTCAGCGTGCTCCACAGTCAAAGTGCTCCAGCGTCAGCGTGCTCGACCGTCAGCGTGCTGCTCCGTCAGTGTGCTCCACTGTCAGCGTACTCCACCGTCAGCGTGCTGCTCCGTCAACGTGCTCCACCGTCAGCGTTTTCCCCCATCAGCGTGCTGCTCCGTCAACGTGCTTCACTGTCAGCGTGCTTCTCCGTCAGCGTGCTCCACCGTCAGCGTGCTCCAACGTCAGCGTGCTGCAACGTCAGCATGCTCCACTGTCAGCGTGCTCCACCGTCAGCGTGCTCCACCGTCAGTGTGCTGCTCCGTCAGCGTGCTCAACCGTCAGCGTGCTCCACCGGCAGCGTGCTCCACTGGCAGCGTGCTCCAGTGTCAGCATGCGTCACCGTCAACGTGCTCCACCGTCAGCGTGTTCCACCGTCAGCGTGCTGCTCCGTCAGCGTGCTCCACCGTCAGCGTGCTCCACCGTCAGCGTGCTCCACTGGCAGCGTGCTCCACTGTCAGCATGCTCCACCGTCAGCGTGCTCCACCGTCAGCGTGTTCCACCATCAGCCTGCTCCACCGTCAGCGTGCTGCTCCGTGAGCGTGCTCCACTGCCAGCGTGCTCCACCGTCATCGTGCTGCTCCATCAGCGTGCTCCACCATCAGCGTGCTGCTCCGTCAGCGTGTTCCACCGTCAGCGTGCTGCTCCGTCAACGTGCTCCACCGTCAGCGTTTTCCCCCATCAGCGTGCTGCTCCGTCAACGTGCTTCACTGTCAGCG
Source organism: Carcharodon carcharias (assembly GCF_017639515.1). NCBI lineage: Eukaryota > Metazoa > Chordata > Chondrichthyes > Lamniformes > Lamnidae > Carcharodon > Carcharodon carcharias. The sequence goes on along the minus strand of NC_054483.1, from coordinate 109,428,095 downwards.
TGCCTCTCCGTCAGCGTACTCCACCGTCAGCGTGCTCCAACGTCAGCGTGCTGCAACGTCAGCATGCTCCACTGTCAGCGTGCTGCACCGTCAGCGTGCTGGTCAGTCAGCGGGCTGCACCGTCAGCGTGCTCCACCGTCAGCGTGCTGCTCCGTCAGCGTGTTCCACCGTCAGCGTGCTCCACCGTCAGCGTAATGCACCGTCAGCGTGCTCAACCATCAGTGTGCTGCACCATTAGCGTGCTCCACCATCAGCGTGTTCCACCGTCAGCGTGCTGCTCCTTCAACGTGGTCCACCGTCAATGTGTTCCACCGTCAGCGTGCTCCACCGTCAACGTACTCCAGCGTCAGCGTGTTCCACCGTCAGTGTGCTCCACCCTCAGCGTGTTGCTCCATCAGCGTTCTGCTACGTCAGCGTGTTCCACCGTCAGCGTGCTGCTCCGGTAGCGTTCTGCTCCGTCAGCGTGCTCCACCGTCAGCGTGCTCCACCGTCAAAATGTTCCACCATCAGCGTGCTCCACCGTCAGCGTGTTCCACCATCAGGGTGCTGCTGTGTCAGCTTGCTCCCCCGTCAGCGTGCTTCACCGCCAGCGTGCTGCACCATCAGCGTGCTGCTCCTTCCGCCTGCTCCACTGCCAGGGTGCTGCTTCGTCACCATGCTCCACCGTCAGCGTGCTGCTCCGTCAGCGTTCCCCACCGTCAGCGTGCTGCTCCGTCAGCGTGCTGCTCCATCAGCGTGCTCCACCGTCAGCGTGCTGCACCATCAGCGTGCTGGACCGTCAGCGTGCTCCACCATCAGCGTGCTGCTCTGTCAACGTGCTCCACCGTCAGCATGCTGCTCCATCAGGGTGCTCCACCGTCAGCGTGCTCGACCGTCAGCGTGCTGTTCCGTCAGTGTGCTCCACTGTCAGCGTGTTCCACCGTCAGCGTGCTCCACCGTCAGCGTGCTGCTCCGGTAGCGTTCTGCTCCGTCAGCGTGTTCCACCGTCAGCGTGCTCCACCGTCAGCGTGCCTCTCCGTCAGTGTGCTCCACAGTCAGCGTGGTCCACCGCCAGCGTGCTGCTCCGTCAGCGTGCTCCACCGTCAGCGTGCTCCACCGTCAGTGTGCTGCACCGTAAGCGTGCTGCTCCGTCAGCGTGCCCCACCATCAGCGTGCTCCACCGTCAGCGTGCTGCTCCGGTAGCGTTCTGCTCCGTCAGTGTGCTCCACCGTCAGCGTGCTCCACCGTCAACATGTTCCACCATCAGCGTGCTACACTGTCAGCGTGCTCCACTGTCAGCGTGCTCCACCGTCAGCGTGTTCCACCATCAGGGTGCTGCTCTGTCAGCTTGCTCCCCCGTCAGCGTGCTCCACCGCCAGCGTGCTGCACCATCAGCGTGCTGCTCCTTCCGCCTGCTCCACTGCCAGGGTGCTGCTTCATCACCATGCTCCACCGTCAGGGTGCTGCTCCGTCAGCATTCCCCACCGTCAGCGTGCTGCTCCGTCAGCGTGCTCCACCGTCAGCGTGTTCCACTTTCAGCGTGCTCCACCGTCAGCGTGCTCCACTGCCAGCGTGCTGCTCCGTCAGCATGCTCCACCGTCAGCGTGCTCCACCGTCAGCATGCTGCTCCATCAGCGTGCTCCACCGTCAGCGTGCTGCACCGTCAGCGTGCTGGACCGTCAGTGTGCTCCACCATCAGCGTGTTCCACCGTCAGCGTGTTCCACCGTCAGCGTGCTCCACCATCAGCGTGCTGCTCCGTCAGCGTGCTCCACCGTCAGCATGCTCCACCGTCAGCATGCTGCTCCGTCAGCGTGCTGTTCCGTCAACGTGCTCCACCGTCAGCGTGCTCCACCGTCAGTGTGCTGCTCCGTCAGCGTGTCCCACTGTCAGCGTGTTCCACCGTCAGCGTGCTGCTCCGTCAGCGTGCTCCACCGTCAGCATGCTCCACCGTCAGCATGCTGCTCCGTCAGCGTGCTGTTCCGTCAACGTGCTCCACCGTCAGCGTGCTCCACCGTCAGTGTGCTGCTCCGTCAGCGTGTCCCACTGTCAGCGTGTTCCACCGTCAGCGTGCTCCACCGTCAGCGTGCTGCACCGTCAGCGTGTTCCACCGTCAGCGTGCTCCACCATCAGCGTGCTGCTCCGTCAGCGTGCTCCACCGTCAGCATGCTCCACCGTCAGCATGCTGCTCCGTCAGCGTGCTGTTCCGTCAACGTGCTCCACCGTCAGCGTGCTCCACCGTCAGTGTGCTGCTCCATCAGCGTGTCCCACTGTCAGCGTGTTCCACCGTCAGCGTGCTCCACCGTCAGCGTGCTGCACTGTCAACGTGCTCCACCGTCAGCGTGCTCCACCATCAGCGTGCTGCTCCGTCAGTGTGCTCCACCGTCAGCATGTTGCACTGTCAGCGTGCTGCACTGTCTGCGTGCTCCACCGTCAGCGTGCTCCACCATCAGCATGCTGCTCCGTCAGTGTGCTCCACCGTCAGCGTGCTCCACCGTCAGCATGCTCCACCATCAGTGTGCTGCACCGTAAGCGTGCTGCTCCGTCAGCGTGCCCCACCGTCAGCGTACTCCACCGTCAGCATGCTCCACCATCAGCGTGCTGCACCGTAAGCGTGCTGCTCCGTCAGCGTTCTCCACCATCAGCGTGCTCCACCTTCAGGGTGCTGCTCCGTCAATGTGCTCCACCGTCAGCGTGCTCCACCGTCAGCATGCTCCACCGTCAGCGTGCTGCTCCGTCAGCTTGCTCCACCGTCAGCGTGCTGATCCTTCATCGTGCTCCACCGTCAGCGTGCTCCACCATCAGCGTGCTGCTCCGTCAGCGAGCTCCACCGCCAGCGTGCTCCACCGTCAACGTGCTCTACCGTCAGCGTGCTCCACCATCAGCGTGCCTCTCTGTCAGTGTGCTCCACAGTCAGCGTGTTCCACAGTCAGCGTGCTCCACCGTCAGCGTGCTGCACTGTCAGCGTGCTGCTCCGTCAACGTGCTCCACCGTCAGCGTGCTCCACCGTCAGCGTGCTGCACCGTCAGCGTGCTCCACCGTCAGCGTGCTGCACCGTCAACGTGCTCTACCGTCAGCGTGCTCCACCATCAGCGTGCTCACCGTCAGCGTGCTGCACCGTCAGCGTGCTGCTCCGTCAACGTGCTCCACCGTCAGCGTGCTCCACCGTTAACGTGCTGCACCGTTAGCGTGCTCACCGTCAGCGTGCTGCACTGTCAGCGTGCTGCTCCGTCAACGTGCTTCACCGTCAGCGTGCTCCACCGTCAGCGTGCTGCACCGTCAGCGTGCTCCACCGTCAGCGTGCTGCTCCGTCAACGTGCTCTACCGTCAGCGTGCTCCACCGTCAGCGTGCTCCACTGTCAGCGTGTTCCACCGTCAGCATGCTGCACTGTCAGCGTGCTGCTCCATCAACGTGCTCCACCATCAGCGTGCTGCACCGTCAGCGTGCTCCACCATCAGCGTGCTGCTCCGTCAACGTGCTCTACCGTCAGCGTGCTCCACCGTCAGCGTGCTCCACCGTCAGCGTGCTGCTCCGTCAACGTGATGCACCGTCAGCGTCCTACTCTGTCAACGTCAGCGTGCTGCTCCGTCAACGTGCTCCACCGTCAGCGTGCTCCACCGTCAGCGTGCTGCACCGTCAGCGTGCTCCACCGTCAGCGTGTTGCTCCGTCAACGTGCTCTACCGTCAGCGTGCTCCACCATCAGCGTGCTCCACCGTCAGCGTGCTGCACCGTCAGCATGCTGCTCCGTCAACGTGCTCCACCGTCAGCGTGCTCCACCGTTAGCGTTCTGCACCGTTAGCGTGCTCACCGTCAGCGTGCTGCACTGTCAGCGTGCTGCTCCGTCAACGTGCTTCACCGTCAGCGTGCTCCACCGTCAGCGTGCTGCACCGTCAGCGTGCTCCACCGTCAGCGTGCTGCTCCGTCAACGTGCTCTACCGTCAGCGTGCTCCACCGTCAGCGTGCTCCACTGTCAGCGTGTTCCACCGTCAGCATGCTGCACTGTCAGCGTGCTGCTCCATCAACGTGCTCCACCATCAGCGTGCTGCACCGTCAGCGTGCTCCACCATCAGCGTGCTGCTCCGTCAACGTGCTCTACCGTCAGCGTGCTCCACCGTCAGCGTGCTCCACCGTCAGCGTGCTGCTCCGTCAACGTGATGCACCGTCAGCGTCCTACTCTGTCAGCGTGCTCCAGCGTCAGCGTGCTCCACCGTCAGTGTGCCCCACCGTCAGTGTGCCGCTCCATCAGCGTGCTCCACCGTCACCGTGCTGCTCCGTCAGCGTGCTCCACTGTCAGTGTGCTCCACCAGCAGCGTGCTGCTCCGTCAACGTCCTCCACCATCAACGTGCTCCACCTTCAGCGTGCTCCACCGTCAGCGTTTTCCACCGTCAGCATGCTCTACCGTCAGCGTGCTCCACCGTCAGCGTGCTGCTCCGTCAGCGTGGTCCACCATCAGCGTGCTGCACCATCAGCATGCTCCACCGTCAACGTGCTCTACCGTCAGCGTGCCTCTCCGTCAGTGTGCTCCACAGTCAGCGTGTTCCACTGCCAGCGTGCTGCTCCGTCAGCGTGCTCCACCGTCAGCGTGCTCCACCGTCAGCATGCTGCTCCATCGGCCATACTAGTCTGAAAACGCCTGATCTCGTCTGATCTCGGAAGCTAAGCAGACTCAGTCCCGGTTAGTACTTGGATGGGAGACTGCCTGGGAATACCAGGTGCAGTAGGCTTTAAGAGTTCAAATCTCACAATGGCAAACTATGAAACAATGTAACTTCATCTGAAACAGATGGAAACAGGTTTACTCAAAAGAGTATCAAGAGTTCAAATCTCACAATGGCAAACTATGAAACAATGTAACTTCATCTGAAACAGATGGAAACAGGTTTACTCAAAAGAGTATCAGCGTGCTCCACCGTCAGCGTGCTGCACCATCAGCATGCTGGACCGTCAGCGTGCTCCACCATCAGCGTGTTCCACCGTCAGCGTGTTCCACCGTCAGCGTGCTGCTCTGTCAACGTGCTCCACCGTCAGCATGCTGCTCCATCAGCGTGCTCCACCGTCAGCGTGCTCGACCGTCAGCGTGCTGCTCCGTCAGCGTGCTCCACCGTCAGAGTGCTGCTCCGGTAGCGTTCTGCTCCGTCAGCGTGCTCCACCGTCAGCGTGCTCCACCGTCAACATGTTCCACCATCAGCGTGCTCCACCGTCAGCGTGTTCCACCATCAGGGTGCTGCTGTGTCAGCTTGCTCCCCCGTCAGCGTGCTCCACCGCCAGCGTGCTGCACCATCAGCGTGCTGCTCCTTCCGCCTGCTCCACTGCCAGGGTGCTGCTTCGTCACCATGCTCCACCGTCAGCGTGCTGTTCCGTCAACGTGCTCCACCGTCAGCGTGCTCCACCGTCAGTGTGCTGCTCCGTCAGCGTGTCCCACTGTCAGCGTGTTCCACCGTCAGCGTGCTCCACCGTCAGCGTGCTGCACCGTCAGCGTGTTCCACCGTCAGCGTGCTCCACCATCAGCGTTCTCCACCGTCAGCGTGCTGCACCGTCAACGTGCTCCACCGTCAGCGTGCTCCACCATCAGCGTGCTGCTCCGTCAGTGTGCTCCACCGTCAGCATGTTGCACTGTCAGCATGCTGCACTGTCTGCATGCTCCACCGTCAGCGTGGTCCACCATCAGCATGCTGCTCCGTCAGTGTGCTCCACCGTCAGCGTGCTCCACCGTCAGCATGCTCCACCATCAGTGTGCTGCACCGTAAGCGTGCTGCCCGTCAGCGTGCCCCACCGTCAGCGTGCTCCACCGTCAGCATGCTCCACCATCAGCGTGCTGCACCGTAAGCGTGCTGCTCCGTCATCGTGATCCACCGTCAGCGTGCTCCACCGTCAGCGTGCTGCACCGTCAGCGTGCTCCACCGTCAGCGTGTTGCTCCGTCAACGTGCTCTACCGTCAGCGTGCTCCACCATCAGCGTGCTCCACCGTCAGCGTGCTGCACCGTCAGCGTGCTGCTCCGTCAACGTGCTCCACCGTCAGCGTGCTCCACCGTTAGCGTGCTGCACCGTTAGCGTGCTCACCGTCAGCGTGCTGCACTGTCAGCGTGCTGCTCCGTCAACGTGCTTCACCGTCAGCGTGCTCCACCGTCAGCGTGCTGCACCGTCAGCGTGCTCCACCGTCAGCGTGCTGCTCCGTCAACGTGCTCTACCGTCAGCGTGCTCCACCGTCAGCGTGCTCCACTGTCAGCGTGTTCCACCGTCAGCATGCTGCACTGTCAGCGTGCTGCTCCATCAACGTGCTCCACCATCAGCGTGCTGCACCGTCAGCGTGCTCCACCATCAGCGTGCTGCTCCGTCAACGTGCTCTACCGTCAGCGTGCTCCACCGTCAGCGTGCTGCTCCGTCAACGTGATGCACCGTCAGCGTCCTACTCCGTCAGCGTGCTCCAGCGTCAGCGTGCTCCACCGTCAGTGTGCCCCACCGTCAGTGTGCCGCTCCATCAGCGTGCTCCACCGTCACCGTGCTGCTCCGTCAGCGTGCTCCACTGTCAGTGTGCTCCACCAGCAGCGTGCTGTTCCGTCAACTTGCTCCACCGTCAGCGTGCTCCACCGTCAGCGTGTTCCACCGTCAGCGTGTTCCACCGTCAGCCTGCTCCACCGTCAGCGTGCTCCACCCTCAGCGTGCTGCTCCCTCAACGTGCTGTACCGTCAGCGTGTTCCGCTGTCTGCGTCCTCCACCGTCAGTGTGCTCCACTGTCAGCGTGCTCCACCATCAGCGTGCTGCTCCGTCAGTGTGCTCCACCATCAGCGTGCTCCAACGACAGCGCGCTGCAACGTCAGCATGCTCCACTGTCAGCGTGCTCCACCGTCAGCGTGCTCCACCGTCAGTGTGCTGCTCCGTCAGCGTGCTCAACCGTCAGCGTGCTCCACCGGCAGCGTGCTCCACTGGCAGCGTGCTCCAGTGTCAGCATGCGTCACCGTCAACGTGCTCCACCGTCAGCGTGTTCCACCGTCAGCGTGCTGCTCCGTCAGCGTGCTCCACCGTCAGCGTGCTGCTCCGTCAGCGTGCTCCACCGTCAGCGTGCTCCACCGTCAGCGTGCTCCACTGGCAGCGTGCTCCACTGTCAGCATGCTCCACCGTCAGCGTGCTCCACCGTCAGCGTGTTCCACCATCAGCGTGCTGTTCCGTCAACTTGCTCCACCGTCAGGGTGTTCCACCGTCAGCGTGTTCCACCATCAGCCTGCTCCATCGTCAGCGTGCTTCTCCGTGAGCGTGCTCCACTGCCAGCGTGCTCCACCGTCATCATGCTGCTCCATCAGCGTGCTCCACCATCAGCGTGCTGCTCCGTCAGTGTGCTCCACCGCAAGCGTGTTCCACCGTCAGCGTGCTGCTCCGTCAGCGTGTTCCACCGTCAGCGTGCTGCTCCGTCAACGTGCTCCACCGTCAGCGTTTTCCCCCATCAGCGTGCTGCTCCGTCAACGTGCTTCACTGTGAGCGTGCTTCTCCGTCAGCGTACTCCACCGTCAGCGTGCTCCAACGTCAGCGTGCTGCAACGTCAGCATGCTCCACTGTAAGCGTGCTGCACCGTCAGCGTGCTGGTCAGTCAGCGGGCTGCACCGTCAGCGTGCTCCACCGTCAGCGTGCTGCTCCGTCAGCGTGTTCCACCGTCAGCGTGCTCCACCGTCAGCGTAATGCACCGTCAGCGTGCTCAACCATCAGTGTGCTGCACCATTAGCGTGCTCCACCATCAGCGTGTTCCACCGTCAGCGTGCTGCTCCTTCAACGTGGTCCACCGTCAATGTGCTCCACCGTCAGCGTGCTCCACCGTCAACGTACTCCAGCGTCAGCGTGTTCCACCGTCAGTGTGCTCCACCCTCAGCGTGTTGCTCCATCAGCATTCTGCTACGTCAGCGTGTTCCACCGTCGGCGTGCTCCACCGTCAGCGTGCTGCTCCGTCAGCGTGCTCCACCGTCAGCGTGCTCCACCTTCAGCATGCTCCACCGTCAGCGTGCTCCACCGTCAGCGTGCTCCACAGTCAACGTGCTCCAGCGTCAGCGTGCTCGACGGTCAGCGTGCTGCTCCGTCAGTGTGCTCCACTGTCAGCGTGTTCCACCGTCAGCGTGCTCTACCGTCAGCGTGCTGCTCCGGTAGCGTTCTGCTCCGTCAGCGTGCTCCAACGTCAGCGTGCTCCACCGTCAACATTTTCCACCATCAGCGTGCTACACTGTCAGCGTGCTCCACTGTCAGCGTGCTCCACCGTCAGCGTGTTCCACCATCAGGGTGCTGCTGTGTCAGCTTGCTCCCCCGTCAGCGTGCTCCACCGCCAGCGTGCTGCACCATCAGCGTGCTGCTCCTTCCGCCTGCTCCACTGCCAGGGTGCTGCTTCGTCACCATGCTCCACCATCAGCGTGCTGCTCCGTCAGCGTTCCCCACCGTCAGCGTGCTGCTCCGTCAGCGTGCTCCACCGTCAGCGTGTTCCACTTTCAGCGTGCTCCACCATCAGCGTGCTCCACTGCCAGCGTGCTGCTCCGTCAGCGTGCTCCACCGTCAGCATGCTGCTCCATCAGCGTGCTCCACCGTCAGCGTGCTGCACCGTCAGCGTGCTGGACCGTCAGCATGCTCCACCATCAGCGTGTTCCACCGTCAGCGTGTTCCACCATCAGGGTGCTGCTGTGTCAGCTTGCTCCCCCGTCAGCGTGCTCCACCGCCAGCGTGCTGCACCATCAGCGTGCTGCTCCTTCCGCCTGCTCCACTGCCAGCGTGCTGCTTCGTCACCATGCTCCACCATCAGCGTGCTGCTCCGTCAGCGTTCCCCACCGTCAGCGTGCTGCTCCGTCAGCGTGCTCCACCGTCAGCGTGTTCCACTGCCAGCGTGCTGCTCCGTCAGCGTGCTCCACCGTCAGCATGCTGCTCCATCAGCGTGCTCCACCGTCAGCGTGCTGCACCGTCAGCGTGCTGGACCGTCAGCGTGCTCCACCATCAGCGTGTTCCACCGTCAGCGTGTTCCACCGTCAGCGTGCTGCTCTGTCAACGTGCTCCACCGTCAGCATGCTGCTCCATCAGCGTGCTCTACCGTCAGCGTGCTCGACCGTCAGCGTGCTGCTCCGTCAGTGTGCTCCACTGTCAGCGTGTTCCACCGTCAGCGTGCTCCACCGTCAGCGTGCTGCTCCGGTAGCGTTCTGCTCCGTCAGCGTTCCCCACCGTCAGCGTGCTGCTCCGTCAGCGTGCTCCATCGTCAGCGTGCTCCACCGTCAGCGTGCTTCACAGTCAAAGTGCTCCAGCGTCAGCGTACTCCACCGTCAGCGTGCTGCTCCGTCAACGTGCTCCACCGTCAGCGTTTTCCCCCATCAGCGTGCTGCTCCGTCAACGTGCTTCACTGTCAGCGTGCTTCTCCGTCAGAGTGCTCCACCGTCAGCGTGCTCCAACGTCAGCGTGCTGCAACGTCAGCATGCTCCACTGTCAGCGTGCTGCACCGTCAGCGTGCTGGTCAGTCAGCGGGCTGCACCGTCAGCGTGCTCCACCGTAAGCGTGCTGCTCCATCAGCGTGCTCCACCGTCAGCGTGCTCCACCGTCAGTGTGCTGCACCATTAGCGTGCTCCACCATCAGCGTGTTCCACCGTCAGCGTGCTGCTCCTTCAACGTGGTCCACCGTCAATGTGCTCCACCTTCAGCGTGCTCCACCGTCAACGTACTCCAGCGTCAGCATGTTCCACCGTCAGTGTGCTCCACCCTCAGCGTGTTGCTCCATCAGCGTTCTGCTACGGTCAGCGTGTTCGACCGTTAGCGTGCTCCACCGTCAGCATGTTCCACTTTCAGCGTGCTCCACCGTCAGCGTGCTCCACTGCCAGCGTGCTGCTCCGTCAGCGTGCTCCACCGTCAGCATGCTGCTCCATCAGCGTGCTCCACCGTCAGCGTGCTGCACCGTCAGCGTGCTGGACCGTCAGCGTGCTCCACCATCAGCGTGTTCCACCGTCAGCGTGTTCCAACATCAGGGTGCTGCTGTGTCAGCTTGCTCCCCCGTCAGCGTGCTCCACCGCCAGCGTGCTGCACCATCAGCGTGCTGCTCCTTCCGCCTGCTCCACTGCCAGCGTGCTGCTTCGTCACCATGCTCCACCATCAGCGTGCTGCTCCGTCAGCGTTCCCCACCGTCAGCGTGCTGCTCCGTCAGCGTGCTCCACCATCAGCGTGTTCCACTTTCAGCGTGCTCCACCGTCAGCGTGCTCCACTGCCAGCGTGCTGCTCCGTCAGCGTGCTCCACCGTCAGCATGCTGCTCCATCAGCGTGCTCCACCGTCAGCGTGCTGCACCGTCAGCGTGCTGGACCGTCAGCGTGCTCCACCATCAGCGTTTTCCACCGTCAGCGTGTTCCACCGTCAGCGTGCTGCTCTGTCAACGTGCTCCACCGTCAGCATGCTGCTCCATCAGCGTGCTCTACCGTCAGCGTGCTCGACCGTCAGCGTGCTGCTCCGTCAGTTTGCTCCACTGTCAGCGTGTTCCACCGTCAGCGTGCTCCACCATCAGCGTGCTGCTCCGGTAGCGTTCTGCTCCGTCAGCGTGCTCCACCGTCAGCGTGCTCCACCGTCAACATGTTCCACCATCAGCGTGCTACACTGTCAGCGTGCTCCACTGTCAGCGTGCTCCACCGTCAGCGTGTTCCACCATCAGGGTGCTGCTCTGTCAGCTTGCTCCCCCGTCAGCGTGCTCCACCGCCAGCGTGCTGCACCATCAGCGCGCTGCTCCTTCCGCCTGCTCCACTGCCAGGGTGCTGCTTCGTCACCATGCTCCACCGTCAGTGTGCTGCTCCGTCAGCGTTCCCCACCGTCAGCGTGCTGCTCCGTCAGCGTGCTCCACCGTCAGCGTGCTCCACCGTCAGCGTGCTCCACAGTCAAAGTGCTCCAGCGTCAGCGTGCTCGACCGTCAGCGTGCTGCTCCGTCAGTGTGCTCCACTGTCAGCGTACTCCACCGTCAGCGTGCTGCTCCGTCAACGTGCTCCACCGTCAGCGTTTTCCCCCATCAGCGTGCTGCTCCGTCAACGTGCTTCACTGTCAGCGTGCTTCTCCGTCAGCGTGCTCCACCGTCAGCGTGCTCCAACGTCAGCGTGCTGCAACGTCAGCATGCTCCACTGTCAGCGTGCTCCACCGTCAGCGTGCTCCACCGTCAGTGTGCTGCTCCGTCAGCGTGCTCAACCGTCAGCGTGCTCCACCGGCAGCGTGCTCCACTGGCAGCGTGCTCCAGTGTCAGCATGCGTCACCGTCAACGTGCTCCACCGTCAGCGTGTTCCACCGTCAGCGTGCTGCTCCGTCAGCGTGCTCCACCGTCAGCGTGCTCCACCGTCAGCGTGCTCCACTGGCAGCGTGCTCCACTGTCAGCATGCTCCACCGTCAGCGTGCTCCACCGTCAGCGTGTTCCACCATCAGCCTGCTCCACCGTCAGCGTGCTGCTCCGTGAGCGTGCTCCACTGCCAGCGTGCTCCACCGTCATCGTGCTGCTCCATCAGCGTGCTCCACCATCAGCGTGCTGCTCCGTCAGCGTGTTCCACCGTCAGCGTGCTGCTCCGTCAACGTGCTCCACCGTCAGCGTTTTCCCCCATCAGCGTGCTGCTCCGTCAACGTGCTTCACTGTCAGCGTGCCTCTCCGTCAGCGTACTCCACCGTCAGCATGCTCCAACGTCAGCGTGCTGCAACGTCAGCATGCTCCACTGTCAGCGTGCTGCACCGTCAGCGTGCTGGTCAGTCAGCGGGCTGCACCGTCAGCGTGCTCCACCGTCAGCGTGCTGCTCCGTCAGCGTGTTCCACCGTCAGCGTGCTCCACCGTCAGCGTAATGCACCGTCAGCGTGCTCAACCATCAGTGTGCTGCACCATTAGCGTGCTCCACCATCAGCGTGTTCCACCGTCAGCGTGCTGCTCCTTCAACGTGGTCCACCGTCAATGTGTTCCACCGTCAGCGTGCTCCACCGTCAACGTACTCCAGCGTCAGCGTGTTCCACCGTCAGTGTGCTCCACCCTCAGCGTGTTGCTCCATCAGCGTTCTGCTACGTCAGCGTGTTCCACCGTCAGCGTGCTGCTCCGGTAGCGTTCTGCTCCGTCAGCGTGCTCCACCGTCAGCGTGCTCCACCGTCAAAATGTTCCACCATCAGCGTGCTCCACCGTCAGCGTGTTCCACCATCAGGGTGCTGCTGTGTCAGCTTGCTCCCCCGTCAGCGTGCTCCACCGCCAGCGTGCTGCACCATCAGCGTGCTGCTCCTTCCGCCTGCTCCACTGCCAGGATGCTGCTTCGTCAACATGCTCCACCGTCAGCGTGCTGCTCCGTCAGCGTTCCCCACCGTCAGCGTGCTGCTCCGTCAGCGTGCTGCTCCATCAGCGTGCTCCACCGTCAGCGTGCTGCACCATCAGCGTGCTGGACCGTCAGCGTGCTCCACCATCAGCGTGCTGCTCTGTCAACGTGCTCCACCGTCAGCATGCTGCTCCATCAGGGTGCTCCACCGTCAGCGTGCTCGACCGTCAGCGTGCTGTTCCGTCAGTGTGCTCCACTGTCAGCGTGTTCCACCGTCAGCGTGCTCCACCGTCAGCGTGCTGCTCCGGTAGCGTTCTGCTCCGTCAGCGTGTTCCACCGTCAGCGTGCTCCACCGTCAGCGTGCCTCTCCGTCAGTGTGCTCCACAGTCAGCGTGTTCCACTGCCAGCGTGCTGCTCCGTCAGCGTGCTCCACCGTCAGCGTGCTCCACCGTCAGTGTGCTGCACCGTAAGCGTGCTGCTCCGTCAGCGTGCCCCACCGTCAGCGTGCTCCACCGTCAGGGTGTTCCACCATCAGCGTGCTCCACCGTCAGCGTGCTGCTCCGGTAGCGTTCTGCTCCGTCAGTGTGCTCCACCGTCAGCGTGCTCCACCGTCAACATGTTCCACCATCAGCGTGCTACACTGTCAGCGTGCTCCACTGTCAGCGTGCTCCACCGTCAGCGTGTTCCACCATCAGGGTGCTGCTCTGTCAGCTTGCTCCCCCGTCAGCGTGCTCCACCGCCAGCGTGCTGCACCATCAGCGTGCTGCTCCTTCCGCCTGCTCCACTGCCAGGGTGCTGCTTCATCACCATGCTCCACCGTCAGGGTGCTGCTCCGTCAGCATTCCCCACCGTCAGCGTGCTGCTCCGTCAGCGTGCTCCACCGTCAGCGTGTTCCACTTTCAGCGTGCTCCACCGTCAGCGTGCTCCACTGCCAGCGTGCTGCTCCGTCAGCATGCTCCACCGTCAGCGTGCTCCACCGTCAGCATGCTGCTCCATCAGCGTGCTCCACCGTCAGCGTGCTGCACCGTCAGCGTGCTGGACCGTCAGTGTGCTCCACCATCAGCGTGTTCCACCGTCAGCGTGTTCCACCGTCAGCGTGCTGCTCTGTCAACGTGCTGCACCGTCAGCGTGCTGCTCCGTCAGCGTGCTCCACCGTCAGCATGCTCCACAGTCAGCATGCTGCTCCGTCAGCGTGCTGTTCCGTCAACGTGCTCCACCGTCAGCGTGCTCCACCGTCAGTGTGCTGCTCCGTCAGCGTGTCCCACTGTCAGCGTGTTCCACCGTCAGCGTGCTCCACCGTCAGCGTAATGCACCGTCAGCGTGCTCAACCATCAGTGTGCTGCACCATTAGCGTGCTCCACCATCAGCGTGTTCCACCGTCAGCGTGCTGCTCCTTCAACGTGGTCCACCGTCAATGTGTTCCACCGTCAGCGTGCTCCACCGTCAACGTACTCCAGCGTCAGCGTGTTCCACCGTCAGTGTGCTCCACCCTCAGCGTGTTGCTCCATCAGCGTTCTGCTACGTCAGCGTGTTCCACCGTCAGCGTGCTGCTCCGGTAGCGTTCTGCTCCGTCAGCGTGCTCCACCGTCAGCGTGCTCCACCGTCAAAATGTTCCACCATCAGCGTGCTCCACCGTCAGCGTGTTCCACCATCAGGGTGCTGCTGTGTCAGCTTGCTCCCCCGTCAGCGTGCTCCACCGCCAGCGTGCTGCACCATCAGCGTGCTGCTCCTTCCGCCTGCTCCACTGCCAGGATGCTGCTTCGTCAACATGCTCCACCGTCAGCGTGCTGCTCCGTCAGCGTTCCCCACCGTCAGCGTGCTGCTCCGTCAGCGTGCTGCTCCATCAGCGTGCTCCACCGTCAGCGTGCTGCACCATCAGCGTGCTGGACCGTCAGCGTGCTCCACCATCAGCGTGCTGCTCTGTCAACGTGCTCCACCGTCAGCATGCTGCTCCATCAGGGTGCTCCACCGTCAGCGTGCTCGACCGTCAGCGTGCTGTTCCGTCAGTGTGCTCCACTGTCAGCGTGTTCCACCGTCAGCGTGCTCCACCGTCAGCGTGCTGCTCCGGTAGCGTTCTGCTCCGTCAGCGTGTTCCACCGTCAGCGTGCTCCACCGTCAGCGTGCCTCTCCGTCAGTGTGCTCCACAGTCAGCGTGTTCCACTGCCAGCGTGCTGCTCCGTCAGCGTGCTCCACCGTCAGCATGCTGCTCCATCGGCCATACTAGTCTGAAAACGCCTGATCTCGTCTGATCTCGGAAGCTAAGCAGACTCAGTCCCGGTTAGTACTTGGATGGGAGACTGCCTGGGAATACCAGGTGCAGTAGGCTTTAAGAGTTCAAATCTCACAATGGCAAACTATGAAACAATGTAACTTCATCTGAAACAGATGGAAACAGGTTTACTCAAAAGAGTATCAAGAGTTCAAATCTCACAATGGCAAACTATGAAACAATGTAACTTCATCTGAAACAGATGGAAACAGGTTTACTCAAAAGAGTATCAGCGTGCTCCACCGTCAGCGTGCTGCACCATCAGCATGCTGGACCGTCAGCGTGCTCCACCATCAGCGTGTTCCACCGTCAGCGTGTTCCACCGTCAGCGTGCTGCTCTGTCAACGTGCTCCACCGTCAGCATGCTGCTCCATCAGCGTGCTCCACCGTCAGCGTGCTCGACCGTCAGCGTGCTGCTCCGTCAGCGTGCTCCACCGTCAGAGTGCTGCTCCGGTAGCGTTCTGCTCCGTCAGCGTGCTCCACCGTCAGCGTGCTCCACCGTCAACATGTTCCACCATCAGCGTGCTCCACCGTCAGCGTGTTCCACCATCAGGGTGCTGCTGTGTCAGCTTGCTCCCCCGTCAGCGTGCTCCACCGCCAGCGTGCTGCACCATCAGCGTGCTGCTCCTTCCGCCTGCTCCACTGCCAGGGTGCTGCTTCGTCACCATGCTCCACCGTCAGCGTGCTGTTCCGTCAACGTGCTCCACCGTCAGCGTGCTCCACCGTCAGTGTGCTGCTCCGTCAGCGTGTCCCACTGTCAGCGTGTTCCACCGTCAGCGTGCTCCACCGTCAGCGTGCTGCACCGTCAGCGTGTTCCACCGTCAGCGTGCTCCACCATCAGCGTTCTCCACCGTCAGCGTGCTGCACCGTCAACGTGCTCCACCGTCAGCGTGCTCCACCATCAGCGTGCTGCTCCGTCAGTGTGCTCCACCGTCAGCATGTTGCACTGTCAGCATGCTGCACTGTCTGCATGCTCCACCGTCAGCGTGGTCCACCATCAGCATGCTGCTCCGTCAGTGTGCTCCACCGTCAGCGTGCTCCACCGTCAGCATGCTCCACCATCAGTGTGCTGCACCGTAAGCGTGCTGCTCCGTCAGCGTGCCCCACCGTCAGCGTGCTCCACCGTCAGCATGCTCCACCATCAGCGTGCTGCACCGTAAGCGTGCTGCTCCGTCAGCGTGCTCCACCATCAGCGTGCTCCACCTTCAGGGTGCTGCTCCGTCAATGTGCTCCACCGTCAGTGTGCTCCACCGTCAGCGTGCTCCACCGTCAGCATGCTCCACCGTCAGCGTGCTGCTCCGTCAGCTTGCTCCACCGTCAGCGTGCTGATCCTTCAGCGTGCTCCACCGTCAGCGTGCTCCACCATCAGCGTGCTGCTCCGTCAGCGAGCTCCACCGCCAGCGTGCTCCACCGTCAACGTGCTCTACCGTCAGCGTGCTCCACCATCAGCGTGCCTCTCTGTCAGTGTGCTCCACAGTCAGCGTGTTCCACAGTCAGCGTGCTCCACTGTCAGCGTGCTGCACTGTCAGCGTGCTGCTCCGTCATCGTGATCCACCGTCAGCGTGCTCCACCGTCAGCGTGCTGCACCGTCAGCGTGCTCCACCGTCAGCGTGTTGCTCCGTCAACGTGCTCTACCGTCAGCGTGCTCCACCATCAGCGTGCTCCACCGTCAGCGTGCTGCACCGTCAGCGTGCTGCTCCGTCAACGTGCTCCACCGTCAGCGTGCTCCACCGTTAGCGTGCTGCACCGTTAGCGTGCTCACCGTCAGCGTGCTGCACTGTCAGCGTGCTGCTCCGTCAACGTGCTTCACCGTCAGCGTGCTCCACCGTCAGCGTGCTGCACCGTCAGCGTGCTCCACCGTCAGCGTGCTGCTCCGTCAACGTGCTCTACCGTCAGCGTGCTCCACCGTCAGCGTGCTCCACTGTCAGCGTGTTCCACCGTCAGCATGCTGCACTGTCAGCGTGCTGCTCCATCAACGTGCTCCACCATCAGCGTGCTGCACCGTCAGCGTGCTCCACCATCAGCGTGCTGCTCCGTCAACGTGCTCTACCGTCAGCGTGCTCCACCGTCAGCGTGCTCCACCGTCAGCGTGCTGCTCCGTCAACGTGATGCACCGTCAGCGTCCTACTCCGTCAGCGTGCTCCAGCGTCAGCGTGCTCCACCGTCAGTGTGCCCCACCGTCAGTGTGCCGCTCCATCAGCGTGCTCCACCGTCACCGTGCTGCTCCGTCAGCGTGCTCCACTGTCAGTGTGCTCCACCAGCAGCGTGCTGTTCCGTCAACTTGCTCCACCGTCAGCGTGCTCCACCGTCAGCGTGTTCCACCGTCAGCGTGTTCCACCGTCAGCCTGCTCCACCGTCAGCGTGCTCCACCCTCAGCGTGCTGCTCCCTCAACGTGCTGTACCGTCAGCGTGTTCCGCTGTCTGCGTCCTCCACCGTCAGTGTGCTCCACTGTCAGCGTGCTCCACCATCAGCGTGCTGCTCCGTCAGTGTGCTCCACCGTCAGCGTGCTCCAACGACAGCGCGCTGCAACGTCAGCATGCTCCACTGTCAGCGTGCTCCACCGTCAGCGTGCTCCACCGTCAGTGTGCTGCTCCGTCAGCGTGCTCAACCGTCAGCGTGCTCCACCGGCAGCGTGCTCCACTGGCAGCGTGCTCCAGTGTCAGCATGCGTCACCGTCAACGTGCTCCACCGTCAGCGTGTTCCACCGTCAGCGTGCTGCTCCGTCAGCGTGCTCCACCGTCAGCGTGCTGCTCCGTCAGCGTGCTCCACCGTCAGCGTGCTCCACCGTCAGCGTGCTCCACTGGCAGCGTGCTCCACTGTCAGCATGCTCCACCGTCAGCGTGCTCCACCGTCAGCGTGTTCCACCATCAGCGTGCTGTTCCGTCAACTTGCTCCACCGTCAGGGTGTTCCACCGTCAGCGTGTTCCACCATCAGCCTGCTCCATCGTCAGCGTGCTTCTCCGTGAGCGTGCTCCACTGCCAGCGTGCTCCACCGTCATCATGCTGCTCCATCAGCGTGCTCCACCATCAGCGTGCTGCTCCGTCAGTGTGCTCCACCGCCAGCGTGTTCCACCGTCAGCGTGCTGCTCCGTCAGCGTGCTCCACCATCAGCGTGCTGCTCCGTCAGCGTGTTCCACCGTCAGCGTGCTGCTCCGTCAACGTGCTCCACCGTCAGCGTTTTCCCCCATCAGCGTGCTGCTCCGTCAACGTGCTTCACTGTGAGCGTGCTTCTCCGTCAGCGTACTCCACCGTCAGCGTGCTCCAACGTCAGCGTGCTGCAACGTCAGCATGCTCCACTGTAAGCGTGCTGCACCGTCAGCGTGCTGGTCAGTCAGCGGGCTGCACCGTCAGCGTGCTCCACCGTCAGCGTGCTGCTCCGTCAGCGTGTTCCACCGTCAGCGTGCTCCACCGTCAGCGTAATGCACCGTCAGCGTGCTCAACCATCAGAGTGCTGCACCATTAGCGTGCTCCACCATCAGCGTGTTCCACCGTCAGCGTGCTGCTCCTTCAACGTGGTCCACCGTCAATGTGCTCCACCGTCAGCGTGCTCCACCGTCAACGTACTCCAGCGTCAGCGTGTTCCACCGTCAGTGTGCTCCACCCTCAGCGTGTTGCTCCATCAGCATTCTGCTACGTCAGCGTGTTCCACCGTCGGCGTGCTCCACCGTCAGCGTGCTGCTCCGTCAGCGTGCTCCACCGTCAGCGTGCTCCACCTTCAGCATGCTCCACCGTCAGCGTGCTCCACCGTCAGCGTGCTCCACAGTCAACGTGCTCCAGCGTCAGCGTGCTCGACGGTCAGCGTGCTGCTCCGTCAGTGTGCTCCACTGTCAGCGTGTTCCACCGTCAGCGTGCTCTACCGTCAGCGTGCTGCTCCGGTAGCGTTCTGCTCCGTCAGCGTGCTCCAACGTCAGCGTGCTCCACCGTCAACATTTTCCACCATCAGCGTGCTACACTGTCAGCGTGCTCCACTGTCAGCGTGCTCCACCGTCAGCGTGTTCCACCATCAGGGTGCTGCTGTGTCAGCTTGCTCCCCCGTCAGCGTGCTCCACCGCCAGCGTGCTGCACCATCAGCGTGCTGCTCCTTCCGCCTGCTCCACTGCCAGGGTGCTGCTTCGTCACCATGCTCCACCATCAGCGTGCTGCTCCGTCAGCGTTCCCCACCGTCAGCGTGCTGCTCCGTCAGCGTGCTCCACCGTCAGCGTGTTCCACTTTCAGCGTGCTCCACCATCAGCGTGCTCCACTGCCAGCGTGCTGCTCCGTCAGCGTGCTCCACCGTCAGCATGCTGCTCCATCAGCGTGCTCCACCGTCAGCGTGCTGCACCGTCAGCGTGCTGGACCGTCAGCATGCTCCACCATCAGCGTGTTCCACCGTCAGCGTGTTCCACCATCAGGGTGCTGCTGTGTCAGCTTGCTCCCCCGTCAGCGTGCTCCACCGCCAGCGTGCTGCACCATCAGCGTGCTGCTCCTTCCGCCTGCTCCACTGCCAGCGTGCTGCTTCGTCACCATGCTCCACCATCAGCGTGCTGCTCCGTCAGCGTTCCCCACCGTCAGCGTGCTGCTCCGTCAGCGTGCTCCACCGTCAGCGTGTTCCACTGCCAGCGTGCTGCTCCGTCAGCGTGCTCCACCGTCAGCATGCTGCTCCATCAGCGTGCTCCACCGTCAGCGTGCTGCACCGTCAGCGTGCTGGACCGTCAGCGTGCTCCACCATCAGCGTGTTCCACCGTCAGCGTGTTCCACCGTCAGCGTGCTGCTCTGTCAACGTGCTCCACCGTCAGCATGCTGCTCCATCAGCGTGCTCTACCGTCAGCGTGCTCGACCGTCAGCGTGCTGCTCCGTCAGTGTGCTCCACTGTCAGCGTGTTCCACCGTCAGCGTGCTCCACCGTCAGCGTGCTGCTCCGGTAGCGTTCTGCTCCGTCAGCGTTCCCCACCGTCAGCGTGCTGCTCCGTCAGCGTGCTCCATCGTCAGCGTGCTCCACCGTCAGCGTGCTTCACAGTCAAAGTGCTCCAGCGTCAGCGTACTCCACCGTCAGCGTGCTGCTCCGTCAACGTGCTCCACCGTCAGCGTTTTCCCCCATCAGCGTGCTGCTCCGTCAACGTGCTTCACTGTCAGCGTGCTTCTCCGTCAGAGTGCTCCACCGTCAGCGTGCTCCAACGTCAGCGTGCTGCAACGTCAGCATGCTCCACTGTCAGCGTGCTGCACCGTCAGCGTGCTGGTCAGTCAGCGGGCTGCACCGTCAGCGTGCTCCACCGTAAGCGTGCTGCTCCATCAGCGTGCTCCACCGTCAGCGTGCTCCACCGTCAGTGTGCTGCACCATTAGCGTGCTCCACCATCAGCGTGTTCCACCGTCAGCGTGCTGCTCCTTCAACGTGGTCCACCGTCAATGTGCTCCACCTTCAGCGTGCTCCACCGTCAACGTACTCCAGCGTCAGCATGTTCCACCGTCAGTGTGCTCCACCCTCAGCGTGTTGCTCCATCAGCGTTCTGCTACGGTCAGCGTGTTCGACCGTTAGCGTGCTCCACCGTCAGCATGTTCCACTTTCAGCGTGCTCCACCGTCAGCGTGCTCCACTGCCAGCGTGCTGCTCCGTCAGCGTGCTCCACCGTCAGCATGCTGCTCCATCAGCGTGCTCCACCGTCAGCGTGCTGCACCGTCAGCGTGCTGGACCGTCAGCGTGCTCCACCATCAGCGTGTTCCACCGTCAGCGTGTTCCAACATCAGGGTGCTGCTGTGTCAGCTTGCTCCCCCGTCAGCGTGCTCCACCGCCAGCGTGCTGCACCATCAGCGTGCTGCTCCTTCCGCCTGCTCCACTGCCAGCGTGCTGCTTCGTCACCATGCTCCACCATCAGCGTGCTGCTCCGTCAGCGTTCCCCACCGTCAGCGTGCTGCTCCGTCAGCGTGCTCCACCATCAGCGTGTTCCACTTTCAGCGTGCTCCACCGTCAGCGTGCTCCACTGCCAGCGTGCTGCTCCGTCAGCGTGCTCCACCGTCAGCATGCTGCTCCATCAGCGTGCTCCACCGTCAGCGTGCTGCACCGTCAGCGTGCTGGACCGTCAGCGTGCTCCACCATCAGCGTTTTCCACCGTCAGCGTGTTCCACCGTCAGCGTGCTGCTCTGTCAACGTGCTCCACCGTCAGCATGCTGCTCCATCAGCGTGCTCTACCGTCAGCGTGCTCGACCGTCAGCGTGCTGCTCCGTCAGTTTGCTCCACTGTCAGCGTGTTCCACCGTCAGCGTGCTCCACCATCAGCGTGCTGCTCCGGTAGCGTTCTGCTCCGTCAGCGTGCTCCACCGTCAGCGTGCTCCACCGTCAACATGTTCCACCATCAGCGTGCTACACTGTCAGCGTGCTCCACTGTCAGCGTGCTCCACCGTCAGCGTGTTCCACCATCAGGGTGCTGCTCTGTCAGCTTGCTCCCCCGTCAGCGTGCTCCACCGCCAGCGTGCTGCACCATCAGCGCGCTGCTCCTTCCGCCTGCTCCACTGCCAGGGTGCTGCTTCGTCACCATGCTCCACCGTCAGTGTGCTGCTCCGTCAGCGTTCCCCACCGTCAGCGTGCTGCTCCGTCAGCGTGCTCCACCGTCAGCGTGCTCCACCGTCAGCGTGCTCCACAGTCAAAGTGCTCCAGCGTCAGCGTGCTCGACCGTCAGCGTGCTGCTCCGTCAGTGTGCTCCACTGTCAGCGTACTCCACCGTCAGCGTGCTGCTCCGTCAACGTGCTCCACCGTCAGCGTTTTCCCCCATCAGCGTGCTGCTCCGTCAACGTGCTTCACTGTCAGCGTGCTTCTCCGTCAGCGTGCTCCACCGTCAGCGTGCTCCACCGTCAGCGTGCTCCACCGTCAACATGTTCCACCATCAGCGTGCTACACTGTCAGCGTGCTCCACTGTCAGCGTGCTCCACCGTCAGCGTGTTCCACCATCAGGGTGCTGCTCTGTCAGCTTGCTCCCCCGTCAGCGTGCTCCACCGCCAGCGTGCTGCACCATCAGCGTGCTGCTCCTTCCGCCTGCTCCACTGCCAGGGTGCTGCTTCATCACCATGCTCCACCGTCAGGGTGCTGCTCCGTCAGCATTCCCCACCGTCAGCGTGCTGCTCCGTCAGCGTGCTCCACCGTCAGCGTGTTCCACTTTCAGCGTGCTCCACCGTCAGCGTGCTCCACTGCCAGCGTGCTGCTCCGTCAGCATGCTCCACCGTCAGCGTGCTCCACCGTCAGCATGCTGCTCCATCAGCGTGCTCCACCGTCAGCGTGCTGCACCGTCAGCGTGCTGGACCGTCAGTGTGCTCCACCATCAGCGTGTTCCACCGTCAGCGTGTTCCACCGTCAGTGTGCTGCTCTGTCAACGTGCTGCACCGTCAGCGTGCTGCTCCGTCAGCGTGCTCCACCGTCAGCATGCTCCACAGTCAGCATGCTGCTCCGTCAGCGTGCTGTTCCGTCAACGTGCTCCACCGTCAGCGTGCTCCACCGTCAGTGTGCTGCTCCGTCAGCGTGTCCCACTGTCAGCGTGTTCCACCGTCAGCGTGCTCCACCGTCAGCGTAATGCACCGTCAGCGTGCTCAACCATCAGTGTGCTGCACCATTAGCGTGCTCCACCATCAGCGTGTTCCACCGTCAGCGTGCTGCTCCTTCAACGTGGTCCACCGTCAATGTGTTCCACCGTCAGCGTGCTCCACCGTCAACGTACTCCAGCGTCAGCGTGTTCCACCGTCAGTGTGCTCCACCCTCAGCGTGTTGCTCCATCAGCGTTCTGCTACGTCAGCGTGTTCCACCGTCAGCGTGCTGCTCCGGTAGCGTTCTGCTCCGTCAGCGTGCTCCACCGTCAGCGTGCTCCACCGTCAAAATGTTCCACCATCAGCGTGCTCCACCGTCAGCGTGTTCCACCATCAGGGTGCTGCTGTGTCAGCTTGCTCCCCCGTCAGCGTGCTCCACCGCCAGCGTGCTGCACCATCAGCGTGCTGCTCCTTCCGCCTGCTCCACTGCCAGGATGCTGCTTCGTCAACATGCTCCACCGTCAGCGTGCTGCTCCGTCAGCGTTCCCCACCGTCAGCGTGCTGCTCCGTCAGCGTGCTGCTCCATCAGCGTGCTCCACCGTCAGCGTGCTGCACCATCAGCGTGCTGGACCGTCAGCGTGCTCCACCATCAGCGTGCTGCTCTGTCAACGTGCTCCACCGTCAGCATGCTGCTCCATCAGGGTGCTCCACCGTCAGCGTGCTCGACCGTCAGCGTGCTGTTCCGTCAGTGTGCTCCACTGTCAGCGTGTTCCACCGTCAGCGTGCTCCACCGTCAGCGTGCTGCTCCGGTAGCGTTCTGCTCCGTCAGCGTGTTCCACCGTCAGCGTGCTCCACCGTCAGCGTGCCTCTCCGTCAGTGTGCTCCACAGTCAGCGTGTTCCACTGCCAGCGTGCTGCTCCGTCAGCGTGCTCCACCGTCAGCATGCTGCTCCATCGGCCATACTAGTCTGAAAACGCCTGATCTCGTCTGATCTCGGAAGCTAAGCAGACTCAGTCCCGGTTAGTACTTGGATGGGAGACTGCCTGGGAATACCAGGTGCAGTAGGCTTTAAGAGTTCAAATCTCACAATGGCAAACTATGAAACAATGTAACTTCATCTGAAACAGATGGAAACAGGTTTACTCAAAAGAGTATCAAGAGTTCAAATCTCACAATGGCAAACTATGAAACAATGTAACTTCATCTGAAACAGATGGAAACAGGTTTACTCAAAAGAGTATCAGCGTGCTCCACCGTCAGCGTGCTGCACCATCAGCATGCTGGACCGTCAGCGTGCTCCACCATCAGCGTGTTCCACCGTCAGCGTGTTCCACCGTCAGCGTGCTGCTCTGTCAACGTGCTCCACCGTCAGCATGCTGCTCCATCAGCGTGCTCCACCGTCAGCGTGCTCGACCGTCAGCGTGCTGCTCCGTCAGCGTGCTCCACCGTCAGAGTGCTGCTCCGGTAGCGTTCTGCTCCGTCAGCGTGCTCCACCGTCAGCGTGCTCCACCGTCAACATGTTCCACCATCAGCGTGCTCCACCGTCAGCGTGTTCCACCATCAGGGTGCTGCTGTGTCAGCTTGCTCCCCCGTCAGCGTGCTCCACCGCCAGCGTGCTGCACCATCAGCGTGCTGCTCCTTCCGCCTGCTCCACTGCCAGGGTGCTGCTTCGTCACCATGCTCCACCGTCAGCGTGCTGTTCCGTCAACGTGCTCCACCGTCAGCGTGCTCCACCGTCAGTGTGCTGCTCCGTCAGCGTGTCCCACTGTCAGCGTGTTCCACCGTCAGCGTGCTCCACCGTCAGCGTGCTGCACCGTCAGCGTGTTCCACCGTCAGCGTGCTCCACCATCAGCGTTCTCCACCGTCAGCGTGCTGCACCGTCAACGTGCTCCACCGTCAGCGTGCTCCACCATCAGCGTGCTGCTCCGTCAGTGTGCTCCACCGTCAGCATGTTGCACTGTCAGCATGCTGCACTGTCTGCATGCTCCACCGTCAGCGTGGTCCACCATCAGCATGCTGCTCCGTCAGTGTGCTCCACCGTCAGCGTGCTCCACCGTCAGCATGCTCCACCATCAGTGTGCTGCACCGTAAGCGTGCTGCTCCGTCAGCGTGCCCCACCGTCAGCGTGCTCCACCGTCAGCATGCTCCACCATCAGCGTGCTGCACCGTAAGCGTGCTGCTCCGTCAGCGTGCTCCACCATCAGCGTGCTCCACCTTCAGGGTGCTGCTCCGTCAATGTGCTCCACCGTCAGTGTGCTCCACCGTCAGCGTGCTCCACCGTCAGCATGCTCCACCGTCAGCGTGCTGCTCCGTCAGCTTGCTCCACCGTCAGCGTGCTGATCCTTCAGCGTGCTCCACCGTCAGCGTGCTCCACCATCAGCGTGCTGCTCCGTCAGCGAGCTCCACCGCCAGCGTGCTCCACCGTCAACGTGCTCTACCGTCAGCGTGCTCCACCATCAGCGTGCCTCTCTGTCAGTGTGCTCCACAGTCAGCGTGTTCCACAGTCAGCGTGCTCCACTGTCAGCGTGCTGCACTGTCAGCGTGCTGCTCCGTCATCGTGATCCACCGTCAGCGTGCTCCACCGTCAGCGTGCTGCACCGTCAGCGTGCTCCACCGTCAGCGTGTTGCTCCGTCAACGTGCTCTACCGTCAGCGTGCTCCACCATCAGCGTGCTCCACCGTCAGCGTGCTGCACCGTCAGCGTGCTGCTCCGTCAACGTGCTCCACCGTCAGCGTGCTCCACCGTTAGCGTGCTGCACCGTTAGCGTGCTCACCGTCAGCGTGCTGCACTGTCAGCGTGCTGCTCCGTCAACGTGCTTCACCGTCAGCGTGCTCCACCGTCAGCGTGCTGCACCGTCAGCGTGCTCCACCGTCAGCGTGCTGCTCCGTCAACGTGCTCTACCGTCAGCGTGCTCCACCGTCAGCGTGCTCCACTGTCAGCGTGTTCCACCGTCAGCATGCTGCACTGTCAGCGTGCTGCTCCATCAACGTGCTCCACCATCAGCGTGCTGCACCGTCAGCGTGCTCCACCATCAGCGTGCTGCTCCGTCAACGTGCTCTAC
Source organism: Carcharodon carcharias (assembly GCF_017639515.1). NCBI lineage: Eukaryota > Metazoa > Chordata > Chondrichthyes > Lamniformes > Lamnidae > Carcharodon > Carcharodon carcharias. The sequence continues at coordinate 109,403,049 of NC_054483.1, read as the reverse complement.
CGTCAGCGTGCTCCACCGTCAGCGTGCTCCACCGTCAGCGTGCTGCTCCGTCAACGTGATGCACCGTCAGCGTCCTACTCCGTCAGCGTGCTCCAGCGTCAGCGTGCTCCACCGTCAGTGTGCCCCACCGTCAGTGTGCCGCTCCATCAGCGTGCTCCACCGTCACCGTGCTGCTCCGTCAGCGTGCTCCACTGTCAGTGTGCTCCACCAGCAGCGTGCTGTTCCGTCAACTTGCTCCACCGTCAGCGTGCTCCACCGTCAGCGTGTTCCACCGTCAGCGTGTTCCACCGTCAGCCTGCTCCACCGTCAGCGTGCTCCACCCTCAGCGTGCTGCTCCCTCAACGTGCTGTACCGTCAGCGTGTTCCGCTGTCTGCGTCCTCCACCGTCAGTGTGCTCCACTGTCAGCGTGCTCCACCATCAGCGTGCTGCTCCGTCAGTGTGCTCCACCGTCAGCGTGCTCCAACGACAGCGCGCTGCAACGTCAGCATGCTCCACTGTCAGCGTGCTCCACCGTCAGCGTGCTCCACCGTCAGTGTGCTGCTCCGTCAGCGTGCTCAACCGTCAGCGTGCTCCACCGGCAGCGTGCTCCACTGGCAGCGTGCTCCAGTGTCAGCATGCGTCACCGTCAACGTGCTCCACCGTCAGCGTGTTCCACCGTCAGCGTGCTGCTCCGTCAGCGTGCTCCACCGTCAGCGTGCTGCTCCGTCAGCGTGCTCCACCGTCAGCGTGCTCCACCGTCAGCGTGCTCCACTGGCAGCGTGCTCCACTGTCAGCATGCTCCACCGTCAGCGTGCTCCACCGTCAGCGTGTTCCACCATCAGCGTGCTGTTCCGTCAACTTGCTCCACCGTCAGGGTGTTCCACCGTCAGCGTGTTCCACCATCAGCCTGCTCCATCGTCAGCGTGCTTCTCCGTGAGCGTGCTCCACTGCCAGCGTGCTCCACCGTCATCATGCTGCTCCATCAGCGTGCTCCACCATCAGCGTGCTGCTCCGTCAGTGTGCTCCACCGCCAGCGTGTTCCACCGTCAGCGTGCTGCTCCGTCAGCGTGCTCCACCATCAGCGTGCTGCTCCGTCAGCGTGTTCCACCGTCAGCGTGCTGCTCCGTCAACGTGCTCCACCGTCAGCGTTTTCCCCCATCAGCGTGCTGCTCCGTCAACGTGCTTCACTGTGAGCGTGCTTCTCCGTCAGCGTACTCCACCGTCAGCGTGCTCCAACGTCAGCGTGCTGCAACGTCAGCATGCTCCACTGTAAGCGTGCTGCACCGTCAGCGTGCTGGTCAGTCAGCGGGCTGCACCGTCAGCGTGCTCCACCGTCAGCGTGCTGCTCCGTCAGCGTGTTCCACCGTCAGCGTGCTCCACCGTCAGCGTAATGCACCGTCAGCGTGCTCAACCATCAGAGTGCTGCACCATTAGCGTGCTCCACCATCAGCGTGTTCCACCGTCAGCGTGCTGCTCCTTCAACGTGGTCCACCGTCAATGTGCTCCACCGTCAGCGTGCTCCACCGTCAACGTACTCCAGCGTCAGCGTGTTCCACCGTCAGTGTGCTCCACCCTCAGCGTGTTGCTCCATCAGCATTCTGCTACGTCAGCGTGTTCCACCGTCGGCGTGCTCCACCGTCAGCGTGCTGCTCCGTCAGCGTGCTCCACCGTCAGCGTGCTCCACCTTCAGCATGCTCCACCGTCAGCGTGCTCCACCGTCAGCGTGCTCCACAGTCAACGTGCTCCAGCGTCAGCGTGCTCGACGGTCAGCGTGCTGCTCCGTCAGTGTGCTCCACTGTCAGCGTGTTCCACCGTCAGCGTGCTCTACCGTCAGCGTGCTGCTCCGGTAGCGTTCTGCTCCGTCAGCGTGCTCCAACGTCAGCGTGCTCCACCGTCAACATTTTCCACCATCAGCGTGCTACACTGTCAGCGTGCTCCACTGTCAGCGTGCTCCACCGTCAGCGTGTTCCACCATCAGGGTGCTGCTGTGTCAGCTTGCTCCCCCGTCAGCGTGCTCCACCGCCAGCGTGCTGCACCATCAGCGTGCTGCTCCTTCCGCCTGCTCCACTGCCAGGGTGCTGCTTCGTCACCATGCTCCACCATCAGCGTGCTGCTCCGTCAGCGTTCCCCACCGTCAGCGTGCTGCTCCGTCAGCGTGCTCCACCGTCAGCGTGTTCCACTTTCAGCGTGCTCCACCATCAGCGTGCTCCACTGCCAGCGTGCTGCTCCGTCAGCGTGCTCCACCGTCAGCATGCTGCTCCATCAGCGTGCTCCACCGTCAGCGTGCTGCACCGTCAGCGTGCTGGACCGTCAGCATGCTCCACCATCAGCGTGTTCCACCGTCAGCGTGTTCCACCATCAGGGTGCTGCTGTGTCAGCTTGCTCCCCCGTCAGCGTGCTCCACCGCCAGCGTGCTGCACCATCAGCGTGCTGCTCCTTCCGCCTGCTCCACTGCCAGCGTGCTGCTTCGTCACCATGCTCCACCATCAGCGTGCTGCTCCGTCAGCGTTCCCCACCGTCAGCGTGCTGCTCCGTCAGCGTGCTCCACCGTCAGCGTGTTCCACTGCCAGCGTGCTGCTCCGTCAGCGTGCTCCACCGTCAGCATGCTGCTCCATCAGCGTGCTCCACCGTCAGCGTGCTGCACCGTCAGCGTGCTGGACCGTCAGCGTGCTCCACCATCAGCGTGTTCCACCGTCAGCGTGTTCCACCGTCAGCGTGCTGCTCTGTCAACGTGCTCCACCGTCAGCATGCTGCTCCATCAGCGTGCTCTACCGTCAGCGTGCTCGACCGTCAGCGTGCTGCTCCGTCAGTGTGCTCCACTGTCAGCGTGTTCCACCGTCAGCGTGCTCCACCGTCAGCGTGCTGCTCCGGTAGCGTTCTGCTCCGTCAGCGTTCCCCACCGTCAGCGTGCTGCTCCGTCAGCGTGCTCCATCGTCAGCGTGCTCCACCGTCAGCGTGCTTCACAGTCAAAGTGCTCCAGCGTCAGCGTACTCCACCGTCAGCGTGCTGCTCCGTCAACGTGCTCCACCGTCAGCGTTTTCCCCCATCAGCGTGCTGCTCCGTCAACGTGCTTCACTGTCAGCGTGCTTCTCCGTCAGAGTGCTCCACCGTCAGCGTGCTCCAACGTCAGCGTGCTGCAACGTCAGCATGCTCCACTGTCAGCGTGCTGCACCGTCAGCGTGCTGGTCAGTCAGCGGGCTGCACCGTCAGCGTGCTCCACCGTAAGCGTGCTGCTCCATCAGCGTGCTCCACCGTCAGCGTGCTCCACCGTCAGTGTGCTGCACCATTAGCGTGCTCCACCATCAGCGTGTTCCACCGTCAGCGTGCTGCTCCTTCAACGTGGTCCACCGTCAATGTGCTCCACCTTCAGCGTGCTCCACCGTCAACGTACTCCAGCGTCAGCATGTTCCACCGTCAGTGTGCTCCACCCTCAGCGTGTTGCTCCATCAGCGTTCTGCTACGGTCAGCGTGTTCGACCGTTAGCGTGCTCCACCGTCAGCATGTTCCACTTTCAGCGTGCTCCACCGTCAGCGTGCTCCACTGCCAGCGTGCTGCTCCGTCAGCGTGCTCCACCGTCAGCATGCTGCTCCATCAGCGTGCTCCACCGTCAGCGTGCTGCACCGTCAGCGTGCTGGACCGTCAGCGTGCTCCACCATCAGCGTGTTCCACCGTCAGCGTGTTCCAACATCAGGGTGCTGCTGTGTCAGCTTGCTCCCCCGTCAGCGTGCTCCACCGCCAGCGTGCTGCACCATCAGCGTGCTGCTCCTTCCGCCTGCTCCACTGCCAGCGTGCTGCTTCGTCACCATGCTCCACCATCAGCGTGCTGCTCCGTCAGCGTTCCCCACCGTCAGCGTGCTGCTCCGTCAGCGTGCTCCACCATCAGCGTGTTCCACTTTCAGCGTGCTCCACCGTCAGCGTGCTCCACTGCCAGCGTGCTGCTCCGTCAGCGTGCTCCACCGTCAGCATGCTGCTCCATCAGCGTGCTCCACCGTCAGCGTGCTGCACCGTCAGCGTGCTGGACCGTCAGCGTGCTCCACCATCAGCGTTTTCCACCGTCAGCGTGTTCCACCGTCAGCGTGCTGCTCTGTCAACGTGCTCCACCGTCAGCATGCTGCTCCATCAGCGTGCTCTACCGTCAGCGTGCTCGACCGTCAGCGTGCTGCTCCGTCAGTTTGCTCCACTGTCAGCGTGTTCCACCGTCAGCGTGCTCCACCATCAGCGTGCTGCTCCGGTAGCGTTCTGCTCCGTCAGCGTGCTCCACCGTCAGCGTGCTCCACCGTCAACATGTTCCACCATCAGCGTGCTACACTGTCAGCGTGCTCCACTGTCAGCGTGCTCCACCGTCAGCGTGTTCCACCATCAGGGTGCTGCTCTGTCAGCTTGCTCCCCCGTCAGCGTGCTCCACCGCCAGCGTGCTGCACCATCAGCGCGCTGCTCCTTCCGCCTGCTCCACTGCCAGGGTGCTGCTTCGTCACCATGCTCCACCGTCAGTGTGCTGCTCCGTCAGCGTTCCCCACCGTCAGCGTGCTGCTCCGTCAGCGTGCTCCACCGTCAGCGTGCTCCACCGTCAGCGTGCTCCACAGTCAAAGTGCTCCAGCGTCAGCGTGCTCGACCGTCAGCGTGCTGCTCCGTCAGTGTGCTCCACTGTCAGCGTACTCCACCGTCAGCGTGCTGCTCCGTCAACGTGCTCCACCGTCAGCGTTTTCCCCCATCAGCGTGCTGCTCCGTCAACGTGCTTCACTGTCAGCGTGCTTCTCCGTCAGCGTGCTCCACCGTCAGCGTGCTCCAACGTCAGCGTGCTGCAACGTCAGCATGCTCCACTGTCAGCGTGCTCCACCGTCAGCGTGCTCCACCGTCAGTGTGCTGCTCCGTCAGCGTGCTCAACCGTCAGCGTGCTCCACCGGCAGCGTGCTCCACTGGCAGCGTGCTCCAGTGTCAGCATGCGTCACCGTCAACGTGCTCCACCGTCAGCGTGTTCCACCGTCAGCGTGCTGCTCCGTCAGCGTGCTCCACCGTCAGCGTGCTCCACCGTCAGCGTGCTCCACTGGCAGCGTGCTCCACTGTCAGCATGCTCCACCGTCAGCGTGCTCCACCGTCAGCGTGTTCCACCATCAGCCTGCTCCACCGTCAGCGTGCTGCTCCGTGAGCGTGCTCCACTGCCAGCGTGCTCCACCGTCATCGTGCTGCTCCATCAGCGTGCTCCACCATCAGCGTGCTGCTCCGTCAGCGTGTTCCACCGTCAGCGTGCTGCTCCGTCAACGTGCTCCACCGTCAGCGTTTTCCCCCATCAGCGTGCTGCTCCGTCAACGTGCTTCACTGTCAGCGTGCCTCTCCGTCAGCGTACTCCACCGTCAGCATGCTCCAACGTCAGCGTGCTGCAACGTCAGCATGCTCCACTGTCAGCGTGCTGCACCGTCAGCGTGCTGGTCAGTCAGCGGGCTGCACCGTCAGCGTGCTCCACCGTCAGCGTGCTGCTCCGTCAGCGTGTTCCACCGTCAGCGTGCTCCACCGTCAGCGTAATGCACCGTCAGCGTGCTCAACCATCAGTGTGCTGCACCATTAGCGTGCTCCACCGTCAGCGTGCTCCACCGTCAACGTACTCCAGCGTCAGCGTGTTCCACCGTCAGTGTGCTCCACCCTCAGCGTGTTGCTCCATCAGCGTTCTGCTACGTCAGCGTGTTCCACCGTCAGCGTGCTGCTCCGGTAGCGTTCTGCTCCGTCAGCGTGCTCCACCGTCAGCGTGCTCCACCGTCAAAATGTTCCACCATCAGCGTGCTCCACCGTCAGCGTGTTCCACCATCAGGGTGCTGCTGTGTCAGCTTGCTCCCCCGTCAGCGTGCTCCACCGCCAGCGTGCTGCACCATCAGCGTGCTGCTCCTTCCGCCTGCTCCACTGCCAGGATGCTGCTTCGTCAACATGCTCCACCGTCAGCGTGCTGCTCCGTCAGCGTTCCCCACCGTCAGCGTGCTGCTCCGTCAGCGTGCTGCTCCATCAGCGTGCTCCACCGTCAGGGTGCTGCACCATCAGCGTGCTGGACCGTCAGCGTGCTCCACCATCAGCGTGCTGCTCTGTCAACGTGCTCCACCGTCAGCATGCTGCTCCATCAGGGTGCTCCACCGTCAGCGTGCTCGACCGTCAGCGTGCTGTTCCGTCAGTGTGCTCCACTGTCAGCGTGTTCCACCGTCAGCGTGCTCCACCGTCAGCGTGCTGCTCCGGTAGCGTTCTGCTCCGTCAGCGTGTTCCACCGTCAGCGTGCTCCACCGTCAGCGTGCCTCTCCGTCAGTGTGCTCCACAGTCAGCGTGTTCCACTGCCAGCGTGCTGCTCCGTCAGCGTGCTCCACCGTCAGCGTGCTCCACCGTCAGTGTGCTGCACCGTAAGCGTGCTGCTCCGTCAGCGTGCCCCACCGTCAGCGTGCTCCACCGTCAGCGTGTTCCACCATCAGCGTGCTCCACCGTCAGCGTGCTGCTCCGGTAGCGTTCTGCTCCGTCAGTGTGCTCCACCGTCAGCGTGCTCCACCGTCAACATGTTCCACCATCAGCGTGCTACACTGTCAGCGTGCTCCACTGTCAGCGTGCTCCACCGTCAGCGTGTTCCACCATCAGGGTGCTGCTCTGTCAGCTTGCTCCCCCGTCAGCGTGCTCCACCGCCAGCGTGCTGCACCATCAGCGTGCTGCTCCTTCCGCCTGCTCCACTGCCAGGGTGCTGCTTCATCACCATGCTCCACCGTCAGGGTGCTGCTCCGTCAGCATTCCCCACCGTCAGCGTGCTGCTCCGTCAGCGTGCTCCACCGTCAGCGTGTTCCACTTTCAGCGTGCTCCACCGTCAGCGTGCTCCACTGCCAGCGTGCTGCTCCGTCAGCATGCTCCACCGTCAGCGTGCTCCACCGTCAGCATGCTGCTCCATCAGCGTGCTCCACCGTCAGCGTGCTGCACTGTCAGCGTGCTGGACCGTCAGTGTGCTCCACCATCAGCGTGTTCCACCGTCAGCGTGTTCCACCGTCAGCGTGCTGCTCTGTCAACGTGCTGCACCGTCAGCGTGCTGCTCCGTCAGCGTGCTCCACCGTCAGCATGCTCCACCGTCAGCATGCTGCTCCGTCAGCGTGCTGTTCCGTCAACGTGCTCCACCGTCAGCGTGCTCCACCGTCAGTGTGCTGCTCCGTCAGCGTGTCCCACTGTCAGCGTGTTCCACCGTCAGCGTGCTCCACCGTCAGCGTGCTGCACCGTCAGCGTGTTCCACCGTCAGCGTGCTCCACCATCAGCGTGCTGCTCCGTCAGCGTGCTCCACCGTCAGCATGCTCCACCGTCAGCATGCTGCTCCGTCAGCGTGCTGTTCCGTCAACGTGCTCCACCGTCAGCGTGCTCCACCGTCAGTGTGCTGCTCCGTCAGCGTGTCCCACTGTCAGCGTGTTCCACCGTCAGCGTGCTCCACCGTCAGCGTGCTGCACTGTCAACGTGCTCCACCGTCAGCGTGCTCCACCATCAGCGTGCTGCTCCGTCAGTGTGCTCCACCGTCAGCATGTTGCACTGTCAGCGTGCTGCACTGTCTGCGTGCTCCACCGTCAGCGTGCTCCAACATCAGCATGCTGCTCCGTCAGTGTGCTCCACTGTCAGCGTGCTCCACCGTCAGCATGCTCCACCATCAGTGTGCTGCACCGTAAGCGTGCTGCTCCGTCAGCGTGCCCCACCGTCAGCGTACTCCACCGTCAGCATGCTCCACCATCAGCGTGCTGCACCGTAAGCGTGCTGCTCCGTCAGCGTTCTCCACCATCAGCGTGCTCCACCTTCAGGGTGCTGCTCCGTCAATGTGCTCCACCGTCAGCGTGCTCCACCGTCAGCATGCTCCACCGTCAGCGTGCTGCTCCGTCAGCTTGCTCCACCGTCAGCGTGCTGATCCTTCAGCGTGCTCCACCGTCAGCGTGCTCCACCATCAGCGTGCTGCTCCGTCAGCGAGCTCCACCGCCAGCGTGCTCCACCGTCAACGTGCTCTACCGTCAGCGTGCTCCACCATCAGCGTGCCTCTCTGTCAGTGTGCTCCACAGTCAGCGTGTTCCACAGTCAGCGTGCTCCACCGTCAGCGTGCTGCACTGTCAGCGTGCTGCTCCGTCAACGTGCTCCACCGTCAGCGTGCTCCACCGTCAGCGTGCTGCACCGTCAGCGTGCTCCACCGTCAGCGTGCTGCACCGTCAACATGCTCTACCGTCAGCGTGCTCCACCATCAGCGTGCTCACCGTCAGCGTGCTGCACCGTCAGCGTGCTGCTCCGTCAACGTGCTCCACCGTCAGCGTGCTCCACCGTTAGCGTGCTGCACCGTTAGCGTGCTCACCGTCAGCGTGCTGCACTGTCAGCGTGCTGCTCCGTCAACGTGCTTCACCGTCAGCGTGCTCCACCGTCAGCGTGCTGCACCGTCAGCGTGCTCCACCGTCAGCGTGCTGCTCCGTCAACGTGCTCTACCGTCAGCGTGCTCCACCGTCAGCGTGCTCCACAGTCAGCGTGTTCCACCGTCAGCATGCTGCACTGTCAGCGTGCTGCTCCATCAACGTGCTCCACCATCAGCGTGCTGCACCGTCAGCGTGCTCCACCATCAGCGTGCTGCTCCGTCAACGTGCTCTACCGTCAGCGTGCTCCACCGTCAGCGTGCTCCACCGTCAGCGTGCTGCTCCGTCAACGTGATGCACCGTCAGCGTCCTACTCTGTCAACGTCAGCGTGCTGCTCCGTCAACGTGCTCCACCGTCAGTGTGCTCCACCGTCAGCGTGCTCCACCGTCAGCATGCTCCACCGTCAGCGTGCTGCTCCGTCAGCTTGCTCCACCGTCAGCGTGCTGATCCTTCAGTGTGCTCCACCGTCAGCGTGCTCCACCATCAGCGTGCTGCTCCGTCAGCGAGCTCCACCGCCAGCGTGCTCCTCCGTCAACGTGCTCTACCGTCAGCGTGCTCCACCATCAGCGTGCCTCTCTGTCAGTGTGCTCCACAGTCAGCGTGTTCCACAGTCAGCGTGCTCCACTGTCAGCGTGCTGCACTGTCAGCGTGCTGCTCCGTCATCGTGATCCACCGTCAGCGTGCTCCACCGTCAGCGTGCTGCACCGTCAGCGTGCTCCACCGTCAGCGTGTTGCTCCGTCAACGTGCTCTACCGTCAGCGTGCTCCACCATCAGCGTGCTCCACCGTCAGCGTGCTGCACCGTCAGCGTGCTGCTCCGTCAACGTGCTCCACCGTCAGCGTGCTCCACCGTTAGCGTGCTGCACCGTTAGCGTGCTCACCGTCAGCATGCTGCACTGTCAGCGTGCTGCTCCGTCAACGTGCTTCACCGTCAGCGTGCTCCACCGTCAGCGTGCTGCACCGTCAGCGTGCTCCACCGTCAGCGTGCTGCTCCGTCAACGTGCTCTACCGTCAGCGTGCTCCACCGTCAGCGTGCTCCACTGTCAGCGTGTTCCACCGTCAGCATGCTGCACTGTCAGCGTGCTGCTCCATCAACGTGCTCCACCATCAGCGTGCTGCACCGTCAGCGTGCTCCACCATCAGCGTGCTGCTCCGTCAACGTGCTCTACCGTCAGCGTGCTCCACCGTCAGCGTGCTCCACCGTCAGCGTGCTGCTCCGTCAACGTGATGCACCGTCAGCGTCCTACTCCGTCAGCGTGCTCCAGCGTCAGCGTGCTCCACCGTCAGTGTGCCCCACCGTCAGTGTGCCGCTCCATCAGCGTGCTCCACCGTCACCGTGCTGCTCCGTCAGCGTGCTCCACTGTCAGTGTGCTCCACCAGCAGCGTGCTGTTCCATCAACTTGCTCCACCGTCAGCGTGCTCCACCGTCAGCGTGTTCCACCGTCAGCGTGTTCCACCGTCAGCCTGCTCCACCGTCAGCGTGCTCCACCCTCAGCGTGCTGCTCCCTCAACGTGCTGTACCGTCAGCGTGTTCCGCTGTCTGCGTCCTCCACCGTCAGTGTGCTCCACTGTCAGCGTGCTCCACCATCAGCGTGCTGCTCCGTCAGTGTGCTCCACCGTCAGCGTGCTCCAACGACAGCGCGCTGCAACGTCAGCATGCTCCACTGTCAGCGTGCTCCACCGTCAGCGTGCTCCACCGTCAGTGTGCTGCTCCGTCAGCGTGCTCAACCGTCAGCGTGCTCCACCGGCAGCGTGCTCCACTGGCAGCGTGCTCCAGTGTCAGCATGCGTCACCGTCAACGTGCTCCACCGTCAGCGTGTTCCACCGTCAGCGTGCTGCTCCGTCAGCGTGCTCCACCGTCAGCGTGCTGCTCCGTCAGCGTGCTCCACCGTCAGCGTGCTCCACCGTCAGCGTGCTGCACCGTCAGCGTGCTCCACCATCAGCGTGCCTCTCTGTCAGTGTGCTCCACAGTCAGCGTGTTCCACAGTCAGCGTGCTCCACCGTCAGCGTGCTGCACTGTCAGCGTGCTGCTCCGTCAACGTGCTCCACCGTCAGCGTGCTCCACCGTCAGCGTGCTGCACCGTCAGCGTGCTCCACCGTCAGCGTGCTGCACCGTCAACGTGCTCTACCGTCAGCGTGCTCCACCATCAGCGTGCTCACTGTCAGCGTGCTGCACCGTCAGCGTGCTGCTCCGTCAACGTGCTCCACCGTCAGCGTGCTCCACCGTTAGCGTGCTGCACCGTTAGCGTGCTCACCGTCAGCGTGCTGCACTGTCAGCGTGCTGCTCCGTCAACGTGCTTCACCGTCAGCGTGCTCCACCGTCAGCGTGCTCCACTGTCAGCGTGTTCCACCGTCAGCATGCTGCACTGTCAGCGTGCTGCTCCATCAACGTGCTCCACCATCAGCGTGCTGCACCGTCAGCGTGCTCCACCATCAGCGTGCTGCTCCGTCAACGTGCTCTACCGTCAGCATGCTCCACCGTCAGCGTGCTCCACCGTCAGCGTGCTGCTCCGTCAACGTGATGCACCGTCAGCGTCCTACTCTGTCAACGTCAGCGTGCTGCTCCGTCAACGTGCTCCACCATCAGCGTGCTCCACCGTCAGCGTGCTGCACCGTCAGCGTGCTCCACCGTCAGCGTGTTGCTCCGTCAACGTGCTCTACCGTCAGCGTGCTCCACCATCAGCGTGCTCCACCGTCAGCGTGCTGCACCGTCAGCGTGCTGCTCCGTCAACGTGCTCCACCGTCAGCGTGCTCCACCGTTAGCGTGCTGCACCGTTAGCGTGCTCACCGTCAGCGTGCTGCACTGTCAGCGTGCTGCTCCGTCAACGTGCTTCACCGTCAGCGTGCTCCACCGTCAGCGTGCTGCACCGTCAGCGTGCTCCACCGTCAGCGTGCTGCTCCGTCAACGTGCTCTACCGTCAGCGTGCTCCACCGTCAGCGTGCTCCACTGTCAGCGTGTTCCACCGTCAGCATGCTGCACTGTCAGCGTGCTGCTCCATCAACGTGCTCCACCATCAGCGTGCTGCACCGTCAGCGTGCTCCACCATCAGCGTGCTGCTCCGTCAACGTGCTCTACCGTCAGCGTGCTCCACCGTCAGCGTGCTCCACCGTCAGCGTGCTGCTCCGTCAACGTGATGCACCGTCAGCGTCCTACTCTGTCAGCGTGCTCCAGCGTCAGCGTGCTCCACCGTCAGTGTGCCCCACCGTCAGTGTGCCGCTCCATCAGCGTGCTCCACCGTCACCGTGCTGCTCCGTCAGCGTGCTCCACTGTCAGTGTGCTCCACCAGCAGCGTGCTGCTCCGTCAACGTCCTCCACCATCAACGTGCTCCACCTTCAGCGTGCTCCACCGTCAGCGTTTTCCACCGTCAGCATGCTCTACCGTCAGCGTGCTCCACCGTCAGCGTGCTGCTCCGTCAGCGTGGTCCACCATCAGCGTGCTGCACCATCAGCATGCTCCACCGTCAACGTGCTCTACCGTCAGCGTGCCTCTCCGTCAGTGTGCTCCACAGTCAGCGTGTTCCACTGCCAGCGTGCTGCTCCGTCAGCGTGCTCCACCATCAGCGTGCTCCACCGTCAGCATGCTGCTCCATCGGCCATACTAGTCTGAAAACGCCTGATCTCGTCTGATCTCGGAAGCTAAGCAGACTCAGTCCCGGTTAGTACTTGGATGGGAGACTGCCTGGGAATACCAGGTGCAGTAGGCTTTAAGAGTTCAAATCTCACAATGGCAAACTATGAAACAATGTAACTTCATCTGAAACAGATGGAAACAGGTTTACTCAAAAGAGTATCAAGAGTTCAAATCTCACAATGGCAAACTATGAAACAATGTAACTTCATCTGAAACAGATGGAAACAGGTTTACTCAAAAGAGTATCAGCGTGCTCCACCGTCAGCGTGCTGCACCATCAGCATGCTGGACCGTCAGCGTGCTCCACCATCAGCGTGTTCCACCGTCAGCGTGTTCCACCGTCAGCGTGCTGCTCTGTCAACGTGCTCCACCGTCAGCATGCTGCTCCATCAGCGTGCTGGACCGTCAGCGTGCTCCACCATCAGCGTGTTCCACCGTCAGCGTGTTCCACCGTCAGCGTGCTGCTCTGTCAACGTGCTCCACCGTCAGCATGCTGCTCCATCAGCGTTCTCCACCGTCAGCGTGCTCGACCGTCAGCGTGCTGCTCCGTCAGTGTGCTCCACTGTCAGCGTGTTCCACCGTCAGCGTGCTCCACCGTCAGAGTGCTGCTCCGGTAGCGTTCTGCTCCGTCAGCGTGCTCCACCGTCAGCGTGCTCCACCGTCAACATGTTCCACCATCAGCGTGCTCCACCGTCAGCGTGTTCCACCATCAGGGTGCTGCTGTGTCAGCTTGCTCCCCCGTCAGCGTGCTCCACCGCCAGCGTGCTGCACCATCAGCGTGCTGCTCCTTCCGCCTGCTCCACTGCCAGGGTGCTGCTTCGTCACCATGCTCCACCGTCAGCGTGCTGTTCCGTCAACGTGCTCCACCGTCAGCGTGCTCCACCGTCAGTGTGCTGCTCCGTCAGCGTGTCCCACTGTCAGCGTGTTCCACCGTCAGCGTGCTCCACCGTCAGCGTGCTGCACCGTCAGCGTGTTCCACCGTCAGCGTGCTCCACCATCAGCGTTCTCCACCGTCAGCGTGCTGCACCGTCAACGTGCTCCACCGTCAGCGTGCTCCACCATCAGCGTGCTTCTCCGTCAGTGTGCTCCACCGTCAGCATGTTGCACTGTCAGCATGCTGCACTGTCTGCATGCTCCACCGTCAGCGTGGTCCACCATCAGCATGCTGCTCCGTCAGTGTGCTCCACCGTCAGCGTGCTCCACCGTCAGCATGCTCCACCATCAGTGTGCTGCACCGTAAGCGTGCTGCTCCGTCAACGTGCTCCACCGTCAGCGTTTTCCCCCATCAGCGTGCTGCTCCGTCAACGTGCTTCACTGTCAGCGTGCCTCTCCGTCAGCGTACTCCACCGTCAGCGTGCTCCAACGTCAGCGTGCTGCAACGTCAGCATGCTCCACTGTCAGCGTGCTGCACCGTCAGCGTGCTGGTCAGTCAGCGGGCTGCACCGTCAGCGTGCTCCACCGTCAGCGTGCTGCTCCGTCAGCGTGTTCCACCGTCAGCGTGCTCCACCGTCAGCGTAATGCACCGTCAGCGTGCTCAACCATCAGTGTGCTGCACCATTAGCGTGCTCCACCATCAGCATGTTCCACCGTCAGCGTGCTGCTCCTTCAACGTGGTCCACCGTCAATGTGTTCCACCGTCAGCGTGCTCCACCGTCAACGTACTCCAGCGTCAGCGTGTTCCACCGTCAGTGTGCTCCACCCTCAGCGTGTTGCTCCATCAGCGTTCTGCTACGTCAGCGTGTTCCACCGTCAGCGTGCTGCTCCGGTAGCGTTCTGCTCCGTCAGCGTGCTCCACCGTCAGCGTGCTCCACCGTCAAAATGTTCCACCATCAGCGTGCTCCACCGTCAGCGTGCTCCACTGTCAGCGTGCTCCACCGTCAGCGTGTTCCACCATCAGGGTGCTGCTGTGTCAGCTTGCTCCCCCGTCAGCGTGCTCCACCGCCAGCGTGCTGCACCATCAGCGTGCTGCTCCTTCCGCCTGCTCCACTGCCAGGGTGCTGCTTCGTCACCATGCTCCACCGTCAGCGTGCTGCTCCGTCAGCGTTCCCCACCGTCAGCGTGCTGCTCCATCAGCGTGCTGCTCCATCAGCGTGCTCCACCGTCAGCGTGCTGCACCATCAGCGTGCTGGACCGTCAGCGTGCTCCACCATCAGCGTGCTGCTCTGTCAACGTGCTCCACCGTCAGCATGCTGCTCCATCAGGGTGCTCCACCGTCAGCGTGCTCGACCGTCAGCGTGCTGTTCCGTCAGTGTGCTCCACTGTCAGCGTGTTCCACCGTCAGCGTGCTCCACCGTCAGCGTGCTGCTCCGGTAGCGTTCTGCTCCGTCAGCGTGTTCCACCGTCAGCGTGCTCCACCGTCAGCGTGCCTCTCCGTCAGTGTGCTCCACAGTCAGCGTGTTCCACTGCCAGCGTGCTGCTCCGTCAGCGTGCTCCACCGTCAGCGTGCTCCACCGTCAGTGTGCTGCACTGTAAGCGTGCTGCTCCGTCAGCGTGCCCCACCGTCAGCGTGCTCCACCGTCAGCGTGTTCCACCATCAGCATGCTCCACCGTCAGCGTGCTGCTCCGGTAGCGTTCTGCTCCGTCAGTGTGCTCCACCGTCAGCGTGCTCCACCGTCAACATGTTCCACCATCAGCGTGCTACACTGTCAGCGTGCTCCACTGTCAGCATGCTCCACCGTCAGCGTGTTCCACCATCAGGGTGCTGCTCTGTCAGCTTGCTCCCCCGTCAGCGTGCTCCACCGCCAGCGTGCTGCACCATCAGCGTGCTGCTCCTTCCGCCTGCTCCACTGCCAGGGTGCTGCTTCATCACCATGCTCCACCGTCAGGGTGCTGCTCCGTCAGCATTCCCCACCGTCAGCGTGCTGCTCCGTCAGCGTGCTCCACCGTCAGCGTGTTCCACTTTCAGCGTGCTCCACCGTCAGCGTGCTCCACTGCCAGCGTGCTGCTCCGTCAGCATGCTCCACCGTCAGCGTGCTCCACCGTCAGCATGCTGCTCCATCAGCGTGCTCCACCGTCAGCGTGCTGCACCGTCAGCGTGCTGGACCGTCAGTGTGCTCCACCATCAGCGTGTTCCACCGTCAGCGTGTTCCACCGTCAGCGTGCTGCTCTGTCAACGTGCTGCACCGTCAGCGTGCTGCTCCGTCAGCGTGCTCCACCGTCAGCATGCTCCACCGTCAGCATGCTGCTCCGTCAGCGTGCTGTTCCGTCAACGTGCTCCACCGTCAGCGTGCTCCACCGTCAGTGTGCTGCTCCGTCAGCGTGTCCCACTGTCAGCGTGTTCCACTGTCAGCGTGCTCCACCGTCAGCGTGTTCCACCATCAGGGTGCTGCTGTGTCAGCTTGCTCCCCCGTCAGCGTGCTCCACCGCCAGCGTGCTGCACCATCAGCGTGCTGCTCCTTCCGCCTGCTCCACTGCCAGGGTGCTGCTTCGTCACCATGCTCCACCGTCAGCGTGCTGCTCCGTCAGCGTTCCCCACCGTCAGCGTGCTGCTCCGTCAGCGTGCTGCTCCATCAGCGTGCTCCACCGTCAGCGTGCTGCACCATCAGCGTGCTGGACCGTCAGCGTGCTCCACCATCAGCGTGCTGCTCTGTCAACGTGCTCCACCGTCAGCATGCTGCTCCATCAGGGTGCTCCACCGTCAGCGTGCTCGACCGTCAGCGTGCTGTTCCGTCAGTGTGCTCCACTGTCAGCGTGTTCCACCGTCAGCGTGCTCCACCGTCAGCGTGCTGCTCCGGTAGCGTTCTGCTCCGTCAGCGTGTTCCACCGTCAGCGTGCTCCACCGTCAGCGTGCCTCTCCGTCAGTGTGCTCCACAGTCAGCGTGTTCCACTGCCAGCGTGCTGCTCCGTCAGCGTGCTCCACCGTCAGCGTGCTCCACCGTCAGTGTGCTGCACTGTAAGCGTGCTGCTCCGTCAGCGTGCCCCACCGTCAGCGTGCTCCACCGTCAGCGTGTTCCACCATCAGCGTGCTCCACCGTCAGCGTGCTGCTCCGGTAGCGTTCTGCTCCGTCAGTGTGCTCCACCGTCAGCGTGCTCCACCGTCAACATGTTCCACCATCAGCGTGCTACACTGTCAGCGTGCTCTACTGTCAGCGTGCTCCACCGTCAGCGTGTTCCACCATCAGGGTGCTGCTCTGTCAGCTTGCTCCCCCGTCAGCGTGCTCCACCGCCAGCGTGCTGCACCATCAGCGTGCTGCTCCTTCCGCCTGCTCCACTGCCAGGGTGCTGCTTCATCACCATGCTCCACCGTCAGGGTGCTGCTCTGTCAGCATTCCCCACCGTCAGCGTGCTGCTCCGTCAGCGTGCTCCACCGTCAGCGTGTTCCACTTTCAGCGTGCTCCACCGTCAGCGTGCTCCACTGCCAGCGTGCTGCTCCGTCAGCATGCTCCACCGTCAGCGTGCTCCACCGTCAGCATGCTGCTCCATCAGCGTGCTCCACCGTCAGCGTGCTGCACCGTCAGCGTGCTGGACCGTCAGTGTGCTCCACCATCAGCGTGTTCCACCGTCAGCGTGTTCCACCGTCAGCGTGCTGCTCTGTCAACGTGCTGCACCGTCAGCGTGCTGCTCCGTCAGCGTGCTCCACCGTCAGCATGCTCCACCGTCAGCATGCTGCTCCGTCAGCGTGCTGTTCCGTCAACGTGCTCCACCGTCAGCGTGCTCCACCGTCAGTGTGCTGCTCCGTCAGCGTGTCCCACTGTCAGCGTGTTCCACCGTCAGCGTGCTCCACCGTCAGCGTGCTGCACCGTCAGCGTGTTCCACCGTCAGCGTGCTCCACCATCAGCGTGCTGCTCCGTCAGCGTGCTCCACCGTCAGCATGCTCCACCGTCAGCATGCTGCTCCGTCAGCGTGCTGTTCCGTCAACGTGCTCCACCGTCAGCGTGCTCCACCGTCAGTGTGCTGCTCCGTCAGCGTGTCCCACTGTCAGCGTGTTCCACCGTCAGCGTGCTCCACTGTCAGCGTGCTGCACTGTCTGCGTGCTCCACCGTCAGCGTGCTCCACCATCAGCATGCTGCTCCGTCAGTGTGCTCCACCGTCAGCGTGCTCCACCGTCAGCATGCTCCACCATCAGCGTGCTCCACCTTCAGGGTGCTGCTCCGTCATTGTGCTCCACCGTCAGCGTGCTCCACCGTCAGCGTGCTCCACCGTCAGCATGCTCCACCGTCAGCGTGCTGCTCCGTCAGCTTGCTCCACCGTCAGCGTGCTGATCCTTCAGCGTGCTCCACCGTCAGCGTGCTCCACCATCAGCGTGCTGATCCGTCAGCGAGCTCCACCGCCAGCGTGCTCCACCGTCAGCGTGCTGCTCCGTCAACGTGCTCCACCGTCAGCGTGCTCCACCGTCAGCGTGCTGCACCATCAGCGTGCTCCACCGTCAGCATGCTGCACCGTCAACGTGCTCTACCGTCAGCGTGCTCCACCATCAGCGTGCTCACCGTCAGCGTGCTGCACCGTCAGCGTGCTGCTCCGTCAACGTGCTCCACCGTCAGCGTGCTCCACCGTTAGCGTGCTGCACCGTTAGCGTGCTCACCGTCAGCGTGCTGCACTGTCAGCGTGCTGCTCCGTCAACGTGCTTCACCGTCAGCGTGCTCCACCGTCAGCGTGCTGCACCGTCAGCGTGCTCCACCGTCAGCGTGCTGCTCCGTCAACGTGCTCTACCGTCAGCGTGCTCCACCGTCAGCGTGCTCCACTGTCAGCGTGTTCCACCGTCAGCATGCTGCACTGTCAGCGTGCTGCTCCATCAACGTGCTCCACCATCAGCGTGCTGCACCGTCAGCGTGCTCCACCATCAGCGTGCTGCTCCGTCAACGTGCTCTACCGTCAGCGTGCTCCACCGTCAGCGTGCTCCACCGTCAGCGTGCTGCTCCGTCAACGTGATGCACCGTCAGCGTCCTACTCTGTCAGCGTGCTCCAGCGTCAGCGTGCTCCACCGTCAGTGTGCCCCACCGTCAGTGTGCCGCTCCATCAGCGTGCTCCACCGTCACCGTGCTGCTCCGTCAGCGTGCTCCACTGTCAGTGTGCTCCACCAGCAGCGTGCTGCTCCGTCAACGTCCTCCACCATCAACGTGCTCCACCTTCAGCGTGCTCCACCGTCAGCGTTTTCCACCGTCAGCATGCTCTACCGTCAGCGTGCTCCACCGTCAGCGTGCTGCTCCGTCAGCGTGGTCCACCATCAGCGTGCTGCACCATCAGCATGCTCCACCGTCAACGTGCTCTACCGTCAGCGTGCCTCTCCGTCAGTGTGCTCCACAGTCAGCGTGTTCCACTGCCAGCGTGCTGCTCCGTCAGCGTGCTCCACCGTCAGCGTGCTCCACCGTCAGCATGCTGCTCCATCGGCCATACTAGTCTGAAAACGCCTGATCTCGTCTGATCTCGGAAGCTAAGCAGACTCAGTCCCGGTTAGTACTTGGATGGGAGACTGCCTGGGAATACCAGGTGCAGTAGGCTTTAAGAGTTCAAATCTCACAATGGCAAACTATGAAACAATGTAACTTCATCTGAAACAGATGGAAACAGGTTTACTCAAAAGAGTATCAAGAGTTCAAATCTCACAATGGCAAACTATGAAACAATGTAACTTCATCTGAAACAGATGGAAACAGGTTTACTCAAAAGAGTATCAGCGTGCTCCACCGTCAGCGTGCTGCACCATCAGCATGCTGGACCGTCAGCGTGCTCCACCATCAGCGTGTTCCACCGTCAGCGTGTTCCACCGTCAGCGTGCTGCTCTGTCAACGTGCTCCACCGTCAGCATGCTGCTCCATCAGCGTGCTCCACCGTCAGCGTGCTCGACCGTCAGCGTGCTGCTCCGTCAGCGTGCTCCACCGTCAGAGTGCTGCTCCGGTAGCGTTCTGCTCCGTCAGCGTGCTCCACCGTCAGCGTGCTCCACCGTCAACATGTTCCACCATCAGCGTGCTCCACCGTCAGCGTGTTCCACCATCAGGGTGCTGCTGTGTCAGCTTGCTCCCCCGTCAGCGTGCTCCACCGCCAGCGTGCTGCACCATCAGCGTGCTGCTCCTTCCGCCTGCTCCACTGCCAGGGTGCTGCTTCGTCACCATGCTCCACCGTCAGCGTGCTGTTCCGTCAACGTGCTCCACCGTCAGCGTGCTCCACCGTCAGTGTGCTGCTCCGTCAGCGTGTCCCACTGTCAGCGTGTTCCACCGTCAGCGTGCTCCACCGTCAGCGTGCTGCACCGTCAGCGTGTTCCACCGTCAGCGTGCTCCACCATCAGCGTTCTCCACCGTCAGCGTGCTGCACCGTCAACGTGCTCCACCGTCAGCGTGCTCCACCATCAGCGTGCTGCTCCGTCAGTGTGCTCCACCGTCAGCATGTTGCACTGTCAGCATGCTGCACTGTCTGCATGCTCCACCGTCAGCGTGGTCCACCATCAGCATGCTGCTCCGTCAGTGTGCTCCACCGTCAGCGTGCTCCACCGTCAGCATGCTCCACCATCAGTGTGCTGCACCGTAAGCGTGCTGCTCCGTCAGCGTGCCCCACCGTCAGCGTGCTCCACCGTCAGCATGCTCCACCATCAGCGTGCTGCACCGTAAGCGTGCTGCTCCGTCAGCGTGCTCCACCATCAGCGTGCTCCACCTTCAGGGTGCTGCTCCGTCAATGTGCTCCACCGTCAGTGTGCTCCACCGTCAGCGTGCTCCACCGTCAGCATGCTCCACCGTCAGCGTGCTGCTCCGTCAGCTTGCTCCACCGTCAGCGTGCTGATCCTTCAGTGTGCTCCACCGTCAGCGTGCTCCACCATCAGCGTGCTGCTCCGTCAGCGAGCTCCACCGCCAGCGTGCTCCACCGTCAACGTGCTCTACCGTCAGCGTGCTCCACCATCAGCGTGCCTCTCTGTCAGTGTGCTCCACAGTCAGCGTGTTCCACAGTCAGCGTGCTCCACTGTCAGCGTGCTGCACTGTCAGCGTGCTGCTCCGTCATCGTGATCCACCGTCAGCGTGCTCCACCGTCAGCGTGCTGCACCGTCAGCGTGCTCCACCGTCAGCGTGTTGCTCCGTCAACGTGCTCTACCGTCAGCGTGCTCCACCATCAGCGTGCTCCACCGTCAGCGTGCTGCACCGTCAGCGTGCTGCTCCGTCAACGTGCTCCACCGTCAGCGTGCTCCACCGTTAGCGTGCTGCACCGTTAGCGTGCTCACCGTCAGCATGCTGCACTGTCAGCGTGCTGCTCCGTCAACGTGCTTCACCGTCAGCGTGCTCCACCGTCAGCGTGCTGCACCGTCAGCGTGCTCCACCGTCAGCGTGCTGCTCCGTCAACGTGCTCTACCGTCAGCGTGCTCCACCGTCAGCGTGCTCCACTGTCAGCGTGTTCCACCGTCAGCATGCTGCACTGTCAGCGTGCTGCTCCATCAACGTGCTCCACCATCAGCGTGCTGCACCGTCAGCGTGCTCCACCATCAGCGTGCTGCTCCGTCAACGTGCTCTACCGTCAGCGTGCTCCACCGTCAGCGTGCTCCACCGTCAGCGTGCTGCTCCGTCAACGTGATGCACCGTCAGCGTCCTACTCCGTCAGCGTGCTCCAGCGTCAGCGTGCTCCACCGTCAGTGTGCCCCACCGTCAGTGTGCCGCTCCATCAGCGTGCTCCACCGTCACCGTGCTGCTCCGTCAGCGTGCTCCACTGTCAGTGTGCTCCACCAGCAGCGTGCTGTTCCATCAACTTGCTCCACCGTCAGCGTGCTCCACCGTCAGCGTGTTCCACCGTCAGCGTGTTCCACCGTCAGCCTGCTCCACCGTCAGCGTGCTCCACCCTCAGCGTGCTGCTCCCTCAACGTGCTGTACCGTCAGCGTGTTCCGCTGTCTGCGTCCTCCACCGTCAGTGTGCTCCACTGTCAGCGTGCTCCACCATCAGCGTGCTGCTCCGTCAGTGTGCTCCACCGTCAGCGTGCTCCAACGACAGCGCGCTGCAACGTCAGCATGCTCCACTGTCAGCGTGCTCCACCGTCAGCGTGCTCCACCGTCAGTGTGCTGCTCCGTCAGCGTGCTCAACCGTCAGCGTGCTCCACCGGCAGCGTGCTCCACTGGCAGCGTGCTCCAGTGTCAGCATGCGTCACCGTCAACGTGCTCCACCGTCAGCGTGTTCCACCGTCAGCGTGCTGCTCCGTCAGCGTGCTCCACCGTCAGCGTGCTGCTCCGTCAGCGTGCTCCACCGTCAGCGTGCTCCACCGTCAGCGTGCTGCACCGTCAGCGTGCTCCACCATCAGCGTGCCTCTCTGTCAGTGTGCTCCACAGTCAGCGTGTTCCACAGTCAGCGTGCTCCACCGTCAGCGTGCTGCACTGTCAGCGTGCTGCTCCGTCAACGTGCTCCACCGTCAGCGTGCTCCACCGTCAGCGTGCTGCACCGTCAGCGTGCTCCACCGTCAGCGTGCTGCACCGTCAACGTGCTCTACCGTCAGCGTGCTCCACCATCAGCGTGCTCACTGTCAGCGTGCTGCACCGTCAGCGTGCTGCTCCGTCAACGTGCTCCACCGTCAGCGTGCTCCACCGTTAGCGTGCTGCACCGTTAGCGTGCTCACCGTCAGCGTGCTGCACTGTCAGCGTGCTGCTCCGTCAACGTGCTTCACCGTCAGCGTGCTCCACCGTCAGCGTGCTCCACTGTCAGCGTGTTCCACCGTCAGCATGCTGCACTGTCAGCGTGCTGCTCCATCAACGTGCTCCACCATCAGCGTGCTGCACCGTCAGCGTGCTCCACCATCAGCGTGCTGCTCCGTCAACGTGCTCTACCGTCAGCGTGCTCCACCGTCAGCGTGCTCCACCGTCAGCGTGCTGCTCCGTCAACGTGATGCACCGTCAGCGTCCTACTCTGTCAACGTCAGCGTGCTGCTCCGTCAACGTGCTCCACCATCAGCGTGCTCCACCGTCAGCGTGCTGCACCGTCAGCGTGCTCCACCGTCAGCGTGTTGCTCCGTCAACGTGCTCTACCGTCAGCGTGCTCCACCATCAGCGTGCTCCACCGTCAGCGTGCTGCACCGTCAGCGTGCTGCTCCGTCAACGTGCTCCACCGTCAGCGTGCTCCACCGTTAGCGTGCTGCACCGTTAGCGTGCTCACCGTCAGCGTGCTGCACTGTCAGCGTGCTGCTCCGTCAACGTGCTTCACCGTCAGCGTGCTCCACCGTCAGCGTGCTGCACCGTCAGCGTGCTCCACCGTCAGCGTGCTGCTCCGTCAACGTGCTCTACCGTCAGCGTGCTCCACCGTCAGCGTGCTCCACTGTCAGCGTGTTCCACCGTCAGCATGCTGCACTGTCAGCGTGCTGCTCCATCAACGTGCTCCACCATCAGCGTGCTGCACCGTCAGCGTGCTCCACCATCAGCGTGCTGCTCCGTCAACGTGCTCTACCGTCAGCGTGCTCCACCGTCAGCGTGCTCCACCGTCAGCGTGCTGCTCCGTCAACGTGATGCACCGTCAGCGTCCTACTCTGTCAGCGTGCTCCAGCGTCAGCGTGCTCCACCGTCAGTGTGCCCCACCGTCAGTGTGCCGCTCCATCAGCGTGCTCCACCGTCACCGTGCTGCTCCGTCAGCGTGCTCCACTGTCAGTGTGCTCCACCAGCAGCGTGCTGCTCCGTCAACGTCCTCCACCATCAACGTGCTCCACCTTCAGCGTGCTCCACCGTCAGCGTTTTCCACCGTCAGCATGCTCTACCGTCAGCGTGCTCCACCGTCAGCGTGCTGCTCCGTCAGCGTGGTCCACCATCAGCGTGCTGCACCATCAGCATGCTCCACCGTCAACGTGCTCTACCGTCAGCGTGCCTCTCCGTCAGTGTGCTCCACAGTCAGCGTGTTCCACTGCCAGCGTGCTGCTCCGTCAGCGTGCTCCACCATCAGCGTGCTCCACCGTCAGCATGCTGCTCCATCGGCCATACTAGTCTGAAAACGCCTGATCTCGTCTGATCTCGGAAGCTAAGCAGACTCAGTCCCGGTTAGTACTTGGATGGGAGACTGCCTGGGAATACCAGGTGCAGTAGGCTTTAAGAGTTCAAATCTCACAATGGCAAACTATGAAACAATGTAACTTCATCTGAAACAGATGGAAACAGGTTTACTCAAAAGAGTATCAAGAGTTCAAATCTCACAATGGCAAACTATGAAACAATGTAACTTCATCTGAAACAGATGGAAACAGGTTTACTCAAAAGAGTATCAGCGTGCTCCACCGTCAGCGTGCTGCACCATCAGCATGCTGGACCGTCAGCGTGCTCCACCATCAGCGTGTTCCACCGTCAGCGTGTTCCACCGTCAGCGTGCTGCTCTGTCAACGTGCTCCACCGTCAGCATGCTGCTCCATCAGCGTGCTGGACCGTCAGCGTGCTCCACCATCAGCGTGTTCCACCGTCAGCGTGTTCCACCGTCAGCGTGCTGCTCTGTCAACGTGCTCCACCGTCAGCATGCTGCTCCATCAGCGTTCTCCACCGTCAGCGTGCTCGACCGTCAGCGTGCTGCTCCGTCAGTGTGCTCCACTGTCAGCGTGTTCCACCGTCAGCGTGCTCCACCGTCAGAGTGCTGCTCCGGTAGCGTTCTGCTCCGTCAGCGTGCTCCACCGTCAGCGTGCTCCACCGTCAACATGTTCCACCATCAGCGTGCTCCACCGTCAGCGTGTTCCACCATCAGGGTGCTGCTGTGTCAGCTTGCTCCCCCGTCAGCGTGCTCCACCGCCAGCGTGCTGCACCATCAGCGTGCTGCTCCTTCCGCCTGCTCCACTGCCAGGGTGCTGCTTCGTCACCATGCTCCACCGTCAGCGTGCTGTTCCGTCAACGTGCTCCACCGTCAGCGTGCTCCACCGTCAGTGTGCTGCTCCGTCAGCGTGTCCCACTGTCAGCGTGTTCCACCGTCAGCGTGCTCCACCGTCAGCGTGCTGCACCGTCAGCGTGTTCCACCGTCAGCGTGCTCCACCATCAGCGTTCTCCACCGTCAGCGTGCTGCACCGTCAACGTGCTCCACCGTCAGCGTGCTCCACCATCAGCGTGCTGCTCCGTCAGTGTGCTCCACCGTCAGCATGTTGCACTGTCAGCATGCTGCACTGTCTGCATGCTCCACCGTCAGCGTGGTCCACCATCAGCATGCTGCTCCGTCAGTGTGCTCCACCGTCAGCGTGCTCCACCGTCAGCATGCTCCACCATCAGTGTGCTGCACCGTAAGCGTGCTGCTCCGTCAACGTGCTCCACCGTCAGCGTTTTCCCCCATCAGCGTGCTGCTCCGTCAACGTGCTTCACTGTCAGCGTGCCTCTCCGTCAGCGTACTCCACCGTCAGCGTGCTCCAACGTCAGCGTGCTGCAACGTCAGCATGCTCCACTGTCAGCGTGCTGCACCGTCAGCGTGCTGGTCAGTCAGCGGGCTGCACCGTCAGCGTGCTCCACCGTCAGCGTGCTGCTCCGTCAGCGTGTTCCACCGTCAGCGTGCTCCACCGTCAGCGTAATGCACCGTCAGCGTGCTCAACCATCAGTGTGCTGCACCATTAGCGTGCTCCACCATCAGCATGTTCCACCGTCAGCGTGCTGCTCCTTCAACGTGGTCCACCGTCAATGTGTTCCACCGTCAGCGTGCTCCACCGTCAACGTACTCCAGCGTCAGCGTGTTCCACCGTCAGTGTGCTCCACCCTCAGCGTGTTGCTCCATCAGCGTTCTGCTACGTCAGCGTGTTCCACCGTCAGCGTGCTGCTCCGGTAGCGTTCTGCTCCGTCAGCGTGCTCCACCGTCAGCGTGCTCCACCGTCAAAATGTTCCACCATCAGCGTGCTCCACCGTCAGCGTGCTCCACTGTCAGCGTGCTCCACCGTCAGCGTGTTCCACCATCAGGGTGCTGCTGTGTCAGCTTGCTCCCCCGTCAGCGTGCTCCACCGCCAGCGTGCTGCACCATCAGCGTGCTGCTCCTTCCGCCTGCTCCACTGCCAGGGTGCTGCTTCGTCACCATGCTCCACCGTCAGCGTGCTGCTCCGTCAGCGTTCCCCACCGTCAGCGTGCTGCTCCATCAGCGTGCTGCTCCATCAGCGTGCTCCACCGTCAGCGTGCTGCACCATCAGCGTGCTGGACCGTCAGCGTGCTCCACCATCAGCGTGCTGCTCTGTCAACGTGCTCCACCGTCAGCATGCTGCTCCATCAGGGTGCTCCACCGTCAGCGTGCTCGACCGTCAGCGTGCTGTTCCGTCAGTGTGCTCCACTGTCAGCGTGTTCCACCGTCAGCGTGCTCCACCGTCAGCGTGCTGCTCCGGTAGCGTTCTGCTCCGTCAGCGTGTTCCACCGTCAGCGTGCTCCACCGTCAGCGTGCCTCTCCGTCAGTGTGCTCCACAGTCAGCGTGTTCCACTGCCAGCGTGCTGCTCCGTCAGCGTGCTCCACCGTCAGCGTGCTCCACCGTCAGTGTGCTGCACTGTAAGCGTGCTGCTCCGTCAGCGTGCCCCACCGTCAGCGTGCTCCACCGTCAGCGTGTTCCACCATCAGCATGCTCCACCGTCAGCGTGCTGCTCCGGTAGCGTTCTGCTCCGTCAGTGTGCTCCACCGTCAGCGTGCTCCACCGTCAACATGTTCCACCATCAGCGTGCTACACTGTCAGCGTGCTCCACTGTCAGCATGCTCCACCGTCAGCGTGTTCCACCATCAGGGTGCTGCTCTGTCAGCTTGCTCCCCCGTCAGCGTGCTCCACCGCCAGCGTGCTGCACCATCAGCGTGCTGCTCCTTCCGCCTGCTCCACTGCCAGGGTGCTGCTTCATCACCATGCTCCACCGTCAGGGTGCTGCTCCGTCAGCATTCCCCACCGTCAGCGTGCTGCTCCGTCAGCGTGCTCCACCGTCAGCGTGTTCCACTTTCAGCGTGCTCCACCGTCAGCGTGCTCCACTGCCAGCGTGCTGCTCCGTCAGCATGCTCCACCGTCAGCGTGCTCCACCGTCAGCATGCTGCTCCATCAGCGTGCTCCACCGTCAGCGTGCTGCACCGTCAGCGTGCTGGACCGTCAGTGTGCTCCACCATCAGCGTGTTCCACCGTCAGCGTGTTCCACCGTCAGCGTGCTGCTCTGTCAACGTGCTGCACCGTCAGCGTGCTGCTCCGTCAGCGTGCTCCACCGTCAGCATGCTCCACCGTCAGCATGCTGCTCCGTCAGCGTGCTGTTCCGTCAACGTGCTCCACCGTCAGCGTGCTCCACCGTCAGTGTGCTGCTCCGTCAGCGTGTCCCACTGTCAGCGTGATCCACTGTCAGCGTGCTCCACCGTCAGCGTGTTCCACCATCAGGGTGCTGCTGTGTCAGCTTGCTCCCCCGTCAGCGTGCTCCACCGCCAGCGTGCTGCACCATCAGCGTGCTGCTCCTTCCGCCTGCTCCACTGCCAGGGTGCTGCTTCGTCACCATGCTCCACCGTCAGCGTGCTGCTCCGTCAGCGTTCCCCACCGTCAGCGTGCTGCTCCGTCAGCGTGCTGCTCCATCAGCGTGCTCCACCGTCAGCGTGCTGCACCATCAGCGTGCTGGACCGTCAGCGTGCTCCACCATCAGCGTGCTGCTCTGTCAACGTGCTCCACCGTCAGCATGCTGCTCCATCAGGGTGCTCCACCGTCAGCGTGCTCGACCGTCAGCGTGCTGTTCCGTCAGTGTGCTCCACTGTCAGCGTGTTCCACCGTCAGCGTGCTCCACCGTCAGCGTGCTGCTCCGGTAGCGTTCTGCTCCGTCAGCGTGTTCCACCGTCAGCGTGCTCCACCGTCAGCGTGCCTCTCCGTCAGTGTGCTCCACAGTCAGCGTGTTCCACTGCCAGCGTGCTGCTCCGTCAGCG
Source organism: Carcharodon carcharias (assembly GCF_017639515.1). NCBI lineage: Eukaryota > Metazoa > Chordata > Chondrichthyes > Lamniformes > Lamnidae > Carcharodon > Carcharodon carcharias. Next base: position 109,376,317 of record NC_054483.1, on the reverse strand, counting down.
TGCTCCACCGTCAGCGTGCTCCACCGTCAGTGTGCTGCACTGTAAGCGTGCTGCTCCGTCAGCGTGCCCCACCGTCAGCGTGCTCCACCGTCAGCGTGTTCCACCATCAGCGTGCTCCACCGTCAGCGTGCTGCTCCGGTAGCGTTCTGCTCCGTCAGTGTGCTCCACCGTCAGCGTGCTCCACCGTCAACATGTTCCACCATCAGCGTGCTACACTGTCAGCGTGCTCTACTGTCAGCGTGCTCCACCGTCAGCGTGTTCCACCATCAGGGTGCTGCTCTGTCAGCTTGCTCCCCCGTCAGCGTGCTCCACCGCCAGCGTGCTGCACCATCAGCGTGCTGCTCCTTCCGCCTGCTCCACTGCCAGGGTGCTGCTTCATCACCATGCTCCACCGTCAGGGTGCTGCTCTGTCAGCATTCCCCACCGTCAGCGTGCTGCTCCGTCAGCGTGCTCCACCGTCAGCGTGTTCCACTTTCAGCGTGCTCCACCGTCAGCGTGCTCCACTGCCAGCGTGCTGCTCCGTCAGCATGCTCCACCGTCAGCGTGCTCCACCGTCAGCATGCTGCTCCATCAGCGTGCTCCACCGTCAGCGTGCTGCACCGTCAGCGTGCTGGACCGTCAGTGTGCTCCACCATCAGCGTGTTCCACCGTCAGCGTGTTCCACCGTCAGCGTGCTGCTCTGTCAACGTGCTGCACCGTCAGCGTGCTGCTCCGTCAGCGTGCTCCACCGTCAGCATGCTCCACCGTCAGCATGCTGCTCCGTCAGCGTGCTGTTCCGTCAACGTGCTCCACCGTCAGCGTGCTCCACCGTCAGTGTGCTGCTCCGTCAGCGTGTCCCACTGTCAGCGTGTTCCACCGTCAGCGTGCTCCACCGTCAGCGTGCTGCACCGTCAGCGTGTTCCACCGTCAGCGTGCTCCACCATCAGCGTGCTGCTCCGTCAGCGTGCTCCACCGTCAGCATGCTCCACCGTCAGCATGCTGCTCCGTCAGCGTGCTGTTCCGTCAACGTGCTCCACCGTCAGCGTGCTCCACCGTCAGTGTGCTGCTCCGTCAGCGTGTCCCACTGTCAGCGTGTTCCACCGTCAGCGTGCTCCACCGTCAGCGTGCTGCACTGTCAACGTGCTCCACCGTCAGCGTGCTCCACCATCAGCGTGCTGCTCCGTCAGTGTGCTCCACCGTCAGCATGTTGCACTGTCAGCGTGCTGCACTGTCTGCGTGCTCCACCGTCAGCGTGCTCCACCATCAGCATGCTGCTCCGTCAGTGTGCTCCACCGTCAGCGTGCTCCACCGTCAGCATGCTCCACCATCAGCGTGCTCCACCTTCAGGGTGCTGCTCCGTCAATGTGCTCCACCGTCAGCGTGCTCCACCGTCAGCGTGCTCCACCGTCAGCATGCTCCACCGTCAGCGTGCTGCTCCGTCAGCTTGCTCCACCGTCAGCGTGCTGATCCTTCAGCGTGCTCCACCGTCAGCGTGCTCCACCATCAGCGTGCTGCTCCGTCAGCGAGCTCCACCGCCAGCGTGCTCCACCGTCAGCGTGCTGCTCCGTCAACGTGCTCCACCGTCAGCGTGCTCCACCGTCAGCGTGCTGCACCATCAGCGTGCTCCACCGTCAGCATGCTGCACCGTCAACGTGCTCTACCGTCAGCGTGCTCCACCATCAGCGTGCTCACCGTCAGCGTGCTGCACCGTCAGCGTGCTGCTCCGTCAACGTGCTCCACCGTCAGCGTGCTCCACCGTTAGCGTGCTGCACCGTTAGCGTGCTCACCGTCAGCGTGCTGCACTGTCAGCGTGCTGCTCCGTCAACGTGCTTCACCGTCAGCGTGCTCCACCGTCAGCGTGCTGCACCGTCAGCGTGCTCCACCGTCAGCGTGCTGCTCCGTCAACGTGCTCTACCGTCAGCGTGCTCCACCGTCAGCGTGCTCCACTGTCAGCGTGTTCCACCGTCAGCATGCTGCACTGTCAGCGTGCTGCTCCATCAACGTGCTCCACCATCAGCGTGCTGCACCGTCAGCGTGCTCCACCATCAGCGTGCTGCTCCGTCAACGTGCTCTACCGTCAGCGTGCTCCACCGTCAGCGTGCTCCACCGTCAGCGTGCTGCTCCGTCAACGTGATGCACCGTCAGCGTCCTACTCTGTCAGCGTGCTCCAGCGTCAGCGTGCTCCACCGTCAGTGTGCCCCACCGTCAGTGTGCCGCTCCATCAGCGTGCTCCACCGTCACCGTGCTGCTCCGTCAGCGTGCTCCACTGTCAGTGTGCTCCACCAGCAGCGTGCTGCTCCGTCAACGTCCTCCACCATCAACGTGCTCCACCTTCAGCGTGCTCCACCGTCAGCGTTTTCCACCGTCAGCATGCTCTACCGTCAGCGTGCTCCACCGTCAGCGTGCTGCTCCGTCAGCGTGGTCCACCATCAGCGTGCTGCACCATCAGCATGCTCCACCGTCAACGTGCTCTACCGTCAGCGTGCCTCTCCGTCAGTGTGCTCCACAGTCAGCGTGTTCCACTGCCAGCGTGCTGCTCCGTCAGCGTGCTCCACCGTCAGCGTGCTCCACCGTCAGCATGCTGCTCCATCGGCCATACTAGTCTGAAAACGCCTGATCTCGTCTGATCTCGGAAGCTAAGCAGACTCAGTCCCGGTTAGTACTTGGATGGGAGACTGCCTGGGAATACCAGGTGCAGTAGGCTTTAAGAGTTCAAATCTCACAATGGCAAACTATGAAACAATGTAACTTCATCTGAAACAGATGGAAACAGGTTTACTCAAAAGAGTATCAAGAGTTCAAATCTCACAATGGCAAACTATGAAACAATGTAACTTCATCTGAAACAGATGGAAACAGGTTTACTCAAAAGAGTATCAGCGTGCTCCACCGTCAGCGTGCTGCACCATCAGCATGCTGGACCGTCAGCGTGCTCCACCATCAGCGTGTTCCACCGTCAGCGTGTTCCACCGTCAGCGTGCTGCTCTGTCAACGTGCTCCACCGTCAGCATGCTGCTCCATCAGCGTGCTCCACCGTCAGCGTGCTCGACCGTCAGCGTGCTGCTCCGTCAGCGTGCTCCACCGTCAGAGTGCTGCTCCGGTAGCGTTCTGCTCCGTCAGCGTGCTCCACCGTCAGCGTGCTCCACCGTCAACATGTTCCACCATCAGCGTGCTCCACCGTCAGCGTGTTCCACCATCAGGGTGCTGCTGTGTCAGCTTGCTCCCCCGTCAGCGTGCTCCACCGCCAGCGTGCTGCACCATCAGCGTGCTGCTCCTTCCGCCTGCTCCACTGCCAGGGTGCTGCTTCGTCACCATGCTCCACCGTCAGCGTGCTGTTCCGTCAACGTGCTCCACCGTCAGCGTGCTCCACCGTCAGTGTGCTGCTCCGTCAGCGTGTCCCACTGTCAGCGTGTTCCACCGTCAGCGTGCTCCACCGTCAGCGTGCTGCACCGTCAGCGTGTTCCACCGTCAGCGTGCTCCACCATCAGCGTTCTCCACCGTCAGCGTGCTGCACCGTCAACGTGCTCCACCGTCAGCGTGCTCCACCATCAGCGTGCTGCTCCGTCAGTGTGCTCCACCGTCAGCATGTTGCACTGTCAGCATGCTGCACTGTCTGCATGCTCCACCGTCAGCGTGGTCCACCATCAGCATGCTGCTCCGTCAGTGTGCTCCACCGTCAGTGTGCTCCACCGTCAGCGTGCTCCACCGTCAGCATGCTCCACCGTCAGCGTGCTGCTCCGTCAGCTTGCTCCACAGTCAGCGTGCTGATCCTTCAGCGTGATCCACCGTCAGCGTGCTCCACCATCAGCGTGCTGCTCCGTCAGCAAGCTCCACCGCCAGCGTGCTCCACCGTCAACGTGCTCTACCGTCAGCGTGCTCCACCATCAGCGTGCCTCTCTGTCAGTGTGCTCCACAGTCAGCGTGTTCCACAGTCAGCGTGCTCCACTGTCAGCGTGCTGCACTGTCAGCGTGCTGCTCCGTCAACGTGCTCCACCGTCAGCGTGCTCCACCGTCAGCGTGCTGCACCGTCAGCGTGCTCCACCGTCAGCGTGTTGCTCCGTCAACGTGCTCTACCGTCAGCGTGCTCCACCATCAGCGTGCTCCACCGTCAGCGTGCTGCACCGTCAGCGTGCTGCTCCGTCAACGTGCTCCACCGTCAGCGTGCTCCACCGTTAGCGTGCTGCACCGTTAGCGTGCTCACCGTCAGCGTGCTGCACTGTCAGCGTGCTGCTCCGTCAACGTGCTTCACCGTCAGCGTGCTCCACCGTCAGCACGCTCCACCATCAGTGTGCTGCACCGTAAGCGTGCTGCTCCGTCATCGTGCTCCACCGTCAGCGTGCTCCACCGTCAGCATGCTCCACCATCAGCGTGCTGCACCGTAAGCGTGCTGCTCCGTAAGCGTGCTCCACCATCAGCGTGCTCCACCTTCAGCGTGCTGCTCCGTCATTGTGCTCCACCGTCAGCGTGCTCCACCGCCAGCGTGCTCCACCGTCAGCATGCTCCACCGTCAGCGTGCTGCTCCGTCAGCTTGCTCCACCGTCAGCGTGCTGATCCTTCAGCGTGCTCCACTGTCAGCGTGCTCCACAGTCAGCGTGCTGCTCCGTCAGCGAGCTCCACCGCCAGCGTGCTCCACCGTCAGCGTGCTGCTCCGTCAATGTGCTCCACCGTCAGCGTGCTCCACCGTCAGCGTGCTGCACCGTCAGCGTGCTGGACCGTCAGCGTGCTCCACCATCAGCGTGTTCCACTGTCAGCGTGTTCCACCGTCAGCGTGCTGCTCTGTCAACGTGCCCCACCGTCAGCATGCTGCTCCATCAGCGTGCTCCACCATCAGCGTGCTGCTCCTTCCGCCTGCTCCACTGCCAGGGTGCTGCTTCATCACCATGCTCCACCGTCAGTGTGCTGCTCCGTCAGCATTCCCCACCGTCAGCGTGCTGCTCCGTCAGCGTGCTCCACCGTCAGCGTGTTCCACTTTCAGCGTGCTCCACCGTCAGCGTGCTCCACTGCCAGCGTGCTGCTCCGTCAGCGTGCTCCACCGTCAGCATGCTCCACCGTCAACGTGCTCTACTGTTAGCGTGCTCCACCGTCAGCGTGCCTCTCCGTCAGTGTGCTCCACAGTCAGCATGTTCCACAGTCAGCGTGCTCCACCGTCAGCGTGCTGCACCGGCAGCGTTCTGCTCCGTCAGCGTGCTCCACCTTCAGCGAGCTCCACTGCCAGCGTGCTCCACCATCAGCATGCTCCACCATCAACGTGCTCTACCGTCAGCGTGCTCCACCGTCAGCATGTTGCACTGTCAGCATGCTGCACTGTCTGCATGCTCCACCGTCAGCGTGGTCCACCATCAGCATGCTGCTCCGTCAGTGTGCTCCACCGTCAGCGTGCTCCACCGTCAGCATGCTCCACCATCAGTGTGCTGCACCGTAAGCGTGCTGCTCCGTCAGCGTGCCCCACCGTCAGCGTTCTCCACCGTCAGCATGCTCCACCATCAGCGTGCTGCACCGTAAGCGTGCTGCTCCGTCAGCGTGCTCCACCATCAGCGTGCTCCACCTTCAGGGTGCTGCTCCGTCAATGTGCTCCACCGTCAGTGTGCTCCACCGTCAGCGTGCTGCACCGTCAGCGTGCTCCACCGTCAGCGTGCTGCTCCGTCAACGTGCTCTACCGTCAGCGTGCTCCACCGTCACCGTGCTCCACTGTCAGCGTGTTCCACCGTCAGCATGCTGCACTGTCAGCGTGCTGCTCCATCAACGTGCTCCACCATCAGCGTGCTGCACCGTCAGCGTGCTCCACCATCAGCGTGCTGCTCCGTCAACGTGCTCTACCGTCAGCGTGCTCCACCGTCAGCGTGCTCCACCGTCAGCGTGCTGCTCCGTCAACGTGATGCACCGTCAGCGTCCTACTCCGTCAGCGTGCTCCAGCGTCAGCGTGCTCCACCATCAGTGTGCCCCACCGTCAGTGTGCCGCTCCATCAGCGTGCTCCACCGTCACCGTGCTGCTCCGTCAGCGTGCTCCACTGTCAGTGTGCTCCACCAGCAGCGTGCTGTTCCGTCAACTTGCTCCACCGTCAGCGTGCTCCACCGTCAGCGTGTTCCACCGTCAGCGTGTTCCACCGTCAGCCTGCTCCACCGTCAGCGTGCTCCACCCTCAGCGTGCTGCTCCCTCAACGTGCTGTACCGTCAGCGTGTTCCGCTGTCTGCGTGCTCCACCGTCAGTGTGCTCCACTGTCAGCGTGCTCCACCATCAGCGTGCTGCTCCGTCAGCGTGCTCCACCGTCAGCATGCTCCACCATCAGTGTGCTGCACCGTAAGCGTGCTGCTCCGTCATCGTGCTCCACCGTCAGCGTGCTCCACCGTCAGCATGCTCCACCATCAGCGTGCTGCACCGTAAGCGTGCTGCTCCGTAAGCGTGCTCCACCATCAGCGTGCTCCACCTTCAGCGTGCTGCTCCGTCATTGTGCTCCACCGTCAGCGTGCTCCACCGCCAGCGTGCTCCACCGTCAGCATGCTCCACCGTCAGCGTGCTGCTCCGTCAGCTTGCTCCACCGTCAGCGTGCTGATCCTTCAGCGTGCTCCACTGTCAGCATGCTCCACAGTCAGCGTGCTGCTCCGTCAGCGAGCTCCACCGCCAGCGTGCTCCACCGTCAGCGTGCTGCTCCGTCAATGTGCTCCACCGTCAGCGTGCTCCACCGTCAGCGTGCTGCACCGTCAGCGTGCTGGACCGTCAGCGTGCTCCACCATCAGCGTGTTCCACTGTCAGCGTGTTCCACCGTCAGCGTGCTGCTCTGTCAACGTGCCCCACCGTCAGCATGCTGCTCCATCAGCGTGCTCCACCGTCAGCGTGCTCGACCGTCAGCGTGCTGCACCATCAGCGTGCTGCTCCTTCCGCCTGCTCCACTGCCAGGGTGCTGCTTCATCACCATGCTCCACCGTCAGTGTGCTGCTCCGTCAGCATTCCCCACCGTCAGCGTGCTGCTCCGTCAGCGTGCTCCACCGTCAGCGTGTTCCACTTTCAGCGTGCTCCACCGTCAGCGTGCTCCACTGCCAGCGTGCTGCTCCGTCAGCGTGCTCCACCGTCAGCATGCTCCACCGTCAACGTGCTCTACTGTTAGCGTGCTCCACCGTCAGCGTGCCTCTCCGTCAGTGTGCTCCACAGTCAGCATGTTCCACAGTCAGCGTGCTCCACCGTCAGCGTGCTGCACCGGCAGCGTTCTGCTCCGTCAGCGTGCTCCACCTTCAGCGAGCTCCACTGCCAGCGTGCTCCACCATCAGCATGCTCCACCATCAACGTGCTCTACCGTCAGCGTGCTCCACCGTCAGCGTGTCTCTCCGTCAGTGTGCTCCACAGTCAGCGTGCTGATCCGTCAGCGTTCTCCGCTGTCAGCGTGCTGCTCCGTCAGCGTGGTCCACCATCAGCGTGCTGCACCGTCAGCATGCTCCACCGTCAACGTGCTCTACCGTCAGCGTGCTCCACCATCAGCGTGCCTCTCCGTCAGTGTGCTCCACAGTCAGCATGTTCCACAGTCAGCGTGCTCCACCATCAGCGTGCTGCACTGTCAGCGTGCTGCTCCGTCAACGTGCTCCACCGTCAGCGTGCTCCACCGTCAGCGTGCTGCACCGTCAGCGTGCTCCACCATCAGCGTGCTGCTCTGTCAACGTGCTCTACCGTCAGCGTGCTCCACCATCAGCGTGCTCCACCGTCAGCGTGCTGCACCGTCAGCATGCTGCTCCGTCAACGTGCTCCACCGTCAGCGTGCTCCACCGTTAGCGTGCTGCACCGTCAGCGTGCTCACCGTCAGCGTGCTGCACCGTCAGCGTGCTGCTCCGTCAACGTGCTTCACCGTCAGCGTGCTCCACCGTCAGCGTGCTGCACCGTCAGCGTGCTCCACCGTCAGCATGCTGCTCCGTCAACGTGCTCTACTGTCAGCGTGCTCCACCGTCACCGTGCTCCACTGTCAGCGTGTTCCACCGTCAGCATGCTGCACTGTCAGCGTGCTGCTCCATCAACGTGCTCCACCATCAGCGTGCTGCACCGTCAGCGTGCTCCACCATCAGCGTGCTGCTCCGTCAACGTGCTCTACCGTCAGCGTGCTCCACCGTCAGCGTGCTCCACCGTCAGCGTGCTGCTCCGTCAACGTGATGCACCGTCAGCGTCCTACTCCGTCAGCGTGCTCCAGCGTCAGCGTGCTCCACCGTCAGTGTGCCCCACCGTCAGTGTGCCGCTCCATCAGCGTGCTCCACCGTCACCGTGCTGCTCCGTCAGCGTGCTCCACTGTCAGTGTGCTCCACCAGCAGCGTGCTGTTCCGTCAACTTGCTCCACCGTCAGCGTGCTCCACCGTCAGCATGCTCCACCATCAGCGTGCTGCACCGTAAGCGTGCTGCTCCGTAAGCGTGCTCCACCATCAGCGTGCTCCACCTTCAGCGTGCTGCTCCGTCAATGTGCTCCACCGTCAGCGTGCTCCACCGCCAGCGTGCTCCACCGTCAGCATGCTCCACCGTCAGCGTGCTGCTCCGTCAGCTTGCTCCACCGTCAGCGTGCTGATCCTTCAGCGTGCTCCACTGTCAGCGTGCTCCACAGTCAGGGTGCTGCTCCGTCAGCGAGCTCCACTGCCAGCGTGCTCCACCGTCAGCGTGCTGCTCCGTCAATGTGCTCCACCGTCAGCGTGCTCCACCGTCAGCGTGCTCCACCGTCAGCATGCTCCACCGTCAGCGTGCTGCTCCGTCAGCATTCCCCAACGTCAGCGTGCTGCTCCGTCAGCGTGCTTCACCGTCAGCGTGTTCCACTTTCAGCGTGCTCCACCGTCAGCGTGCTCCACTGCCAGCGTGCTGCTCCGTCAGCGTGCTCCACCGTCAGCGTGCTCCACCGTCAGCATGCTGCTCCATCAGCGTGCTCCACCGTCAGCGTGCTGCACCGTCAGCGTGCTGGACCGTCAGCGTGCTCCACCATCAGCGTGTTCCACCGTCAGCGTGTTCCACCGTCAGCGTGCTGCTCTGTCAACGTGCTCCACCGTCAGCATGCTGCTCCATCAGCGTGCTCCACCGTCAGCGTGTCTCTCCGTCAGTGTGCTCCACAGTCAGCGTGCTGATCTGTCAGCGTTCTCCGCTGTCAGCGTGCTGCTCCGTCAGCGTGGTCCACCATCAGCGTGCTGCACCGTCAGCATGCTCCACCGTCAACGTGCTCTACCGTCAGCGTGCTCCACCATCAGCATGCCTCTCCGTCAGTGTGCTCCACAGTCAGCGTGTTCCACAGTCAGCGTGCTCCACCGTCAGCGTGCTGCACTGTCAGCGTGCTGCTCCGTCAACGTGCTCCACCGTCAGCGTGCTCCACCGTCAGCGTGCTGCACCGTCAGCGTGCTCCACCGTCAGCGTGCTGCTCCGTCAACGTGCTCTACCGTCAGCGTGCTCCACCATCAGCGTGCTCCACCGTCAGCGTGCTGCACCGTCAGCGTGCCTTTCCGTCAACGTGCTGCACCGTCAGCGTGCTCCACCGTTAGCGTGCTGCACCGTCAGCGTGCTGCACTGTCAGCGTGCTGCTCCGTCAACGTGCTTCACCGTCAGCGTGCTCCACCGTCAGCGTGCTGCACCGTCAGCGTGCTCCACCGTCAGCGTGCTGCTCCGTCAACGTGCTCTACCGTCAGCATGCTCCACCGTCAGCGTGCTCCACTGTCAGCGTGTTCCACCGTCAGCATGCTGCACTGTCAGCGTGCTGCTCCATCAACGTGCTCCACCATCAGCGTGCTGCACCGTCAGCGTGCTCCACCATCAGCGTGCTGCTCCGTCAACGTGCTCTACCGTCAGCGTGCTCCACCGTCAGCGTGCTCCACTGTCAGCGTGCTGCTCCGTCAACGTGATGCACCGTCAGCATCCTACTCCGTCAGCGTGCTCCAGCGTCAGCGTGCTCCACCGTCAGTGTGCCCCACCGTCAGTGTGCCGCTCCATCAGCGTGCTCCACCGTCACTGTGCTGCTCCGTCAGCGTGCTCCACTGTCAGTGTGCTCCACCAGCAGCGTGCTGTTCCGTCAACTTGCTCCACCGTCAGCGTGCTACACCGTCAGCGTGTTCCACCGTCAGCGTGTTCCACCGTCAGCCTGCTCCACCTTCAGCATGCTCCACCCTCAGCGTGCTGCTCCCTCAACGTGCTGTACCGTCAGCGTGTTCCGCTGTCTGCGTGCTCCACCGTCAGTGTGCTCCACCGTCAGCGTGCTGCTCCGTCAACATGCTTCACCGTTAGCGCGTTCCACTGTCAACGTGCTCCACCGTCAGCGTGCTGCTCCGTCAGCGTGCTGCTCCGTCAGCTTGCTCCAATGTCAGCGTGCTCCACTCTCAGCGTGCTGCACCGTTAACGTGCTCCACCATCAGCGTGCTCCACCGTCAGCGTGCTGCACCATCAGCGTGCTCGACCATCAGCATGCTGCTCCGTCAGCATGCTCCATTGTCAGCGTGCTCCACCGTCAGCGTGCTCTACCGTCAGCGTTTTCCACCGTCAGCGTGCTGCTCCGTCAGCGTTTTCCACCATCAGCATGCTCCACTGTCAGTGTTTTCCACCGTCAGCGTGCTCCACTGTTAGCGTGCTGATCCTTCGGTGTTTTCCACCGTCAGCGTGCTGCTCCAACAGCGTTTTGCACCGTCAGCGTGCTCCACCGTCAGTGTGCTCCACCGTCAGCGTGCTCCACCATCAGCGTGTCTCTCCGTCAGCGTGCTGCTCCATCAGTATGCTCCATCGTCAGTGTGCTCCACTGTCAGCGTGCTCCACCGTCTGTTTGCTACACCGTCAGCGTGCTCCACTTTTGGCATGCTCCACCGTCAGTGTGCTCCACCGTCAGCGTGCTGCTCCGTCATCGTGCTGCACTGTCAGCGTGCTCCACCGTCAGCGTGCTCCACCGTCAGCGGCTGCTCCATCAACGTGCTCCACCGTCAACGTGCTCCACCGTCAGCGTGCTGCTCCGTCAGTGTGCTCCATTGTCAGTGTGTTCCACCATCAGCGTGCTCCACCGTCAGCCTGCTGCTCCGGCAGCGTTCTGCTCCGTCAGCGTGCTCCACCGTCAGCGTGCTGCTCCGTCAGCGTGCTCCTCCGTCAGCGTGCTCCACCGTCAGCATGTTCCACCGTCAGCGTGCTACACTGTCAGTGTGCATCCACTGTCAGCGTGCTCCACCGTCAGCATGTTCCACCGTCAGGGTGCTGCTCCGTCAGCGTGCTCCACCATCAGCGTGCTCCACCGCCAGCGTGCTGCTCCATCAGTGTGCTGCTCCGTCAGCGTGCTGCTCCGTCAGCGTGTTCCACCGTCAGCGTGTTCCACCGTCAGCATGCTCCACCGTCAGCGTGCTGCACCGTCAGCGTGCTCCACCGTCAACGTACTCCAGCGTCAGCATGCTCCACCGTCAGCGTGCTGTTCCGTCAGTGTGCTCCACTGTCTGCATGTTCCACCGTCAGCGTGCTCCACCCTCATCGTGCTGCTCCGTCAGTGTTCTGCTACGTCAGCGTGCTCCACCGTCAGCGTGCTCCACCGTCAGCGAGCTGCTCCGTCAGCGTGCTCCACCGTCAGCGTGCTCCACCATCAGCGTGCTGCTCCGTCAGTGTGCTCCATTGTCAGTGTGTTCCACCATCAGCGTGCTCCACCGTCAGCCTGCTGCTCCGGCAGGGTTCTGCTCCGTCAGCGTGCTCCACCGTCAGCGTGCTGCTCCGTCAGTGTGCTCCATTGTCAGTGTGTTCCACCATCAGCGTGCTCCACCGTCAGCCTGCTGCACCGGCAGCGTTCTGCTCCATCAGCGTGCTCCACCGTCAGCGTGCTGCTCCGTCAGCGTGCTCCACCGTCAGCGTGCTCCACCGTCAGCCTGCTGCACCGGCAGCGTTCTGCTCCATCAGCGTGCTCCACCGTCAGCGTGCTGCTCCGTCAGCGTGCTCCACCGTCAGCGTGCTCCACCGTCAGCATGTTCCACCGTCAGCGTGCTACACTGTCAGTGTGCATCCACTGTCAGCGTGCTCCACCGTCAGCATGTTCCACCGTCAGGGTGCTGCTCCAACAGCGTGCTCCACCATCAGCGTGCTCCACCGCCAGCGTGCTGCTCCATCAGTGTGCTGCTCCGTCAGCGTTCTCCACCGTCAGCGTGCTGCTCCGTCAGCGTGCTCCACCATCAGCGTGCTCCACTGCCAGCGTGCTGCTCCGTCAGCGTGCTCCACCGTCAGCGTGCTGCTCCATCAGCGTGCTAGACCGTCAGCGTGCTCCACCATCAGCACGTTCCACCGTCAGCGTGTTCCACCGTCAGTGTGCTGCTCTGTCAACGTGCTCCATCGTCAGCGTGCTGCTCCGTCAGTGTGCTGTTCCATCAGCGTGCTCCACCATCAGCGTGTTCCACCGTCAGCGTTTTCCACCGTCAGTGTGCTGTTCTGTCAACGTGCTCCACCTTCAGCATGCTCCACCGTCAGCGTGTTCCACCGTCAGTGTGCTGCTCCGTCAGCGTGTCCCACTGTCAGCGTGTTCCACCGTCAGCGTGCTGCTCCGTCAGCGTGCTCCACCGTCAGCGTGCTGCTCTGTCAGCGTGCTCCACCGTCAGCGTGCTCCACCGTCAGCGTGCTGCTCCTTCAATGTGCTCCACCGTCAGCTTGCTGCTCCGTCAGCGTGCTGTCCTTCAACGTGCTCCACCGTCAGCGTGCTTCTCCGTCAGCGTGCTCCACCATCAGCGTGCTCCACCATCAGCTTGCTGCTCCGTCAGCGTGCTCCACCGTCAGCTTGCTCCACCGTCAGCGTGCTGCTCCGTCAGCGTGCTGTTCCGTCAGCTTGCTCTACCCTCAGCCTGCTCCACCCTCATTGTGCTCCACCCTCAGCCTGCTCCACCCTCATTCTGCTCCACCCTCAGCCTGCTCCACCGCTGGCACTCTGCACCCTCATCCTGCTGCAGCATCAGCGTGCTCCGCTTTCACATTTACCTTGATAGATTTGCAGACCATCAGCTTTACCGTTTGCTACAAGAAGTAAAGAAAGATCAACAGTATTTGGAAAACTGAAAAGGTCTTTCAGTTCTTAAACCCTTCAACTATTTTTTTCCAGGACATGTTAGGCTCAATGCCAGCTGGAAAGATGAGATAATCCGGGTTTGGGGGTGGGGGTGGTGGCAGAGAAGGGTGAACTAGTGGCACGGTTTTCTTTCTATAACAATCTTCAACAGGAGCAATGGGACAAGAGAGTGTTAGTTCACTCTCTCTTTCTTGCTCTCTCCCTCCCTCCCCCTTGCATGTCCATGGAGATGGGAGGCCTCCTAATGCTGTGATTGAGAAGCCCATATAAGTGAGCCTGGCAGCAGCGCTTGCAAAACTCTCCACAAGTGGGTACGTGCCAGAATGAACGACACTGAACCGTGAGACTCACTCTGACCAGTGTCTGAGCAAGGAGCCGGGCACTCCAAAAGTGGAACTAGTGAGATAAGTGACGGAAAAAGAATGAGCAACCTTACTTGGAACGAAGAGCTGAAAGTAGTCGGTCAATAGAAGTAAATATAAGGTAGTGAGAAAAAAATATGTTGGAGATTTGATGACAGTGTTGACTTTAAACTCCACACAATAATTTTGATTTAATTATATTATTGCAGCAAACACTTCATTTCCTTTTCACCCCAAATGGATCTCTCATCCAAATATTACACTAAGTAGTATCATCTTGATCTGAGTGTTAGAATAAGATCCCCCAATTATTTCTGCTTCATTTCACAGTAGACTGAATGAACACTGCCTGATTTCTCCCGGAATCATCAATTTGCTTTTTACCGGTCTAGATTTCCTTCATTTCAACTTTCTTTTAATGGATTGTTTCTGTTAAAAGTGCCCTTTTAAACGGCTGCTTTTTTTTTTGTGGTGATTTGGTTTCTTTGGCATCTCAATGTTCTGCTCATGGGGATGAGAGGTGTTCATGCTGGGAAATGAGTGACTTCCCCGGCTTCCCAGTGCCAAACTCAGGCAGACGCAAGCTGGGTACCGTTAGAGTCAAGCTCCCTCCATCCTGACATAACAATGTGCCTGGGTCCTAACCTCAGAAAAACGCCTCCTACTGCAACACGACGACATCATCCATATCAACCGACCCATAATCTCTCCAAATATGAAGCCCTCGGTCCCGTGGACCCTTTCCCAACAGGAACTGTTCTGAGACTGGCGAACTCATTTCACACAACGCTCTCGGAAGGCAGTCGGCAGAGGAAGACATTCATCTCAATCCGGATTCAGATACCATGGGTTAAAAGCCACTGCGCCAACTGAATGTGCAGAAGAAAGGCATTGTAGAAAAGATTATAAAACAAATGCCTGTATTGAAACAGCAAAGCCTTAGCCACGTTTGATGACTCCTTTGAGTAAAATAGGATTGTACTCTATGGGCAAAAAACAAGGTTACAGGTGCTGCAAAACCGTGTTCAGATTTATACTGCCAATCTCCAGCTATTCAGACATGCCTCAGTAATGTTTCCACCTCTGTAATATCACCTGACTCCATCCCTGTCTCAGCTCATCTACTGCTAAAACCCTCATCCAACCTTTGGTAGCCTCGAGGCTTGGCTATTCCAACATACCCCTGGCCGTTCTTGCAAGGTTCTACCTTCTGTAAACTTGAAGCCGTCCAAAACGGATGCACATGTCCTTACTCGCACCAAGTCACGTTCACTCATCAACCCTGTGCTCAGTGATTGGTTTCCAGTAAAGCAACATTTCAATTTTTAGAATTCCTTTCAAATCCCTTCCTGGCAAAACAAGCTTGGCAAGAATCAGAAACCCCCATTTGCATTGCATCTGATTGACATCATTGTAAAAACCAGCCGCTGATTCACGAGGAACACGTTCCCAGTAATCGGCGAAGGCTAATTTCACCCTCTAATCTACAGGTGCAGGCTGTTGTCCAATTGCTTTACCAAGCTACCGATTTTCCATGAGTTGGCAGGCTGTTTGGGAGAAGCAACATGAGCAAGACCCCAGCTTTAGATGAAACCCACAGGACAGTGATAAAGAGCGGGGATCTGGCCTGTTCTTTACCCCACCCCTCACTGGTCCAGAGATTCTGATGCCTGTTGAAAAGCCAACTACCTTGGGGGAGATCTGATAGTTCAGCCTGGTTGGAAGCCTGTTCCTACTGATCTCTAATACTCAGTTACCCACCAGGCATCCATTCACCCAGGAAAGAGCCCTCTGAACAGGTTAGAGGGGGAGAAAAATGATGTGGAACCTATCAGGCTTAATTTACATATAATGTAAGATTTTTGCTTAAGGATTCGACCCGTTACCAATTTGTGATGAAAGACCTTTATTAGATACACAATTGAGATCAACACCATGATCATGGCAGCTGTTTACAGTCCCGCTCAGTCACTGGGCAGAATAGCATGCAATCTTCTGGTAGGCTCCCATTCTTTTAGCTAGACAAGTGTTAGGCTCCAGCCAGCACTCACATCCACCCACACAAGTCCTCTCTACTTCTGCATCTGGCTGTTCACAATCCTTTTTTTATGTCCCAAAGTATTGATCACCCAATCATCTGACTCCAGGCATTCAGTCATCTCCATCCATACTTGTTTAAGTTGATTTGTTTTATGTATCCAATCATCTTTGTCCACTCTGGTAGAGAGCCTCTTCTCTCTATCTTCTGGTGCAACATTTGCTTGCTATTAGATTTCTTGGCATATCTTACCAATCCTTTACAGGCAATGGTCCCCATCAAAGTGGCTTACAAATTTCAGTTACTTATCAATTACAAGCTATGGCCTGTTTGAACAGGGAGGTGCACTCAAACATACTGATTACATTTTTACATTGCTCAAGCCACTTCATTATCAACAACAGAATTCTCTCGATTCATTTAGCAAATAACTAAAAAGAGGTGGGTCAGCTATAATAGGTTTACAATAACACACAAAAATGTAGCAAGAAAAGACTAGCTAGTCTACTAACCTGCCTGATAGGAATTGTGATGTCTTATAGAACTGGCTGAGAGGTTCCTTTTGGACTAAGTGCTATGCAGACTGCTGACCGATGCTAAAAATCCTGATCAAAATCCCAAAATAAAATAAATCTAAAGAATTCCTCTCCCATTTGCCCATGCGAGACTAGTCTGGAATACCACATTGACTGTGACTTGTACTAATTGTGACCTATCCCTTTTTTGTGATCTCCACTCTGGTCAGCTCTCTCTCTAAGGTACACAGTATATCAACATTCACTGCTCGAGCCAACAGCCTCCTCCATGAGTCTATTATTCTCTGGAATAAGAAGGGTTGCTTTAACATCCAGCCTATTTCTTTCCTTGCATAATTTATACTCATGACACATAGCCCTCCCCAACCTAGTCTACGCTTCTCTAAAGTATATAGACCAGTTTACCCGCACACAATGAACAATCAGTGTACTTTTAGTACCTTAAACCCAGCTGGGTAATGTCAAAGTCTTATCAATTGCATTGTTAAGCTTTGTTAATGTCAGTTACATTGTTAAGGTTAAGAGAAACAGATGATGGGTATTAATTGTCTTTGAGCATATATAAATAAGGGATAGTTGGGGCACTGAGTTGTGTGGGAGGAGAGCTATGAGACTGAACAAGTCAATAAACTCTCTCAATAAAGGAAAACTCTGGCTTGGTTTCTGCTTCACCAACCGGCTTGTTTCCTACTAACAGCTAAGATGTTTTAAACTGGGAATCAATCCTCTGAACATTTTCCAAAATTTCAGTATCAGTGAAGGGATCAGATTGGACAGAGTTTTCTAAATGAGATCTCAATCAAGATCTCGTACAAGGATATTTGGCAATCTTCTTTTACCGGTCACAGGCACTAATCGCAGTTTCCCATCTATACTTCCTGTATTCAATCCTGTTAACTGGAAAGCACACAGAAACTTGTCCCCTTTAATCTGTAATAAACCCATCAGAAGTGTTCCATTCAATGTTTACATACAAGGTTGAAGATTAATATTTCCACGGTTCATTTGCTTAATCCTTTCCAGCCCAGGCAGGCCGGAATGATCCTTTTCATCTAAATCTCCAGTAGCCAAATTGTCCCTTTGTGCTCCTGTGACTAACACTGCTGGAAATGCCAGTATTACACACTGCTGTCTGGATTTTACTTTCAGTTAAGTGGTCATTGAGGTGGGTTTGTCGGGCAAAGCAGTGGTTGGAAAGTGGGTCAGAATGATTTCAGGCTGACCGGTTTCCTGCCTTTGGTGGGGGAGTGGGGTGTATGAGTGCAACAATTAAATTCCTTCTGAGCATTCGACCAGTTTACCCGCACACAATGAACAATCAGTGTACGTTTCTCTGTCAGCTGCTCAGACAAGTTTGCCCAAAGATTTAATCATTGCAGAAAATAAGGGTTGTACCTCCCTCTGCCCTGCACATCCACCCCCCACCCCAACAAGGATCCTGATGCACACAGGGACACAATTACAAAGGCACTGATGATCACCCATTTGTCTTTGACCATCTTCATGGTGGGTGGTTGGGGGCAGGGTTGGGGCAAATAGAGGAGATATCAGAGCATGGTCCAATGCTGTTTTCAACTTACATTTGCACACATTTACTTTACAGCAACAATCAATGGATGCCAATCAGGGTTGGGAAACCCTAGATGTTTTACTCCAACCCACCCACCCTCCCTAGCCCAGACAGCAATGAAGCAGCTCAGTCAAGATCCACACTGGCCAAGGATCATGTCTTGAACTTCCTGTACAAGCCATTCCCATGGTGGCCTGTGCTTCCATTAACTGAGCAATTGGCAGAGCTTCACAGAGGATTCCAAGCCACATTTTCTTAGGAACACCAAACTCAACATAAGCAGTCCACTGGCAAAAAATAAAATATGCCAATAAATTAGTCATAGAAATGCATAGAGTTTACAGCCATTTGACCCAAGTACATTCCACACCAGCCTCCTCCCACTCTACTTCATCTCACCCCATCAACAGGTTCTTCTGAGACATTCGTTGCTGGGTGAAAAATGTTCCCGTAGGGTCTTCATTCAGGTTTCAGGTGGGAGGGTTCCCTTGGCACATTTTTGTTTTACTGGTTTCAGTACCAGTGCATCAATAGGATTCTCACCAGAATGTGGAGGTGTGCTTGTACAGGTTGGCACATCAGTGAATGGAGAATGTATCTCTCATTGAAATGAATGAGCTTTTAGACTTCAGAATGGAGAAAACACTTTTTTATTTGTTTGTGGAATGTGGGCATCACTGGCTAGGCCAGCATTTATTGCGCATCCCTAATTGCCCTTGTTCAGATGGCATTTGAAAGTCAACCACATTTCTTGAGTCTGAAGTCACATGTAGGCCAGACCAGGTAAGGACAGCAGATTTCCTTCCCTAAAGGACATTAGTGAACCAGATGGGTTTTTTTTGACAATCAACAATGGTTTCATGGTCACCATTAGACTTTTAATTCCAGATATATTGAATTCAAATTCTACCGTCTGCTATTGTGGGATTCAAACCCGGGTCCCCAAAACATTAGCCCGGGATTCTGGATTACCAGTCCAGTGTTAATATCACTATGCCACCAGCTCCCCTAAAATGAGTCAAGTGGGCACAGACATTATAATTTGGTCTCATCCAGGTATGGTAAAGGTCGCATTGTCAAACACTTATTTAAAATCACTTACTTATCATTTTCCCAAACTATTCTCCCAATTCCTGCCCAGGATCTGAAATCCACCTCACTTCCACAATGCTCCTGTGGACAGTTTTGACGTCAATTGAAAGTTGTTGCTAAGATCGTCACTGAGATAGGGGCAACCCTGCAGACTGCTTTCAACAAGCTGGGTGCACAATGGATTCTACTGAAGGCAAGTCTCCAGATTCCACGCTCCCACCAACCTTTAGACATCCCATGGTTCGTTTGATCATGCTCCTGTGAAGCATCTTGGAGCATTTTAGTATTTCAAGGTGCTATATAATTACAAATTGTTGTTGTCGATTAGTGATGATGGTTGAGGGATAAATGTTGGCTGAGACACCAGGGAGAACTCCCCTGCTCTTCTTTAAAATGGTCCTGTTTATGTTCTCCCAAGAGGGGAGATGGGATCTTGGTTTAATGTCTCATTCGAAAGACAACACCTCCAATCGAGCGGCATTCCTTCAGTACTGTACTGGAGTGTCAGCCTAAATAGTGCACTCAGGTTTTTGGGTTGAGAGTTAAAAACCACAACCTTCTGGCTCAGGGATGAGCATACTCACATCTGACACCTTCCCATAGATGGACCAGATATGTTGGGGAAGGGGCCACTTAAAACCATTGGGCACAAGCACCCCGGTACATGTAAATCCAGTATTCGGAGGCTGGAGTGGAGCTCAAACCCAACCTTTCTGACAGAGAGGCAGAATATCACCCCTGAAAAGGAGGCAGATCCTGATGCCAAGGGTAGGCTCAGGAGGGTAACGGGCAATGGGAGTCATTGCTAACATTATGAATGCAACTGTGGGCTATCAGTTGCTATTCATACACTTGTTTTTTATAATAGTTTCTAAAGATCTTGCATTTATGTAGTACCAATCATGATCTGGACATAGAGGGAGTGCAATGAAGGTTCACCAGACTCATCCCGGGGATGGTGGGCTTGTCCTATGAGACAAGATTGAGGACATAGGGCCTGTATGCTCTAGAGTTTAGAAGAGAGGTGATCTCATTGAAGTGTACAAAATTCTTTGTGGAAGTGACAAGAAGGGTTGATGAAGGTAGTGCAGTGGATGTTGTGTACATGGATTT
Organism: Carcharodon carcharias; assembly: GCF_017639515.1. Lineage (NCBI taxonomy): Eukaryota > Metazoa > Chordata > Chondrichthyes > Lamniformes > Lamnidae > Carcharodon > Carcharodon carcharias. The sequence goes on along the minus strand of NC_054483.1, from coordinate 109,356,623 downwards.
TAGCAAGGCATTTGACAAAGTCCCACATGGCAGATTGGTCAGGAAAGTAAAAGCCCATCGGATTCAGGGTAATGTAGCAAACCGGATAAAAGGTTGGCTTTGGAACAGGAAACAAAGGGTAATGGTCGATGGATGCCTTTGCGAATGGAAAGTTGTCTCAAGTGGTGTTCCACAAGGCTCGGTGGTGGGACCCTTGCTGTTTGTGTTATATATTAACGATTTGGACATGAACGTGCAGGGCATGATTGGGAAATTTGCAGATGACACAAAGATTGGCCGAGTAGTGGATAATGTAGAGGATAGTCATAATCTCCAAAATTATATAGATGGGTTGGTGGAGTGGGCGGTAAAGTGACAGATGGATTTTAACATACAGAAGTATGAGGTCATACATTTAGGGAGGTCAAACAGTTACAGGTGTTATGCAATAAATGGGAATATATTAAGAGGGGTAGATGAAGTGAGAGATCTTGGCGTACAAGTACACAGGTCCCTGAAGGCAGCAGTTCAAGTAGACAAGGTTGTAAAGAAGGCATATGGAATGCTTTCCTTCATTGACAGAGGTATAGAATATAAAATTAAGGATATATTGTTGGAATTGTATAAAACACTGGTGAGGTCACAACTGGAGTATTGTGTGCAGTTCTGGTCACCACATTACAGGAAGAACGTAATAGCTCTGGAGAGAGTGCAGAGGAGGTTTACAAGAATGTTGCCAGGGTTAGAAAAGTGTAACTTGAGAAGAAATTGGATAGGTTGGGGTTATTTTCCTTAGAACAAAGAAGGCTGAGAGGTGACTTGATTGAGGTGTACAAAATTATGAGGTGAATAAATAGAGTGGACAGGATAAAATTGTTTCCCTTGATGGAGAATTCTAGAACCAGGGGACATAGATTCAAGATAAGTGGCAGAAGGTGTAGGGGGGACATGAGGAAGAACTTTTTCACGCAGAGGGTAGTGGGTGTCTGGAATTCGCTGCCCGAGTTGGTGGTAGAGGCAGAAACTCTAAACTCTTTTAAAAAGTACCTGGATCTGCACCTTAAGTGCTGTAAGCTGCAGGGCTATGGGCCGGGTGCAGGAAGGTGGGGATTAGAAAGGGCACCTGGGTGTCCTCGAGCTGGCGTGAACAAGATGGGCCGAATGGCCTCCTTCTGTGCTGAAACTTTTCTATAGTTCTACAGTTCTCTGGCTCAACAGGGTAGATGCAGAAGGATCTTTCCCCTGGCTGGGGTGTCTAGAACCAAGGGACACAGTCTCAGAATGAGGGGTAGGTCATTTAGGACTGAGATGAGGAGGAATTTCTTCACTCAGAGGGTGGTGAATCTTTGGAATTCTCTACCCCAGTGGGATGTGTAGGCTCAGTCACTGAGTATGTTCAAAGCAGAGGTTGTTAGATTCCTAGATACTAAAGGCATCAAGGCATATGGGGATAGTGCGGGAAGATGGCATTGAGGTAGAAGGTCAGTCATGATATAGTTAAATGGCAGAGCAGGCTCTAGAGGCTAAATGGCCGATTCCTGCTCTTATGTTCCAATCTCAGGAGGCGCCAAAGTGCTTTACAGCCAATTAAATACTTTTGAAGTGTTAAACCAATGGTCCAGACATGAATCAACCTAATATTTCGAGATCATGTTCCAGCCTGTGCTCACCACGGCTTGCCTATAGCAGAGTTCGAGTCCTTCACCCTGTGACACAGAAGCAGACCATTTGGATTCAGGGTGTATATTTAATCCAACATTGTGTTGTCTGCTTTTATACACAAACTGTTTTAGGCTCAAGCAGCTACAATGGCGCCCTCAGCAGGCAGCCTGCAGTATAACAAGAGGCCAGGATTGGAGCGCAGGGATTGATTGATCTCAGAGGATTGTAGGGCTGGTGGAGATTACAGAGATAGGGAAGGGTTGAAGCCATCCTTTGCCAACTAACAAGTGGGCTTTAGTTTATCCTATAATGTATACTTAGGGAGCCAGTAGGTGCATTGCTGCACTGGTTCAAAGATACACCCAGTTTGAATTTGCAAAATAAATATGAATGAATCCAGCAATAGAAAAACAAACACTTTTCTTTCGTTCCTCACAGACAGAAGATTGGGCAATTCAAAATGGTCAAAGTGGTAGATGCTGTGAGGGTGTGGCTCGTGGTTTCCTGAATGAGGTGTCGAGGAAGGTGACTGGTTAGGAAGCCTTTAGAGAATTTGAGCCATGAGGTAATTAAAGTACTCCATAGCCGGTTGATTACAGGTTAAACAACTGTGGGTCTAATTGGAAAAGCTCACTACCGGGTGAAAAGGTCAGACCTTCACTGTGTAACTGTCCCATGAAGTTGATTTATCAAGTGTGGAAGGGAAGCCACATCATTTCATTTCCACATGGTTTGTCTGTGGCTTTCCTCCTGTGACTCTCTGGTCTCCTTTGCTGTTGAGTCCATCAGCACCATGGGAAATGACAGATTGGATTGAGAAGTAGATTGGGTTTCAGGGAGAGGTCAAGGACAACACTTTAACCATTCAGGGATCTTTCAGATTATCTCATGTCGACTGTGAGCCCTTCTTAAAGACCTGAGGTGAGACATCTGAGGCTTAATAATGGACAGAGGATGAGATTTGCTAAATTATAGCTCTATTACTCTTCGTACCTGATTAGATACAGAGTAAAGCTCCCTCCACACTGTCCCATCAAACACTCCCAGGACAGATACAGCATAGGGTTAGAATCAGAGTAAAGCTCCCTCTACACTATCCCTATCAAACACTCCCAGGACAGGTACAGCACGGGGTTAGCTACAGAGTAAAACTCCTTCTACACTGTCCCATCAAACACTCGGAGAACAGGTACAGCACGGGGGTAGATACAGAGTAAAGCTCCCTCTACACTGTCCCCAACAAACACTCCCAGGACAGGTACAGCACGGGGTTAGATACAGAGTAAAACACCTTCTACACTGTTCCATTAAACACTTACAGGGCAGGTACAGCACAAGTTTAGGTACAGATTAAAGCCCCCTCTCCACTGTACTCATTAAACGCTCCCAGGACAGGTACAGCATGGGGTTAGATACAGAGTAAAGCCCCCTCTACACTGTCCCCATCAAACACTCCCAGGACAGGTACAGCACGGGGTTAGATACAGAGTAAAGCCCCCTTTACACTGTCCCCATCAAACACTCCCAGGACAGGTACAGCACAGGGTTAGATACAGAGTAAATGTGGCCAAACAGGTTGATTATCAACCTGCAAATCCTTCCAATAAACCTAGGCAGTAAGAGTGGGAAGTCTCTGGTGGTCAGCCATACTTGGTAGGGAGTGGCGTCCCTCAAGCTATAGCCTCCGGCACCCTGTTCCAAGAAAAACTAGCTATAGAAACAGACATAAACAAGGACTTTGCCTCATGTGTCATTAGATTTTGGAAGCATCTAAGTTGTGGATGGGAAGTTTGTGATGATGTCATCTCTGTGCGCAGTGACATCTTTTCCCCTGCGCCGCATTGCTGTCAGTAATGGTGTCTAGTATTCTTGGCCTCCGGCAGTGGCCACCCTACCAGTCGGGCTATGGTGTTAGAGAGGTGGAGTTTTATAACATTAACATAGAAACATAGAAACTAGGAGCAGGAGTAGGCCATTTGGCCCTTGGAGCCTGCTCCACTATTCATGATGATGATGGCTGATCAGCCAACTCAATAGCTTTCTCCCCATATCCTTTGATCCCTTTCACCCCAAGGGCTATATCTAACTCCTTCTTGAAAACATACAACGTTTTGGCCTCAACTACTTTCTGTGATAGTGAATTCCACAGGCTCACCACTCTCTGGGTGAAGAAATTTCTTATCTCAGTCCTAAATGGTCTACCCTGAATCCTCAGGCTGTGACACTTGGTTCTCGACCACCCCCCCCCCCCCCACCCCCCTCCATCAGGAACATCCTTCCTGTATCTACCCTGTCTAGTCCCATTAGAATTTTATAGGTGTCTCTGAGATCCCCCCTCATTCTTCTGAACTCCAGCGAATATAATCCTAACCAACTCAATCTCTCCTCATATGTCAGTCCCGCCATCCCAGGAATCAGTCTGGTAAACCTTCGCTGCACTCCCTCTATAGCAAGAACATCCTTCCTCAGATAAGGAGACCAAAACTGCACACAATATTCCAGGTGTGGTCTCACCAAGGCCCTGTACAATTGCAGCAAGACATCCCTGCTCCTGTACTCGAATCCTCTCGCTATGAAGGCCAACATACCATTTGCCTTCTTTACCACCTGCTGCACCTGCATGCTTACCTTCAGTGACTGGAGTATAAGGACACCCAGGTCTCGTTGCACATTCCCCTCTCTCAATTTATAGCCATTCAGATAATAATCTGCCTTTCTGTTTTTGCTACCAAAGTGGATAACCTCACATTTATCCACATTATACTGCATCTGCCATGCATTTGACCACTCACTCAGCTTGTCCAAATCACACTGAAGCATCCCTGCATCCTCCTCACAGCTCACCCTCCTACCCAGCTTTGTGTCATCTGCAAATTTGTAGATATTACATTTAGTTGCCTCATCTAAATCATTAAAATATATTGTGAATAGCTGGGGTCCCAGCACCGATCCCTGCAGTACCCACTAGTCACTGTCTGCCATTCGGAAAAATACTTGTTTATTCCTACTCTTTGTTTCCTGTCTGCCAACCAGTTTTCTATCCATCTCAATACACTACCCTCAATCCCATGCGCTTTAATTTTACATACTAATTTTTTATGTGGGACTTTGTCGAAAGCCTTCTGAAGGTCCAACTAAACCACATCCACTGGCTCCCCCTCATCAACTCTACTAGTTACATCCTCGAAAAATTCCAGTAGAGTTATCAAGCATGATTTCCCTTTCGTAAATCCATGCTGACTCTGTCCGATTCTGCCACTGTTTTCCAAGTGCTTAGCTATTAAATCTTTTATAAAGGACTCTAGAATTTTCCCCACTACCGACGTCAGGCTGACTGGTCTATAATTCCCTGTTTTCTCTCTGCCTCCCTTTTTAAATAGTGGGGTTACATTAGCTACCCTCCAATCTGTAGGAACAGTTCCAGAGTATATAGAATCTCAGAAGATGACCACTAATGCATTCACTATTTCTAGGGCCACTTCCTTAAGTACTCTGGGATGTAGATTATCTGGCCCTGGGGATTTATCGGCCTACAATCCCATCAATTTCTCCAACACCATTTTCCTACTAATACTGATTTCTTTCAGTTCCTCCCTCTCACTAAACCCTGTGTTCCCCAACATTTCTGGTATGTTATTTGTGCCCTCCTTTGTGAAGACAGAACCAAAGTATGTATTTAGTTGGTCAGCCTATTTCTTTGTTCCCCATTATAAAGTCCCGTTTCTGACTGTAAGGGACCTACATTTGTCTTCACCAATCTTTTTCTCTTCACACACCTATAGAAACTTTTACAGTCAGTTTTTATGTTCCCCGCAAGCTTACTTTTGTACTATATTTTCCCCTTCTTAATCAATCCCTTAGTCCTCCTTTGCTGAATTCTAAAGTGCTCCCAATCCTCAGTCTGTTGTTTTTTCTGGCCAATTTGTATGCCTCTTCCTTGGATCTAATACTATCTCTAATTTCCCTTGTAAGCCATGGTTTGGCCAACTTTCCTGTTTTACTTTTGTGCCAGACAGGAATAAACAATTGTTGCAGTTCACTCATGCGCTTTTTGAATGTTTGCCATTGCCTATCCACCATCATCCCTTTAAGTAACGTTTCCCAATCCAACTCTTAAAATACACTCAGGCCTTCAAAACAGTACTTGTATTCCACAAAATAAGGTACATCACATCCAGACTTCCAATGTTTGGCAAAACTGGCCTCACAATCCTGCTGTGCCTTGTCCATGTCTGGCCTTGTTCCTAGATTTCCCCAGAGTTTGCTTCATCTCCCTCAGTAAGGCAGAGTGACTGAGAACATAGTGATCTGCAGAGACATTCCACATTGTATAATCCCCTGGGGAAGAACTTTATACGTCAACGAGCACCTGCTTTCAAAGGCCCCCCCGACTGCACAGCCAAGTAGCTCAGCAAAACCTTTTTTGTTACTCATAGCAACAGGAGCAGGTCACTTAGTCCACTGAATCTCCTCTGCCATTTTGTTAGACAATTCCAATTGCAGACTTCCAAAGAAGAGTCATATTTGGCTCAAAACATTAATTCTGTTTCTCTCTTCATAGGTGCTGCCAGATCTGCTGAATATTTCCAGCATTTTCTGGTTTTATCCCAATTGCACACTTGTTCTCCAGATCCCTTAATACCCACTTCATTGCATAGCTGTGGCTCAGTTGGTAGCACTCAGGCGTCTGTGGAATAAGGTTCTGGGTTCAAGTCCCACCCCAGGGGTTTGAGCACTAAAGTTAAAACTGACACTCCAGTGCAGTACTGTGGAAGGGCTACACTGCCAGCGATGCCATCTTTTGGATGATTCATTAAACCAAGGCCTCATCTACCTGCTTGGATGGAAGTGAAAGATCTCATGCCGTTCTCTCAAAGAAGAGTAGGAGAGTTATTCCCAGTGTCCTGATCAATATTTATCCCTCAATGAACGTCACAATAGCCGGTTATCTGGTCATTATCGCTATTGTGGGGTTTGCTGTGTGCAAATTGGCTGCCACATTTCGTACATTACAACAGTGACTACACTTCAAAATATACTTCATTGACTGTAAAGTGCTTCGATATGTCCAATGGTCATGAAAAACGCTATATAAATGCAAGTCTTTCTTTTTGTACCTCCTGTGCTTCCTGACCTACATTGGCACCCGATCAGGAAAAGACTTGGTTTGAAAATTTTCATCCTGGTTTTCAAACTCCTCCATGACCTCCTTCTCCTCATACCCCAACTCATCCCTATCTCTGTAACCTCTTCTGTAATCTCCTCCAGCCTACTACGATGCTCCTCCAATTATGGCCCCTCTCACACATCCCTGATTTAATCACATCAACCTTGGTTCAGCTGCCAAGACCCTAAGCTCTGGAATTCCCTCTCTGCCTCTCTCTCCTCTTTCTTCCTTCTTTTTGCCTTTGAGGTGCTTTCCAAAATGCCCCTCTTTGACCAAGCTTCTGGTCACCTGCCCTAATATCTCACGTGACTCAGCTTAAAATTTTGATTGATATCACTCCGGTGAAGCACCTTGGGATGCTTTATAAATGCAGGTTGTTGTTACCAATGGTTAGTTCGAATCTGTGCCCCATAACACCTAAAGGAACCCCTTTCTTCTTCGCCTCTCTGTACAGAGCGAGCCATTTGACTCCAATTGTCTTGCCTCACATCCACTGAGGTTCTCCAGATATTTATATTCACAAGTCTGTAACAGACGTGTCTTGTCTCTGGGTTGTTTCTGTAACAAGAGGCATTGTTCTTTGCTTTTTCTCTGAATGAGTAACAGCCTGTGTTGTTCTCTAAATTCTATGTTTGTTTTTAGACTGAGAATATCCAAACATATTTCATGTAGGGCCCTTGCTTCCAATATCCTGGCTTATATCACCAGCTGAGCTCCAAGAATGAAAACGCCCAGAGTCTAGCGCATTACATCACCCAGTTTCCCAAACACTAATATTCTCCACCGTTGCATTACAAAAAAAACCTTCTCGCTGCAGCAGTCTAGGCTCATACCAGCCAACAGCCACTTTGCTGAAAGGTACGGGTCTCCAGCACTGAAGGGGTTAACCTGCTTCAGCTCTGCCGTCCTATAAGTAGGTTCAGGTGTGCACCAGGAGTTGTCCAATGCTTGATGGCTGGCATGCTCCCCTAGCCGGTGTCTCCCTAAAACTGCAATTGTAATCTACTAGTGCGAACAAACAGAAAGGATTCATACTCATTCCCACCTAGAAAAGCACTACGCAGCCCAGCGGGAGAGGCTGGGTGAGCTCATTTGTTGGACTGAAAGAAGGTGGTGCCGGGGTAGAGGAGAAAAGCGTTGGGAGTGGAGACAGAAGGGCTAAGTTTAAGGGATCAGTACGTGGACCTGAGGTGAGAACTAAAGGAAGCAGCTTGTGTTTCCAAGGTGCCAAACTAGCCTCTGACTCCCCGGATCTTGGTGAAGTCTTTCTCATCGCTCTGTTGGCGGGATAAGCTTTCCTGACACAATTCTGTATTAACAATGCCAGTCTCTGCCGGGCTGTTAGCTCATCCTTCGCAGGTGGCCTGAGCCAGAACGCTTCTAGAAAATTCTCCAGACTGAGACCTCAGTTCAAAACATCAAGAAGATGGGCAGAAAATTATTCGAATTTTGTGCCAGAAAGTTCTTTTATTCTGAGGTTTTATATTGTTGTGAATAATTAAAGGTCATTTTTTCTTTTTGGCTGCTCATTTATTTTATTTTAAACGGACCAGGTGATGCTGGGGTTAAGGTTGTTGGAGGCCATGTCTACACATGGAGGAGCGCTCAAGGCAGCATAACCTTAAAATTAGAGCTAGGTTGTTCAGAGGTAATGAGGGGGAAGCACTTCTTCACAAAAAGGGTCGTGAAAATCTGGAATTCATTCCCCCCAAAGAGCTGCTGAGGCTGAGGAGGCCACTTGAAAATCTCAGACCTGAGGTTGATAGGATTATTGTTAGGCAAAGATATTAAGGGGTGTGAAGCCAACGGAGTTGAGATGAAGGCAAACCATGATCTAATCGAATGTGGAACAGGCTCGAGGGGCTGACTGGCCTTCTCTTGCTCCTACATTGATAGGAAAATAGGAGCAGTAGGCCATTGAGCCTGCTCTATCATTCAAACACATCATTTCCGATCTTCTACCTCAGTGCCACTTTTCACCAGTATCCCCATATCCCTTGATGTCGTTAGGATCCAGAAATCTGTCAATTTCTCTCTTGAACATGTTCAATGATTGAGCTTCCACAGCCCTCACCACCCTCTGAGTAATCTGGCCATTTTTTTCCCTCTCATCCTGTGCTAGAGGTGTTGTGTCCAACTGGGAATCCATTCCTTGACACTAGTCCTCTCAAGGGCCTTCGGACTGATTTTCTTCCCCCTTTTCCTTTGCAAAAAGTTCTTGATGACACATCCAGTGCCCCAGAAAACGGCCACCCACAGCTTCAAGATGTCAGAAAAGGCTTTGCAGCTAATTAAGTGCTTTTGAAATATAGTCACTGTTGTAAAGTAGCAAACGCAGCAGCCAATTTGCGCACAGCAAGCTCCCACAAACAACAATGTGATAATGACTACTTAGTTTTTTGAATGATGTTGATTGCGGGATAAATATTGGCCCTGCTCTTACTCCCCTGCTCTTCTTTGAAATAATGCTGTGGGATATTCCACATCCACCTGAGAGTGCAGGCAGGCCTCAGTTTAATATCTCACCCATAAAACAGCACCTCCAGCAGTGCAGCACTCCCTCAGTATGGCACTGGAAGTGTCAGCCTGGTTTATATGTTCATCATGGATTCTCTCAAGATGCCAGACACAAGCAAACTCATGAACATTCTCCACTTTAAAATTCAAAGGGACACAAGGGAATATTAAAATGAAGTATCTTTCATAAGCAGATCCAGCTGTTAATCACAGCTGGATATAAAACCAGAAAGCTGGTTTCCAGCCAACCAGGACAAGACCAAATGTGGGGCCTTACTCAGGGCATGATTCTAATCGGATAAAGAATCATTTAATTAGACCTCTGTCCTACAAGCTGCATGGTAAAGCATTACCTAGGCAGAGATGACTCACTGTCCCTTTGACATGACATTGAAATATATGGCAAAGTCCACCTCAGGTAATCACTTGTAATCACTCTCTCTATCCTCATTGTAAGGCTCTCAGTTATAACACTCTCTCTGTTACACCCTATCCTCACTGTAAGGCTCTTAGTTATAGTACTCTCTCTGTTACACCCTATCCTCACTGTAAGGCTCTCAGTTATAGTACTCTCTCTGTTACACCCTATCCTCATTGTAAGGCTCTCAGTTATAACACTCTCTCTGTTACACCCTATCCTCACTGTAAGGCTCTCAGTTATAACACTCTCTCTGTTACACCCTATCCTCATTGTAAGGCTCTCAGTTATAACACTCTCTCTGTTACACCCTATCCTCACTGTAAGGCTCTCAGTTATAACACTCTCTCTGTTACACCCTATCCTCACTGTAAGGCTCTCAGTTATAACACTCTCTCTGTTACACCCTATCCTCAATGTAAGGCTCTCAGTTATAACACTCCCTCTGTTACACCCTATCCTCACTGTAAGGCTCTCAGTTATAACACTCTCTCTGTTACACCCTATCCTCATTGTAAGGCTCTTAGTTATAACACTCTCTCTGTTACACCCTATCCTCACTGTAAGGCTCTCAGTTATAACACTCTCTCTGTTACACCCTATCCTCACTGTAAGGCTCTTAGTTATAGTACTCTCTCTGTTACACCCTATCCTCACTGTAAGGCTCTCAGTTATAACACTCTCTCTGTTACACCCTATCCTCACTGTAAGGCTCTCAGTTATAACACTCTCTCTGTTACACCCTATCCTCACTGTAAGGCTCTCAGTTATAACACTCTCTCTGTTACACCCTATCCTCACTGTAAGGCTCTCAGTTATAACACTCTCTCTGTTACACCCTATCCTCACTGTAAGGCTCTCAGTTATAACACTCTCTCTGTTACACCCTATCCTCACTGTAAGGCTCTCAGTTATAACACTCTCTCTGTTACACCCTATCCTCACTGTAAGGCTCTCAGTTATAACACTCTCTCTGTTACACCCTATCCTCACTGTAAGGCTCTCAGTTATAACACTCTCTCTGTTACACCCTATCCTCACTGTAAGGCTCTCAGTTATAACACTCTCTCTGTTACACCCTATCCTCACTGTAAGGCTCTCAGTTATAACACTCTCTCTGTTACACCCTATCCTCACTGTAAGGCTCTCAGTTATAACACTCTCTCTGTTACACCCTATCCTCACTGTAAGGCTCTCAGTTATAACACTCTCTCTGTTACACCCTATCCTCACTGTAAGGCTCTCAGTTATAACACTCTCTCTGTTACACCCTATCCTCACTGTAAGGCTCTCAGTTATAACACTCTCTCTGTTACACCCTATCCTCACTGTAAGGCTCTCAGTTATAATACTCTCTCTGTTACACCCTATCCTCACTGTGAGGCTCTCAGTTATAACACTCTCTCTGTTACACCCTATCCTCACTGTAAGGCTCTCAGTTATAACACTCTCTCTGTTACACCCTATCCTCACTGTAAGGCTCTCAGTTATAATACTCTCTCTGTTACACCCTATCCTCACTGTAAGGCTCTTAGTTATAACACTCTCTCTGTTACACCCTATCCTCACTGTAAGGCTCTCAGTTATAACACTCTCTCTGTTACACCCTATCCTCACTGTAAGGCTCTCAGTTATAGTACTCTCTCTGTTACACCCTATCCTCACTGTAAGGCTCTTAGTTATAACACTCTCTCTGTGACACCCTATCCTCACTGTAAGGCTCTCAGTTATAACACTCTCTCTGTTACACCCTTTCCTCACTGTAAGGCTCTTAGTTATAACACTCTCTCTGTTACATCCTATCCTCACTGTAAGGCTCTCAGTTATAACACTCTCTCTGTTGCACCCTATCCTCACTGTAAGGCTCTCAGTTATAACACTCTCTCTGTTACACCCTATCCTCACTGTAAGGCTCTCAGTTATAACACTCACTCTATTACACCCTATCCTCACTGTAAGGCTCTCAGTTATAACACTCTCTCTGTTACACCCTATCCTCACTGTAAGGCTCTCAGTTATAACACTCTCTCTGTTACACCCTATCCTCACTGTAAGGCTCTCAGTTATAACACTCTCTCTGTTACACCCTATCCTCACTGTAAGGCTCTCAGTTATAACACTCTCTCTGTTACACCCTATCCTCACTGTAAGGCTCTCAGTTATAACACTCTCTCTGTTACACCCTATCCTCACTGTAAGGCTCTCAGTTATAACACTCTCTCTGTTACACCCTATCCTCACTGTAAGGCTCTCAGTTATAACACTCTCTCTGTTACACCCTACTCTTTCTACAAGATTTTCACTTCTGAAACTATTGGCTGCCTCCTTCTGAAATGTTAGACATATTTTAAACTGTATTTTGAACTTCCACTACAGTTCTTTCTTATACAAGGAGAAGTTACTGAGGATAGCTTGTAAAAAGTCATAAATCTCGCGATGGTGATGTGGATATTGCTGGATTCTAAGGTTTCAATTGCGCTGTTTCTCAAGAAGCAGCCAGGCTATAAACCATGCAACCCATTCAACTTTCTGTTTAATGATATCATTGTGCAATGAGGAGGAAGAGAATGCCACTGATTAGCAGTATGATACCACCCTCTGGTGGCCACTGCTGGTATGAACAGCATTTACCATGCACATTTAAAATCCTCTGGGTTTATTTAACTTAACCCACCCTTTTGGGAAACTAGGGATTGAATGGCCAACCTATTTCCCCTCCTGCTGAATTTAGTCAGTGGAACGTCAGTTTCCTGCCAGACCAGGTTAGGTTAGGTTAACATTAGCTGCCATCCTTGCAACTGCTAGTCAAAAGCAGAGAGGTGATCATTTTTATATTGTCCAGCATCTTTTCACCTTTTTTAGTATTTTTTAATTGTCTATTTTGAGGACTATTAAACCTATTCATTGTGTCAATTTGTGACTAATGTCAAAATACGCCTTTTAAATTTTACGTTATTTCCAACCCAGTTTATTTACTCACCTCCTCCAGCCCTACAATCCATCAAATTATCTACATTCCTCTTGTCTCTTGTCCATCCCCAATTTCCAATGCTCCACCATTGGTGGCCATGCCTTCAGCTACTGAGGCCCAAGGTTCTGGAATTCCCTCCCTAAACCTCTCTGCCTTTCTATCTATCTCTCTCCTTCTTTAAAGCCTACCTCTACCGAGCCTAATATCTCCTTATGTGGCTCAGTGTCAAATTTTATTTGACAATTGCTCTGTTGAAGCACCTTAAGAAGTTTTATTACGTTAATGGTGCTATAAAAGTGCAAGTGGTTGTTGTTATAAAGGAGCTTGGTTAACTCCAGTTTTACTCCTCGAACCTGAAGCCTCTGTTATATAAATGGATAAAAGTGTAAGCACCAGGTCTGGCAGCACCTGTGGAGAGAGAAACAGAATTAACATTTCAGATGTGACCTTTCATCAGAACTCAAGGACCTAAAACATGAACTGTTTCTCCCCCCCCACAGATGCTGACTGACCTACTGCGTGTTTCCAGCATTTATCACAGATTTCCAGCATCTGCAGCATTTTGCTCTTGCATTAACCGTTTTTTTTTGTTTAAAGATCGTTCATTTGACTTACTCGTTTTGAACGAGTTTAATATCCAACTGCTGTCCCCGCTTGTGAAGAGGGCTTGTATGACTCCCAAACCATGCATTAGTGTATGAATTGACAGCATGTGCTATTATTTTCATTATCATATCCCTACCGATCAATCTGGTGCCTGATCATCCACTGGTCTCAGCAACACAACCTACAAATAAAAACAGAAAATGCTGGAGGTACTCAGCAGGTCAGGTCACTCCGGTGAACATTTTGTCAGGCATGTAGGATGCATTCTAATGGTGGTATTTTATCTTTAAAAAAAAAGACTTGCATTTCTATCATGCCTTTCATGCCCATGCAGAACTTGTGAAGTGTAGTCACTGTTGTGATGTAGCAAACATGACAGCCAAGTTAGGCATAGGAAGATCACAGAAGTAGCATTGTGATAACGGCCAGATAATATGTTTAGCGATGGTAGGTTGGCCAGCAGACCAGGGAGAATTCCGCTGCTCTTCTTCAAAATAGTGCAGTGAGAGCTTTAACATCTACCTGACAGGGATTTGGTTTATCCGACACTCAGATAGTGTCTGCACTCTAAAATGGGGTCCCGCTGTGAGACTCTCTCTTTAAATGAGGTGCTGTTAGTGAGAACCCGTCTTTAAGTGAGATCTGTTTGACGGCACTCTCTCTTTAAAGTGGCTCCAGATGAACAGATAACAAGCTGGAAGCCAGCTCTCCTCATTCCAAAACCCCTTTTGGAGGAGACCCAATCATTTCAGCCCCACATATTACAACTGAGATCAGGTTTGATGGTGTTAAGCTGGAAGAGTAGATGAACTGACAGATGAGGTTGCTTGGCCTATCCTGATCTCTCCCAAAACAACTGGGATGATTTGAAACAGAAACTCCTCCGATCTCCAGCAATGCTTGAGATTCTCCAGACCATTGTTTAGTCGCGCCTGTTTGCACTAAGCTATGTTGTATTTTATTGCTATCTGGCTGTGGATCAGAAGAGTAAATTGAGGTATTTCTTAGTTGTCCCTTGAGGAATGCAGATACCAGCTTCACATGTGAACATATGAGTCAAATAACTGCAGGTTATGATCTTATTGGTTACTTTTTATTGAATCTATTTTCGGCTTCTGAGTAACTTTGGGATTAGGTAATCCAAAAAAAATGACTCAAAGGTTTATTCCAATAAGGGCCTCAAAACGGAGCACCCACGAGGGTGCTTCCTGTGCATTAAAGCCGGCCTGAAAATATTGACACAATCTGAAACAGTCTCAAATTAGGGACACAGGAACAGGAGGAGACCATTCAGCCCCTCAAGCATGTTGCACCTTTCAGTTAGATCATGGCTCATCTGTATTTGAACCCCCTCAAACTGCCTTAGTTACATAACCCTTATTATCTTGTCTGACAAAAAGCTACCTAGCTCAGTTTTGGCATTTTCAAGTGATATGCTAGTCTCAGCAGCTTTTTGGAGGGGGGAGAGGTCAAGATTTGCATTAACCTTTGTGTGATGGACTGCTTCTTGACATCATCCCAGTTCTAATTTAAGTTATGCCCCCTTGTTCTGGACTTCTGCAAACCAAATAGTTTCTCTATCTACCCTATTCACTCCATTAGTCATCATTACTAACTTAGTCTCAAGGGAATACACACCAGGTATTACAGCCTTTCCTCATAATTTAACCCTTTTAGCCCTGGTATAATTCTGGTGAACCTGCACCTCCTCCAAGGCCAATATACCCTTCCTGGGCTGCAGTGAAGAAAGAAATAAGAGTAGGAGGAGGCCACTCACCCCCTCGAGCCTGTTCTGCCATTCAATAAGAACATGGTTGATCTGAAGACGGCCAAAAACTAAACTCAGTTACCTCAGGTATGAGGAGTGGGGGGGGCTTTGTGCAGCTGTAAGATTACTTCTACCTCTTTATACTCGAGTTCCTTGAACCAATATATCTCCTAAAATAAGGATAGGAAATAAACACCATCCCCTTCAATGGGAATATTTATACAATGAGAAATAGGCAGAGCCCGGTATAGTACTGAGCAGTGTCTATAGTCATCACCAGATGATTCTACAGATTGGTATAAGCATTATTGAAAGTTTGGAGAAATATATTATGCGCCATGGGAAGGTCTCCTCCTCCTGCCACAAAAAGCTACAAGCTAAGCACAGTGTGGTTTAAGCAGTAAGCAGATGTTTTGGACAGATTGTACTAGTGGACGATGATTCATTTACAGAGAAATGTGCAACACATAACCTTTATAAGCACTGAGATTATAAACACTGAGCTATCAGTGTCATTCACTGATTCACTAAGGTCCTTGAGGGAAGGAAATTGGCTATCCTTACCTAGTCTGGCCTACATGTAACTTCAGAACCACAGCAATGTGGTTGACTCTTAACTGCCCTCTGAAGTGGATTACCAAGCCATTCAGATCAAGGGCAATTAGAGAAGGGCAATAAACACTGACCTTGCCAGTGACGCCAACATCCCAAGAAAAAATAAAGTCCATTTCCAGAGAGCTGAACAAGACCTGGGGGCTACAATCAGCCATTTTTAAAATTCATTCATGGGATGCGGGCATCACTGGCTAGGCCAATATTTATTGCCCTTGAGAAGGTGGGAGTGAGCTGCCTCCTTGAAGTGCTGAAGTCCATGTGGCGTAATACACCCACAGCGCTGTAAGGGAGTTCCAGGATTTTGATCCAGCGATAGTGAAGGATCGGTGATATACTTCCTCAGGATCTCAGGGTTAGCATGTGGTGAGAGCATAAACTGTCAGAGTTCCCATTCCTGATCGCTATCCAGTGACTTCTGCTGGAAGGGATGCATTGGATGGCAATAGGATGAGACCTGGATATGATAATCCTACCAAAGTTGTGGGTTCAAGCCCCACTCCAGACACTTGAGCACATAAACTCTAGGCTGGCATTGTTGAAGGTGCCATCTTTCAGATGATACGTTAAACAGAGGCCCCATCAGCTCTCAGGGAAGATCCCAGTGCACTATTTCGAATGAGAGGAGGAGCGTTTCTCCTCTGCGTCCTGGCCAATCCCTCAAAGCACATCACTAAAAATGGATTATCTGGTCATTATCACCTTGCTGCTTGTGGAAGCTTGCTGTGCAGAAATTGACTGCTGCATCTCCTACATTAAAAGTGACTGCACATCAAAAATACTTCATTGACTGTAAAGCACTTTGTGACATCCCAAGGCACTATATAAATGCAAATTATTTTTGTTTATAATTAAATAGTCTGCCGGCACGCACTGTCCAGGTTACCACATGAGGGATGGCCGCTCAGAGTGAGGTACTGAAAGGCTGTCGGACCATGGGTAGGTGTCTTCAGGAAAAGAGAAGTGACAATAGGGCCACTGATTAATGAGACTGCATGAATCTGCTACCACCTGAGAATGAAACAGCAGCGATAGAAGAATGGACAATCTCAGAGAGGATTAAATAAACCTGTGAGTGCTGGAAATGTGAAATCAAATTGGTAAAATGTACAGCAGATCAGTCAGCATTTATGAGACGACAGATGGCTGCTCAGTTAAGGTGTGGATCCTAAACCAGGCTTTGGAAGTCTCCTTTCACATTCTTGCTTCGGCAGTCCCTTGGGATGGTGGCTGACTTACTTCCACTCCGGTCTGCTGGCTTCTGAGATGGCTGATAAGCTCACTGCACGACCTGCACTCTGCCCACATGGGGCAGCTGGTGCTTGAAGAGTTGGGTAGATGGGTTGTTTGGAGGTTTGTGCTCCTCCTCTGATGCCTCGTCTTCGCCTCTGCACATTCCTGACAAAGTCTCTCGATGTGTCGGTGTCTGACTAGATGAGCCTTCTCCATTTTGGTCAGTCACAAGCAAGGGTCTCCCATGAATTGACAGGTATGGTTAACCTCTTCAGGGGCACCCGGAAAACATCCCTAAGGCCTTTCTGCTATACTCCTGGGAGTGTCCTGCTGTGACCGAGTTCCAAGCAGAACAGTTACTTCAACAGTCTGGTGTCAGGCATATGAATGACATGTCCCACCCAGCAGAGCTAGTTTTGAGTGATTAGCACCTCAATGTTCAGCTAGTTGACTTAGAAGAGGATGCTGTCCTTGGACCACCTTCCTTTATCCTTGTTAAAACAGAGCAGGGTGGAGTGCACAGGCAGAGGCCAAATGTTTCAAATATTAGGTTGGGTTTAAGCAAACGAGTATTCCTAGTACAGCATTGTGTAGCCTGAGAGTGCTACCAGAATATCAAGCCAGAGGTTAGCACTTGCCACCTAAATTTTTCCTGTAGAGACGGATGATAAATACCAGGCTTGCCATGGATGCAAGAATTGTCTTGAGAATAAATAACGAGAAATAAAAGAGTTTGGCAGGAATGAGAAAAGGAGAGGTTTACTGGAATGTTACTGGAGGTTTCAGCTCTATGGAGAAAGTGGCAGGAGGGTCAGTAACCAGAAGACACTACTTTAAATTATTGGCTAAAAAAACTCTATTCGTTCACAGGATGTGGACATCACTGGCTAGGCCAGCATTTATTGCCCAGCCCTAATTACCCATGTTCAGGGGGCAGTTAAGAATCAACCACATTGTTGTGGGTCTGGAGTCACATGTAGACCAGACAAGGACAGCAGATTTCCTTCCCTAAAGGGCATTAGTGAACCAGATGGGCTTTTTACAATAATTGGCAATGGTTTCAGGGTCATCATTAGACTTTTAATTCCAGATTTTTACTGAATTCAAACCTCACCATCTGCTGTAGTGGGATTTGAACCCCAGTCCCCAGAGCATTACCCTGGATCTCTGGAACACTAGTCCAGTGACAATATCACTATGCCACCACCTCTGCCTAACGATGCAATGAGTTGTTGAGAATCTGGAAAATGCTGTTTGAAAGGGTGGTGGAACTAGATTTACTGGTAATTTTCAAAAAAGAATTGGATAAATAGTTGTAAAGGAAATATTTTCAGGGCTGAGTAGAGAGTGCATGGGGGTAGGACTAATTAGATAGCCCTTTCAAAGAGCTGACATAGCACTATGGGCCAAATGGCCTCCTCTGTGACTCTGAAAAGGCCACTTGACCCAGCAAGGCTGCACCTTCTTTCTTGTATGTTTGGTGTATTTTGCACACTTTTGTTGGTTGCAAATATACAATAATTAACTCATACTTCTATCCTCCTGTGGGGTGTCTTTGAACTGCAATGGGATGTCATTTTCTAGATGTGTTTTATGATCCCTGGAAAACAGGACATATGGGGAAAAAACTAGCATAGAGATATAAAAATACTATTTGGTGCCAGAAAGCTTCATGATGTGTTATATTACTGCTGTTAGCTATGTTATTTATAAACCTAAGTCCAATCTTGAATGTATTATTTTTTCAGCTATTACATGTCCATTCAGACATCTAGCAATGAGTTGGGCCTTTGAAGTTGACAGACAGGACAACTGTAATGTCTTTGAAAGCTTCTTTCTTTTATATTCCAGGTAATCAAAGAAAAAAACAAACCAAGTTTGAAACACATGAGAGAATTATAAAGCACTTTTATTTAAATAAAGTAGTCTTGCCATTAAAGGTGCTGTTCAGGGGTCACATAAAGATGCGTATCAACTTAATTGCACTTAGAAACGATTTGATAAGCCCGTTACTCGACACATTGTCAAGCACCTGCACCTAGGATTTTAAGACTGCCCGTATGATTGTTGGAATCTTGGCACTTACTGAAACCAAGAGCCAGATCTCTCTCTGACATGCACATAAATTAGATTTAATGTCATGGTTTAATTATCTGATGTGCATTTTATTCTAGGAGGGAGTAAATACACAGCAATCCTGCCAGAATCAAAAAAATGAAATGTTGTATTAACATTGTCAGATGGCCCATTCATCATAGCGCAATTGAGTGCATTTGAACGGAGTAACAGAAAGGAGGCCATTCATCCCATCGAAACTGTTTTGCTTTCAATTAGATCATGGCTGATCTGTACTTTAAGTCTATCTGCCTGTCATGGTCTGTAACCCTTAATACCCTGCTTAACAAAGATCACATTATTGAAATTTTCAACTGATACCCTGCCACATCCACCACCCCACCCCACCTCCCTCAAGCCTCAACTTTTCAGGGAAGAGAGTTCCAGATCTTACAACCCTCCGCAGGAAGAAGTGCTTCCTGACCTCACCCCTGAATAACCTAGCTCTCATTTTATGGTTATTACCCCTTGATCTGAGCTCCCACTACTAGAGGAAATAGTTTCTCTCTATTTTGCCTATCAAATCCTCTAATTATTTGTGTGTAAGTCTTGTTGTGGATTGACCACATAATATGAAAACTGGCTGATGAAATTAATGAGAATAAAATTGGAGATTTCTATAAACGACCAGTCGATCCTCTTTACCAGTTTTAAACCTGGGCACCAAGTTAAAAATCTGCCCCATTTTGATTTTACCTTCCTGGAAACCAGGAAAAGAAATTGCAGGATCTATCTCATCACTGTTTTTATTATTACTGGAAGTTATTTTGGACCCTTCGTCTGATTTGGAGAAAGTGTTGTAGTGTAACTGTTACCATAGAGTTGTGTAAAGGTCCATGTATACCATTAACGAGGAATTTTATAAAGAGACAGATATAGAGCAGACAGAAAATACCCATGCAGACAGTAAGGGACAATGCAGTAGGCAAATGTTTCTCAAATTGGGGTCCATGGACCCATGGGGATCCATAGACACTTTCCAGGGTACTGTGAAGTAAAGTGCATGTGCTCAACGAGCAGGGCCGACCTTACTGATGGACAAAGTGGGTGGCCAGATATGGGTCCGGTGGAAGCCAAGAGGTGGGATCTGAGTACAGCCGCCACATGTGCAATGCAGAGTGGGCTGGCTGTCTCATCTCAGAAGGAAGTGCATACAAGCTAGAGTGTCATGAACAATGAGAATCATTCTCTGTCTAAGTATTACTGTTGGATGTGTTCAGGAAAAAGGCTACAATCCCTCAGGCGCAGGACAAATCAGTTCCTGAACTCATTTGTGCTCATCTCAATAAGAACTGTTAACAGGAGTTCAGTGTACGGATAATGATATGCATTCAGGATGGGACTTTCTGACTGATTATTTTAATGCATTGGAATAGTTTTAAGTATATATTTAATTAAAGTTAGATTTTTGTGACTGGGTAATTTTTTTTTCTTCTATTGTTATTATTCAATTATAAATACTATTTTAATGAATGACGAATGTACCCGAAACAAATTTCCATATGGTCAATAAAATGAATTGAGTGAATTAAAATATGGAGGAACACTGAGAGCGGCATAGAAATCGTTGTATCCGTTAACAATCCGTAAGTAAATATCTGTCAGCAAAAATACCTGTTTTCTTAAAAGCATTATTGAACACTCTACATGAGCACTTTCATATTATGATTATTATATAGTATTATAATTTAGATGGGGAAGTGATCATGATTACTAATCCATTTCAACCCAAAACATTTGAGAACCACTGCCACAGTCAACCATAGGAAGAGACAGAAATTAGCAAAGGGGACAGAAAAATACACTAACTGCTGTCTCTGTTGTTGGTGTCTGATGGTGTTTTTACATTAGCGGAGTCCAGCCAACAGGAACACACAATTTGGATTCACCCCCAGTTTTGTTGAAGAGTCATGAGGACTCGAAACGTCAACTCTTCTTCTCCACCGATGCTGCCAGACCTGCTGAGTTTTTCCAGGTAATTCTGTTTTTGTTTAGGAACACACAATTCTCTCTCCATCAGTTTCGTCCCTGGACATGAACAGGCAAATAGCTCTGGAACTGACAGCATCATCTACCAATGAGCATTTGTGTCTACAAATCTGCCACTGGGTTTAAGCTACCAGTTGCTCTAATTACTGAGACTGCACATTCGCACTCTGCTTAAGCATCCCTTCGTGGTCAGTCGGACTGCAGGCTCTTCATCATTATGACCAGGCTGACTGTTGATGCAGTGAGATATCAGTATCATAGTCTCCTTGACGCTGATTGGCCGCCTCTTAGCCTTCTCAACTTCACTATTCCACTTTTTCCCAGCTGGATCCCAACCTATCAACAATGGGAGATGATGGTGTAGTGGTAATATCACTGGTAATAGTGACCTAAACAAAAGCTCTGGGGACATGGGTTCAAATCCCACCACAGCAGCTGATGGGATTTAAACTCAATTTAAAAAATCTGGAACTGAAAGCTAGCCCCAGTCAGGGTGAACTACGAAACTATCACGGATTGTTGTATAAGCCCATCTGGTTCACTAATGCCCTTTAAGGAAGGAAATCTGCCATCCTTACCTGATCTGGCCTGTGTGTGACTCCAGACCCCACAGCAATGTGGTTGGCTTTTAACTGTTCTTGGAAATGGCCTAACAAGCCACTCAGTTCATGAGCAAATAGGAATGGGCAACACACATTGGCCTTGTCAGCGACATCCACATGGAAGAACAAACAAAAAATACGTGGCACAGTTACAAGAGAACTGTAGCTATTCTGTTCTCTAGAGGTCTGTGTTGCCACCTTTCAGATGAGAGGTAAAATCAAGGTCCTGTGTCCCCACTTTGGTAAATATAAAAGGTCCTACAGCACTATGTCAAAGAAGAGCAGGGGAGTTCTCACTGGTGTCCTGACCACTATTCACCCCTCAATCAACATCAGTGAAACAGCTTATCTGGTCATTATCACCTGGCTGTGCGTTAATTAGCTCCGATGTTTCCTATATTACAACAGTAACTACACTTCAAAAGTACTTCATTAGCTGAAAAGTGCTTTTGGATGTGAAAGGTTATATATAAATGCAAGTTCTTCCTTTATTACACTGGATGTTATCTTTATTCCTCAACCAGGGATCTCAGCCTCTTATTAAGTAAAGCTTTCTAATATTGGTCAGTTCGGGATTCCCATCCCTCCTCCACGCTTTTAATGCGATACGCTCACAGATGTGCTCATGTCAGTGTCCAAACCCACACAGACAAGAGAAAAAGCTTGATCATGTTAAAGTAGGGATCCTGGATAGATTCACTGTCCCAGGCCCTAATGGACCTTTTGGCATGGGAGCCCTGTCTGCAGTTTATCTCTGAAGTTGGTGCACTGACATTTCCTGCCTGATTAGCTGACAATCTCATCTAGAGAAGAGCTGGAATGACCAGTGCAGTCTGACAGATTGAATCTTTCATCCAAAAACGGAGGAGGTTTTACAACATTTCTGGAATATTTATGTCAGCCACAATGAGCAGCTACTGTCTAAATCAGTCCCATCATCATATTAATCTCTGCTGCCTGTATTCTATCTCACTTGCCCATCGCACCACCCCCCACCCATTCCTCACCAGCACATTTTGGCTCTTGATGCCTTCTAAAATTCATATCCTTGCGCTAAAGATTCTCCTCATCTCTTCCATCATTACAGCCTCTCTCCCACTCACTGCTCCTCTGAAACTAGCCTCGCATGGTGTCTTCTCTTGCCTTCTGATGAAAAGTTATCAACCTGAAGCATTAACTCTATCCTTCGCTCCACAGATGCTGCTTGGTCTGCTGAGTGTTTCCAGCATTTTCCATTTTTATCTTGTGCTTATGCCCATCTTCATCTCACCCCTGGGCAGCCATGCCTACAACCACCTCAGCCCCACACTCTGAAATTCTCTCCCTTTTGAATGACAATTTTAAGAGGTTACTAAAGGATCTTCTGGCTTTGATGTTGTAAGTGGATAAGTGTTTGTTTTTATAAGATTGATTACTTGTGGGGATTTACGTTTTTGAATGGGTTCTATGGATGAAATTTTTTTCAGTGTCTTTGAATATGACAGCTCTATTAGATTGTTAGAAGTTTACTTTTTTAACATCCATTTCAAAGATATCCTGAGGTCTGCCCATAGTGGATATTAGAGGATATGGTGGATAAATGGGGGGCGTGGAGGTGGCAAGGAAGTATCGGGGCTTGGAGGAGGCATGTGAGACGGGTGGGGCTTGGTGGGGGGGGTGAAGGTTTGAGGGCCTTACATTCATCATTGAAACAGGGCTGACATAAACGGAGGTGGAAATTCTAGTCAGCTGGCCTGGCCATCCACCTGCCTCCATTGTTGCCTCGGCTCTGCTTCCTTGGAATGAAAAAATAGCAGGCAGGGAAGCTTTTAAAGGAGACAGGTCGGTCAGGTCAGGAAGTTTCCAAATTCAACTTTCCTGCCTCCTCGAGGAAAATCTGGCCCTCTGTCTTATTTCCCATTGCAGTTAGAGACCTGATGCTCTTTATAATAGAGAGAGGGCCCACTAATATCCACAATACACTCAGAGTCTGCTATTGTTGATAATAGATATTATGGATGATATCCACCATAACAAACACAAAAGTCTACTACACATTAGGAGATATGTGTCTCTTGATTTTTATCACTTTATATAACTGAATTGTGAAAAACTGCAGGGCAATGCAGCTGGGCAGATAGAATTCAAAGTGTAAATGAACACAACTAAATAAGAAAGAATGATAAATTCTAAAAATATTAGGAGAGCAGAGATGCTTTGATGTGCAGAAGCTCATGGAAGATGGCAGTATAATTAGATAAAGACATTTTAAAAAATCCCTGATTTTGCATTTGTGGGAGCAGAAAACAAAATCAAGAAGTTAATGATAAGTGTGTGCAAAGGCTTAGGATGTGGTTGAAATTTTGTGCGCAGGTTTGAGCTACTGGAGGAAAATAAAAATAATGAGAAGATTTTTTAATAAATTAATTCTAATGCCCTTTAGGGAGGGAAATCTGCCATCCTTACCCGGTCTGACCTACATGTGACCCCAGACCCACAGAAATGTGGCGGATTCTAAACAGCCCTCTGAAATGACCTAGCAAGCCACTCAGTTCAAGGGCAATTAGAGATGGGAAACAAATGCTGGCCTTGCAATTGATGCCAAGATCCCATGAGAAAATTAATTATAAAAAAATTCTTCAGATGCGTACTTCAGTGGCTAGGCCGACATTTATTGTCCATCCCTAGCTTGATACAGCTGACGAATTCAGAGGCCCGTTAAGAGCCAACCATGCTGGTAAGCACAGCAGGTTTCCTTCCCTAAAAGACACTAAAATTTTGCAGCGTACAATCATTTGATATTACTGGGGATGAGAGGTTTTTTTAAAACTCATTCACGGGATGTGGGCTTTGCTGGCTGGGTCAGCATTCATTGCCCATCCCTAGTTGCCCTTGAGAAGGTGGTGGTGAGCTGCCTACTTGAACCGCTGCAGTCAATGTGGTGTAGGAACACCCACAGTGCTGTTAGGGAGGGAGTTCCAGGATTTTGCCCCAGTGACAGTGAAGGAACGGCGATATATTTCCAAGTCAGGATGGTGAGTGACTTGGAAGGGAACTTCCACGTGGTGGCGTTCCCATCTATCTGCTGCCTTTGTCCTTCTAGATGGTAGTGGTCATGGGTTTGGAAGGTGTTCTCAAAGGAGCCTTGGTGAATTCCTGCAGTGTATCTTGTAAATGGTACACAATGCTGCTACTGTGCGTCAGTGGTGGAGGGAGTGAATGTTTGTGGATGTGGTGCCAATCCAGCAGGCTGCTTTGTCTTGGACGGTGTCAAGCTTCTTGAGTGTTGTGGGAGCTGCACTCATCGAGGCAAGTGGGGAGTATTCCATCACACTCCTGACTTGTGCCTTGCAGATGTTGGACAGGGTTTGGGAAGTCAGGAGGTGAGTTACTCATCACACGATTCCTAGCCTCTGACCTGCTCTTGTAGCCACACAGTATTTATATTGCTAGTCCAGTTCAGTTTCTGGTCAATGGTAATCCCCAGGATAGTGGGGGTTTCAGTGATGGTAATGCCATTGAACATCAAGATGCGATGGTTGGTTTCTCTCTTGTCGGAGATGGCACTTGTGTAGCGCGAATGTTACTTGGCACTTGTCAGCCGAAGCCTGGATATTGTCCAGGTCTCTGCTGCATTTGGACATGGACTGCTTCAGTATCTGAGGAGTCGCAAATGGTGTTGAACATTGTGCAATCACCAGCGAATATCCCCGCTTCTGGCCTTACGATGGAAGGAAGGTCATTGGTGAAGAAGCTGAAGATGGTTGAGCCGAGGACAGTACCCTAAGGAACTCCTGCAGTGACATCCTGGAGCGGTGATGTCCTTTTCAGCTGTACAGAGAGGCTTGAGAATTTAGAGCATTTTCGTTAAAGCTGGGGATGAAGAATTAAACTGATGAAGGTCTTCAAGATTAGAAAAGGTGATCAGATAATTAGAGATAGATTGCTTACACTGGTTGGTGATCTGGGAATAAAAGGATACCAATCTTAAGAATATCACAAAGCAATTTGACATGTCGGTTGAAAATTGTCCTTGCATATAACGGGGTTAGAATGTGGAATCCTCTGCTACCACTGTTAAATCAGAGATCACAAATACTTTCAAAATCTTAGTATTAGTTGCCTGAAAGTATGGAACAATCAAATGTATAGTTGCAAGCAAGAGAATAAGATTAGATTAGGTGGATCATTTGACAAAACAGTAACAGACTGGATGGGGCCAAATGGCCTATTTCTGTGCTGCAACATTTCTTAATTCTACATAAGCAGTACAGAGCTACCATTCAGTATTATGTATAAAGGGACAGCTATTCATAATACACAGTGCTCCTTCCTGCTCACTATAATTATATAAGAGCTGCTATTCCCTATAATATGCACAAGGGGCTGCTATTCACTCTCAAACCTTCAGAGTTTGCTAATCACAATATATGGTATATACAAAGGGGCTGCTATTCACCAATAAATGTAGAGGTCACCTTATTTCCTATTACACTGACGAAACATGTGGTTCCTTATAGCGAACTGCACTCACTCTTTAGACTCATACATGAAGGTTCATTAGATTGATTCCAGGGATAAGAGGGATACACTAAGCCTATATTTCGTAGAATTTAGAAAAATGAAAAGGGAGCTCGTTGTAACATATAAATCCCTTAAAGGGCATGACAGGCTAGGTGCTGGGAGAATGTTTACCCTGGTAGGAGAGGCTAGAACTAGGGGCCACAGTCGGCTATTTAGGACTGAGATGAAAAAAATTGCATCTATATTGCGTCTTTCACGACTACCATGTGTCAAGGGTGCTTTACAGCCAATTAAGTATTTTTTAAATGCAGTCATTGCTGTAATGTAGGAACACAGCAGCCAATTTGCGCACAGCAAGCTCCCACAACGTGGTCATTACCAATCTACTCAACCTCCCCTCATAAGAAAATTTCTCCATACCCAGGATCAACCTGGTGAACCTTCTCTGGACTGCCTCTAATGCCAGTATATCTTTCCTTAGATAAGGGGACCAAAATTGTTCACAGTATTCTAGTCATGGTCTAACTAGTGCCTTGTATAGATTTAGCAAGACTTCCTTATTTTTATATTCAATTCCCTTTGAAATAAAGGCAAACATTCCATTTGCCTTCCCTGTTACCTGTTGAACTTGTATATTAACTTTTTGGGATTCATGCACAAGGACTCCCAAATCCCTCTGTACTGCAGCCTTCTGCAGTCTTCCTCTATTCAAATAATATTCAGCTCCTCTATTCTTCCTGCCAAAGTGCATAACCTCACATTTTCGCACGTTATATTCCATCTGCCAAGTTTTTGCCCACTCACTTAACCTGTCTATATCCCTCAGTAGACTCTTTGTGTCATCTTCACCACTTGCCTTCCCACCTATTTTTGTGTCTTCCACCAATTTGGCAATAGTACATTCACTTCCCTCATCTAATTCATTAATATATATTGTAAATAATTAAGGCCCCAGCACTGATCCCTGTGAAACTCCACTAGTTACAGGTTGCCATCCCAAAAATGCCCCCCTTATCCCAACTCTCTGTCTTCTATTAGTTAGCCAATCCTCTATCCATGCTAATATACTACACCAACACCATGGGCTCTTATCTTATTAAGTAGCCTTATGCATGGTACCTTATCAAACGCCTTTTGGAAATCCAAATATATTATGTCGACTGGTTCCACTTAAAGAATTGGTTCACTCAAAGAATTCTAACAAATTTGTTAGGCATGATTTCCCCTTCATGAAGCCAGGCTGACTCTTCTTGATTATATTATGTATTGCTAAATGCTCTGTTATTACATCCTTTATAATAGACTCCAACATTTTCCCAATGACAGATGTTAAGCTAACTGGCCTACAGGTACCTGTTTTTTGTCTCCCTCCCTTCTTGAATAAGGGTGTTACATTAGCTGTTCTCCAATCCTCTGAGACTTTTCCAGAATCTAAGGATTCTTGGAAGATTACTACCAGTGTATCCACTATCTCTGTAACTACTTCCTTTAATATCCTAGGATGCAACCCATCAGGTCAAGGGAACTTATAGGCCTTTAGCTCCATTAGTTTCCCTAGGCCATTTTCTCTAGTGATAGTTATTGTATTTATTTCATTCCCCTCTCTTTTATTTCATTCCCCCTTGATTATTTAGTACTTTTGGAATGCTTTTAGTATCTTCTACTGTGAAGACTGAAGCAAAGCATTTATTCAACTCCTCTGCTATTTCCTGGTTCTCCATTATTATTTCCCCAGCCTCATTCTGTAAGGGTCTTATGTTCACTTTGGCCTCTCTCTTCCCTTTTATATATTTAAAGAAGCTCTTACTGTCCATTTTTATATTACTTGCTAGTTTACCCTCAAAGTTTATTTTCTCCCTCTTTATTTTTTTTGATCATCCTTTGTTGGTTTTTAAAACTTTCCCAATCCTCTGGCTTACCACTAATCTTTGACACATTATATGTTTTTTCTTTCAATTTAATGCTGTCCTTAACTTCCTTGGTTAACCATGGTTGGTTTATCCCCTTCCTAGAATCCTTCTTCCTCACTGGGATATATCTTTGTTGAAAGTCATGAACTATTTTCTTAAACATCTGCCATTGTTCATCGACCGTCTTTTCTGCTAAACTCCTTTCCCAGTCCACTCCAGCCAACTCTGCCCTCATTCCATTGTAATTATCCTTACTTAAGTTTAGCATAGTTGTTTCCAACCCATGTTTCTCACTCTCAAACTGAATGCTAAATTCTACCATATTATGGTCACTGTTTCCTTGGGGATCCTTTACTCTGAGATCATTTATTAAACCTGCCTCATAACACATTACCAGATCCAAAATAGCCTGATCCCTGGTTGGATTCACAACATATTGTTCTAAGAAACTGACCTGAATACACTCAACGAATTCTTGCTCATGTCTAGCTCTGCCAATTTGATTTTCCCAATCTACATGAAGATTAAAGTCACCCACGATTAATGTACTGCCTTTTTACATGCCCTCATTATCTCCTGATTTATTCTCTGTCCTACAGTATAGCTACTGTCAGAGGGCCTACAGACAATTCCCACCAGTGTCTTCTTTTCCTGTTATTTCTTACCTCCACCCATATGGATTCTACATCTTCCAATCCAAGATTCTTTCTTGCTATCATACTTATTTCATCTGGTACTAAGAAAGCTACCCCATCACTCTTTCCTTCTTGCCTGTCCTTCAGAAAAGTCACATACCCCTGAATATTTAGTTTCCAGCTTTGATCTCCTTGTAACCACGTCTCCGTAATAGCCATAAGATCATACCCATTAACCTCTATTTGTGCCGTTAATTCATTTATTTTGTTCCAACTACTATGTGCATTTAGGTAAAGTGCTATTAATTTTGCATTTTTACCATTTTTTCCCCTTTTGACACTACTTGCTGCTTTTTTTTATGTTTGTACATTCTGTCCCTTCCTGTCACACTCTGAGTATCATTACCTAAAAAGCTGCCCTGCAAGGCTGCTAAGTTGGTTTGCTTTGTAGGCCTACATATCCCCTTTCCAGAACCTTCGTCCCTTCTATTTAGTTTAAAGCCCTCTCTACAGCCCTAGTTATTTGGTTCGCCAGGACACTGGTCTCAGCATGGTTCAAGTGAAGCATTAGTCCCACTGGAACAGCTCCCTTCTACCCTAGTACTGGTGCCAAAGCCCCAAGAACTGAAACCCATTCCTCCCACACCAAGTCTGGCAGCATCTGCGGAGAGGAACACAGTTAACCTTTCGAGTCCAAGTGACCCTTCAACAGAACTAAATAAAAATAGAAGAGAGGTGAAATATAAGCTGGTTTAAGGTAGGGTGGGACAAGTAGAGCCAGTGATAGGTGGAGATAACCAAAAGATGTCACAGACAAAAGGACAAAAAGGTGTTGAAGGTGGTGATATTATCTAAGGAATGTGCTAATTAAGGGTAGAAAGCAGGACAAGCAAGGTACAGATAGCCCTAGTGGGGGTGGGGTGGGGTGAAGGAATTGTAAAAGGCTAAAAGGTAGAGATAAAATAATGGATGGAAATACATTTAAAAATAATGGAAATAGGTGGGAAAAGAAAAATCTATATAAATTATTGGGAAAAAAGGGGGGGTTTGGAAAGGAGGTGGGGATGGAGGAGAGAGTTCATGAGCTAAAATGGTTGAACTCAATATTCAGTCCGGAAGGCTATAAAGTGCCTAGTCGGAAGATGAGGTGCTGTTCCTCCAGTTTGCGTTGAGCTTCACTGGAACAATGCAGCAGGCCAAGGACGGACATGTGGGCGTGAGAGCAGGGTGGAGTGTTGAAATGACAAGCGACAGGGAACTGTCGCACAACCTCCCACAACTCTTTCTCCGGTACATCAATGATTAGTTCGGTGCTGCTTCATGCTCTCATCTGGACCTGGAAAAATTTATTAATTTTGCTTCCAATTTCCACCCCTACATCATTTTCACATGGTCCATCTCTGTCACTTCTCTTCCCCTCCTTGACCTCTCTGTCTCAATTTCTGGTGATAGACTGTCCATCAATATTCATTACAAGCCTACCGACCCCCACAGCCACCTCGACCAAAGCTCCTCACACCCCGCTTCCTGTAAGGACTCCATCCCATTCTCTCAGTTCCTTCGCCTCCGTCGCATCTGTTCTGATGATGCCACTTTCAAAAACAGTTCCTCTGACATGTCTTACTTCTTCCTTAACCGAGGTTTTCCACCCATGGTGGTTGACAGGGGCCTTGACCGTGTCCGGCCCATCTCCCACACATCCACCCTCACACCTTCATCTCCCTCCCAGAAACATGATAGGGTCCCCCTTGTCCTCACTTATTACCCCACCAGCCTCCGCATTCAAAGGATCATCCTCCGCCATTTCCATCAACTCCAGCATGATGCCACCACCAAACACATCTTCCCTTCACCCCCCCCGGCGGCATTCCACAGGGATCATTCCCTCCAGGACACCCTGATCCACTCCTCCATTACCCCCTACACCTCAACCCCCTCCCACGGCACCTTACCATGCAATCGCAGAAGGTGCAACACCTGCCCCTTCACTTCCCCTCTCATCACTGTCCAAGGGCCCAAACACTCCTTTCAAGTGAAGCAGCATTTCACTTGCACTTCCCTCAATTTAGTCTACTGCATTCGTTGCTCCCAATGCGGTTTCCTCTACATTGGAGAGACCAAACAGACTGTGTGACCACTTTGCAGAACAACTTCAGTCTGTCCGCAAGCATTACTCAGACCTCCCTGTCGCTTGCCATTTTAACACTCCACCCTGCTCTCATGCCCACATGTCCGTCCTTGGCCTGCTGCATTGTTCCAGTGAAGCTCAACGCAAACTGGAGGAACAGCACCTCATCTTCCGACTAGGCGCTTTACAGCCTTCCGGACTGAATATTAAGTTCAACAATTTTAGATCATGAACTCTCTCCTCCATTCCCACCCCCTTTCCAATCCCCCCCTTTTTTTCCAATAATTTATATAGATTTTTCTTTTCCCACCTATTTCCATTATTTTTAAATGTATTTCCATCCATTATTTCATCTCTACCTTTTAGCCTTTTACAATTCCTTCACCCCACCCCACCCCCACTAGGGCTATCTGTACTTTGCTTGCCCTGCTTTCTACCCTTAATTAGCACATTCTTTAGATAATATCACCACCTTCAACACCTTTTTATCCTTTTGTCTGTGACATCTTTTGGTTATCTCCACCTATCACTGGCTCTACTTGTCCCACCCCACCCTTAAAGCAGCTTATATTTCACCTCTCTTCTATTTTTATTTAGTTCTGTTGAAGAGTCAATCGGACTTGAAACATTAACTGTGCTCCTCTCCACAGATGCTGCCAGACTTGCTGAGTTTTTCCAAGTATTTTTGTTTTTGTTTTGGATTTCCAGCATCCGCAGTTTTTTGCTTTTTTCTTCTCACACCAATCTCTGAGCCACGTATTTAACTCCTTGACTTTATTTACCCTATGCCAGTTTGCCTGTGGCTCAGGTAGCAATCCTGAGATTATTACTTTGGAGGTTCTGCTTTTTAATATAGCTCCTAACTGTTCAAATTCTTTCAGCAGAACCTCCTTTCTAGTCCAATCAATGTCGTTGGTAGCAACATGGACGACAATAACTGGATCCCTCCCCTCCCAATCCAATTTTCTCTCCAGCCCTGAGGAGATGTCCTTAACCCTGGCACCGGGGAGGCAACACAGCCTTCGGGACTCACACTCACGGGTGCAGAGAACAGTATCTATCCCCCTAATTATACTGTCCCCTACCACTACTATGTTCCCATTTCCTCCCCCAACTTAAATGGCTCTCTGTACTACGGTGCCGTGGTCAGTTAGCTCATTGTCCCTGCAGTCCCCACTCTCGTCCACACAGCTTGCAAGAACCTTGTAACTTTTGGGCAGTTGCAGGGGCCGAGGCTCCTTGACCGTTACCTCCTAGGTCCCCAAACCTGCTTCACCCTCCTGTCCCTGATCACAGACCAAATGTGAATTACCTATTCTGAGGAGTGTGACCGTCTCCTGGAGCAAAGTGTCCAGGTAACTTTCCTCCTCCCTGATGTGGCGCAATGTCTGCAGCTCAGATTCCAGCTCCTTAACTTGAATCTGAAGTTCCTTGACCTGCAAACACTTGGTACAGATGTGTTCGCTCTGGATCACCTTGGAGTCCAGCAGCTCCCACATGCTGCAGCAACAACACATCACCCATCCTGCCATCGCGATCGTATTTTATTCAATTTATTAATTAATTACTCTAGTATCCCCGCCCTTTACACTTTATTATAATTATTTTTTATACACACCAGTGTCGATCTTATACTTAACAAGCCATCTTTAAGAAAAAGAGAAAAAAAAGACTAGTGATCTAAACACAAACTAAAGACCTTACTTTACTTTAAAGATTAGAAATACTCACTAACCCTATTCACCAATCAGCTGCTCTCTGCACTCATTTCCCTCTCGCGCTCTTTAATGGTCTCACATTCTTCTCTCACTGTTAAAGGCCTCACTCTTCTCACACTCTCTCGCTGTAAATGACCACACTGTTTCTCTCACCTAAAAGCCCCACACCTCTCGTACTCAGTCCCTGTAAATGACCACGCTGCTTCTCTCATACTCTCTCACTGTAAACAACCACGTTGTTTCTCTCACACTCTCATCCTGTAAATGGCTCTGCTGTTTTTCTCACACTCTCTCGCTGTAAATGACCACGCTGTTTCTCTTACACTCTCTCACTGTAAATGACCACGCCGTTTCTCTCACACTCTCTTGCTGTAAAAGGCCACGCTGTTTCTCTCACACTCTCTCACTGTAAATGACCATGCTGTTTCTCTCACACTCTCTCACTGTAAATGGCCCCGTTGTTTCTCTCTCTCTCACTGTAAATGGCCCCGCTGTTTTTCTCTCTCTCTCTCGCTGTAAATGGCCCCGCTGTTTCTCTCACACTCGCTCGCTGTAAATGGCTCCGCTGTTTCTCTCTCTCTTGCTGTAAATGGCCCCGCTGTTTCTCTCTCTCTTGCTGTAAATGGCCCCGCTGTTTTTCTCTCTCTGTCTCACTGTAAATGGCCCCGCTGTTTCTCTTACACTCTCTCACTGTAAATGGCCCCGCTGTTTCTTTCACATTCTCACTGTAAATGACCATGCTGTTTCTCTCACACTCTCTCGCTGTAAATGCTCTCCATTGGCTAACGCTCAAAGGGCAGCCAAAGGAAAAGGGATAAGGATAGGCTCAAGGTCACTCTAAAGCACAGAGGCATTAACTGGGAGGAGAATGCTGCCGATTGCTTAGCATGGCACTACCTGGTCCATCATGGCACAAGCCACTTTGAGGCACAGTGACTCGACAGCGAGGCGGAACAGCAGCAAATGGAAGGAGAAAGCCAACTCGGGGCTGCGATTCCCAGTTCCCTGAGCAACAACGTGCCCCCACTGCGGAAGAACATGTGGATACAGAATTCGGCTCCTCGGTCAACGAAGTCTCACCTGATGGCAATCAAACTCGAATCCGAGGGACCTCCGATGATGAATCCAACCATTGATGGTTGTGCCTGAGACGAGACGGTTGTCCTACGATGATAAACTGAGCAAACTGGGTCTATATTCTATGGAGTTTTAGAACAATGAGAAACGACCTCATTGAAATATACAAGATTTGAAGAAGCTTGATAGGGTGGACAACGTTAGATGGTTTCCACTGGGCCGGAGAATCAAAAAACGTGGAGGGGGGCGGGTACAGTCTCAGGATAAAGGGCCGATCATTTAGGTCTGAGATGAGGGGCAATTTCTTCAACCAACAGGTTGTGAACCTTTGGAATTCCCTACCCCAGAGGGCTGTGGATGTTCCACCAATGAATACATTTAAGGCTGGGATAGACGGATTTTTGGTTTCTCAGGGAATCAAGGGACATGGGGGGGGGGGGGGGGGGGGGGAGGTGGAAAAATGGAGCTTAAGCCCAAAATCAGCCGTGATCGTCCTGAATGGCGGAGCAGGCTCCACGGGCCCTAAGGTCGACGCCTGCTCTTATGGCTTATTATGTTCTTGCGCCTTCGGCTCTGGAATTCCCTCCCTAAACCTTGTGCCCTTCCTCCTTTTGAGACGCTCCTTCAAATCCACCTCTGTGACCAGGTTTTGGGTCGCCTCGCTCACTTGTCTTCACACCTGCTTCGTGGCCACTCATGTCTTGGGTTCTTTCACTATGCTAAAGGCGCTACATCAATGTAATCTGTGGCTCAACAGTTCCAATTGCGTGGGGCAGGTTGTAAAAACCATCACAAAAAAACAGCCGCACCTCAGATGCACCAAAACATGCAGCCAAACCATCATTTGATCATTACATTTGATTGACAGGAGCTATAGCTCCTCCCTCTCCTCAGCCCTGCCTCTGAACTACAGCAGCCCACAGCAACCCTCCTGCCGGAAAGCAGATCCATGGTTAGTGCACGACGTTTTGCGTCACCCCCCGCCGGGTGGAGCTGTCACCCTGGTTACGTGGCTGCCGTTTTCCGGCCGTGGTTTCTGGGCAGCGGTTTGGCCGGAGCGCGAGCCGGTGCCTTGGCAACGGGCGGAGGGAGCCGAGTCACCGCCGGGGATTGGCGGAGGCCCAGTGACGTCACCGGCGGCCCGCGGGCTGCCCCCCCCCCCCCCCCCCCCCCCCCCCCCCCCACCTCCCCCCGGTTCCTGGGGCTCTCCATGCTGATTGGTGGATGGAGCGTGACTCCCGGTTAGTGACCCCAGGGGTTGGGGAGGGGTGAATCGGGGCGCGAGAGAGAGGGTCAGGGGGAGGGGATCATAAGGATGGTGATGGGGTGATTAATGGGGAAGGGAGGTTAGAGGAGGGGGTGTCATGGGAGGAATGGTCACTGGGGAAGAAGGTCAGTGGTGAGTGATTGGGGGAGGGACTGAGGGTCAGTAGGGGAGAGGGTCTGTGGTGGGTGATTGGGGGAGGGACTGAGGGTAAGTGGTGGGTGATTGGTGGAGGGGCTGAGGGTCAGTGGTGGGTGATTGGTGGAGGGGCTGAGGGTCAGTAGGGGAGAGGGTCTGTGGTGGGTGATTGGGGGAGGGACTGAGGGTCTGTGGTGGGTGATTGGGGGAGGGACTGAGGGTCAGTGGTGGGTGATTGGGGGAGGGACTGAGGGTCAGTAGGGGAGAGGGTCTGTGGTGGGTGATTGGGGGAGGGACTGAGGGTAAGTGGTGGGTGATTGGTGGAGGGGCTGAGGGTCAGTGGTGGGTGATTGGTGGAGGGACTGAGGGTCAGTGGTGGGTGATTGGGGGAGGGACTGAGGGTCAGTGGTGGGTGATTGGTGGAGGGACTGAGGGTCAGTGGTGGGTGATTGGGGGAGGGACTGAGGGTCAGTGGTGGGTGATTGGGGGAGGGACTGAGGGTCAGTGGTGGGTGATTGGGGAGGGACTGAGGGTCAGTGGTGGGTGATTGGTGGAGGGGCTGAGGGTCATTGGTGGGTGATTGGTGGAGGGGCTGAGGGTCAGTGGTGGGTGATTGGGGGAGGGACTGAGGGTCAGTGGTGGGCGATTGGGGGAGGGACTGAGGGTCAGTGGTGGGTGATTGGTGGAGGGGCTGAGGGTCAGTGGTGGGTGATTGGGGAGGGGCTCATGGTCAGTAGGGGAGAGGGTCAGTGGTGGGTGATTGGGGGAGAGGGTAAGTGGTGGGTGATTGGTGGAGGGGCTGAGGGTCAGTGGTGGGTGATTGGGGAGGGGCTCATGGTCAGTAGGGGAGAGGGTCTGTGGTGGGTGATTGGGGGAGGGACTGAGGGTCAGTGGTGGGTGATTGGTGGAGGGGCTGAGGGTCAGTGGTGGGTGATTGGGGGAGGGACTGAGGGTCAGTGGTGGGTGATTGGTGGAGGGGCTGAGGGTCAGTGGTGGGTGATTGAGGAGGGGCTCATGGTCAGTGGGGGAGAAGGTCAGTGGTGGGTGATTGGGGGAGAGGCTGAAGGTAAGTGGTGGGTGATTGGGGGAGGGACTGAGGGTAAGTGGTGGGTGATTGGGGGAGGGACTGAGGGTCAGTGGTGGGTGATTGGTGGAGGGGCTGAGGGTCAGTGGTGGGTGATTGGGGAGGGGCTCATGGTCAGTAGGGGAGAGGGTCAGTGGTGGGTGATTGGGGGAGAGGGTAAGTGGTGGGTGATTGGTGGAGGGGCTGAGGGTCAGTGGTGGGTGATTGGGGAGGGGCTCATGGTCAGTGGGGGAGAAGGTCAGTGGTGGGTGATTGGGGGAGGGGCTGAGGGTCAGTAGGGGAGAGGGTCAGTGGTAGGTGATTGGTGGAGGGGCTGAGGGTCAGTGGTGAGTGATTGGGGGAGGGGCTGAGGGTCTTTGGTGAGTGATTGGGGGAGGGGCTGAGGGTAAGTGGTGGGTGATTGGGGGAGGGACTGAGGGTCAGTGGTGGGTGATTGGGGAGGGGCTGAGGGTCAGTGGTGGGTGATTGGGGAGGGGCTGATGGTCAGTAGGGGAGAGGGTCAGTGGTGGGTGATTGGTGGAGGGGCTGAGGGTCAGTGGTGGGTGATTGGGGGAGGGGCTGAGGGTCATTGGGGGAGAGGGTAAGTGGTGGGTGATTGGTGGAGGGGCTGAGGTTCAGTGGTGAGGTGATTGGTGGAGGGACTGAGGGTCAGTGGTGGGTGATTGGGGGAGGGGCTGAGGGTCAGTGCTGGGTGATTGGGGAGGGGCTGATGGTCAGTAGGGGAGAGGGTCAGTGGTGGGTGATAGGTGGAGGGGCTGAGGGTCAGTGGTGGGTGATTGGGGAGGGGCTGAGGGTCAGTGGTAGGTGATGGGGGGCAGTGGGGGAGATGGTCACTGGGGTGGTAACCAATGGGGGAAGGAGAGAGGGTGATCATGTGGGTGTGGCTAGTGATGTAGGGGTAAAGGAACACTGCAGGGGCGATGGTCAGGGGAGGAGATGTCACGGGGAGGCAGTCGGGGGGTGATGACGGGATAAGGGAGAGATATGCATGAGATGTGCATGGGCTTTAAAGTGATGAGGGAGAGATGATAGAGAGGAGAAAGGCAAGGGGAATTGGCTGAGGGAAGATTGGACGGGTTGGGTAGTGGGAAGGGGTTGGATTGGAGGGTGGAATCAAGTCAGGAAACAATGGAAGGATGTAGAAAGCAACAAGGGAGAGAAGGGGGGGGTATGTAGAGATGAGGAATGAATGGCAAGGAAAGATGTAACCAAAGTTGCAGGAGAGAGAAGATTGGGGAGCAGCTTAGCATGATTCTTTTCATGCTGAAGCTTTTCATCTTGCACTCATCAGGACAAACACAAGAATGCCAAATTTCAAATGATCACAACAATTTACACTGCAGGAGAAAATCCTTCCTGATGAATGCAGGATGAAAAGCTTCAGCAACATGCCTCTCTTTTCAGCAATATTCAAATTCTTTTTCAATTATATCCAAACAACCCACATGATGTATTTAAATGTAAATAATGATTTTTTTATTCAGTGGTTATCAAACCTGGTTTGAATCAGTACTGGTAGTTTCTGTGTCACTTTAACCCCAGCCCCCCATTTCAGAATGTATAGTAGTCATGTTCAAATTTGATGTCAGAGTTGTCAAGTTGTGGTTCATGCTTGAGATTAGATTAGGACAGTGTAAAGGAGGTTATGAATGATGCAGTTTTCATTAACCTTTGCAGTCCAATCTATTGATAATGCAGTGTGTACTGTACACTGGGTTTTATTTCCTGATTAGAACTGCTGACTCTAGTTCAATAAGCCTGCGGTGATCATGTCACAATATTGTGCACATCAGTTGCAAGGGCCTGTAATGAATTTTGGCATCTGCTGTTGCATCTACTGCCCAGTGAAGGAAACCCAATGAGGACCTGTGTGGTGCAGTGGTTTACTCACCTCAAGAGACCAGGGCAGGATTTTTGGACCCCACCAGCGTCTGATACGGAGGCAGACAAGGTCCAAACATAGTGCTGCCCAGCATTCCAGTTTCCCACCGTCGGCCATTCTGGTAGAGGTTGATTCAGGACCTGTCAGGGCTCCGCCTAGGTAGGCAGCCTATTAGGCTTGTTAGCAGTAGGTAAAGGAGGTCGGCCAGGATTTTTAAGTTGGCCTCCAGTTTTCCAATGCAGTCGGGTGGAGAGGGAGTGGTAGTTCAAGTGCCTGGAGGTGGAAACTCAGCAGGAGGCTGGTGTGTCAGTACTTCAGGCAGGCCTACGAGCCCTTCCTGCCTGTCTTGAGTGCGGGTGCAGCCAAAGGCCATTCTGTAGAGGGACATTTGAGACTGAGGCACAATGATGAACTACAGTAGAGGCAATTTTACTTATCACTATGTTTGAGGCTTCTACTGAGTGGTTTAAAATGGAAAGACTTGCATTCCACAGCACCAATGTCCTTTATACTACATAGGATATACAGCACAGAAACAGGCCATTTGACCCAACCAGTCCACGTTGGTATTTATGCTCCAATCAAGCCTCCTCTCATCTTTGTTCATCTAAATCTACCATCCTAACAATCTATTCCCTTCTCCCTCATATGCTTGTCTAATTTTCCCTTAAATGCCTCAATACTAATCACTTCAATCACTTCGTGTGGTAGTGAGTTCCATGTTCTCACCATTCTTTGGGAAAGCTTCTTCTGAATCCCCTGTTGAATTTCTTGGTGACTATCTTTTATTGATGGCCTCTAGTTATGCTCTTCCTCAAATCATTTTCTCCGTATCCATTCTATCAAAACCTTTCATATTTTAAAGACCTCTATTAGATCACCCCTCAGCCTTTTTTCAGGAAAGAAGTGACTCAGCCTGTCAATCCTTCACTGATATTTATACACATGCATTTCTGATATCATCCTTGTAAATCTTTATGCACACTCTCTAGTGCTTCTATATCCTTTTCTATAATATGACGACCAGACTATTTAAGACAGAGATAAGGAGGAATTCCTTCTTTCAGAGGGTTGTTAACCTGTGGAATTCTTTACCAGAAAGGGCTGTAGAGGCTGGGTTGTTAAATATATTCAAGGATGAGATAGACAGATTTTTAATCAGTAAGGGAATCAAGGGTTATGGGGAAAAGGCAGGTAAGTGAAGTTGAGGATTAGCTGAGCAGCAATGATCTCATTGAATGGCAGAGCAAACTCGATGGGCTGAATGGCCTACTTCTGCTCCTACGTCTTACAGAACTGCATGCAGTACTCTAAATCTGATCCAACCAAGCTTTGATACAGGTTTACCATAACTTGCCCACCCTTCCTTTTCAATTCTATCCCTCTAGAAATAAAACCCACCTTTGCTTGGTTTGCTTTTTTTATATATATCCTTGCTAACCTGTGGCACACTTTTTAGTGATCGATGTATTGGTACTGAACATAAAGTTCACAGACAGATTGAAGAAAAAGAATCGAAAATGGAGCGAGAATTTTTTTTTTCCCATAAAGCAGCCACCCCAAATCCTCCAGTCTAATTTACTAAAAGGGTTGAATTAGGTGAGGTACTGCAATGGTGCAGAAAGTGCCACAGCTCAGCCATCCTCCTGCTGCAGAAAATGGCAAGTGGAACCTTGTAAACGTCAACGGCTTAGTGATGGGTCACTCCGATTGCCTGCACCAGGCTTGCAGAATTGCGGGTAGGAGAAAATAAATGGAGAAATTGCGTGAATCTTTTCAGTGCTTAAATCTTCATTGATGTGTTTTATTGCTCATTATCTGCTGTATGTTCTAACTTTCCCTCGGTCTCCCTCTCTCTCTCTCAATGTGTTTTTCAGTTAACCTTTGAGCTGTGCATATCAAAAGGAGGCAGGTCTGAGCCACGCTGTCAGCAGCGTGTACCTATCAACTCGAGATGTTGAGGTGACATTCACCAGAAAGAAACTGAATATAGAAGCTGTGTGGTCAAGGTCCTTTCCTCCTACACGCTGTGCCTTTACCATATGGCTAGGTGAGCTGTTTAACTCCTTTAAAAGTCTTATGACATGCTAAATATTTTTGTATTACATTTTTCTTAATGAGTTAACAAATTAGGTTTGACAATTAAGGATTACTCTGCCTTTTTTCCTCAGTCCAAAGAGGCTTATTTTACATCATGGCCTTGTGCAAGTCTGAGAATGATGAAACTATTTGTGATTCAAAGAGCAATATTCTCTAATTGATGGTGCCAGTGCAGGATCAGTAATCTACTAGAATTTTGATTATCTGACATAGTGAAGAGTGGGGTTCAGGACCATCTCGAAAGATAATGAAAATGGGTAGATAGTTTAAATTCTCACAGGTGCAATGGACCAAGCAGCATAGTGATGAATACTACAGCTTACCAATACGGTACACCCCATGGCCAGCTAACAACAGTGGAACCTCTCAATTACAGTCTCTCACAGGTCCGCCCCAAATGCCTGCTGGCATCTCTATACAGGATCCTAACAAACCCAATTATATTTAATTAATTTGGGTCATAAGACTAAATTTTGTTTTACTCTATGTGGCTCTGTGGCTTTTTAAATTTGAATTTCCCATGCTCTCAGGAAGTTCCATGGGATAATGGGACGGCACTGTGCCAACCACAATTGCCTGCTTATTTTAGCATCGTTGAGAACTCGCTGTACAATGCAGGGCTTTCCTGAATGTTTTCAGCACACAACTACTGTGCTGACCAAAGCACCTTGCTTCAATTTTTAAAAGAAATGCAAGAACTCAAATTTACATAGTGTCCTATTGTCTAAGAAACAACTCCCAAGTGCTTTGTGTACAACAAATTATTCACCCTTGGGCATCATTGCAAGCCGATATTTATTGCCCATCCCCAATTAATTTCTCTACGCCAGGGCTTCCTAAACTATGGGTCGGGATCCCCAGTGGGGTCGCGTGCTGTGAGGCAGTAATGGCTGCCGTGAATCTTGGACTGATTTCTGAGAGCCGGGAGGCCCCTTTAAATCCTTGCAGGTTTTGATGGTGGTTGTGGCCTAATGGACTGCACTCTGAGGCCTGATTGCTGCTGCAAAAAAAGGCAATGAACAGGCATGTGTTTGCTTTTTTTGAGAAACCCTGCCTCTTCATCAACTTTCACCATGAGGGAGATGGGGGTGTGGTGATGGGATAAGTGAAGAAGGGGGAGATGGGTGTGAAAGAGCTGGGGGAAGTGAAGGAGGGGCAGATGGGGGAGGCAAAGGAAGATGAGGGGGGCATGCTCAACTCCTCTCCCCCCGATCAACAAGGCTGGATGACATGCCTAGCTTTTGGGTAGAGGGAAGGACTCCAATTCGTCCCTTACTGTGAAAGCCAGTTTGGGGAGTATAAATTATCTGGCTGGAAAAGGAAAAGGTGTTGAGAATAGCTTTGAACTGGTTCCTGGAGAATGAAGTGCCCACTTAAGGGACCCAGAGTAAAGTATAACTGTATGCAGAATAAAGTATAAGCCTGCTGTGCATCTGCTCCACTCAACAACTCTCGTAATTTTCACCCCAGGCTCACATGAATTCCGAAGCAATAAAATGGGGTCACAATGGAAAAAAGTTTGGGAAGCAATGCTTAATACAGTTTGATACAGTTAATTGGCTTTCTAAGCTTCTCCAGAGCACAGTTTAGAGTCAACCACTTCTGTAGGCAAATGTGGCAGCCATATTTTTGTCAGCAAGATCCCACAGACAGCAATTATTTGACCTTTTTTGGCATTGCTGTATTTGGATTGCAATTATGAAACAGTTAAGATGTCATAAATACCAGGGGTTATTTTGAGTAAAGAGCAGAATTTACCAATGCTCTCTTGACCTAACTCAATGAATGTTGAAAGTGTTACGATCCCTGTAGAGACCAATAACTTTTGAAAACAAATTCAAACTTCCAGCGAATGACTGAAATGTCAAGATCTCAAGTTTTAAGACTTTTACTGTAACATATAAACAAGCTATCAGCAACATTGACTAAACACTATTTCAGTAGGTAACCTATACTCTACACTACAGGAAAGATCCTGCATTTAACTTTTACAATGACTGAAAATCCGTCTGCCACAGTTACACTTTACTCTGTCCCTTAAGTGGATGCTTCATTCTCCAGGAACCAGTTTAAAGCTACTCTCAACTCCTTTTCCCTTTCCCAGCTGGATAATTTCTATTCCCCAATCTGACTTTCATGGTAAGGGACAAATTGGAATCCTTCACTCTACCCAAAGCTAGGCAAATCATCTAACTTTGTTTAAACCTTCACAAATCTGGCCTCTTCAATCTGTGTGTGAGCACCCACCTGCATCCTGTGGTGAACAATAGAGACTAGCTGCCTCTATCTCTCTGCTTTCTCTTTCTCTCTTAGATTCTTGCAAACGGACCCTATCTGTGAGATTCAGTGATATTTTTAGGAAAACCTGCAACCTAATTACACAGTAAATGGCAGAACCCTTAAGTGCATCGAAGGGCAGAGGTATCTGGGTGTACAAGTCCACAGGTCACTGAAAGTGGCAACGCAGGTGGATAAGGTAGTCAGGAAGGCATTATGGCATGCTTGCCTTCATTGGCAGGGGTATTGAGTATAAAAGCTGGGAAGTCATGCTGCAGCTGTCTAGAACCTTGGTTAGGCCACACTTGGAATATTGCGTGCAATTCTGGTCACCACATTACCAGAAGGATATGGAGGCGTTGGAGAGGGTGCAGAGGAGGTTTACCAGGATGCTGCCTGGTCTGGTGGTTATTAGCCAAGAGGAGAAGTTGGAGAAACTCGGATTGTTCTCACTAGAGCGATGGAGATTGAGGGGCGACTTGATAGAAGTTTACAAAATTATGAGTGACATGGACAGAGTAGATAGTCCGAAGCTTTTTCCCAGGGTGGAAGAGTCAATTACTAGGGGACATAGATTTAAGGTGAGAGGAGAAAACTATAAAGATGATGTGCGGGGCAAGTTTTTTTACACAGAGGGTAGTGAGTGTGTGGAATTCACTGTCAGAGGAGGTGGTGGAAGCAGGTACGATCGTGGTGTTTAAGAGGCAGCTTGACAAATACATGAATAGGATGGGAATAGAGGGATACGGACCCTGGAAGTGCAAAATGTTTTAGTTGATGGGCAATATGATCGGCGCAGCCTTGGAGGGCCGAAGGGACTGTTCCTGTGCTGTACTTATCTTTGTTCTTT
Source organism: Carcharodon carcharias (assembly GCF_017639515.1). Taxonomy (NCBI): domain Eukaryota; kingdom Metazoa; phylum Chordata; class Chondrichthyes; order Lamniformes; family Lamnidae; genus Carcharodon; species Carcharodon carcharias. Next base: position 109,313,418 of record NC_054483.1, on the reverse strand, counting down.
GTTCTAATCCTACAATGGCTTCTCAAGGACTCTTCCCCTCTCAAACCCCATCTCCATGTCATTGTGAATCACATGGGCCTTATATCCAGGTAGAAATGCTAATTAGCTATCCTCTAGACCCCAACTTCATTCTATCTTGGAATTAAATAGTCAGTTTGAAGTATAACCATTTACACAACCTGTCAATCCTAGCATGTCCCTGGTACTTGGAGACTAACAGTCTATCCGCTATCAGCACAGCTGCTCAGGTCATTGTTACAGGTGTGAATATCATGTACCTTCACCCCACTAAACAACTGAGTCCAGGGTTCAGAGAAGGTCGCATGACCCCTTCATTCTTCCATTTTACCCTAAATTAAAGACACAATCCCAAAACAATCCTATAAACTTTGTATTTGTAACAGAAGCATGGGTAACTGAGATCATGTCTACTGAAACTCTGCGTAAACTGCCAACTGAAAATGCAATGAATGAAAATTCAAAGGAGCAAATTATTACGAGTGAACTGTTTTTTTTTCAGCATCTGGAATTTCTCTTCTTCCTCTATCGATTTTTTTCCCCTTATTCTGACTTGCCATGCTATGCATCCTCCAGCAGCCTGGCTAAAAAAAGACTATCTTCTGGTCTTGGCTGCTGCTTCTCTTGTGCCTGTGTTTTGCAGAGATGTAAGCGCAACTTGGATTTCTGGGGATTTATGGCACTGCAAGTCAGGACAAGAAAAAAAAAGCGATTTGCACTAAAGCTGAAAAGAATAATAGAGGGTCTCAGCTGGGGCCCAGGGCATCTTAGAATTGGAATGGCAGTTGAAGGGAGATAGGAGTGAGAATAATGGGCAACAAGGAGCAAGTGAGTGTAGGACAAGCTCCTGAAGGAGGTGACTAACCACAGGTAAAAAAGGTCAAGCATGGTGGAATTTCCCTCCAACATAATCTAGCAAAACGTCAGGCTATCAATCTAACAGTACTGCCAACTTTACTCAACCCTGACCAGATGGGTTCCAGGGATGATATTCCCACATTCCCTGCAGCACAGACGTTGCAGTTTCCCATAGGCTGTTGACTGCTTAAGAAGCAGAGTCTTGACACTCTTGCGTGCTCCAAATTGTGAGGTACGCATTGAGCTGACATGCTTGCAACCTACCATGAGTGCCTTCCATTAATAAATATGATAAAATTCTGTAGTATTCAATATTAAGAATGTACCCAAGAAAAATTATCGTGGCAAATGACAGCCATGGTTTACTAATGCTGTAGCCCAGTGCATAGCACATTCCCTCTGAATCAGAAGACCATGGGTTCAAGTCCCATTCTAGATTATCTGGGCTGGCACTTCAGCACAGTACAGAGGAAGCATTGCACTGTTAGAAGTGCAGTCTTTCAATGAGATCTTAAACTGAGGTCCCCATCTGCCTTCTCAAGTATATGTTAAAGACCCTATGGCACTATTTCAAAGAAGAGCAGGGGAGTTTCTCGGGGCTGGATTTTATGGGATGCTGTGTTCCCTACCCACCCCTGGTTAAAAAGTCATGGGTAAGGAACTCATCTATGATGCCGATGGCTGCCCTGCAACAATTTAATGCTGGGAGCAGTGTTAATTGCTTGAAGGCAAGGCTTCCGGCCCTTTCTCGGGCGGTGTTACCAGTTGCCACTGCTGTGTCTACAGGCAACCCCCAGTGCTGAGGAACCCAGACAAATAAGTCCAGGGTTGGGGGTCACAGGAAGGGAGGTGAATGAGGACCAGTGGGGTGAGCAGGGGGTGTGGGTGCAGGGTTCAAGAGGCCGGGGGGAGGGTTAAGGGGAGGGGTGACCTCGGGTGGGGTGGTACCTCCGATGGGCTAAGGGGGCCCCCAACGAAGGTTCCTCCCGCACCGTTGCCCAACACCAGCCTGTGCAGTCAAAGCTGCCAGGTTTCCTGTTTGGCATGGGCCTCCACCCCACCGCGGGTAAAATACCAGTGTGGGCAGATTGAAGTGTTTAAATGGCCATTAATTAGCCACTTAAGGGCCTCAGTAGTCCCAAGAGTAGGTAGCTGTATGACACTTGCCCAAACCCCATAAAATTTGACAGGCCTGGGCAGATGAGTAGGTAACGGAAAGGCCATCCGCTGAATTTTATGTCGCCTGCTCACCTTCAAAACTGCCGGTGCTGGGGATGGGTAAAAAATCCAGCTCCCAGTGTCCTGACCAGTATTTATCCCTCAACTAACATCTAAAACAGATGATCAGGTCATTTATTTCATTGTTGTTTGTGGGAGCTTGCTGTGCACAAATTGGCTATGTTGCTGGTAGAGAAAATATGTTTGCAGATGCGTTATCAAGAGTTTGAAGCTTAAAGGGAAGATTGGACATTTTTTAAAAACCTAGATACTGAACTGGAATGATTTCTGCTGATACCAAGGACTTGTGTGAATGCATGTGCATGCATCTGGTAAAGTACTAGTGTAATAAGTATAGGAGATAGTGTGAGATGGGTTATTAAAAAAAAAAATGAAGCCATCTTTTAAAATTATGATGGTTCATTTTTCAATAGGGAGGGGATGTCATGAAACGATAATAATGTGTATAATGTTATTGGAAATTATTTTTAAATTGGACTTGCAGTAGGGCCTGTGCGTGCCAATGCGTATGTCTGTGTGTGTGGCTTAATTGGATTAAAGCCAGCTAGTCTGGGTGCTTTGATGTATAATAGTTTGAGATGTTAATTAGACAAATGTAAGGTAGAAGGTAAAGAGTATATTTGCATTTGTTGAATAAACCGTTCAGAAGAATGGGTAAAATCTTGCACCTAGCTAGAAGACACCAAGCAATGTGTTTATATTACTAATAAAATTAGTGGAATGAGGTATAAACCGAGAGGAGTTTGTGTGTGTGTGTGTCAGAGGCATCTAAGATCTAACTAGCCTGTAAGCCAACAACTGTCTGCAAAGGAACCAAATTGCAAGGGACCTCATTTTAAATTCGTAAGGTCAAATGTGTTTTGCCTGGTGCCTGTTTAAAGTCTATTGAGTTATGGTTGCCTTGGTGAAGATTTACCTGTGAGTGATTAATTTGGGGATTTGTTTAAAAATTATTATGGTAGTAATTTGTAGACATATATGTGTTTAATTTGTTAACTTAATAAATGTTTAATTTAGTTTTATAGAAAACCCTCTTGAGGTTTGGCGGTTTTACTCCTGAATTCAGAGCTGCATCTCAAATGTACCAATTGAAAATATAGGTTATGACAGTTGTTCAAGTTTCCCTCTGGGATTTAAACAGCCTTTACCAACTGCTGTGTCATAACAATCATGGCTGATCTGTTTGTTTTGAATTCCACATTCCCATCTACTCCTGATAACTTTTAATTACCTTGCCTAACAATAATCTATCTACCTTTGCCTTAAGAGTATTCAATGACCCTGCCCCCACTACCTTCTGAGGCAGAGACTTCCAAAGTTGCATGACCCTCTGAAAGAAAAAAAATCTCCTCAGCTCTGTCCTAAAAGGGCAAACCATAATTAACAGTGCCCCTAATTCTGAACTCACCAACAAAAACAAACATTCCATCCACGTCCTCCTTGTCAACATCGCTCATGATCTTATATGTTTCAATCTAGTCACCCCTCACTCTCCTAAATTCCACTGGAAATAAGCCTAGCCTGTCCAACCTATGCTCAAAAGACAATCTGCTCATTCCAGATATCAATCTAGTAAACCTCCTCTGAACCGCCTCCAATGCATTTACATCCTTCCTTAAATAAGGAGACAAAAACTGCATGCAATATTTGAGATGTGGTCTCACCAATGCCCTGTATAACTGAAGCATAACAGCTTACTTTAATGTTCAATTTCTCTCATGATAAAGGATAGCATTCCATTAGCCTCCTTAATTACATGCTGTACCTGCATACTAACTTTTTTTGACTCGTGCACTAGAACACCTAGATCTCTCTGCAGTTTGGAATTCTGCAGCCATTCCCCATTTAAGTAATACTCTGCTTTTTTATTCTTCCTGCCAAAATTAATAACTTCACATTTTCCCACATTATGCTCCATCTGCCAGATTTTTGCCCACTCACTCAACTTATATATATCCATCTACAACCTCCTTATGTCCTCTTCATAACATACTTTCCTACCTATCTTTGTCTCATCTGTAAATTTAGCTATCATGCCTTCACTCCCTCACCTAAGTCATTGATATAAATTGAAAAAGTTGATTTTAATCAGTAAGGGAATCAAGGGAGGAAAGGCAGGAAAACAGAGTTGAGGATTAGCAGATCAGCCATGATCTCATTGAACGGAGGAGCAGACTTGATGGGTCGAATGGCCTACTTCTGCTCCTATGTCTTATGGTCCTATGCTCCCTACATTACAACTTCAAAGGTACTTAATTGGTTGCAAGTCTTGAGGTTGTGAAAGATGCCACATAAATCCACGTCTTTTCTTTTTCATTTTTCCATGGCATACAATAGTTACCATTATATTTCTTGCTTCCTTTTTAAATGATTAAAATGTTATCTTTTAATTTTCTTTCAGAGTTTGTTTTTCCTGTTTGTTTCCTGCATCGTGGCACTTCAGTCTGTCCCCCATAAACACCACAGCCCGGCAGAAAGTGGTGTTTGTAGGCATCCTCTTCACATTCTGTCTACTGTTCCTTCTTATTTTTATGGAATACCAGCATTGGAGGCCACCATTTAGGGACAAGGAGCTGGAAAAGTAAGTAGAAACTATAGTAAGACTATAAGGCTAGAAATTACCCTTGACTATAGCAGGAAAATACTTAACACCTTTGTTTGACACTCCCCTACCCAATTTTATTTAGCAGAGGCTTTAACCTATTTGTGAATGGTTCTCTTAAGATGATCAGTGATGAAATGTTGTATATGTGTGCTAAATCTTGTGCCTGCTTTCATTGCCAGCAACACCTTCTGGCCTATTGAATGTTTGGACTTCATTTGCCTGCCTCAGGAGTTAGTATTTGTAAAGGTTGGGGGTGCTGCACATAAGATTACGCTGTCTAGGGACAATAAGAATATGTGAAATACAGGCCAGGAGTAGGACATTTGTCCTCTCAAGCCTTCTCTGCCATTCAATGTGATCATAACTCATCTTCTGCCTCAACTGACCCGATAGACCGTAGTAGTTCATGAAGGCAACTCACCACCACCATCTCAAGGGCAATAAATGCTGGCCTAGCCAAGGATGCCCACATTCTATGAAAGAATTTTTAAAAACTCCACTTTCCCGCCTACCACCATACCTCTTGATTATTAGCTAAAAGACCAAAAATCCATCCACCTCAACTTTGTATTTATTCAATGATGGAACATCCAAACCCTCTGGGACAGAGAATTCAAGATGTATAATCCTCTATTCTCCTCACCTCAGTCCTAAATGATCGACCTCTCATCCTGAGACTGTGGCCCCCCCTTGTTCTAAATTCCCCAGTCAGAGAAAGCAACCTCCTTGTGTCTACTCTGTCTTGCCCCTTCAAATCTTGTATGTTTCAATAAGATCACCTCTCATTCTTCTAAACTCCAGAGAATGTAGGCCAAATTTACTCAGCCTCTCATTTTAAAACAGCCCTCTCATCCCAGGAGCCGATCGATGTGAGCCCATTGGTCTTTATCCGCGCCCCCCTTCTTTTTGTGTGTTTGCATGGGCAAAACTTGTTAACAGTGCCAAAGCAATGCTATTACTCTTATTTTAGTAAAACATAACATTGGCCTTGTGAGAAATAGGCAGCTGTACAGTTTACTGATTGGACCTTACTGATATGGATCGTTTGAGCATTTTAAGTTCTCAAACACCAGAGAGCTGTACTGATAACTACAGATCTGTAGCAAGTAATGGGATCAATCTAAAAAGCTGAATTATATAATGATGAAGTGTATTGGCTCAAGAGCAGTTGTTCCCTCATGGTGTTTTTTTCAAATGGGCAGATAAGTGACAGATGGAATTTAACCCTGAAAAGTGTGAGGTGATACACTTTGAAAGGAGTAACTTGACAAGGAAATATTCAATGAACGGCATGACACTAGGAAGTTCTGAGGAACAAAGGGACCTTGGCGTGTGTGTCCATAGATCTCTGAAGGCAGAAGGGCATGTTAATGGGGTGGTGAAAAAGGCATATGGGACACTAGCCTTTATCAATCGAGACATAGATTACAAAAGTAGGGAGGTCATGTTGGAGTTGTATAGAACCTTAGTGAGGCCACAGCTGGAGTACTGTGTGCAGTTCTGGTTGCCACATTATAGGAAGGATGTGATTGCACTGGAGGGGGTGCAGAGGAGATTAACCAGGATGTTGCCTGGGATGAAACATTTAAGTTATGAAGAGAGGTTGGATAGACTTGGGTTGTTTTCGTTGGAGCAGAAAAGACTGAGGGGCAATCTGATCGAGGTGTACAAGATTATGAGGGACATGGACAGGGTGGATAGGGAGCAGCTGTTCCCCTTGGTTGATGGGTCAGTCACAAGGGGACATAAGTTCAAGGGGCAGGAGGTTTAGGGGAGATGTGAGGAAAAACTTTTTTACCCAGAGGGTGGTGACGGTCTGGAATGCACTGCCTGGGAGGGTGGTGGAGGCGGGTTGCCTCACATCCTTTAAAAAGTATCTGGATGAGCACTTGGCACATCATAACATTCAAGGCTATGGGCCAAGTGCTGGTAAATAGGATTAGGTAGGTAGGTCAGATGTTTCTCAGGTGTCGATGCAGACTCGATGGGCCGAAGGGCCTCTTCTGCACTGTGTGATTCTGTGATTCTGATTCTGTGATTCTGAGTTCTGACAACATGACACAGGGTGTTTAGTGCACACTATAGATTTTGATTTGATAACTACCTACTATAATGATAAACAATTGTGATTGCTGAAATACTTAACTATACAAAACGTAGCTGGAACTGCACAACAGATCAGCCAGTCATTGGAAGGGAAAGTAACCTTCATCAGACTGGCACAGTCAAATAACAGAGTCTTTTTTACAGGATAGACCAAAGTAGAAAGAAGAAATGGAGGAGGTTAAGAGTATAGATAAAAACTAACTACTTTCATAGAGAGATGTGAATAATGGGTTAAGTAGCATTTATATCAATACAGATATAAAGAATATTAGTTGATAGGGTGTGCATAAGGATTCAAGACAATGTGTAGTTTTCAGGTGAGGCTGGGTTAGAGAGCATATGGATGTAATTCACTCACACATCCTGTCCTTATTTTTCTATTATAAAATGTTGTGTCCACATTTGAAATGGAAATTGCCTTTGTATGGTTGTCATGCTGTAATTGTACCCTCTTGTCAATAGTAATTGGGCAGCATTTCGACTGGGGGAGGGTGTAATTACAGCATGTCCAGTTTATGGTCCAGATTTTATGGTAGGCAGCAAAGTGATGGCACTTGCTGGTGACCTCTACAACATGGATTTCCACTTTCCCGAAGTTTGTTTGAACCTGGCACCAAGCCAGGGGGTCTCTAGGCATCCAGAAACAATGATATCATCAAAAAGGGAAATCAACTAATTGTATTGAAGCATTCTCACAGACAGCAAATTAGGATGTAAAATGCACTGACAAAGCAAAATAACTAATCGGACATTGAGGATTAAGGTAGAAGCTGAAATGTCATGAACATGAAAAAAATTGGATTTTTTTATCATAATGGAATCATTTGACATTCTAAAAATGTAAAATTAAATTTCCCAGGTTAGTGTGTTTTTCAGCTGTAATTGTGAACTTTGTATGCTGCTTAAAATTCAGTTGCATCTCTTTCAGCAAGGTGTAACCTTTTCAGTGTTATTTTACAATGAGACTAATAGTGTAAAAGAATAGTGATTTCTAACTGATTGTAGTCTGTGGGATCATTAACAACATGTCCTCTGGAGAAACAGAGTCACTGACAACAATTTCTAGATTTCCGTGTTTAACTGCACATATCTGCACTCCAGAAGTTGCTTTCAGTTTTAGAGTAATAACAGTGAACGCTGACATATTTACCATCATTACAATTACAACATCTGCATCATAGGCAGTTTCCATTATAAATATGGACATAGAAATTTATAATTAAAAAGGTTATCATGTGGTGTGTACAGACATTAGATTTTGAACTTTACTTGTCATTATCCCATGACACTGCATACTATAAACATATTGTCTCTCTGTTCCTAGTCTCCACTGTCTTTGTATTACCATTTCTCTCTGTATCTGGACCTGTCTCTTTTACTTTCATCCTTAATTCTTTATTTTGCTACTCTCTCTGTTCTTTCTGTTTGCTTGGGAGGTGGTATGAGCATGGCGTGGGATGGGGAAAGGAGCCACCAACAATTTCTGGCTGTATTTGGGGTAGGTTCTGTAAGGGGAAATGTGGCCCCAGTTGGACTCTTTCTATCTCCCCACAACCACAGATTACTTGAGCTTTCTTCTGTTGTGTCCATACTCTTTCTCAGCACACTTTCACTTCCATCACTATCCAATATCTTCACTTTTTGAATTGCCACCTATACCCCCACCTTCTCCCCTTGCTACCACATACGATACTCATAATGCTGCATCTACCTCCTCCACTCGAACTTGTTACCCCAAATTGCAAATGGTGTGAAACCAGAGGCCTTTTCACCCTTGAGCTTTTTCCTTCCACCTTTCAACAGTATCTTCTGTTTCTCTTTGACACTTTATTTGCTTTCAAAATTCAATTTTTAAAAAATTAGAATTAGGAAAGAAACGCCTGTTTGCCTTTCTCTCTTTGTTTCTTCTCTCTGTCTTCCTCTCACTCTATCCCCTCTGTCACCAGGTTTAATCCTTGACTTTGACCTTATTTGTCACCCTGAAAACAGGTGAGCAAATTAACTGCCTGTAGAATTCAACTTTCTTTTTGAAAATTGAAGTAACATGATATAAAGAAAGACTTTCTATTTCTATCTCAGCCATTTACTGTCTAACCCGTGTGCAACACACTTTAAGAAAGACCTCAATTAAGCTTTTGATAGTTGTCATTAACTGCTCCAAATCATTTTGAAAAACCTTTGAACAGAAACTGCTGGATACTAAAGAAAAAATAATTAGCATGGCTGACTGAACAGCAGCTTGAGAAATGGGTTATACTACATATGCACAGACCCACAGTGCCACAGCTCTGGACAAAAATACCCACTACAACCTCAGGCTTTCTGCAAAGTCTAAGGCCTTAATCCTAATTTTAATGAAGACAGAAAAGACAATTCAATGGATAAATCACCGTCTTTTGAATTTAAAAAAAGTATATTTATTTTGGTTAAACTTTTATTTTGGACATTAGAAATTTCAATTTCTGAGGAAAAAAGTTGTGAATGAAATAAATTTTAGAGAGCACTTTTAAGAGAATTGTAGGGATCTGATGGCCAGATTGTGTATTGGGACTGATGACTTTACATTGTTTTCCATTATAAATGTGGGCATCGTAATTTATATTGAGAAAGGAGAAAGAAATTGACACAAGAAGTGTGACAAAAGTCATTACAGCAGGAATTTGGATTGATTTGAATCTATGTATTGTATTGAATAGGAAAGAAGGTTTTTTTTTTGCATTGTATAGTGGGAGTTAAATATCACTGCCATAACTCAGGCTCTCTGCCCATAACCTGTCATAGAAGATTTGTAACTATCCTGCTCTATCTACAGCTCAGAGACAGGCTTCTGCCATGCCTTGCAGTCATTGTTAGCCTTCTGTTCCCATCATAGTTTCCCACTTTGCAGGAACTCAATCAAGCTTATTTATTATTCACCACAAGGATCAACCATCCGATCAAAGAAGATTCAATCAGCGATCCCTATCAAAAGTCGCTGGTATTATTCCCTTTTCCTGTAACACTCCCCATAATTGGGCGAGCCAAAGCCATATTTCAACTTTCTGTGTCTAAATTTTTTCAAATCTTTTACAAGCTTAGTTTCCTTTTGGCATGATTAGCAGTAACTGCTGTATGTATTACTGCTTCATATGTGAGGCAAGAATGCGCCTGATATATAAAAGGTCCCTGTCCAGATCTGACTCCATCTCCAGACCTGTTTATAACTGAGGCCATTGTATCATTTGTAAATTGTGTATGTCCTTTTGTCATTGGTAATATGATTATCATTTTTTTTAAAAATGCTCGCACTACTGAATATTTTTAAGTTCCCTTCATCCCCCTTTCTCTCCCAATTTGCTCCCTGAGGAGTTGATTCTTTCTGAGGCTTAGTTCTCGGGATGCAGGTTGACTTCCACTACTTCACCTCAAGTGTCCCTAAATATTGTGTGGACTGAGTGTTGGGAGGTCTTTCAAACAGAGGTCACATCGTAGTGAAGCCCAATCTTATCCTCGCCCAGTTTCCATACAAAGATGTGCGATCACATATACACTAGATAGAAATTCAGAGTGGGAGTGAGTAGCCTTTTTAACCCTGCAGGGTTGAGGCCAATTGTTGTGCCTATTACCTCCATCCCTGTTGTGATCAGCTAATGCCACAGACCGAGAATTGAACCTGCGATTCTTTTGCCTTGTACAGTTCAGCTGTCCACTCGCTGATTTACAAGGATAATAGCAGAAATGTGTGGATATAAATATTAGGCAAAGATGAACAGGTTGGTTTCTTTTCTCTTGAAAAACGAAGGCTGAGGAGTGACCTAATAGAGGTCTTCAAAATTATGTAAGGTTCTGATGGAGTGAATAAGGAAAAAATGTTCTCTCTTGTGGGTAAAAGTGTAACTAGAGGCCATTAATATAAGACAGTCACCAAGAAATCCAGTAGGGAATTCAGAAGAAGCTTCATTACCAAAGGAGTGGTGAAAATGCGGAACTCGCTGTAACAGGGAGTGGTTTAAGTGAATGGTATAGATATGGTTAAGGGGATGCTAGCCATGCAAAAGAGGGAGAAAGGAGTCGAGGTTAATGCTGATAGATTTAGATGAGGAATGGACTGGCTCGGTCAGATAGTCTATTTATGTGCTATATATTCCATGTAAAACTTACAGATAGCCCTAAATGCCTTTTTGTTGCCTTGTTGAGCTTTTTGTATATTGCCCATCTCATTTTCAGTTTTTAAAAAAATCCCTACTTTCAGGTAATTAAGCCTATTAATTATCTCCCTCTCACAGGGTTGTCCTCTCTTCTCTCCCCTCCACTTTGTTTTGTTCTATCCTGATGAGGGACTCAAAATCTTCCAGTTATGGTGAAGGCTCTGTACCTGAAGTGTGAACCTCTCTCCCCTCTCTCTAAATGCTGACCTGTGTGTTTGCAGCATTTCCTGCTTATAATACCACAGTGTAAAGACCCAATGACAGGGATTATCATCTATTAGATGGTCTTGTGCCTAAAATCAGAACCAGTTTGCTTGAATCTCAAGCAGGTCTGGAAATCTGGAATAAAAACAGAAATGCTGGAAATATTCAGCTAGTCTGGCATTCTCTGTGGAAAATGAAACAGAGTTAACGGTTGAAATTTTGTGCCCTCCATGTGGTGTATTTGATTGCGGGGACCATTTAATCGGGGGGAAGTTGGCGGGTAGCGGTGGGGAGGGAATTCCCTCCCCCCAGCCTGTTCACCCTGACTTGGCCCCACTGAATACCCTAAAACGTGGTTCCGATTTCAGGCACAAGACCATTTAGTAGATGATAATCCCTGTCATTTGATCTTTACACTGTGGTATTATAAACAGGAAATGCTGCAAATACACAGGTCAGTCAGCATTTAGAGAGAGGTTCACATTTCTGCCTTCCTAACTGGAAGATGTTGAGTCCCGTATAAGGACGGAACAAAATAAAATGGAGGAGAGAGAAAAGAGGACAACCCTGTGACAGGGAGATAATTAACAGACTTAATGATGTGAAAAAAGGGATTTTTTGAAAACCTGAACGGGACTCAACCAGTCATTTCCTCATCTAAATCTATCAGCATCACCCTTGACTCCTTTCTCCCTCTTTTGCATGTCTTACCTCCTATTCTGGCTCCAGTGATATCACCGTTGGGGACTGGCTACAGTCCCAGTAGTGGTCACTGATCTAGGTGACACTGCTGGGACCAAGAGCAGTTGGCTGTGTGATTGGCCGGCATCTCTCTGAGATGGGATTTCCCAGATTGGGGCGGAAGTCTCGCCCAAGCCAATTAGTATGCCTCCGAGCATTAAATAGGTGTGGGGCAATTCGCTGGAGCTAAGGTGGGCTCTCCATCGACTTTTTCACCTGGGGTGGGAACCCCAGTGAAACACAAAATCCTGGCCTTTGAAACAGAATAATATGATTTGGATAATTGAACTGCACAAATCAGGCATGGCAAGCTGCCATTCAGTCATTTAGCAGCTTGCTCAGGTGTGACTGAATATTTATTTTCTCTAGTATTTTCAGTTGAAGGACAGGTTCTATCTATATCTGAGTTCTGATGAGCCATAAACCTGACCTGATCCAAAATTCTGCAGCCCATGTCCTTACTTGTACCAAATCCTGTTCACTCTCTAAGCTTACTGATCTTCATTAGCTGTCAGTCTGGCAATGCTTCAGTTTTAAAATCCTTGCCCTTGTTTTCAAATCTCTCCATGGCCTCACTTCTCCCTAATCTCTGTATCCTCCTGCAACGTTACAACTCGGGTTGCCAACCCTCCTGGATTGGCCTGAAGTCTCCAGGAATTAAAGATCAATCTCCAGGACACTACTGTGTGCAATCCTCGAGAAAAGTCATTGGGAGATGAAAAAAATTGGGGGTTTTTTTTGTAATTTTCTTTGAACGTTTCTCTTTACTAGATATAAAAATATTGAAAATGGGAAAAAGACTGTTTGGCTGACAGTCAATCATTATCCAGTTGGATAATGAGACTTTTTGCTTTCCATTGACGTAGGAAAGCAGTACATCACAAGGATGGTTGTGTTGTCCAACTAATGGCTGGAGCGTGGGGGCGAGTCATGTGACAAAACTTCCAGGAACATATTCAATCGCAGTTGGCAACCCTATTTACAATCCTCTGAGATCTCTGTTTATCTTCAGTTCTGGCTCTTGTGCATTTTCCCAATTTTAATTACACCAATCCGTCATTGGTGTCTGTACCTTCTGCTGCTTAAGCCCTAAGCTCTGTAGTTACCTCCCTAAGTGTCCCCACCTCTTTACCTCTCTCTTTCCCTTTAAGATGCTTCTTAAAAGCTACCTCTCTGACCAAGCTGTAAATTTTCTATGATTCTATAAGCTATTGGTCACGGACACTAATATGTCCTTATGTGGCTCTGTGTCAATTTTGTTTGATAATTGTTTTAGTATGTTAAAGGCATTGTATAAATTGCACATAGTTGTTGAAAACTATGAAAATATTAGAGACTAAAATGTAGTGACATGTTGGGCATCAAAATTAATGTTGGAATCTATTTTGAGGAGGACAAATTTTTGTGGGGCCATTGTGACAGAGTTGGAGCATAGACTGTTCCAGGAACAAAGTGCATTCTTTCTCCCCCCCCACCCCCCATCCCCCATCCCAAAAATTCCTAAACATCATGACACACAGCCTTTATTTTACTTGTAATCTGGCCCAAATTCTATAAACCCTAGAAACTATTAGACCCAATTGGTATCAAATGTGATCTATTTTGATTGTATGCATTTAAGAAGAAGCTAGATAAACAATAAACGAGAAAGGAAAATAAGGTTATGTTGCTGAGGTTAGGTAAATAGGCGTGGGAGGAGGCTCATGTGGAGTATAAACAGCGGCTTGGACCAGTTAAACTGAATCGTCTGTTTCAGTGCTGCAAATTCTATTTAATTCAGCTCCTCGTGAAAAGCAGTAAAGGGTTTGGATGATATGCTGTATTGTGCTTGCAATGCACATTTCTTTGGGTCATCAATTGTGGGGGCAGGGCAGGAGCTGAAGGCCATCAAAATTGTCAGCTTTACATTGACTGGAAAATATGATTGAGCTTAACCTTGGGGAAGGAGTAAAATAGAAATAAAACCTCTGAAGGCTAATTTTGTTTAAAAATAGGGTAGGAGGAAGGCCAGCCAGTCCACCTATCAATCCAATTAGGATATTTCTCTGATGTGGTCTGTTCTCACAGGCTTTATGCACAAGGAAGAATTTAGGAGACGTTCTGAGGTGATCATTTTTGTCTCAAGTTAATCCAGAAGAAATTTTTATTGATCAGAAACCTCACAATTGTCTTCCTGAGGACGAAGATTTGTATTCATTAAAATTCTACATGGCCAGAAACTTTCTGGCATCTCGCCCAATGTTCTTCATTTGCGAATCTAGGCAGTATTGACATACTTAGTGAACCACCTGAGCCTGACCTTGTCCTTATCCAGGAGTGGATCTAGGTTGACTTTCTGATGCAGCACTGAGGAGGTGCTGTATTGTCAGAGGTGCCATCGCCTGCATCATACATTAAACCAAAGTCCTGTCTACTTGTTTTAGTCTTTCAGGTTGGATGTTAAAGATTCCATGGCACTATGTGAAGGCAATTAGGAAATTCTCCTGGTTGTACTGGCCAACATTTATCCCTCAACCAACAGCACCAAAAACAGAGAAACTGGTCATTCATCTCATTGTTGCTGGTGGGATCTTGACATGTGAAAAATGACTACCACCCAAGCCTTACTCTTCAAAATAACCGAAGTTTCAGAATTTTTGATCACTGTTTTTGCTCTATAATGTTTCTCCCTTCACTCTTCTCCTGAAGCTATTTGACTATGTTGTTGCAGTGCAGTTCCTCAGGGAGCAGTTGATCCCCGGGCCTCACTGAAGTGTACAGCTGACAGGCAAAAGCTTTACATCTGAGCCTTTAGGGGACCACTGGTCTCCACTTCTGTTGTCACAGAAGAACAGAAGCAATGATGGATACTACAGCGCGAGGATGAGTTTTATAACTTTGCTGCTTCATTCACGAACATAAAGTTGATTGTGGATTCCTTTTTCCTGTTTATTCTTGAAATGTGGGGATCTCTGGCAAGACCAGCATTTAATGCCCCTCCCTAATTGCCCTTCTGTTAAACTTCCTTCTCCAGCCACTGCAGTCCCCACGGTGATGTAGGGTAGAGTGTTCCAGGATTTTGACCCATCGATGAAAAATACTCCTTAATATCAATACTTTACCTTCTTTTATGCTGTCACCTATGTCATTCTGTTTTGAGAAAGGATTAAAACAGTTAGGCCTTTGTTGGCTGTTTACTTTTGGTAACATTCTTTGAGGTAGGCTTTAATTGATTTAAAACTTTGGCGCACATTTTAGGAAGCTTTGCAGTAATCCACCTTGTGTGAGCCGAATGCACAATTTGCACGGTGTTTAGATAAGAACAGAAGAAATAGCAGACCATTCGGCCCCTTGAGTCTGCTCTGCTATTCAATATGATAATGGCTGATCCACCTCAAATTCACTTTCCTTCCCACTCGCCATATCTCTTGATTCCCTGAGAGATAAAAAAAAACTATTGATCTCAACCTTAAATATACTCAATGATAGAGCATCCACAATCCTCTCGGGTAAACAGTTTCAACGATTCACAACCTTCTGAGTGAAGAAATGTCTCCTCGTATCAGCTCTAAATGATCAACCCCTTATCTTGTGGCTATGTCCCCATGTTCTAGATTCTCCAGCCAGAAGAGGTAACCTCTGTGTCTACCCTGTCAAAACCCTTCAGAATCTTGCATGTTTGTGGATTAAAACAGGCTTTCACCTAATTTCCCATATGGAAAAAATTGTTACGCTAAAAATCTCCATAAACTCAACCCTGTTTCTCATTAATAATAAATAAAATCAGAAAATGCTGGAAAATCTCAGAAGCTCTGGTAGCATCTGTGGAGAGAGAAACAGAGTTAATGTTTCAGGTCTGTATGACTCTTCAGAGCTAAAGAGAAGTAGAAATGTGATGGATTTTCTACTGTTTAAGAGAGGGTGGAGCAAAAGATGGAGTGGAACACCTTCGCTGAGTCTGTAACCATGACCCAGACCCCTCTGTCACTTACCATTTCAACACACCATCTTGCTTTATGCCCACATGTCCGTCCTTGACCTGCTGCAATGTTCCAGAGAAGCCCTATGCAAACTGAAGGAACAACACCTCATCTTCCAATTAGGCACTTTACAGCCTTCCAGACTTAACATCGAGTTCAGCAACTTCAGACCATGAACCCTCTCCTCCATTTTTATCCACTTTTTAAATTTTTAATTGACTTATTTTTTTTTAATGTATTTTTCTATCCTTCTCCCCAACCCCCACCATCAACCCACACAAACCCACACATGGCCACCTGTTACTTCACTGACCCTTGTTCTGCTATTAAAATATTCTTACCTTTATGCCACTACCAGCACCTCCTTTAGTCTTTAACACTACCATTAACACTCCCTTGTCCTGCGTCCATGACATCTTTGTCAAATTTCTCCTTAGCTCCCACCTCCACAGATGCTGCCAGACCTGCTGAGTTTTTCCAGCATTTTCTGTTTTTATTTCAGGTTTCCAGCATCTGTAGTATTTTGCTTTTACCTGTTTCTCATTAATCCAGTACATCAGCTTGTATTTTATGCAACTGCCTTCTTAGAAATGAATATCTCCAACTTGTTCACACTGATGCAGTGGATACACTATATGATGGAGTGATACCAAGCTGAAATTATAAGCTGGCGTTAAAACCATTCCCACTTATTCCTACCCTCGAAGTATGAAGGAAGTCATCCCTGACCTCTTCAGAGAATTGCATACTGTGTCGTTTTAGGTTCTCCTGATGGTTGAGAGGTAAGTACAGAGAGGCTTTGCAAGATTAAGGATTAAGTATTATTAGCTCCTCTGCTCTTGCAAAAACTATGGCTTATTTTTGGACATCTGAAATTTGTGTCCCAGAGAACGTTTCCTCGCTTAATCTAGACCCATCGGCGCACATTGTGCTTTGCCGTTCATCGTCTTTCCCAGTTGTGACAGTTTATGTAAAATCTCAATTTATTGCTCCATCTGACAGTGACCTTCTTGCTGTGTTTTGATGGAAATGGCTTCCTCCTATTGAAGGCAACCCTGTACCCAGGGTATCAGCGTAGGAAAGTACCAATTCGGTCTCAAGTGCATGTTTCCAGCAATGATTGATGTCCAGCTGTTTCAATAAAAATCCCCTGTTTTTTCTTTATCCTTCGTTTTTCTATTTTAAGCTCTTTCACCCTCCCTCCCCCAAATGCTGCACGTTATAGAACATTCTCCCCGCCCCTCCCCCTCCCCAGCATGTATCAATCCCACTTCAACAGAACATTCCATTGTGGACTGTGATGCCTCATTTACTGAATATTATTTGTCCCCATTAGTAACTTTTTTTCACCTCAATTCTCCCTGACCCTGTAGTGCTGGGGAAAAGTGAGTCCTTTTCTCTAGCCTGGTTGAGATCAGCTAACTCTCCTGCATGAACTGGAGGAACAAACCTGGGACCCCTCCCCTCTCCTCTCCTCCCCATCCCCTCTACAATCGTTCCACACTACACAACAAGCTTATAAACTGAACCAACAAGGAGGCACACCATCTTGGAAGTCTGTTGAAGAAAGATTAATATTTTGCCATTCTCGGTTACATTTTCCAGCTGAGTGTGTACTAGGCTATTGATCAACAAAAGCGAGTCACAAATTGTATGTTTGAAATACCAAGTATTTTTGTACTGATGACCAGTTCTGTGACGTTCAAAAATGATGGAAAATAGGGGCAACATGAGTCACAAAAGTATTTCACTGCCTGTGAAAGCATTGGATTCTGGTGGTTGACCTGACTTTTCCCACCAGTAGAATTGGTCAGCTGTATGAAATGTGTCTTGCAATACACAAAGCAATTAGCTGCGTGTTGGTGCATATTTCCAGCTAAGACTGTATTAAGATAAAAGCAAAAAACTGCGGATGCTGGAAATCCAAAACAAAAACACCTGGAAAAACTCAGCAGGTCTGGCGGCATCTGCAGAGAGGAACACAGTTAACATTTCGAGTCTGAATGACCCTTCAACAGAACTAAGTAAAAATAGAAAAGAGCTTATATTTCACCTCTTTTCTATTTTTACTTAGTTCTGTTGAAGGGTCATATGGACTGGAAACGTTAACTGTGCTCCTCTCTGCAGATGCTGCCAGACCTGTTGAGTTTTTCCAGGTATTTTTGTTTTTGTTTGTTTAAGACTGTATTAAGCCTGGAATAGAAGCAGCACTGTGGCTAATTTGAGGGAGGGTTTCTCTTATCTTTTAGTGCCATCGGCTCAGATGGTGCCATGTTCACCGTCTGCACGAGCCACATTAGATTCCTGGCAGTGGATTCTTCTGCTAAAGTGTTTTCTTCTGAACATTTTGCAATTGAAACTGTGACGTATGCAAATACTTTTACACAGGGGTTGACATAGTGATTTCTTTTTCATGCAGCTCTGCAGTACTGCAGCCATCTTAAAATAGACTTTTACTAAATCTTTAGCTGCTTTTATTGTACATCTGTGCTGCATGAAATTTGTCACTGAGCCAATAGTTGCAAACCTGACAATTTTCAAATCTTTTTGTTTGATTTTTAAAATTTAATAATCTCCTCAAAGCTTAGCATTCATTTCTTGGAAGTGTCATTTGTTGAATGTCCAATTCATACTTCTACTCATAATTTGCTAACTGTGTACAATTTTATGTTAAGTCGTTTTCATTAGTCATTCTTGCTGAGCTTGCTCATGTACACTAGTAAGTCTGTGAGGTTTTGATTGTGTCATGATTGGAAATAGACCCAGTCATAGGCAAGTGTTCAAAGTATTCAAGGTTAGACAGGCTGCAGTCAGAGTAAGAATTTTGACCAACTGCAATGGACAGATGTAATCACCAACTTCTTAAGACCACTTGCTCCATGATTTATTTTCAGTTGTGCAGCCTTGGGGTGTGGGCTCTTAATGGAGAACAAACATCAAGGTTGTAAAGAGTGAGAGAGAAAATGAGATTGAGATTAGATGGCCACCAAGCCTGGGTGCATGAAGATCTGAGTCAGGTAGGTTTGACTTAAGACTGAGGTGACTGAAGATTCTTAATTGTAAATTAGAGCAAGAGAGTGTATTTTGAGCATGGAAGGGGCAAGAAAGGAAAATGTTGATAATGCAGTCTTGGAAGGAAAATCCAACAAACTATATTTACAATTTAACATTTTGATGGAATTAAGAACAAAAAGGTATCTCTTACCAGTCTCTGCATTTTTGAAGAGATTTTGCTTTGCTACCAGGATTGTCTTATTTCATCCCATATTGCTCCTTCAACAATTTGAATCCGGAAGCCAAATGACCAGTTGAATTGATTATTGTTGGTTGCTTGCTAATGCACACCATACTTAACAGTACTTTGCTCCTTAAGGATGATGAGCTACGCACTTTGTAGTGAAGCTCTCCTTCAGTTCTCATGTGCAATAATTTGGCCAAATTGAAGGAAAATGTGCAGATAAGGTCAATCTCCATGCACTTAATATGATTTACTTCAACACTGCACAACATCTTATGACCAAGGAGTATAGAATTTCTCATGTAGCAACAGCAAAGTGAAATTTTTTGCTTACAGACACAAATTATGTTGGGCATAAACAGTGTTACCAGTGAACACACACTCGATTTCTAATGATCTAAAGGGAGCAATCGGAAGTAATTCCCACTCATTTTGCAGTCTGTCGGCAGCAGATACTAATTGACGTGATGTTGAACCAACAACTTGGAAGGGCAAGATTGTCTTTGGTTGAAATTTAATACAGGTAATGCAGTAATTTAGTTCTATGGCAGAGGGCCTAGTCACCTTTTGACACCACTTTACTAATGTGAAAGCTGGCAATCTTTGGAGATTTAAACTTATTACGCCATAAGCAATATTCAATATCAATTTTCTTCTAGTTAATACAAGCCCTTCAGATGCTGTTATCATGATGGGAGTTTCAATAGAGGCTCCTATATTTACTGCTTTATCAAAATCTGTGCGCCAACATGTTCCTCAAGAGGAGCTGTACTTCCAGTACAAGAGCTTAAAATCCTTGGCACGTTGTTCTTTAAGCTGTCAGTTTTCAAATTTTCCAGGTATCTGATCCTTCTGCACCTCATTCTCACCATTCTGCCACCCCCGACCCAACAAATCCCAATTTCACTACAACTCTCCTAAGGATACCATCTACAGGTGTCTGCAGGCTGACTGCAAGTCCTCTGACAACTCACACAAGTGAGTACTCTTCATATGCTAGCTAATTATTTAGATAAGTTCAGGAGAATTAAGGTAAGCCAGCATGGATTCATTAAGGAAAAATCATGGTTAACTAACATGCTGGAGTTATTTGAGGAGGAGGTAACAGAGAAGGTTGGTAAGTGCAATGCTGTTGATGTGGTACATATGGATTTTCAAAAGGCATTGATATAGTGCCACACAGCAGACTTGAGCAAAATTCTAGCTCGTGGAATAAACGGGAAAGTAGGCACTTGGATCAGAAATTGGCTGAGCAACAGGAAACAGAGTAGTGATAAATGGTTGTTTTTCAAATTGGAGGAAGGTTTTTAGTGGAGTTCCCCAGGGGTCAGTGTTGGGACCATTGCTCTTCCTGATATATATTAATGACCTAGACTGTGGTGTTCAAGGCATGATTTCAAAATTTGCAGATGAGACGAAGTTTGGAAACACTGTCAACTGTAATGAGGATAGCCTTGAACTTCAAAAGGACATGTTAGTGGATTAGGCAAACAAGTGGCAAATGAAGTTCAATGCAGAGAGTTGTGAAGTGATTCATGTTGGTAGAACAAATATGGAGGGACAGTAAAAAATAAAGGGAAAAACTTAATTGAGGTGCAGGAACAGAGGGACCTCTGTGTTTATGTACATAAGTCATTGAAGATGGCAGGGCATGTTGAGAGAGCAGTTAATAAAGCTTATAGTATCTTAGGCTTTATTAATAGGGGCATTGAATACAAGAGCAAGGAGGCCATGTTGGACTTGTATAAGACACTAGTTAGGCCTCATCTGGAGTACTGCATCCAGTTCTGGGTGCCATTCTTGAGGAAGGATGAGAAGGCATTGGCGAGAGTGCAGAGGAGGTTCACAAGAATGATTCCAGGGATAAAGAAATGTAGTAACTATAGCTAAGAGGATAGATTGGAGAGGTTGGGACCGTTTTCCTTGGAGAAAAGAAGACTGAGAGGTCCTCAAGATCCTGAGGGGTGTGGACAGGGTAAATAGTGAGAAACTGTTCCCCCTCAAGAGGATATCAAGAATTAGAGGGCACCGATGCAAAATAATTGGCAAAAGGAGTAAAAGTGATGTGAGGGAAATATTTTTCACCTAGAGGGTGGTTGGAGTCTGGAACAATCTCCCTGGGAGGTTGGTGGAGGCAGGTTTTCTCGAGGTATTCACAATGGAATTGGATTGCTATCTGAAAAGAGAGAATGTGCAAGGTTACAGGGATAAGGCAGGGGAGTGGGACTAGGTAGAACGCTCTTTCAGGGAGTCAGTGCAGACTCGATGGGCCAAACGGCCTCCTTCTGCACAAAAGATTCTGTGATCACTGTAAGCCTGACCTTATTCTCACTCAGCACTGTGCAGTTTCCCACAGGATCCACTATGTATTGGAACAGAGGCTTGCATGCCGACGTTTTATTTCCTGCTGTTAACTTTAGCCCATTCGAGAGCTGGCATCTAGTTCTGATTGAGTGTGCTCCTATTAATATGCCACCTAGCCGGTGTTATCTCTTAATTTTAAAGGCAATTTGCCACACTAGAATTAATGTTTAAAAACAAAAAACTGCGGATGCTGGAAATCCAAAACAAAAGCAGAATTACCTGGAAAAACTCAGCAGGTCTGGCAGCATCAGAGGAGAAGAAAAAAGTTGACGTTTCGAGTCCTCATGACCCTTCAACAGAACTGAGTAAAATTAGGAGAGGGGTGAAATATAAGCTGGTTTAAGGTGGGGGGGGGCGTGATTGTGGAGAGAGAGAAGTGGGGTGGGGGGTTGTGTGGTTGTACGGACAAGCAAGCAGTGAAAGGAGCAGATAATCAAAAGATGTCACAGACAAAAGAACAAAGAGTTGTTGAAAGTGGTGATATTATCTAAACAAATGTGCTAATTAAGAATGGATGGCAGGACACACAAGGTACAGCTCTAGTGGGAGTGGGGTGGAATAAGACTAACAGGGCATAAAAGGTATAGATTTAAAAATAATGGAAATAGGTGGGAAAAGAAAAATCTATATAAATTATTGGAAAAAACAAAAGGGAGGGGAAAGAAACGGAAGGGGGGTGGGGATGGAGGAGGGAGTTCAAGATCTAAAGTTGTTGAATTCAATATTCAGTCTGGAAGGCTGTAAGGTGCCTAGTCAGAAGATGAGGTGCTGTTCCTCCAGTTTGCGTTGAGCTTCACTGGAACCATGCAGCAAACCAAGGTCAGACATGTGGGCAAGAGAGCAGGGTGGAGTATTAAAATGGCAAGCAACAGGGAGGTTTGGGTCATTCTTGCGGACAGACCGCAGGTGTTCTGCAAAGCGGTCGCCCAGTTTGCGTTTGGTCTCTCCAATGTAGAGGAGACCGCATTGGGAGCAACGAATGCAGTAGACTAAGTTGGGGGAAATGCAAGTGAAAGGCTGCTTCACTTGAAAGGAGTGTTTGGGCCCTG
The DNA here is from genome assembly GCF_017639515.1 of Carcharodon carcharias. NCBI lineage: Eukaryota > Metazoa > Chordata > Chondrichthyes > Lamniformes > Lamnidae > Carcharodon > Carcharodon carcharias. The sequence goes on along the minus strand of NC_054483.1, from coordinate 109,290,850 downwards.
GACGGTGAGGAGAGAGGAAGTAAAGGGGCAGGTGTTGCATCTTTTGTGTATGCATGGGGAGGTGCCATGGGTGGGGGTTGAGGATTAGGGGGTGATGGAGGAGTGGACCATGGTGTCCCAGAGGGAACGATCCCTACGAAATGCCGACAGGGGGGATGAAGGGAAGATGTGTTTGGTGGTGGCATCATGCTGGAGTTGGCGGAAATGGCGGAGGATGATCCTTTGAATGCGGAGGCTGGTGGGGTGATAAGTGAGGACAAGGGGGAATCTATCATGTTTCTGGGAGGGAGGAGAAGGCGTGAGGGCGGATGCACGGGAGATGGGCCGGACACGGTTGAGGGCCCTGTCAATGACTGTGGGTGGAAAACCTCGGTTAAGGAAGAAGGAGGACATGTCAGAGGAACTGTTTTTGAAGGTAGCATCACCAGAACAGATGCGACAGAGGCGAAGTTAAGGTTTGGCTGTTGATCTGTTGCACCATTCTTATTGACAAATGATATCAGCAATAGCTCTTTGTTTCTTTGTATGTTTAGTATTCTGCAATGTATTTTTTCCTCATCTTTTACCCTTTGTTTAAGGGTAACAACTTATGTGGAGTCTGATTGGATGGTCAGTGTTGGCCATTCCTCACACAAGCCTAAACAATAAGTGTTGATGCGTTCATTGATAACAGAGACTGTTCCAGTTAGCTTTGACTCCGACCTCCATTGATAGTTGGTATAACAAGAGGGACTTGGTTAAGATCAATCAGAGACATGAATACTGGCCACTCATTATTTTACCCCTGCCTGCCAGAGCACAGATTGAATTAGGATTTTCTTTCTGTACACAGTACCATAAAATGCAGCAAGTTTACCCAACTGTGCCACTAGTAAGAGAGACATTGTTTTCAAACATGGATTGTATCCTCAGTGGATACATATTGTGTTCACTCCCACAGCAGTAAGAGGACAGGGGTTACAGAGGGAGGATAAAGGATCACAAGTTGTCTAGGGCACTAACTCGTACATCTCCTGATTTCTGGGCACACATCTGTGCTGATGGAAGCCCAAACAGCAGATCACGCTATTGGCTGACGAGTGGGTCGGAACCTAATGGACAAGGAGAAAGTGTTATAAAAAGGGAGGTCAAGGGAAGCCTTAAGAGGAGGATGAAGTCCTAACAATGTAGAATGGGGATAAAGGACGTTGAGTCCTGAGTCCTGATGTAAACATCAACAAGGATATACAAATTCAGAATTCTGATTTTGGCCACCTTCACTTGTGGAATACGGTAGCCTACAACAGTTTGGCATTAACTGGCTGCTAGTGCTTCGGCCACAAGTTACAGCAACCTCTGGATGACTGCCAATAGCCAAGCTTTACTGAGGAAGTTTGGTTAGCTTGTCAGATTGAATTGGCTCTTTGAAAGCGCTATCCAATTAGTTCCACTCCCCTGCTCTTTCTCCGCAGCCATACAAATCTTTTTCAAGGGTTTGGTGCTTTCACCAGAAATCCAGACCAGTCCTGGCAGTGTTTCCCAGTGCTGCCCTTTATCTTGAGACTGCCTTAGGTACCTGTTTCATTTTTAGTTATGTTATTTCTGAAGCTTCTTAACCACATCGTTCCCATGAACTCTCCGCCCTCATTCTCAAGGTTACTGGAAGTTGGATCTTGTCCTTTTTATACTTAGGCTGCCGGTGAGCGTTTAGAGTCTTGATTGCTCTAAATATATTAAATTAAATTAAGTTATTAATACAGACAAAATAAACCCATGTTTTTCCATTGTGAACTTTTAAATAATGGTGAGATGGGGTAGGGGGCAGTGGTGTTGGGCAGGCGGAGCAGAAGGTTGAGGGAGCAGGCTGTCATCCTCACCTGTGCTGTCTCCCAACCTGAAACTAAATAACCAATCTCCATGGAAGGTAAACCCTGCCTAGGACTGTCGATCCATATAACAACTAATCCTGCTGGATAAGGCCATTTTAATCACTTAAGTTGCATTTTAGCTGGTTTATGTGAAAACTAAACCCTGACACTGGTGAAACATCTTGCGAAATAATTGTAAGTGGAGCAAATTGAGGTTACAAGGTATCTGCAATCCTTCTATTGTTTGGAATTTGTACTGTGGCATCTTGTAGTTAGGTCAGCTGTGACTCAGTTGGTAGTGCTCTCACCTCTCACATCACAAGGTTCCAGGTTCAAGTCCCACTCCAGGGTTTAAGCACAAAATTCAAGGCTGACACTTCAGAGCAGTACTGACAGAGTGTCACACTGACAGAAATGCCATCTTTCAGATGAGATGGTAAACTGAGGCCCCACCTGCCTCCTCAAGATCCCATGGTACTGTTTCAAAGAAGATCCAGCGAGTTACTCCTGCTGTCATGGCCAATATTTATCCCTCAATTAACATCACAGAAACAGATTAGCTGGTAATTATTATATTGCTATTTGTAAATTGGCTGCCACGTTTCCTACAAGAGCGACAACACTTCAAAAGTACTTCATTGGCTGTAAAGCTCTTTGAGATGTCTGGTAGTCACGAATGCAGGTCTTTCTCTTTTTGCATGGTTAGGCAGTGTAGAACTTTCTCCCTGAACCCTTATGACTTTCAACGTCTCCCCCACAACATTTAAAAACCTCATGAATGTAGTATAAAGGGTTAATGTTAATCATGTAAATATATAGTCTATATCATCAGTGATGTAAGATCACATGATTACAGAGCTTCGTGTAGAGACTACCTTCTAAATAGCATAATGTTAAATAAAAGAGTTTGTTAACAGTATTGCCTCCATTCTCATCAATAAGTCCATGACCACAACCACCACACACCAGACCAGAGACAACAATAACAGGATGACAGGCACCTTTTCAACTAGCACCCTAATTCCTTTGTGTTCCTGCTTGGGTCTGTCCCCCTCACCCACCTTTCTTTCACATATTCTGAAATGCTTTGCAGCATTTTTTGCGGTATTAGATTACAGGTGCTATATTAATGCAGGAAGTCGTGTTTTTGAAGTCACCTCTATCAGTCAAGTGCAGGCTTTGCCCTGGAGTGCTGATTGGAAAAGAGATTGCAAGGCTGTGGTTTCGCAAGTAGTGAGAGCAGTAGAATTTGTTGATGCTTTACCCAGTAAATCTCCTTTTGTTGTGTGGTGCCAAAATGAACGAACAGAATTTCCACCAAAATTATGCAGGGAAGGAACTCTGAGATAAAATTTCAGCATGACCTAGGCAAAAATAATTGTAACTTTAAAAAGAAATGTTTGGACAAATTTGCATCGTCATAAATGAAGCTCTATCCTCCTCTCTCCCTGTTTGTGTTTATGTACAGGTCTTTCTGGGCCTTGTGAGCATTGCTTGAGAAGCAAGTCAGATTGCCTGCTTCCAGGCCTCTGTTACTGTCAGTGCTCCGTCAGTTTGCAAGAGCCAGTTAACAATGTTGGACTTGTCCTCAGCTTTTATCCAGGTGTCCCCTTCTGCCAAGGGAAATATTGCGAACCTGCAACCTGTACTGAACTGGTAGCAATATATCAAATTGATTCATTTTATTGATGAGGAAACATGCTATTTGCTTTGGTGTGTGACTGACAAATAATGATGAAACCACGTGAACTTATCCATATAGTATACTGCTGTCACTGGGACGTCTTGCACGTTTAAGTTAATAAGTTGTGTGTTTTTTTAAAAAAAGTCTCTCTCTTTTTGTAGGTATTTGGCCAGAATTGAAGACATGGAAGCAACAGATACCAATGATGAGGAGTTAAACTATGGCGTGGTGATAGACTGTGGAAGTAGTGGATCCAGAGTGTTTGTGTACTTTTGGCCACGGCACAATGGGAACCCTCACGACCTGCTCGATATCAGGCAGATGAAGGACAAAAACAGGAAGCCAGTGGTTAAGAAAATCAAACCAGGTAATCATAGGGCAAGGGTACCGCACAGAACAGGAAGAGGCTTTGTTAGTGTCAATGATCAAACTTAGCATGTATGTCACGACAGTAGTTTAAGAGTCAAATGGAGTATTTCCATGGTGAAGGAGTTCTCTGGACAGCTAAGAAGTTATTCATTTCATTCCAGCACTTTCTGATATACACACAACTGGCTTCCAGCGTCCATTTCTTTTACAAACATTCATCATGTTCTGTATGGCAGCTTGATTCCGTTTGTTAACCTTGTGAGTCAGAAGATTGTGGGTTCAGGTCCCATGTCAGAGACTTGGACACAATCTATGTAGACGCTGTCAGGCAGCACTAAGGGAACACTGCATTATCAGGGGTATTGTTCTTCATTCAGGCTGTTAAACTAAATTAAAGTATTAAACTGGAAGAGACTAAGAAGTCATATTTGACTTGACACTCGATGTGTCGAGCCAGCAGAGAGCAACAATCTGCAAAGACAGTGGAATGTTGAACTAAAACATATGTTGGAAACACTCAGGAGGTCAGACAGCGTCTGTGGAAAGAAACAAAGTTAACGTTTCAGGTCGAGATAACCTTTCATAAGAACTTTCTGGTCCCTTCCAAGTCACACACCCCATCCTGACTTGGAACTACATCGACATTCCTTCACTGTCGCTGTTTCAAAACCCTGGAACTCTCTCCCTAACAGCACTGTGGGTGTACCTACACCACAGGGACTGCAGCGGTTCAAGAAGGCAGCTCACCACCACCTTCCCAAGCGCAATTAGGGATGGACAATAAATGCTGTCATAGCCAGTGATGTCCAAATCCTGTGAACGAATAAAAAATTTTTTTGCCCATTCCAACCTGTCCAAGTCCTCTTGAAGTTTAACACTATCCTGCTCACAGTTCATAATACTTCCAAATTTTGAGCCATCTGCAAATTTTAAAACTGCCCTATACAAAGTTAAGGTCATTTTTATATATCAAGCAGAACAGGGACCCCTGGGGAACACCACTATAAACCTTCCTCCAGTCCAAAAAACATTCATTAACCACTACTCTCTGTTTTCTGTCAGTTTTGTTGCTGCTGTCCCTTTTATTCGATGAGCTCCAACCTTGCTCACCAGTCTATTGTGCAGTACTTTATCAAATGCCTTTTGGAAGTCCATGTGCACCACATCAGCAACATTTCCCTCATCAACCCCCTCTGTCACCTCATCAAAACACTCCAAGCAAGTTAGTTAAACACGATTTGCCCTCAACAAATCCATGCTGGATTTCTTTAATTAATCCACATTTGCCCACATTAACTTTATCCTGAATTATTGTTTCTGGAAGCTTCCCCACCACCGAGGTTAAACTGATTGGCCTGTCATTGCAGGGCTTATCTTTACACCTTTTTTGAACACGGGTGTACCAGGCATAATTCTCCAGTCCTCTGACACAACCCTTATATCACCTTTTTTTCAGTTTTGCTATGACCATTGCTTCTTTTGTTTCTTCAGATTCCACTTGCTTTTCTTGCACCCTCACATTTCTGAAACAATCAACCATTGCACTGCATCGACTCTTAATTCTTTCCTTGGATGGCAAAAATATGGGACTCCTTACCGCTGCCTGTATTCTATAGGTATTTAAAATTGAAACTTGGCGTCATCCAGTCGCCACTCTTGGTGGTGTCCTGCAGTTTGGGCTTTGCCCATTCATCTTGGCTTCTTGAAGAACCATTTCCTCCAAGGTCAGGGATCAACAAGATCCCCGTGCAGTTATTCTGATAGCCAGAACTGAGCCTGTAAATGTTTGTGATATGAACACAACTTTTTTATTTCTGACTGATTGCAAATCTTTTGGCCTGTGTCCATTGGACTGCATGGTCCTGAAGTAGCAAGGATAAAACCTACAGCTCCTATGTTCTGCCAAGGAAAAGTCTTGAATTTATCCATCGGCTTCTTACTATGTAAAGGGGCTAAGACCTCACAATATATGTGCGTTAATGTGATTGTTCCCTGGTCAAATGCACAGCAAGATCCCTGTCAAATGCACAGCAAGACCCCACAGGCAACACTGAAATGCATAATGGTTGAGAGATCAATGGTGGCTAGAACATAGAAATATTGAATGGTTACAAGCACAGAAGCGGACCATTTGGTCAGTCATGTCTATGCTGGCAATGTAGGAATAGGAGTAGGTCATTCAATGCCTCAACTCTGCTCTGCCATTCAATGAGGTCACAATTGGCCTTTACCTCAGCTTCATTTACCTGCCTTTGCCCCATATCCTTCAAAACCCTTACCCATCAAAAATCATATCAGTCCCAGTTTTGAAAGCTCCAGTTGTCACTTAGCATCTGTAGTCTCTTGGGGTGAGGGGACAATTCCAGATTCCTACTAACCTTTGTGTGAAGAAGTGTGTAGGAGCATATCTGATTTCTATGAGTTGTGTGCCTTAACATCCTCAAATAGGCAAATCTGTTTAACATTTGCAGACCAACTATGAACAGTGCCTTTCTACTGCAGCACTGCACTGTAGTGCTGGCATAAATTATGAGCTCAAACTCCTCGTCCGTGGCTCGAAACCACAATCTTCTGACTGGGCAGCAAGAGCGCTACCAAATGAACTGAGCAGAAACCTTTAACAGCTGATGCTTTTAGGTAATAAAATGGAAATGACTTTGTGAGTTACGTGTTAGTCCTGGCTCAGTGGGTGGCACTCTTGTCTCAGAATCAATGATTTGTGGGTTTAAGTCCCGGACGCTTCACAAAATCTAGGCTGGCACTCCACTGCTGCCGCTTTGAGATGCTGTCTTTCAAATGACTCTTTAAAGTTTAGCTCTTTTGATGGTTCTGCTGGACTTTAAAGAGGCAATGGCACGATTTGCAGTCCAGGGAGTTCTCCCAGTATCCTCATCAGCGACACTCTCTCAGACATCACCACCCAGAAAAAGAAGAGAAATAAATTGGTTCTTCATCCCGTGGCAAGCTGTTGGAATGAGGCTGAATGCAGCCTATCTGTGTACATTTCACCGACTGAATAATTCATCAAGTGAATTGGCCAAGATATGTGATGAGGCACCGTTTAAATGTTAGTTTCTTTTTCATTACGCACTTGATTTCAAGGGTACTGTCACTGACCTGCACTAACTTTATCTGTAGAGCTCTGCTGCCTCCCTCTGGTTGTGAAGCTGAAATGCATACATTGTAGGATTTGTGTAATACAATGCAGCCGTGTCTGATTCTACCAGGTCCATCAATCACGCTTAACCTGGTCTTATGCTGCCTGTTTCAAGTCTGCTGGAGCTAATAATAAATTAACTTTTCAGGGTCATGCATTCATATATAAATTCAAATTTGATGGTGGTTCTTCTTCCCTGGAGGGTATCCCTGCTTTCATTAACACGCTCAGTTCCGAGCAGGGGCACTGGTTGTCATTCAATAGCAGGGGGCCTTGATTCTCTTTTCAAAACATTTCCCCTCCCTGGACTGGGGATCAAACCACAACATTTTGTATCTCTACAGCACTACTCATGTGCAGAAAGACAGCTCAGCCCAACGAGGGCAGAAAGAATGACACCAAGCCGGAGGGCTTGGATGGGCGAGGGAGTGAGAGAAGAGATTTGAAAGGAGTTCGTGAGATTGAAGAATTCCTGAGGACAGCCGTGGATGCCTCTTGAAATCAACCCCTCCTCCCTCTCAAACCACAGCAACAGCTGACAGTAGCTAACTCAGCATTGATTTGAGAAACTGTGACTTCATATTGTGACAGGTGGCTCCTTTCTCCAATGAGCTAACTTGGGAGAATAGCTCCTTTCACAAACTCAGGATATCATTTCGATTGGAAGTTAAACTGAGACTGTCCTCTTCTCAGGTGGATGCAAAATATCCCACAGCCACTATTTCGAAGGGGAATAGTGGGGAGTTATCCCTGGTTTCCTGGACAATATTTATCCCTCAATCAACATTGCTAAAAACAGATTGTCTGGTTGGCTCATTCTGGAATGAGGACCTTAGCTTATGAGGAAAGGTTGTACAGGATGGGCCTACACCCATTGGAGTTTAGAAGACTGAGAGGTGATCTTATTGAAACAAATATGATCCTGAGGGAATTGGATAGAGTGCACACCGGGAGGATATTTTCTCTTGTGGGGGAGATGAGAAGTAGGGGACACAGTTTAAGAATAAGAGGCCAAATGGTAGAGCAGGCTCGAAGGGCCAAATGACCTGCCCCTGCTCCTAAGTCCTACGTTCATATGGTCAGTATCACATTATGGTTTGTGGGAGCTTGCTGTGTGCAAATTGGCTGCCACATTTCCTACATTGCAACAGTGACTACACCTCAAAAACAAAACTTCATTGGCTGTAAAGCACTTTGGAACATCCTGAGTTCATGAAGTTTGCTGTAGGAATCAGTCCTTCTTCCTTTCAGGACATGCCAAAGTGTTTTATAATCAATGCAATACTTTTACAGTGGAGTCAATGATGCAATGTGAAGAAATGTGGCAGCTAATTTACACACAGCAAGCTCCCACAAACTGCAGTGAGAGAAATAACCAAACAATATGTTTTAGTGATGTTAGTTGAGGGATAAATATTGGTCAGGACACCAGGGAGAACCCTCCTGCTCATCTTCAAAATAATGTCCTGGAATCTTTCCGGTTTACCTGAGATGGCAGACGAAGCTTCAGTTTAACGTCACCTCAAAAATGGCACCTCCAACAGTGCAGCACTCAGTTAGCACTGCACTGATGCACCAGCCTGGAAAGATGTGCTCAAGCCTCTGATATGGAACTTGATACATGACCATAAGACTCCACGCCACCACTGAGTCCAGGCTTATCCTTAAAAATATAATTTGGAAAAAAATCCAGAGCATAGTTTTTATTTTAACTCAACTATTTTACTTTTTAAGGTGAATCAGTAGGTGAAGGGACATCCTGTCTATAATATATGGTATATGCATTGCATATCCTCACACACAATGCTGCTTGTGGTCACACATATTATGGACACTGGCAATGAAATCAGTTCAAAAGTCTATATTTACATATATCAGAAATACCTGGAAAAACTCAGCAGGTCTGACAGCATCTGCGGAGAGGAACACAGTTAACGTTTCGAGTCCTTATGACTGTTCAACAGAACTAAAGAAAAATTTAAAAGAGGTGAAATATAAGCTGGTTTAAAGTGGAGTGGGGGGGGGGACAAGTAGAGCTGGATAGAGGGCCAGTGATAGGTGGAGATAGCCAAAAGATGTCATAGACAAAAGGACAAAGAGGTGTTGAAGGTGGTGGTATTATCTAAGGAATGTGCTAATAGGTGACAATGATAGAAAGCAGGACGAGCAAGGTACAGATAGCCCAAGTGGGGGTGGGGTGAGGGGAAGGGATCGAAAAAGGCTAAAAGGTAGAGATAAAACAATGGATGGAAATACATTTAAAAATAATGGAAATAGGTGGGAAAAGAAAAATCTATATAAATTATTGGAAAAAAGGGGGATCGGAAAGTGGGTGGGCATGGAGGAGAGAGTTCATGATCTAAAATTGTTGAACTTAACATTCAGTCCGGAAGACTGTAAAGTGCCTAGTCGGAAGATGAGGTGCTGTTCCTCCAGTTTGCGTTGAGCTTCACTGGAACAATGCAGCAGGCCAAGGACGGACATGTAGCATAGGAGCAGGGTGGAGTGTTGAAATGGCAAGCAACAGGAATGTCTGGGTCATGCTTGCGGACAGACTGAAGGTGTTCTGCAAAGCGGTCACCCAGTCTGCGTTTGGTCTCTCCAATGTAGAGGAAACCTCATTTGGGAGCAGCGAATGCAATAGACTAAATTGAGGAAAGTGCAAGTGAAATGCTGCTTCACTTGAAAGGAGTGTTTGGGCCCTTGGACCGTGATGATAGGGGAAGGGGCAGGTGTTGCGACATCTGCAGTTGCATGGGAAGGTGCTGTGGGAGGGGGTTGAGGTGTAGGGGGTGATGGAGGAGTGGACCAGGGTGTCCCGGAGGGTACAATCCCTGCGGAATGCCATCAGGGTGGGTGAAGGGAAGATGTGTTTGGTGGTGGCATCATGCTGGAGTTGGTGGAAAATGATCCTTTGAATGCGGAGGCTGGTGGGCTGATAAGTGAGGACAAGGGGGACCCTATCATGTTTCTGGGAGGGAGAGGAAGGTGTGAGGACGGTTGCGCAAGAGATGGGCCGGACACGGTTGAGGGCCCTGTGAACATATTTTGATCCCTTCCCCCCCACCCCACCCTCACCAGGACCATCTGTACCTTGCTCCTCCTACTTTCTACCCTTAATGTTACCTATTAGCCCATTCCTTAGATAATATCACCACCTTCAACACCTCTTTGTCCTTTTATCTATGACATCTTTTGGTTATCTCCACCTTTCACTGGCCCTCTATCCAGCTCTACTTGTCCCCACCCCCCCCCCCCCCCCCCCCCCCACCCCCACCCCCACCCCCACCCCCACCTCCACCTCCCACCTCTTAAACCAGCTTATATTTCACCTCTTTTCTATTTTTCCTTAGTTCTGTTGAAGAGTCATATGGACTCGAAACATTAACTGTGTCCCTCTCCACAGATGCTGCCAGACCTGCTGAGTTTTTCCAGGTATTTTTGTTTTTGTTTTGGATTTCCAGCATCCGCAGTTTTTTTGCTTTTACGTATATCAGGTTCATTATATCAATGCATTAACTGAGATTGTTATAAACAGCAGCTATTGACTATGTGTGAGGCTGGTTTTTTTTTAAATAACTGGAGTGCAATGAGTGTAATCCTGGTGTAAAATTAAAACAACTGGAAATGAGCAGTTAGGACCTGAGGGAGAAAGAAATCTTTTGCTGGCAACAGCCTCTTCAGAAATCAGCAGGGCTGCTGGTATAGTGATCTAGATTGGTCATTTCCTCCAAAACTCAGGCACTGAGGCTAACTGCTAAACCTTTGTGTCACACCAGTTGGGATCAACTAATTCAGCACAGAACATAAGTCGAACTGGGTCTGCATGGACCTGTGCTCATTATAATAAACTTGTCCCAATCAAAGGGTCTTCTTATTCCTGAATATTTGTTTTGCTTATTGTATTGCACACTGAGAATATTATGGTTTACTACAAGAAATTTGACAGCAATGAAGGGAACAAATCAGAAGCAACTCAAGAATATTGCATACCTGTAACCTACATCTATATGGCCTTCATTGTAGAGAAACCTGTCAAGACTGTTCACAGAGGAGAAATGGACTTTCAGGTGTAATGGCAAGGGGTGACTAAAAGCACAGTTGAAAAGATTACAAGGTTTTAAAGAAAACAGAGAGGTGAAAAGTGGTTTGGGCGGGGAGGTTCCAGAGATTCAGAATAAGGTGTGTTGAAGGCTGGAACAGCGATTGTGGACCAGCAGGAGGTAGCATGTGGATAAGCTGCATTGGGTAACACTGGAGAACTTCACCTTTCCTGTGAAACTGTGACAAAGACATTGAACATCAATGAGTGTGTGCTTGCCTTGCACGATTGAGATCTCACAAGTGTTGTCACAAAACTTAATATTTTAATAAGCGTTCATTGCACTGCTGTTCCAGGCATCTCGACACTGGCCTCCTCTCCAGAGAAAGCCACGGATTATCTCCGTCCTCTGCTGAGGTTTGCCGCTGGACATGTTCCTGTTGCAAAGCACAAAGAGACACCGTTGTACATCCTGTGCACTGCTGGAATGAGACTGCTACCAGAAAGGTATTGCAATTGCAGCCAGAAGAATTTCACTGGCACTTCTCAGTAAATTAAATTATTGACTATGTTTAAAAATACTTTGAAATTACTGTTCATAAGATGTGCTTTGCTTGTAATGAGACCATTGTTAGGCTTATCTGCATTAAAAAAATCCCTCTTCTCGTGAAGGTGATGCTTGTTAGTATGGAGGTCGACAGGTGTAACTTTCCTCCAAGGTCACATTCCAGTGAGTGTCTGCAAGGCGGTCAGTGTCATAGTCATACATGCACAGTAGCTCAGTATTAATCTCTGTCTGGTAATCTGGAGCTGGAATTATTCCTCACCTAGTGGAATGTGGGCATCACTGGCAAGGCCAACATTTGTTGCCCATCCCTAATTGCCCTTGAACTGAGTGGCTTGCTAGGCCATTTCAGAGGGCAGTTAAGAATCACATTGCTGGGAGGAGGGTCTGGAGTCACATGCAGGCCAGACCAAGAAAGGATGGAAGATTTCCTTCCCTAAAGGGCATTGTTTTTTTTTACAACAATTGATGATAGATACTGAGACTAGATTTAAATTTAAATTCCACTGGTTACTGTGGTGGGAGTTGAATCTGTGTTCCCAGGACACTCTAGATTACTAGCCCAATGACATTACCTCTGTACACCCATCTCTGTTAGGGGCCACAGTCCACTACTGCCCCCTTGACTGAGATCAGCTAACTCAGCATATTTATTTTTCAAAGACCAGGGACTGAACCAGGGAACTCCCTGGTGTGTACAGAACTCCCTAGTATATACGGAACATTTTCACTAGGTTTTCCAACTATGCCCTCAAGTCGGCTCTAAATTCAGTCTTAAAGAGGAAGAGAAGGCCAGGGGTTTTAGATTTTTGTTTGAAATACTTCCCTGTACTATAGAAGAGACTAAATGTCTTTACCAGGGATTCCTTTGACATTTTGTTTAAAACATCAATTTTAGTCACTGACTTGAAGATCCTTTAAGTCTGGTCCCTGTTGGACCTTTTTTGGTAATTTTGATTGTGGGACAGCCCCAATGCAAACACAGACAACCCTTAACTGCAGACTGGGCTGAGGGCCACATTGGAGATATCTGGATTGTGAGACTACAATATGAGCTGACAAAGCATATTTGAGCAAGAAAAATCTTTCTCCCCCGCCACCCCCCCCCCCCCACCGCACCCTTCCCCTAGACCCGCACTCCTGTTTAAATAAAAACCCTTCCCTCTGCTGTGCTGTCTTCCAGATATATATTTGTGATCAGTGGTTCAGCTTTTTTTTGGTGCTAGCTGCCTTTCAATCTTCAGATGTGGAATCAAACACAACATGTAGTTAAGAACGTAACACAGGCTCTGCAAATCCATGATCGGGTACAGCTCATCACAAGTACCAATCTGTGTTCGCTGAGGACCTCTGCTGGAGATTTTCCATTGTCAGAGGGAGATTCTCCACCTTGCTGTCCAATAATGGGTGTCTATGCACGGAAGGGGTGTTGGTGGGGTGGGGGAGAGACAGGGATGTGGAATCTGGAGCTCCGCCTGTATCAACAAGGCCAGAATGCCCAGTTTAAGAGAAAGTGGGGTGTGGGGGGTGCAAATTGATTTTTTTTACCTCAACCCAAGTCCCCCTTCCCCTATCTTTTAAAATGTTTTAAAACATTTACCTGTAAAATCACAACATTGCCCTCAAATGGGTCCCACATCTGCCTTTCATTCATTGATGGGGTATGCCTGCTTTGAGTCTGCTGCTAGGGTAAGTGGAGCCTCCTGCTAGAGCAAGTTGCTGCCCCCCCAATTGGAAAGCCTGTCTGAAGGCTTGGACTGAGAATATCAAGGCCACTGCTACTGAAGTTCCAGTGGGAGTACACTAGAAGGATTGTAGCTATTCAGGCCTATAAGCACTTAATTAATTAATCCTAAAAATAAAATAATGTTATGAGGAAAGTTATCTGAATTTAAATGTGTTGCACCTCTCCAGCCAACAGGGTGCCATTCTTGAGGACCTTTACACTGATGTGCCAGTCGAATTTGACTTCCTGTTTTCTGAATCCCACGCAGAGGTGATTTCCGGTAAACAAGAAGGTGTGTATTGTGGTTCATCTAATCAGCATTGCAACTTAAAATTGGCTTCTTGTCAGCAACATTTTATATTCCAATCCCCCACTACCAACACCAAACAAAAGATGGTGGTCTTCATTGGACAAGTGGCATGTAGGGCCACCCTCATTGGGTAAGCACCAAATTACTCACCAATGCTCTGCACTGTTTTAGCCAGTTAACGCATGATCCCTGGGTCTTGCTAACCTGTTTCTAATTTCTTTGGCCTTAGGCAAGTGGATTATTTAGAGAGAGAACGTGTACACTCTGTCCTGGAGGAATTGAAGCTACTTCTATGGATTTCTGTGTGGGGAATATAAACAGGGTGTCGGCTTTCCAGTTGTGTCTGGATACCAGTGCAATCAAAAACAAACCAAATACATCTCAGGTGCCCAGTGTCAGAAATATAAACAAAAGGTCAAAAAGAACTAGTAATGTTGGAAATCTGAAACAATAAAAGAAAATGCTGGAAATACCAAACGTAGAGTAAGCATCAGTAGAGAGAAGTTCTAGATATATCAGCAGTTCTTTTTTACCTTTTGCAGATATTCCTGTCGATGGAAACCTGCAATTCCCTTTCCCTCGGATAAGCTATTGGAGGTTCAGTTGAAACTTTCAGAACTCAGATGGTTGTGTTTCGTTAGATCAGCATGTTGAGGGTTAAGGAATCAAGATTACAGATCTACCACATTCTAGTTGAATGGTGGAACAGGCTCAAGGCACTGAATGACCTACTCCAGTTCCTAGGGCATTGACTCGAATCTAATCCTGGACTACTTTATAAAGTGCATTTAATTCTGACATGACTGAATTTAATGCTTTTCCCACATAGAGTCGCTGTGATAGTTACACTTCACATTGGACACACTGAAGGATCAGGAAATTTGCAGATATTCTGCATCTGAATCATGAATAATTGAACCCTTGTAAATATTTCACGTGGCTCAGTAGCAAAGGTCAAAAGTAGTCAGGCATGAAATTAGAGTTCCAGGCTTGTTTTGATTTTGATTTGTTAAATTAGTTGTTGTAAATTAACCAGTTTGCAAGGTTCTCTGGTTGAATTCATGTATGTTTTGTAATTTAAAATGCAAATTTTATGCTTGTTATATTTTTAGAGTACAGAACCACAACACTGTAGTAGCGTACGTGTCGGTTCACAGGTCTGTAGGTAAGACTATTAACACGTAGTGAAATATGAAGAAGTGGTAGCTCAAGGCAAGCTTTGAATTCTTGCTAAAAATTACAAATACCCCGCTAAAGGCAGAGAGGCCACATGCACCACTGGCATAGTCTCAAATCACTGCAGACAAACGGGCCCCAAGTGAGACTCCCAATCTGTACGTAGTTAGGTGATCCAGTTGACACACTATAGGGAGCTGTTGAGAACATACAAATTATGAGCAAGAGTAGGCCACTAGGCCCCTCAATTCCTGTTACCCATGATTATTTTTCTGGTGGTTGCTCCATGAAAGTGCAGATTTGGATATCAGCTGAGGATGAGATTGGGCTCAGTCTTGAGCTTTGTGTCAGCCATGGCTCTCAGTGGCTTTCTCACCCCTCAGCCAGAAGGTTCTGGGTTCAAGCTCCACTCCAGAGTCTTGAACACAAAATCTGGGCTGACACTCCCAGTGCTACTCTATCAGTTGAGACGGTAAAACAAGGCCCTGTCTGTTCTCTCAAGTGTACATAAAAAAAATCCCATGGCAGAGAAGAATCCCCAGTATCTTGGTCAACATTTAGCCCGACACCAAGGCCTCTAAGACAAAGGTTACCTGATCATCATTGCTGTTTGTGGAATCTTGCTGTGCATATATTGGCTGCTGCATTTCCTACATTACAAGTGACTACACTTCAAAAAGTACTTTTTTTGGCCATAAAGCGCTTTGGAATGTCCTGAGGTCATGAAAGGCACTGTAGGTGTGCAAGTTTGTTCTTTCTTTCTCCAGTCGAATACTCATCCATGTTCCTACGTAGGAAATAATCATTTGGACCAACAGTAGCAGGATGGCTGGGGAGAGAATAGGGGCAATGAACCGAAATACTCTGCAAAACTTAAGCTTGCAGCAGTCAGTATGGTCTGGCAGCAATCCAGCTTGCTTAGTTTCCTTACGTGGTTGTAAAAGCCCTTAAGCTTTGCTGCAGCAAAACACCCATATTGTAATGTTCTTTTTTCAAAAATATTTGAATCAGTGATTTTGTGATACCTAGCAAGTTAATCGTATATTTTGGTGAGCTGAGAATCACAATCAGCAGCTACATGGGTCCTGTCACTGTGCTGATCCAAATAACCCCGACGAATGTGAGTGCTATTACAGTTCAGCATTAATACAGTTGATATCTGGGTCACCAGCACTGTTTACTTCTGAAGCTGGGTAAATGTGTGAAAATGTGCTCTATATTAGGGTAAAAGCAGAATACTGCAGATGCTGGAAATCTGAAATAAAAACACAGAAAATGCTGGAAGAACTCAGCAGGTCTGGCAGCACCTTTGGAGAGAGAAAAACAGAGTTTATGCTTCGAATCCGTATTACCATTCTTCAGAGCTCTGAAGAATCATATGGACTCAAAACGTTAACTCTGTTTCTCTCACGACAGATGCTGCCAGACCTGCTTAGTTTTTCCAGTATTTTGTGTTTTTATTTTATATTAGGGTATCTTGGATTCCATTAGCTTTCAGATTTTCCTTTTGTTTTTCCCCTTAAAGATATAATCATTTTTTTTATTAAATAACCCACACCCCTTCCAAATGTGGTTCCAGTAATCATTGAGCAATGATTGCTCATCTCAGTAATTTAACCACCCTTGTAGACAAACTTGATAGCATCTCATCTTCAAATTGTGCAGTGTTCCTGTTGAAAAGTACAGTCAGAATAGGCCAAATTAAACTTTTTCTTTAAATTAAAAGTGTTTTTTCTCAATACTTTAAGTTCCTCCCATTACCTTTTGGATTTCTGTTCTGATACTTGTCTTGTAGAAACTGACAGAATATCAGGCCATGCGTACGGAAGCAGTCAATGGTTAAACATAAACATTGTAACCTATAGTGAAACAGACTTTTCATCGTAATTGCTAAGGTTGTCTCACTACTCAGGCTGAATCACTGAAAATGTCTCTTCATGTGTGTTAAGTTCTACCATTAGTATATGTTCCTATAAAGTGGAGATTTTTGACTTGTAGGGGACTGGAGGTGTAAGCTCACTATTTTCTTTGCAAATACCACATGACCCAGCTAAACTGTAGCAATCAAGGCTATTGCAAACCACAATCATTACAGTGCAGGAGACCGTTTGGACCATTGCGTCTGCAGTGCACAGTTGTTAAACAGCTTAATCTACGCTGCATTTTATTTTGCCGATCTAATTCCCTCGCTGCCTTCTCTTGCCAATGTCCTAACCCTTTGCTGGAGTACAATCTCATAGGCCTGAACCGTCCACTGATAACTTTCCTACATTGTTAATATCTTCAACAGCAAATGTTTGCGGGTTGTTCAAATGGTTTCTGTCAGCCACGCAAAGCTTTACATTAGCATTCTGTTGTTTACAGTCACCTTTCAGCCTTCTTATCGGAGTCCATGATGTGTACACCATGGGATAATTAAGACATGACAAAAGGAAGGAATTCTACTGCAATTAATTTTTCCCTCCCTCTCTCAAAAAAGGCTCAAGTTGTGGATCCAGTGCAGTGTGAGAGACTAGTGACCATAAGACATAGGAGCAGAAATTAGGCCATTTGGCCCACCAAGTCTGCTCCACCATTCAATCATGGCTGATAAGTTTCTCAACCCCATTCTCCCGCGTTTTCCCCGTAACCTTTGATCCCCTTACCAATCAAGAACCTATCTATCTCGGTCTTAAATACATACAATGACCTGGCCTCCACAGCCTTCTGTGGCAATGAATTCCATAGATTCACCAATCTCTGGCTAAAGAAGTTTCTCCTCATCTCTGACCTAAAAGGTCTTTCTTTTACTCTGAGGCTGTGCCCTCAGGTCCTAGTCTCTCCTACTAATGGAAACATTTTCCCTACGTCCACTCTATCCAGGCCTTTCAGTATTCTGTAAGTTTCAATCAGATCCCCTTTCATCCTTCTAAACTCCATCGAGTATAGACTCAGAGTCCTCAAACGTTCCTCATATGTTAAGCCTTTCATTCCTGGGATCGCTCTCGTGAACCTCCTCTGGACCCTCTCCTGGGCCAGCACATCCTTCCTGAGATACGGGGCCCAAAATTGCTCACAATATTCTAAATATGGTCTGACCAGAACCTTATAAAGCCTCTGCAGCACATCCCTGCTTTTATATTCTAGTCCTCTCGAAATAAATATCAACATTGCATTTGCCTCCCTAACTACCAACTCAACCTGCAAGTTAACCTTGAGAATCCTGGACTAGGATGCCTAAGTCCTTTTGCACTCCAGATTTCTGAATTCTCTCCCCATTTAGAAAATAGTCAATGCCTCTATTCTTCCTATCAAAGTACATGACCTCACACTTCCCCACGTTGTATTCCATCTGCCACTTCTTTGCCCATTCTCCTAAACTGTCTAAATCCCTCTGCAGCCTCCCTGTCTCCTCAATACTACCTGTCCCTCCACCTATCTTTGTATCATCTGCAAACTTAGCCAGAATGCCCTCAGTTCCTTCGTCTAGATCATTAATGTATAAAGTGAAAAGTTGTGGTCCCAACACTGACCCCTACGGAACTCCACCAGTCACCAGCCGCCATCCTGAGAAGGACCCCCTTATCCCCACTCTCTGCCTCCTGCCAGACAGCTAATCTTCTATCCATGCTAGTACCTTGCCTCTAACACCATGGGCTCTTATCTTACTGAGCAGCCTCCTGTGCGGCACCTTGTCAAAGGCCTTCTGGAAGTCCAAGTAGACAGCATCCATTGGCTCTCCTTTGTCTAACCTGCTCATTACCTCCTCAAAGAGTTCTAACAGATTTGTCAGGCATGACCTCCCCTTGATGAAACTGTGCTGACTTTGCCCTATTTTACCATGCACTTCCAAATATTCTGAAATCTCATCCTTAATAATGGATTCTAAAATCTTATCAATGACTGAGGTCAGGCTAATCGGCCTGTAATTTCCCGTCTTTTGGCTCACTCCCTTCTTAAACAGGGGGGTTATAATAGCGATTTTCCAGTCTTCTGGGACCCTCCCTGACTCCAGTGATTCCTGAAAGATCACCACTAATGCCTCCACTATCTCTTCAGCTATCTCGTTCAGAACTCTGAGGTGTAATCCATCTGGTCCAGGTGATTTATCCACCTTCAGACCTTTCAGTTTTCCTAGCACCTTCTCCTTGGTAATGGCCACCATACTCACCTCTGCCCCCCAACTCTCTTGAATTTTGGGGATGTTACTCATGTCTTCCTCAGTGAAGACTGACACAAAGTACCTATTCAGTTCCTCCGCCATTTCTTTGTTCCCCATTATTACTTCTCCAGCATCATTTTCCAGCGGCCCAATGTCCACTTTTGCCTCTCTCTTACCCTTTATATATCTAAAAAAAACTCTTGCAATCCTCTTTTATATTACTGAGGTCATAGAGTTATTTGTGTCTCAGAAGGAGGCCATTCAGTCCATCAAGTCTATACTGGCTCTCTGTGGAGCAATCCAGTTAGTCCCAGTCCTCCTACTCTAAACTGCAACCCTGCGAGTTTGTTTCCTTTATGTGCCTATCCAATTTCCTATTGGGATCAATGATTGTCTCTGCTTCCACCGTCCTCATGGGCAGTGTGTGCAAGGTCATTACCACTCTCTGCATAAAGGTCTTCCTCACATTCCTCCTGCATCTCTTGCCCAAAACCTTAAATCTGTGTCCCCCTAGTCCTTGTACCATCAGCTAATGGGAACAGCATTTGTTTGTCTACCTTATCTAAACCTGTCATAATCTTATACACCTTGATCAAATCTACCCCCCATGCCCCCTCCATCTCCTTCACTCCAAGGAGAACAACCCTTGTTTCTCCAATCTTAAGTGTTGTATTCTGAAGCACTCTGATGTATTATTTTACTGATTTAATTTTGTTGCTGACTTGTAGAATTATATTGACAGGAGTCTATGCCTGGATTGGAATCAACTTTGTTCTTGGACGATTTGACCATATTGAAGATGGTAAGTCCACCTGTTAATAAGTTTCAAATTCCTCCATGGGGTTGGTGGAGACCTCCCTAACCCGACCCTGACCCCTGATATCTATTCTAGTCTGCATCCAACACCATTCTTGACACCAGTCACCCATCTCTCTGCCGTACCTCCTCTTTGCTTCGCTAGCAGCAGATTTCAGCTTCATTCCCCTTTTCCTCTGGAGTTTTCTTCCCAAACCTCTGTTTGGTTATTTTCTTTACTGTTTTCTAAAACCATTTTGAAACCTACTTCTTCAACTGTGCTACATGCTAGGACTTCTCTCCTACTTTCTGCCATTTGTCCTCTTCTTCCCCTATGAAGTATTTTGGCTTGTTTTTCCTCTAAGTGTTACCTAAAAGCAAGTTGTTTTTCTTCCTCATTCTGGCTCGGCCAGTTTCTGTTTCATGTTTACTGCTTTATTTTAGTCTCCAAAAAGTTATTTTTGCAGGAAATGTTTGCACAACCACCAACATCCTTTCAGAATCCCCTAATTTCACACGTGTCTGTTTTGAAAAGTACATAAAATCCTTCAGATCTTTAAAAGACAAGTAACTGTGACCAGCCTGTTAGGACTCCGCACTCAAAAAGGATGAACAAAGCCTAGATCCAAGAACATCGGAGAGCAGTTAGCGATTTAGCCCCTCTAGCCTTTGGTCCTTCAATGAGATCGTTCATGGCTGATCCTTATTCTAACTGCATTTACCCATTTTGGCTCTCAATCCATTAAAGCCCTCAAAGTAGAAAAAAAATCAATGGATTTCAAATTTAAAGTTCTAAACCAAGCTAGCATCTACTGCTGTTTGTGGAAGAGGTTGTTCTACACTTCTACCACCTAGTGTAAGAAGATGTGTTTGCTAACTTCTCTCCTTGTTGGTGTGCCTGATTTTAAGGTCGTGTTTCCTTGTTCTGCCATTAGCAGGAGAAAATGTTTTTCTTTATCCAACCCTATAAGTGCCTTTCAAAATCCTAAAAAAATCCTCAAATTACTTAACCTTCTATAATCCAGGGAATTCAGGCCTATTTTATGTAACCCCTCCTCATAATTTAGCCTTCAGAGCCCTTTCTGGTGAGAGAGGACAGCTTCATTCCATTAGTCTGGGTTGGATTGAAGTCCTAACCCTAACCATGCTCGACATGGCAGCTGCCTTCAGTCAGCGCACAGTCTGAATTTCAAGTTAATTTGAGCAACATTAAGTTTGTTGCATTCTGGCTTTAAAATAACTTGAGAAATATCTGATTAAGAAAGGAACTGAACGTTCCAAGGGCAGATTTAGATAACCATTATGGTTTCCATTGTCCTGGGTCACAGGAAACTCTCACAGCTGTCGGAGCTGAATAACAAACAAAACGTAGATCGACACCCTGGCATTTTTCTTTGACTTGCCGCAGACGACATGGAGAACTTTATTGTGAGCGTTTTCACTTCCCCACACCACACCCCGGCTTCCCACCTCAACCCAGCTCAGTAGGGGAGAATCATTGATGGTGCGGATTGGTGGTTGTTGGAAGCAGCAAAATGATGGCTCAAATGGCCTTATTTATTTATGGCCCCTATCAACATCCTGGGGTTACCATTGCCAGTGGAATTCCCAATTTGGTCTGCCAAATGTCCAAACACACCTCATAGGCACTCAAGTCATTTGCAAGTAAATTTTATCCATGAATCTCAAGAGAATGCCCAAACCTTATTCATTGTCTAGTACCTGAGCGCCGAGTTCCAAGTCTTGTTTTCATTTCGGTACAGTCATAATCCACGTCCATACATTTTTCCATTGATCATAAGGTTCACAAAACAGTAATGGAAAATTATATCCTGCCACCCTATACCTGATTTCAGTCATCTTTCTTCAAAGAGTCTCCAATTACAGTCTTCTTTCAAAAAAAATGAACTCCAATACTAGCCTTCTGTCTGGAAGTAAATCTTAGTCTCCAGTCTTCACTTTCAGGCACTCATTCTCAGCTACCAAATGTCAGTACAATTCCCAAGCCTGGTTGTGAAGAAGACATTGAGACTAAGATGCTTTGGTGGAGGCTATTTATTGCTTGCCATAGAGCTTACTTTTCCTTTCTAACACTAACCACCTAATGCTGGCTGACTCTTCTTTATATAAGCACCTGAGTCTGATTCACTAAACAATACCCAACACCTGTTCGCCTTATTACCTTAAATTACTGGATAAATTACATCCATCAGCAAAACCGGTTAGATACTAAAAACCATTGACCACAAACTGAACTGGACTAGCCACATAACTACTATAGCTACAAGAGCAGGTCAGATGCTAGGAATCCTGCAGCGGGTAACACACCTCCTGACTCCCCAAAGCCTGCCCACCATCTACAAGGCACAAGTTAGGAGTGTGATGGAATAATCTCCAGTTGCCTGGATGAGTGCAGCTTCAACAACACTCAATAAGCTCAACACCATCCAGGACAAAGCAGCCCCCCTCGATTGGCATCCCATCCACCACCTTAAACATTTACTCCCTCCACCACTGATGCACAGTGGCAGCAGCGTGTACCGTCTACAAGATGCACGGTGTTCCCAGTGTGGCATCAAGGAGCCCTAGCAAAACTGGAGTCGGTGGGAATCAGGGAGAAAACTCTCTGCTGGTTGGAGTCACACCCAGCACAAAGGAAGATGGCTGTGGTTGTTGGAGGTCAGTCATCTCAGCTCCAGGACATCAGGAGTTGCTCAGGGTCGTGTCCTCGGCCTAATCATCTTCAGCTGCTTCATCAATGCCTTCCTTCCATCATAATGTCAGAAGTGGGGATGTTCGCTGATGATTGCACAACGTTCAGCACCATTCATGACTCCTCAGATACTGAAGCAGCCCATGTCCAAGTGTAGCGAGACCTGGACAATATCCAGGCTTGAGCTGACAAGTGGCAAGTAACATTCGTGCCACACAAGTGTCAGGCGATGACCATCTCCAACAAGAGGGAATCCAGCCATTGCCCCTGGATGTTCAATGGCATTGCCATCGCTGAAACCCCCACTATCAACATCCTGGGGGGGTTACCATTGACCAAAAACTGAACTGGACTAGCCATAGAAATACTGTAGCTACAAGAGCAGGCCATAGGTTAGGAATTGTGCAATGAGTAACTCACCTCCGACTTCCCAATGTCTGTCCACCATCTACAAGGGACAAGTCAGGAGTGTGATGGCTCCCCACTTGCCTGGATGAGTGCAGCTCCCACAGCACTCAAGAAGCTTGACACCATCCAGGACAAAGCAGCCTGCTTGACTGGCACCACATCCACAAATATTCACTCCCTCCACCACTGATGCACAGTTGCAGCACTATGTACCTTCTACAAGATGCACTACAGGAATTCACCAAGGCTCCTTCAACAGCACCTTCCAACCTCACAACCACTATCATCTAGAAGGACAAAGGTAGCAAATAGATGGGAACAGCACCACCTGGAAGTCCCCCTCCAAGTCATTCACCATCCTGACTTGGAAATATGTATCCTTCACTGTTACTGGGTCAAAGTGCTGGAACTCCCTTCCTAACAGCATTGTAGGTATACCTACACCACATGGACTGCAGCGGTTCAAGAAGGCAGCTCACCACCACCTTCTCAAGGGCAACTAGGGATGGGCAATAAATGCTGGCTCGGCCAGCGAAGCCCACATCCTGCTAATGTATAAAAAAAAAACTTGCCAAGGCTCCTTCAACAACACCTTCCAACCCCACAACCTCTACCACCTAGAAGGGCAAAGGCAACAGACAAATGGAAGCCCCACCACCATCTGCAAGTTCCCCTCCAGGTCACTCACCATTCTGACTTTGAAATATATCGCCGTTCCTCCACTGACACTGGGTCAATATCCTGGAACTCCCTCCCTAACAGCACTGTGGGTGTACCTACATCACATGGACTGTAGCGGCTCAAGAAGGCAGCTCACCACCACCTTCTCAAGGGCAGTTAGGAATGGGCAATAAATGCTGCCCTTGCCAGTGACACCCACGTCCCAAGAACAAATTTTTTCCTTTTTAAGTTGCATTCATGCTGGACTGAAAAGTTTATCAGATTTTAACAGATCGCTGATCTGATCACGGCCTCTTTATTTTCTCGTTCTTACCTATTTTTAGATGCTGATACGCGTGTTGCCGTAACTGTGTCCAGCAATCCCAACCAAGGCCCTGTGATTCGCAAGCGGACGGTTGGCATACTGGACATGGGTGGAGCTTCTGTTCAAATTGCTTATGAGGTGATAACCCCTGTAACTTTTCTCTCTCCAGAGCAGGTCAGTATCTAATTTTATTTTTATTATTATTAAAGGTACTTACTCAGGATGGCTCCTTTCAGATTATCTCAATAGTTGCAGGGAATGAACTACAGCGACACCCTGGCTCTCCTTCTTGGCCTCCTCACTCACTGATGCATGAAACTACTTTCTAATCCATGGAAATAAACCAAAATCAATATTTTTTCACAGCCCAATTTAAACTCTTGTCCACAGATTCTCATTGGAAAGCATTTAAGCAGTAGGCATCAGTAAGGACAGAATTGAGCTCAGTTGTGATTTTCCCATGCAGTTGGATAGCCATGGGTTCACACCTGAAGAATAGCCATGTTGGGAGGTCCAAGAAGGTGACTGCCAGATGTTGAACTGTCTTTTTGTGAGTTAGTACCATTGGCAGGGAGATTGATAGAAATTTACCACTTCCACCAATAGCCATTTCTCTCCTGTGTTTCATTGATGTCAGTTAAGTTATCTCTTTCTCATCTTCCGATTAGGTACTTTACAACTTCCTGGACTCAACATTGAGTTCAACAATTTCTAGCTATGAACTCTGTCCCCCATTTTGATGATTTTTTTTTTGCCATGTGCCGAATTTTGTTTTCCATGTTTTTGTTTTTGGACAGAGCTGTTCATTAGTTGGGCATTTACCCTCACTCTGAACCAATGCTTTGTTTCTTTACTGCAACTATTACTGCTCCCTTTGCCCTTTGTTTCATGACATCTTTGTCATTTAATCTCTCCCCTCCTCTACCTTATCCCAGACCTTCCCTTTTGTTCTTCCTACCCCTCCCCACTGCCCCCTGCTTTCGACAGCATAAAACCTATCATACTTCTATCCTCCTTCAGTTCTGAAGAAGTCACATTCGACTCATTAACTCTGTTTTGCTCTTCACAGATGTTGCCAGACCAGCGCTTTCTGTTTTTATTTCAGATTTCCAGCATTTGCAGTGTTTTGCTTTTATCTCTTCCTCGTTCAAATCCCTCCATTGCCTCACCCCTTCCTGTAACCAACTCCAGTTCTACAACCTTATGAAAACCTTACGTTCCTCTAACTCGGGCATTATATGCATCCTCAATTTTCTTGCCCCCTTCCTCAATTGGCGACTGAGCCTCTAGTTTTCTATGGCCTATGCTCTGGAATTCCCTTCCTAGACTCGCTACCTGACGTCCCTTGAAATGCCCCTTAAATCCTACCTTAATGACCAAGAGTTTGGGCACCTGTCCTGATATCTCCTTATGTGTCTCAGTGTCAATTTTTTGTCTGATAACACTCCTGTGAAGTGTATTGTCATGTTTAATTACCTTAAACAATGCTTATATGAGCAAAAGTTGTTATTATTATGAGGTCTCATTTGCAGCTTCTAATTGCAGTATCTACAGATTGCAGTGTGGGGAATTCTCGTTTTTAAATAATCATATCAAACATGAAAATGTACTTTATAGTGAATGTAACTGCTCCCTATAGCAAGAAGGTGGTGCACCACCACCTTGAGGGCAATTAGGAATGGGCAACAAATGCTGGCCTAGCCAGCAGTGGCACATCTCGTGAAAGAATAAATTTTTTAAAAGTTGCTCTTTGATTAGAAAAGACGTAATATGGGGAAACAATACCTTAGCAAGCAACTGTGTTCAGTGTAAAGCACTCTAGTCTACTTCAGATAGTGTTTTTTTTTAAAAAGTAAATGATCCCTAACTGTTAAATAAAACACACTGGCAACCAGTTAGATGCCCACTAATGCAATTGGCTTACTGCTCTTCCTGGCTTGGGGCTCAATAGGATCCAAATCTGTCATTTAAATTTTCTGCGCCAAAGTAATACTGAATTTTCAATTGCTGCTGTTGTGGCAGGCTCTCACCAATAGATCCACCCCTAATTTAAGCAGTGTGGTTCACCTCCCTCTTCGAGACTTGTCATGGTATTCACCAACGACTTACTGGCAAGGGGCAAACAATGCAGATTTCTCTTGATTTATTGCAGAAATATTCAGCAATCAGCTAAAGACAGGGGGGATGGTGACATAGTGGTAATGTCACTGGACTAGTAATCCAGAGACCCAGGTTAATACTCTGGGGACATAGGTTCAAATCTCACCATGGCAGCTGGTGGAAGTTGAATTCAGTTAATAAATCTGGAAGTGAAAGCTAGCCTCGGTAATGGAAGTATTCTGAAATATGAGGTGGATAGTGATAGACTTCCAGAGGATATAGACAGGTTGGTGGAATGGCAGACATGTGGCAGATGAAATTTAATGGAGGGAAGTGTGAAGTGATACATTTTGGTCAGAAAAACAGGAAGAGAGGTGACATAAAGTAAAGGGTACAAGTCTAAAGGGAATGCCAGAGCAGAGGGACCTGGGTGTATAAATCATTGAAGGTAGCAGGGCAGGTTGAGAAAGCAGTTAATAAATTATTCTGAATCCTGGGTTTTATAAATAGGGGCATAGAGTGCAAAAGCAAGTGAGTTATGAACCTTCATAAAACATTGGTTTAGCCTCAATGTGAAGGTTTTTGAAAGGATGCAGGAACGATTTACGAAAATGGTTCCGCGGATCAGAGACTTTAGTTCTGTGGATAGATTGGCAGAAGCTGGGGCTGTTCACCTTGGGGAACAGAAGGTTAAGAGGAGATTTGTTACACGTGTTCAAAATCATGAGGGATCTGGATAGAGTAAATGGGGAGAAACTTCCCATCAGCAGAAAGTCAAGAACCCTGAGGTGATTAACAAAAGAACCAGGGGTGACATGAGGAATAACTTCTTTATGCAACAAGTAGTTTGAATCTGGAATGCACTGCCTGGGCGTGTAGTGGAGACAGATTCAATTGAGGCTTTCAGAAGGGAACTGGATAATTATCTGAAGAGAAAAGATTTACAGGGCTACAGGGAAAAGGTGGAGGGGTGGGACTAGCTGAGTTGCTGTTGCCGAGAACTGACACAGAGACAATGTGCTGAACATTCATAAGATAAAAGCAAAATACTGCGGATGCTGGAAATCTAGAACAAAAACACCTGGAAAAACTCAGCAGGCCTAACAGCATCTGTGGAGAGGAATACAGTTGACGTTTCGAGTCCGTATGACCCTTCATCAGAACTAAGGAAATAGAGAAATGAGGTGAAATATAAGCTGGTAGAAAGGGGTTGGACAGGTAGAGCTGGATAAGGGGCCAGTGATAGGTGGAGGCAAAGAAGAGATTGCCGAAGGTGTCATAGACCAAAGGACAAAGGGGTGTTGACAGTGGTGATAATACCTAAGGAATGTGCTAATGGAGACATTAAGGGTAGCAAGCAGGACAAGCTAGTGACAGGTAGCCCGAGTGGGGTGGGGGGAAGGGATCGAAATGGGCTAAAAGGTGGAGATAAAACAATAAGTCAAAATACATGTTAAAATAGGTGGGAAAAGAAAACTATATATTTTTTTAAATTATAAATTATTGGAGAAAGGGAGTGGGGATGGAGGAGAGAGTTCATGATCTGAAATTGTTGAACTCGATATTAAGTCCGGAAGGTTGTAAAGTGCCTAGTCGGAAGATGAGGAGCTGTTCCTCCAGTTTGCGTTGAGCTTCACTGGAACATTACAGCAGGCCAAGGACGGACATGTGGGCATGAGAGCAGGGTGGTGTTTTGAAATGGCAAGCGGCAGGGAGGTCTGGGTCATGCTTGCGGTCATCCACATCTTCGGGTTATTGTTTTATCTCCACCTTTTAGCCCATTTTGGTCCCTTCCTCCCACCCCACCCCCACTAGGGCCATCTGCCACTAACTTGTCCTGCTTGATACCCTTAATGTCCCCATTAGCACATTCCTTAGATAATATCACCACCGTCAACACCCCTTTGTCCTTTTGTCTATGGCATCTTTGGCAATCTCTTCTTTGCCTCCACCTATCCCTGGCCCCCTATCCAGGTCTACCTGTCCCACCCCCATCTACCAGCTTATATTTCACCTCATTTCTCTATTTCCTTAGTTCTGATGAAGGGTCATATGGACTCGAAACGTCAACTGTATTCCTCTCCGCCGATGCTGTCAGACCTGTTGAGTTTTTCCAGATATTTTTGTTTTTGTGCTGAATATTCATATTCAGTGAATATTCACTCCTGTGCTGTAACCATTCAATGATTTTAGTGTGGATACATTCAAGGAACTTGATAAACACAGGAGGAAGAAAGAAGTTGAAGGTTACCCTGATAGTGTGATCACGAAGGGTAGGAGGAGCTTTGTGTGGAATATAAGCACCAACATAGATGAGGTGGGCCAAATGGTCTGTTTCTGTGCTGTAAATTCCATGTAAAGCTGTCAGCAGGGAATACAAACACTTTAAGGTGTTTCACATCCTCAGGCCATCACAGCCAAGGAATTAATGTTCAATAGGCAAACGAAGCAGGGTGTTTGGGGATATTGATGCTGCTTTAGATCCCAGGAACCTTGAGCTTCAAAGTCCCTGAATTGCCTGCTTATAAGAAAGCTGTGTGCAGGGAGTTGTAAGGTCTGTATTTTTTAACAGTCAGGGAGCTGTGCAGGAGGGTTACAGCTGTTGCTGCTTCTGAACATTGACTCAGAGACATTCAGCAGCAGCAGCATGAGGCCCTTGTCCCTGGGCCCAGCCTTCCCTCTTCTACCTCGTATCCTCCCCAGGCTCCAGAATCACAGCCACACTGTGAGCTCCAGACATTCCGGTCAACTCTTACCATCTGGCCTGAACTCAAGCTCCAGAAACTCGTGGCCAAACTTGCCCTTGTGCCCCACATAATACCACAGGTAGAATTCACTCGAAATGGTCCCCGCGCTGGCAGCCCCTGAGTCACAAGTCACGCAGTCCCACGTGGGTGTGAGAGGATTTCCCTCCAGTTCCGATTGTTGCCATCAATGAGGCCAAATCCCCCGGCATGTGTTACTCCTGGAAACAAGTAGTTTCAATAGTGGAGGTAGTGAAGATTAAAATCCAGTCAGACAATTAATGGAGTGGATTCCAATGAGATCAGTAGAAACAAAATTCAAGTGGGGCGTATAACAGATGGCCAATCAGCAATGGAGAGTTTATATCATCCAACAATAAATATTAACAGCACTACACTGCTACACTGAGCATGGCATGAGGTAAGTACTTGAAGATGGAGTGCAGTTCATAGCAATTCACACCAGCTTCCCTGAATTATGAGGAGGAAAACAAAGCAAGGCACCCACACGTGGCCACTATGCAGTGACCCTTGTATTGATGTCAGGTGAGGGACAGATTTATTCTTGTTCTCTTCCTGCTCTTCGAGAACCCCTCTCCTCCTCCTGTTCCTCATCTACCCCTTGTCCTCCTGTACCTCAGTCACTCCTCCTCCCATTCATTTTTTCTCGTTTAGTAAATATTTTATTTTTTGTATTAAAAGTTCAACAGCAGACTCTTGTGAATTTGTCTAGTAACTTTTTTCTACTTTCCAAAAATGAGTTAGGATCCATCAAGCCAGGTTTTATTCTGGGATCTGACTTGTCCAGTATTAATATCAGCTGGGATCATAACACTCACTCACCTCTCTTCTCCTCCCATTCCTTATCCACTCTTCTCCTCCTCCTCAACCAACCCTCTCCTCCCGTTCCTCATCCATCTCTCTCCTCCTCCCAATACTCACCCACTCCTCAACTCCTCCTGATCCTAACCTACCCCTCTTTTCCACTCATTCCTCACCACCCCTCTCCTCCTCCTGTTCTTCACCCACGCCTCTCCTCAGTTGACGCTCAGTTTGGGTTCTGCCAGGTCACTCAGCTCCTGACCTCATGACAGCCTTAGTCTGAACATGGACAAAAGAGCTGAAGCCGTGAGGTAAGAGTGACTGCCCTTGACATCAGCATATGACTGAGTGTGGTATCTAGGAATCCTAGCAATACTGGAGTCAATGCAAATCAGGGGGAAAGCTCCTCACTGGTTGGAGTCATACCAAGCACAAAGGAAGATGGTTGTGTTTGTTGGAGATCAATCATCTCAGGTCCAGGACATCATTGCAGGAGCTCCTCAAGGTAGTGTCCTCGGTCCAACCATCTTCAGCTGCTTCATCAATGACCTTCCTTCCATCATAAGGTCAGAAGTGGGGATGTTCTTTGAAGATTTCACAATGTTCATTATTCACAACTCCTCAGTTACTGAAGCAGTCCATGTCCATATGCAGCAAGACTTGAACAAAATTCAGGCTTTGGCTCTTAAGTGGCAAATAACATTCACACCACACAAGTGCCAGGCAATACCATCTCCAACAAGAGATAATCTGTCTCCCCTTGACATTCAGTGGCATTACCATCACTGAATCTCACACTATCAACATCCTGGGGGTTACCATTGACCAGAAACTGAACTGGACCAGCCATATAAATACCCTGACTACAAGTGCAGGTCTGAGGCTGGGAATTCTGCAGAGAGTAATTCACCTCCTGACTCCCCAAAACCTGTCCACTATTTACAAGCCACAAGCCAGAAAGGTGATGGAATACTGTCCACTTGCCTGGAAGAGTGCAGCTCCAACAACACTCGAGAAGCTTGACTCCATCCAGGACAAAGAGTCCCCTCTACCACTTTCAACATCGACTCCCTCCACCACAAATGCACAGTGGCAGCAATGTGTACCATCTACAAGATGCATTGCACGGCAACTCACAAAGGCTCCTTTGACAGCACCTTCTAAACCTGCATCCTCTACCACCTAGAAGGACAAGGACAGCAGATGCATGGAAACACCACCACCTGCAAGTTCCCCGCCAAGCACCATCCTGACTTGGAAATATATTGCCATTCAAAATCCCTGAACTCCCTCCCTAAAAGCATTATGGGTGTACCGACACCACATGGACTGCAGCAGTTCAAGAAGACAACTCGCCACCACCTTCTCAAGGGCAATTAGGGATGGGAAATAAATGCTGGGCCCTGCCAGCGACACCCATATCTCATGGAAGAATATAAAAATCCCTCTCCTCCTGCTCCTCACCCACTCATCTCTTCGTCCTTTTCTTTACCCACCCTTCTACTCTCCCCTCCTCCTCTTCCTCACCCATCCCTCTCTTCCATCTCACTGATCCCTGCTCATCCCATTACTCACCCACCCCTCCTCCTCCTCACTCACCCCTCTCCTCCTGCTTCTCTTCCTCATCCACCCCTCTCTTCCTCCTCCTGTTCCTCACCTATCCCTCTCCTCCTCATCTTTCCCTCTCCTGCTCACCCACCCGTCTCCTCCTCTTCCTCCTCCTCCTCACCCACCCGTCCTCCTTCCATTCCTCACCCACCCCTCTACTCCTGTTCCTCTTCCTCATTCACCTCTCTTTTCCTCCTCCTCACCCACTCCTCCTCTTCCCGTCTCTCATCCACTCCTTGCCTCCTCCTGCCCAGTTAATTTGGGCTGTAATTGCCTTTTTCTTTTCTTATTTATCTAATCATGGTCAGAGAATCACCTACAATGGCTTTTCTTCCTGCTCCCGTACCGTTACCTTTGGTGTCCCGCAAGGGTCTCTCCTTGGCTCCTTATTTCCTATTTGCAAGCTGTCCCTTGGCAACATCATCCAAAAAAAGCAGTGTATGCAGATGTCTCCCAGCTCTATCTCATCCCCACTTCCTTTGATGTTTACACTGTTTCCAAATTGTCAGACTGCTTATCTGATATTCAGTAGTGGGCAAGCAGAAATTTCCTCCACCTAAATATGTTGGAAGACTGAAGCCATTGTCTTCAATTCCTGCTGCAACCAAGTTCCCTAGCCAACAACTTCATTCCTCTCCCTTGCAACTGTCTGACGAAGAATCAGCCACTTTGAACTAAGTTTCCCTTTAATTATAAGGGTTGCTGTGTACGTATTTGTTCTTGGCAAGTTACAGCAGAACATAATTTGCAGTCTGTTGGGTGAAAGGGATGTTGTTTGTAATGGCTCTCGATTTTTGCCAGATGTGATAACAACTGCTGCTTGAGCTGTTGCAGCTCATGGTCCTTCACTGTTGTTTTGAACTATCTGTCTGTAGATAGCAATATTCCAATTCAAGGTTCTGACCAGGGTCAGACTTAGTTGTTGGCTGAATGTATAAAACACAAAGCTCTAACTGACAAGGGAACAACATGGGAGGGAAGCATTGGTAATGTAGGTTATATGGTCACATAGCTGACACTTTATATAAAAGTGGTCAAATTCCTATGGCATTACATACAGGGAGTCAAGACCAAGTGCAATCTCCAGATGAAACAGGATTAAAAGATGTCCTAGGGCATGGAGACATAACTCGAGCCTCGCTTTAAAGTTATACATTCTGTCCTTATTCTTCTGTCATTCTTTGATTTTGTTTTGATTGATGGAGCTCGCATTTATATAGTGCTTTTCATGACCCAAGGACCAAAGTGCTTTTACATCTAATGAAGTGTCAATGTTGTAATATTATAATTAAATAGCAAAATGTGTGGCAGCTAAGGATGCAACCAGTGGAAGTGGTAATAGCATAGGAGTCCTCAGTACAGACTGAAGACAGCTGATTAGCAGATGTAAAATGGAGGCACCACAATGCATAACAAGTTTACATAGGTACTTTTCAGGAAATTTATCACAGAAATGTTGGCAACAATTATGAGTAGAATTTTTAATATTATAGAAACTGAACATAATTTTTAAAGAAAGAGTATCAGCTTTGAGACCCTTTTAAAAAGAGTAAGGATCCCATCACAATGTGGGGCAACCTTTACTCTGAACTTCAGTTGGGCAGTGATCGATGCTGACGCTAGATGGAAGGATTGAAAAAATCATTCCATTCCCAGCACTGATGGATTTCACCTCTGAGAATACAGTTCATCCAAAACATAAAATGGGATTTATTTGTTTTTCATTTCTTTTGGTATTTTCTTTTTTGTAAAGAATGATAGGGGATTATTTTTGAGGGTTTATTTTGATAACTTAGGGAGGAGAACAAGTATTCAAGAGATTGTGAACGATGCATAGAGAAACAATGCATTCATTTAACTTGTAAAAAATTTCATTCTGACTAAGCTGCAGGTTTATCATTGCAGGAAGAAGCTGCTAAAGGTTTATTGGCTGAATTCAACCTTGGCTGTGACTTGCATCACACTGAGCATGTATACAGGGTCTATGTAACTACCTTCCTGGGATTCGGTGGGAATTATGCAAGGCAACGCTATGAAGATCTAATTTTTAATAATACCACTACTACAAATAGGTACGTTACATGTTGTAGGACTGTAGTTTACTGTCAGAAGCCCAAAATTGGACAGCAAGCTTACTGAGAATGGCAATGGCTCAACATGCAGATGATGAAGGCCTGGGTTATCTGACATCAACTGAGAAATGGTTGGCATGTTATGAATGGTTTCAGTGCCCCAAATTAGGAAGTGGAGAATCCCATCGGGTTCATGCTCCTGACTCCTATCCAGCATTCCTTGTTTTAAGTGCCTGAGCATAGCCAATGGGTGAGATCAGGCTCTGTCCTTTGCAGTTAAACTGCTCTTCTTGCTCTCACGTGATGGCTGTTGTAGCAGAGGGCAATCAGCAATCATGAAGGTGCACAAATCGAGGAAGAGGACAAAATGTAGGGGGAATGGGCAGATTTCATAGCAACCAGTTAAAAACCCCCCTTGAAAAGCAGAATGATATTTTTGCCTTACATCACTAAAGGGGAAAGAAAGAACCTTTGTATTTAGGCAGCTTCTTTCATACACTTAAGATGTCCTAAGACACTATTTGTATGTGAGAATATGCTTTGACTTACAGATGCCTAGGATAACCCTGTACTGTGTTAACGGATATTATTTAAATTTGATTTCTACTTCCCCAAAATAGCAGCAAAATTCTGTTATTTCGGTACAACTATTTATCGTAAAACTATATATTTTGAAATTGGCACCACATTGTGCACTAAGTTAGTAATTCTCACTCTCTTCTCTGCAAATGATGTGTAGAATAACAGGAAACAGGTTACTGGCTGGGAATTCATCGAGTGGCTCAGAGGGTTTATATATAGATTAACAATGGATATTTGGGCCGATTTACAGGCTGAGATCCACGTGTGTGCTGCGAGCGCCTGGGTGTGTGCATGTAATACTGGATACCTGCAATTCATTGCAAAGCTGTACTGTAATTAGAGTTTAGGCAGCTTGTGCTCAAGAAGCTGGACACCATTCAGGACAAAACAGCCCACTTGACTGACACCCCATCCACCACCTTAAACACCTACTGGTTACCTACATGTCATCAAGACAATCTTAAGTACATATAAAACTGATTTCAAAAATCGAGTCAAAAACAAAACAGCAGTATATAAATGTGACTTCGGAATTTAGATGGGTAATATTTTTGAGATAGTGGCCGGGATTTTCCATGTCTGCTGGCTTCATCCATGTTTGTTGGCGTGAACGGACAATATGGCGAGATCGGTTTCATGACGGCGAGAAACCAGTTGCGTTTCTCGCCATCAGACGTTGGGAAACTCATTGTAATACATTTGCATATCATTTATTAGGCCAGCCTTGCAGAATTGTTCACCGCTGCCACCACCCCCAGCGCACACACACACACAGACACCCTCCCCCTGAGCTGGATCATCTGCCTGTGTTTCACGACAGCTTATATAAGGTATGCACTTCCCAGACTGCACTTTTCATGTGCGACTTCAAGGCTTGTTTGCCTACCTTGCTTTGGTCAGCATTCGCAGTCATCAATGCCAGGCTTCACCGACGGCACCATATCACTTTTAGGGGGGTTTCACGGGCAGGTCTCTACCTACCAGATCAGCCACATGTGGCCGGCTTTTCCACAGCTGCAGGCCAAGGGTTTGCTTGTGGGAGGGGGAGAAGTGGCCTCAGGAAAAGGACCAGGTGGCTGTACTGGGGAAGGGGGGTATTCCAGGGTTTGTGTGGGAGCGCATGTTGATCGGTGCAAGTGGCCTCAAGATGGTGAGGGCTGAGGGGGCAGCCTCCAGCGGAAATGAGGCCAGATGGACATGTGAGGGTATGAGTGTGAGAATGAGTGGTGATGTCCCTTGAGCTGGCAGTGAGTGAGATGCCAGTGAATGGGCGGAATTTTCCCAGAATTGCACTAAGTGCGGTAGCGGGTGGGTAAAATGGAGTCCTAACCGCCTGACGAAAATGACGGGTTTTCACGCCGTATCTTCCCCAGCCCACCTCATTATTTATGCATCCTCGGGAAACACGCCGTTTCCATGGTGGGCTCTCATTCGTCCGCTCGCTATCACCTCACTGTTGCATCACGCTGGCTACCATCTTTAAAAGGCAGCTGCCAGCAAAACACTCATCGCCACCAGCTCACCGCCGCTGTCCAGGAAACAAGGCCAGCAAAGGAAAGAAGACTGCAACCCCCCCGCTTCAATGACGGGTCCCTTGAGCGACTGCTGGATGCCATGGAGGCCCGACAGGATTTGCTCTGGCCGCTGGGTGGGCAGCAATGTCACCAACCCGGCTTGGGAGGTGATGGCAGTGGTGGTCAGTGCAAACACCCTGCGGAGGAGGACAGCGACCCAGTGCCGCAAAAGGATGAATGATCTCCTCCTTTCTGCCAGGCTCTTTTCATCACTCCCAAATCTCACACTCTCAAACCCATCACACATCCACAGGGCCCTCACTCACTGCCAGTGCAAGGGACATCACCATTCACTCTCTCACACACACTGTCATTGTCCTCATCCCATCCATGGGACCATTCACCACCCACACAGGCCAGGCATAGTTATCATCTGGCCTGGCAGGATACACTCTCCCCATCTGTATCCATGCAGGACAAACTAGCTCCCAACAGTGGGGGGAAAGGCCTGAGACAGGTGGATGGATGCCAGAGATCAAAGTTCTCACAGAATTTCAAAACAGAGCCATCCAGCTGGTGGGCGGTGACCTAGACCAGTCCAGTGCTGACGGGGAGGTCGGCGCTGCTCTACCAAGTGAGGATCCAGCAGTGCAACATCCATCAGACAACCATGCCGTGAGTGATGTGTCCTGTTTCACAGGCCACTACCATGCACTAATTATCTCCACTTGCTTTCGCAGGCAACATCTGCCAAACAGTCAACAGAGTCCATGACCCAGGGCCTCCAATCAAGCTTCGAAGAAATCTCTGAAGAGAAATCTGAAGGTCTTCTCCCTGAAGTCCCATCACAGCGCTCACCCACACCCTGCACCAGTGCAGAGACACACACCTCAGTGGGACCTAGCTTTAGAGTAGCCTTGGGATCACAATCTGGTGAGCACATCGCGCTTTCTGATCCACAGCAGGCAGAGGCAGGGACTTCCCAGGTCCCCAGCACTTGGAGGATTGCTGGAGGCCAGAACGTTGCTGAGTCAGATGATGAGCCTCTGGACTTGGTCATGTCACAGTTGCTGGAGCTGCAAAGGCAAGCTAGGGAACAACAGGACTTCTCAGATTGCAGGGCACAATGGAGGAGTCCGTCCGTCTTCAGGCTGAGGTGATAGTGCCGGCATTGCCAACGCACCAAGGTCAACACTGGCAGGATGACGGTCGCCATGGAGACCTTGGTCCAGAATGTCACTCTTGCACTGCTGCACGGGCTTAACTCCATCGCTGATCTATAGTTGGCCTCCAACAATGTGAACGCAAGAGGGGTGCTGGGCAGCTCGATCTCATTCCAGCTACGCCTTCCGCTCACAGAGTCAGCCAAGGGCCCCCCAGCACCCACAGGGAGGAGGATCAGCAGGTGCAACCTCCGGGGCCATCCACCCAGGTGACTGTAGAAGTGACAGGCCCATCTGAATCCCCTCTTCCTGTGACTTCCGCAGATCCAGCTTCACAGGCCGAGGAGGGTGCCACTGCCACACAGCAGGACCCCGAAAGCAGCCCTCCAAGTCTTGGCCCTCCAGAGGACGCTGCCAAAGTCATCACAGACCGGGCATCACAGTCAGCAGGCTGTCTGCACCTCTGCTGTGGATGCCCGGGGAGCACCCAGACGTAGTGGCAGGGTTAGGAAAGTTAAGTAAGAGTAGTTGCACAGCCTGGACACAGGTGTTGATGATTTTGTACATACAGTTCACCTTTGTCAATAAACTCCTAAGAATGTCACCCTGCCTGTGGCTCCATGTTCTGATGAATAGTGTCCTTGTCACTCACATGTGAAACCTTTCTGCACAAGATAAAAAGCAGCTGCCTCAGCCCAAGGCCTCTTCCCTGTGCTCCACAACTTTCAGACCACAGTGGTGGTCCAGCCTCACACTCCCTGGAAACAGTGCACATACCTGCAGGATACGTTTCTGGTGGTTGCATACCAGCTGCACATTCAGTGAGTGGAAGCCCTTGCGGTTGATGAAGTCCACTGAGTGTAGCGATGGAGACCTAAGCACCACATGAGTGCAGTCAGTCGCACCCTGCAACTGTGGGAGTCCTGAGATCCGGACAAATCCAGTGGCCCTTGCATCCTGGCTGTCCCAATCCCTGGATGGCTAGAAATGAGTGCGCTGCATGGCTGCCCTGTCAACCTGCGACGTGGGGGACACTGGATGCTGAGATTGCAAAGGGCTATGAGTGCCTCCAGCAATGCTACATGGACAGCGTTGGTGAGGAGATTGTACAACATGTGCAGTCCAACTGCTCCACGGCCCAATAAATTGGTGGCAGACTCAAAGTTTGTGGTGGGGAAGTGGGGTAAGGTATGGAGTGCCTTGTGGCCCTTTGGTGCCTCTGTGTTGAATGCATGGGCGAGCAGGCTAGGAGCCTGACCCCAGTCATATCATTTGGCTGCGCCTGATCTGCCTCAGTTGCAGCGGCATGGTCAGTCTATACAGGTGTCCCGAATGCGTGGGCACTCCCCTCACTTACCCTGCCCCCCCCCCCCTCCTAGATTGCCTGTGCGCGGGATGCAGCATCAGGGCAGAACTTGACACCCCCCCCCCCCCCCCCCCCCCCCCCACCCTCAGCAGTCAACTCCGAGGCTGGCCAGCACTTGCCCCCGGGCCACCCACTCCCCCTGGTCAACAGGCAAGCCCCCAAAGTGGATGCTGCCAAATGCGCGTCGCCTGCGTGCGGTTGTGAACCACATCGGTGTGGTTTCCCGCCGACGTGGGCAGATGTTATGGCAGGGTTCCGAGAGTCTTGGCAGAATGGCCTTCTAATTATATGCTAATGTATTACAATTAGCTCCCCGCTGACCAATGGCAGGAAACGCAGCCCATCATTGGCGGGCTGAGCGGAAGATCGCGACCTGCCTTCACGCCCTCGTGAAACGGGTCCCGCCATATTTTCCACGCACACCACCTATCACACCCACCGCCAGCATGTCAGAAAATTCCGCCCAATGTGTGATGGGCTTGAGCGTGAGAGTTTAGAGTGATGGGATGGTTGCCTTACCCTGGCTGCACGGATTAGATCATTCATCCTCTAGCTGCATTGGATGACCAATCCCTTCTGTGCAGCATTGGCACCGATCACCACCGCCATCGCCTACCAAGCCGGAGTGGTAATGTAGCTGCCTCTCCTGCGGCCAGAGCGGGATAGAGGACATCATAGCGAGCCTCCACAATGTCCAGAAGGCACTCAAGGGCTGTAGTCTTCTTGCCTTTCGGAGCCGTGTGTTCTTTGCTGCTGTTCTGGGCTGGAAGGACTGAGCAGAGCTGAACTTTAAATGTGGTGCCTAGCATGATGAAGAGGTGAGGTGGCAGGTGAATTGGAAACAACATGTATCCTGGGAATTCATAATTAATGTGGCGGGTTTGGGACAATGCAGTGTGAAAAGCCAGCATTGCGGCCGGCGGGTAAGATGTCGTTTTTCTCACCCTCTACTGAACTCAGTGCGAATCCAGGACAATTCCGCCCAGCGTCCAAATGGAACAAATGATAGAGAAAGGAAAGACTGTTTAATTCGCTGGAGATATATTTTGGAATATAAAGAAGTTACTTTTTATTGCAGATTACTTGGCCAGCATATGGGTGTGAATGAGGAGAGTCCCTACCTCGATCCCTGCTTGTCTGTTGAAACAACCGACACCATTCAGAAGGATGAACAGACGTTGCTCTTGAAAGGAACAGGGAACTTTGACGAGTGTTGCAAGCAAATAAAACCATTCCTAAACAAAGGGAATGGGGCCAACACATCGCTCAATGGGGTTTATCAGTCACCCATTGACTTCTATAATAGTGAATTCTACGGATTCTCTGAGTTTTATTACTGTACTGAAGACGTGTTGCGCATGGGAGGTCAATATGTTGGTGTTAAGTACACAAAAGCAGCCCAGGTATGGAAGTCTAGTGCCTCTCTTGCATGCTTATAAGAATCATTTTTATCAAATCCAACATATAGAATGTTAACATATAGAATGTACAGCACAGAGGTCATTATTTTTTATTCTTTCATGGGATGTGGATGTTGCTAACTAGGCCAGCGTTTATTTCCCATCCCTAATTGCCCTTAAGAAGGTGGTGGTGAGCTGCCTTCTTGAACTGCTGCAGTCCATGTGGTGTAGGTACACCAATAGTGCTGTTAGGAAGGGAGTTCCAGGATTTTGACCTAGTGATAGTGAAGGAACGGTGATATAGTTCCAAGTCAGAATAGTGCGTGGCTTGGACGAGAACTTCTAGATGGTGGTGTTCCCATGTGTCTGTTTCCCTTGTCCTTCTAGATCGTAGAGGCTGCGAGTTTGGAATGTGTGGTTGAAGGAACGTTGTTGAGTTACTGCATTGCATCCTGTCAATGGTACACACTGCTGCCACTGTTCATCGGCGGTGGAGGGAGTGAATGTTTAAGGTGGTGGATGGGGTGCCCATCAAGTGGTCTGCTTTGTCCTGAATGGTGTCCAGCTTTTTGAGTGTTGTTGGAGCTGCACTCATCCAGGCAAGTGGAGAGTATTCCATTACACTCCTGACTTGTGGACAGTCTTTTGAAAGTCAGAAGGTGAGTTACTCATCTCATAGTTCCCAGCCTCTGATCTGCTCTTGTAGCTAGAGTATTTGTATGGCTGGCCCAGTTCAGTTTCTGGTCAATGCTAACCCTCAGGATGTTGACGACAATGCCATTGATGGAGATGGTTAGATTCCTTCCGGTTGGAGATTTGATGGAATTTTTCGAGGAGGTGACTAATTGTATAGATTAGGGTGGTGCAATTGATGTAGTCTACATGGACTTTAATAAAGCTTTTGACAAGGTCCCGCACGGGAGAATGGTCAAGAAGGTAAGAGCCCATGGGATCCAGGGCAATTTGGCAAATTGGATCCAAAATTGGCTTAGTGGCAGGAAAGCAGAGGGTGATGGTCAAAGGTTGTTTTTGCAATTGGAAGCCTGTAATGAGTGGCGTATCGCAGGGATCAGTGCTGGGACCCTTGCTGTTTGTAGTGTACATTAATGATTTAGACATGAATAGAGGAAGTATGATCAGTAAGTTCGCAGATGACACAAAAATTGGTGGTGTCGTAAATAGTGAGGAGGAACGCCTTAGATTACAAGGTGATATAGATGGGCTGATAAGATGGGTGGAGCAGTGGCAAATGGAATTTAATCTTGAGAAGTGTGAGGTGATGCATTTTGGGAGGACTAACGCAGCAAGGGAATACATAATGAATGGTAGGACCCTAGGAAGTACAGAGGATCTGAGGGACCTTGGCGTACATGTCCATAGATCCTTGAAGGAAGCAGCACAGGTAGATAAGGTATTTAAGAAGGCATATGGGATATTTGCTTTTATTAGCCAAGGCATAGAATATAAGAGCAGGGAGGTTATGTTGGAGCTGTATAAAATGTTAGTTAGGCCACAGCTGGAGTACTGTGTACAGTTCTGGTCGCCACACTATAAGAAGGATGTGATTGCACTGGAGAGGGTGCAGAGGAGATTCACCAGGATGTTGCCTGGGCTGGAGCGTTTCAGCTATGAAGGGAGACTGGATAGGATAGGCTGTTTTCCTTAGAGCAGAGAAGGCTGAGGGGGGACTGATAGAGGTATATAAAATTATGAGGGGTCTAGATAGAGTAGATAGGAAGAAGCTTTTCCCCTTAGCGGAGGTGTCAATAACCAGGGGTATAGATTTAAGGTAAGGGGCAGGGGGTTTAGAGGAAAAATGTTTTCACCCAGAGGGTGGTTGGAATCTGGAACATACTGCCTGAGGGGGTGGTACATGCAGGAACCCTCACAGTATGTAAGAAGTGTTTAGATGAGCACTTGAAACACCATAGCATACAGGGCTACGGACCAAGTGCTGGAAAATGGGATTAGAATAGATAGGTGCTTGATGACTGACACGGACATGCTGGGAGCAAAGCTCTGTTTCT
Source organism: Carcharodon carcharias (assembly GCF_017639515.1). Classification (NCBI taxonomy): domain Eukaryota; kingdom Metazoa; phylum Chordata; class Chondrichthyes; order Lamniformes; family Lamnidae; genus Carcharodon; species Carcharodon carcharias. The sequence goes on along the minus strand of NC_054483.1, from coordinate 109,249,534 downwards.
GTGCTGTATAACTCTATGACTATGACTATCGTCATTGCCTGGCATTCGTGTGGTGTGAATATTATTTGCCACTTATCTGCCCAAGTCTGAATATTGTTCAGGTCTTGCTGCATAAGGACACGGACAGCTTCAGTATCTGAGGAGTCACAAATGGTGCTGAACATTGTGCAATGATTAGCGAAAATCCCACTCCTGATCTTTCATGGGAGAGAAAGTCATTGGTAAAGTAGCTAAAGATGATTGGCCCTAGGACACTACCCTGAGGAACTCCTGCAGTGCTGTAGGGGGACTGAGATGATTGGCTTACAACAACCACAACATCTTCCTTTGTGCTAGGTATGACTCCAACCAGTGGAGAGTTTTCCCCCGATTCCCATTGACTCCAGTTATGCTAAGGCTTCTTGATGCCACACTTTGTCAAATGCTGTCTTGATGCCAAGGGCAGTCACTCTCACTTCACCTTTGGAGTTCAGCACTTTTGTCCATATTTGGACAAATTCTGTAAAGAGGTCAGGAGTTGAGTGGTCCTGGTGGAACCCAAACTGAGCGTCAGTGAGCCGGTTATTGCTGAGTAAGTGCCACATGGTAGCACTGGCAATGACACCTTCCATCACTTTGCTGGTGATCAATAGTGATGGGGCAGTAATCGATGGCATTGGATTTGCCCTACTTCTTGTGGACAGGTTATAAATGGGCAATTTTTCACATTGCCAGTTGGATGCCAGTGTTGTAACTGCACTGGAACAGCTTGGCTAGGATTGCAGCTAGTTCTGGAGCATAAATCTTAAGTACTATTGCCTGAAATTTTTCGGGGCCCATTGCCTTACAGTATCCAATGCCTTCAGCCATTTCTTGATATTAAATGGAGTGAATTGAATTGGCTGAAGACTGGAACCTGTGATGCTGGGAACCTCGAAAGGAGGCTGAGATGGATCATCCATTCAGCCCAATTGATCCATGCAAGTGTATATGCTCCATATGAGCATCCTCCCACCCTCTTCATCGAACTGTATCAGCATAGCCTTATATTCTTTTTTCCCTAATGTGCTTAACTAGGTTTCCCTTTATCGCACCAATGCTGTTCATCTCAACCACTCCTTGTGTGGAGAGCTCTACATTCCTAACTAATTCTCTTGAACAGAAATGGGTGATATTTCATAGATAGGAGAGGTTGCTTGAGGCATTTTCACTCATCTATCCAGAACGATGTTGCAATTTATTTTTCTTCACTCCCCTCAGTCTCTTCCCTCCCACTGCCATCATGGTATCCAGTATCAAGCATTATTGTCTGTATGGCACTATCTAGAAATCTGTTCCCTTTTTCTGTGATATCAGTACTAAATTTTCCTTTCATAAATTTAAATCATTGCCACCTTTTATTGCTATCATCAGTTTAGCTTGAGGCAATATTCCAGATCTACCTTTGCTACACCATTTAAAGGACAAATGATTTAAATAGTTCTCGTGATATCCCAATGTACTTTCTAACCATTGGAATACCTTCTGATGCAAAAGATGCACATGGAATGATCACACAGAAAGTAAATGAATGAATGACCAGACTATCTGTTTTTGATGTGGTTGGCCAAGGGATTAATGTTGGCCAGCACTTTGGGAGACACCCAGAGTTCTCCCAATGAATAGGTAGTTTACCATCTTCTATACCTCTCCAGGATGACTTCACAGTCACCTCTTTCTCAATCCGAAAGCCCCATTTCCTCTTGATGCCAACATCTCCTGACGCTAGAGGTCTTTAATGGATTATCCTCAAGGCTTGAGTGCCTATCTTGCATCTTGGTGATTAGAACTGGACACAGTACATGAGAAGTGGTCCGACTAAAGCAGTTTGAGTATATCTTCCCTGGCTAGTGTTGGGGTTCTCTGTGCCATTTGCCTTGATGTTCACTACTTCACAGTGATTGTCTAGTCTAAAACTGCATAGTCTTTCAACATCATCCATCTTCCACATATACTCGCATTGGCATCACAGGTAACTGCAGCAACCCAAGTTCAAAGTTTTAGCTGCTCTTAGTTGGTTTCTGAATAGGATCTTCATTGTCTCATACATAGCAATAGCAATAAGGTGTGAAAGGAAAGTTGACTGTTTTTTAAAATTATCTTATAAATTTAGTCAGGTGATTTTCCCCTGATTTCACCAGTAGTTTCTGATGTCTCTCCCACACATGATAGAATTGCAATGTATTCTGGAAGGATTTACAAAGGCACCATGGAGTAATGGGAAAGTAAGAAACTTCAGTCAAACTCAAGATGACCAAGGACATAGATGGTAACTGCAGAAAATCTTCAACACCTGCTTCAGGACAGCGTTTTCTCAAATTTCTTGTTCTGCACCTGACCGCCTTTCCATTTGATCCAAACCTCTGACCAGCCTGCGGTGATGGGAGTGGGACAGCGTGTGCACAGTTGTCGGGAAGCCAGCCGATCAGAGAGACAGTGTCAGGTTCAAAGAAAAAGGCAGCGAGTGAATATGAAGCTTGCACCACAAGAAATAGGAGATAGGACACAGCCTCACCAAGTCTCACTGACAGAGGTCTTGCCTTTTTTCTTTCTCTGGATGTGGGTGACACTGGCAAGACATTTATTTTCTGTGACTTGGTATTCATTTAACTACACGTCGGGAATTAGTCTGAAACTGGCAAGGATGAACCAGTTAGTCTGTTACTTACAATTCTGCAGTTCCAAATCACCAGAACCCAGTTTCACATTTGAGAAAAGCAGTGAACAGTAAAGCAACAATTAGAATTTGCCATTGCATCTGCAAACACATTGACTAGACTATACTGAATGTGTAGTTGTGCATTATTATCTATGCAAACCTGATGAGAGTTGGTTCCAAGACAAGTTTTTGTGGTAACTGAATGCCTTTAAGATTAATTTTATTCCATCCCAACATTTTTTTTAGGATTATTGTGCTACCAAATGGACAACGTTAAAAGAACGGTTTGATCTCAATCTGTTTTCATCCCACGCTGACCTTCACAGATTGAAGTAAGTGTGCCAAAGACTTATCTTAACGCCACAGAAGCTTGAGCAGAACCACTTAAATCTCTGCCCAAGTAAACTTTCAAGGATGTGATTGATGTGTGTGCGCACCAGTATACCAACTGAGATGCTGCGTAAAGTGCATTTCATGTGACACCGTGTACGGATTGTCCTGTGAATCATCCAACACAATCAGGTAATTCCATACTTCAGGGTTGGCGATAGTGTTGAGTAGAGAAGGACATAACTTGACAGGGCAGTTAGGGATGGGCAATAAATGCAAATAGAATTATGATATTATTACTATAACAGAGATCTGGCTCAAAGAAGGGCAGGACTGAGTGTTCCTGGGTACAAGGTGTTTAGGAGAGGCAGAAAAGGTGGCGGAATGGCAGTGTTGATTCAAGATGGCAATACAGTACTGGAGAGACAGGATGTTCCAGAGGGTTCAAGGGCAGAATTTCTCTGGCTAGAGGTAAGGAATGAAAAAGGTGCAATAACATTGATCGGTGTAGTATGTAGACCGCCAACTAGTGAATGGGATGTAGAGAAACAAATTTACAAAGAAATTATAGACCAGTGCAAGATTTGTAGAACAATTATAATGGGGGACTTCAACTATCCAAATACAGACTGGGATAGGAATAGTGAAAAGGGTCAAGAGGGCCGAGAATTCCTGGAATGCTTAAGATAATTTTCTGCAGCAATATGTTTCCAGTCCAACCTCCAGAGAGGTCAGGCACTGTTGGACCTGGTTCTGGGGAATGACTTGACCCAAATGGATCGAATATCAGTAGGAGAGCATTTAGGGGACAGTGACCATTGTATATAAGGTTTAGGTTGGTTATGGAAAAGGACAGGGAACAATCCAGGACAGGGATAATTAATTGGGAGAAAGCCAACTTCGATGGGATGAGAATGTATCTGAGCCGAGTGAGTTGGAATCAAATGTCGGCAGAAACGACAGTGGCTGGGCAATGGGCAACAAAGGGCACGGAGAGTGGCGGGGACTTCAGTTTGAAAAGGACGTGGAGAGCGGAAGAGACTTCAGTTTGACAGGGGCGCGGAGAGCGGTGGGAACTTCAGGAGAGAGAAGTTAAAACAGCGAGACTTTGGGAGAGAGAGGTTAAAACAGCAAGACTCAAGTAGGAGTAAAGGTAAAATAAAACCAAGGGTCCATATTCTATTTAGTTAAGATATGTATGGGGACCTCAGTCCCGTGATTTGCACATGCTGTACTATGTGGGAAATCCTAGACACTCCTGGCGGTGTGGATGACCACGTGTGCAGGAGGTGCCTCCAACTGGAGCAACCCAAGCTCCGGGTTTTGCAGCTCGAGTGGCAGCTGGGGGCACTACTGTGCCTTCCTGAGGCTGAGAGGTTCGTGGATAATACGTTTCAGGACATGGTCACCCCGCAGCTTCAGGACGTGGTCACCCCGCAGCTTCAGGACGTGGTCACCCCGCAGCTTCAGGACGTGGTCACCCCGCAGCTTCAGGACGTGGTCACACCGCAGCTTCAGGACGTGGTCACCCCGCAGCTTCAGGACGTGGTCACCCCGCAGCTTCAGGACGTGGTCACCCCGCAGCTTCAGGACGTGGTCACCCCGCAGCTTCAGGACGTGGTCACCCCGCAGCTTCAGGACGTGGTCACCCCGCAGCTTCAGGACGTGGTCACCCCGCAGCTTCAGGACGTGGTCACCCCGCAGCTTCAGGACGTGGTCACCCCGCAGCTTCAGGACGTGGTCACCCCGCAGCTTCAGGACGTGGTCACCCCGCAGCTTAAGGAAGTGCAAGCAGAGAGGTAATGGGTGACCACCAGACAGAAGAATGGGACCAGGCAGGTAGTGAGGGAATCCCTCGAGTGCATCTCGCTCGCAAACTGTTTTTCAGCCTTGGAAAACAGTGAGAGTGACGGTTCCTCAGTGGAGGCCGACCAGAGCCAAGGCCATGGCATTGTGGGTGGTTCAGCTGCTCAGGGGGGAAGGACGAATTGTGGAAGAGCAATAGTGGTAGGGGTTTCATTAGTGAGGGGAGTAGACAGGCACTCTTGTGGCCATAGACGTGACTCCAGGATGGTACGTTGCCTCCCAGGTGTCAGGATCAAGGATGTGACGGAACGGCTGCAAGGTGTTCTGAAAGGGGGAGGGTGAACAGCAAGAGGTCGTGATCCATATTGAGACCAATGACATAGGAAGAAAGAAAAACAAGGTCCTGCAAGCAGACTTTAGGGAGTTAGGTAGGAAATTGAAAAGCGGGACTTCAAAGGTAGTAATCTCCGGATTACTCCTGGTGCTACATGGTAGTGAGTATAGGAACAGAAGGATAGAGCAGATTAATGCGTGGCTGGAGAGATGGTACAGGAGGGAGGGATTTAGATTGGGACTATTTGTGGGGGAGGTGGGACCTGTGAAAGTTGGACGGGTTGCATCTGAACAGGAACAGGACCAACATTCTCGTGGGGAGGTTTGCTAATGCTGTTGGGGTGGATTTAAACTAAATTGGCAGAGGGGTGGGATCCTGAAAAGTAGTTCAAAGGGGAGAGAAGCTGAGATGGAATTAGAAGTTAAAATGCTAATAAGTGAGTCTGGAAGGCAGAGGAAACATAGGCTAGATAAGAAAGAAGTGAGTTTAAAAAGGCTAAATGGAATATATTTTAATGCAAGGAGTCTGAGGAATAAGAGTTTGAGCTGAGGGTACAGATAGGCACGTGGGAGTATGATATCATAGCTATGACCGAGACTTAGCTAAAAGAAGGGCAGGATTGGCAGCTCAACATTCCTGGTTATAGGGTATTCAGACAAGATAGAAAGGGGGTTGAAGAGGGGTGGGGGTCGCAATATTGATCAAGGAATCAATTCTAGCACTGAGGAGGGATGATATCTTGGAAGGATCATCAAATGAGGCCAAATGGGTAAAAGTAAAAAACACAAAAGGGGCAAACACACTGTGTACTATAGGCCCCAAAAAGTCAGGGAAAGATAGAGGATCAAATGTGTAATGAAATTTCAGAGAACTGTAAGAATAATAAGGCAGTAATAGTAGGGGATTTTAACAATCCAAATATTAACTGGGATAATTTTAGTGTGTAAGGTAGGGACGGAGCAAAATTCTTAATTTGCATCCAGGAGAATTTTTTTAGTCAGTACATAGTACATATGAGGGGGCAGTTCTAGACCATTCAGAAATGAGCCCAGCAGATGGAAGGCATATCAGTAGGGGAGCATTTTGGAGATAGTGACCATAACTCAGTTAGATTTAGGATAGTTAGGGAAAAGGATAAATTTGGGCCGGGAATAAAAGTTCTAAACTAGGGAAAGGCTAATTTTACTAAGATGAGATACGATTTGGCCCAATTAGACTGGAAGCAGCTACTTGCAGATAAAACTGTGTCACAGCAGTGGCATTCAAGGAGGTAATAGTGAGAGTACAGGGCAAATATGATCCTGTAAGGATAAAGTGGGGGACCAAGTCTGGAGAACCCCACATGTCAAGGGACATAAAGGTTAGGATTAAGAAGAAAAGAGAAGCTTATGGCAGATACCAAGGGCTCAATATGGCAGATTCCGGCAGAGTATAAAAAGTACAGGGGGGAACTTAAAAATGAAATTAGGAAAGCTGAGAGTGCATGAGAAAGCATTGGTGGGTAGAATAAAGGAAAACCTGAAGGGGTTTTTGAAAAATATATGAAGAGCAAGAGAATAACTAGGGAAAGAGTAGGTCCAATTAGGGACCATAGTGGTAATCTGTGTGTGTACCCAGAAGACATAGATTCAGCCCCCAATGAATACTTTGCATCAGTCTTCACAATGGAAAAGGACGACACAGGTATAGACATCAGGATGGAGGACTGTGACATATTAGAGGAAATTAACATAGAGAGAGAGGAAGTATTAGCGGGTTTAGTGGCCTTAAAAGTGGATAAATCCGCAAGCTCAGATGAGATATATCACAGACTGTTGAGGGAGGCAAGAAAAGAGATATCGGGACCATGGCAGTAATTTTCAAATCCTCTCTGGCCACAGGTGAGGTGCCAGAGGACTGGAGGACTGCTAATGTTGTCCCATTATTAAAAAAGGGAGGAAGGGATCGACCAGGAAATTACAGGCTAGTCAATATAACCTTGGTGGTGGGGAAGTTACTAGAAAGAATTCTGAGGGACAGAGTATATCTGCACTTGGAGAGACATAGATTAATCAGAGATAGTCGGCATGGATTTGTTAAGGGAAGGTCGTGTTTGACAAATTTGATCGAATTTTTTGAGGAGGTAACAGCCAGGAGTAATGCATCTGATGTGGTCTACATGGACTTTAGCAAGGCTTTTGATAAGCCCCCTCATGGCAGACTCATCAAGAAAGTAAGAGCCTGTGGGATCCAAGCAAAGTGGCACATTGGATCCAAAATTGGCTGAGAGGCAAGAAACAGAGGGTAATGGTAGAGGGATGTTTCTGTGACTAGAATTCTGTTTCCAGTGGTTCCACAGGGCTTGGTGCTGGGGTCCTTGCTGTTTGTGGTATACATTAAATGATTTGGACTTAAATGTAGGGGGTATGATCAAGAAGTTCTCAGATAACACGAAAATTGTTAAGGTGGTAAATAGTGAGGAGGATAGCTGTAAACTGCAGGAGGATATCAATAGACTGGTCAGGTGGGCAGAGCAGATGGAAATTCAACCCGGAAAAGTGTGAGGTAATACACTTCAGGAATGCTAACAAGGAAAGGGATTACACTATGAATGGTAGGACCCTGGAAAGTACTGAAGATCAGAGGGACCTTGGTGTGCATGTCCACAGATGAAGGTAGTGGGATAGGTAGATACGCTTATTAAGAAAGCATATAGCATACTTGCCTTTATTAGCTGAGGCATAGAATTTCAAGACCAGGGAGGTTATGCTGGAACTATAAAACGCTGGTTAGGCCACAACTGGAGTACTGTGTGAAGTTCTGGTCACCACATTATAGGAAGGATGTAACTGCTCTGGAGAGGATGCAGAGGAGATTTACCAGGATGCTGCCTGAGGGTCTGAGATATGAGGAAAGATGGGATAGGCTGGGGTTGTTTTCCTTGGGGCAGCGAAGGTTGAGAGGGGACTTAATAGAGGTGTATAAGATTATGAGAGACATAGATAGGGTGGATAGGAAGGCACTTTTTCCATTAGTAGAGGGGTCAATATCCAGGGGGCATAGATTTAAAGTAAGAGGTAGAAAGATAAGAGGGGAGTTGGGGAGAAATTATTTCACCCAGAGGGTGGTGGGAGTTTGAACTCACTACCTGAAAGGGTGGTTGAGTCAGAAACTCTCGTAATACCTAAGAAGCATTTAGATATTCACTTGCGTTGCCATAGCCTCCAGGGTCATGGGCCAAGCGCTGGAAAATGGGATTAGTGTAGTCAGATCTTTGTTGGCTGGCGTGGACACAATGGACCGAATGGCCTCCTTCTGTGCTGTAAAAGTCTGTGTCTATGGGCTAACTTCAAAGAAAATGTATTGCAGGCAACATCAAGATATATTTCCTTAAAGGGGAAAGGTAGGAGTGCCCTGAATGATGAGAGGGTTAGAGATGAAGATGAAAAGGAAGAAGTGCACGTATGACAGATCAGGTAGAAAATACAATGGAGAATCAGGCTGAATATAGAAGGACCAGAGGGGAAGTGAGAAAGCTAATAAGAAAAGCAAGGAGAGGTCATGAAAAGAGACTCACAACTAACATAAAAAAAGAATCCCACGGTCTTCTATATGCATATAAATAATAAAAGGGTAGTAAAATAAAGAATAAGGCCAATTAGGGATAAAAAGGGGGCCTGAACATGGAGGCAGGAGAAATAGAGGAGGTTTTAAACGAGTACTTTGCATCTGTCTTTACAAGGGAACATACCCATGCTGAGAAGAGAGATGAAGTAACTGGTACACTCGAGGAATTTACAATTGAGAAGAAGGAAGTGTTAGAAAGGCTATCTTTGCTTAAAATAGATAAGGCACCCGGACCGGATGAGATGCATCCAAGGGCACTGAAGGAAGTGAGAATGGAAATTGCAGAGGCACTAATGATAACCTTCCGGTCTTCCTTAGACACAAGGGTGGTGCCAGAAGATTGGAGAATTGCAAATGTTACACTTTTGTTCAAAAAGGCATGCAAGGATAAACCCAGCAACTATAGACCAGTCAGTTTGACATTAGTGGTAGGGAAACTTATGAAAACTATAGTTTGGGACAAAATCACTAGTCACTTGAAAAAGTGCAGGATAATTGAAAAAAGCCAGCATGGATTCATTAAGGGAAAATCCTGTTTAACTAACTTGTTGGAATTTTGATGAAGTAACAGAGAAGGTTGATAAGGGCAACGCTGTTGTTGTGGTGCATATGGATCTTCAAAAGGCATTTAATAGAGTGCCACACAACAGATGTGAAAAAAGTTCTATCTCATGGAATAAAATGGAAAGTAGGCACTTGGATAAGAAATTGGCTGAGTGACAGGAAACAGAGTAGTGATAACTGGTTGTTTTTCAGATTGGAGGAAGGTTTGTAGTGGAGTTCCCCAGGGGTCAATGTTGGGACCCTTGCTCTTCCTGCTATATATTAATAACCTGGACCGTGTTGTTCAAGGCATAATTTCAAAATTTGCAAATGATACGAAGATTGGAAACGTTGTCAACTGTGATGAGGATAGTCTTGAACTTCAAACAGATGAAGGTTCAATACAGAGAAATGTGAGGTGATTCATTTTGGCAGGAAGAATATGGGGGGACAATATAAAATAAAGGGAGAAACACTAACTGAGGTGCAGCAACAGAGGATCCTCTGTATATGTACAAATGTCATTGAAGATGACAGGGCATATTGAGAGAGCAGTTAATAAAGCTTATTGTATCCTAGGCTTTATTAATAGAGGCATTAAGTACAAGGGTAAGGAGGTCACATTGAACTTTATAAGACACTAGTTAGGCCTCATCTGGAGTACTGTGTCCATTTCTGGGTGCCATACTTGAGGAAGGAATTGGAGGCATTGGAGTGAGTACAGAGGAGATTCACAAGAATGATTCCAGGGATAAAGAACTGTAGCTATGAGGATTGATTGGAGAGATTGGGACCATTTTCCTTGGAGAAGAGAAGGCTGAGAGGAGACTTGACAGAGGTATTCAAGATCCTGAGGGGTATGGGCAGGGTAAATAGTGAGAAACCGTTCCCATTCAAGAAAGTGTCAAGAGCTAGAAGACACAGATTCAAAACAATTGGCAGAAGGAATAAGTGTGATGTGAGGAAAAATTCTTTCACCCAGAGGGTGGTCAGAATCTGGAACGAACTTCCTGAGGTGATGGCAGAGGCAGGTTCAATCGAGGTATTCAAAATGGAATTAGATTGCTAACTGAAGAGAGAGAATGTGCAAGGATACAGGGATAAGGCAGAGGAGTGGGACTAGATGGAACACTCTTTCAGAGAGCCAGTGGAGACTCATAGAGTCATAGAAGTCTACAACAGAGAAAAAGGCCCTTCGGCCCATCAAATCTGCTTTTCCAGCACTAGGCCCACGGCCTTGTATGCCATGGCATCGCAAGTTCACATCCAAATAATTCTTAAATGTTATGAGGATTTCTGCCTCTACCATCCTTTCAGGCAGTGAGTTCCAGATTCCCACCACCCTCTGGGTGAAAAAAATTCTTCCTCACATCCCCTCTAAACCTTCTGCCCCTTACCTTAAATCTATGCCCGCTGGTTATTGATCCCCCCACCAAGGGGAAAAGTTCCTTCCTGTCTACCCTATCTATGCCCCTCATAATTTTATACACCTCAATCATGTTCCCTCCCAATCTCCTCTGCTCCAGGGAAAATCACCCTAGTCTATCCAATCTCTCCTCATAACTAAAACTCCCCAGCCCAGGCAACATCCTGGTAAATTTCCTTTGCACTCTTTCTAGTGCAATCACATTCTTCCTATAATGCGGATTCCAGAACTGCATGCAATACTCTCGCTGTGGCCTAACTCAATGGGCCAAATGGCCTCCTTCCACACTATAATGTTCCTGTGATTTTGTAAATTATAAAGCTGACATCAAAACCCCACATTCTAAAATACAAGTTTCTTTTACAAATGTAAGTGCGGTCTGGCATTGTTACTTCAATCAAAGGGTTTCATTGAATTTTCAACCAAAAGGAACACATTAGAATTCAAGCTGCGAACCCACATGGATGGATGCAATGTTAGATCTGGTTACTAAATCGAGATGGCATACATCACAGAATATTAAGGGAGGCTATATATAGCCTCACATCATCCCAAATGTACAGTTAGTGTTCAGATTTCTCAAGGGCAATTAGGGATGGGCATTAAATGTTGGCCGAGTTAGCTACATGCACATCCAGTGAAAAAATAAATAGTAAAAACAACCTTTGCAACAAGATTTGTGCCAAAGCACTAGAAAGACAGCACCTCTGTTCAAGTAGGGGACAATACAGGACATTATAGGGTAGTTGGTCTGATCCCAATTGCAGATAGACTTTTAGAAGCCAGAATATATAATGACATTAATTAACACTTACAGAGGCATGGCTGATCAGGAGCAGCCAGCATGGATTTGTACAGGACAGGTTGTACATGACTAACAATTATTTTTTTGAGAAAATCGGTGCGCCATTAGAGGGAATGGAGTGGATGTTGTATTTGTAGCAACTCAGAATGTTTTTGATTAAGTGCCCAGAAGAGATTCATAACAAAAATGAAGACTTGTGGTATGAAGTGGAAAATAGTCGGATGGCTAAGGGACAGAGAGTACACACTCAGCGGGGAGTTGGCGTTTTTGAGAATTGTGTATTGGCATGCCCCAAGCATTTGTGCTGCACCTTTGTTTTCTGTTTAAACTGATGATTTTGGCATAATTTACAAGAGTAATAATATCTGAAGTTGCCGACAATGCCAATTTAGAGGATATGACAAATTGGGAGGGATTACAAAGGACATGGCCTCATTAGTAGAATGCTTAGACAGGCAGCAGATGCAGGTCCGTGCAAGGAAAAGTGAAAAAAAATAGTTTATAGGGAAAGGAACCACGAAAGGTTATATATTCTAACTTTGAGATTACATCCAGGGCTTCAGATTAACTGAACTGTAAAAGCAAGTAGAAAAGATCATCATAAAGGTAAATGAGATTCTAGGTTTTATACAAAGAAGCTATTGGACATTGAAGAAAAGGAAGTGATGTTGAATTTGTACATGTCATTGATTAGACAATAATTAGAGCATTAAAGCCACAGAAAGGGTACCATGAAGATCACTACAATTGTATCAGTCATGAAGATATCAGTATGAAAGCAGAGTTAAAACAAATTGAGACTTTTTTTTCCTGAAAGAGAGTAAGGGAGAATTTAATTGGGATTTTCAAAATGATGAAACATTTTGAGAGAAAGTAGGCAGTAAATGGTGAAAGACCGGGTTGGATTTTACAGGGCACTGTGGCTCCACCACCACCCCACTCCTGGCTAAAAAGTCGAGGTGTAGGGATGGGGCTGGGTTGCCCATAAATCCCGATGGCTGCCCTGCTGCAATTTAACATTGGGAGCTGTGCTAATTACTTTAAGGTAAGACTTCCGCTCTTATGTCTGGAGGAAGTCCCGCCCTAGAAGCTCAGGTCCCAGCAACGCCAGCCAGGAGCGGTGGCCAAGGCTGAGACTACGGCAGGCGGGTAAGTGAAGGGACCTTGCGTGCTCCCCCACAGTCAAACCCGTCGACGGGTTGGAAAATCAGTAACGAGGCTCATTAACTGAGAAGTATCATTAGGAAGATTAAGGGGAGGTTAAAAGAATTTTACTGCATGTTAAACATTTTTGGAACATGGAATGCTTTACTGTAAGGTCCTATTGAGGCAGAGATTTGACATTTTAAAGAAAATTGCATTAGTATTTGAAAAGGAAAAAAAAGGATGTGAGCAAGTTGTGAGCCAACTCCAGAGACTTGAGCAAGTGGTTTAGGCTGACAGTCCAATGCTGTTCCAAGGCACACTTGACTGTAAAGTGCTTTGGAACATCCTAAGGTTATGAAAGGCGGTGAATTAGTGCAAGTTCTTTCTTTTTAAGTAAGTGAGCTAGTTGAGAAGCCAGCAGCACCACAAGAACAGTGGGCTGAATTACTGCCTCTTGTAAATTCCGTGGCCCACCTACATTTGTGCATCTGCCTTTCCCTGAATCGGTTTTGGATGGATAGATGGCATCCCCTGAAACTGTCACTGTGAGAGAATTGAGCAGTTCAAGGAGTGGGAATGATCAGGGGGCATCAGTTCTGCCAATGAAATATAAAGATTCCAAAAATCCTACAGGTTGCAGGTTGAAGTGACAGTTGTGAGCTGTGTGGGAGTCAGATTAGTGAAATAACCCTGATTAAACTGAATGAAATGGCCTTAATATGCATCCTTTTACTTTTAATTTTTTTGAAAGAGGCAGTAAATTTAATCTGGCAGTTATAATGAATCACTGCTTGTCATCAAGACTCCAAGATGGAACTACTGCCTCACGTTGTCCACTGTTGTAAGGCCTCATTTAATTATTGTAAAAAAAACATCTCTTAAATAGTATTTGTTTAACAACATTTGGTAGTACCCAAATATGTCTGCAGTCCTGTGACCAGAACCAGTATCCAACAAGTCTTGACAGCAAATCCTTTCTGCAGTTACAAGAGCAAGACCATGTTGATAAAAGCAAAATACTGCGGATGCTGGAAATTTGGAATAAGAAAAGAAAATGCTGGAAAACTCAGCAGGTCTGGCAGCATCTGTGGAGAGAGAAACAAAGCTAATGTTTCGAGTCCTTATAACTCTTCTTCAGGCAGCAGTTCCATCCTTCCCTCTTCTTGACAAGCAGTGATTCATTAGAACTGTCAGATTAAATTTACTGCCTCTTCCAAAAAACAGTTAAAAGTAAAAGGATGCATATTAAGCTTAAGACATGTAGAAATTTGATGGGTTTTATACCGTTGAAGAGAGGGGATGGAGCAGGTCAGGGATAGGTGGGAGCTCAGGAGAGATTTGACAAAGATATCATGGTCACAAGACAAAAGTAGTGATAATGATAGTGTTCAAGACTAAGGCAGGTGTTTATAGTGGCATGAAGGTCAGATAGCAAGAACATGTTGATACTGTTCTAATAAATTTAAATCATTTTACTGTGTGCAAAATATTGAAGCTGAGTTAAAATGTTAAAAGATTTGAACACTTTCAAAATTTAACAATTACTCCTGTTTGTGCTTGGAGAGGCTCTGTTTTCTGCATAATATAAGAAATTGGAGCAGGAATAGGCCATTTGGCCCCTCAAGCCTCCTTCAACCAGTGAATAAGGTCATGACTGATCCTTGACCTCAACTTCACCTCCCTGCCCAATCCCCATACCACTTGATTTTCTAGAGTCCAAAAATTGTTCCATCTCAGCCTTGCATATACTCAATGACTGAGCATCCGCAGCCCTCTGGGGCTAATAGTGAAGAAATTCCTCCTTGTCTCAGTCTTAAATGATCATCCCCTTATCCTGAGACTATTGTTCCCTCAGTCTAGATTCCTCAGCCAGGGGAAACAGCCTCTCAGTATCTACCCTTTCAAACTTTCTCAGACTATCACAAAACAAAAACAGAATTACCTGGAAAAACTCAGCAGGTCTGGCAGCATCGGCAGAGAAGAAAAGAGTTGATGTTTCGCGTCCTCATGACCCTTCTCAGACTATCATATGTTTCAATGAGATTACTTCTCATTCTTCTTACTCAATCTCCCCTTATTTGACAACCCTGTCATCCCCGGAAACAATCTAGTGAACCTTCATTGTGCCATGTCAAAGCAAGTCTATCCCTCCTTAGATAAGGACACCAAAACTCTGCATTTTTTAAAAATTTGCTTTTTTAACACAATCCTGTAATGTTATATTTTTGCATTGCTGATTTAGGCTTTGTTCTAAGTGGAGTCCATTACACAATAGAGTTTATACATTGTGAAGTTCATAAATAACAATGTTGACACGCACTTGCAAGTGATTTATAAGGGCAGAGTCCTGAAGCAGGCTTGCTCCCTTCCTATTACAAAATATTTACATTGTATTTAGAAGCAGGCAATTCAGTCCAACAGGTTCCAATCACTCTGTATCTAACTCCATCAGCATACCCTTCTATATCTTTCTCTCTCTTCCTCTCCTATCTCTGTGATATCCTTCCAAATTTAACATTTCGCCAAGTTACAAGACCACTGGTAATCGATCCATTCTGAGCATAATGTGGGGACTGACAAACCCTAGATAAACTGCAGCTCTGTCCTGCAACTGTGTCTAGGAAAATTGTGTTCAAACAATAGTTAAATTTCAATATCAGGAGAGAACACAGGAACAGGACTCAATTATTCAGCCCCCTTGAAGCTGTTCCACTATTCGATTAGATGTTGGTTAATCCATACCTTAACTCCATTTATATATCTTGGTTCTATATCCCTTAATATCTCTGCCTCAAACAACCCTATCAATTTCCATTTTGAAATTTTCAATTGACCCCCGCTTCAACAATTTCTTGGGGAGAGTTCCAGATTTCCACTGCCCTTTGTGTGAGGAAGTACCCCTGACATAACCCACTAAATGGCCTTGTTCTAATTTTAAGGTGGCACCTTGTTCTGCACAATTCTATATGCTAGTGCTTAAAAAGAAAAGAAAAATTGTAAATTTCTCAAACAATGCAGTGGCATGTGTAGCCTAAGCTGTGTGAGACTACATCCTAGGGCTGGATTCCAACCTCAGTGGCTTTATATCACAAAGCACTTGCAATACAGAATCGAGCCATTCAGCCCATCTCGTCTGTGCTGGTGGTTATGCCCCACATAACTTCATCATCTAAATCCATCAATGTATCATTCTTTTCCTTTCTCCCTATTTAGTTTCCCCTTAAATTAATTTAAGCTGTTTTCCTCGACTCTTCCCCTGTGTTAGCGAGTTCCACATTCTAACTGCTTTCTCGATAAGGAAACATCTCCTCAATTCCTTATGGGATTTATTAGGAATCATCATATATTTAGGTGTCTAGTTCTGGTCTTGCCCAATCATCTCTGCATCTACATGATCAAACCCTTTCATAATCTTGAAGACCTCTATCAGGCTGCTCCTCAGTCTTTTTTTCTGGAGGTAAGAGCCCCAGCCTGTTCAATCTTCCCTGATAGACATTACCTCTCAGTTCTGGCCTCTCTGCCATCATTAACTAGCTGATCTTGAACGGATAAATACTTATGCCAAACGGGAGGGACAGTTTAGAACAAAAACAGAATTACCTGGAAAAACTCAGCAGGTCTGGCAGCATCGGCGGAGAAGAAAAGAGTTGACGTTTCGAGTCCTCATGACTCTTCGACAGAACTGGCAATTTAGAGCTGCCTCTTGTTTTTTTTTAAGCATTAGGCTTCAGTTTACAGATTGACACAAAGCAACTGCAGGTGAAAAATCTACCTGAACTTTAGGTACAGGAATCAGGCTAGCAGTCTAACCTCCACCTGTGCTCTCTATTAATACAAAAGGTTAGTCATCTAGGAGAAGTGCTTCTCACCTGCTGTCCCAGAATGCATTTACAGCTAAGATCAAGAGTGGAATCTGTAACAAAGAGTAGTCATCAGTTTAACTCAGGTCTACCATTTGAGAATTGCATTCTGCACAGAATAAACAGTCTGACAGCAGCAACTGTAATATAACAAAATCCTCAGCTGCACACAGTCTAACTACACAGAGGCTTTCGTGGGCTCAGCAGAAGGTCATGCACTAGTCTCCTGGGAAGGTCCTGGCCCCTTCCTTTTGTTCCATGTGGTGGTGGAGGTGGTTTTCTGAATATTTGTACAGCTCCTGTCTTGGCTATGCTGTGGCTGTTAAATAGACTGGCGCTTTGTTTGAGTTTTAGAGGACCGATTTTATTTATTTGCTGCTTTTTTTTATGAAACCGCTTTGTATTTTTCAACCAAATCTGGTTTGAATTGATAATTAACCCTCAGGTGAAGCTTTGTATCCAAAATTCTTCAAACTGATTTCCTGACCTCAGCCAGGATATGGCTGTAATTCTGCAATGTCGCGGGAGCCATTATTTGGATGAGACTTTAAACTGAGGTCTTGTCTGCCTGTTTAGCTTAGATGGTCTCCAGGCACTCCATTCAGTGTCCTAGCCAACATCCGCTCTCCATCAGTACACACTGCATTGGTGAGTCATCTAATGGCTGCTCGCACTGAACTGCTGCCACATCTCCCCAGATTACAAGTCACTGCACTACATTGTAGAAGTACCTTGTAATGATTTAACAAGTGATAAGGCTCTACATGGGCTGAAGGCTCTGCTTTTATGCAGTAACTATTTACACAAGAGAGTAAGATTAAACTCGATGACTCATGTGGAGAGCAACATTTGGTGCAGAGGTTGTTTTTGCACTGTAGCATTCTGTTCCATGATTATTCTATTAATGCAAGCAGATAGATGGCAGGAAATAAAGAACACTTAATAATTGAGTGGAATAGTTTGAAGTATGCACAGAGCAAGTTGCAAGAGGAATCTTGAGTACTGATTTTTGTTTAAAAAATCTTTAAAAATAGAAATTAAGGATCAAGGCCCCATGGTTAGGATCCAACCAAGGTTATAAAGAGATGGAGGGGAGATGAAGTAAACCAAATTGTAGTAGGTACCAAGCTTCTTTTTAAGGGAAGAATTTGCATTCATATTGCACCCTCTGCAACCTTTGGATGATCCAAAGCACTTCAGAGCCAATGAAGCATATTGTGCAGTGTGGTCACTGTTGTTTCATGAACAAATCTTACAATAGATTGTAAAGTTCAATAATTATAAGAGAGGAGATTAATAGACAACTAAAATTGTCAGCTAGTTACACCTAGAGTTGTGAGCATTTCAGTCCTTTATTCTGTTGTTTCTTGAGGCTCAGGAATTCCCTCCATAACCCCCTCTCACCTCCATTAATAAGCTTCTTAAAACCTAGCTCTTTGACCAATCTTTTAGTCACCTGTGCCCAATTTTTCCATGTCAAATTCTGTTTGATAACACTTCTGTGAACAAGGCATGCAATCATGTATCTTCTTAATGAGTTATGGGATGTTATGCTGCACTAAAGGCACTGCATCAATGCAAATTACTGTTGTTTCTGGGTGTCTGGCTTCTTTTGGCATTTCATTGTCCTTCTTCTCTAACCTTGCAGATATCAGTGTTTTAAGTCTGCATGGATGCATGAGGTATTGCACAGTGGTTTTAACTTTCCAGCCGACTATTCCAACCTAAAGACAGCCCAGCTGGTCTACGACAAGGAAGTACAATGGACACTGGGAGCAATTCTTTATAAAACCCGTTTTCTACCTCTTAGGTATGTTGCCTCATTACATCAATAAAAAAACTGATTGAATTTGAGAAGGATAATGCTATATTGTATGCATGTTGTGACATTATGGGCCAGATTTTGCAGTAGAAATAACATTGGGGCTAACAGCATTCATTGCTTTGCACGTGAAAATTGAACAGCAACTTCCGGTGACCGTACATGTGCTGTTAACTGTGGAAATCAGGAAGTTTCTGTCCGAGATACCCTGCATTTCTTAAAAAAAAACAGCATGAGATTCACCATTGAAATACATAGAACAATGTGATGTTTCTGCACTTAACCTTAGATATTGCTACTAAACTCACCAGCAAATGTTAGGACTTGTCCATTCCAGTGTAAGTACCCTTTTAATGCCAAGCAGCCTCTCTGGTGCTGAAAGTTAAATTTTGCAAGCATGGAATTTCATTCCCTTAAATTTTTAATAATTGTTGGAGATTTTTTTTAAACTTACTTTTTTATTCTCTCTCTTTTATATATCATTCTCTAATTCAATATTTCTTTCCCTCTCTTTATTTTGTTTTCTGACTGGTTCAGAATCTGCACTGCTCATTAACAATTCTTCAGTCTGCTTCATCAAGGAGTTACATGTTTGCTTGCCCTGTTAGCAGAGGTTCCAGATGCACTGTAGAGGCCACTGTGTTGTATGGATAATTGTCAGATCGGAACTTACAATGCAAAAGCCAATTAAAAAGTCTGTGGCAATTGCAAGTGTAAGGAATGGCTGGTGGCAATATCAGGCCCATTATACATCAGAGGATCCTTGGGATAATTTTAATTTTGGTTAGTAAACTGGTGGAGTGAAGCTCCTGCCAGACATAGAACCTATCCAATATTAATCTCTAAATTTGTATGCCCTTTTCTCTCATTCTCCCTCTTTCCCTCACCCATACCCTATTGCTCTCTTTCCCAGTTCTTCTCCCTTCTTCCTTGCCACTCCCCCCTTCCCTCTCTCCCTCTTTCCTCATCTTCCCTTCACTCTCTTTTATTGTAATGAGTATTGCTGGACAATTGAAAAGCTTAACAAGATTCTCTAAGGAATAATAATTACGATTTTCTTCCACTTCTGTGCCCCCCCCCCCCCCCCCACACCCGAACAATGATAGGGATCTCCAGCGAGAATCTGGCAAAGCAAATCATTCCAGCTGGCTGCGCATCTCCTTCGTCTACAACCACTACCTGTTCTTTGCCTGTTTCTTTGTGGTCTTGCTGGCCATTGCCTTGTACATCCTGCGACTGCAGCGGATTCACAGGAGGGCACAGTGGGAGCTACTGTGGTTGGAGGAGGGCGAATTGTCGACTGAGGCACCCTGACTTGTAACACAACGAGAGGCGGAGAGATGGTGCTCTGATTCACAGATCCATTGACAAAATGTCTGCCATCCTCTTCGGTACTTTCCAGATCAAATCCCACGTGGACCGTAGGTATTTTTTGGTAGGTGGACACAAGCCTTTTGGATACCTCAGTTATTTATATTTCATCTGGAGTCTGCTCCTCCCATTGGATAACTTACCTGTTTTGGTCCTATTCTAACCCGATGTCTCCTTTTTGAAGTCAGAGCTGGTAGCAAATGCAATAATATATATTTATTTTCATGCACTGTGTGATTTGGGGTGTTAAGTTATACATTTGAGGGTCTGATGATTTGTATTAATCAATGGGGCTTTATTCCTGGTCTTGCCTGTAATATCCTGCAATAATGCCACAGGGGAGGTGAAAGGCCATCTTCATTAAAATACTGATCTTTTGGTATTCCCTTCCACTATAACCTAAAGACCTGTCCCCCACCCCACCCCACCTTCAATACTGCACTGAAGTGTCAGCTGAGATCATGTGTTCATGTCTCTGGAGTGGGGTTTAAACTCCTAACCTTCTGACTTGGTGATTAGTGCTACTGACTGGGTCAAGGTCACACTGCCAGAATTATCTCACATCTGTTCTAAGAGTGAACACACTGCAGCTACAATGAGGAAGCCATTTGACATGGATAAAGCTGGGGAAATGGACTGAAGTTTTCCATTGTTTGGGATTGGTAATCAATAAAGCTACTGATTTGTAATTTTCACAAAGAGGACTAAAGGACTAAAGAATTGTGGAAGATGATTCCCAAAGTACCGG
This sequence comes from Carcharodon carcharias, assembly GCF_017639515.1. Lineage (NCBI taxonomy): Eukaryota > Metazoa > Chordata > Chondrichthyes > Lamniformes > Lamnidae > Carcharodon > Carcharodon carcharias. The sequence goes on along the minus strand of NC_054483.1, from coordinate 109,229,060 downwards.
TGAAAACCTCTGCATCAATCAGAATCTGGGCTACAGTCCCACAATGCACTGCTCTTGTTGACCATGATAGATCTTTTGATAAAAACGCCTCACATTTAAATCTGGAACCTCAGAAACTAGGACCAATTATTAACAGTGCCCGGGCTGAATGCAGAGCTAAGACTGTGATAACTTGCTCTTGTTCATGGGCACTTACATTTGCTCCATTTCTGCAATAAAGTTGAGAACGCCTGGGTTTGGGAGCGGAGCGTAATTCAAACGCCCAGGATTCAGCTGCCAGCTCCCGTCACTGCCAAGATAACAGATGAGATATTGAGGAACTCATTGGGAGGAGGTGGCTGATGATGGGGGTGGGATTTGGGCTCGTGACCTCACTGCTTTGGTACAACTCCCAAGTGTCACAAACATTTGCAGAATGAATTATTACCAGCTGTTTGAAATTTGAAAAATGTAGCACCGGGCATTCCTTTTAAACTATTGCCATATCATTCTTGGAAATCATTCTGGCACACATAAGCACAGTCTTGCAGAGGGGTTATCACAGCCTGACAGAATGGTTGTTCATTGTTTATCGTTAAATGATTTCCCTACTTCAGGCTCAAGATGTCACATCACAGAAGCTCTTGTTACTTTGAAACTTCCTGTGATGGAATGAGAAGAGCTTTGCAGATCCAGGACTCCATTGTTTTGATTTGAACCCTGGTGCGTGTGTGATCTGAGATAACACTACGCACTTAAGATTGCTGTTGCCGCTAAATTGTGGGTAATTTTTCTTCAAAGAATTGGACTTTTTTTTCTTGAGAAGTTACCCCGAACCCAGTGACGATTGAAAGTTGGTGTTTTTTTTTTTTTTAAATTTTTTTTAAATTTGTGAACATGCATGGTACAGAACATTCTCTGAGTCTGAATGAATGAAAAAGACTTGCATTTCTAATGCGGCTTTTGTGACCTTGGGATATCCCATTGTGCTTTACAGCCATTGACATACCTTTTGAAGCGCTGCAATGTAGGCAACACAGTTGTCTATTTGTGCTCAGCAAGGACCAACAAACAGCAATGTGATATTGACCAGATAATCTGTTTTTGATCATGTTGATTGAGGGACAAATATTGACCAGCACAGTGGGGATTGCTCCCCTGCCCTTCTTCAGTATAGGACCATTATATCCGCCTGAGAGACATGGCATCGAATCAACATCACACCTGAAAGTCAGCGCCTCTGACAGTGTAGCGAATTTAGTGTATTAGATTTTTGTATTTAAGCCTTTAGTGTGGGGACTCATGTTCCTGGATGCAGCCCAAGAAGATGGGATGAGGATCTATGTTCTGTAAGACTCCTGTGTGAAGTGAGTTTGGGGCAGTTGCAATCCTGCTGTTACTAGTTATTTCCACAGCACGAAACTTCACAGTTCAGCTACAGGGTGAAACATATTACTAGCATATTTCAAGTGGTCAAGACCATCTCAAACCACTGCACCGAAGTATGAAGTACTATTGAAGTGTAGTCACTGTTAGAGTGTAGGCTATAAGATGTACTGGTGCAATAAAGGGGTGATGTTTTAATGTTAGGATTGAAGCACATTCTTTGTTCTCCATCTAATCCTGCTCCACATGGCATAGGTCTGTTTGATGTGCACTGTTGTTGGAAAAATGTTCCATCCCAAAGTACAGCCATCCTTAGCTGTGTGAACACCAATTTATCCCACCTCCCCCTTCTCTCTAGAAGAGTAAATGTGACTTGGACCTCACTATCTTCCTTCCACAGACTGGGTTGCCAATGTATCATTTCCCCATTTCTAACTGCAATCTAACATTCAGATTAACAACGCCACTCCTTGCAGAGACTCTGTATGTACATACCGTCACGGTTCTTCCATTTCTATCTGTTGATCCCCCTACATGGGACACTGCACGGAAGAATTCCAAGCAGACAGTTGCACTCCGGGAACACCACAGCGGAATATCTCACATTTTACATCTTCCCTTACAGGGAATCATCAAGAGGCCATCAGATTTTAAGTCAGGGGTCTACCTGCTGACATTGGATGTCAGCCTGTGCTCAGTTGGTTGCACTATTGCCAAAGAGTCAGAAGGTTGAGGAATACAAATCCCAGTCCAGTGACTTGAGCACATAATCCAGGCTGACACTGCAGTGCAGTACTTAGGGAATGCTACACTGTCAAAATTGCCATCTTTTGGAAAGTATGTTAAACTGAGGTCCAGTCTAGACTCTCAGGTGGACCTAAGAGATCCCAGTGGCACTTTTTGAAGAAGAGTGGGTGAGTTCTCCCTGAAGTCCTGGCCAACATTTATCCCTCAAGCACCATCACTTTAAAAAAAGATGAGGCAGGAATGGGACGATAAGGCACAAAAACATACCATTGTGACTTTTTCCCGCCCGTGACAACGCTTTGAGCAAATCTGGGACAATTCCACCCGACATTTTGAAAGTACTTCAAAGGCTGTAAAGCGTTGTGACACATCCTGTGCAAACTAGAGGGATAAATTGTACAGTAGTGTTTGTTTTTGGAAACCAGTTGGAATCTCAAAACCACAGACCTGCTGGTCTTCAACTGCAGGCAATTTGGAGACTTCCTTTATGGTTCTGTTGATAAATGGAGTGCCAGGAGCAGTACTAAGTCATACAGGCCATGAAAGTTCAATCTACAGTGTCAGATGTGGCAGCATTTGAGAGCAATACAATTAGACTTGAAGCAAAGCCGAGTACAGGCTGGGGAATGGAAATGGACCCGGTTCCTGCTTGCTGAGCAGTAAACAGCGTGGAGGACATGATTCTGCTCAGCTGTAGTGTTCTGCACCTGTTAATGGCCGCTGCCCACATGAATGTCCATTTGTGTGAGGATATTCAGCAATGTTGGATCCATGCCCCAACAGAGTCACAGCTTGCAGGACAGAAAAGAAAATGGGGAATGAGGGGGAGGGTTTAAAAAAGTAATATTGAACTCAATCTGTTAGTCCCACTCTGAACCACATCTCATTAATAGATTGGATGGTCTAGGCTTCTCCATGGACATGACCACTGCTCATGTTGGCTCTTTAATTCACCAACAGTAGGCAATCTTGAAGTGTGATTCCAAAGTCTAATGTTCCTTTTGTGTAGCGTATATCCCTCTCCTACCATTAAATGTGTTGCATAACACCTCGAATGAGCTAACAGTTCCAGCCTTTGAGTATTGTTGATGGTCAAGTTTGGAGTTGAAACTCAAGAGCTTCTCAGTGGGAGTTAGCACAAGACCGACTGAATGGCCCATGGTGAACTATGTTGTAAATGCTGCCAGGCTACCACTTTGCTTCTCCTTTTAACCCAGTTCATCGTTGGGTATTTTCTACCTCCACAGAAGCTAGAACTATCTCTCCTGCTGAGAGCAAACCTCCACCTAATAGCCCTTGAATATATGTGCAAATTGCAAATTCTGATGTTTCTCAGTGCATTCAATGTATATATCAGGATACAGGTGAGTCCAGTCACATGACTGAGATTCTAACTCAGCCTCTCACACCTACATGTATCCCAGCATTATGCAACGCTGCCTTCGATCTTGTAAGTGAGACTCAATGTGAGGTCAAACAGATGTGCTTTAATTATGCAAGAATTATATGTGCATACTCCAAACCGAGAGCAATGAAAATATTTAAAATTTGAATTGTTTTTAATATTACATCTAAGCAGTGTCAAGTAACATATTTATCAAGCAAACAATGCATTTTCTTGACTTTTTTTTATTCGTTCATGGGATGTGAGTGTCACTGGCAAGGCCAGCATTTATTGCTCACCCATAATTGACAACTTCAATTCTTGCACTGGGATTCCTGCCCCCAAGTCTCTCATCATTCCTCAGTGTCAGCCTGATAATTTCTGTCCTCCTAGTTGATAGAACCAAGACTTAAGGACCTGCCCCCAGCAGCAGTTAAGATACCAAAGGCTACAGTCTTATAACACTTCATAACAGCCTCGTCGTGGCAGTCCAATAGGGAACAAAATTCACAGAATACCTAAAATATTTCCGGTTGACCTTCGGTTCAAAGTGCACCTCATTTCATTTGTAAACATGCTGCACGTTAATCGATACCCAATGCCAAGGCAGTACAAAGTATTTCCAGTCAAAGCTGTGCACGCTGTGTTTTTTGTATCATTTGGATAACTGCAATTTAAGCTATGTGTTTAACATTCATTGCCCAAAGTTTCCGAATGATTGTCCTACCTCTGTTGAGTCTTCAGTCTGGTTAATTCCCATCTGTTAAACCACAGTCTGATAGTGTTTGTATTCAGTTCATTGATATTCAAATCATTCCTTTTCATTTCATATTGATTGTTTGGTCGGGCCTGATTTACTGCAGAGTCTATTTAATGATGTACATTTGTATAGAATTTTGAAGAAGAAAAATGACAAAATAAAAGTTCCAGATTAACATTTGTTGATTCCATCGCAACAGGTTCTGATTCGGTAAACATGTTCTCTTTTGGAAAAAAGAACAAGACGAAGAGATTAACCCCACAGAAATGCCTAAGCTGAAAGAGTTCTACACCCAACACTGTCCAACCCCATTCTACCCATGTGTCTTTGAAAGAGTTTCCAATTAGTCCCACTCCCTTGCTCTTTCCCCATAGCCCTGCATTTATATCCCCTGTTCAAGGATATATCCAATACCCTCTTGAAAGTTACCACAAATCAGCTTCCACTATCCTTTCAAGGTGTGCATTCCGGATCATAACACTAACTGCATAAAAGCAAATTTCTTCTCTTCTCCCACTAGCTCCTTTACTAACTATCTTAAACCTAGTTTTCAATCCTCTGGCCAATGAAAACAGTTTTCTCTTATTTACTCTGTCAAAGCCCTTAGTAATTTTGAATACTGCTATTCAATCTCCCCCTGAGCTCCTCTGCTCTAAACAGAACATTCCAGGTTCTCTAGTCTCTCCATATAATAGGCATGCGACTTCAGAGTTCCATTTTTAACCTAAACTATGTTATACAAAAAGGGAACATTGCAACACATTTAGTTTATATTCAAAGAAAACTAAAACAAAATATCCAAAAGTTCTTTACAGCCAATGAAGTACTTTTGAAGTGTAGTCACTGTTGTAATGTAGGAACCACTTTCTGCACAGCAAGCTCCCATTAGCAGCAGTGAGATAAATAGCCAGATAATTTTTTTTAACCAATGTTGATTGAGGGATAAAATTAATGGCCAGGGCACTTCCCAACTATCCTTCAGAGTAGTGCCTCGGGATTTCGGTTTAATATCAAATTGGAAATGCAGCACCTCTAAAGGTGCCTCGGTACTGCACTGGAGTGCCAGCCCAGATTTTTGTGCTGAAAGACTCTGGAGCGGGGACCCAGACACTCCTTACGATACAGACAAGGCTATTACCAACTGAGCCATGGCAAAGATTCCCCATCATCACTGACTGTGACTGCCACATATCTGGCCTTAAAATGATTCTTTCAGTCAGGAGGTATTCAGAATCGTAGAATTTTAATGGAACAGAAGGAGTCCATTTGGCCCATCATGTCTGCACCAACTCTCCAAATGAGCATTATGACCTAGTGCCATTGCCCCGCCTTTTCCCCATACCTTTGCACATTGTTTCTATTCAAATAATCATCTAATGCCCTCTTGAATGCCTTGATTGAACCTGCCTCCACCACACTTCCAGGCAGTGCACTCCAGACCCAAACCACTCAATGTGAAAAAGTTACTTCTTTTGCAAATCACTCTAAATCTGTGCCCTCTCGTTCTTGATCCTTTCACTCATTACCAGGATACATGGTTACAAGGAGCTCATCACCTTTCAGGCTCCGACCATACCGCTGTATAGCTTCCGTTGATTTGCATCACTGTAAGAAACAAAACCTGCAAGGTGTGAATAAGGGGAATGATTAATAATGAGTGATGGTTAGGTGATGCCAAGCTGTTGTTTTGAAAGCTGTAGTTGCAGTGAGGGAACCAATCTATCCAACAGCATGAAAATAATGAGCTCATTCCAATTGAATCTGAGTGTGAATAGCTTTACCACCTTTAAACTTGTTGTAATCCTCATCGACGATCATCTGAAGGAACACTTTACAATTAAACCACATTTATCGTTCTTCCTTAAATAATGCTGGGGAATAAGAAGTCCTGGTTTAACATCCCACCACACTGCAGTATCCCTGGCAATGCAGCACTCCCTCATGATGGACTGGCAGGAGTCTTGGTCCTGTTCTAGGGGCCGAGACTATTAATAAGTAGTGCAAAAAATCATCCATTAACAACTGCGTTAAAGAACATTGCGAGACACCATACAAAGAAGGCAACACACCTTTAAGGGTAACAAACCAAATGCTCAATCTAATTTGCCTGCCTATTTTTCCCTGTGCATTTCATATTACTTCCTGAACTGTGTCATTACTAAGCAGATTCAAATAAGTACTGCTGCTATTGGTTCGGAAGCTACTTAATTTCCATTTAAGTTAGGTGTTATACACTGAATTGAATTATTCTCACCAGAGAAGGAAGCCAAATATCTCATGCATTTTTCATTTGCAAATCCTGCCTGCTCTGCATTTAAAGCTTCCTCTAAAACTGCAATGTTCGCTCACTGATCATTAAAACGCAATTTTATCTGATCAAATTTTTAGCCCTCCTGTTGGTTGATATTTCTATCAAACGTGTATAGTCTACAGATAATTCAAAGTCCCTTATTACACTAAAATATTCTATTAGCCAATAAACCAACATAAATAACACATCAAAGTGGAATCACAACACTAAAAAATTGAATTTGGCAACTTGAATTTCAGAGAATAGACTGTGGCCGTTAAAAAATGAAGGGTTGATTGTTATTTTCCCCTTCCAGTTTTCTACACCTGTCTTTAGAAGGTACTTACATTCCGGGATATAATTCCAAAAGCAACAACCACTTTCTAGTACCCCATCAACAACTTCATTTATATAGTGCCTTTAACATAGAAAGATGTCCCAAGATGTTTCACAAAGTGGAATTAGACAAAAATGAACACCAAGCCAAAGTAGGAGATATTAGGAAGGCTGTTTAAAAGCTTAGTCCAAGAGGAATTTTATTATTTATGGGTCTTAAAAGTGGACAGCATTAGGGAGGGAATTCCAGGACTTAAGGCCTGAACAAATGAAGGCACGGCCACCAATAATGGGTGAAAAAAGTTGAGAATGCAACAGAGGGCCCAGTTGTTGGACCATAGGCTTCTCAGAGAGTTGTAGGGCTGGAGGTTATAGAAATGGAGGAGGGGATGGGGCGAGGCCTAAGAAGGGTTTAAACACAAGAAAAGAATTCCAGATTTGAGGTGCTGAGGGAGCTGGGAACTAATGTAGGTCTTGAACACCAGGATGATAGGCAAGAGGGACTTAGGACAAGTTAGGATGCAGGGAACTGAGAGGCCATTCTTCACTGATGGGCCTAGATAGTGCACATCAGCAGAATATTCCATTGAGGGGGCTTCACTTCTGTTCTTCACTAATCTCCACCTATATAGGCTCTGGGTTGAACCACACTGGGAGTACTGTGCACAGTTCTAGCCTCCATATTATTTAAAGGATATTGAGACACTGGAGAAGATGCAATTAAAAATTTACTAGAATGGTACCAGAAGTGAAAGGCTGTACCTATTGGGAAGGATTGAACGAGCTGGGGCAGTTTTCTCTGGAAAAGTTCCCACTGAGGGGTAACCTCAAGATTGTGAAAGGGCTTGATGGAGCAGACGTAGAGAAGAAGTTTCCAAATGCAGAGTGAAACCAGAACTAGCAACAATAAATACAAGACATAAAAACAAAAAAACTGCGGATGCTGGAAATCCAAAACAAAAACAAAAACAGAATTACCTGGAAAAACTCAGCAGGTCTGGCAGCATCGGCGGAGAAGAAAAGAGTTGACGTTTCGAGTCCTCATGACCCTTCGACAGAACTTGAGTTCGAGTCCAAGAAAGAGTTGAAATATAAGCTTATATTTCAACTCTTTCTTGGACTCGAACTCAAGTTCTGTCGAAGGGTCATGAGGACTCGAAACATCAATAAATACAAGACAGTCAATAATAAATTCAGTGGGGAATTCAGGAGAAAAATATTTATGCAGAGACTGGTGAGAATGTGGAACTTACCACCAAATTGAGTAGTTATGGTGAATAGTATGGATGCCTTTAAAGGAAAGTTAGTTAAACACATGTGGGAAAATGGACTGGAATGCCATGTGATTGGAGTTAGAAGAAGTCTATGAGGAGGCTGGTGTGGAATATAAATACCGGCCTGGACCTTTTGGGCCCAATGGTATGCTTCTGTGATTATAAATACTTTGTGATTGACTTTCCAGTGGGGATTACATGATAGTGATCAAGAGCAATAACTAGGCTGATTCCCCAACTCCCTCCCCAGTCCAGGCATTGGGGACAACTATAACCCAATGGTGACTTGGCAGAGATCAGCTAATTCAACCTTGACCATGGGCAGAATTTTGCCCTCAGTTGGCGGGTGGGCAGCCGAGTTCCGCTGCTGAAACAGGGCCTGCCGCCATTTTGAGTGGGCGGGCCAATTAAGGCCCACCCAGTGTCCTGCCTGACAGGAAGCACTATGCATTTCCTGTGCAGGGGGTGGAGGGCTTCCCCATCTGTCAAAATGCCCTCTTTCACGCATGCTGTCTCAGGGAGATTAATGACAGTGTAAAAAACATTAAAAATAGAAAAATTATTAGCAACACAAAAATAAAAATACCTGAAAAAACTCAGCAGCTCTGACAGCATCTGCGGAGAGGAACACAGTTAACGTTTTGAGTCCATGGCTCTTCATCAGAACTAAGGAAAAATAGAAGAGAGGTGAAATATAAGCTGGTTTAAGGGGGGTGGGACAGGTAGAGCTGGATAGAGGGCCAGTGATAGGTGGAGATAGCCAAAATATGTCATAGACAAAAGGACAAAGAGGTGTTGACAATGGTGATATTATCTAAGGAATGTACTAATAGGTGACATTAAGGGTAGAAAGCAGGGCGAGCAAGGTACAGAGAGCTCTAGTAGGGGTGGGGTGGGGTGAAGGGAAGGGATGGAAATAGGCTAAAAGGTAGAGATAAAACAATGGATGGAAATACATTTAAAAATAATGGAAATAGGTGGGAAAAGAAAAATCTATATAAATTATTGGAAAAAGGGGGATTGGAAAGGGGTTGGGGATGGAGGAGAGAGTTCATGATCTAAAATTGTTGAGCTCAATATTCAGTCCAGAAGGCTGTAAAGTGCCTAGTCGAAAGATGAGGTGCTGTTCCTCCAGTTTGTGTTGAGCTTCACTGGAACAATGCAGCAGGCCAAGGACGGACATGTGGGCAGGAGAGCAGGGTGGAGTGTTGAAATGGCAAGTGACAGGGAGGTCTGGGTCATGCTTGCAGACAGACCGAAACTGAGGTAAAAATTATTAACATGTCCGCCTCATGTGACAATGTGACACGAGATGGGACATGTTAATAAAAAGGACATAAACTTTATTAAAGTTTTTAACAATGGACATGAAACCTCATCCCGCCAGTGGATGAGGTTTCATGTATTATCAGAAGCCCGCTGGGGCTGCCCGCTAGCCTTAAGGTTGGAGATCTTAATGACCCTGTCAGTGGCCTCAATTAGCCATTGACAGGTCGGTGGGTGGACAGCTGATTTCGCTGTCCGCCCGCCTTCCTGAAAATTTAAAGGGACCGGGATGACGTCGGGGGTTCCTCTCGATGTCATCCTGCATCATTTTCCCGCCGGCGAGCAGGCCCCGCCCCCAAGTCACCGAAGGGAAAATTCTGGCCCATGTATTGTATCTGGAATGTTTCCTATTCCTTACAAACTGAGCCTGCGAGGATCTTTCCACATTCTGTTCCTAACTTAAAAATAAATATTTTATTCGCTATTAATCTTGTATGTAATTTTAGAAATTGCTTTGATATAGCATCACCGTCATGTCATCCCAGAGCAGTTAACAGTCGATGAATTACATTTGCAATTCATTAAACAAGGCTGTCAATTTGTGCTGAGATAGGAATCAGATAAATGACCACTTTATTTTGGTGGTATTGGTTGAGGGAAAAATATTGGCCAGGGCATCTCCCCTCCTCTTCTTCAGTGAATGTCATGGGATCTTTTACATTCAACTGAAGAAGCAGACAGAACCTCAGTATGACATCATATCTGAAAGGCAGCACCTGTGACAGCATAGCATTCCCTCACTGGGAGTCTCAGCCTAGAGTTTATGCTCCAGTCTCTGTGGTGGAAATTAAAACTTCAACACCCATTGTTGTAAAAGTGCAATTCCTATTCAAAAACCCAAGATTCATTTGCTTAAAACCTGGGGAATGAAACTAGCTCCATCCCCCATAATAAATTATTTGATATTCTAAAGTCTTTTTGCATGTATTTTACATCTGGATTTAATTCTGACAGCATGACTTGTTCAATGTTGAAGGCTGTTGGTGTAGTTGGTGTATCTCGGGTGTCAGATATAATCCATCAAGCAAGTATATTTGAACAACATTTTAACAAAAACCAAGAAAGGATCACCAAGGCAGAGCAGGTCTGATATTTAAATATGATGAGTTTGACTAAGCAGGAAAACCGGACATGGAACTCATTCTTTTAGGTGCTGATATGCTTAAATAAATATGACAGGCCATTTGAGTTTGCAAAGTCCTAAGAGCCCCTGAACTTGGCGAGATCACAGAGACGCATTGTGATACAAAGATGTCCAGGGACAGGGTGCCTGCTGGTGGTCACAAACAGAAATGAGTACATGACATGAAGGGAGGCTGAGAGGACGATGAATAAAAGTCACTTAATTACCCTAAAACAGTACGATTTGGTAATTAAGTATGAACACTGACAAAAACAAAGCTGTACTATTTTAAATGCCTCTGCAATTTCTCCCAAGTAAATTCCACTGCATGCCATAATGCTTCCAGTGGCAGGGGTTACACATTGTTTAGAACATCCTACAACCTCAGCAATGAAATCCTCAGAAAAATACCGTTCTCCAGCCACTAAATTGGGGCAAAGTAATCAAAATCTTGGAAAATTAAAAGAAATTACATAAAAAGGCTAAAGCCTTACTATTAGTGTTCTTGCATCCCAAAGAAGCAGCTTAACTCCAAAATTATTTTAATTCATCCTGGGGTGGGGCCCAGCTTCCAGTATTAGGATTTTTAAACAAGGACAAAAGGTCACAGAAATTCAATTAACACAATGTAATTTTTGCTTAAAACTACACGATGTATTGCGTAGGTTATGCCCAAAGTCAGATGGAATTGCAGCAGAGTATAAATTCTATTGCAGTTATTCTACTTACTCTGTTAAAAGCCTTCATGATTTTGAAGACTTTTATTAAATCTCCCCTTAACCTTCTGTACTCAAAGGAGAAGAATGCCAGCATCTCCTGTCTCTCCCTGGTATCCAGCATTTGGAGGGGTTGCAGGAAATGAATTACTGAATGAACTAAGTATACAAGCAGGCTTCAGCAGTGGGACTAAAAGGTCTAGATCTATTGATGTACGTCCACATATACTGACATACGTATAGATTTCCATGTATTTATATTGCAGTCTTTCCCAAAAATGTCATATTATATTCCTCATTCTGTTTATGTGACAGTTTTACAAATTTGTACATCCACATCACTATTCCAAACCGTGAGCTGGTAAATAATGTCAAAGAATGTAATTTAATCTAGCCCACCCTACAGCAATGATTACTGATTGTGTAAACTGTGAAAAAAAATCATCTAGTAACTGCGGCAGGAACAGATACTATTACATCATGCGAGCTATATTACACATTATAATGTTCATTTCTTCCAGTACACATCCTGTGAAAAATGTAGAATAATGAGAATGTACAATTGGTATCATAATATTCTCCTTTTTCATGTAACATAAATCTGTAATTATAAATGTAAGATTTTTATTCACACTATGTAACAACATTCCTTTTCGAAAATTAATTTTTGGGCGTTGGTGTTGTGGGGGAGCAAGGTTGAAGGTTCACCTAGGGCACCCAATACCCTTGCACCAGCCCTGGTGGTATCATTCTGGCAAATCTCTTCTGAACTCTCTCCAAAGCCTTGACATCTTGCATAAATTCTGGTGCCCAAAACTGAACACATTACACCTGCTGGGGCCTAACCTGCAATTCATAAAGAAAGTCTTAGCAGAACCTTCCTCTCTTTGAGGTGATGATTATTTCTGGGACGCAGTTTCACAAGGTGCCAGATTCCTCGATCAATCATCCAAGTTGTTCTTACCTCATGCATCAGCTCGGGGGCTGTGAGCCATTCAATTGTGGAAGGTTCGGACCTGAACCTGGTCAAACACAGGCAGCTTAATATTCAGGTCAATCGGCTTGTCAACAAGCTCAATTGCCTGTTAATATTTTTATATATAAAATGGTGGGTGGGCTGCTGATTTCAGCACCCGCCCATCTACCGTATAATGAGGGGCGGGCAGGCAGTGGGCTAGTCACCTGTCATATTTTACGTGCCCCCCCCCCCCCCCCCCCCCCACCCCTCCCCCCCACTACCCTGCCCACTGAAAACACACCTAGTGGGGGGGGACACCTTAAAATCCAGCCCATACAGTTTCAGCAAAAATCACTGGATACCTATTAAGAGCAGGAACCCTGACTGCATTTTCCCTCTCTCTAGCCCAGGACCACTGAGGCCAATGAAGGCCAGAAGACACGGGTAAGCTCATCTCGTGCGTACACAACATTACGAACACTGGGATTCAAAGATATCAACAAATTTGTCGCTGTGACTGCCAAGGTCGAGCTGAGGATGGGCAACTTCATTTTAGGTACATGTAGAAAATCGAATTTAAAAGGACTGTCGTCGTTTATAAATTGCCTGCAGCATCTAGCAACAAGAACACTAGGTAGAATGGCAAGAATCCCACACAAAGCAGCTAGAGATTAAATTAGTACATTGTTTTCAACCTTGAAATAAGTCCAATATTCCCCACCTTTCAATTAAAGGGGAAGGATGTCTTGGAAGAAAAAGTGGCAACGAATTATAGTTTGGGGAAGAGATGTGGGAAGGGTAGAAAGAGGCACAGCACAGTTGGTGCCAGTGGTCTTGGGGAAAGGGGGGTCATTTTATAATATTCTTTCACAGGATGTGGGCATTGCTGGCTAGGCCAGCATTTATTGCCCATCCCTAATTGCCCTTGAAAAGGTGGTGTGAGTTGCTTCCTTGGATCTCTGCAGTCCATGTGATGTAGGTATACCCACCGTACTGTTAGGAAGGGAGTTCCAGGACTTTGACCCAGTGACAGTGAAGGAACGGCAATATATTTCCAAGTCAAGAATGGTGAGTGGCCTGGAGGGGAACTTGCAGATGGTGGTGTTCCCGTGTGTCTGCTGCCCTTGTGGTAGAGGTCATGGGTTTGGAAGGTGCTGTTGAAGGAGCCTTGGTGAGTTGCTGCAGTGCATCTTGTAGATGGTACATACTGCTGCCCACCATTACCTCGTGAACAAAAATTACTGTCGTTCACAAGGTAATGTAAGTCAGCACCCAAGTCACAATACCTGAGCAACAGTTTTTCTATTCAGGAGAAAGAGAAGGAACAGAGAAAATTGGAAGGCGGTGGTGTCATTATCATCATGGAATCATGGATTAATATACTACAGAATGAGGCCATTTGGCACTGGCTCTTTCAAAGAGCAATCCAGTTTGTCCCATTTGGCTCTTTCCCTTTATCCGTGCAATTTTTGCTTCCTCAACTTTCTATCCAATTCTCTTTCGAAAGCTCCTATTGAATCTGTATCCACTGCCCTATCAGGCAGTGCATTCCAAATCCTAACTTGCTGCATAAAAAACTATTTTCTCATGTCACCCCTGGTTCTTTTGCAAATAACTTTAAATCTGTTGCTGCCAGGTTATCGGCCCTTCAGCCATTGGAAACAGTTTCACTTTATTTACTCTTTCTAAACCCTTAGAAGAATAATGTCAAACTTCTTTTTGATGGAAAAGGGCAGCCACCAATATCAATTGGACACATTAGGAGCGAAGACAATGCCATCCTAAATCAGGCGAGGCACCTCCTGGCAATACAGCTTCCCACCCCAGTGCAGTAAGTTCAATCTTAAAGGACAGGAACAATTAAGATACTTAAAAGTCCATTTATGCATCCTGCTTTGGGACTGGCCAGGACCTTTTAATGGACTAGAAGATATATGAAGAGCATTGCAATTGTTTTGAGGCACCTCAGAGTAGAACATGCTATAAGTTGGATTTTATTGCACTTTCTGTAATATCCAGTTTGGGATGTTCTGTAATGTACATTTACAAATATTATGAATAAAGTATATCTTTGGAGTAAGAAGATATAGATGGACATATAGATATATATAGATACACACTGCTCATAAATAAATCAGTGACATCTTAGCTTGCCAACAATTCAAACCTGCTGAGGTTGCTTTTATTGTTTTTTGAGATACCTTCATAAAAAAAGTTCTCAAGTAACATCAACACATACTTCTGCTAATGTACTCTCACCTCTTCTACATCAAAACAACTATTGAATCCCAATAGTTGAAATTCACCTGGTAACAGCAAAGAACTGCGGATGCTGGAAATCCAAAAAAACAGAAACAGAAATACCTGGAAAAAATTAGCAGGTCTGGCAGCATCGGCGGAGAACAGCACAGTTGACGTTTTGAGTCCTCATGACCCTTCAACAGAACGGTCATGAGGACTCGAAACGTCAACTGTGCTCTTCTCCGCCGATGCTGCCAGACCTGCTGAGTTTTTCCAGGTATTTCTGTTTCTGTTTTTGTTTTGTCACCTGGTAACAGTTGCTTTCACACCTTAAGCCCCATTTTGGGCTCGTAAATATGCTAATGGGTCTGCTATGGCATTGCCCAAGGTGAGTTGTAGGATTAGGGGGTGAATTTCCTGAGGCTGTGATCTGCAGAACCCCATTTATCTCACATTGTGCTACACATGGAGGCGAAGAGAGATCGGAATTGGCTGTTGCATTTTCTCATGGGCTGGGCGCAGGGTAGAGAGGGGCCTGGTGCATGCTGAGAACCTGTCCCTTTAAGGTCAGCACTCAAGTGCTCCCTGTAGTGAGGTGATGTAAATTGGCACATCATGTGTTTGTTCAGAGCTCATAAATTGGCTCCACTCCTCGAGAAAAGACAGTATTATTCTGATTGATAGCTACGTGACCCAACTAGAGAAGCCGGGATGGTCTTCCTGAGAGCAGAGAAGTTTGAAGAGGGGTTTAATAGAGGTGTCCAAAGCTATGAGGGGCTTTGCGAGAGTAAATAGGAAGAAAAATTTCCAGTGGCAGGAAGGTCCAGATGACACGGATTTAAAATAATGGTCAAACAAGCCAAGTGGGAGGGGTAGGTGAGGAGAAATCTCTTTACATAATGAGTTGTTTTAATCTGGAATGCGTTGTCTGAAAGAGTGGTGAAAGCAGATCCATCCTCACCCCCTTTTTTTCAATATCCATTCTCATATCTCAATTTTTATTTTTTCACTTTTTACTTTTTATTTTTTATCTACTCATTTTTATTTCTATTTTTATTTAAATTTGTTTTTATTCATTGAAAATGGGATAGAACAATCCTCCCATTATCACATTCTGCTCTCCAACCTTAATGCCACCATCAGCACCTCCTTTAGCCAGTATCACTATCATTAACACCCCTTTATCCTTTTGTCCATGACATCTCTGGCAATCTCTCCTTTGCCTCCATCTAGCAGGACAGAGCATCCTTCTATCCAGTGCCACAAGCTCCAGCCACCTTAAACAGTATAAATTTCATTACATTTTACTTCTCTTTAGCTCTGAAGAAGAGTCATAAGGACCTGAAACATTAACGTTTTTTTTCTCCACAGATGCTGTTAGACCTGCTGCTTTTTTCCAGCATTTTCTGTTTTTGTTTCAGATTTCCAGCATCCACAGTATTTTGCTTTTATCAGTAAAAACTAGAATTAGGTAAAGGCTTGAAGGGAAAAACATTGCAGGTCTACAGGGAAACAGCAGGAGTGTGGGACTACTCACACAGGCACCATTCCCCATCCCATGTACTTCTCGCCTCTCCTGAAGGTATTGACTTACACTGGGATATGGTCCATCAACTCGCGCAAGGGGCCATTAGAAGATAATTGAGTCAGTTTTGTAAACATAATGCTTTAGGACTCAGTGGGACATATCCTCTCAACAACTTCATTAAGGATGCAGATTACCTCTGAGTTGTTCCATTTTATATTTAAATTAGAAACTCAAACTTGAATCATTGTCCAATTTTCCAACGTGTTACAGAAGCAAATGAAGGATTGGCATTTTTCTGAAGTACATTGGATTGTTTTCCTAGCTAGTATTCGAATACAGATTAAATCTTCATAATTTTATGATGACTACATCGCAAATTTTATCTTTTAGTGACATCCTCACACATCAGCTGTTGATGTTGCCTAGGGCACGTCTCCACGGCAACCTATCCACTAGATTGCAAACAATCAGACTTCAATCTTATTAATATAAACAACACCACACCATGCAGCCTTTAAGAGCGATTACAATACAAATATTTGAAACCTGAACTAAATGAATAATTCTTTTGTGAAAAGACCCGGGTTTGATCCCTGCTCTGCAGTGAGATAGCAGATCTCAGCTCAGGACCAAAGACAGATGCCAAAATGGATTGTACCTCCCACGCATTGCCTCAGAATGTGGTGGCCGTGGGGAAGATTCTCCCTCCCGATCACAATCCAGCCCCTTGTTAGAACAGGCTAAAAGTACAAAAACCAGGCAAGGCCAGGATCACGTAGATCTGTAATTCTTTCAGGGGTCTGAGCATCATTGACAAGAACAGCATTTGTTGTCCTTCACCAATTTCCCTTAAGAAGATAGTGGTGGTGACCTGTCTTGTTGAACCGCTGCAGTCCCTGTGGTGTAGGTACACCCACAGTGCTGTTAAAGAGGGAGTTCCAGGATTTTGACACAGCGACAGCGAAGGAACGGTGATATATTTCCAAGTCAGGATGGGACATGGTTTAGAGGGAAACTTGCTGATGACGGTGTTCCCATGTGTCTGTTGCCCTTGTCCTTCTAGATGGCAAAGGTTGCGGGTTTGAAAGGTGCTGTCGAAGGAGCCTTGGTGACTTGGTGCAGTGCATCTTGTAGATGGTACACACTGCTGCCACTGTGCATCGGTTGGTAGAGGGAGTGAATGTTTAAGGTGGTAGATGGGCTGCCAGTCAAGTGGACCACTTTGTCCTGGCTGAGCTACATGAGTGTTGTTGGAGCTGCACTCATGCAGGCAAGTGGAGAGTATTCTATTCCACTCATTTCTTTTTATATAGAATAAGCAGCACAGAAAATAGACCATTCGGCCTGACCAATCCATGCTAGTATTTATCCTCCACCCATCCTTCCTCATATAACTATCAGCATAGCTGTCTAATCCCATCTCTCTCTTCTGCTTAACCAACTTCCTCTTAAATGCATCCATACTATTTGCCTTGATACATCCTATGGTAGCAAGTTCCACATTATCACCACTCTCTGGCAAAGAAGCTTCTTCTGAATTTGGATTTGATTTCTTGGTGGCTATTTTACGTTGATAATCCTCTTCAACATAAGTGGAAACATTCTCTCTCTCATTCAAGAGAAAAGAGACCCAGCCTGTTCATCCTTTCCCTGGTGATATCATTCTTGTAAATCTTTCCTGCACCCTCTCCAATGCCTCAATATCCTTTCATGTTGTGACAAGTAGAACTGTATGCAGCACTCCAAGTGTGATCTATCCTGACTGTATACCACGGTGCTGCCAACCCTCATGAGTCTGTCCTACTGGTGGGATAAGACATACCCAGGGATGATGATGGTGGAATCTGGGGCATTATCTGTATGACTATTTCAGGCTACGTTGCTTGCCTTGTCTGTGGGGTAGCTGTCCAATTCTGGTACAAGTCCTCTGATGTTTTGAGGAGGGTCTTAGCAGGGTCAGCTGGGAAAGGTTTACCCTTGTCACGTGTGGATCTGATGCCATGGTCGAGGCCTGGTAATCCATCCAGCTTTATTCTTATTTGACTTTTTCATAGCTTTGATAACTATGTGGCCAACAAGGCCATTTCAGAGGGCAGTTAAGAGTCAGTTGCGTTGCTGTGGGTCTGGAGTCAAATGTGGGTGAGACTGGGTTAAGAGAGCAGATTTCCTTCCCTAAAGGACACGAATGAACCAGATGGGTTTTTACGACAATCTAGTAGTTTCACAGTCACCGTTACTGATATGAACTTTATATTCCAGAATTATTTAATTAATTGATTTAATTTTCCCATCTGCCAGAGTGGGATTTGAACTCATCCCTCTCGAGCATTAGTCCAGGCCTCTGCATTACTAATCCAGCAACATAACTATCGTACTGTCATGGTCAAATAAAAAAAATATTGTCTGGTCACATGCACAAGGACGGCCATTTGGAAAAGATCACAGGGCCATTGCCTACGGGCTGATTCAGTGTCTCCAGGGAGAAGAGGAGAGAAGGAAGTGTGGAGTCAATTGGAAAAAAGTTAAAAGGTAAATTTCGGATAGAGGTTCTTCACGGAACGGTTTCCTTAAACACTCATCACTGCCCCTATTCTGCGGCTTTGTGTCATGTACCGTTTTCTCTAGAATCACGTAACCTGTCCCACATCCTCTCTGGAAATGACCAGCAGGTGCTACCTAGAGCTTTATCTGAACTCTGACTCTTCCTCCCAACAGCCAACCTTTGCTCAAACGTTTCTACTAGACCTCATGACCGATGCAGTAGCTCTGCTCACAAGCCACATCACATCAACTTGCAGGTGTGCGAGTTAGTTGGTGCATCAATGATCACATTAAGAGAGGGGGAAATGATAAGGTGGTTAGTGCAATAAGACAGGTTTTGGCCTTTTACCAATTGAAGTTGGGTCCAAATCCACACCAGAATAAGGGATGAATGTTTCCATCTGTTCTGAAGCTCTTATGCTTCAATCTAAGTCCCAATGACCAAGGGCCCATGGCAGGAAACTATTGCTAGTCTGAGAGGCTACTGAATGGAAAAAAATGGGAGAGATAGAAAGTTCATTCCCTGAAATAGAAAGTCTAATGACCTGAATTACTATGTAACAATGACATCCAAGCACACATAAACTGGCACCACCCACTTATTCCTTCACACTCTAGCCCCCTGGCCAAATATTGTTTGCATCATTTAGTTTAGCAGAACTAACCACTGCACCAGTATCAGGAGGGGTGAAGAGAATTCAGCCAGGAGAGTAGGAGATGTGGATAGTACTTTCTGGAAATTTCAGAATGTGTTGCTAAAATATCGAACTTTGAAACAAGCCACAGAGAAAATGGTCTGGTGAGCTCTGCAGGTGAAGAGTTCCTTCAAAGTGATCAAATGCAATCGTACAAAACTAGCCCTCAGTAGTTAGGTTCTAAACAATGCACAATTGCAACTTCCCAATTGGATTTCACAGTCAATGCCCCAGGCAGACACAGAATTAAATATTGTATCACAGGCTTGGATCAAATGCTTTCTTCTGGTCACATCACTAGGACAAACTAAAAAATAATCTGGGGGCACCTCATTTAAAGATGACGGCAGAGGCTTCAATTTTCTTTCCCTCATGTGGTCATTCAGGAATCTTTTCCACTCTTACTGTCTGCCATGTGTTGGAGGTTGACACACAACCTGTTTGGTCAGGTTATGAACACATCTTCCTTGGCTGGAGCTTCCAAGTCAAAGGCAGAGACACTACCTACTGCGCTACCAGTCTTCCTGATAAATTGGTAAAGCAACCATGATTCAAGCAGAAACCGAAGATCATTGTGCAAGCCCGCAGCGCTAGGGATGAAAAGGAGAGAGAGAGAGAGGGTGTAAGTGGGGGAGGAGGGAATGAGTTAAATCAATTAGTGATGGCTTGGGCAACACTAAATTTGGGTTTTGAAAGGCAGAAGATCTTTGGAAGGAGGGAAAACTGAAAGAGTGAAGAGTTCCACAGCTTGGAGTGCCTGTTACAAAGGAATGGGCTTGAATAGATAAAAATACAATGTGTCCTCATCTCAGCAAACCAAAGCTGCAGCAAGGAGGGAGGGTGCGTAGGATGGTTTGGGATGGTGAAGTTCAGAGGAGTGTTAGAAATCAATATTGTAAAATAGAAATAGGTAAGAAAGGTTGAAATGCAAAAGGTCAGAGGCTAGGTGTTTGCCTCATAAATAATCCCTGTTAAAGAGTGATAGCCTGGTACATGCAGTGGGAGGCTGGTAAAGCAGCCTGCATGACACAGAGGAATGTCAGAGAGGCTCACAAAAGATAGAAAATACAGTGGAGGCCTATTTAAAAATGGCCTCTAACAATTACAACCATCTTCATTTGTGCTAGATAGGACTCCAACTAGTGGCGAGTTCTCTTCCGTTTCCCATTGACCTCAACTTTACTAGGCCTCCTTGATGTCTCCTCCCTCTGGTACTATGCCATAAGGAGGGAGTTGGCAACCATGAATGTCCTTTGGATTGGTCCATATTTATGCTTGATAAAGTACTGCAGTGTTTTGCTATTGCCTTCTGCAGTATGGCTGACAATCAACCTATTTGGTCACGTTATGAACGCACCTCCCATGACCATCAAGTCCAGAAATGGGACTTGAACCCAGAGCTTCTAGCCTAGAGGTACCACTGCACCACATGACCTTCCTTATCGCCACACATGATCAAATGATGCCTTGATGTCAAGGGCAGTCACCCTCACATCACCTCTGGAATTCCAATTTATCTGTACTGTAGTTTAACTTTAAATGAGATGCTCCCAGACTATTTGGAGTTTTACCTTAGTACCGTGAACAGAGGAAAACAGATCCAAGCCTATGATTCAATATGTATTCCAGCAGCAAATTGTGCTAGAAACAGAATCTTGAGAGAGTGTTTCCAGCCCACAAGCTGCAATGAACAGAGGGAAGCTCAACACATCAGTGGGGAAGGCAAGACTGAAGCATTTGCAAACATCTTCAGCCAGAAATGTCAAGTGGATAATCCATCTCCAGAGGTCCCCTGCATCACAGATGCCAGTTATCATGCCACGTGATATCAAGAAAAGGCTGGATACTCAAAGACCGTGGGCCCTAACAACCTCTTGGTTGCAATATTGAAGCCTTGTGCTCCAGAACTTGCTGCACCCCTAGCCAAGCTGCTCCAGTATAGCTGCAACATTGGCATCTATCCAGCAATGTGGCAAATTGCCCAGGTATGTCCTGTACACAAAAAGCAGGACATACCCAATCTGGCCAATTACTGCCCCATCAGTCTACTCTTGATCATCAGCAAAGTGATGAAGGTGTCATCAACAGTGCTATCAAGTGATACTTACTCAGCAATAACCTGCACACTGATGCTCCATCTTGATTCTGCCAGGGCCACTCGTCTCCTGACCTCATTACAGCCTTAGTCCAAACATGGACAAAAGAACTGAACTCAAGAGGTGAGGTGAGAGTGACTGCCCTTGACATCAAGGCCGCATTTGACCGAGTGTGGCATCAAGGTGCCCGAGCAAAACTGGAGTCAATGGGAACTGGGGGAAAATGGTTGTGGTTGTTGGAGGTCAACCATTGCAGCTCCAGGACATCACTGCAGGGAGTTCCTCAGGGTAGTGCCCTAGGCCAAACCATCTTCAGCTGCCTCAATAATGACCTTTCCTCCATCTTAAGGTCAAAAGTGGGGATATACAATGATGATGGCACAGTGTTTGGTGCCATTTTCAAACCCTCAGAAATTGAAACAGTACGTGTCCATAAGCAGCAAGACATCGACAATATCCAGACTTGGTTTGATAAGTGGCAAGTAACACGCGCACCACACAAGTTCCAGGCAATGATCATCTCCAACAAGAGAGGATTGAACTATTTTCTCTCGACATTCAATGGCCTTATTTGCAAAACAAATTTCCACAAGCTGCAGTTTTATAAAGACCAGATAGATAATCTGTTTTAGTGATGTGGGATAAGTATTGGCCAGGACACCATCAAAAATTGCCATGCACATCTTTTAGTGCCATGTCCACCTGAGAGGGCAGATGATTGCCTCAATTTAACATTTTATCTGAAAGACCATACCCTGACAGTGCAGCATTTCCTCAGTATCGCAATGAAATTGCCAAATTCGATATTGTGCTCAAACCCACAAACTTCTGACTCAGAGGTGAAGAGTGCTATCAACTGACACGTAGTGTTTTACACCTGCGGAGGTTGGCAGGCTGGTTTGTGGTTATTTCTTCCAAGATACTAACTTAAGGCCCTTGGACTAGTTGGGTCAGGTCCTTGTCACACTGTTGAACTGCCTCCACTCTGCTACTTGACTAATGTGCTAAAGATAACAGAACTGGGCCTTTGGAAGCTCTTTAAGTTTGGCTTCATTCTCGGTCACCAAAGCTCGGTCACCTAAAAGGATGAAAACTCAAAGCCCATTGTTTTAAGAATTTGTCTCTACATGTTAAAAATAATTCAAAAAAGAAAAATTTAACACCTAGATTTAAAAACTAGTCACTGTCCCCGCTATGTGACGCACTCACCCAGCCTCATGAACTAGGCTGATCCGAGACTAGACTGTTGGTCTGGGCTGATGTTTATCTTTGTCAGGTCAACAAAAATACTTCACAGTCATTAGGGTAGGGAGGAGGAGGAGAAGGAGGTGTTAGAATTTGCTTTGTGTTCGATCAAAACTAATCATATCTCAATGTGATTATCAGATAAGAATATATATTAACATTGGCGGTTAGCTGGAACAATGGAGTTTACTTCCAGCCAGCTAGTCATCACATTATCTGTGCTGATGAAAGGTTATCTCAATCTGAAACATGAACTCTTTCTCTCCACAGATGCTGTCTGACCTATTGAGTATTTGCAGCATTTCTGCTCCTATATCACGTTATCTATCTGGGATGCCCAGGGCATCTCCTGTTTGTTTGTATCGCAAAACTGGAAACATCGGGATCAAGAATCAAATTACAGTCAAATAGCGATGAGTCAAACTCAGCTGGCGCAAGATCCAGGTTATGTCAAAGTTGTCACCCACTCCCGCTGGCAGAATAGCAAATCCCATGAAACGATGCCCATGATAAAGTGAAATTCCACACTGGTAGCTCCGCATTAGACTAACTTGTTTAAGCTTGTTACATGACTATGCTGACCAATCAGAATGGAGCTAGACCATAAAATCGTTGGGCAAGCCAACCTTTGACATCGAGATCTTCCTGTGAAAGGCTGTGCAAAACCTGATGATGGCTAAACCTGTGAGAAAGTTAAAGGTGTTTTCGATGGGAGAGAAGGTGAAGCTGAAGCAGCAAGGAAGTGGATAGCCACAGCGTAAAGCGCAAAGCGGGCATTGCAAAGGAGTGGGAGATTCCATCATCGAGTTTGTCCACCATTACGTACCACAAGGGAACAGTCTGGGAAGTTCGGCAAGCAGGCATTCTCTCCAGCAAGGAAGAGGGTGAGTACGGCTGCCTATTCTAACATTGAAGAAGCTCTGCTAACGTGGTTCACAGCAGTCCGAGTAGAGACTGTGCCCATCTCCGGTGCAATCCTGCAGGAAAGGGGAGTCGCCCTGTCAAAGGGGCTGGGCTACATGCAATGACGGACAGCTGGACCGATTCAAGACAAGGCACAGCATCACCTTACACACAGTAAGCTGTGAGGGTGCAGCAGTTACACAGCAATGACAGATGATTGGCTCTAAAATGGTCTCGCCCACGTCTTGAGTGAGTATGGAGCAAGAGATGTTTTTAATGTAATGGATGAAACCGGACTGTTTTACCATCTCTTGTCTTTGATGTTTAAAGGTGAAACACATAACAGTGGAAAGCAGAGCAAGGAACGTATCATTGTTATGTTCTGTGCCAACATGGATGGCACCAAAAAACTGCCACTTCTTGTGATAGGAAAGTCCAAGAAGCTATGTTTTTCATGAATGTCAAGCCACTAAACACGCAGTACGAGGCTAACAAAACCACCTGGATGATGGCCAGCATTTTTAAGGGGTGGATCAAGAAAGTGGACAAAACAGAACAAAAGAAGAGGAAGATTGTCATCATTACAGACAACTGCCCCACAAACCCCCAACATCGCTGACCTCAAGAGCTTCAAGCTGACGTTCTTGCCTCCCAACACCACAGCCAAGTTCCAGCCAATGGATCAGAGGGCAGTTAGGAATCTGAACCTGAAAACCCACCACCATCAGCAGCTGGTGTCTCAGGTTATCAAGGCCATCAATAAGAAGGAATACAATCCAACTGTTCCAGAGGCCATGTTCATGATGAAGGAGGTGTGGAAGATGATGACAGAAGCCACAGTTGCCAACTGCTTCCACCACACTGGGTTCAAACAGGTTATGACTGCACAAAGCATCAAAAATGAGGGGGAGCAGGGTGATGCCAACCAGCTCAATGACGGGGCACTTTTCGCTAAGCTGCAGAGACCGGCATGGAAATTCCAGCAGAGACAACCATGGAAACTTACAGGGAGGCGGACAATGCTGTATGCTGCAGGACAGAGCTGACAGATGATGTGTTCTTCAACCGAGGAGCCTGATGAATTCACATCCGCTTGTCTGCCGTTTCCCGTTGGAGGGCAGTGGGGGTGGGGGGGGTGGGGTAAGAAAAGGGTCGTAGAGATTTCCTGGGATTTCGCACTGCAGCATGAAAACACATTTGACTGCACTGACAACATGGTGGACACTGTAATTCACATGTCCAAAAGCAACATGTCAGTCAGACAAGGATTGTGGAGTTTTTCTGAAGCATTTTGCAATGTGAAGCTCTGGCCTTTTGCAAAGTCAGGTCATTGCAAGGTCAGGTCATCGCAAGGTCAGGTCATCGCAAGGTGTGAACAAGCTGAATAAAGACTTTTTCACACGTCTCCTGCATTTTCATTCAACATTTAAATCTGTTGACCACATTTGTGTGAATATCAGGTTACATAGAGACACATTCATGTGGGAATGGGGCCTCTTTAGCTATCACAAAAGTTCAGTTTAACTCCAATTTGTGGGCGGATGCCCTGGGATTCCAATTATTGTGATTTTACTGTATCAAGATGGTTATTATGTCCAGGTCTGGAACTTTGCTCAGAAGAAAACCCACTTCAGTGTGCATCTGGGCATCATGTGAGGGGACAATGGGAAGACAGTGGGTTGTCTTATGAGGGAAGGTTGGACAGACTGGGCTTGTTTCCACTGGAGTTTAGAAGAGTGAGGGGTGATTTGATTGAAGTATATAAGATCCTGAACGGCCTTGACAAGGTGGATGTGGGAAGGATGTTTCCTGTTGTGGGTGAGTTCAGAACTAGGGGGCATTGTTTTAAAATTAGGGGTCACCCTTTTAGGGCAGAGATGAGGGGAATTTTTTTCACTCAGAGGGTTGTGCGACTTTGGAACTCTGCCTTAGAAGGAGGTGGAGGCGGGGTCATTGAATATTTTTTAAGGTGGAGGTAGATAGATTCTTATTAGGCAAAGGAATCAAAAGGTTATCGGGGTAGACGGGATTATGGAATTCAAAACACATCATGGCTGATCTATTTCTTATTGAATGGCAGAGCAGGCTGAAAGGGCCAAATGGCCTAATTCTACTCCTATTTTGTATATTTATATAAGAAAAAGAAACAGGCATTTGGGTTAAACTGACAGGACAAGGTCAACCAATAGAAGCCAAGTCTGATCACGTTGAGTTTGCAGGAAACCAGTTGCTTGAATTTATTGTAAAACTGTAATTCTTTGGACAATGTGCTCGGGCCCAAACAATGAGAAATAATTTGATTGATTTAAGAGGTTACCTTACAGGAAACATAGAAAATAGAGTAGAATAGGCCCTTCAAGCCTGCTCTGCCATTCAATATGATCATGGCTGATCTTCTATCTCAAAACCATACCCCTGCACTCTCCTTATACCCTTTGAGGCCTTTAGAATCCAGAAATCTATCTATTTCCTTCTTAAATATATTCAGTGATGACTTCCAAAGCCTTCTGTGGTTTGGAATTCCACAGATTCACCACCCTCTGAAGGAAGATGTTTCTCCCCATCTCAGTCCTAAATGGCATACCCTGTATCCTGAGATTGTGACCCCTTGATCTAAACCCCCCAGCCAGAGGAAACATCATCCCTGCATCCAGTCTGTCCATCCCTGTCAGAATTTTATAAGTTTCAATGAGATCCTCTCTCATTCTTCTAAATTCCAGTGAACACAGGCCTAGTCGGCCTAATCTCTCCTCATACGACAATCCTACCATCCCAGTAATCAGTCTGGTGAAACTTTGCTGCACTGCCTCTATGCCAAGTATATCCTTTCTTAGGTAAGGAGACCAAAACTGCACATGATATTCCAGGTGTGGCCCTGTACAGCTGCAGTAAGACATCCTCGCTCCTGTACTCAAGTCCTCTCGCAATGAAGGCTAACATACCGTTTGGCTACTCTTGCTCCTTGTTCATACGCTTATAAGGCAGGCTGATGTCTAAATTCATCACCTTTCTGGCAACCAAGCCGGTGCCAAACATGGTGATTTGCATTCCTTTGGACTTAACCGGGGAGGTCAAGAGTGACCCCTGATGTTTGGGAAGCCCAGGACCTCCATAAATTTTGCCCAGGATTGGAGAGGACACTCGAGTTTTGCTGCAAAGTGTTAACACAACACAGGAGACAGCAATTACAAGTGATAGGCCCTTCTTTATTCACATAGATAATGGGTGCTATGGTCTATCTCCAATGGTGGGAGATACCTTCATGTCCTACTGGTTAGCCATTGCCCACTTTAAGTCAGGCAGCCCCTGATGGGTAAGGTGCTGCACCACCACAGTGCATGTGCTTCAATGGGTTCTTGGAGCTTAGAGTCTCTGCTAAACAAGTGGGCAGAATCCATTGCACCAGGCAAACCATTGCTCTTGTGGTGTTGGTGAGCTGCCTTCTTGAACCACTGCAGTCCATGCGGTGTAGGTACACCCACAGTGCTGTTAGGGAGAGAGTTCCAGGATTTTGACCCAGTGACAGTGAAAGAATGCTGACATATTTCCGAGTCAGGGTGAGTGAGCGACTTGGAGGGGAACTTCTAGTTGGGGGTGTTCTCATGCATCTGCTGCCCTTGTCCTGCTAGATGGTAGTGGTCGTGGGTTTGGAAGGTGCTGTCGAAGGAACCTTGATGAGTCGCTACAGTGCTTCTTGTAGATGGTACACATTGCTGCTACTGTGCATTGGTGGTGGTGGGAGTGAATGTTAGTGGGCAGGGTGCCAATCAAGCGGGCTGCTATGTCTTGGATGGTGCCGAGCTTCTTGAGTGTTGTTGGAGCTGCACTCATCCAGGCAAGTGGGGAGTATTCCATCACACTCCTGACTTACGTCTTGTAGATGGTGGACAGGCTTTGGGGAGTCAGGAGGTAAGTTACTATCTGCAGAATTCCCAATCTCTGACCTGCTCTTGTAGCCACAGTATTTATATGGTTGGTGCAGTTCAGTTTGTGGCCAATGTTAACCCCCAAGATAATGATGGTGGGGGATTCAGCAATGGTGACTAAGATAGTTAGATTTGCTCTTGTTGGAGATTGCTATTTCTTGGCAAATGTCCACCATCATTCAAGATGTAGGCTTGCATATGAAGGATAATCTTTTGGTCAAGATGCTGGTCTGTGCTGACTGCCTTAAGGAAAGGGTGGAAATGGGGAACGTGGGGCAACAGCTGAAATATGGAAAAAAGGATGGGGACGGGGAAGGAGAATAAAGGAAGGGGTGTCATCCTGAATAACAATCTTACAATCTGTATTTTCTTTTCCACATTATTCAGAGTTGGAAGCAATCTAAAACGACGTGACAGATGAAGAAAATCAATATCTTTATTGATGGTTTCAAACAAAATAAAAAAAGTTACACATCTTTCAAGAAATAATGACTTGTTCTTTAAATAGCAAAATCCTAATAAGCTCTAATGAGTAGCTGGGTCTTCAAAAGATTTGAACTATGACATTTAAATAAAATCTTAAAAATAACACCACCAGATGAATTTTTTTTCAACGTGGAAATGATTGGAATCCAACAAGTTCAAAGTTTACAATATAGGTGAACATTTAACGGTCAGGGATCCTAGGGTCCCAATCATCTTTGATCCATAGTTTTACTGTCGGCTAGCCCGTTTTATTAATTATGACTGATTTATGATCACTGCTGGGAGGAGAGACTAAATGCGCTTTACAGTAAAAGCCCTTCATTAAAACCCACCCCTCAACTAGAAACCAATTAAATCTGTGCTCATATCCCAATGAAATCCCTTGGAGATGGATGAGAAAGATGCATAAAGAAAAGACAATACATATTTACAGCACTATCTATTCTTTAATTGTTAACGTTTACCAACCTGTATAACTGTATATAATTGTGAGGTGCACACCATAGATAAAGTCAAGACAGGAAAACAAGATAGGAAGAGAGGTAAAGATAAGTGTTTCTTCAGTGGGAAGATGAATGGCACAGAAACCAGTTTAACATGTATGGAGGGATCACCTTTAATAAAGATCGGCTACCAGTTGCTGCCGACAGGTTGATGGGTCGGTGTTCAGTGGGTCTAGAATGTGAAAGTGTACCCCCAACTCCATCCAGAACCACCTGGGAGTTGCATCTCTCCCAGTCCCAACTCCATACAATCACTCTCCCAGATCACCTGTTAGAAGAATCTACCAAACAGCAACAGGTGAAACGTATTGACAATGTGGAAACTACAAATCAGGGGGGGTAATAAAAAAAGACTTGGACAATAATTAAACCAAGGCAGAAACTGTAACAGGTGGGGAAAGGGAATCTTCATTGTTAATCATTTCCCTTCACTCAAATTCCAAATAATTACACCATAAGGGTTTGATTGTTTACAATATGGGAGGGTTGGGGCAAGTCCCCATTTAAAAAGAGTTGCAGATACCAAATATTATTCCACATATCCACACATATCAAGGGTGAAACAGCATAGGATCAGCAT
Source organism: Carcharodon carcharias (assembly GCF_017639515.1). Lineage (NCBI taxonomy): Eukaryota > Metazoa > Chordata > Chondrichthyes > Lamniformes > Lamnidae > Carcharodon > Carcharodon carcharias. Next base: position 109,200,037 of record NC_054483.1, on the reverse strand, counting down.
TGGGGCGGAGTTCATGAAAATCATAGCATACTTGTTGACAGGTTCCATGCAAGCTTATTCCATCCCCAATATTGTCCAAGTCTAGTTTCTGCCTCGACAGTAATTCTACCCTCCCCAAGACATGGGTTGCTTAACAAATGTCGCATCACTTAGAATTCTTACTTTGTGACCATCTTTTACAAATCAGTAAATTTAATGCATCTTACCACCAATATCAGAAGCTGCCCATCAATTTGGATCCATCAACTTTATTGATCAAGGCAACTTGAAACAACTGGGCTTTTATCTTCAACTATAGTTGCCCTTCCTCAGCGTCAGTACAGCCAGGCTTAGAGAGTTGTGGAGTCCTTACAACTGCAAGGTTGTCATGTTTACAAAAGGACAAACTTTGCACATACGGAGTAGAGACCAAATACTTTGCATGTAGAATGTCACGTTTCTCTTTTGCTTGTTCAGAGAAAACCTCTTCTTGGTGAGCAGCAGAGCTCCAGCGGGTGAGATCCAGATTCAGCAGCTCTCTCCCCATCCACGGTACTGAAATCTGTTTTGCTGTTGAGAAGAGCAGGGACAGGAGGCAAGGTAGCTCTGTCCTGTTGCTCCCCAAAAAAGCAGGTAAATATTGGAGGCAGAGACATGCCCAAGGTGCCCTCCTCCAGCTTGAGTGGCATGACTGAATGCCCAAGAATAAAGCAGCTGTTCATCTCCCCACCTCTCTCTTCTGTAGACAATGCATGGCTTATTGAAACAAAAAAAGGACAGATGTCATACTACTTAGTAAAAAAAAAAGGTTGAACCAGTTCCACAGTGTTAGTTCAGGAAAGACTCTTGGGGTTCAGCCAGGCCTATGAATAATAACTAGGCTTTGGGCCTACTGGGTAGAGCTGCTAATTAAATTTCAGCTCATCCTATGCATTTGTTTCTTCGTTAGATCCAACCAATTTCTATTGCCGGCTTGCAGACACAAACCTGCTGCTTATTGTGAAGGCCAGTCATTTAAAACAGCTCTCTTACTGAATCACCAGGTCTGAGCAGTCTGACTGAGAGAAGATGTTTATCTCGCGAGCAGCAGGATCTGGGCCTCTCCCTCTGGCCTACTTGCACCGCCTTATTCAACCGTGCAATTAGGACACAGAATGCATTCAGTGCATGAAGAAAGAACATGATGGGTGGCAAACCAGACAAGGTGATGTTCTGGAACATGAAATAGGTAGTGAAGATACACATACACCCCTAAAAGATTTCAAATTTCTTAGGCTTTCCCGCGTCTCAGTTTGGTTTCAACAAAACTCTGGTGCAAAGTCTTGTGATTACCACACGTGTTCACTTTGGGACTTGCTCACTGAAAGTGATAAATGGAATATACTGAGTTAAGAGTTTGGTACTGGATGGGCCATAAGTCTATGAAGTACCATAGCAGGTCGTATTTCGTCAATTTATTTTAAGAAAGGGAACATTGAACAAGTTTATGGAGCTGAAGATAACTCAGTCGTTGGTGGGCCAGCCATCTTGTGAGTTGGCCATTGCCTAAGCGTGTGACTGTTCAGCCTCAGGGGTTGGTGTTTACCAAGTTGGAAAGAACTGATCCTCAAAAGGTTTCGTTCTGAGTGGATCTGGAGATGTGGTGACCAGCCGGAGAGTATCGAGTCCTTCTGACCTGGTCAATGGAAAACAGTAAAGTACATGCCACCATAGTATGGATTTTGAGGGATAAAATATCCTGTCTCTTAAGAAGCATTCCATAGTCTATATCCTGGAACTTAATAACATGGAAAAGCTCAGTTGATAAGAGTGTGTAATTGAACCACACGGGCCAGAAGAGCTTCTGGTTCCATTCGCAGTCAATGCCAAGCTATCTGATCTCACTTGGAATGTCAACTAGGCATGCTCCAAGTGGTCTCCACAGCAGCTCACAAAAAGGGGTTCTTGCTGCCCAATACTAACCTTGAGCCAGGCCAGCCGATGACTCCCTAAGCCAGTGGAGATCTCGTCAGAACCCAGTGGCTTAACACACATATGAAGAACACTGGGGTCAAGGTCTGTGGAGGTGATGGTATTGGTGGGGGGCGGTGACCAGCATCTGAAGGGAGGAGGGGGACAAAAATCATCTGATAAAAAGGCCCAGGTGAAAAAGCTAGGAGCCATGTTTTTACATTCTGAGAGTGGAAGGTACGTAACTTGAAAATGAATGCACAGCACAGTTTTTGAAGAGTAAAAGGAAAGTCAGTGGCATGTGACCTGCTAAATTAAAGCAGGAACTGAGTTCTAATGGCTTCAGAATTCTTCTTAACAAAGTTAGAGTCACCTCTATGTTTCAATAGCTTGCACAAAAACCTGGGAGCCACAACTCAATAAGCCTAGGTGTAGTAAACTTTCATGAGGATTTGTTTTGTAGTATACACACACACACACACACACGCACACATATACACACACAACTTCAACCTTCTGATGAAAATTCAGACCAGGCTTATCCAAACAACTAAAATATAGACTCTTGACAACAGATTTACTGCACATTCAAAGTAGTTTACAGTACTTATTAGCCAGGGACAAGAAAGAAGACCTCTGTATGTACATATGACACTTGCATAACAAGCGAAGATCAGTGTAGCAGCTTTCAGTAATAAATGGCCAACCTGCTCAGGTCTGCAAATGGTTCCTGTTACCATCTCTCAAAGAATGTCTGGATGAACTATACATGCTTCTTGATCAATGCGGCAGGTCATATGAGAAGTGAACAAAAATATTGTGTGTCGCTTTCGTCCTCCCTCTCCATCTCCTCCCCTCCCCCATACCACCACTGGATTATTGCTCACTGAGAACCTGGGCAGACCAACAGCTCTTAGGCTGTGGTTAAAACCAGGGTTAGGGGCATCAAATCCAACAAAGTGGGTTGGTGTTGACCCAGCTTCCAATTCCCCCTTCATCCACTCTCTAGCCTAAACTTGCCTCCCAAACCTGAGCTAATTGGTTATGGGAAAAGTCTCTGTTAGTACCCACCCTTGGCACAATGAAGTTGGCACATCAACATGCTGATCCCTCCATCAGGCCTCCAGGAGCATATTTTGTCATAAGGGGATGTCGGTGAACATGAGCAAATTCAACCTTGCATCGCTCTCAACTGGAGAGCTGGAATTTCAGCATATTCGACATTCACAGTTTGCCAAAATCAACGTAGACATCCAGAAGATCGGTCGATCATCCCGTTGTCTGTACAGTCATATAAAGCAACAAAAGTTCAACGCAAGGCTCTCCATTAATGCAGAAAGAATTACTTCAAGCTTCTGATGTCCAACAGGTTACCAAAACTCAGATCACGATCACCATCCGAAGTGAGCCTTTGTTGAAATTTGGTTTAAGAGAGGTCGAATTAACAACTTTTGACTTACGATGTTCTAGGGCCATGTTCTAGCTGACAGTAGACCGTCGGTAATCTTCGTCCAAAAACTTTGAAGCTCAGTCAGAAATTGTTCAGTGTTGTGGAATTATCTGGACCCATCTTCAGTCTTTGGTCTGGATTGGGAAGAGTTGATGATGGGGGAGGCTGGAGGTTGGGCTGGGTTATAAAAGAATTGGCAAAGATTGTGGAGGTGGTGCTGGTTATGAAACAATTAGAAATCTGTATGTTCCACCAGGGTGAAGGCCTGCGCTGATGTCCCAGGCCTCAGCAGAAGGCTACTGTTTCGCTGTAATCGATTCCAAGTGAGGAGTCCTACCAGTTCATATTTTTCATACCCAGTGGAGGAACTCAAGCGAAGGTACTAATGACTCTTGGTTGTTGGAAACTGATCCACTGTAGAAACTTTGGAGCAGGGAACAGCAGCAGAGTCAGCAGCCCTCTTACCTTCTCTCACTACAGACAGCGTGAGTTTAGAGGGGTGGAGGGGGGGATGATTGGCATGAACATACCATTATCGAATTGAATTCTAATAAGTACACATATCCCTGGAGACTGTGGAGGAATCCAGCTTATAGAGAAAGAAATGTACAAAGCTTGAACAGGAAAACCTAGCTGCTGGATATACAACGCAGTGGGGCAGAGGCTGTGTCAACACTTTGGGTGTTATCGGTAACGAGGAAGATTTAAAAGCTGGAACTTCTGCCTTCTGACAGGATCAGTGGCAAAGCCCAATTACCGGTGTACAGTGAAAGGGCGCCCATCTTCCCTTCTCCACAATCCCCAAGGTGAAGAAATGCGGGCAGCAATGGCTTGGGCTTCTAACCCTTTTCCTGCTCCCAAACTCTAATTCACACTGACAGAGAACAGGGAGGATTTGCAAACCCCTCACAGGTTGGCCACTGTCTTATAATGAAACCATATACACAAGTGCTGAGTTAATAACAGAAAGAGCCAGCTTCGGAACCTCAACTTCAAGTATTACATTCTGTTCACAGCTGACCGCTCTCCTTCTTCCCTCAAAAGGCATACCTTGTGTTTTTTTTTTATATATATATATATCTCTATATATTTTATAACATATCAAAGCCAAGCCTATGAAACTGTAGACATTGACTATTTCTATGCTCTGCAATGTATTACAATAACTTGCTTAATAAAGTGCTCAGAGTCAGTAATATAAGTTTTAGACTTTACAATAGTATACACTAAATACATTCTTTTTCTTCGTATGTGAAATTTTCAGCTTCTCCGAAAGCTTTGGCCCCAATAGATTATAAAACATAACAGCCTGGTTACAACCCAAGCCTATCCTTGTCCTACATAGGGAGCAGAGCCACCCTCAACACATTTTAGGGGGTGGGATTCAGGCTTTTGAGTGTCATTCATCTCAGAAGACCCATACCCACCCGACGGTACTAGACTTCCTGCCAATAGGACATGCATGGAAAGTGCGTGGGTTAACCAAAGCCAGGTTCAGCTAAACTGCTTTCCCATTCTTTGTGCTCTGTCATGATCTGAGTGACCAAGTAAGCCCCCTCCCCCCCCAACAATTTCTCCCTGCCCCCCCCCCCCCCCCCCCCCCCCCCCCCCCCCCCCCCGCAAAAAAGGCAGCTGAGTAGTTACAGAGCAAGATAAACAAAACGTACTGACATTATTGTCAGGTCAGAACAGCAGACTGACTTACATACTGGGACTCAGTAATTTACTGAGTAGTGTCAAGGCCCTACAGTGAGAATTCATCTCATCTTGTGCAATAACTTTTCACAATAATCCCCTGCCCAAAAACAACAGTAAACACCAATAACTGCATCTTTCGCCCAAAATAATTCTGCATATAGGTGAATATTTGCAGGTTTAACGTTAGCTTGGTAACACAGCACAATTGAAAGGAACAGACTGGGGAACAGAGAAAGTGATATATTACATATTATGTTATATTATATGGGGGAAGGGCGAGAGCAAGGGGTGGGGTGGGCGAGAGGGGAAAGGAATGGAGAATAGATTTGGAACAGAGTGGAATTCACAGGTCTGTGTAGAATACCTCTCCCAAACTCATGCCCGCAGAACACAACTAAAGCTGCATATTCATGAAGAAGAGTCTCGACTCAAGACGTTTCTCTCTGCACAGGTTTTTCCAGACCAATTGAGTATTTCCAGCATTTGCTTTAGTAAATTTAGTAAAGTAAAATTACTTTCTAATTTCCAGAACCTGCAGTATTTTGCTTTTATTAAAACCACACAGGCTTGTTGAACTCAAACCGTCTAATTACAACTGACGGAGAGATGGTTAAAAGTGATAAGCTAGCTTATATTAAAAAAAGTGACAAATTCTAATTCAAGGAAAAGCATAATTTGAAACTTGGGGGCAAGAGTTAGGGGAGGGTGAACAAAGTGGGGGCAAGTGAAGTGGTGGACGAGGGGGGGCGGAAGGGGGAGAGAAAGTGCGCGAGAGGGCATGAGAGCGAGAGGGTGCAAACGGGCGAGGAGGACATGAATGAGCGAGAGAGGGCAAGGAGGGAGAGAGAGAGGGCAAGGGGGAGGCAGTGAAGGCGAGAGAGTGGGGGCTTCGGGAGAGAGAGAACATCTGAGGGGACAAGGAGAGGGGGGTGCAGGGGGAGAGAGAGAGGGGAAAGACAGAGGAAAGAAATTGATGAGTGGTCTGGACAGAGTAGATGGGGAGAAATTGTTCCCGCTGGTAAATGGATCGATAACCAGAAGGCACAGTTTTAAAGTATTTTGCAAAAGATGCAAATGCGAGGTGAGAAAAAACATTTTCAACAGCGAGTAGTTAGGGTTTGGAATGCACTGTCCGGGAATGTGGTGGAGGCAGGTTCAATTGAGGCATTCAAGAGGGCATTGGATGGTTATTTAAATAGAAACAATGCACAGGGTTATGGGGAAAAGGCAGGAGATTTGGCACTAAGTTAAAAGAGCTGGTGCAGACACGGTGGGCTGAATGGCCTCATTCTACACTGTAACAATTCTGTGATTCTGAGAGAGAGAGAGAGCGAGAGAAAGGACAGAGAGGGTGGAAAGAGGGGAGAGAGTGAGAGAAAGACGGGGAGGAGGGCATAAGGTGAAGGACCAGGAGAAGGGGGAATGGTAGGGCAAGAGAAGAGGAACAGGGCAATGAGAAGCGCAAAGGAACACGGGTGATTGAGGCAAGCAGGGAGATCGGAGAGCAAGATGAAGGGGAGTGGACAAGAGAGCAATAGGGGAAGGGAGAGAGATCAAGGAGGAGAGGCAGAGGGTGATGGGGAAGCAGCTGAGGGTGAGGGCGGAAAGAGGAAAGAGGGTGAAGAGGGGAAAAAGGGGGAGGTGGTGGAATGGGGGTTGGTGAAGAGGTTGGAAGGAGTAAATGGAGGCAACAATTATTATACTGGATATATCTACACTTGTTTTCACTCTTGCAGGCATTATTATAAATGCAAAGAATGAGATCCTGTTTTTCCAAATTAGACTTGAAGCAGCTCAACAGAAGGGGCAAATGGCAGTATAAACATGGGAGAGCTGTGCACCGTGATTATTTCTGCATCAGTCTCCCACAACAGATCACCTTGAGAGAGGCCTACAGCTAGCATTACAGTTGCTACATAGCAGCAAGGATTCAGGCTTCAACTGGGGCCTACCCAATGGCAGAATACCGAGGCCAGAGATTATGCCAATACCTTCTCTTGAAACAAATAAAATATTTCTCATTATCCACAATTCTTGTCTAGTGTGACAGGTGGGTAGGCATTTGTTTTGATGGGGCATTTTCATTCTTACCCTTGCACTTCCCTCCCCTCAATCCAACCTGAATTTTACTCAAAATGCAGCCAGCTGCCATCTTTCTTTCCTCCCTGACTGCAGGAGCTGAGGGGAAGGGGAAACAGAATGAATTATGGACACTGCCCAGTCTTCGAGTGCCACTAGTTCTTATTGAGTTGAACTAACCTGTGGTCTCCAGTGATGTAAGCAGAGTACCCAAAGTCTGCTGTGTAAATTTGTATATCCTCCCATTTAGTTCTGTGCTTCACATGAGGCACAGACGTTAATAATTAAGGCTCCTCAGGCTTTCAATGAATTGTGTTTGGTTCACCACTGATAACAAGTACCTAAGCTATGATCCCACCGGACACTTTATCCTGCCACAATGGGGACTTGTTAAGGACTATGCTTCCTATTCCACTAGAGGACAACTTCACCAATTATCTCACTGACCATCTGAGGTTTGGGCACTACAATGGGCCTATTATTGGGCCTGTTTAAGAAGCCCAGATCTGAGTGCTACAAATAATTATTCCCCATTGGAGTTCCATTTCAAATAACTTGTAAAGCTAATGGTATTGCATGCAATTCAATGAACTCTGATGCATTTCATAAGCCCCATCTAAAAGAGGAGAAGGGGAGAAGGCAGGGGAATGGGGTTAAGAAACTTATCAGCCATGATTGAATGGCGGAACAGAATCGATGGGCCGAATGGCCTAATTTGTGCTCCAATGAATATTGGTCTAAGAGGCACTCGCGCAGCTCAAGAAACAAGGAAACAAACATAGTGCCTTCGCCATGGTGAATTTGGTGCTGAGGGGGGCATTTAATCAGGATGGGGGCCCCGCCACTTTCCTGCCTCCAGGGGAGGTGGGTGGAGGGTGGAGAGGAGAGGCAGAAGAAGGGAGGAGAAGGGGAAGAAGGGAGGCTGGAGGAGAAGGGGAGAGGGGAGGAGGAAGGTAAAGTGGAGCAGGGGGGAGAAAGGGAGGGGGGGAGGGAAAGGGGAGGAAGGGGGAGGGAAAGGGAAAGGGGGGGAGGGAAGGAGGGCAGAGGCTCTCGGGGCCTGATTTACGGATCCAGCATTGGGAAATGAGGTGCCTAGGCCTGTCTTGCTACTGATCTCCCCATCACTTCCTCCCCTTGCCATCAGTCACCTGTGGCCTGGGATCCAGCCTTGGGTGGGTGTCATACCAGCAGCAGCCACCACCTCCCCGGTGGCACCTCTGTTCAAAAGAGCTGCCGGCCTCTGATTGGCTGGTAGCTTTTGGCAGGTGGAACTTCTGCCCCTGGGGTCCCTGATCCAGGGAAGGCCTGCTGCTGTCCAGTTAAGTGCCTGAGTAATTAGTAACTCTCAGACTTAATTTGGCAGGCCTTTCCTAAAGAGATGAAATGGGGCTCTCGTCATCTCTCCAGCCAGTGGGCAAGACCCCCATCGTCTCCATTAAATACTGCCCAAGAACCAGACCCGCAGCTATGTTAAGGCCATCACAACAGACAAGGCCACTGTATCTGGACATGGTCAGTACTTTCAGACAACCACCCCACCCAGCCCAACCCCAGCCAGCCAAGGGCGCACGTCTCCCATTCAATGGGGCCTTTACACAAATTCAGCCAGAAAACAAAGCATCAGGAATGATGGCTTTAAAAGCAACTGCACCCCACTCAAAATTTGCCTTCCCCAGTCTTCTTCCATCCCCCTAGCTCAGGGTATCAACTCTCTGCTAGTGGACTTCGTATCCATGGGTACAAGTTGCTCTCTCTGGGGCCAAGTTCACTCTTCATTAATAACAATTCAGGGTGCGGGACCAATGTGTGAATGGGTTATGTCCCCAAGGGAGGAGGGAGGGAATGGGTGGGGTGCAGAAAATCCAGCAGTGGCGAGGCTAGGCCTTTTTTTCCTCTCCTTAGGCCTGAGAGCCAGTTATGGACGTTGCTTTTTCCCAAGTTGCACAGTATCAGCTATAGGAGCATGGGACCAGTTCCAAAGCACCAGACGATGCATAAATAGCACTAGGCCTTTGAAAACAGGGCTTTGACATAGGGGTAGATCACCCAAAATGTGGGACACTCATTCCACCTCAAGGTCAGTCAGCTTCTGTATTTTTTTTTGAAACAAAGAGCAACACACACAAAATAAAAACAAATATTCTGCAGCCGAGGAGAATTTTGTTGCAAAATGCACATTCATCACTGTCCTCAAGTACTGTCCTCGCCTTTATTCCCACCTTCACCATCTCTTGCTCATTGGGCTACACTAACTGTCAGTAGCTAAACTTTATTTTAACATTCTCCCCCTAATCCCAACCCCCCCCACATCCCCTGAAAAAAAATAAAGTCTATCACCCAACACCTGTAAAAGTGATTTTTTTCCCCTCGATTCTGTCTGTAAAGTTAAAGTGCTCATTATTATAAAATATTAAACGACAGGAACTACAGTGGGGGGGTGGGGGGGGGGGGGGGTGACACAATTCCCAATTCACAGTATTCATTGAATGAAGTCTGGTCGAGTTGTAATTTGGAGGTTCAATTCCATCCATGATGAATTCACTGGTCCTTTCTTGACCACCGTTGTCACGGAAAGCGATATTCCTGTCCCTGTTGTCTCACCCGGTCCCTCTCCTCCCCTCCTCCCACTCTCTGGACCCTCCGTCACTGAGATTTCCCTCCAGGAACACTCTTCTCATCCCCCACCCACCCCACCCCCTGCAATTCCAAGATAGTATTTTGGAGGGAGATTTAGAAAACACTACGCTTACTCTGAAAACAACAGTTCTCCTTAAACTTAAGGATGGTCAAAATGTGGAAAACGAATCACAGGAGTTCAAAGAAAGCTGGCACATTTCGGAGAGTTTGCTTTCTGGCATAACTAGAATAATTCCAAAGCAACAAAAGTCCCTTGTGTGCGTCACAGCAACAACTGTGCTACGTCTCTGTGCCAATGCAGCCTCTTTACTCAAACACTTGTCAAAAGACAGAGAAAAAAAAAATGAAAATAGCTATCTGCTATTCTTACCAAATCGACGGCATTTACTTGTGCCACTTAATGCCGTCACCATAAGCACCCCATAATCGTCCTGGGATCTTTCCTCCATAACACAGATTGGCACATAGCAGTCTCCCAGGCATGCTAACATTGAGGAGCATGGGGAGACCACAGCAGTGTGGGGCATGGGGAAGTGGGTGAAGGCAGGGTCTCGGGACAGAAGGTCAAATTCAGAAACACGTTTCCTAATCCCCCCCCTGCCGAACACCAAAAAAAAAACGCAGGCAGCGAGGGAATGGGTTGCTGCGGGAATAGTGCCTCTTTTTTTTGTTTGTTTGTTTTTCCGCCTTCCCGCTGTTTAATAACATCCCGTCGTTAAGCAGAGGTTTCGGGTCGAGGACAACGTCCGCAATGGTCAGCTCAGTCCACCAGCCGACTCTCCGGCCGACACCTTCTCAAGCACATCGTTCACAAACTCCGACGTCTGGCCCGCCACAGAGCGTCCTGCAACCCAAAAAACACACGAATCAAACACGACATGAGCACGAGAGCAAACGTTTCGTATAGATACAGAAGCCTTTTCTCTATTAAAAAACAAACTCAGGAGAATTCTGGAGGCACTCGGCAGGTCAAGCAGCATCTGCAGGGAGAGAAGCGAGAGCGAAGGTCTGAAGGGGGCGATGATTGTAATCTGAGCCCTGCTTGTCAGGACACTGCAGGGTGGGTCCTCTGCTGGTTTTACTCTCTATTAAAGCCAGTGGACCGGAGAGTTAGGTTAAAATTCCTCCCCAAAACCTTTCAGGTCAGTTGTCCTTTCATCAGAACCTTACTTTTTAAAAAAAAAATTCCATTATCATTCATTCGTCGGATTTCAAACGGAAATTGGATGGACACTTGCGAGAAATAAGCTTGCAGAGCTATAGGGACCAACGGGATTGCTCTACAGAGAGCTGGCATGGACTCAATGGACTGAATGGCCTCCTTCTGTGCTGTTAAGACTCTGGTTCTTCTACCAGCAGAGAAAGATACAAGGAGATTTGAGGGAGGTGTTTAAAATTGTGAAGAGTTTAGACAGAGTAAATAAAGTGAAACTGTTTCCAATGGCTGAAGGGTCGATAATCAGAGAGACACAGATTTAAGGTGATTGCAAAAGAACCAGAGGCGACACGAGGAAGAACGTATTTATGCGACAAGTGGTTAGGATTTGGAATGAGCCACTTGATGGACTGGCAGACACAGGCTCAACGGCAGCTTTCAAAATAGAACTGGATAAATAATTGAAAGTAGGTCTAGGCCCGAATGTCATAAAAACCTGCAGCCTTTATGGAAGAGCACCTCCCGATCTTATCTAATTTGGCTCTATATGTGACTCCAGCCCCACACCAACACAACTGACTCTTACCTGATCTCGAATGTAAATATGCAAGTGACTCAGTTGTATCAAACCACAACTCAGTGGCTTGCCGTGTAAGGCAGCCTACAACTTCTTGAGGCAACAAGGGATGGGCAGTAAATGCTGCTCTTGTCACCCATGCCAATAATCCCAGAATTAATTTTTTTTCAAAATGTAGTTCATACCAGAATTACCCTAAACAATGACTGTCTGTGAGAAGATATTGAAGATTCCAATACATTCAGTAGTTTTTAAAAATACCTTTTGATTCACAGGATGTGTGACTGTCACCGGCAAGGCCAGCATTTATTGTCCATCCTTTATTGCTCCTGAGGTGGGTGAGTGACCTGCTAGAATACAACCAAGAGGCTTGCTAGGCCATTTCAGAGAGCAGCCAAAGAATTGACCACATTACTGTGGGCCTGGAGTTACATGTAGGCCAGACCGAGTAGGAATGGCAGACTTCCTTCCCGAAAGGACATTAGTGAACTAGATCGGTTTTCACAACAATTCAGCCGTTTGATTATCACCATTACTGTTACTGGTTTTTTTTTAGTCCAAATTGATTTAATTGATTGAATTTAAATTCCCCACAGCTGCTCTGGTGGGGTTTGTACTCATGTGCTCAGATTATCAGGCCAGGCCTCTTGGTTACTCGTTCAGTGACACAACTACTAAGCGACTCTGTGCTTCAAGTGCGCCCTGAGAGAAGTTGTTCCTCCCGAAATCCACAACAGGCTCCTAGCCCATTCCCTCACGCTAAGCAGAGCACACCGCAAACGATCAGGTGAGGCCAACACTGGTCTTAGCCCCGATGCTCTACAAGGCTCAAAAGATGGCCTGAGGTTAGCTCCTCGGTGCTGGGACATGATGACGGCAGCCTAGAGCAGTCACCGAGTCAGCATTAGCATACTCGGTGCAGGACTGTTAAGTTAATTCAAGGCAGCTAAACAACGATTAGCCTTTGGCACTGGTCACTCCAACAGTAGATCCTGCACTGAAAAATTACACTGACAGCTCAGAAAAGAAAAAGGATTGTCCCCCCCTCCCTTTGCAAAGGAGCACTTTTAATTTCAACACTAAGAATAATTACAAGGCTGGTTGGATACACTATATTTTCTATTACAAATATTAATACTTAAGGCCAACACCCCCCCTCTTCACAAGGGGAATGAGAAAGATCATTTCTCTTTTGCCGGAGGAAATCAGACAGTTAAAGTTCTAATGCAGAGATTACAACTAATCATCTGGCCTGTCTTGTGCCCCGGCCAACTCGTCAGCACCAGAAACAGCTCAGAGATATGTCTGCTGGCCCAATCTGCCAATCAGATACCAGAACCCTCGACTGCAAAATCTGCTGCAGCATACAGCAAAGGCAAGACCAGACCCAGCACAGAGCATGCGAGGCCCTTAATTGCTCTCCTTCCCGTTCGGTACAAATCAGCCACTGGTGCCTTTGATTTCTGAGATTTCTTCAGTTCAAAGCCATTGCACATTTTCCTTATCTGGTTCCAAGCCACTGGGCTGTGAAATTCCCCAGCAACTGATCAAAATACAGCCTCAAAATTCAATCCTGCGAAGGCTGGAGTATCTGTGAGGAAAATAAACCTTAACGAAATATTCAATCTCAAGATGTATTGCCCAGCCCTTGATGTTCTGTGAAGGAGGTGGTGGTGGTGGTGGTGGGCCATCTTCTTGAACGACTGCAGCCCGTGAGGTACTCTTTCTTGTGGTTTGATACAACTGTGAGGCTTGCGAAGCCATTTTACAGGGCAGGCAGTTCACATTTAAGCAAAAAGATTTCCTTGGATTTCTGAACCATTTGGATTTTTAAATGACAATCCGGCAGGTTCGTGGTCAAAAAAAAAGTCTTCCATTTCTATAGTGCCTTTCACAACCTCAGGATGTCCCAAAGTGCTTCACAGTCAATGAACTGCTTCTGGAGTGTGGTCAGCGCTGTAATGCAATCAACCAATTTTGTACACAGCAAGCTCCCACAGACAGTAGTGAGATAATGGCCAGATAGCCTGTATTTATTTTTTAAAAAGTGATGTTTATTGAGGGATAAATATTGACTAGGATACCAGGGAGAACTCTCCTTCTTCGGAATAGTGAGCACAGGATCTTTTACATTTACCTGAGAATGCAGGGGGAGCCTCAGATTAATGTCTCATTGAAAGACAGCATCTCCAACTATGCTGCATTCCCTCAGTACTGTACTGGAGTGTCAGCCGAGATTTTGTGCTCAAGTCTCTGGGGATTGAACACACAACCTTCTGATTTGGAGGCAAGAGTGTTTATCCACTGAACCACAGCTGTCAATGTTATCAGCCTTTCACTTTCAGGGTTTTAAAACCAAATTCAAATTTTCAAACTACAACGGTGGGATCTGCACTCATATTCTCTGATTAGAAGTCCAGATCTCTGGATCACTAGTTCAGTCACTTAACCATTACACGACCATACCGTGTGAATAACTCACATTTATTTTGTATTTTGTGTCTGAAGACAATATGCCTGATATAGAACAACCTGTAGTTTTAACGTAAGTTCGACAGGACAACGCACCTGCCAAATAAATGGGAGGAAATTAAACACAGGACGGGGCAGGGAGACATGAGGAGGGATGACTAGAAGCTTTGTTGGGCTGAATTTAGAAAAGGCTTTTCAGAAGGAGAGCGCTAGACGGACAGAGGGGTTTAGAGAGAGAGTTCCAAACAGCTGGACCGAGGATACTGACCACTCCGCAACCAATAGTGGGTGAAGGGTGGGAAAACCAAAGAACTCAGAGTTGGGAGAGATTAAAGCCCTTCATCCTAATCACTGTAATAGGTTGTGCAGAATGGGGCGCCAGCATAGATATGTAAGAGATCAGGGAAGATGGGTGAGGGAAAATCATAGATTTGAAGGAATTGGTACAGTATGCTGGTGTAGTTATGATGTACTGATGACATAGTAATCCAGAGGCCTGGACTAATATGCTAGAGAACAGGAATTCAATGCCCACAGTGAGAATTTGAATTCAGCTTTTAAAAAAATCTGGAAATAAAATGTTGATTGCAGTAAAAAAGTGACCATGTTGGATTGTTGTTAAAAAAAAATCCAGTTGGTGCCCGTGTCCTCCAGGGGATGAACAACATGGTTCACTCTAAACTACCCAGTGAACTGGCTCATCAAACTGACAGCCAGCAGTTCAAGTTGAAGGCCGCCGCTTTCTCAGGGCAAGTAAAGCTGGGTGACAATTACTGCCCTTTCCAGTGACGCTCAGATCCCTCGAATGAACACAAAAACTCCACTGCAGTGCCAAGGATGTGCTGCACTGTTGAGATGCTGCCAAACACACGGTAGACAATGCTAACTGCAATAATCCTACACACCCCCTTTCCATTTAATATGGGAATGCCCTCTGTCGGCCGAGTGCGGATCAGGAGCGTTTTATCGCCTTCCCACACCACACCTCGTCCTCCTCCCTCTCCCCAAAGTTGAGTGTCCTTTGTCCAGAGCCCCTGTCCCTTTGAAATGCTTGGAACAGCTCCAGAATATTGGAGGGAAGGAGCAACAAACAAACGTGCATTTATATCACATTGTCAGGCAATTTCCACTTTATGGCCAATGAGTTACCTCTGATGCTCAGACACTTGTGCAGACAAATGCAGTTATAGGTCCCACAAACAACAAACAAAAGGAGCACTTAACCTTTTCCATGGTGTTGGCATAAGGGAGAAACATTGGCTAGGACTCAGGTACAACTCCCCTATTCTTTTTCAAAATAGCACCATGGGATCTTTTACATCATCATGAATAATTTAATCACAGAAAATGGTTCATCTTCAAGGACTAAGAACATTCTGGAAGAATCTGTGTTTTAAAAAGACACTGTGCCTTAAAGGGTTAATGCAGGACTCTGCTATTCCTGGAAAAAACATCCTTTTACAAGAAAAGGTAATTAAGCAGTTTTAAAGAAGCTGGAAACCCCTTGACCCTGATGGACTGGGCACTAAAGGGGTCACATGGTAGTTTACGGCTCTGAAAAAAACCATGCCTGGAAAAAGTTGGTTTTGGTTTTTGCTTTGAGAAGAGAAAGGACCAACTGCTTGTGAAAAGAAGACAGCAACCTTTTTGCAGCCCAAAGCCAGTCCACAACTAGAAGTGAATACAAGTTGCTCCTAATTTGCTACATGCTGGAATAGAGTACCTGAAAGTGGTCCTCAAACCCATCAAAAAAGAGTGCAAAAGTCATCAACTGTTTCACAGGTCAGTGCTGAGACCCTAACTGTATAATCCAGATGCCATTTCATGATTCATTCCTTTTCCCTTAAACCACTGACTTTTAAACTTTGGCCTCTGTTGTTATTTTTGGGGGGGGGGGGGTGTGTGTGTGTGTGTGAGAATGAGAGAGAGAGACACGCACACACACAGGTATCTCGAAAGAGTAATTAGTATACTTTCATATTCCATACTGAATAATAATAAGCTTTCATAAGGTTTCATAATAAACTAATAAGTTTGTTGTTTATTGAAAGGAGCCTGGTTAAAGTCTCATTATTCTGGGTAACAGTAATGAAGGTCAATAATTGACTATTTTGGTGAGTGAATCAAACTTATAAACTAATGTTCTGTAGTGGTATTGTAACTGGACTGGTAATCCAGGGACTTAGGGTAGTGCCCTGGGGACCCGGGTTCGAATCCCACCACGGCAGATTGGGGAATTTGAATTCAATAAAAAAAAATGGAATTAAATGTCTAATGATGACCATCATCGATTATTGTAAAAACCCATCTGGTTCATTAATGTCATTTAGAGTAGAAAATGTGCTCTACTCACCTGGTCTGACCTACATGTGACTCCAGATCCACAGTAATGTGGTTGACTCTTAAATGCCCTCAGTTGTATCAAACCACTAAAAGGTCAATAAAAAGGGATTAAACCGGATGGACTGCCCGGCATCGACCTAGGCAATGGAAACCACAACAAATCCAGCCCGGTCGCCCCTGGGGGCTAGTTCCAAAATTGGGAGAGCTGTCTCACAGACTGGTCAAGCAACAGCCTGACATAGTCATGCTCACAGATAATGTCCAAGACAGCACCATCACCATCCCTGGGTATGTCCTGTCCCACCAGCAGGACAGACCCAGCAGAGGGGGAAGCACAGTGGTATATAGTCAGGAGGGAGTTGTCCTGGGAGTCCTCAACATCGACTCCAGCCCCCATGAAGTTTCATAGCATCAGGTCAAACGTGGGCAAGGAAACCTCCTGCTGATTACCACCCTCAGCTGATGAATCAGTGCTCCTCCATGTTGAACACCGCTTGGAGGAAGCATTGAGGGTGCTAGAATGTACTCTGGGTGGGGGACTTCAATGTCCATTACAAAGAGTGGCTCAGCAGCACCACTACTGATCGAGCTGGCAGAGTCCTAATGACATAGCTGCTAAACTGGGTCAACGGCAGGTGGTGAGGGAACCAAAAGGGAAAAACATACCTCACCAACATGCCTGCCTGTCACAGATGCATCTGTCCATGATAGTATTGGTAGGAGTGACCACCACACGGTTCTTGTGGAGATGAAGTCCCGTCTTCACATTGAGGATACCCTCCATCGTGGTATGTGGCACTATCACCTTGCTAAGTGGGATAGGTTTCGAACAGGTCTAGCAACTCAAGACTGGGCATCCATGAGGTGCTGTAGGCCATCAGCAGCAGCAGAATTGTACTCAACCACAACCTGGAACCTCATGGCTCGACATATCCCCCACTCTACCATTACCATCAAGCCAGAGGATCAACCCTGGTTCAATGAAGAGTGTAGGAGGGCATGCTAGGAGCAGCACCAGGCATTCCTAAAAATGAGGTGTCAACCTGGTGAAGCTATAACACAGGACTACTTGTGTGCCAAACAGCATGCAATAGACAGAACTAAGCGATCCCACAACCAACGAATCAGATCTAAGCTCTACAGATCTGCCACATCCAGTTTTGAATGGTGGTGGACAATTAAACAACTATCTGGAGCAGGAGGCTACATAAATATCCCCTTCCTCAATGATGGAGGAGCTCAGCAGCTCAGGGTAAAAGATAAAGCTGAAGCATTCGCGATAATCTTCAGCCAGAAGTGCCGAGTGGATGATCCATCTCAGCCTCCTTGGGGGGTCCCCAGCATCACAGATGCCAGCCTTCAGCCAATTCAATGCACTCCACATGATATCAAGAAAGTGCTGAAGGCACTGGATACTGCAAAATCTACTGGCCCTAGCAATATCCCAGCAATAGCACTGAAGACTTGTGCTCCAGAACATACCGACGCCTAGCCAAGCTCTTCCAGTACAGTTACAACACTGGCCTCTACCCAGCTATGTTCTGTACACAAAAAGCAGGGCAAATCCAACCTGGCCAAGTCTACTCTCCATCATCAGTAAAATGATGGAAGGGGTCATCAACAGTGCTATCAAGCAGTACTTGCTTAGCAATAACCTGCTTATTGATGCTCAGTTTGGGTTCTGTCAGGGTCACTCATCTTCTGACCTCATTACAGCCTTGAGTCAAACATGGACCAAAGAGCTGACCTTAAGAAGTGAGGTAAGAATGACTGCCCTTGACATCAAGGCAGCAGTTGGCTGAGTGTGGCATCAAGGAGCCCTGGCAAAACTGGAGTCAGTGGGAATCAAGGGGAAAACTCTCCGCTGGTTGGGCTCATACACAGCACAAAGGAAGATGGTTGTGGTTGTTGGAGGTCAATCATCTCAGTTTCAGGACATCACTGCAGGAGTTCCTCAGGATAGTGTCCTCAGCTCAACCATCTTCAGCTGTTCATCAATGACCTTCCTTCCATCACAAAGTCAGAAATGGGGATGTTCGCTGTTGATTGCACAATGTACAGCACCATTTGTGAATCCTCAGATACTGAAGCAAATGCAACAAGATCTGGGCAATATCCAGGCTTGGGCTGACAAGTGGCAAGTAATATTCATGCCACACAAGTGCCAGGCAATGACCATCTCCAACAAGGGAGAATCTAGCCATTGCCCCTTGACGTTCAATGACATTACCATCGCTGAATCCCCCACTAACAACATCCTGGGGGTTACCATTGACCAGAAACTGAACTGGACTAGCTATATAAATACTGTGGCTACAAGAGCAGGTCAGAGGCTAGGAATCCTGCTGCAAGTAATTCAGCTCCTGACTCCCCAAAACTAGTATACCATCTACAAGACACAAGTCAAGAATGTGATGGAATACTCTCTGCTTGCCTGGACAAGTACAGCTCCAACAACATTCAAGAAGCTTGACACCATCCAGGACAAAACAGTCCGCTTGATTGGCACCCTTTCCACAACATTCCCCCCACATCGACAAACAGTAGCAGCAGTGTGTACCATTTAGAAGATGCACTGCAGAAGCTCACCAAGGCTCCTTAGGCCACACCTTCCAAACCCACAACCGCTACTGCCTAGAAGGACAAGGCCAACAGACATGGGAACACCACCACATGGAAGTACCCCTCCAAGCCACTCACCATCCTGACTTGGAAATATATAACCATTCCTTTACTGTCACTAAGTCAAAATCCTGGAACTCCCTCCCTAATAGCACTGTGGGTGTAACAACACCACAGGGACTGCAATGGTTGAAGAAGGCAGCTCATCACCACCTTCTCAAGGGCAATTAGGGACAGGCAACAAATTCTGGCCTAGCCAGAGACTCCCACATCCTGTAAATGAATAATAAAAAAAAAATCCAGCCGAGCAGCCATCAATTTAATGCTTCATTCCGAAAATGGCACTCCAAATAATGCAGTACTCCCGTCAATGCAGAAGATGGTATCTCAGACATTGCAGCACTCCCTCAGTGCAGAAGCTAACCTGAATTCTGAGTTTTCATTAGTCAAACAATGAAAACTTATTTTAATGAAGTTTACACACACGTATATGTAATTTTACATGATATTAAAGATAGAGTGATGAAAGAGTAATTATTAACTAACTGTATTAAAATTCTGCTTTAGTTGTGTCGGCATCACAGACTGATATCCTTATTCCACCAACAGTTACATGAGTACCGCTAGCTAAACCAGGCATGACCTGCTGAGATGGTAGTCCTGATAATGAAAACTTTTAAATGGAGATTATCTAAAGATGGCTCTTGAAGATTTCAAATGATGGGTCTGTGATTATTTCTTTTGGTAGCTTGTTCCATTGTGGGGATTGTCTTTGGGAAGAAAGATTGTTGATACGTGGCCTTGGAAACAGTTGGTCTGTAGTTTGTGTGGACGGCTACCTGGCATTTTGTCATTGCCGGAGGGCACCAGGTACTTGTTTCTGTCAATTCCTGCCAGGCCAT
Organism: Carcharodon carcharias; assembly: GCF_017639515.1. Classification (NCBI taxonomy): domain Eukaryota; kingdom Metazoa; phylum Chordata; class Chondrichthyes; order Lamniformes; family Lamnidae; genus Carcharodon; species Carcharodon carcharias. The sequence goes on along the minus strand of NC_054483.1, from coordinate 109,180,172 downwards.
TCCATATTTTACAGAACACAGAAAGCCTATTTTATTCCCTCCTTTGCTGTAGTGATTCCCATCCCGAATCTTTGATCCAGGATGTGACACTGGTGTACCCCCCATGCGGTTTCATGCAGAATTGTGCAGCACATCTTGCGGTTGCTTCAAACCTATTCATATCTCTCGCCATTTAAGGGTCTCATACACACAACTTGCAAACTCCCGGATTGGATGAACAAATGTTTGGCAAGCTATAACTCTGATCTTTTTGTTGCAGTGCCAAAGATTCCTCCTTAGAAATTCAAGGACCCTGGATGTTATCTGCTGGATATGGAATCCCCCATTGAAGATCGTTTTTAAGATGAACATTCAGGTATGACTGTTGGAGAATTTGATTACAGAATTTAAAGCTATCTGTTGGTTGATCCGTTTTGTTGGTGATGTACATGACAGTATTTTTGGCATTGAATGCCAACTCCCATTGGTCCTGCAATTCCAGGTCATCTGGCAGTGAATTAGTGCAATCTTGCATTTACCCTGATGCATAAACCACACAGTCATCTGCAAGTAGTTGCACCCTGCTTTTTAAGTTGTTGGGTAGGTCGTTTATATATGTGAAGAAGAGTAAAGGTCCCAACACAATTCCCCTATGTACTCCAGACAGGACATCTCTAGGAGAGGGTGATTCCCCATCACCTTGTCTTCTGTTGGTAAGGAAGTGCCGGATCCAATTTAATAATGTCCCCCTGATCCATACTAGTGAAGTTTAAGCAAGAGCTTTTCATGAGGCACTTCATCAAAGGTTTTTGAGGAATTTAGTACTGCATGAGTTTAATCTCTTTTGATAATTGAAGCTACGTATCAACAGTCTGTAAGAGCTATGTTTTGGATGATCTTTTCAACTGAGAACCACGCTGACTACCAGGATATTGTGAGCTTCAAAGTGCTTCAAGACATGAGAACGAACAATATGTTTGAGCAATTTGCAAATGACGCTGATAAGACATACTGGTCTACAGCTTTTTGGCTGACTTTTACCCTCTTTTTTTTTGAATATGTCACAGATGTTAGCTTGCCTCAGTTGTCTGGCAAGTAGCTGGTGTTGACTGATTCTGAAAGAGATTGCCTCCAATATTGGGGCCAGTTTGTCAGCTGCTAACTTTAAAATCCAGGGAAGGATTTCATCTGGATCTAGAGCTTTATTTGGATTATTTCTTGCAATAATTTCAAAACACCCTCTTTACTTATAATGGTTTAGTATGTCTGGTAAGTGGTCACTGTCTAAGCTGGGGACGCATGTTAAATCTCCTCTGGTAAATACACTAGAAAATTGTTCACTTAGTGTTTCTGCTTTACCTTTAGGATCACATATTGTCTACTTTGATATCTGGAAAGCCCACTTCTTTTTTGGTTTTCTTAATGAATGACCCGAAGCTCTTAGGATTCTTCTTAATAGAGGTGGTAAGATGCTCAGAGACATAATCTTCCCATGCTTTGTGGAGAGTTTTTCTTACATTCCTCTAGCAGGTTTTGAATTCCTTGTGATCCTCCTCATCCCACACTTGTTTGCAGTTCTTTCTATGACTGTGATCCTGGCCAAGTCTCCTCTACATGTGCTCGGCCAATTCATGGCACATTTTTGAAAACAGTTGTGCGGCTTACGCGAAGGAGAAGCAACAGTAGAGACCTGTTGGGCCAAAGACCCTGTTTCTGTGCCGTAAGACAGCACATCATTCGACATAATGGAGCTTTTTTCTAATCTGCCCCGCCAATGTTTTTCGAGTGAGAATGAACAATGGAATCCAGCCACGGGGTTTCTTGCATTGTACCCCTGCACCCAGCAGGGTGGGGCTGGAGGCAGCTGGCCCAACATCAACAATGACAAGCGAGACATTAACGGATAAGGATCTTGGAAATATGCGCATCAGCAGGCTGAACAGGAGACAGGCATTTTACAGACATCAACTCAAGTAGTGAACGCGTGTGTAAACCTCACGCACGATCGCACAACTTCAATGCTTCAGATTACTTTCTGACTGACCCACCCCAAGGGTCCAATCAGGGCAGAGGATTTCAATCTGTCACAAGGACAGAAGGCAGGCACAACAACATGTCTGCACTTATGTGACGCCGTCACAAATAAAGTCATCCCAAGTTGCTTCATAGGAGTGATGATCAAACAAAATTTGACACTGAGCCACATAAGGAGATATTCAGTCAGGTGACCAAAAGCTAGGTCAAAGAAGTAGGATTTGAGGAGCTTTTTAGAGAGAAGTAGAGAGGCAGAGTGTTGGTGTTTTTGGGAGGAATTGTAGAGCTTAAGGCCTCAGTAGCTGAAGTCATGGCCATCAATAGGAGCACTGAAATTCAGGGATGCACAAGAGGCCAGAATTGGAAGGGCACAGGAATCATGGGTCAGTCTGCCCTGTGCCCTCTCCATCCAATCAGTCGGATTATATGCAAACTCTCCACCCTAAACCCTCCACTTTGCGAGACATCTTACACAGACCAGCAGGCTTCCTGTCCACCACTTTCAGATGTTCCTTCAAAATTCTCCTCTAAAAAGTGTCTTCCTTCCAAGACCCCTGCCAATCCTCCGTGTTCAAACTGTCTCTCTCACATACCCTTCTTATGAAGTCCCTTTGTTGCAACAAGGTAATCCGCTTGCCTTTGAGAAAATTAGCACAGGACTACAGGAACCAATCAGATCAGAGAAAGAGGATGGGGGCAGAAGAGAGCACGCACAAGCGAGAGAGAGAGAAAGAAAACAGGGAGAGACAGAAGACAAAATAATAGTGAAAATAAAGAAAGGGCAGATCAACAAAAAAACAACCTAGCCAAGTTTTCAAAGTGTTAATCTACTGGTGTAATTAATATTTTCCTCGTGCTGTGGAATGTTGGCTGTGAAGTCTTGTGTGGGTTTTGGGGAAAAAAAACTGATCTAAATCAGGAAACTGTAGGGACCAGCAGCCAGAAGACGTATCTCGTTAATCAATGACATCATCGCCGACCACTGCCAAAAAACCTGGGCCTTCTTGACAACATATGTCAAGTCCAAGAAATAAGCATGCCCCCTGGGCAAGGTCAAGGAACATGCAGGGCTGAACGCTGGTTCCCGGTTGCTTGCGTGCATACAGCAGTTATCTGATGGGCTGAAGGGTACAATGCTTCTAGTATGAATCATATCTGTCTGACACCGTGAAATAAGCTCACTGATCTTCCTGAGATAGCAGCTGCCCGGCAGAAGATTTAGAAGACACCGCTTGTATTCACTGTGGAAATTAACATTCACTACATTGACTCTTGCCTCAAACTCACTCCACCCCAACTTCAGAAGCCCCTTCCCTTCCTCAGTCTCCCCTTCAACTTGCAATCTCTAGGTTATAAAACCCACCCCAGTCTCCATAGTTATTGCTCCTAGATTTATTTTGGTCTTCTTTCCTAGTCTTTCCAACCTTGACTGTATTCTTGACCTTGTCCAATAGATTGAATTAAAAGTTAAACACAATCCTGTCCATCTTGTGTTTTTTTAAATGGTGGGAGAGGTGCAGAGGAGGGCATCACAGGGGGGAGATTTCAATGCAACGATTTTTACGAAGTGTTAACAGCACAGTAACAAACTGGTCCACAGCTGGTGTTTATGCTCCACTCAAGTCTCCTTCCACCTCAGCAACAAATTCTTCTATTCTTTTCTCCCTCATGTGTTTATCTAGCATCCTCTTAAATGCACCTATACTATTCACTTCAATTGCCCCCAGTCATACACGAGCTTCACATTCTAACCACTGAAACCAGTTTTATTAGTACAAACCTAAGGAACGACCACCCATTTTTGTAACATGTAAGTCAAGGCATGATAAGGTAAGGCTCTAAGAATGAGACTTTAATAACTTCAATATCCCAGACCCTGGGTGAGGCTCTGGCTATTGGAAAAGCACCAAAAAATGTGGGAAGGGAAGATTTATCTTGCAGACCAACGGAAGGGCTGAGAGGGACTTGAATGAAGGGAGTAACAGTAAAGGAAACAAAATTGGAGAGAGGCATAGGGAAACCGGGGATGTACATGGAGAAAGCAAGTGACTCAGAACAAACAAAGGTAGGCACTCAAGTCAGAAACAAAGCCTCGCAGGTTTAGCAGAGGAGGGTCAAAGATTTAACTATCAAGGATGCAGCAGCACAAATTGAAGTCATTTTGGAACAGGAAACGTTAACTCTGTTTCTTGGTCCAGAGATGCTGCCAGACTGACTGAGATTTTCCAGCACTTTGTTATTCCATTTCAGATTTCCAGCATCCACTGTTTTCTGCTATTTTTTAATAAACCCACAAATGGAAGAATGGGTCACATGGAGACGAAAGGAAAGCAGAGGCTCGAGCACAAGGCAACAGAGAAACAGGGGTGATCATGAGCAATGCACAGCAGAACCAAGAATGTCAAGTCTAAGTAGGCCTTGCCTTGTGTGGACACTAACATTGGAGGTGTGGCTCAGGCTGCAAGCAACAACATCATGATCAGACAACTCAGAACCCGAGAAGGGATGTGGAAGAATCTTTACCAAAAGCAGGTTAAATCCTTTACGATTGCAGAATGCTACTGGAATTTCGGAGGTTAAGAAAGCAGCTTGTATAAACTTGACTTGCATTCCTTCTCGAGGATGGGCAGTAAGTGCTGGTGGAGCCAGAGACACCCACATCCCGGGAGAGAATAAATTTTTTTTTTTTAAATCCAGTAATTATGGAAGTTTGAGGGGTGATCGAATCGAGGTGTTTAAGATGCTAAAAGGATTCAATAGGGCGGATATGGAGAAACTATTTCCTGGTGGAAATAGGGGGCAAGCAAATCAAGAACAAGGGGGCATAATCTTAAAACTAGTGCTAAGTTATTCAGGAGTGAAAGCAGGAAACACCTCCTCATACAAGTGTAGTAAATATCTAGAGCACAATACTGCAAGAAGACTGAGGACGCTGAGACAATTAGAGATTTCAAGACTGAGATAGATTTTTGTTGCTAAGTAAGGGTATTAAATAATATGCAGCTAAGACAAGGAAACGTGAATTAAGGACAGATTAACTATGACCTAATTGAATGGCAGAGCAGGCACAAGGGGCTCAATGGCCTTCCTCCCATTCCTCTGTTCATTGTTATAAAAAGCACAGTGACTAGCTGGTGTGTCCAGAGACAGAAATGGGGTTAGAATCCTGGATGAGTTCTGAATACCTGCTTCAATGTAAAATGCAGCAATTCCCTACGTCCGAGTTCAGAATTCTCCAAATACTCCAGAGAATTTTGCTGTGGAATTGGTTGTGTATTATAGAGGTACCAGCAATTTCATTTGCTTAGAAAGACAATCTGGCTAATGAAGATAGTGCACTAAATATGCAGCAGGGCATTCTGGGAGTTTGAAGAATTCCAAATGGCCAATCGAGGATCGAATCATACAAACATACGAATTAGGAACAGGAGTAGGACTCGGCCCTTCGAGCCTGCCCCGCCATTCAATAAGGTCATGGCTGCTGACTGTAACCTTCCGCCTACCCCCAGTAACCTTTCATCCCATCATTGTTAATCAAGAATCTATCTACCTCTGCCTGAAGACATTCAAAGACTCTCCTTCCACTGCTTTTTGAGGCAGGAAGTTCCAAAGGCTCACTACCCTCAGAGAAAAAAATTCTTCTCATCTCTGTCTTAAATGGGCGACTCCTTATTTTTAAACGGTAACCTCTAGTTCTAGATTCTCCCACAAGAAGAAACATCCTCTACCATCGACCCTATTAAGACCCCTCAAGATCTTAAAGGTTTCAATCAAGCCACCTCTTACTCTTCTAAACTCCAGCAGATACAAACCTAACCTGTCCAACCTTTCCTCATCAGATAACACGTCCATTCCTGGTACTAGCTTAGTAAACCTTCTCTGAACTGCTTCTAATGCATTTACATCCTTCTTAAATAAGGAGACCAATATTGTATACAGTACTCCAGATGTGGTCTCACCAGTGTCCTGTACAGCTGAAGCATAACCTCCCTACTTTTATATTCAATTCCCCTCACAATAAAACAAATCCTTTTTTTTAAAAAATAGACTGATTTAACTCCACAGCTGTTGGAGTTACGAAAGTTCTAATGATTCTAAGTCTGGCTTATAGCTAATAGAGAATAATTCAGAGGTCTGAAGTACCTTATATAATGAATCAAGTATAACATCTAAATATGGCAATTAATCATGTGTAACCTTAAGTAGCTAGTGTAAATCTCTGCTGGTGTAATAAATTGATCAATAACTCAACATAACTGCTGACTGTAAGTTTCATCTCGTGAACTACAGGTAGAAAATCAGGAACCACATCATAAGAGTACAAAGTGCATCTGGTATTTCGATTTAAACTGTCTAAATTAGCACGTTACTTATTGCAGATTACTTTTCCCCAGTGGAGTTAGTTTGAATAGTTATTACAAAATATATTGTGGTCATTCTGGAAGGCTACAAGTCCAAGGGTCTCCCAAAGAAGCACGAGTTCTCGTCTGCAATTCTCTTAATTGTTCACTGTCCTTGAAACGATCAAGCTGTCACAACAACAGTGCTTGTGATTGGTCTGGGGGTGTGAGGGGGCGGGTAGAGAGCAACCAATCATTGCAAACCTATGGAGAAACTGCCCTGGCAACAGAAAAATGCCTTTTAATTGAGTGCAGAATGTTCCTGGAGTAATTAGCTTTTAACTGACCTCAGTGTTGCTGTAATTAGAGTTTGTGCCCCTGACCGTGTGAATAGTACGTGTACATACGATAAGGATGGGAAGGCATTGGAGAAGTTGCAGTAAGAATTTAGAAGAAGGGTTCCAGTGATTAAGGAATTCAGTTACATGGATAGATTGGCGACGCTGTTCTCCTTAGAGAAAAAGGAGGCGGAGAGAAAATTTGAGATAGGCGTTCAGAATCATGAGGGCTCTGGACAGACTAGATAGGGAAAAGCTATTCCCAGTGGAGGAAGGGTCCAGAACCAAAGGACACTGATTTAATGTGACTGGCAGGTATTCAAAACTTAAATGCAGCTGGTGATCCAGGTCTGGAATGCACTGCCTGAGAGTGTGGTGGGGGCAGATTCGTTTGTGGCTTTCAAAAGGAAGTCGGATAATTATCCGAAGAGAAAAAAAAAATATTGCAGGACTACGGAGAAAAGACAAAAGGAGTGGGACTAGCTGAGAGCTGCACAGATACAATGGGCCAAATGGCTTCCTTCGTGCTATGGTTGTAATAATGCCATCCTTCTGGAGCAGCATCAACAACAGTCGGGAGCAACCCACATTTCCCATGAATGCCTGCATTTTACAGCACCTTTCATTTTGGAACAGCTCAAAAGTGAATCACACAATTAATTATTTTTATCTTAGAATACCGAGTAACCAACAAAACAGTTGCTATGAATGACTGATTAAAAGGCAGCCTGTACTAGCTTCATATCAGAGATCTATCATATCAACGACTTCCTCCAGTCATTATCCACCTGAGTGTGGGAAGTTCACTTTAAGCAATAATTGCAAGGTTGATACAACTACATATTGAATTCTCAGCCTGAGGGATCAATGCAACCTCAAATCAGACAAGAGTCTTGCACAAATAGGTATCCAATGCACAGAAATGCTGCAAATATAAAGGTAGACACGATACATTTACCAAATTCAATTTTTAACAGAATAAACCATGAATATTAAACAGATACAAAAGCAAAATACTGCAGATGCCAGAGATCTGAAATAAAAAACAGAAAGTGCTGAAAAAACTCAGCAGGTCTGGCAGCTGTGGAGAGAGAAACAGGGTAAATGTTTCGAGTCCAAAATGACTTATTCAGAACATTGAACAAATGTTAAGTAAGCCAAATATTTCCAGCATTTCCTGTTTTTATATATTATTGAGGAAACCCTAGCAGTCCAGCAATGCAGCACATTACAGAACAGGTACAAACCACAAATGTCCCAAAGCCAAGAGAGCATTCAGCAATATTGAATGATTCCCCTTCAGTTCATTGTTTTGAGAACTGGTATCTCCAGTACTGAACAGAACATTTTTTTTAATTCATTGATGGGAAGTGGGTGTTCCTGGCTGGGCCAGCATTTATTGCCCATCCCTAGTTGCCCTTGAGAAGGTGGTGGTGAGCTGCCTTCTTGAACTGCTGCATTCCTTGTGGTATAGGTACACCCACAGTGCCTTTAGGGAGGGAGTTCCAGGATTTTGACCCAGGAATCAGTCAGGTTGGTGAGCAGCTTGGAGGGGAACTTGCAGCTGGTGGTGCTCCCCTGTGTCTACTGTCCTTGTCCATCTAGATGGGAGCGGTCATGGGTTTGGAAGGCGCAGTCTAAAGAAGCTTGGTGAGTTCACCTTGCACAATTCTGCTTCTGTATTCAAATCCAGAGCTGCTATAGGTCTTAGTCCAATGGGTTCTAAGAATTTGTGCTACAAGTTTGTGCTTCCTCTGCTTTTATCCCCCCGAGTAATTGGATGCTAATGTGGAAAAGATTGGATGTTTTTTTCTATCCCTTGCAAATCCAATGTCAACATTCATGAGGTATAAGGGATGCAAGTTGCAGGGTAAATGAGTGAGGTAGCCTAGTTACTCAAGCACAGCGGTTACTGAACTAGTAATCCAGAGTTTTGGACTAATGATCTGGACCAAGTCCAATTCCCACTACGATAGCTGGGTAATTTAAATGCAATTAATCTGGAATAAAAAGCTAGCATCAGTAATGTCCATAAGGACCCAACAGGTGTACTAAACTCCTTTAGGAAAAGAGGCTCATTATCCTTACCCAGCCTATACATGGCTTCAGCACTACAGCAATGTGGTTTACTGCCTTCCAAAATGGCCTAGCAAGCCACCACAAACTGCTACAAAGAACTATAATCCACAAGGACTGCGGCATTTCAAGGCAGCAACTCACCATCATCTTCTCAAGGACAATTAGAGATGGATTTTAAATGCCAGCCTTGCCAGCGATGCCCACATTCCCATGAATAATTTTTAAAAAGTCTGCCTATTCTGGTACAGTGAAACAACTCACTCTCCAAGACAACACTAACAATGTTATGATGTCTCCATGTCTCAACATAATGACAGAAAGTTACCAATAAATTGCCAAATACATAGCATTGCAAATTCCTACCCAACTGAAACCAGATTACACTTGTCAAAGCTCACTACAGGGCTTTATGGCCAAGTTTCAAACTAGATTTCATGGGTGTCCCTACTAAATGCTCCCTCAAAGTCAAAAGTTTTGTCTAGTCCTTACCGATTGTGTCTTTCATTAGTTTATCCAGTTTTTCAGTCATACTCTCTTCTTCGGATCCATCGCTGCTCTCCACTCGCTGCATAATCTGCCGCTTGATTGCGACAATAACTTTAAGTAAGTTATCTTGTGACAAAAGAAACAAGAATTAACAAAAAAAATCGTTTGCATTTTCCATGTGATCATATCTCATCTGACAGAAAACATCTCAAAAAATTGTTTAAGATACAACAAATTAATCTGATCTAAGCAAATATGGCCACCAATTTCCACATAGCAAGATTCTCTAAAAGGCCATGGGGTGAGGCAAGTCTATTATTTGGCCAATGTTGGCCAAGACACCAAGAAAAATCTCTGTTCCTCTTCAAATGCTGCCCTAAGATCGGAAGAGTCCGTCCAAACAGACAGGTCATAAACTTAACTCAAAGACTGCAAGGTCAACAATGCAGCACTCGCTCAGTACTGCACTGCAGTGTCAACCTGTATTATGTGCTTAACTCTTGGGAGTGAAGCTTGAAACCACAGCCCAAAATGACAACCAAATGACCCAAGCTGATACCTCACAGAATCAGAGAATTTTAACGGCATAGGAGGCGGCCATTTGGCCCACCGTGTCTGTACTGGCTCTCCAAATGAGCATTATAACTTCATGACATTGCCATGCCTTTTCTCCCTAACCTTGCACGTTGTTTCTATTCAAATAATCACCTAATGCCCTCTTGAATACTTTGATTGAACCTGCCTCCACCACACTTCCAGACAGTGCATTCCAGACCTGAACCACTCACTGTGTGAAAAAGCTTTTTCTCAAATCACATTTGCTTCTTTTGCAAATCACTTTAAATTTGTGCCCTCTCGTTCTTGATCTGTTTATGAGCGGGAACAGCTTCTTCCTATTTACTCTGTACAGCCCCTTCATGACTTTGAACATCTATCAAATCTCCTCTTAGCCTGCTTCTCTCCAAGGAGAACAGTCCCAACCTCTCCAATCTATCCTTGTAGCTGAAGTTTATCTTACCCTGGAACCATTCTTGTAAACCTCTTCTGCACTCTCACCAATGTGTTCACATCCTTCCTATAATGTGGCGCCCAGAACTGTTCACAATATTCCAGCTGAGGCCTAATGAGTGTATAATATAAAGTCAGCATAACCTCCCTATTCTTGTACTCTATGCCCCTATTAATAGAGCCCAGGATACTATATGCTTTATTAACTGCTCTCTCCACCTCTCCTACCACCTTCAATGATCTATGCACATATATACCAGGCCTTTTTGCTCCTGCAACCCCTTCAAAATTTCACCCCTTATTTTATATTGTCCATCCACGTTCATGATAATAAATAACCAGGCTGAGGGTTTGTTGATTAAACTAACTGATGACGACTGAAAGACTACAGGATTACATGGGTTGGCTGGCAGAATGGGCAAATAAATGGAAGATACAATTTAGTAAAGTATCATCTTTGGTAAAACATTGTGAAAGCAAGAATAGGGAAAGAATGTCAAGATTTTAAGAGCATAGGACAAAGGGACTTTGGGTTGCAGAAACGTAGATTATCAAAAGGTGGAAATGCAAGTAGGTGGTTATAAAGGAAGGAAAACTGAAACCTCAGGGTTTTATCTAGGGGCATCGGATACAACCACTATTTATACACGAGCTTAATTATGCCACAGTTGATATATTGTGATAAGTTCTGGGCACCTCATTATTCAAAAGGCATTAAAGAGAACTTAAAAGTGCTTTATAAATTAATTGGTAGCAGAGTTCAGGGGTCACTTTAATGAAGAGACTTGAAAAATTGTCTCTCTTTTTTCTTACTAGGGCCAAAAAGAGCTTCAAAATTGTGAAGATACACAGTGAGAGCTGCTTTCACGAGTTAATTAGATGGCAACAAGAGATCTCACATTTAAAGTAATAGGAATTAACGGGGAGGCCGGATAAAAGCCGAAGATGGTTAGGACATGGAATTCTTAGCTGCAAACAGATGTCACCGCTCAAAACCAAGAGAACCACCAAATGACCAATTTATTTTCTAGAAATTCTAATGATTCTGATCCAAAAGGTGGATTTTAGAACCTTTTTTCTCTATTTATTTCATCTTGCTGTGCAAAAAGAAGCAGAGACCAAGGTATTGATGATTGAATTGGAAGGCTTATCGAGGAAGGAGGAAAAGAGCATTTATATATTATCACATTCTCAGAATGTCGGCAAACCTATTTAAACCTGTAAATTGTTTGTGGAGGGTTATGGGGAAAATGAGGCAGCCAAACTTTGCAAAGAAAGGTCTCACAAACAGCAAATTAAAAATAACCACTATGGAAGATAAATTTAGTTGCTGTGAATGAAAAAAAACTTCCAATTAATGCAGAGTGTGCACTGCATATGAGTCTCACAGCGTTTGACTTGATACAGGAAGCAGAGGGGTTGTGGGGGCAGTCGGCAGATTTAATTAGAAATTTGCACATTTATCAAACATCAGGCACTATTTTGCTGCCCAGAGACTGCTCTTTGCCGGGTCCTCCCCTGTATACTTCCAGCTCTGGCACAGTGCTACCTCTCAGAGCCATGCTAAGAACCCAGGGCGGGCTCTCAGGCCTGAGAAATGTATCTCCCACAGGACCCAAAGTGGATGGAGGGGGAACGGGGGGAAACCCCAAATGTTCCTGCTGCAAAAGGACATTCCCCCCCACCACACACTACAATTCTTAATCCAGCTCTGGTTGGCAGTGCAGAGGTGGGTACACTTACCATGCTCAGTGTTCAGACCCCACAGCTTGATTTTGTTGGCCTCGTGTTGTGCTTTCTTCTTAAGTCTGCAGGCCCTATTCACACATACACATACACACATACAAAGAGAAAACAATGGGTAACAGGGGAGAGAGCACATGATGCAAAACTATGTTTAGGTCCTGACCTCCGAGAATGACTACATTTGGGGTCATTAGGAAATACTTCAATCATAATTATGCACAACTTATAAAAAAAGAGCTCAAACAGAGCAGTTCACCCTGTGAGTGAAGTTGTACATTGTTTTAATATTTGCAATTAAAATAGATTCATGTAGTAGTGTATGTAAGATAGAGATATGAGTATATAATATAGTATAAATTAGAGATTCAAGAGCATAACATATAGCATGAAACATAAAATAGAAACTAGATTATTTGATATCATAATTAGATACTAGAGTATATGATTATAGTATATAATTTAGAGATACTAAGTAAATTCAGCAATTCTACACTTGGAGCAGGGAAGCCATGCTTGAAGTATAAAAGCACAATACTGCAGACGCTGGAAATCTGAAACAAAAACAGGAAATGCTGGAAAACTCAGCAGGTCTAACAGCATCTGTGGAGGAAAAAAGAAGAGTTAATGTTTCGATCCATATGACTTGGCTCTGAAGAAGAGTCATACGCACTTGAAATGTTAACTCTGTCTCTCTCTCTACACAGACGCTGTTTGACCTGCTGAGTTTTTCCAGCATTTTTGGTTTTTGTTGTAGGAAAGCGTGTTGGATATCATAAGTTAACAAGTGACAGGCAGCAACCCCTCACATAGCAGCCACAGGCAGCGGAGCTTGGGATTGCTTTTTTACTGCCCATTACAACAATATTGGATCTTGAGGGTCCCATTGCCAATGTTTTGTGAATTTCCATAGGCATGTGGACTGGTGTCCATCTTTCTCACTTGCTGTGCTTCAGACACTTGGGGAGGATTGATGTGCCAGCCAAGAGCAAGAGCCAGGCTTGCGAGCTTCTCTTCTGGCTCAGCTTCAGTAAGCATGCTCCTCGGTGGAGTTGACTTCTTTATTTACAGTTTCCACCTATGTCACCTGGGCTGGTCACCAGCTCAGTAGGTACTACCATCAGGCCTGGTTAGGAGAAAGTCCAAGAGCCAGCTAACATCTGCCATGGGGAGGGCCTGGGGACAGTGAGCTGGATCTGACTCTAATTGTTTGCTGGAAGCTCTCCCTGGATTCCACAAGGCACCCTTAAAAGTCTTTTACCATGACTAGAAAATGGCACCATCATGATCAAACATCTCCAGCACTCCACTGCTGAATAAGCAACCCATGTGCGCACCAGAACTGGGACATGGCAACTCTTCAGATTACTTTCAATTTTCCCCTTTTCGTTTGCTGGAGCCAGAAGCAATGGACTCCCATTCAGCATGATTCTCTAAGGCTCGAACAAGATCTCACCCCCATTATATCTGCGCTGCTTACGCCTGCACCAAGGAATTAAAGGCTGCTTTACTCTGGAAATTTAACTTAGTCTCTTTCTGCGTCTTCGGGCTGTTTTTGATCCAACAGGAAGCTTTTGATCAAATAATGGCCTCCAAATCACCATCGCCTTCTCAAGGTAACGAAAAAGGGGTGATCAATGTGACTTTGCCAACTGCACTAATGTCCAAATAATTAAAAAAAAAACTTGGGGAGATACAAGGAAGGAAGGCGATGGTGTCAATGCCCTTGCTGTATCTCCCCCAGGGTATATGGGAGGGGTATTGATTCTAGTTACTGCCAGATGGGGAGACAATTTTCTGTGGTATTCAGAGGCAAACTGCTTTCTAGTAGCTGCAGATTTTAAAAAAAGTAGTACAATTATTCCTGCCCTTTCCAATGTGCCTGCTGACAGAAAGAAAGAAAGATCTGCATTTATATTATGCTTTTCGTGACCACCAGGCAACTCAAAGCACTTTACAGTCAAGGAAGTACTTTTTGAAGTGTAGTCACTGCTGTAAATCAAGCAATGTGGCAACTAGTTGGCACACTGCAAGTTACCATGAACTGTAATCTGATAGCGACCAGATAATCTGTTTTTGTGACTTTGATTGAGGGTTAATATTGGCCGGGACACCAGGGATGTCTCCCCTACTCTTCATGTCTGTCTAGAAAGAGAGAAGTAAAGACTTAAGTTTCCAGAGTGCTTTTCACAACCTGAGGGTGTCCCAAAGTGCTTTAAAGCCGATGGTTCAGATTTGCGGGATGTAATGCAGGAACTGAGGGTACATCTCAAAAATAGCGTTTCCATGCCTTCCTTTTCGTTCTTGATGGAAATGTTAAACAGGCCCATTGGGAAGGACAGGAGCGACTGCAGCCTTTTTAAAAACATTACAAGCCACTTTGCGGGATTTGTGACGTGTACACCTGAAACATGATTCAATCTACTCGATGCCACTCAGCTAATTGCTCGCTGATTTTATTTACCTAGAAGCCAGTTTATTTTTCTCCTTTCTGGACCGTGGTCTGGCGTTCACTGGCAGCTCGTTCACTGGTGTCAGGTCGTCAATTACCTTGTTGAGCTTTTTCAGTTCGTCCCCAATGTGGAGCAGCTTTCTTGGGTTCGGCGTCAAGTCGTCGACGTCTGTGCGACGGGATTTTTTCGCCATTCTCCGCCCTGGATCGCAGGGATAAAAGACTACATAGGAAAGTGGAACTCTTAACAATAACCCTACAACCTGCTAAGGAAATGGTCTTGCCTCAGGTACCTTTCGTGCTGCTGGGACAACAGAATGGGAATTCAAAAGGTCGTTTGTTACCCTGATAACAAGACTAAATCACAAGGGAAACGCATTTTGCGTCATATGTTTCAAACCGTTCACTCAGCAATGGGATGGCCATGTTAACAAGCAAAGCTTCAGTAATCTCTCTCTCCTTTCTCATCAATTTTCTCCTCCCTGAAAGCATCGGCTCCTTGGCGTAATTCCTTTGGTATCATGCGCAAACCTGAAATTTGACAAGTTGGCTGGCCACAGTTCATGCATGATTCTTGGCCTTGAGGGCAACAATTTTGCCCAACCTCATCCTAAGCTGATGTCTATACTCCTGTGCTGCCAGCAGGGATAGTCAGCAGGATTGTGAAATCCATCCATCACATTTTCCGTTCCCTGGATAACTCGATGACTCCAATACAAACTAGTGCACAGAGTGAAATCAGATTGCTCAACGCAGGCTAGCTGTTGAACCTTTTTTTAAAAAATCTCTTTTCATTTGAAAAAAAGGCTGAAAACAAGATTAAAGCCAGATTTAAAAAAATATATATATAAGCACAGCTTCTCTTGCTCCAGGAGAAGGAGAAAGGGAAAAGGAAGGAGGTAAAGGAAGATGAAATGCTGAGTACCCCAAACTGGGACAAATTTAGTTCTGGGCTCCCTCAGAAATTGCCCTTCATTAAGTTTCACTCTTCAGACTCATCATCTTCATCTCTTGGTACAACCTCCCTACTCCTGCCTGAGCCTTTTTCATAGCCTTGACATCGCCTGGAGTTGGAAATGTTATTTAAGGCCAGAAGTGAATCCAAGGCGTGTGGACTTCCTTCAAAATAATCGGTCTTTATGTACATGCAGGGCGTACAGTCCAGGTTCGACCAAACCTGCCAAGATTAACAACTTGTACAATATGGTTCAAGTTCAATAGGCAGTTTGTTTTTAAATTATCAGAATGAACAGACCACTGCTATCCACATGACTGGCTGCAAGGGTTAAAAAGAAAGTATGTAGCGCTTTTATAGTCTCTTCCTCACACACCTGAACCCCTTTTTCTGCCAAATACCTATCCAATATTCTCTTGAACTTCTACCTCCAATGCCTCTCTGATAGAATAGTGAATATTTCAAACAGGCTATGTTTTAATAAATTGTCCATCTTCCCTCTTCTGACCTTGAATCCATGTTCATTCTTGTGGAGTTTGTAATTATGCTAATTTGCCTAAAGCCCTAGGATCTTGAATTTCTCAATATGATCCCCCTTAAGCCACCTTTTAAATAGTTTAGGCAAGCTGCCAACTACGCTCATCATTGTTTAATGAGAGCTCATTCTGATGGAGATCCCAACTGTTACATAAGAACAGCAGCAGAGCTTGGCCTAAATAGCCAAGTGGTTATGGTACTGGGCTTGTAACCCCAAGGTCAAGAGTTCAAATCTCACAATGGCAAACTATGAAACAATGTAACTTCATCTGAAACAGATGGAAACGGGTTTGTACTCGAAAGAGTTACATATCCTTAACCTGCTTAGCCTAAATGGCCAAGTGGTTATGGTACTGGGTTTGTAACCCTAAGATCAAGAGTTCAAATCTCACAATGGGAAACAATGTAACTTCATCTGAAACAGATGGAAACGTGTTTGTACTCAAAAGAGTTACAAATTAGTCTTGGCTTGGCCTAAATAGCCAAGTGGTTATGGTACTGGGTTTGTAACCCTAAGATCAAGAGTTCAAATCTCACAATGGCAAACTATGAAACAATGTAACTTCATCTGAAACAGATGGAAACAGGTTTACTCAAAAGAGTATCAAGAACAGCAGCAGCCCATATGGCCCCTAAAGCCTGGCCACTAGCATTCAATAAGATCACGGTGGATCTTCAACCTCGACTGCACTTTCACCCCACTCCCCACATCGCTCGATTCCCTTACACCCAACAACCTGCATTTACGTAGCACCTATGATGCAAGGAAGTGTCCTCAGACACTTCACAAACGTACATCAGACAAAAAGCAGAGGCGACTCACGGGATCAGAGCTTTCACTGTTATCCACCATGCTACCGGTTTCATTCTCACCTTGCCCAACGCCATTCTCCTTCTGATAAACATTACTGGGTAAAGTGTAGCAGTCCCACTCAGATGGCTGCAGGGTCCGTTCTTGTTTGCTGGGTGTGACGTGGCTGTCGCTGTACTCCCAGAAATACCGGCGCTTCAGTCGCCTGCCACCCATCTCTGAAGCAACATCTGCTGACGTCTCATGTTCGTTTCCTGTGAAAGATTGTACACGTGTTTAAAATCCCTCCCAATTCTTCACAATTTTCACCTCCAACACTACTAACTTCAAAAAAAAAAAGGGGGGAAGAGATCGGAAAGCCACGACCTGTCCAAGAGCAAACTGGGTAGAGTGATCAGCAGATCCAAAGTGCAAAAATCATAACCGAAATGAGAGATAAGCGAGACATTCGGTTTGGCAAGATGAACCTGACCTGTGGAAGAGGAATTGGTTAAAAATTCCCACAGTGCTCTATTTCCCTATCTCTGTAACCTGACCTACAAATCTCCGAGAACTCAATGGGCAGAATTTTCCTGTTGGCAATTTGGGGGCGGGGCCTGCTCGCCGACGGGAAAATGATGCGGGATGTCGTTGGGAGGAAGCCCCAAGGTCATCCCGGTCCATTTAAGTATTCAGGAAGGCAGGGGGACAACAAAAATCAGTTGTCTGCCCGCCGACCTATCAATGGTCAATTGAGGCCATTGAAAGGATAATTAAGCGTGTTAAAGGCCCTGCCCGTCCAACCTTAAGCCCCAGCAGGCAGGCCAGGAGCCCCAGTGGACTTCTGATAATACATGAAACCTCATCCACTGGCGGGGGTGAAGTTTCATGTCCGTTTTTAAAAACTTCAATAAAGTTTATGTGCTTCTCATTAATATGCCCCACCTCGTGTCACATTGTCACACGAGGGGACATGTTAATAATTTTAATATTTTTGTATTTTTAAAGATTTTTTATATTGACAGTAATCTCCCTGAGACAGCACTTAGTCTCAGGGAGATGTGCACTCAATGACAGATGGGAAATCCCACCCCCACCCCCTCCCAGGTACAGGAAGATTCCTGCTGGGCAGGCCGCTGGGCGGGTCTTAACTGGCCCGCCCACTCAAAATGGCGGCGAGCCCCATTTCGGCAGTGGAGTTTGGGGGCCCACCCACCCATCGAGATAAAAATTCTGGCCAATGTTTCTTTAACTCTTTCTGATCTCTTGGGCATCCCCAACTTCCTTCATTCCATCATTGGCAGAGCCCCTTCAGGTGTCTAGGCCTTAACCTCTGAAATTTTCTCCCTGAATCCCTCCACCTCTTTTTCCTCTTTAAAACCCACCTCCTGTTTGGTTATCTTTCCTAACATCTCCTTGTGTCGCTTGGTGCAAAACTGTCTGATTACACTCCTTCGAAGCACCTCGGGAGACTGAGTTAAAGGTGCTATATAAACACAAGATGCTGTTGTTACAATGACAAGGCAATCTGGAAAGGAAAATGTGTTACAAAGATTTGAGGTTGGTAAAAGCACACTCTCTATCTCTGGTGCCAAAGTTTACAGTTACATTCTTAAAAACAAAAATGAATACAGCCATGGCTTAAACGATGTTTACGCAGTGAACTTAACCAATGCCCTGCAACATTAGTATTGCTTTTATTCCTGATACTCTTACAAGGTAAAAATAATGGTGAGGTTAACAGTATATAAATTGGACAGCAACTTCCAGCCATCACACAACACGAGCACACTGGACATCGAAGTTGCTGTCCACACTGTCATGTTCCTCCAGATGTTATGCAATACTGGTTTCTTGTTGAGAGACTTGGCGTTGATATACATGGAAGGGTTTGAAGGGTGGTACTTATGTGATAAATACCCACTAAACTCATGAGGAGGAGTTAGGACTCATTTATTTCAGTGTAAATTATTTTTAAAACAGCGTGCAAATCTTAATTACTGCCAAACAAACCACAGGCACTGAAAATTCACCTTTACAAGTGTGGAGTGTCAATCCTTCAGCTTCTAATTACTGTTGGTGATTTTATACATTAAAAAAGTGGTTTCTTGTCTCTCATCTCTCTTTTAATCCCATCTTTCTTTGCCTTTCTTTATTTAATTTACCACTGACTGCCAAGTCAAGCCCTTTAAAGATGCCTTTTAACTGCAGATTAATTTTCATAATAATTAGGAGTCTAAGACTTTGCAAAGCAAGAAATTTTCCCAATTAATATGGACCAGCGATGATTTCATTCAATGCTGAGTAATCCATTGACTGGAGTAGTTGCATCTATTCGTCATCCTCTGCTGCTTAAGATTTGAAGACACCTTCTTACTATGGAGCACAGTTAGGTCAAAGTTGTGCAATAAGTTATTAGGAAAGAACTTGAGTCTTGCTGAAAAAAAGAAACAAGCTGTCAAAGCTTTTCAACTTGTGCCCATAAAGATGGCTCACATGAATTACCCACTGTAACGGGATAATGGGGGCTGTTGCAACAGACAAAGTACTGACCGTACCCAGCCAGCTTGTGCTTGCAAAGCTCAAAAAGTAGTGTCCAACATTAGATACGATTCCGTGATTGGACAACACCTGCTGAACAATCCTGATTGTGCTAAGAACTACACTGAAAACCAATTTAAGATGGTCAGTTAGGCTCACAGTGCAGCTCACTTATGCAAGCTAGAAGTCACAGAGATTCACACACAGAAGGAGCATGTGCACACTTTGCATCTTTTTCAACTAAACAAAAGCTGAGGGAACAGTCATTCCCCAGGTCCATTCCCCTTGACCAGTGGTGACCTGCCTGGTTTGAATTTCAACACAGCTGGGCAATTAACTGTTCCATGCTGCATTCTCCATGGCAATGACCAAAGTCCACTTGCCAACCAATCAGCACTCTCTTCTCATGTAGTATAAACTGTTGTGCTAGAGTTGGTGATTCTTGCGAGCTATCCTGATGAGCACAAGATGAAAAGTTTGGATTGCATGTCTCTTTTTTCAGCAATTATTAGGGAAGCTCATCGAAGCAGACAATGGGTTCAAGAGACAAAGAATTTATTTTTATATAGATGTGCAGCCATCAGGAGAGTGGCAGCCAGTCAGAGACTCTCCTCTTGTTTCTTCACAAATGTCACCAGCTTATTGAACACAGGAAAGCTCATCAATGCCACTATATCCAAAATTCATCTCTGATTGTTTTTATTAACCCCGTGCCATGCCAACTGTTTATACCCTTTTTTTGTTTTTACAGACATCAAGTTCTCTCTCCTAGAGAGAAAACAAACAAACAAAAACCAAGCAATACTGTTAATATATTTATAACCTTCAGTCACATGTTCACTGTCCTGGTGGGGAGGGGGTGGATTCTACTGGGCCTAACAGGGGGCTATCATTATGGAACTGTGTTTCTCGTCTGCTGCTAACTGGACTTGAGACCCATGAAAACTGAGGAGGTGGACACTGGAGATGTAGAACTCGTCACCTTTCTATTAATATGATATTGTTAGCCTCCCGTGGACATTGAATGCACATTTTTAATAGAAAAATGCTTTCAGATGTTTTGAGGATAAAAGGGATTGCTACGTAGGTGGGATTGATCCATAAAAACAATAGGCCTTACTGAGCGGAATGGCCTTGATGTTATGTTCCCCCATAGAGCACTATAAATGCGGTGATGTCCTGTCCTCACACTCTTCTTGTACCACAATAGGCCTGGGCCTAGTAATCTTCATCAATTTTTTGAGATGCCAGTCTTCACATATCCAAGTTGGGGCTGGAGAGATTAGATCAATCTCAATCCCAAGAGAACGAACATAGAACACTGAACATTCCCACTGTGAGAAAGCGCAATGTCAGAAAATTGGGACCAGTCTTTTAGTCTCTGGCAAAAGCATCAAGAATAGGGGTCAGGAAATGGAAGTACATTAATACAGTGGAGGGGCAGGAAAGAGGAATAATTTCTTTGGAAATGACAGGAAATTAGGCAAAGGTGGATATGGAGCCTGACACATACGCCATGGATATGGAAAGTGCACATGCTGGCGCCAAGGCATTTTGGCATTTAAGTGAATTTGACTCCTATAAGCATGCGCCTGCATGTGGACACACATACAACAACTTTTCCTATCCCTTCACCCTCCAGTCACTCTACCGCCACTCCCCACTTTCATCCCCCACAATGTACTTGCAGCACCTCATTACGTTTTCACACCTCTGCAAATCTCCCAAATACATTGGAGATGCAAATGGATTTTGCTCCGTTCAATTGTCCTCAGCCCAACCATCTTCAGCTGCTTCATCCATGACCTTCCTTCCATCATTAGGTCAGAAGTGGGGATCTTCGCTGACGATTGCACAACGTTCAGCACCATTTGTGACTCCTCAGATACTGAAGCAGTCCATGTCCAAATGCAGCAAGGCCTGGACAATATCCAGGTTTGGGCTGGCAAGTGGCAAGTAACATTCGCACCACACAAGTGTCAGGCAATGACCATCTCCAACAAGAGAGAATCTAACCATCGCCCCTTGATGTTCAATGGCATTACCATCACTGAATTCCCCACTATCAACATCCTGGGAGTCACCATTGACTAGAAACCGAACTGGAATAGTCATATAAATACTGTGGCTACAACAGCAGATCAGAGGCTAGGAATCCTGCAACTAGTAACTCACCTCCTGACTCCCCAAAGCCTGACAACCATCTACAAGGCACAGGTCAGGAGTGTGATGGAATACTCCCCACTTGCCTGGATGAGTGCAGCTCCCACAACACTCAAGAAGCTTGACACCATCCAGGGCAAAGCAGCCTGCTTGATTGGCACCCCATTCACAATGTTCACTCCCTCCACCACCAATGAACAATGGCAGCAGTATGTATCATCTACAAGATGCACTGCAAGAATTCACCAAGGCTCCTTCGACAGCACCTTCCAAAGTCACGACCGCTACCATCTAGAAGGACAAGGGCAGCAGATAGATTGGGAACCCCACCACCTGGAAGTTCCCCACCAAGTCACTCACCATCCTGACTTGGAAATATATCGCCGTTCCTTCACTGTTGCTGGGTCAAAATCCTGGAACTCCCTCCCTAACAGCACTGTGGATGTACCTACACCACATGGACTGCAGCGGTTCATGAAGGCAACTCACCACCACCTTCTCAAGGGCAATTAGGGATGGACAAAAAATGCTGACCCAGCCAGTGATGTCCATGTCCCGTGAATGAATGAAAAAAATAATTATCACAGCTATCACTATCTCAGTTTGGTGAATTTGATAAGTTCTAAAACTCAGAATCCCCCAAGTTCTATTACAGACTGCATGCTCCTGCCAATATATGGATTTGCATGCACCAATCAATCTCATGAAAAGAGATGAAACACAGATCAGTATTTATTCTGGAAAGAAAAGGATCATCAGCAGTGCTTAGGGTATAGAAGACTGGATCAATACACTTGTAGGTGTGGGTTAGGAACCATCTTAGTAAGATGATCCGATTATCAATGATTTATAAAAAAAGAGTTGAATTGCTTTCAAAGTGATTTATATAATAAACAGATGAGAGCCAGTTTGGAAATGTATCACCTCCTTTCATGGTAAGGACTCAGCAAGGAACAGTTTAATAAAACAATATACAAGGTCACTTGCGTTTATTTGAGAAATTAAGCTAGTTGAGATTTTTTTCAAGAGCCCCCGTTTTCTTCAACTATTTTTCTTGAACGCTCAGCTCTTACTTTGGTAAAACTCCACAAGCCAAGGCTTCCCAGTACCTCATCTGGGGCATCTCACACCATACGAGCATACGAAGTAACAGCAGGAACAGGCCAATCAGCCCCTTGAGCTTGCTTTGCCATTCAATAAGATAATGGCTCATCTGACTGTGGCCTCAACTCCACATTCCGCTTACCCACAATAATCTTTGAGTACCTCTTTAGTCAAGAATCTACCTACCTCTGCCTTAAACATATTTAATGACCTTGCCTCCACGCCTCTCTAGGGAAGAGAGTTCCAAAGATTCATGACCCTCAATTTTTTTTTCTCATCTCCATCTTAAAAGGGAGGCCCCTTATTTTTAAAATGTGCCCCCTAGTTCTAGTCTCCCCTACAGGGGAAGCACCATTTTAGCATCCACCCCATCAAGTCCCCTCAGGATCTTATAATATTTCAATAAGATCACCTCTCAATTTTCTAAACTCCAATGGATGTAGGCCCAGCTTGTCCAACCTTTCTTCATAAGGTAATACCCCCACCCCAGGTATCAGTCAAGTGAACCTCCTCAGAACCGCTTCTAATGTGTTTACACTTCAATCCTTTCTTAAATAAGGAGACCAAAACTGTACACAGTCTCGAGATGTGGTCTCACCAACACCCTGTACAACTATAGCAAAACACCCCTATCTTTATATCCCATTCCCCTTGCAATAAACAACAGCATTCCATTTGCCTTCCTAATCACTTGCTGTACATGTTTCCTAACTTTTTGTGATTCATGTACCAGGACACCCAGATCCCTCTGTACCACAGAGTTCTGCAATCTCTCTCCATTTAAACAGTATACTGCTTTTCTATTCTTCCTGCCAAAGTGCACAAATTCGCATTTTTCCACATTAAACTCCATCTGCCAAACTCTTGCCAACTCACTTAACCTATGTCCCTTCTCAGGTTCCTTTTGTCCTCTTCACAAACTTACTTTCCAACCCATCTTTGTGCAAATTTAGCAACTGTACATTTGGTCCCTTCATCCAAGTCATTGATATAAATTGTAAGAAGTTGAGGCTCCAGCACTGATGCTTGTGGCACACCACTTGTTACATCTTGTCAACCTGAAAATGGCCTATTTATGCTTTTTGCTCTGTTTCCTGTTAGCTTATTATTCCTCTGTCCATGCTAATATGTTACCCCCTTCACTTTTGAACTCTTATTTTGCGTAGTAAGCTTTGATGTGGAACCTTGTCAAAAGCCTTCTGGGAATCTAAGTACATAAACTGGGGCCTGTTCAGCATCACACTCAAGTATTCACAATAAATCAACGCAGTCAGAAAATATCAGCAGCTCAACAATCTACAGTAGGCATCTTAACCCTGCCACATCCTGTACATTGCGACTCAGTACTGAGGTGAAAAAGAGGCCTAGCTGATTTCAATTCCCCAATTCCTCACTCGTTCTGGGTTGGTGCCAATTGTAGTTTCACAAATTGCTGCTTGATCCAAGGTCAACGAAATCATTAACAATTTCAGCATAATAAAATGTCCCAAGGTGCAAACCAAAGCAAAATTATTAACTGGATGCCAAAGAAGGGTTAGGACTGGTGGTAGAAGGGTTAAACCCAAATTGTAGTTTTTGAGGCGGCTTTTTGGAAAGGAGTTAAGAGAGAAGTGCCAAAGCAAAGTTAAGGAGTGTTACTCACTGACACTGTGCACGGGGCAGGGTGAAAGGAGGACAGTGAAAATGGGGATGGGAATGAAAAAAGGCAACATATTGGAGAGCTGGAATACAGGAGGTTTCAGAGACAGTGAGAGGTGAGGCAATGAAGGAAATTCATAAGGAGACAAATTTTGAAATGTATTGGGGATAGGAAGAAATTGAAGATGGACAAGAAAAGGAGTGATAGGGAAAACAAGACAGCATGAACAGTGAAGATTGGATCAGTTGAAATTTGTGAAGAATGGAGGCCTTGGGGTGAGTCAAGGGTGGACAAGGCCCCAGTAAGGGTGAGTTACAAGTGAAAGTGCACTAGAGACTGAGGATCAAACCTGGGAACTCTCTTTATAGCATATCAGAGAGTGCATTTACTCAGAGCCAGCATGACAGCTTCTACCCTTAAGCTCTGGTATAATTGGAGATCTCACATACTCAAACCTAACAGGCCAGATAAGTGATGATGGTCTGAAACAGGTCATTTGTTCTAATTAGACAGCATTGATCAATATCTCAAAATAGATTTCAAGGATGTATTCCATTCAGATTTAATCCTGCTCATATAGCTATAGGGCTTTTCCACATCAACGGATCATATTTTCATACCCAACATTTCTTTACACTTCGTTTAACCTTGTTATCGCTTACTTTGTGCACAATTATTAGGCATAAAAAGCCCAAGGTCCATCTATTTCACATCTACCATCCTGGTAGCCCCATAATACAATGGAGTGATTGACTACGCGCAGTGATCAATCACTATCAATGCGTCTATAACAGACCCAGACATGAGGTTGAGAGAACCCACGGTCATGGACAGCTTCAGAGACCATGGCCAGAATTTTATCAACCCCTTAATGATGGGGAGGCAGGAAGGCCAGCAAAATGGCAGGGGAAGGCGTGGGAGGAGGAAAGTTAATATATCGGCAGTCAACCAGGAGGCAAATTGAGCCACTTAACTGGCTGATTCAGGTTCACTTCCGTCTCCAAAGGTGTTTTGCCCATCCTGGTAATGGGGTATGGGGAAGGGGTGAAACCAGCCAGTCATCCCAGCTGTTTCTGGGATATTTTGGGGTGGGTGGTGGGGGGTCCTCCTTTATGGGTACACCATAGCCCAGGGAGGAGCCTCCATGCAGCAATGGCCAACCTTGTTTCAACAATGCCGCTGGTGCCTCACACCCACCCCATACAATTCCCACCCCTCCCTCGACTCCACTCGTCTTTCTTCAAGGGTGCCTGGCCATTGAGGCGACCTCTCCCTGGAGCTGCAGCCTTAGGAATAGTCACCGTTCGCTACTGGCCCGCAGCTTGAAAGTGGGTCACCATCTTAAATTGGATAGTGGCCCTGGCAGCTGCCAGGAAAATGCCTCCTCGGGTTCCGTTGCTGACTGAAACAGAGTCGCCTCCCCCTTCTGGCTCTGGCAGTGGAGCTTCTGTAACCTCCATTAAATTCAGCCCCATTGGTGTAAAGGGACCATCCTCCCCACCCCCCCAACCATGCCACACTTAACATATGTACAGAGATTATATTTAAATTATTTACCATATATTTTCAGTTAATCATACCATCAAATCTTTTCGCCCTCCATTCCTTCACCCCGATATCCATCTTCACACCTTATCTCATGAAAAATGACATCCCTTGTTGAGTTATTGTTCTGTTTACACTTACTGGTCTCTCCTGGATCCCTCACTTATGTGTAAACTTAAGAGGAGTCACAGCCAAACTGGAATTGGTTCTCACCCAATCAGCTGTACATATATGTATTTATCCATTACTAAGCAGCCACTTGATAAGCATCCCATCCACCATCTTAATCGTTTGCTCCCTCCAGCAACTTGCCAAGGCTCCTTTGACAGCACCTTCCAAACCCACGACTGCTACCATCTAGAAGGACAAGGGGGCAGATGCATGGCAACACCAACACCTGCAAGTTCCCCTCCAATCCACTCACCATCCTGACTTGGAAATATATTGCCGTTCCTTCACTATCGCTGGGTGAAATCTTGGAACTCCTTTCCTAACAGCATTGTAACTGTACCTATACAACATGGACTCCAGCGGTTCAAGGCAGCAACTCACCGCCACCTTCTCAAGGGCAATTAGGGATGGGCAATAAACGCTGGCCTAACCAATAATGCTCAATCCCATGAATTAAAAAAAACAATGAGCAGAGATCATTGGATAGTGATCAGGAGCAACAACCATGGCTTCTTTGGGAACAAGACGGCCTATTGGACTGTGTTTACGGTGAGAGTTTCCTAGTGTGCTGTTTGATGAAGGTTTATATTCATTTTTATGGGAATGTCCACAGGACTTATGCTCCAATCAAGAAGCCAACTGTGGTATGGTATTGAAAGAAAAACACACCCAGTCAAACATTCAAAGAAGCCCAAGCTCTGGAGTTTCCTCCCTAAACCTCTCCACCTCTCTCTCCCAAGACACCCCTTAAAATTTTCCTCTTTATCCAAGCTTTGGTAACCCATTTTAATATCTCCTTATTTGGCTTGGTGTCAATTTTTGTCTGGTTACTCTCCTGAAAAGTACCTTGGGATGTTTTGCTATGTTAAGAGCGCTATATAAATACAAGTTGTCGTTGATGGAGAATGAAATATAAACTCAACTTACCTGCTTCAGAAAGATAATCGCTGAAGTCATCTTTATCCTCATCATCATCTTCCTCCTCATCATCTTCATTTTCACTGTCATCCTGCTCACTGTCAGAGCCATTCTCAGTCTCCAGTCTCTCTTCACCTGTCTGTAATCCTAGTCCTTCAGCACTGAACAGAGAGTAGTTGTGTTCATGGTTCTTCAGTTCAACTCCAGCCTCTGGGCTTTGTCCCACACTTGCCTGTCTAGCAGACCAGATGGGGAATGCTGTTAGGTGGGTGCAGGCTTGACCATCTCCCTTATTAAAGTCACTTTTCTCAACACCTGCGTCACCCAGCCCTGTGGCTGCTGATCGCTTGTGATGCTTCCAAGAACTTGATGTTGTCCTATTATGAACTGCTCGTTCTTCTGGGTTCGACACAGAGTCTGTGTGTGCTCTGGAGTCGCTAGTTTGGTCATGGAGGTCATGGTTTCCAGATTTCGAAGGTATCTCCGTATTTCTGGGGCCTACGGCAGTGATGCAGGACTTACTGCTTCTCAGGTGACTTTGCTGGTCTTCCCTTTTGTGAAGAAAAACAGTACTCTCTGATTGGTAGTCAGGATCTATTAAAGGATCCATGCAGTTGCCTTTTTTAGGGTTCTCTGCAGTTCTGCAGACACTGTCAGGCTTACTAGAGAATGGGGAAGCGTCCTTCACAGGCCGAAAGAAACACCAAGAGTCAGCAATAAGCTGTGAGTCATCAGCATTCAGCTCAGCCAGTGTTGGTGTCTGAGAGATCTCAGCTTCATTTTGATAAGGACTCTCATGCTCATCCAAACCCAACAAATCCAACTCCTTGTCGTTCCAAAGATCAGTTTTGGTGTACTTAGTAAAGTCTTCTAAAGCTGATATATCCCACCGCTCACACCTGTTGCTGTCAGATGGTTCATCGTCCACCAGATCACTCAAAAGCTCGATATTCTCTTTCACTGGGCTCCTGTATAGATTCAGACTCAGCAGGTCGTTTCTGGAGCTATTTGTATAGGCTAATTGACGTTCCTAGGATTGACAAAAGAAGAAATGACGATTAATATTTTGTGCACAATTTTTCCTCTCAACCATTCCCCACTCCACCTATCCCCAACACAACACTGATGTCCAATGGCACCAGACAGAGGCTGGCCACCTCCACACTTGGCAGGGGAGATGGTCCAACTTGACAGCTGGGAGAATTGTGGCAATTTGTGAATCCATCTGCTTGACAGGCTTCACCCTGATGTTACTACAGTGAGACAGGGGGAGAAAATAAGTCCCATGAAAATTGAAAAGATTGGTGTTCAGAGGCATAAAACACAGATAACTAAACGGGATAATCCACCTTGTGGAGTCACAAGCACTGACCCGCATCCCTACCATGGCAGCACATGGAAAACTGCTCAACGTGAAGTCAGTCATGAATTTTCAGTTCCACAATTTCTAAGCGAATATTAAGTAGTTTCCTTATAGTATTCTTTTGAACAACCACAGGCGAGATGGCTTTAACCCGGGCGTGGGGGGAACATACAGCCCACAGGCCGGATCCCACCCAATGCTCAATTTAATCTGGCCTGCAGCAAGATTTCTAAAAGTATAACTTTAGCACCTTCAAAATAGCAGTTATGACCATTATCACAAATTTGCTTTGAATAGAAGTGTCAGCTAAACTACCATAATAATATTTAACAACATAATATTCAAATTCAGCCACTGCATTAAAACAGTGGGTGAGTTGAGCATTTCTGTATTCTCTCTAAAAAATAAAACTAAGTAAGTTGATTTTTGTGTGTGTGTGTGTGCGTGTGTGTGTGTGTGTGTGTGTATAGCCCGTGACTGATTTTGTCAGTGGGTGAATGTCCCGTGATAAGGAGAAAGGTTCCCCACCCTTGCTTTAACCTATACCAGTCTTTTTCTACTTGGATGGGAATGCCAAACACAGTAATTCCAAAGAAAAGGAAATAAAGATGGGCAAGAAGAAGCATAGAACTTTCCAGCACAGGAGGCGGCATTTTGGCCCATCACGTCCGTGCCAACTCTTTGAACATGCTATCCAATTAGCTCCACTCCACTGCTCCCTTCCCCTGTAAATGTGTTTTCTCCTTGGTTATTTACTAAATTCCCTTTTGAAAGTTCCTATTGAATCTGCTTCCACCGCTCTTCCAGATCACAGCAACCCGCTGTAGGAGGTGTTGTTTCCTTCATGTTGCCTCCGTTTCCTTTGCAAATTCTAAGCAAATGTTACGAAAACGAGAAACCTTTTCCTCAAAATATTTTTCTGCAGGGTCATGCGCGTGTAAGGAGACGTGGTTTTTAAACTGTGCAGGCCTTTATTTAATTGGCGTAGGGTAATGTTTGTGAAGGCCTGACACAGTGTGTAGGGAGAAGGGAAGAAGAAAACAGAGAAAAGGAAGAAGTAGTAGTATAAGAAGGGAAGAAAGCTCAGGAACTCAAGGAAAAACAAAAGGAAAAGGTCAAGGGCCATTTTGCACGTCTAAAGATTAAGGTTCTTTTCACCCATTGCAAGAAACTGCTGAGTACTGTACTGTAATCATCATTCCTGACACTAAACAGCCATCAGCAAGTGTGGCAATAGAGTTTCCTCTATTGGTAGAGGAGGTGTACTACAATATTTAAAATTTACTCTACAGGTTCATAAGAATTTGCAAGAATTTGATACAAGATCTGATAGAAATGAAAACTGGGAGGCTAGAAGTTCAGCTTGTTGTGGGGCTGTGGGGAGTGGGGAGCGTCGATTTGTTCACTTGTTACCCTCCCCATCCGAGATTCAGTTCCACCGACTTCATTACAATCGAATATTAAGCTGGGAGTGACAGGAGACTACACCCAGAAGTTGAGAATAAGCAAAGGTACAGTTGCTGCAGCTGTTTCGGTTTTTCTTGAAGATAACATGAGTGGATCTATGCCATCCAGGCTGTCGTAAGCAGAACTGAGGAGGTTACATATGAACATATGAACTAGGAAGAGTAGGCCACTCGGCCCCTCGAGCCTGCTCCACCATCAATAAGATCATGGCTGATCTGATTGTAACCTCAACTTCACATTCCTGCCTACCCCGGATAACCTTTCGCCCCCTTGTTAATCAAAAAACTGCCTAGCTTTGCCTTAAAAATATTCAAAGATTGCTTTCACTGACTTTCGAGGAAGAGAGTTCCAAAGACTCTCAACACTCAGAAAAAACTTCTCCACATCTGTCTTAAATGAGCGACACGTTATTTTTAAACAGTCACCCCTAGTTCTAGATTCTCCCACAAGAGGAAACATCCTTCTCCACATCCACCCTGTCAAGACCCCTCAGGATCTTAAAGGTTTCAATTAAGTCACCTCTTACTCTTCTAAATTCCAGTGGATACAAGTCTAACCTGTCCAACCTTTCCTCATAAGACAACCTGCCCATTCCTGGTATTAGTCTAGTAAACCTTCTCTGAACTGCTTCTAACACATTTACATCTTTCTTTAAATAAGGGGACCAGCAGTGTACACAATACTCCAGATGTGGTCTCAGCAATGACCTGCACAACTGAAGTATAACCTCCCTATTTTTGTAATTAATTCCCCTCACAATAAATGATAACATTCTATTAGATTTCCTAATTAGCTGCTGTACCTACATATTAACCTTTTGTGATTCATGCACTAGGACACCCAGATCCCTCAATCTCAGAGCTCTGCAATTTCTCATCATTTAGATAATAAGCTTCTTTTTTATTCTTCCTGCCGAAATGGACAATTTCACATTTGCCCACGTTATACCCCATTTGCCAGATCTTTGCCCACTCACTTAACCTATCGATGTCACTTTGTAGCTTCCTTACATCCTCTTCACAATTTACTTTCTTACCTATCTTTGTGTCATCAGCAAATTTAGCAACCATTCCTTCGGTCCCTTCATCCAAGACATTTACATAAATTGTAAAAATTTGAGGCCCCAGCATTGATCCCTGTGGCACACCACTTGTCACATCCTGCCAACCAGAAAAAGACCTATTTATGCCAACTCTTTGCTTCCTGTTAGCCAGCCAATCTTCTATCTATGCCAATATGTTACCTCCTATACCATGAGCTTTTATTTTCCACAATAACCTTCGATGTGACACTTAAAATGCCTTTTGAAAATCTAAGTACAGTACATCCACCGGTTTATCCAAGCACATGACTCCTTCAAAGAACTCCAATAAATTGGTTAAACATGATTTCCCTTTTACAAAACCATGTTGACTCTGCCTGATTGCCCTGAGTTTTTCTAAGTGCAAAAGCATCTTTAATAATATCTTCCCTATGGCAGATGTTAAGCTAACTGGCCTATAGTTTCCTGCTTTTTGTCTCCCTCCCGTTTTGAATAAAGGAATTACATTTGCTATTTTCCAATCTAATGGAACTTTCCCTGAATCTAGGGAATTTTGGAAAATTAAAACCAGTGCATCGACTATCTCACTAGCCACTTCTTTCAAGACCTTAGGGTGAAGTCCATTTGGACCTGGGGATTTGTCAGCTCGCAGCCCCAACAACTAGTTCAATATCACTTCCCTGATGACTGTAATTTTCTCGAGTTCCTCCCTCCCTTCCATTTCCTGATTTGCAGCTATTGCTGGGATGTTACTTGTGTCCTCTATGGCGAAAACCAAAGCAAAATACCTGTTTAATTCATCCACCATCTTCCTACTTTCCATTCCCCAGACGCACTCTCTATAGGACGAACACTCACTTTGTTAACGCTTAATTAAATATCTATAGAAACACTTACTATCCTTCTTTATGTTACTAGCTAGCTTTTTCTCATGCTGTCATTTTTCCCTCCTCTCTCTGCAGACGTGTGTCATTTCGGTGAACACCTTGTCCGGGGAGCTCTGGTTGGTTGTGTGCACAGCTGTCAGCCGAGGATCAGGTTAAATCCTACAAGAGGAGGAGCTGAAATTCTGCGTGTGGAAGACAGAGTTCTGAAAGACTTCTGTGGCTGAGATTGATGACATAAATGCTGGACGGACTGCTGGGCTAATTTGTAAGGTCTGTCCTAGTTGTAGCTGCCATTAAAGTGTAATTTATAATCAACTACAATTTGCCTGTTAATTCATATTTAACATGCTGATTCAGGGTTTTAGAGGATAGGGGGTTAGGTAAGATAGTTGCTTTGTTTGGCTATTGTATAGTAAAAAATATTTTGTTTAACCCATGGAGTCTTGTGGCTTCAATCTTTCAGTAAATAACTGGGATTTCAGGTGCCTTTCTTTAAAAAAAATGTTACTGGCCTTGACTAAGATCATAACAACTGCCTAAAAAGGGTGGATGAAGCAGATTCAGTGGTAACTCGCAAAGAGGAATTGTACATAGACACAGAAAGGAGAAATTTGCAAGACTATGGGGAAAGAATGGGGAAACATGGGACTACCCGATGGTTCTACTAAAGAGCTGACACAGGCACCATGGGCCGAACAGCCTCCTCCTATACTGTGATATTTTAGGAACAAGTTTACTTGTGCTATATATTTACAGTACCACAGGCATTTAGATGGCTATGCTCTGGCCACTGGGGCAGCAGTGCATGTTCCTCAATCCACATCAATCCTACTGATTCTCCCATTTCAACCTACAAGAAATTACAACGCATTGTTGCACTCCCCACACCTGTTCATACAGAAAGCCTGAGTCTGGGCTGCTGTCTGGGCTGGTGACGGTCTGGTCTAAGGATGAGTAGAGGCAACAGCTTCGAAAAGCATCTCCGAACGCAGGCTCCATCCCACTAACATTGGGCTGGGGAAAAGAAAGATTGAAATTAAGGAGAGATCACAACCAGACTTTGTTTATATTAAAGAAAAAAAGAAAACACATTACGGTGCCAGCTCCAACATATCATGATCGAGGCACTCACTGATGACCAGAATCACCTACTTGCCAATCCCTGACCACACAGAACATCAATTTGCTTTTCAAATCCAGGCAGGATTAAAGCAATATGGCCACACCCTGGCAGTTCTTCAAGAGTAGCGTCCATTAGATTTTCTCTTCGCTGGTTCTTACACGAGATCCTCCTTGGCAGCAAATCCTGTGGCAGTAGGGTCCTTTGCAACGAATACAAAAAGCAAAACATGTTTGACTGATCCAAGCACAGGAAGGGCTTGCTGTGCTCCTTGTCCTTAAGAGCACTACAGGGCTTTGCCGGCCGGTTACCGTGGTAGCGCCGTGGTGACTCATTCTTTCAGGAGACAGTTATAGCTGGATTAAAAGCATCGCGTGTAATCGGATATGAAATAAAAAACGATGCCTGTGGGAACTTCTACTTGGGGAAGCCTTTTACCTGCTCCCAACTTAGGAAAGAATTATAAGTGCTCGGGGGGGGAAGTCGGGATTATCTGCTCAGGTGTCAGCCACGGATGCACGGGTTGCGCTCTCGCTCCAGTTGGGAGGTTGTACTTTCGGACCCAGGGCAGAGAACCGAGCACGTAAAACAGGCTGACATCACAGGGGAGTGCTGAGGGACAACCGCCACTGTCAAGAGGGCCTGTCCTATGAATGAGACATTTAACTGAGGACTTATCTGTCCTCTCTGCCATGATCCCACAGCAGTACTCAAAGAAAATCAGAGCTTTTATTCCTCAACTCGCATCACCAAAGCCAACACATTATCTCATTGCTGTTGTTGGACCTTGCTGTGCATGAATTCACTGCCGCGTTACCCTACATTATATTGGTGACCACGTTACATACGTACAAAGAGCAGGAGTAGGCCATTCAGCCCCTCGAGCCTGCTCCATCATTTAATAAGATCATGGCTGATCTGACATTAACCTCAAATCTGCATCCTACCTACAGCCAATAACCTATCTCCCCGCCCCTTGCTTACCAAGAAGCTATCCATCTCTGCCTTAAAAATATTCAAAGACTCTGCTTCCACCACCTTGTCAGGAAGAGAATTCCAAAGACTCACAACCCTCAGAGAAAACATTTCGCCTCATCTCCATTTTAAATGGGGGACCCCTTTTTTTTTAAAACAGTGACCACTAGTTCTAGATTCTCTCACAAGAAGAAGTATCCTTTCCACATGCACCCTGTCAAGTCCCCTCAGGAGCTTATGTGTTTCAATAAAGTCACCTCTTACTCTTCAAAACTCCAACGGATACAAGCCTAGCCTGTCCAGCCTTAATTGGCTGTGAAGTACTATGGGATGTTCGTGAAAAACGCCATATTATTGTAAGTGCCTTAATATTGTCCCTCGAGTGTTTGGTCTTGAAGGCAACAGCATTCAGCCTCTGCTCAGGTGTGCCCTGGTAACTTAGAGTGCCAGCTGTAGTATTGAAGCACACAAAGCTGGAAACTCCCAGGTTTGGGGGGCTATGATCAGCTAACCGATCCACACTAAGGAAGCAGTTGGAGGACACAACGAGTAATGTCAGTGCTTGGAGACTAGAAAGAAAAATGAAGCCAGTGAAGCCAGCCAGAACCTCTGCTTCTCGCCACCATCCTGAGTGACTCCTCAGGATTGAGTGGATCACAACCAATGAAATACGTGTGAATTACAATCATTGGCTTCTGGTCCAGCAATGCCTCAAAGTTAAAATTCTCATCCTTTGTTCAAATTCTTCCATGGCCTGACCCGGCCCCATCTCTGTAATCTCCTACAGCACCGCACACCACTCACCGAGAACTCTGTGTTTCTGCAACTCTGACCTCGAACTGTCCGGATTTCCTTTGCCCTGCCATTGCCAGCTATGCCTCAACTTTGGAATTCCCTTGCCTAAAACCCTCCTCCTCTCTTGCCTCCTTTACGAGGCTTCTTAAAACCTCTCTCTGTTCAAGCCTTCGGGGTCAGCTGCCCTATATCTTCGAGTGGTGCAGGGTCCTTTCTTTACTCTTCTGTGAAGTGCCTTAGGATGTTTTACTA
This sequence comes from Carcharodon carcharias, assembly GCF_017639515.1. Lineage (NCBI taxonomy): Eukaryota > Metazoa > Chordata > Chondrichthyes > Lamniformes > Lamnidae > Carcharodon > Carcharodon carcharias. The sequence continues at coordinate 109,145,449 of NC_054483.1, read as the reverse complement.
TGCAAACTGGGCTCTTGGAAGGCTGAAACTGGGTTGGAGAATATGGTGGCAAACTGGCCAAGTGCTTATAGTAATGATCTTCAAGGCTGGATGACATAAAACCTGCTTCCAGATGTGAACTTATTGAAACCAGAACTCGCGCCCTGCAGTACAAAGTTACTCCCAAGTTCACAACAGCAATCAGAGATCTATAGCTAGAAGGATTCAAATTGACCCCCAGCCTCAAGAGCTCCAGCCTGTACAGGATTGTGTGCACAACACAGGCTGCGGTATTGCTGAAAGGGGAGACATTTGTCTGAAGCTTTCATCTTGCATTCAACAGGACAAATGCAAGAATGTCAAATTTCAAATGATCACAACAATTTATATTAAAGGAGCAAAGGGTGCTGATTCGATGGCATGTTGTCTCTGATTGACTGAGACGTTGCCATGGAGAAAACAATGGTGAACCAAAGGCTCCCCAAGCTCCATGGGTAACTCAAGAAAAAGTACAATGCTTGAACATATTCCTTTTGCTTGCAGAGAACGGGTCCTTACATGTGAATATATGTCACTTGTAGCAAGCATAACTGAGCCATGTTACAGGCTCGGCTGATCATCTTAAATTGGTTGTTAGTGTCGCTATTAGTGCACTCAGGATTGTTCAGCAAGTGCCACGAGGCTGCAGGGAAATTGTCTCGACTTCAAATGTTTTTTCAAGTGTTAATTGGAAACTAGACAAATTTGGCTGGAATGCTTCCGAATTGCCAGAAGACACTCTCTAGTTCCCAGGTTAGAGGTTAGCAGTGTTCAACTCGTCTTTCCTGACACCTGTATGTTTGTGGCACTTTAGGAACTCCTCAGCTACCTCGGTATTGCTGAATTCCCGAGGGCTCAGAAACCCCCATGTCGCCCGGTATTAATAACTGGATGACAAACTTCCCACAACAGGTGGACTACATCCTCAAGGGTACCCATTCCAATGTAAATGTAACCAAAAATAAAAATCCACATATAAATGGTTAATTTGGCCAATAAACAGACAAGTCCAACAACTCGAAACAATACAGTTTATAAATGCCAAGTTTGCCTACACCGATGATCCTAAGCCTGCCCAGATTCAGCACAAGGTAAGGAGGGATGTCACACTTATAGATGTACTGAAAGTTGGACCAATCAATAGCACCAGTGCCCAGGGACCTGAGCAACCCTGCAGAAGTTGAAGCAAGATTTTGCAGCTCACTGTGAGTCAGGAGATCAACTGTCACCCACTAATTTCTTCCTCTCCTATGGTGTCCCAGAACTAAATGAGGCTGGCAAGGTAGTTAATCAGGGTTAAAAAGGGTTAAAAGTGTGAGGCGAGATTGCATTGACTTGGGTACGGTAGATTAAGGAGTGATCTAATTGAGGTGCTTAAGATGATTGAAGGATTTACTGAGGTAGATAGAGACTTTGGTGGAGGAGTCCAAAACAAGGGGCTCAGAAAGGTCCAGAACCAGAGGTGAGGTGAGGAAGCACTTCTTCACACAAAGAGTAATAGAAATCTCTCCCCCCACCACCCGCAACCGCCACCCCCCCAAAAAAGCTATTGAGGCTGGGGGTCAATTGAAAGTTTCAAAATTGAGATTGATAGCTTTTGTTCTGCAAGGAGTGTGGAACCAAGGCATGTAGCTGGGGTTAAGATACTTATCAGCCATGACTGAACTGAGTGGTGGAACAGGTACAACAGGTTGAGTGAACAAATCATGTTCCTCTGCAGTGAACCATTTTCTGATACTTTGCCACAAATGTGGGGGAAAAAAAAGAGTTCATTACCCTGGGCTGCTCCAACACCAGGATGTAAGAGCAAAAATCAAGGTTAACATCCAGTGCAGTACTGAGGGAGTGCTGCATTTAAGGAGGAAATAGATACATTTCTAGACACTAAAAGGGCATGGGGAGAGATCGGGAGTATGATGTTGAAATAGAGGACTAGCCTTGATCATATTGAATGGCAGAACAGGCTCAAGGGGCCAAATGGACTACCCCGTTCATATTTTCTATGTTCCTATCAAGGTTAACACTCCAGTGCAGTACTGAGGGAATGCTGCATTGTCAGCGGTACCACCTTCCAAATGAAACATTAAACCCAGACTCTGTCTGACCTGTAAGATGGGCATAAAAGATCCTGTGGCACTATTTTGAAGAGGAGCACAGGAGTTCTCTCAGGTGTCCTGGGTCAATATTTATCCCTCAAACAACATCATGAATTAAATCAGACAATATTTAATTGTGGTTTGTGGGACCCTGCAGTCAATGTTGGTGAAAAATAATAACTTCAGGATAACATGTGAGTCACAAGTTACCAATGGACGAGTGAGTCTGTCAACTGGGCACTGAATCAGAGACCAGGAAGAATCTGTGTTGAAGTTCCAATCGGTACCGAGTTAACTGATGGAAGTGAAGGGATCTATTTTGACCTCAGTATCTTTGGGTCAGAGAAGATGGAGGGGAGGGGGTATGGAGATGGGGGTAAGAGAAGGGAAAATTCTAAGTGCTCAACAGCTGTTCACTCCAACAATTCCACTTAGAGGTCAAATCCATCTAAGGCTTGGATCTGGAGAAGCCCCATCCTCCTTCTGGACCTGATGATAAATTGAGGCCCAAAGTGCCTCACAAAATGATTCATGGCAATATTCGAAGCAGGAATGTTCACCTTAGGCCTCAATCCACATTCATCCCTCAGCTGACATCACCAGAACAGATTATCTGGATCATTTATCTCATTGCTGTTTGTTGGAATTGCTACTTGGCTCCTATGCCTGTGTAACAATGACTTCACCTCAAAAGGTGAAGCACTTTGAGACATCCTAAGAACGTGAATGACAGTCGATCATGTCTCACATGGAATGATTAAGTAGACAAGGTTGGTCCATTATGAGGCACTTCATCTCTCACATCCAGCCTTGAACATATAGGCCAGGATTTTATGGCCCCGCTGCGGCATGTCTCCCCCTGGTGGAAGTGGCGAGCAATTTAAATCTCCAATCAGTTCGGCGGGATGATGATATCCCGCTGGGTGGGAGGGGCCTTAAAATCTTGGCCATAGAAATACACAGAATTCACATTGCAGAATTCCAGTGTTTATACTCTATCCAGGCCTCTTCTCACCCCATTTTCTCCATATCCTCAGCAACATTATCATCTATTCCTTCCTCTCTTGCTTATCTAGCTTCTGTTTGTATCTCTCCTCTTTACAATCTTTGCTCCCCGCCAAGCGCTACTTTCTAATGCACCTCAATTTCTATTTGATGGTGTCCTGTAGACCTTTGACTAAACTTCTCAAAAGCGCAAAAAGTCCGATAGGCAATCTATTGGAGCAGGTCCAAAGTATTGCTAAAAAGGAACTATCCTGAAACCATTACCAATGTACACACATAGAAAAGAGTAAGGAGAGGGAAGGGTCATCAAAATGTCAACTCTGAACAAGTACAGATTTCTTGGGATTCCTGTGAGGTGTGGAAAAAAATTGCATTGGATAGATAGACACATGCACACAAAAGCAGGCTGAGACAGGAGGTATATTGGACTACGTAAACCAAAATATAACAGATTATAACTGCAATTTCCTCCTGGCTTGATTTGAATTGAGCTGCAGCAATGCTAATGGGCCCTTCATTCGCCAGGCAACACTGCAGCAATTGGGTTAGTGGCTTTTTTTTCTAATTTCTACAGGTGCTCTGGCAACCAGCCAGAGGAAGAGGCTCAACTATATCTAGAAGAAAAGAAAAATGACACTAAGGCCTGCCTTGTTCTACAGTGGTGAAGGGATCAACAATGAAAGCCTTTGCTGCTGTCTTCCAATGGAACAGTCTTATCACTATCCTCTGGTACCTCCAGAATGGCCATCCTCCATGCCTAGAGCGAGATCATTGCCGGGGCAATTCAACTGTAAGGGGACATTAGCCAGACCACATTCCCATCCCATCCAGCATTCCCCAGCCAAGTCACTGGAGCGGGATCAGGAATATTTCCTCTCCAGAGCACTGAAACCCTTCATTCATTGTGATCATAACCTTAGTGGGCCCACTGGCATCACTTGGCTTCTTCTCTGGCTTTCTTCAAGCTTCCCTCAGTCCACATCACAATGCTATCCACCCATCGGATTTTTCTTCTTTCTCTTCTGTTAAATCCTCAATTACTCCCTCAACTCTTGCCAGGGCAAGGCTGTCGAGTCTTCATTGCCAGTGCCCGTGCTTGGATATCTTTCTCTCTCTAACTGTGCTTTGCAACCCTTTCGATGCCTGAACTTCTCCTCTTGATCTAAACCCACTCATTTGTCTTTCTGTCCATCCAGCCGATTCTGAGCATCCTCCCACATTTCAAAATTCTACACCAAACCTCATTATCTATAAAAAAGGCTTTCATTTATATAGCACCTCTTTCATAACCTCAGGATGTCCCGAGGCGCTTTACAGCCAATTAAGTACCTCTGTAGTGTAGTCACTGCTGTATTGTAGGAAACATAGCAATTTGCGCACAATAAGCTCCCACAAGCAGTAATCTGTTAATGACCAGATCATCTGTTTTAGTGGTTGCAGTTGAGGGATAAATATTGGCCCAGGACACCGGGGAGAACTCTCCTGCTCTTCTTCAAAGTCGTGCCATGGAAACTTTTACACCCACCTGACAGGGAAGGCTGGGCCTCGGTTTAACATCTCACCCTGCCAACACTGCAGCACTCCCTCAGTACCTTACTGGAGTATCAGCCTAGATTTTGTGCTCAAATCCCAGAGGGAGACTTGACCCCAATAGAAATGCAAGTCCTTCTTTTTGCATTATTCCCTGATAGAAATCCAAGTTAAGGGGAGGGGGCTTTGGGAGGGGGGACAGGGTGTGCATGAGAGAAATAACAGTCCATTTCTGGAGGTTTTATCGCATGATCACCTGCTTTATTGTAGTCAAACCACTTTCCCACCCAGCTCAATATTTGGTTATAATTAACACTGTTTTTATTCATTTTAATTAAACATTTTTATTGCCATGTTAATTCCCAGGAAATTAATCTTTAATTGGGTAAATACATGATGGGAAAAGATTTACAGTGCTATGGGGAAAGGGAAGAAGAGTGCAACAAATTGATTAGCTCTTTCATAGAGGCATGATGGGCCAAATGGCCTCCTTCTCAGCTCTATGATTCTATTTCCTGGGGGCTCTGAGACAATCCTGGGGGATTGGAACCCCAGAATTCCTCTGTAGCTGGTTCATCCCTGCCCTCCGCAGACTGATGGATGGTTGGATGGTGATTTGAGAAGCTACATGGGGGAAGGAATATGCTACAGGGAGAAACATTAATGAAAACAATAAATAATTCAGGAATTGTTGGCAGGAGAGTCGTCTAAGTCACTGGATCAGAAACCACAACTTCCAAACAATCATGACTCGTTAAAGCCACAAGAACCAAACATATTAATGCAAAGGAAGAAGGTTTTCCACAAATCTCTGCCATTCAGATTTACACGACAATTAAACCAACACATCAAACTTGAGCCTCTTCACGGAGAGCCTCCTCAGCCAGCCGAGTGGAACTGAAAGAAACTCCATATTGTCAAATGGCAAAGGAGTCCTAAAAAAGGTAACACAGCTGTGTGCAGCCTGCTCACTTCCAACATACCAACGGATAATGGCCAAGTGATGACATCACCGCTTTTTTTTCATGTGTGGGGTTAAGTTCATGTCATAAATATTGAAGAGAGGAGGGTAAGGGGAGTCTGGTTCCACTGGACTTTACAGGCCCTTCTGTAGTTAGAGGCAGGCACGCACAAACATACACATTTACAGAGACACACCACCCACCCCCCTCCCACGCCACAGGGAGAACTGGAGGGGAGGAGGTGGGGTGCAGGCAGAGGTTCGGGATAGTGGGATAGAAGGGTAAGCAGAGAAGCTCATACCTGCGGCATGACCGAGCCTAGAGTTGGTGCTTCAAAACCGGGACAAAATGTGGCAGGCACTCAAATCAGTTGGCACGAAAACGCTTTCTACGGCAACACGAGTCAGTCAAAACTCCCCAAGGACAGTAGGAGTTCAGCAATCATTTGATGATTAAAAAAAAATTATTACAGCTCAAGTCTGTTCCATCCGGCAGCATCCAATTTCTTCAACGTCAGCCCTATGACAGGGATGGGAGGGGAGGTGGAGAAAGAGAGAGAGAGAGAGAGGGAGAGAGAGAGAAAAAGGGAAATGTAAAAAAAAAAGATTCTAACATGTGTATCAGTTGATGAGAAATATTCAGGTTGTCCACAGAAACAATCAAAGCCTCCGAAGCCACAGACTGCAACCTGGCACAGTTAAAGCAGGATAAAGTCAAATCACATGAACACTGAATCCCCTTCAAAGCTCTCTGTCACAAAGAGGGCACTGTAAGATTAAACACCTATTTCAGGGAGAATGAGAGAGTGCACAGCCTCCTGCCCCTAGACTCCCCCTTTGGGAATGGACAGGACATCACAAGTTAAAAAGATTTCACCGCTTAATGACATCTACTTCTAAAAATTGGAAAAATAAAACCAATAGTCAAAATATCTGATGCACCGCAACAAACAGCTTTGTATGAGAATCTTACTTGGCTATAAATTTTTGACCATAAACTTTAAAAAAAAAATAAAGCGAAAGGAACATTGGGCAAATATCAACATTCTTTCTCTTATCGCCTTGCCAGACTGTGTAGGATTTGGGCTGTGCAGCTCAGGGTCATTATAATTTGTCTTATTGTAAAACAGTTCTAGTTAAACAGTCTTCAGTACAGAATCTCAATAAAGTAAAGGCAGCTTTGAAAATTTCCAAAGAATTCAGCTTCTTTTGCTCTTGAAAGCAATTGTAGGCTTTTTAAAAATGCCTTGTTTGTGTCTTCAATCAGCAAACAATTCCTCAACAACAACTTGCATTTATAAAGCACCTTTTAATGTCGCAAAATGTTCCAAGATGCTCCCCGGGACCATTAATGAAATCTGACAGCGAGGTACATTAGGACAGTTAACCAAGAGCTCGGCCAAAGAGGTCATTTTTAAAAGGAACATCTTTGAGGAGGTAGAGGTATGGAAGCCGAGAATTTTAGGAAAGATATCCCAGAACTTAGGGCCGAGGTAGCTGAAGATGTCACTATATAAACCCTTTTTAGTCCTGGGACATCTCTCCTCACCTTCAAAAGCCTCCTCAAAACCCCTTCCTCTTGATCAATGCTTTCAGTCAGCTGACATGTTCCCTTTTCATTCTTACTAAGCCCTTTAATTGTGAAATACCATAGGATAATTTGCGATGTTAAAAGGTGAGATTTTAAGATAATTGTCAAAGGAACAGTGTGTACCATCTACAAGATGCACTGCAGGAATTCACCAAGGCTCCTTCGACAGCACCTTCCAAACCTATGACCACTACCATCTAGAAGGACAAGGGCAGCAGATACATGGGAACACCACCACCTGGAAGTTCCCCTCCAAGTGACACACCACCCTGACTTGGAAATATATCACCGTTCCTTCACTGTCACTGGGTTAAAATCCTGGCAACCTCTTCCTAACAGCACAGTGGGTGTACCTACACCACATGGACTGCAGTGGTTCAAGAAGGCAGCTCACCACCACTTCTCAAGGGCAACTAGGGATGGGCAATAAATGCTGGCCCAGCCAGCGATGCCCACATCCCATGAACGAATAAAAAAGAAACAATAGGGGAACGTTATACAGCAAACTGTTGTGTTCTGGAACACGCTAACTGAAAGGATGATGGAAGCAGGTCCCATTCTAATTCTCAAAGGAGAACTGGATAGATAATTAAAAAGGAGAAAATTGCAGGCCTCTGGAGAAAGAACAGTGGGGAGTGGGACTGATGGGCTCTTTCATAGGAATATCCTGAAGGTACAACTGCCAATGGTGGAGCAATGAAAATTGGGAAGGCGCAAGTAGCCAGAATATTTCTACCTTCTTCCCGATTTCCTTCGCCCCAGCATTGCAGAGTGTGCCTTCTACTACCCAGGCCTTAAGCTCCAGAATTCCCACCCTAAACCTTCTCACCTCTTCTTTCATCTTGAAAGGAGAATAGACAGTTCAAGAGGTGGCATTGGGAGAGGGAGGTTTAAAGGTGACCAGAGATGTCTCATGACTAAAAGGGGTTAATGCAGCGACATCCAGAATGTGAAAGGCTGCACGTTTTACCAGTGATTGTACTGCAAAGGCAAAAGCACATACTAGATAATTACCGGAAAAACAGAGGCCTTGGGCTGGCATGTAAAACTTAAGAGGATCCAGAGTAGAAGCCACTGCTAACATAGATGGAGCCAATGGAGGTTAGAAAGGACAGGAGCAATGGGCAAACAAAGGAAGACACATTGATCCAAACTCCCCATTATCTAAATTATCCTACCTCCAAGTTATAATGGTAAATTATTGCACTAATCATTCAACAGTCATTTGCAAATGTGTTTACTCAGAAATGGTTCAGAGATCTATATGAGTGTTACTTGAGCTTATGGTCATCATATTTAGCTCAGAAAATAATTGACCACAATTCCCATTTACAATTACCCCAGAGAGTCTCAATTACATAGCAATCAAACAGTTTACAAATCATATGCGTAGCAACACTGCAGCTAGCAGAAACATCAAAAGGGCAAATTAAAAAAATACCATTGGCAATGAAAGAACTGCCCCTCTAAAAGCATGCAGGCTGGCTCCTTGGCACCAGTGAAAAATAAGTAACATTCTCCCCAGCTTTGGCCCATACTCAAGACTTCCAGTTAAACAAACAGCTCCTTGATTAAACAAGCAACACGCGAAAAAATTAAAAGCCGTGGAAATTCAAAGTACTTCAGCCACATGTTTGGTCTGGTTAGCCCCACATGCCAAGTGTCTGTCTAGACAACACTTTCTCCCATTTGAGTTTGTGCCAGGAAGGGGTCTATCAAAAAGCACGCAGCTGCACAGTGCAGTCTTGATGCTGGATAAATAGCAATCACTGTGTCTTGGTCTAGAGTCATGGCCTTCAGGAAGCTTGCACGTACCAGAGGCCCTAGTGCCAGGCGCAAGAAGGTGCAAGTAAGAGGAGGGAAGGTCAATAACGCTATGATTTTCTGTAAAGCTTGTAACAGCAATAGTGGGAGCAATTTTAATCTGACTGTGACACTGAAGGGATTGGGTAGAATGCTGCCTTTACACCCTGCCTCACTTTACCCACATTTGAAATTCCACCTGATGCTGTGTATATGGCAGCATTGTGGTTATGTTCCGAGACTGAGGCCGAGACTAATGACACCCGGAGACATGAGTTCAAGTCCCACCATGGCAGATTGGAAATTTATATTCAGGTAAGTAAATCTGGAGTAAAAAGCAAGCATCAGTAATGATGACCATGAAATTACCAGACCGTCATTAAAAAAGCCCACCTGATGTCCTTTAGGGAAGGAAATCTGCTACCTTACCCAGTCTGGCCTACGTGTGACTCCAGATCCACAGCGATGAGGTTGATTCTTAACTGCCCTCCCTCCCTAACAGCACTGCGGGTGTATCTAATTGCAGCAGTTCAAGGCGGCAGCTCACCACCACTTTCTCAAGGGCAATAAATGCGGAACTAGCCAGCGACACCCACATTCCATGAATGAATAACAATAAAAAAAATAGCCTCGGAAGCCCTAGCACACTATTTAGCCGCTGTGTAATTATCTCATTTCTAAATACAGCTATTACTAGAATATTAATCACATATTAGAGTGAAGAAACCTTTTTTTATATAAAGGTTGACAAATGTATTATGAAAAGCTCTAGCCTAGCAACTGCCCACATAAAAATAGGGACCAGAAACTTAAACTGTAACAGAGCAAGAGCTTCCCCTTGTCAAAGGAGACAGAAACATCGATATTTATATCTCGATCTTATATTTCATATGTATGTACTTCTTGCAAACTTTTCCCATTGTCAACTCCTCAGGCTACATTGATAATGGGAACTGCCTAAGTAAACATGTCATGCTTTAATGACAGCCTACCAGTGGTGGAGCTGTAGCATTGGTTTTTTCATCTGCCAGCTCCTTGGCCTGCAATGCACTTGGGTTCCAACCAACTGACACCCTCTGCTTCTCCAAATACTGCCTATTTTCTAATTAGTAGATTTAAAATCAAAATATTGTGTCATTATTTTTAAAGATGACTATGAAATGTAACTGATATCAGTGGATGCTGGTTCAATTATCTCCTGCTAATTAACTCTGCTTATCCTGAAAACTACGCTTGGATTGAACAATTATTAAAAAGTATTACAAAGTATTTAAGCACAGAAACATGCCATTGGGCCAAACAGATACATGCCACTATTCATGCTCCATCTTTCTTCATCTAACCCCACTAACATATCCTTCTGCCTTTTTTTCCCATGTCTATATAAGCTTCCCCTTAAATCCACTCATGCAATTCACCTCAACTACTCCTTTGGTAGCCAATTCTACATTCTAACCACTCTCTGGGTGAAGAGGTTTCTCCTGAATGCTGCGTTCGATTTATTAGTGAATATCTTATGGGCCAAATTTTGCTCTTGACATGCGGGGTCGGTGGGGGAGGTCAGGAAGCCGACCTCTGCCCGCGATCGACAGCTCACTGCGATTTCACGCTGGCGGGCCAGTTAAGGCCCACCCAGTGTTCTACGCGAGCGGCAGCGCTGAGCACTGCCCGTGCAGGTGTGGGGTGGGGTGGGGGGGGGGTGGGCAGGCCTCGCTCGAACTTCCAGCATGAGCTGCCTCAGGGGGATGAAGAATACATTGAAAGAAATGATCAAACAACAGAAAAGTTTAATAAAACATGTTTTTAATTAAAAAATTAAAGCATTTATTTCATTTGTATTTGCTTTGGAAAACCTCATCCCGCCCGTGGATGAGGTTTCCAAAAAAAAAATGCAAAGGCCGCTTGGCCTTTTTGCCGGCCCGTCAACCATTAGGTTGAATGGGCTGTGGAAAATTAAGGACAATTGATAACTTAATGGCTTTAATAGGCCTTTTAATTGTCGACAGGCGCGCTGCTGGTTCCGGCGTGCTCCCGCCGACCGGACTATCGTGCAACTGCGCGATGATGCCGGCACGCTCGGCCGATGTCATAGCGCATCACTTCACGCTCAGTCGGGTCGCCCACCGAGCTAAAAGTTCTGGCCTACATTTATGGCCTTAGTACTGATCTGACACACAAGCAGAAATAGTGTTGCTACATCTACACATCAAGCCCTTTCAGAACCTTGAAGGCTCTACTGGGTCACCCCTCAATCCTCTTTTCTAGAGATAAGCCCAAGCCTGTTCAATCCTCCCCAACAGGGGACACCAGTTCTGGTATCATTCTAATTAATCTTTTTTTCACCTTCACAGTGCTTCCGAATCCTTTTTAATATAATAGAGGCCAGAACTGTTCATAGTACTCTAACCAATGTGCGATACAAGTTAAACATAAGTCTCTGTTTTTCAATTCCATTCTTCCAGAAATTTTGTTGACATATGAACTGAAACTGTTACCACTGACAGGAGGGTCGGTACCAGCAGACATAAATTTCAGATAATTGGCACAAAAAAAAAACATAGGCAAGAGTGGGGTTGGGATGGTGGGAAGAAAGCCGAGAAGTGCCATAAGTTATGATCTTGAATGCGCTGCCTGAAAAGGGTGATGACAGCAGGTTCAACTGTAATTCTCAAAAGGAAATAGGATAAATTCTTGAAAAGGAGAAATTTGAAGTGCTATCAGGAAAGAGAAAGGGGGGGAGGAATGAAGCTAATTGGTAACTCAAGGTCACAGACATGATGGGCCAAATAGTCACCTTCTGTACTGTGAGTGTGACTCTCTGGTATATTTATTTTAATTGTAATTTAGAGATTGAGTATAAGTAGCCTTTTTATTTAATAAAAAGCCCTTTACCTTGGTAGCTAAGGCAACTAAATGATACTCCAAAGATTATTCACAATTTCAAGGAGCAACAAAGTGGCTCCCTGAGAACAGGCAGGATTGATATGCAAGTTATAGAGCAAAGAGTCAATTTGTTCTATGGAAGTTAATTGGACGACTAACCTACTCAAGGACAATGTGTACTTTTACGGCCAAGCTTTTAGCACCATTTGCTGAAACAAAAAGGATATCCTTTCCACAAGTCAAGTGGCAAAAAACAAACAAACCACTCAACAGCCAGAAGGTTACTTGTCACATCTCACCTAAAAGCTGTGCTTACTTGTACTGCAACACCAGGGGGAGCACTTTCTGCACATGTGCAGTGTTAGCTGGTTGCATTTAAACAAACAAGCTGGTTTGACAAAGACTAACAATAAAGTTCATGCTACCCATTTTTAGGTCTGTGCAATCTTGACTAATTGCAAGTTCATATCTAGTTTGCTTATCATTTATCAACTGTTCCCACTGTAAAACATGCTTCTGACGATTTTTTAAAAATCAGGAAATTTCAGTAAATGAGATTCCCAACTTCCAATGTGGAAAATTGATCGATTTTTTTTACCAAAAAATGTACAATAAAAAAGTATTTTGTATAAAATATTTAAGAAAAAATCATAACCTTATGTAGGAGTCAAAACAATGACCCGGGAATTAAAAGTATCATTATCTATCAAATGAGCTACCTGGGCTGTGTAACAACTCCTTGCACAAAGCCTTAACAAACTGGGGGGGTGGGGGGGGAAGAGAAGAGAGACAGAAAAAACAAAGTAAACCCATTTATTCTGTTTTATTGTCACGGTCTGATTTCTTATAGATTGTGTCAAGGTAATTGATGTTGTGTGTGGTGGATTTAATCCTTAAGTAGATACAGCTGTTTTTATTTCTGGGTTAGGGTTAGTTTTTAGACAGAGTGGGATGGGCATGAAGTGCTAGTTCACTTTCAGTCCCTGAATAAATTGTCACAATCAAGGTAATTGTCCAGCAGTTGGGCAAAAAATTCATCCTGCCTCCAACCAGAAAGGCATCAGGAAGAGTTGCACATGCACTGGCAGCTGCAATGTGGGTTGCATGTGAGAGGTCACCTGTTCTGATGCCTTTCTGGTCAGTAGCAGTGCACCTACGATTGGTGTTAGAAATAGTGGACCTTCAGAATGCAGTTCAGCCACTGGTCCCTTTCTTGACTCCTCGTTTCTCTGTATCATGATGCCTATTTACCAGATAAACTCAGTTCAGAAGTGCAGTTAATTGTTTCTCTCCACACCCCCCCTCCCCTACCTGACCTGCTGAGCGTTTCCAGCACTGTTTTTATTTTCTGATCTCTAGAATTTTGCCTTCACATCCATGTAGAAGTAACTGAAATTCACGTCAAGATTCTGATTTTGAACCAGCTTCAACTTTGAGCAAATCAATAAATCTGATTATTTAATTTAGCCTGAATGTTATAGTCATGGTAATAATAATCACATATTGTAGTGACAAGACAATAGCTTTTATTCTTCAAAGCAGCCAGCAAATAAATGAAGAAGTCTGCCAATTGGCAGGATAAAGGAAAGCTTTTAAAAGGCTCGAAATTCAAGCCTTCAAGCCGACAGCTTGGGTGACTGCAGAAGCGGGTGACCGCTTTGTGGAACACCTTCGGTCTGTCCGCAAGCATGACCCAGACCTCCCTGTCGCTTGCCATTTCAACACGCCATCCTGCTCTCATGCCCACATGTCCATCCTTGACCTGCTGCAATGTTCCAGTGAAGCCCAATGCAAACTGGAGGAACAGCACCTCATCTCCCGATTAAGCACTTCACAACCTTCCGGATTTAACACTGTGTTCAACAACTTCATGAAGAGTTCATGAACTCTTTCCTCTATCCTCACCCCTTTTTTAATCCCCTTTTTTCTACATTCATTTTTATTTTTTATTCATTTATTTTTATTAATTTATCCATGTTTTATCCCTTTTTTATACCCCCTTTCTGTCCCATTTTCTATCCTGTTTCTTACCTTTGCCACTATCAGCACCTTTTTTTTAGCCCTTACCACTACCATTAACACTCCCTTTGTCCTTTAGTTCATGACATCTTTGTCAATCTCTCCTCAGCCTCCACCTATCGCTGGCCTTCAATCCAGCTTCGTCTGCTCCACACCACCCCCCCTTAGACAGTATAAATTTCATCACGTTTCCACTTCTCTTCAGCTCTGAAGAAGGGTCATACGGACTTGAAACGTTAACACTGTTTCTCTCTTCACAGATGCTGCTTGACCTGAGTTTTTTTCCAGCATTTTCTGTTTTTGTTTCAGGTTTCCAGCATCAGCAGGATTTTGCTTTTCGCTCGCAAGGTTCGCTTTTTTTTTGTAGAAGAGTGTTGATAACGCAAACTCAGGACTGAGCTCTGTTTGCATAAACAGAGACCGGTAAATCCAGTTTGGAAGTAATTCCGCCAGTACCAGTAAAACTGTGACTATAGTTACTTCTCCTGCAGGGGATCATTGATCACGTACAAAACTGGTGTGAAGGTTCTGATCGGTGGGACCATTGTCATTTCACTTCCGGACCTTGCAATAAATCTTGATAGAGAATGATGGGGAAATGGTTGTCTCTTTGACAGCTGTACCAGACAGTTTCAATCCAGTTCTAATGAGTGTGAGTCAACAACAGAAAATTCAACACCACTATGACGGTAACCTTGGTTAATGGAGACGCAAGGACATTTCGTGGTGCGTGAAACAGAAGTGTGACACTGGTGCAGTCGGATCTGGTTTTCCGAGCTGCTGTTGGAGGAAATTACAGGAGTTTTACTCTCCATATCGTTCATGGTGTGCCCAAAGTGGGTACACTAAGCACTGGCAAATAGGGAGGAAAACAAAATCGGCAATTTAATGTATGAACTTTAAATTTAAAGTTTGATAAACATGAGAGAGACAGGAATATGCTGGCAGGGTAGAGGAGGAGTGGTGGGAGGAAGCGAGTGGAGTATAAATATAGGCCATTTGGCTTAAAAGGCCTATGTCAGCTTCTGTTCTTGTACATTCAATGCAGTGGACATTTTGGTCAGTAAATCCATTCTGAAACAGGGTCCATTTTTTTCTCTTTTCTTCACTGGGTGACACATGCAAGAGAATGGAAAAGGATTCCAGCTCATAGGCCGAGACACAATACGACTTAGATGTAGCGGAGGCCTTGCTTTTGATGTGGACAAACTAGGAATGAATTCACTGCAACTGAGATGGTTAAAAGGGAGGAAGGGAAATCTAATGGAAGGGAAAAGATCAGAGTGTAAATAATGGAAGGTTTCAGTGAATCGGCAAGAAGTGCTCTTCTAAGATTGGGCTGAGGCTGATGCTGGGCCAGGTTACAGAGAGTTAACTTGAACTGGGAGTCCATTCCCCAACCAATATCCCTCTGTTTGGTGAGCATAAAGATTAATATCAATAAAAATAAAAAGCAACAATGTTGAAAGGTTACTTAGTTAAAGAAAAGGATTTGCAATAATATTTACGAATGGTTCAAAAGCTACAATCAGACACCCTATGAGTCAGCTTCTCTGTCACTCTGATCATGGGCACTTCATGTGTGAAGTGTTGGGGTACAATGTCAGTCTAGGTTACATACTCAAGCAGGGTTTGAGCTTCTAACTCCAAAAGGGAAGAATGCCATCACTGAGCCAGTATCCACTGGGAGCATCCACAGCAGATGCTGCTGGCAGGAACAGCTAATTCCCCTGTTTTCTCAATCCATATGCCGATTTATAAAGTGCTTTCAGGCCGTCTGTTTTATAGGGCATTTACAGCCAGGGGAGGAGGTTTTACGCTCAGTTTATGACAAAATGAGCGCACAGAAAGGGCTAGTCCGTGGGCAATTCCTGAGACCACTACAAAAAGAATTGGTTCAAGGCCGAGGGCCGTTGCTGGAGAATGTACAGGCTAAGAGATGGCACCAAGTAGGAATCCCGGCTGCTTTCTCTCCTCTTGGGGATCAATTGAGATGGCAAAGGGATGGAGGGGAAAGGTACTTTCTAGCCCATCTGATCATGATATGGAGCCAATTACCCAGATACACATCATGAATAGAAGCTCTCCTGTCCTGCCAAGACATTTGTAGGTGAGTAGATTGCAGTTAAGGAATTGGTGCAGTTGCACAGGTAACACACACACACTCCCAAACACACACCCACACACACACCCTCCCCCTACCTACCCCTCTCACACACACACCCACACCAAACTAACATGATGTTCAATAAATCTTCACTTCCGCTGAGTCACCACCTTAACCAGGGTTCCTGACATGCTGCAAGTTCCTCACACCTGTTTAACCCAACACAACACCTGCTTAACCCAACACAAAATACAGTAACTTCAGCTCCTCCGAGAATGGATTTGACTGCAGCTAAAACCATGAACTAGAAGGTCGCATGAAGGTTGCAAGTGGCCATAGTCTGCATCAGCTCAGTGAGTAGCTATTCTTGCCAGGAAGTCAGAAGGATACAAGCCCCCCCTCCAGAGACTTGAGCACCGAATCCAGGCTGACGCTCCCAGTGCTGAGCCAAGGGAGTGCTACACTGTCAG
Organism: Carcharodon carcharias; assembly: GCF_017639515.1. Taxonomy (NCBI): domain Eukaryota; kingdom Metazoa; phylum Chordata; class Chondrichthyes; order Lamniformes; family Lamnidae; genus Carcharodon; species Carcharodon carcharias. Next base: position 109,128,966 of record NC_054483.1, on the reverse strand, counting down.
AGATGCCATTACCTGGATGAGATGTTAAACAGGTGGATATATTAGAAAAATGCCCAGGCACTATTTTGAAGGGTAAGCAGGTTCTCTCGGGTCTCCTGACCAACATTCATCCCTCAACCCACATCACTAAAACAGGTTATCTGGTCATAAACACAATGTTGTTGGTGGGAGCTTGCTCTGCACAAATTGGTTACTGTGTTTTCTGCATTATAACGGTGCTGATATTTCCAAAAAAATACTTCTTTGGCTGTGAAGCATTTCAGGGCTTCTTGATGCCACAGTAGTCACTATACAATGCGACATTTTCCCTCCTCTTTTTTGCTTAGAGCCACCATCGAAACAAATCATTCAGGTGCCTGCTCACAAGAATGTCCCATTAAACTACACCAAAAGGATGATGGGAAATGGGTGCGTCAATGCATCTTGTTCATAATGAGTTCCTGATTTCCGTCAACTGTAGGCTGTTCCGTCAAGTGCACGACAGACACTTCCTCACAGGGAAAGGAATGGGGTCAGAAAGCGAAGAATACTGTAGGACCAACGGATCTCCTAAATAGGGCCCATTCCCTCGTTGTGTGGGATCTGGGAGAGCCTGGCAATTCGCTGCATTCATCCACTGCCAGGCAAGCATGAAAGTTCCCGCTCAGTTAGGATAGCACCGGAAAAGATGAGAACCCAGGGCTGTAAAGAGCAGTGAACTTGCCGAGGGTGACAGACAAATGGGAGGTGGGTGGAAAGACTTTTATCCTGAAGTTATAATCATCCTTGGGATGTAGTTACTACTGGCATTTATTGGCTAGTTCTCTAGTTCTCCTGGGCAAGGGGGTGCTAGATACTGGAGTCCATGTCGTGTCCAGTTTAATGCTGGTTATCCCTTGATACAACAGAGTTGCTTGCTAAGCTGTTTCAGAGAGTAGTCAATGTTTAAAAGGTGGATATCCATTTACTTAATCAGGCAGAAGACATTCTGTGATTCACAACTGTTTTATTGTTAAACTATAGTTCAGAACAAATACCAATTTCCACTCCTCCCTTCAGGATCCTTTCCCTCTCCAGAAGCTAACTAACTACTAGGGAAAACCCAGCTCTTAAGTACAGGCTTCAATAAGCATCACCTGCTCTTAATTCACACTAAAGCTTGTCCTGGTTTACCCTTAAAGGGTAATTAATTATTTCAGGCAACTGTTTATATTTTGCCCCTTTCCACCTGGTGCAGTTTTATGTATACATCTGAAAATGGATTTAAATCACCAACAGCAAGCAGTAACATTTCTAATATTGTCAGTCAAGAGTCAATGACTGTATTGCGGGTTTACATATAGGACAGGACAGCAGGTTTCCTTCCTTAAGAAGGATATTAATGTGATTTATATAATTTATATGATAATTGGACAGCTTCAGAGTCACATTTTAAAATTGCCAGCTATTTCTATAAACAATTTCCAGATAAAACCAAATGCAAATTCTCCAATTCATTAAATTTAAAATGCTTTGGGATATTTGAAAGCAGGTACAAGTGGTACAAGATACTAGGGGGAAGTGATTAGTCTTGTTTGACTAAGTATTGCCAACGTAGTAAAGTCACATACCTATCGCGAATTGACACCAGTCCTTCTCCACCAATTCATTCACAGCTCTGCATGATCACACAATTTCGTGCTCAACAGGGTGCATGCGTAGTGAAACAGTTTTGTCATAAGAGAAAAGGGCAGTGAAACTCTAGGAATGAGCACTTTACAAGAATGGGGAGAATTGCAAGGAAATCCATTGTAGAAACCTGAGTGAGGTAGAGTTTCCATTTTGGGCACAATTGAGAAATCACGAGCAGAATGCGCTTAAAATTACACTGGTTAGGTTAGGTTTCAGGTCGGTTAACACACACAAATCCAGCAAAATCAGGCAAAATGGAATGCAACGGTTTATATTTTGCCCCTTTCCACCTGGTGCAGTTTTATGTATACATCTGAAAATGGATTTAAATCACCAACAGCAAGCAGTTTGAACGAGAGTGCACAGCTCCATCCACCTGTGAATAACCTGATTTTGAGAATAGCCTCCCAGACATTTACTAGCTTCATTGAATGAATGAAACGTTTTTTGATAATGACAAACTTTTAAAACTTATCTATTAGTGCCCTTACCTATCATGAAAATGAGACTATTTAAAAAGCGTCCCTGAACCAGTGCAATCCTGATCTGGGATAAAAGCAAAAAAACTGCGGATGCTGGAAATCCAAAGCAAAAACAGAAACAGAAATACCTGGAAAAACTCAGCAGGTCTGGCAGCATCGGCGGAGAAGAGCATAGTTGACGTTTCGAGTCCTCATGACCCTTCAACAGAAGTTGAAGGGTCATGAGGACTCGAAACGTCAACTGATCTGGGCCTGATTTGCACATCTAGAATCTTGAACCAGTGTTCACAGAAAACATGAGCATAAGTGATGATGGGCATAACTGACTTGTATTTAAAAGTCCCCTGATCATTTGCTCAAGTTCCAACAATTGCACCCAGGTGGCACTGATGTAACCAGTGAAAACCAACAGAAACTCAAACCCCAGTGGCTTTAAGTGGTTGAGGAATGAGGGATGCTTAAATCAGTTGAAACACTACCCAACACCAGAGGAGCCATCCATCATTTTGCACTTTTCAGGCTAGATCAACAATTAAAATGGGTTAATAATTACCCAACACCTCCCTCTCCCAATTCACTTTGGTCATCAGGTTTATTCAGTATATCAATGGGCTATTTAAAAAAAACCTAACCCAACGCACTTAATCTAAGGTAACTGAATTCAAATCACTTTTACCACTGTTCCCAACAAGGTGGTCGTAAGGGAGGAAAACACTTGAAATACAGGGTTCATGGTAGAAACTGCTGCAGATTTACTTGAAATCTTCAAGACCCATATTCCCATTTATAAGCTTTCATTATCAGGACTGCCATCTCTGCAGGACATGCCTGATTTAGCTAGCGCTGCCCATATAAATGGTGGTGGAATAGAAACATTAGACACTGCTAATGCAGAAACAGATTCATTCTCGTGTCAAAATGCTCTGTCTGGACACAGCCAAAATTTGAAAGGGCAAAAGAAAATCGATCATCTAGATTTGTACAGTTGGGCGTCCTGTCTTTCCCTTACCAGCTGCCCTATCCCTGATCTCCAGTTCAAAACTGACATCCTCTACCATAACATTGCACTGCAATCCTGACTGATAATACTTCAAGCAGCATCCGAAAAATTAACCTTAAAACATTACAGTAAGATGACAAAACAGTGTGCATAGGTCAACTAAGCTGATCACAAGAATGTGCATCAACCCTTTAAGACATTAAGATATAAATTACACCATGGGACTTGGAGTGGGTTTTGCTGTTGCAACCATTCAAAACCGAAGTGTGGAGTGATTCATTCCTATCTACTTTCAAGGCCAAAGAAAGATTGGGCAGAAAAATATCCCAGAGATATGAATTTGTGACTAACACCACTGTACCTCGCACAGGGTACGTTTAAAACATAGGGGAGGCCACTTTCTGTTACATAACAGCAACCTCAGCTTACACACGGGTCCAACTCTGCGCTACAAACTCTAGTCAATCCCATGAACCACTTACAGCCTGGACAATTATTCTCCACTGTACACTCAGGAGGCGCTAGCGACAGGTGTGCAAGGCTATCAGCTTCCATGGTGAGCCAAGTCCAAAAGCAAATAAGAAAAAAGCCCAAGATCTCACCCTTACAGGCTGGATTTCAAAATCTTTTATACATAAAACCTTCACTCTCAAACGAAGTGCAGCCAGCCTTGCCCTGGCCACCTTGGGAACAGTCACAAGTCAGACTCAATGTATTGATCATGTGGTGAGCAGCAGCCAGTCACTGACAGTGTCAGAGAACGACACCACTCAGCACAGCTGACTAGACGACAGCAAGTCAGGCAGTGACTCAGCAGTTTCCTTTCTCCAGTCAGATGCTAAATCCCTTTCCCCTCACACTGAAGGGAAACCAACTTTGACATAGAATTACAGAAATTTTACAGCGTCCACACTGGTCTATTGTTAGCGTTTATGCCTCACACGAACAATCTGTATAGCCTTCCCTTCCTTTCTCCTTCATATACTCAGCCACCTTTATCAGCAAAACTTTTTATTCCCTTCTCCGTCATTTATTTATCTTGCTTCCCCTTAGACCTGTCCTTGCCATTCACCTTAACCACTCCATGTAGTAGCAAGTTCCACGTTCTCCCCACTCTCCGAGTAAAGAAATTTCACCTGCATTCCTTACTGGATTTATTTGTGACCATCTTATAATTATAATCGCTAGCTTTGGACTCCCCAATGATGCTCCATTTCATCAGCTACAATGGACCACCATCGGAGGCTTTCAAGATCAGCGGTGGGTTAAAGCAGGGCTGTGACCTGGCACCAACTCTCTCCAGCATATTTTTCTCCATGATGCTAGCCTACGCTTTCAGGGAGTCAAATCAGGGTGTCTACCTGCATGCTAGAGCTGACAACAAGCTGTTCAACTTGGCAAGACCGCACGCCAAGACCAAAGTACATAGTGTCCGAGTTCGTGGGTTTGCTCATGATAGCATGCTGGCATCCCATGCTGAAGCTCGCTTGCAACAGTTTGTAGATCGGTCCTCCTGGGCCTGCAAGGAGTTTGGATGGAGAATTAATGTCAAGCCAACCAAAATTATGGGCCAGGACATAGAGACTCCACCTTCCATCAATATTGATAACCTCACTCAGGAGGTTGTCGACAGCTTCACATACCTTGGATCAACAATTACCAGCAGCCTGTCCGTTGGTGCCAAAATCAGCGCCAGGGCTTCCAGTGCTGCAGCTGTCATGTCAAAGTTAAGGAATCAAGTTTGGACCAACAGCAAACTAACTGAAAATACAAAGCTCTGTGCATGCCAGGCTTGTGTTCTCACCAGCCTCCTTTAGAGAAACGAGGCATAGACAACTCACACGAGTCAAGAAAAGCAGCTAAACATCTTCCACCTCCACTGCCTCAGATGAATATTGGGCATTTCCTGGCAAGACAGAGCACTGAATATGGAAGTGCAGTGTGAGGGGATCCCTGGCATGTTTGCCCTCAAGTCAGCAGCGACTCTGATGGCTGGGTCATGTGATCCGAATGGATGATGGCCGCACTCCCAAAGACACGCTCTCTGGTAAACTTGCTATCGGCACAAGATCAACAGATCGCTCACGTCTATGATACAAGGATGTCTGAAAGTGAGACTTCAAGTTGACTGGGATCAGAAGCGATGCATTGGAAGTCCTCGCTGCTGACTGGATTGCCTAGAGACAAACAGTCAGGAAGGGTGTGGAAAAAGCAGAGGACAAAAGGAATGTCCAGATGGTGAAAAAGTTGGAAGGATCTCAGGCCGACACTATTCATCTGTGCCAGTTGCAGAAGGAACTGCCACTCACGAATCGGTCTCTAACAGACAACGTTAAATACAGAGCGACATACACCCTGGGCATAGTCCATCAGCTCCAGAGATGGACGGATGAACTCCCCAGTCTTCTGAGGTACAACAAATTCTCTTCAAAACACCTTGAAAATTGGATTTATGAAATAGTTTCGTCTACTACACCCACCTGTTGTCTGATTTTATCTCCCAAGGCTCTGTCCCTCAATGCAGTAATCCAGAAATCCCCTCTCCATTTGTAAGCATCCATCTTTCACGTCACGAAAAGTGAAGGCTAAAGTCTTTTGGCAGAGTCTCCGGCCTTGACTTTTTGAAACTAAAATATCACTCACAATATTGCCCAGCTGCTCTTGACTGACGTTCTCAAGCACTTTTCAACCGGAAGTGGGTGCTGGTGTGGAAAACGGGGATTAGAAATTCCAGCAGGTGTGGGAACGTGGCCAAACTTCCAGACTCTAAGCTGGAGGCACCAAAACTTGTCCTAGTCATGTGCAAAAATCTAAACTGCCATTTCAATGCAGTGCTGAGAGGGTGCTGCACAGCCAACGGCGCTGTCTTTTGGATGAGACCTTACATCAAGGCCCCATACGCTCCCTCAGGTTGACATAAAAGATCCCCTGGCACTACTGCCAGGAAGAGCAGGGAAGGGTTTCTCAGTTTCTTGACCAACATTTACTCCGTAACCAGATTATCTGGTCATTATTACCTCGTGGGAATTTGCTGTGTGCAAATTGGCTGTTTCACCTCCTACATTACAACAGTGGCTACACTCCAAAAAAATCCTGTTAACGTGCTTTGAGAGGGGATGAAAAGTTCTATGTAAATGAAAGTCTTTTTCTTTCTGTAGGTTCCTCACGCCGCATTAAGATTAAGCAAACTCGAATCAGCACAGACCAGGGACTGAACCTAGGGTTTCCTGGACATTGTGGTTTAGTTGCACCGTGTGTTACATCTTCTTAGTTTGCTCCATTAATGCATGTTACCTGACTTAGCAGTAATGCTCCAAGGTCCTCTATTTGGTTTCACAGTGGATAGAGCTCATTATTTCAAAACAACAATTCCCTGGAGATGTACTTCACTGAACACTGCAAATTATTAAAACACATGGGCTGCACCAATAAGTGACAATGATTCACCCCCACAGTAGACCAGCTGAGTAGGATACTGTGTGCACGCCACAATGCCTTAGACAGAATAAGTATCAGCAACAACTGAAGGCAACCAAAACAGCTATCAAAAGCAAAAGACAGGCTATAACACGTTTCACAGCCATTGAACATCTCAAAGTGCTTTACAACCAATGAAATACTTTTGAAATGAACCACTGTTGCAAATGGAGGAAATGTGGCAGCCAATTTGCACACGGCAAATTCCCACAAACAGCAATATGATAACGACCAGATAATTCATTTTTGTGATGTTGATTGAGAATAAATATTGGCCAGGACACCGGAGATAACTCCCCCACTCTTCGAAATAGTGTCATGGGATCTTTTACATCCACCCAAGCAAGTAGACAGGGCCTCAGTTTAATGTCCCATCCAAAAGATGACACCACTGACAGTGCAGCATTCCTTCAGTACGGCACTGGAGCATCAGCCTTGATAATTGTGCTCAAGTCTTAAGAGTGGGAGTTGAACCTGGAACCTTGTGACTGAGAGGCTCGAGGGCTACCATTGAGCCACAGCTGACACACAAAGAAAAAGCAGCCAGCAAGTCATTGAAAGAGATAGAAATAGTGAATAGAGATAGAAATAGATTGAAATAGTGGCCAAACTGTAGTAGCGTTAGCAACACCGATGTTAGGAGTCAGGTGGTCAGTAAGGATAGTGTAGGGATGTTGAAAGATTCCTCACAGCAGGTCCTGGATATGGTAGAGGTTCAAAGTGGCTGCTTTGCGTCAGTCTCGGTTATTAATAACGCACTGTATAGTTCACATTAAACTTTTAAATGTCAAAGTGGATGCAGATATAGCCCTGGAGAGGATTGCCAATCAGATCAAGCTGCTGGTCCTGGTCGCCTTTGTCCGGGGTGCTCAAAAAAGGAATGCAAGCTATGCCTTGTATCCATTGTTTATTAATTTCTCGCCAAGGTCAGAGATTGTTCCCATGTAGTGTCAATGGTCAAAAAGGGCAACTGGAACTTGTACTAATACAGCGCCTTTAATGTTCCAAGGTGTTTCACAGGAGTGTGATCAACAGAATTTGACACTGAACCACTTAAGGAGATATTAGGACAGAAGTCCAGAAACTTGGTTTTAAGGAATGTCTTAAAAGGAGAGAGAGGTGTTATCAATTGAAATTAAGTATATACAGGTGGAGAGCATTAACTGGGTGATTACATGACACATATAAAAAGAGAACCTACTGATACAGGGTGAGAGAGTCAAGCTAGAAGATATATACCAGTAGTGATTCATTCTGTGACTAAATCGATACCAAGTAAAGATTGGCTCTGGTTTCTTCCTTCACTGACTGGCTATCAGGAGTATAACAAGAGAGAGAGAGACACAGAGAGGTTTAAGGAGAGAATTCCAGACCATTGAGCCCAAGCAGCTGAAGGCATAGACACCAAAGACGGAGAGATTAAAAGCAGAGATGTACACGAGACCTGAACCATAGAAGAAGATATCTGGAGGGTTGTGGATCTGGAAGAGATTAGAGATGGGAGACGATGAGGCCGGCGGGGGGGGGGGTTTGAAAACAAGGATGTGAAATTTAAAACTGAGACATAGCCAGAGCAGCAGCCAATGAAGGGCAGTGAGCGTAGAGGTAATGGGTGAAGGGGGCTTGGTGCGAGTAAGGACATGGGCAGTAGATGAGAGGACAGTCTCATCATTCACCTTTGTCACAGTCCACACTGCTGTTCACAATCAGGCGGCAAACTTTGTTGCTGCAATTATTAAGACAACTTTTAAAAAAAAGTGTTGCTAGGATAATTCAATATAAAACAAAAAAAACACTTTGATCGCTCTTGCACAAGGCTTTGCTTGGGCCTCATGGTGTGTCTGGTTTCACTTCACCCACAAGATGGGTGATACGAGGCCTTGGATAAAGCTTCAGGGGAAAGACATTAGATTTCTAAAGTAACCAGGGAAGTTAGGTAGCAAAGTACAAGGAAGTTTAAAATAATGGGGGGACTAGGCTGTATCCAATTGAATTTTGTTAGCTTAGGGAGAATCAGGGGGCAACATGTAATAGTTACACAAGCATCAAACTGGGCAAGATATTGGGTGGTTTTCCTTTTCACAGAGGGTCCACCACGGTCTCAGCAACATTGCTATGATCTGCTGTTGTTACTCTGGATGCGACTATCCATGTGCTGATGACTCTTGTGTGTGCAGGAGAACTTCCTGATATTGGTCCTGAATTCACCGGGGGTTGAGTGTGTCTTTACTCGTCACGGCTGGTTACAAGCAACCAAACAAATTATCCAGAAGGACTGGCTGCCCTTTGTAAAAATGTTGCCCGCTTGCAAAAACGCCACTCTGGCTGGATAAACGGTAGAGTTGAAAGATTCAAAGAGTGAAACTGTCTGTTAGGGGAGTCGGGAAGGTGTTAACCTATTTAATATTTTAATTGCAATAATGTCTACCTGGTTATTTTATACAGACAAATTCTTCAGGCAGATCTAATAGATTTTGTAATGAAGTGACAAACAGATTTACCTCCAACACCTATGAGGTTGGTACTCTAGGGGGCAGTCCTTGCACTTGCACGCCATGTCTTAAATTGTTGCACGATTGGCATGGTTATTCAATTTTTGAAGGTACATTTTGAATTTCTTTTATTTGTGGCTAGACTTAAGAAAATAATTTGCTTTTCTATAATGCCTGTTATGGCTTCAGGACTTTCCAAAGTACCTTCCAGTCAATGAAGGATTTCTCAAATGTAGTCATCACTGTAATGTAGGATCCGCAGCAGCCATTTTGGACACAGCTAGATTCCAATGACCATATTACCTCTATTAACTCATAAATAAACATTGGCCAGGGCAGTGGGGATAATTCCCTTGCTCTTCTTCGAAATAGCACCGTAGGATCTTTTAAATCCACGGAGAGGATTTAAAACTCTGGGTTTAAAGTTTCAAGTGAAAGACAGTGCAGAACTCCCTTGGTACTGCAGTGGAGTGTCAGCCTAAATTTTATGCTCAAGTTCCTGGAATGGATCCATTCCCATGAACCCACAACCTCTGACTCAAGAGGGCTACCAACTGAGCCACAGCTGACCTGGGCATTCATCTTGGGAAGCAGGAATCCAGTTCACCAACTTTTTGAGGCCATCAAGAGAAAGACTAGGAAAGTTCAGGGAAGAAACCAATAGCTCACATAAAGCCATGAAAAGGAAACAACTCAAATCCGCCATTTATTAAGGGACCGGGTGAAAGGTCGAGTCCATTTAATATTTCATACGTTTGAGGGACAACAGACATTATATAAACTACCAGTATTGTAATCAGTTGCATCATTTATTGCTGTTATTTACCAATGACATTAAGGAATAAACATGGAGCTCATTAAAGGTGGAGTTGTTTGTGTTGGGAAATTAAATTTTTCCTATTCCAGATGTGGCATGTCAGCATAAAGTACTCTCTGGGAGCGGAGCTGCACTCTGTCCCACAAGGGTCTTTCAGTCCCAGTGTTGCAGACCTACTGCAATAAACAACTAAATGCAATTCTATAATACCCCGAGTAACAACGTCGCAAAACATTTTACGAGAAAAGGTAAAAAATTTGTTAGTGGCATCCAAAATTATGAGGAATTTCAATATAGTAAATAGGTTTCACTGATATAAGGGTCCATAACTAGAGGGCATAGATTTAAGATGCCTGGCAAAGAACCAGAGGGGTAATCCAGTTGTTGTGATCTGGAATGTGTTTACTGAAAGGATGGTGTAGGCAGACTCAACAGAAACTTTGAAAAAGGAATTGGCTACTTAAAAAGTAAATATTTTCTAGAGCTATGGGGAAAGAGCAGAGGAGTGCATCTAATTGGAGGAGACGACTGCCAAACAGTAGAAGTTTGATACATACACGGGAGAGAAGGGAGTAGAGGGATACGGGGGAGATAGAGTGGCAAGTAGTAATTAGGGTGGGGCATAGGAGCACAAGAGCAAGGAGGTTATGTTAAATTTGTATAAAACTCTTGTTTGGCCTCAGCTGGAGTATTAGATCCAGTTCTGAGCACCGCACTTTAGGAAGGATGTGAAGGCATTGGAGAGAGTGCAGAAAAGGTTCACGAGAATGGTTCCAGAGATGAGGAATTTCAGTTACATGGATAGATTGGGGAAGTTGGGACCATTTTCTTTGGAGAAGAGAAAGTTGAGAGGAGATTTGATAGAGGTATTCAAAATCATGAACTGTTAAGTCTTTCTCTTTAATTTTTGTAAGTTCAGTAGTCTAGTTAAAAGGTTGGTAAGGGAGCTGACTCAGCTGACTGTGCGACAGTTAACTGTCAATCACCAGAAGCCTGATTAGGGGTTAATTACTATTTGAAGCTTAACGAGTGGTGAGTCAGGTCAGCTCTATTTAAGAAAGGGACTATCTGGAAGCGCGTTATAGTGTGCTTGCACTTGGCCTAAATAGCCAAGTGGTTATGGTACTGGGCTTGTAACCCCAAGATCAAGAGTTCAAATCTCACAATGGCAAAACTATGAAACAATGTAACTTCATCTGAATAGGAACAGATGGAAACGTGTTTGTACTCAAAAGAGTTACAGTGTGCTTGCACACGAACAGGAGAGCGAGCACAGACAGAGTGGGTATTTGGTGCAAAGCAGGAATTGGGTGCATAGGGGATGAGGTGCTCTTTGCATTTTTCCTTGCTATCCAACTTCTTAAACCTTCAGAGCGTGCTGCAGCAGTAGAGGCTACAAGGGAAAGGAATCACTGGTAAGAAGTGGTATTTACTACTTTAATCACTTATAGTTTAAGGTCTTTTTGTGGTTTACAGTTTGTATAATCTGCAGTAACAAGGATCAGGAAAGAAGGGCCATAGAGTAATTGACTTAAAAGGTTTAATTTAATGGGATAAGTCATGGCAGGAGAGCTCAAAGCCGTGGTGTGCTCCTTGTGTGGGAAGCTGGGGACATTTCCAGTGCCCAGAATCAGCATGTGTGCAGGAAGTGTGTCCAGCTGCAGCTCCTGGAAGCTCGGGTTTCAGAGCCGGAACGGTGGCTGGGGACACTGTGGAGCATCCGCGAGTCTGAGAGCATCCTGGATAGCACATTTAGAGAGGTGGTCACACCGCAGATGAAGGGACTTGAGGAAGGAAAGGAATGGGTGACCACCAGGCAGTCCAAGAGAAACAGGCAGATAGTTCAGGAGTCCCCTGGGGTCCCGCTTGCAAATCGGTATTCCGTTTTGGAGGCTGATGAGGGCGCTGGTTCCTCCAGGGAGTGCGGACAGAGCCAAGCTTCTGCCACCATAAGCAGCCTGTCTGTACAGGAGGGGAGGAAGAGAGGAAGAGCAATAGTAATAGGGGATTCTATAGTCAGGGGAACAGATAGGCGCTACTGTGGCCATCAACGTGACTCCAGGATGGTGACTCCTTTCAAGTGAAGCAGCATTTCACTTGCACTGCCCTCAACTTAATCTACTGCATTTGTTGTTCCCAATGCAGTTTCCTCTACATTGGAGAGACCAAACGCAGACTGGGTGACCGCTTTGCAGAACACCTTCGGTCTGTTCGCAAGCATTACCCAGACCTCCCTGCCGCTTGCCATTTCAACACTCCACCCTGCTCTCATGCCCACATGTCCGTCCTTGGCCTGCTGCAATGTTCCAGTGAAGCTCCACGCAAACTGGAGGAACAGCACCTCATCTTCCGACTAGGCACTTTACGGCCTTCCGGACTGAATACTAAGTTCAACAATTTTAGATATTAAACTCTCTCCTCTATCCCCACCCCCTTCCCATTTCTTCCCCCTCCTTTTTGTTTTTTCCAATAATTTATATAGATTTTTTCTTTTCCCACCTATTTCCATTATTTTTAAATGTATTTCCACAATTGTTTATTTCTACCTTTTAGTATCCCCCCACCCCCACTAGAGCTATCTGTATCTTATCTGTCCTGTCTTCTACCCTTAATTAGCACATTCCTTTAGATAATATCACCACCTTCAACACCTCTTTGTTCTTTTGTCTGTAAAAGCTTTTGGTTATCTCCACCTATCACTGGCTCCTTGTCCCAACAACCCCCCCACCCCTTAAACCAGCTTATATTTCACCCCTTTCCTATTTTACTTAGTTCTGTTGAAGGGTCATGAGGACTCAAAACGTCAATGGTGCTCTTCTCCGCCGATGCTGCCAGACCTGCTGAGTTTTTCCAGGTATATCTGTTTCTGTTTTTGTTTTGGATTTCCAGCATCCGCAGTTTTTGTTTTTATCCAGAATGGTATGTTGCCTCCCTGGTGCCAGGGTCCGGGATGTCACTGAACGGCTGCAGGGCATCCTGAAGGGGGAGGGTGATAAGGCAGAGATCATGGTACTAATGACATAGGTAGAAAGAGGGATGAGGTCTTGCATCAAGAATTCAGGGAATTAGGCAGTAGACTAAAAAGCAAGACCTCTCGGGTTGTAATCTCTGGATTACTCCCAATGCCACGTGCTAACGAGCTCAGAAATAGGATGAATATGTGACTTAAGGGTTTGTGCAGGAGGGAGGGTTTTAGATTCCTGGGTCACTGGGACCGTTTCTGAGGAAGGTGGGACCTGTACAAGTGGGACAGTCTACATCTGAATCAGAGCGGGACTAACATCCCTGCGAGCGTGTTTGCCAGTGCTGTTGGGAGGAGTTTAAACCAATTTGGCAGGGGGAGGGGGACACAGAATGTTAGCAGAATAGGGACACATCATAATATAGTAAAACAATCAAGTCAGAGGGAGTACAGCTGCAATAAGCTTCAAGGGAGTAAGGCAAGGCTGGATGGTCTCTACTTTAATGCCAGGAGTATTACAGGTAAAACGGATGAGTTAAGGGTGAGGATTGACATGTGGAATTGTGATATAGTCACCATCACTGAGATGTGGTTGAGGGAAGGGCAGGATTGGCAGCTCAACATTCCAGGATGTAGAATGTTCAGGCAAGACAAGGGAGGGTTAAAAGAGAAGAAGGCGTTGCATTATTAGTTAAGGAGTCCATTACTGCAGTAAGGAGAGATGATATCTTGGAGGGGGCATCAAATGAAGCTTTGTGGGTAGAGTTTAGGAATAAAAAAGGGGCAACCACATTATTAGGTGTTTATTATAGACCCCAGGTAGTCAGCGGGAAATTGAGGAGCAAATATGTGCACGATTTGTGGAGGTGTGTAAAAACAATAACAATAGGGTGATTATATTAGGTGATTTCAACTTTCCCAACATTAATTGGGATAGACATAGTGTTAAGGGCTTGGATGGAGTGGATTTCTTGAAATGTGTACAGGAGAACATTTTAGGTTTTGGATTGTTTTTGGATTGTTTTGGAATGTTTTGGATTGGGGGAGAGTGGATTTTAGTAAAAGGCAGGATCTGGCCAAGGTAAACTGGGAACAGTTGCTTGTGGGAAAATCTACAGAGGAACATTGGGAGGTGTTCAAAAAGGAAATGGGGAGGGTACAGGCTCAACATGTTCCCTCTGGGGTGATAGGAAGGAGTAACAAGCCCAGAGAACCATGGATGACCAGAGATATTCAGGTTATGATAAGAAGGAAAAGAGAGGCTTTTAGCAGGTACAATGGAAGCAAATCAGCAGAGGCATTAGTGGACTACAGACAGTACAGGGGAGGTGCCAGAGGACTGGAGAACAGCTAATGTGGTTCCGCTATTTAAAGAAGGGTTGTAGAGATAAGCTAGGGGACTAAAGGCCAGTGAGTCTCACGTCAGTGGTAGGGAAACTATTGGGGAAATTTCTGAAGGAGAGTATCTATCTCCACTTGGAGAGGCAAGGTTTGATCAGGGATAGTCAGCATGGCTTTGTCAGAGGGAGGTCATGCCTAACAAATTTGATTGAATTTTTGAGGAAGTGACCAGGGTGTGTAGATGAGGATAGTGCAGTTGATATAGTTTACATGGATTTCAGCAAAGCCTTTGACAAGGTCCCACATGGGAGACTTATAAAGAAGGCAAATGCACATGGGATACAGGGTACTTTGATAAGGTGGATTCAAAATTGGCTTAGTTGTAGGAGGCAGAGGGTGATGACAGAAGGATGCTTTAGTGACTGGAAGCCAGTGACCAGTGGCATACCACAGGGATCTGTGCTCAATCCCCTATTATTTGTCATTTATATAAATGACATAGATGACTAAGTGGGGGGTAGGATTAGTAAGTTTGCAGATGACCGGGTCATTGGCCGGGTGGTTAACAGTGAGGTTGAGTGTCTTGGTCTACAGGAAGATATAGGCTTGGCCTAAATAGCCAAGTGGTTATGGTACTGGGTTTGTAACCCCAAGATCAAGAGTTCAAATCTCACAATGGCAAACTATGAAACAATGTAACTTCATCTGAATAGGAACAGATGGAAACGTGTTTGTACTCAAAAGAGTTACAGGAAGATATAGAAGGGATGGTCAAATGGGCAGATACTTGGCAGATGGAATTCAACCCTGAAAAGTGTGAGGTGATACACTTTGGAAGGAGTAATTTGACAAGGAAGTATTCAATGAACAGCATGGCACTAGGAAGTTCTGAGAAACAAAGGGACCTTGGCATGTGTGTCCATAGATCTCTGAAGGCAGAGGGGTATGTAAGTGGAGTGGTGAAAAAGGCATAGGGGACACTTGCCTTTATCAATCAAGGCATAGATTACAAAGGTAGGGAGGTCATGTTTGAGTTGTATAGAACCTTGGTGAGGCCACAGCTGGAGTACCGTGTGCAGTTCTGGTGCCACATTATAGGAGGGATGTGATTGCATTAGAGATGGTGCAGAGGAGATTCACCAGGATGTTGCCTGTGATGAAACATTTAAGTTATGAAGAGAGGTTGGAGCAGAGAAGACTGAGGAGCGACCTGATCGAGGTGTACAAGATTATGAGGGGCATGGACAGGGTGGATAGGGAGCAGCTGTTCCCCTTAGTTGAAGGGTCAGTCACAAGGGGACATAAGTTCAAGGTGAGGGGCAGGAGGTTTGGTGGGGATGTGAGGAAAAGCTTTTTTACCCAGAGGGTGGTGACGGTGTGGAATGTGCTGCCCGGGAGGCAGGTTGCCTCACATCCTTTAAGAAGTACCTGGATGAGCACTTGGCACGTCATAACATTCAAGGCTATGGGCCAAGTGCTGGTAAATGACTAGGTAGGTAAGGTGTTTCTCATGTGTCGGTGCAGACTCAATGGGCCGAAGAGCCTCTTCTGCACTGTGTGATTCTGTGATTCAGATTCTATGAGAGTTGTGGGCAGAGTAGATAGGGAGAAACTGTTCCCATTGGTGGAAGGATCGAGAACAAGAGGGCACAGATTTAAAGTGATTGACAGAAGAAGCCATGGAGACAGGAGGCAAACCTTTTTTCACACAGTGAATGCACTGCCTATGGTGAAAGCAGGTTCAATCCAGGCATTCAAGTGAGAATTGGGTTGTCTGAAAGTGAAGAATGTGCAGGGTTACGGGGAGAAGACAGGGGAATGGCACGAGGTGCATTGCCCATTTGGAGAGCCGGTACAGTAACAATGGGCTGAATGGCCGGTGCTGTAAAAATTCTGTGATTCATTTGAAAAAAGCCTCTTTAAAAACACAAATGAATCAAGTAACCAGAGTTGCCAAAAAGAACCTTCATTCAAACAGTCCAAGATCAGAGGGTGGGGGTGATTGCTGAGTTAAGCTATTGCAAGACAGTGGGAGAATTTGCAGTGGCAGCTTTGGAATATAAAGATGATATTATCAGCAAGAACTTGTATTATTATAGCTCCTTTGATGTGGTAAAATGTCCCAAGACACTTCACAGGAGCATCAGCATACAATATCTGACACAGCGCCATATAAAGGAGATACTTGGACAGGTGACCAGAAGCTTGCTCAGTTCGGTTTCAAGGAGCGTCTTAAAAGGAGAGGGGGATGGGGAGAATTATGGGCTTAGAAACTAGGCAATTGACAACATGGCCACCAGCAGTGAAGCAATTAAAAATGGTGATGTACAAGAGACCAGAATGATAGCAGTGCAGATATCTCAGAGGGTTGTGGGGCTGGAGGAGATTACAAGAGATTTTGGAGGGGGTAGTCGGGGGGAGACAGTGGGGTGGAGAGGGGCCAGGCCGTGGAGAAATTTGAAAACAAAGATGAGAATTTTAAAACTCAGGCGTGGGCAGTCCAGGAGCCAATGTAAATCACTGAGCACAGAGGTGGTGGGCGGATGGGACTTGGTGTGAGTAAGGATTGATTAAAAAAGCTGATGGGTGGTGGGTTAAGGAAACAGTATATTCACACAGATGCTGGCTTCCCTTTTATACAGATCTCATTTTAACACACTGGAGGTGATGTGGGAACTCTGAACTGAGCTCAACCAATGCCCTGAACCAGTGCCCCACATGGGAGGACAGGGTAACACAAACCAAAGAGAGATCAATAGTTGCGACTGACTGCAGTCCCCAACTCAGCGAGAGCTTTAATGCAGCAGCCGCAACAATACTGAAAGCCCTGCAGTGCTGGCAGCTCCTGCCATGTGGGCGCGTGAGTTTAATGAATGTGACCTACATTACAGCAGCATATCTACCAAAGTAGAATGAATCAAGGTTTTTTTTTATACTTGGAGTTCTGGGTGAATAAGTTTTCTGACCCATGCCAAAACTGGCTGGTACAATACTTCAGTGCACTTTTAAAAAATATTATTGATTACAAGGCATTGTATCTCATGGTACCAAACAAACAGCAACTTCACTTGACTGGATGTCAAATTGTATGACAAAAAGTTCCATCGATAATAGACAGAGTCAAGGGTTATGCACTTCAGGGTTGGATTTTCATAGCCATCTACTACTAGAAAGAAATAAGATCCTTTGGAGGCACTGACAATTGCAGGGGAACGGAGGTACAATATCACAGGTGCCTACCCAGTAACCACCCTTCATGCGAGAGCCTGGCCATTAAACTCTCATCCTCATGTTTAAATGCTGACTCAGACTCACTGCTTTCTATCTGTCACCTCCTTTACCCCTCTAACCTTCCCACTCCATCCGTTGCCACCCTCCAAATTCTCCTATGCCCCTGACTCTGCCCTCATACACCCCCTCTCTCTGTCAGCCCTGGTGTCAGTCGAGGCTAAGTTGGTAGCACTCTGCCCTCTGAATCACAAGGTTCTGGGTTTCAGGCCCACTCCAGGGCTGTCAAGGCTGACAATCCAGTGCAGTACTGAGGGAGTGCTGCACTGTCAGAGGTGCTATCTTGCAGGTGAGATGATAAACTGAGGCTCCATCTGCCTGTTCAGGTGGATGTAAAAGATCCTGTGGCATTATTTTGAAAAAGAGCAATAGTTATGGCCAATAGTTATCTATCATTCAACATCACAAAAATAGATGCTCTAGTCATTATCACATTTCCTACCTTAAAATAGTAAATACACTTCAAAGAAGTACTTAATTTGCTTTTAAGTGCTGTGAGATGTCTAGAGATCATGAAAAGCTCTATATAAATGCAAGTTTTTTTTCCCCTTTTTCCCCACCAACAACTAGCTTGCACACTCTTTAGCACACTTACTAAACCTCCTTTAAGAGCCTCCTTAAAATCAGTCTCTTTGATCCAGCTCTTGACCAACCCTCCTCGTGTCTCTTTCTTTACCTCAGATTTGCAAATTTTTAAAATTATACCTCCAAGCGCCTTGGGATATTTTTCTGCATTCCAAAGCCGGCATGGAACAACAGAAGGACCCCTAGAAAATTGAAAGGTGGGTAGAGGAAGTTCAACTCAAGTAAATACACAGCCTTCGGTAACAAAGGGGAAACAAAAAGGTGAGGAACGTTCATAAGTGAATGGTGTTAGACTAGCTGGGAGTGGTTATAGATCCAACAGCAGAGGACTGAGTTATGATGAAAGAAAAATAGAAAAATATTGCATTCTTCCCCCTTGAAAGAAATAGTAACCTTACTGGAGTACAAAAAGAGACTAACTATTGAAATGAAGCCTGCCAGCTAGCGCCACTCATTTCCGTGACCCTATTATCTTCAGCCATCAGAGTATATATGTCACAATGCTGCTATCAAGAACCAACATCACCAGATACATTCAGTCAACAGATCCTAAGCCCAAAGTAATGAATAGTGATAGAGTAACCATATTTTGTGTTTCAAAGTGACAAGGGGTACATCTTATTTACCATCTATCTACCACCCATACTCATGCTGTCATGTATTTCTACAATGGCAAAGGATGCCTCCAGCAGGTATCACAAACAAATAAAGCTGACCCTTTCCCTTCCCCCCGGTTGGTCTGGCACAGTGAATTTCTAAGCATGACCTGATCTTGTTGACGTGGGGTAAGTTCCATGCTTTTCCTCACTCCCTAGTTTAGATGTTCTTGGGGGAAACAAAATGCTGGGAGCCCCACACTTGACGCTGAGATAGTTCATTCTACCAGCACCAACACCACCCCCCCCACAGGGCTGGGAGTGAGGTGGACATGAGCTAAAAATAGCCCCACCAGCCAGCATCCTGGTTTCTGGGCTTTATCCTGTCACCATTTTTGTGGAGGCAGTGTTGGGAAGCAGCAGGGTTACCAACCCACCTGTCGGGGCTTGTCATGAGCCTATTGAGGCCAATATAAAGAGGCTAACTGGAATTTTCACGATGACCTCTAGGCCCCAGCAGGTGGCTGGACCCAGTTTAGATGGCCGGAAGTGGCCTCTTATATAAGTAGGGGCGCCAGTGCTCTAGGCAGGCCTAGACAATCAAATAGAGGGGTTTTCTCCCCCATCCCCCTCACTTCCCTAAACTTCCCACTGGCCCCCCTCCCCCCCTCACTTCCCACCCTCACCCCCACAATGATGGCCTGGCTGCAAAAATCCATTTCTTAAATTTATTCTTTTTCCTTGGAGCACCTTCTCCCTTACTTCCCTCGATTGGAGCCTGCTCCTTTCATACCGGAAGCCTCCGACTGGCCTGCTAGCTTCAAGGCCCCTTAATTGCCCATCTCCATGCTAATTAAGGAGGCAGCCCCATGAAAAACCAACGAATGACCATTTCTCCCTGGTTGCGGGCTCAGGACCCAGAAACAGTCCAAACCTCTGTTTCCTGCTCCAAAAATTCCAAATCCTGTCAGAACAAGATCCAGCACTCTTAAGAATCGGTCAGGAATCTTCAACCGAGCCTGATATCGCAGAAAATTAAAGCCAAATTCTTGTCAGAAATTCTGCTGTATAATTACGAACTGGGGTAGGCCGTTCAACTCCTTGAGCCCGCTCCCTCATTCACTTAGATCATGGTTAATCCGTCCCTCATCTCCCATTTCCTGCCTTAGCTCTGTATCCCTTGCTATCCTGATCCAACAACAACATTCTATCTACATCAGAGGTGAAAGTTCCAGTTGTCTCAGCACTCTCCTGGCAGAGGAAGGGTGTGTGGGACTGGGGGAAAAAGAAGTTCAGCTCTGTGTATGAAAAAGGCCTTTCCAATTTCCCTTGGACCTGGCTCTAATTTTAAAATCTTGTCCCCAGGTTCTTGAGTTCCCTCCCCCCAACCAAAAGAAAATAATTTCTTTGCGTCTGCCTTGTCGAATCTTTTTGATTATCTCAATCAGACCTCACCTCGATTTTCAAATTGAGACAAGACAAAGACCTTATAGATAAACTAGCTCCCAGTGAGCAGCCTCCAATATTAATCTTTCTCTTCGTAGGTTATCTAGTTAACCTTATTCATAGTTTCACAGAAATCCTGCCTGATTTTTCTCTCCTGTTAATTTAAATCAACGGGAATTTCTTTTCAAAAAACACCAATATTAGGGGGTTTCAAGTTGTGCTCCTGCTGGTCACTGATGCTCATCAATGCGCTGTGGTCAAGCAAGCAGCAAAAATCTTTCCCAGTCTGCCTATTATCACACTGAGCAGGAAACAGGACAAGACAAGATGGGGGAGAGGTGGAGACACACTTTTCACTCAATGCCTGCTTTGTCGCTGATAAAATTTGCTGCAGAACTCAAGACTTTACTAACAAGAAACGTAAGCTCATCCAGAATTCTGTACCAATTCCTCCTCGCCCCAAATCCTGTGAACCCATCACCTTTTGTGCTCACCGACATATATTACTTCCTGACCTGGCGGTCCCTCAATTTTAAAATTCTCGCTATAAAAAAGTGTTCCAATCCTTCCCCAGCCTTGGCCCTCCCGATCTCTGTAACTTCCTCCAGCCCTACAACGCTCCAAGATCTCTGTACTTCCCTAATTCCGGCCTCTTGTGCATCCCGGATTTTAAGTGCCCCACCACTGGTGGCCATGCCTTCGGCTGCCTAGGCCCCAACCCTCTGGAATTCTCTCCTTAAACCTCTCTGCCTCTCCCTCCCCCCTTTAAAAGGTGGTCCTTACAACCTACCTCTTTGACCAAACTTTTGATCACCTGTCCTTATCTAGCTCAGTGTCAAACTTTGTCTGGTAACCTTCCTCTGAAGTTTAAAAAAATTATTTATTCATGGGATGCAAGCATCGCTGGCTAGGCGAGCATTTATTGTCCATCCCTAAGTGCCCTCAAGAAGGTGGTGGTGAGCTGCCTTCTTGAACAACTACAGTCCATGTGGTGCTGCAACACCCACAGTGCCAGTTGGGTGCCCACAGTACCTCTCAGGATTTCGACCCAGCGACAGTGAAGGAATGGCGATATAGTTCCAAGTTAGGATGGTGTGTGACTTGGAGGGGAGCTTGCAGGGGTTGGTGTTCCCATGAATCTGCTGCCCTTGTCCTTCTAGGTGGCAGAGGTCCTGGGTTTGGAACATATCCCAAGGCAATCTTATTACGTTAAATGGATCTGTCGCTATATACAGTAAATGCACGTTAGTGTGAAAATTTGCATCATAAGACATGGACACAGGTGGGAAATAAGTATATTTTCATATATATATATAATAAAAAAAAATGAAGTGTCCAGTTTATAACTTAGCCATTTCTATTTGGAACACTCAAAAATTAAGCATGTCCTCTGATAACCCTCCTGACACAGCTGTGCATGACACATCCCCTCTGCAGCACACTGCCAGCTAGGCACCATATGTTACATAAATTATTCACATGCACATTATCCAACAGCAACAATCTAGTTTAATCTAGCTGCTGCCTTTTCATATCAAGGAACAGTTCAAGGTTCTATGAAGCCTTCATCTACAAGAAAAGCCTTAACCTTTGAATAAATAGGCCCTCATGTCTGAAAGGCCAGCATTTGCATTCTAACACCAATTCAGCCTAGCCAATTAAAGGCAGTCAGCGCTCATGCCCACTTCAACTGTTAAGCGACTACTGGGTGAAACTACTGGACTGTGTAAAAGCCCATCTGGTTCACTAAAGTCCTTTAGGAAAGGAAATCTGTTGCCCTACCTGGTCTGGTCTACAAGTATTCCAGACCCACCGCAATGTGGTTGACTCTTAGCTGCCCTCTGAAATAACCGAGCAAGCCACTCAGATCTTTGCAAAATCATCCCTCTTGATTGGTCGATTTAGAGCTCCCTTGCTCATTTTACATAACTAGATACACCTGCCACACCATAGATGGATAATTGGTTTATTGCAAAATTATCGTGCTGCTGAATTGTGATGACGATACAAATAAAACAATTAATCCTAATTCATAATAAAGTTATAGACAACCATTAAAAGTATAATAATGGAAGAGTTGCATAATTATGAACAATTCAGTTTACAAATAACTACATTGCAAAATGCAGGCCTTCCTCATTTACAGGATAAAAACTAGAAGATCTCCTGCACTTTGGATTTGTATTAAAGTCCATAGGTCACATGTTGTCATCACTTACTTACTATTTGAGTTTTATAAAGTAAGGGACTGGGCTATCTCAATTCTATTCATTCTATATCTTATTTGCAAACGGTGTCCTTTCTCCTTAACTCCATTGCATGTTTACTTTCATGTAGCTGTGTCAAGAGAAAGTGGCAATGGGAGTCGGAATTCAAGAGATTTCTAGCAAAGTCTAGGCGGAAGCTTTTCTGCCTTTCAGCAAGGGATCACATAATCAATTGTTGGATTGTATGTCGGGAGTCAAGCCGGCTGCCACCATAAGAAGGTACAGCACAAAAACAGGCTATTCATCCTGATTGGTCCTTGACCATCTTTATACTCCACATGAGTTTCCTCTGTTCCTACTTCATCTCAACTTCATCTCACCCTAGCAACATAACCTTCTGATCTCTTCTCTTTCATGTGTTTCCCCTTAAATGTATCTATGTTATTCACCCCAACACTCCCTGTAGTAGCAGTTCCACATTCTCAGCACTCTCTGGGTAACCAAGTTTCTGCTGAATTCCTTATTGGATTTATCAGTAACTATCCTGTATGTGCCTCGTGGTCACTGTCGTGTCCAGGGACTCGCGTCGCACTGCTTTCAGGAGACACTCAGATGAATTTCCTCAAATCTTTATTCTGAATTAGCCTAGGGACTTTTTTTTAAATTTTTTTTTGCTTCAATCTCTTGGGAATTTACATGGCTGCTGGTGGGTGGGGAAACATTGGAGGGTCATGGTGTTCAGACACAACCTGATTGTATGGGACAGCAGAAGAGGAGCAGCTGATTTTCTCTCATCTATATTCCAGATAGTATACACTGACCCATCTACCCCAACCATCCAATATCCCCCAGGATTAACTTGATGTATTCTAACTGAGCGGTCTTGTGGCACAGGGGTACTATCCCTATCTCTGGGCTAGAAGCTTGGGTTCAAGTCCCACTTCAGGATGGTGCATGATGATCATGGTAGGTGCGTTCAGAATGTGACCAAACAGGTTGATTGCTGCCCAGCAGGAGGGGGGCACTTCTTCATCCAGATTGGTATGAACGTGCAATATTCTAACCATGGATTAGCTGAGATCAATAGCATAGATACATTTAAGGGGAAGCTTCTGGGCCAGAGATAGGGATGGTACCAACGTGCCATAAGACTGGTCTCACTTAGAATACATCAGGTTAACCTGGGGGATATTGAATGGTTGAGGTAGATGGGCCAGCGTATACCATCTGAAACATAAACAAGAGAAAAATCAGCTGCTCCTCTTCTCCTGTCCCATACAATCAGGTTGTGTCTGAACACCATGACCCTCCAATGTTTCCCCCCACCCACCAGCAGCCATGTAAATTCTTGAGAGATTGAAGCAAAAAATATTTTTAAAAAAATTCCCTAGGCTAATTCAGGATAAAGATTTGGGGAAGTTCATCTGAGCGTCTCCTGAAAGCAGTGCGAAGCGAGTCCCTGGACACCACAGTGACCACGAGGCACTTACGGGATAGTTACTGGTAAATCCATTAAGGAATTCTGAGGAAGAGTCATATGGACTCGAAACTCTTAACTCTGTTTCTCTCTCTACGGATGCTGGCAGACCTGCTGAGTTTTTCCAGCATTTTCTGTTTGCATTTACAGAAGAAACTTTGTTACCCAGAGAGTGCTGAGAATGTGGAACTTGCGACTACGTGAGGGAGACAGAAACAGAAAGGTATGTTAATAGGATGTAATGATGTAGGATGGGAGGAGGCTTTTGTGTGGAGCATAAACACCAGCTAAGAACAGGGTCACATGATCTGTTTCCGTGCTGTAAGTTCTATGAAATTTTGAAACCCAAAAACCTTGGCTCTGGTTTTCTGATGAGAACTTGTCCAGTTCCTTTTTGAACCCAAAATAATTCCCCCTTTCATCAACCTTACTGGCATCTGCTCCACAAGGTCATTATTTTACTACAAAGAAATTTTTTTTTTACTTGTCATTCTCAATTTGAAATGATTCTCTCTCATTCTGAATTTCATGCATGAAGCAACAACTCAAAAAAAAAACTCAGCTGGATCACATTTTCCCCAACTATTGATAAATCAAAAATGTTTCCATCAAATGATCCCTCAGTTTTCCCTTTCAAGAGGAACGAGCAAAATTCAATGTTTTGAACTTCAGCTTGTACTCATGACATATTGAAAGAATGGGAAAGTCCCATTTGTCCTGCTTGCAAACAGGAAGTCACTGAGACTGGTTTCCTCACACGCCTGTGATCCCCAAGTCCCTGAAAACCAGCAACAGCCTCCAGAGAATGTGTCACATTCTGGGTCCTGAGCTTCCCGGTGGAACAAAGATGACAAGAACAAAGAACAAAGAAAAGTACAGCACAGGAACAGGCCCTTCGGCCCTCCAAGCCTGCGCTGATCATAACGCCCGTCAACTAAAACATTTTGCACTTCCAGGGTCTGTATCCCTCTATTCCCATCCTATTCATGTATTTGTCAAGCAGCCTCTTAAACCACTATCGTACCTGCTTCCACCACCTCCTCTGGCAGCAAATTCCAGACAGTCACTACCCTCTGCGTAAAAAAACTTGCCCCGCACATCTCTATAATTTTGTCCTCTCACCTTAAATCTATGTCCCCTAGTAATTGACTCTTCCACCCTGGGAAAAAGCTTCTGACTATCCACGCCACTCATAACTTTGTAAACTTCTATTAAGTCGCCCCTCAATCTCCGTCGCTCTAGTGAGAACAATCTGAGTTTCTCCAACCTCTCCTCATAGCAAATAACCTCCAGACCAGGCAGCATCCTGGTAAACCTCCTCTGCACCCTCTCCAATGCCTCCATATCCTTCTGGTGATGTGGCGACCAGAATTGCACCCAATGGCAAGGGAATACAAGGTGATCCCATAACTTTTGGTGCCATGTAAATGGATACAGGAGTGTTGAATTCCCTTTCTCACACTGATGCGCAACTCTGTGCGCGCGCACGGGTGGGTTATTTTTAAAAAAGAAATCTATTTATGTTTTTAAATAATACGTAAAAGGTCACAAGGGCTTCACACTGGAATAATTCCTGCACTGACTGTAATTCAATGATCAAGAATTATGCCAATTGGATTGGATTTCCCTTTTACAGCAATTGGCACAGCAGGTGTGGTGTAATGATGATTGGCAGCTGTATTCAGAGATACAGTGGGTACACTCGCCTGGGAGTTACAGTACTGTATGCTCAGGGTTCATGAGGTCAAGTCCCACCATGGAAAGCCAAGAGTTTGATTTCAATAAAACTGACAAATCTGTAGAGAAAACGAACGGGAAAAGCCACTTAACGGTCATTGTTTCAGGGAAGGGCACCTGCCACTCCAACCTGGTACAGTCTACGTGCAACAAGACCACAATCTACAGTTGGCTCTTGGTGTCCTCTGGAGCGCCTAACAACCAGCTCAAATTGTGTTTGGGGAAGCTAGAGATAGGCAATAAAAAGCCCGGCTGTGCCACCTTCATTTGAAAGTAGATTTTTCTTTTAAAAAAAAAAATTGGTTTATTGTTAAGAGTGAGATTGATGTTCAAGCTGAGTGGGATGGAAAATGAATTAATTTAAACAGAAATTGAGGTCATCAGCCAGATGCATTAAAAAGGATACTTCTGAAACCAGAAATGCTGGAGACTTGGCAGGCCTGTTGTACTGGATAGGCTTTTCATCTCTTAATCAGGACACAGGGTCATTCGTGTTGAGTTTGGTATCAAGAGCCTGCAACAATGGAAGAGCAGCCTTATGTGTGCCATTGCACAGCAGTTCAAAGGTCACAGGCCTCTGTATTCTGACTTTGGGCCTTCCTGCACAATGCGGGTGTGGGGTTTGGGGTAATCTTTACAGCTCAGCAATTTAAAACATCCAACATTGGCTGGCACAGAACAGGCCAAGAGCTTGGTATGCCAGGCTGGCAAAATATCGGTCAATACCACTGGTACCAGAGTTATCTCAAACTGGCATCACCTAGTTACCACCATTGCCACTGGGAACATCATGGCTGCAGCTGAACCATCTCATTTATACCAGTTCTACCACCGGTGTTAGGGCTGGCAGTGCTACCACAGAATGCCAGGGCAGGGTTTCCTGGTGCGCTTAAATTAAAATCGACATCTTCCATGTAGACAGCAGACCAACAAGGAACATCACTCAGATTAAGTCTAGGATCATACTCCCAATCCTGGAATCAGTCACATCATTCAGTATCTCTCCTAGTTGCACAACTTGACCAAGAGCCAGCCTCCATAAATCCTATGGGATCCTGTTCAGGTTTGGGTTATGCTGACCTGAACTGAACATGATCGGGCCGGGCTGAGAGCATGAACAAATAACGTGGGCTTGAGTGCTATTCCATTTAATCTATTGCAATGTGCTGGCAGCTTCATTTTCCAGAGAGCACACTGAGACATGACTTTGTGGCCCAAATTATTTATTTTCCACAAATCAGAACCATTTGGTCCAGTTAAAAGCCCCAGTGCTCCACCACCATCGCACCAAATTAAACATTTTCCATCACATAAGATGTCGAGATAGAGAATACCTGATAATGGATCACCGATACCCATTCCTTTGCAAGAAAGATCATTTAAGTTTAGCACCCTTTGCTTCTAAAAGGACAGGTTAAAACAGTAAACAAAACAAAATACCAACATGTATTTATATAGCATTTTTAGATATAAAAATGCCCCAGGTATTTACAAAGCAGCAGGCTTGTAAGTGTCATAGTTGACTCCTTAAAAATTGTGCAGAGGTCAGTGTTCTGCTCTTGACGTTTCCCCTGGGGCTGTTGAACTGTAAACGCCCTATTAGTGGTTCCTGAAACTTTTCTGAAACCATACTGACTCTCTGGTAGCAGATCCTGATCACTAAGCAGTTCAGAAGGAACCTTGGGTCTACGCCATGTTTATCAAAGGACTTGGTCAGGTCAGTCAGTCCTGTGGGCCTTTGGAAGGTAATGGGAGAAATTCTGCTGCCCTGAGAAATTCATCATGACAATTTGACAGTTCCATGAAGGCATGCTCGTGTGTATCCTGGATGATATTGAGTCTTCTGCCCCATTCCCAGTCACTAATGGAATTAAACAGGGCTGTGTGCTAGCGCCAACCCTCTTCAGCATGTTTTTCTCCACCATGTTCTCCGACGTCATCCATGATGGTGATCCTGGCTTCGAACTCCGATGCCACATGGATGGGAAGCTGCTCAATCTGAGATGACTCCAGAACAAGATCTTCAAGGACATACTTTGTGATTTGCTGTTTGATGACTGTGCACTAGCTGCAGGGTCAGAGCTGGACATGCAATGTAGCATGGAGTTGTTCTCCAATGCATGTGACAACTTTTGCCCTACGGTCAGCACCGAGAAAACTGAAGGAACGTACCAGCCTGATCCAGGAAAGCCCTATCGCTATCCCAATGTTTCAGTCCATGACCAGAATCTGTCAGCAGTGGATCAAGTTCACTTATCTCAGCAAAACACTCTCTCGAGCTGTGTATATTGACAATGAGACACATGCAGGAATTTCCAAAGCAAATGTAACCTTTGAAGACTTCGAACATCAGTCTGGGAATGACGATGAACAAGTCTGCCTACCTAACTACTCACACCATATTCAGACAGTGGCAACCTAGTTGGGCTGGTCATGTAGCCAGAATGCCTGACAGTCACTTACCAAAGCAAATCTTCTATGGTGAGCTTAAGTTTGGGGTGCGCTTTCATGGTGGACAAAGGAAGCGCTATAAGGACACTCCAAAGGCTTCACTTCGATATTGACTTCAAGTCCTGGGAAAAGCTCGCCCAAGATCACTGCACCTGCAGCGACCAAATACAAAACAGTGCGGCCTCCTTTGAAATCAAATGCATATCAGAGGCAGAGAGAAGACACAAACCTCCAACCAGCAACTTGTCCAAAAATCAATCATCTGCAGAACCCTGGCCTATTTGCAGCAGAACCTTCTGGAAGCAGATCAGCCTTAACAGTCACCTACATACCCACTGGAACCCTACCAAACATGGCAGTAGATGAACACAGTCATCTTCGTCTTGAAGGACAAACAGGTTGACTCCGTAGACTTGTGGGCTATGGGTTCAAGCCCAATTCAGTGCAGCATGTAACATCACCCAGACTTTGCAAGGTAACTCTACCAATGCATGCTGTCAGTACTGAAGGAGTGCTGCATTACTGGAGGTGCTTGCCTTTCAGGGGAGATAATAAACCTCTCAGGTGGACCTAAAAAATGCATGGCACTATTTGAAGAAGAGCAGGGGCTTTCTCCCAGTTTACAACACAATATTTATCCCTCAGTTAACACCACTGGAAAGAGATTGTCTAATCATTTCTCTCATTGCTCCTTATGGAAACTCTCTTTGTGCAAATTGGCTGTTGCATTTCCACATAAGAGTGACTGCCTTTTGAAAATATTTAGCTGGTTGTAAAGTGCTCTGGGATGTCCCGAGCTCATGAAAGATGCTATAGGCATATTTTTTCATTCCTCATTGGAAAATTAGAATGAATGTGCAAAAGCTCAGTTAGAGAGTTGGGTTTTCAAACGACACACCCAGATAGGTTTTGAGGGGAGATCCTGTCATTGGGGCCTTGTTCATCAATTCAAAAGTGAGTTCAAAAGAGGGACAACTAAAAGTTACGAGGTGCACGCAAGAGCATGAGATTAGACTAGGTGACGCATACAGAGATTAACTCTGGCAGAGGCTCAACAGGACCAATGGACTGTTTTGATGCTCGAACATCGTATCAAAGGCAGCTAACATGCCATGGCCCTTTTACACAGGATGACTAAGAACAGATTAGTAAAAAAAATTTCAGCAGTGCAATAGAAAGTTAAACAATCAATAGCAACATGTGAGGTCAGAGCAGTTGTTCTTTCCAACCAAATAGAGTTTGAAATAATTAATGATTACATATGTTTTAAAGTTGGTCAGAAATATGGCAGAAATGAAGGATATGGGCAAATCTATACATGTTGAAGTAACAGTAACTGTAACTTTCTGTTCCCCAACCCCAGTTCCTGCAGAATCTCTGCCAATGTTCACTCTGGTCTGCTCTGTCTGGTCTGGTCTGTTCTGAACTGTCTCTCTTCCCTAATCAGCCTCCATGATGCTCAGCCCTCAATTCGCTACTACCTGTACAAAGCAGCCACCACTTCTCCTTAAACGTATTTCCCCACCTTGTGTGCTTACATGATCCATTCTATCCCTGGGCTCCATCCTCTATGCCTGCTTCGCCATCATTAACATTCTACCCCTCAGCAAACATGTAAGTGAACACTGTGATCACACATCTTTCAACCACCACCACCGACTCCACCAGTTGGACACTAAGTCCAAGGCAAGTCAAAATTACTTGCATCTTAACATTTGTGAAATGATAGCTTTCCAGTTTGGTTGTCACCAGCCACTATATGCCTCTTCACTGGACTCATCACCTCAGGTCAAATCCAGTAATGCACAAGGTAGGTATTTAGAGTAAGTTTGCATTGCCCACTCATTATGGCAGTTGAAACCTCCTTTTTTTATTATTCATTCATGGGATATGGATGTTGCTGGCTGGGCCAGCATTTATTGCCCATCCTTAATTGCCCTTGAAAAGGTGGTGGTGAGCTGCCTTCTTGAACCACTGCAGTCCCTGTAGTGTAGGTACACCCACATTGTTGTTAGGGAGGGAGTTCCAGGATTTTCACCCAGTGACAGTGAAGGAACGGCGATATATTTCCAAATCAGGATGGTGAGTGACTTGGAGGGGAATCTCCAGGTGGTGGTGTTCCCATCTGTCTGCTGCCCTTGTCTTTCTAGATGATAATGGTCATGGGTTTGGAAGATACTGTCTAAGGAAGCTTAGTGAGTTCCTGCAGTGCATCTTGTCGATGGTACACACTGCTACCACTGTGCGTCTGTGGAGGGAGTGAATGTTTGTGGTTGGAGTGCCAATCAAGCGGGCTGCTTTGTCCTGTATGGTGTCAAGTTTCTTGAGTCATGTGAGAGCTGCACTCAGCCAGGCAAGTGGGGAGTATTCCATCACACTCCTGATTGTGTCTTGTAGATGGCGGACAGGCTTTGGGGAGTCTACTTCACTTCAAAAATCTATTTCTCCATTGCTCAGTTTCTCCTTCATGTGCCCCAGCTAATCCCATATCCACTCGAGCACAGGGACAAAAGGTCTGTCCTTAACCATTGTGTCAAATAAGCAATCTTAACTTCATGAGTCACATCTTCAAGTCCTTCTGCAGCCTTGCCTTCCGAACATAAAAGGATCTTTGCCAATCTCACAGCCAGACTACATTCTCCTTCCATCCTCTTGCTCCATATTCCACTCTATCCTTTCAATCTTTCAGCCTCATACTTCTGTCCACTCTCTATAAACCTCTCTGCCCCACAACTTTTTTAGAATTGTCCTAAAGACCTACACCTTCAAACATGCCATCATTCCAACTCAACTCTTCCATTTGCACATTTGATACCAATGTCAGGGGAAGCAAAAACTTTATACTGTATGAGAAGGCAGTATAAAGTTGTTGCTTCCCCTGACATTGGTATTCTTATGATTGTCCTGATGAGCGCAAGATGAAAAGCTTCGACAAAATGTCTTTTTTCAGCAATAGTCATGTTTTGTACTACCAAATAACCATTTGCACATGTAGGAAGCTGCAAGTTGTTATTTGACACATTTAACTAGTTGGATACACCCCAGTGTCCCAAAGGAAATTTCTAAGAAAATGGATGACACTCTTTAATATTTTCAAGAGCTCTGTCAGTACATGGGAACTACCCAAAGCCCAGCAGGTGTAGCCCAATTAGGAAATCCAACATAAACAAATAGAAACCAGTAAGTACAACATCACATTTGGAAAGAACATTTTACAGAATCCTGCTCGTTCTCTTGCAAGGAACAAAGAGATTATGCAACATGGACTGCAGCGGTTCAAGAAGGGAGCTCACCACCACCTTCAAGGGCAATTAGGGGTGGGAAATAAATACTGGCCTAGCCAACGACCCCACATCCAATGAATGAATAAAAAAAGAAGAATTTTGGTCAGCCTACCTTCAAATAGGTCATTGACAAGCGAAGAGGTATCAGTAAAGATGGAATATGCTCTGGAATTTTCATAAGGATAAATCCAGCACTTAGAATGACAGGTTACGAACCTCCATTGAAATGATTCTGGTCTTGCCAAGGGGTTGAAGGTTAAAATTCCCAGAATTTGGACACATGAACAGAAAACACTGAAAAACGATAAATTAGGTGGGATTGAAGAAGGGAACACAGCAACTCAACATTTTGGGTCGGTTCCTTCTTCAGAACTGAAAAATGGACAAAATAAATGTGTGTGCGAGAGCAAGAACAAAAGAGATATATATAAGACAGGGCCAAAAAATAAAATAAAACCAACTCCAGGCTGAGAGGGCCAGTACCTGCTTAAATAAGCTGCTTAAAAGAAAAGCAGGAGATGATGCAAAAGATCATGTCAGTCAGACAGAGAGAAGTATTAAAGAAGATAGCAAGAGGCACACTCCAGGAAAAAAAACCTAAGAAACTGAAAACAGAGGAAGCCTGCAAAAGTGAAATTAAAACATAAAATTCCAGTAAAACAGTGGGTCCTTCATGCAGTGCAACAAAAAATGAATGCTTTTCATAATCTCAAGATATCCCAATGTACTTTACAGCCATCAAAGTACTTTCAAAGTGCAGTTAGCATTGTAATGTAGGGCAACACAGCATTCAATTTGCACAAAGCAAGTTCCAAAAATATCAATGAGATAATAACCATATCTGCTTTAATGGTGTGAATTGAGGGATAAATATTGATCAGGACACCAGAGCTAATCTCCCTATTTTTCTTCAAAATAGTCACATGTTTTATATTCATCTGAGAAGCCAGATCTTGTTTTAATGGCTCGTATGAAAGATGGCATCTCTGACATTGCACTCCTTCAGTACTGCACTGGGAGTATCAGCCTGGATTTTGTACTCAAGTCTGTGGAGCGGGTCCTAAATCCATGACTTTCTGACTCTGAGGGGTGTGTGCTCCCCACGAGCCATAGGGGGCATAATATAGAGACAGAGAGTCCAAGCTGACACTTGCAGTTTAGTACCTAGGGATTGCTGCATCGTCAGAGTGGTCAACTTTAGATGGGATGTTAAACTAAACCTGTCCCAAGGGTTTAGGCAGCTACGAGAGATCCTGTGGCATTATTCAAAGAGGAACAAATAGTTCTCCCAGTGTCCAGGACACATTGTCACTCAGCCAAACACCGTAGTGGGATCTTGAATGTAAACAAAGTGACTGCTGAGTCGCCTATGTAACAGTGACCGAACATTAAAATAATTCATTCTACATAAGGCAAGCAGACATGCTGATTCACTGGATACATTTATTTCTTGTTCCTACTGTACAGACAGGGGAGGTCTCAAAAATGCTATGAGGTGTTAACACATTGGGGAACAGAAGTGTGAAATTGGCAAGCCTCAAGCAAGCCAAAGGTGTTTACTCCGCCACCAAGCAGTTGATATGTGGAACAGACTTCCAACAAGGGCTGACTTAATTCTTTCTAAAAGAATCAGATTATGGATTAAAGATTTAGCAGCAAGTATAGGTGTAGGCAATTAAATTTGGACAACGGGATTAATATCTGGATGTTTCATGTTCAAGTGTCTTTGGGATCAAGTAGGCAATTGCAGATTCACCTCCCCATCCACACCAGATTCCAGTTTGGAAGTTTATTTGGAGATTTCCTACCTTCCTCAAGAGGATATAGAACACTGGTTTGGTCTCAGCTGGAGTACTGCATCCAGTTCTGGGCACCGCATTTGAACAAAGGTGTGAAGGCATTGGAGATAGTGCAGAAAAGATTCACAAAAATGGCCCCAGGGATGAGGAACTTCAGTTACACAGACAGATTGGAGAAGTTGGGACTGTTTTCCTCAGAGGAGGTTGAGAGGAGATTTGATAGAGGTATTCAAAATCACAAGGGGTCTGGACAGAGTAGATGGGGAGAAACTGTTCCCATTGGTGGAATGATCAAAAACAAGAGGGCACAGATTTAAGGTAATTAGCAACATGTCAACTTAGGACAGACTGTTCAATATAACTTAATGCTAACTGTGCATTGCCTTTACCCAGTAGGCCATAAGAGAATATAATTTATAGAGCTTGCGACATGGGGCAACATTGCAAAACTGGAATCAATGGGATTTGGGGGAAATCTCTCCATTGGTTGGAGTCATACCTAGCACATAGGAAGACGGTTGAGGTTGTTGGAGGTCAATCAACTCAGCTCCAGGACATCACTGCAGGAGTTCCTCAAGGTACTGTCCTAGGTCTAACCATCTTCAGCTGCTTCAGCAATGACCTTCCTTCCATCATAAGGTCAGAAGTGGGCATGTTCGCTGATGATTGCACAATGTTCAGCACTATTCGCAACTCCTCAAATGCTGAAGCAGTCCATGTCCATAAGCAGCAGGACATGACAACATTCAGGCTTGGGCTGTTAACTGACATTCATAACACACAAGTATTAGGCAAAGAGCATCTCCAACAAGAGAGAATCCAACCATCTCCCCTTCACATTCACTCACCATCCTTACTTGGAAATATATCACCATTCCATCACTGCCGCTGGGTCATAATCCTGGAACTCCCTCCCTACCAGCACCATGGACTGCTGCAGTTCAAGGTGGTGGTGACCACCATCTTCTCAAGGGCAATTAGGGATGGACAATAAATGCTGTCCTAGCTAGTGACACCCACATCCCGTGAAAGAATAAATAAAAAGGAAAGGCAAGTGGTTAGGATCTGGAATGCACTGCCTGAGAGAGTGTGGCTGGAGGCAGATTCAATCAAGGCAACTGGATTATTATCTGAAAAGGATGAGCATGCAGGGCTAGAGGGAAAAAAGGTGAGGGAGTTGCAGTAGGAAAACTGCTCCCATGGAGAGCTGTTGCAAACACCATGGGCCAAATGGCCTTCTTCTCTTCTATAACAATTCTGGGATTCACTACAATGTTATTAACTGCAATCACATTTGCATGTGAACCATTGAAAAGAATGCCTCAGTTGGCCAAATAATCTGGATGGTCAAGGATGACTAAGTCCCTTTATATAAAATTTCCACTTGCGCCTTTTGGTTCTACGCAGAAGATGATGAACTAAAAATAGCACACTAGATGTCTCGACCAAATTGGTTACCAGCACTACTTGAGCTTATTTGCCCTGTAGGACAGCCAATGCATTTTGATGTTGTGCCAATATATTTGTGGGAAGTTCTAAATTAATTTTAATTCATTTCAATCCAATCCAATTGATTCACCCTCATATTATACAGTTAAGAAGATCCCTCCACACAAACCCACAATTGAAGAGACAAAATCCGTCACTGTATTCCTGAATTCAAGATGTTCTGCTAGGCGAGAGAATGTGTGAAAATTGTCCACATTTACTATTAAGCTGTTTCAAAACCCAAACAGCAAAACTACCCTGAGTCCTTTCTCAATGACAGGCAGCTCACTATTCCTCCCACTGTCTAGAGAACTGGTTGTGCCAATAAAAGGAGCCTACAAATAGATTAGAATGCCTGACGTTGCTAGAGTTTATTCACAGATGGTGCTTCAGTGAGGTGACAAAATCCACCACCTTGACTGGCACCAGTCAACTGGTTCCTTAACCAACCGTTTAACTGTTGCAACGTCTGATTACAGATTCACCCTTAGGACACTATCTACGTAGGGGAGATGGTTGCCCATGTTGAGGAGATGTTGGTAATGTTACTAGCTACTAGTCCAGAGGACCAGACTAATGCTCTGGGGACAGGGGTTCAAATCCCACCACAACAGCTCGTGGAATTTAAATTCCGTTATTTAATAAATTAATTGGAATTAAAAGCTAGTCTTAGTAACCATGAAACTACTATCGATTGTCATAAAAACCCACCTGGTAAGGAAAGAAATCTGCCACCCTTACCCAGTCCAGCCTGTGTGTGACCCCAGACCCACAGCAAATGGCCTAGTGGCTCACTCAAATTATACCATCCCAATACAGACTGCAGCAATTCACGTAGGTGGCTCTTGAGAGCAATTCGGGATAGAAAACAAATGCTGGTCCTGCCAGTGACGCCCACATCCCAACTGCTGTCTGCAATCCTTTCTTCTCAAATTAACTTGCACCAGCTTTAGGAAGAAGCTGATTTATGGAAAAGAACAAGCTTAATGCTAATCTCTATTTAATTCACTTTGTTTGGTCTCACTGCAACAATTGCACTACATTAAAGGTGCTATATAAATGCACAAACACCCCAAGGCACTTCACAGGAAACAAAATTCAACTACATTAAAAAAGGCTTAAATCTTCAAGACGTATTAAGCACTTTGCTGATGTCACAGAGTAGGTGTACTGTATGGTGCTAACCAAACAAAGTGGCCAACCATAATCTCCAGTCCCTGCTGAGTTCTCTCTGCAAATGGGTGTCATAAAGGTCATTGGTCACACTGACTTTGAATGGAGCAGGGGAACCAGCCGATTTCCAGTCAGACACGCATGTTTGTGGATGGTGGATATGAACAGGTCCAGACTCAGGCACGATGCCCCGTGTGACAATCAAAGGGACTCACCATCTCAGACATCAAAAGCCTGGAGGTCGCTGCAGTTCAGTAAAAATTCAACACCTCCAGGGTAGGTGGGGAGGGGGGTGGGAAGGGAAAACATTGCTCCTAAAAGGAGGGTAAAAATGCGCAGGCTGAGTAAGCATAGTCATGGTTTATGAGTGTGATTTATATCCTGCTTGCAGACAAAAACAAACCTTACATCTTGATAAAGCCACGTGATAGAAACCAGCCATAAACAAGTAGTGAGCAGCAGCTTCCTCCAAAACAAAACCACCTTATATAGTTGCACAAACCTATGCATAGTATAAGGCTTCCATTTCCTCAGCATATAGACACTGTACAACAGAATGCAAGCAAACCAGAGCGAGGGAGAGACAGCAAAGTACAAAATAATCCTGATTGCTACACCATGGAAGAGCTGGAGCAGAAACACCAGCTTAGACCAGCTGGACAAATGGCTGTTTCTGAACAAACTGCATCGCTCTTCAGAAAAAAAAACTACTCAGACTTTATGGACCTCCTCCTGTGCTGCCCTATTCTATGCTGTAACTTCTATGCAATGTAATTCTATGCAAATGTGATGCCCTCTATGCTCAAATTGCTCAACATCTAAGCACATACATGAAGAATGTAATTGGCAAGATGATGATGTGCTGCAAGTGCCCAAGCAAAAAGCCGCCATCTTGATCCAGAGCCTTGAGCAGTGGGGATGGCCCAGACAAAACATCTTTCTGCTTTTCCTTGCTGTTGTCATGCAACCACGTTTGCCTGGTGGTGCCGGTATCGAGATATTGACGTACGAAATGAGTAGGTGAGAGTTTGCATACCATAAATGCCTCACACCCATAGGTACAGTAACCTTTGACCTTGTTTGCCACGCGCTTTTTCATTTCCTTATTCTCCTCAATTCTCGCCAGGCTACATTACCCAGCCAGTCACAGGGAGTGCAGGCAAGCAGCCATGCCTTCAGTCTCTGGGAAAGGAATAACCTCACATACCCAAATCCCCCACCCTCATCAACAACCTGGACTTGCATCCAGACAAGGATGGGGTGAAATCTATGTTGGCATCATCAATGATTGATTGTTTAAATGGTCAGTAAGCCAGTAATGAAAAAGCATTTAAGAACCAAAAGATTTACTGGGGATGTTAGAGACCTAAACCCTTTGACAAAGAGGGTGACTGGTATGTGAATGTTATATATTTGTGTCTGCCATAGATACTTTCTCAGGTTTAGCAGTGTCAGTCACTCCCATATGTGGTTTTGAGCATTTGATTTGATAACTCACACTGCCCCAAATCCATCTCCTTTTAGGCTGTTGCGACCTCAAAGCATAACCATGATATGGATGGATTCTCTGTGCACATTTACCTCTTCCAGCTCCCCGAAGGCAGACAGGATCAACACTAAACAAAGCTGTGACTGGTTTGACCCATAAACTGCTTCGCTCCACAGGAAAGAAATACATGCCAAGTAATATCATCATAGAGCACACATACAAGGAAGAGGTCATTCAACTCTTCAGATCAGTGCCATCTCTATGCTGGAGCAATCCAAAATTAATTCCAATGCTCATTACATTCCCTCATTTCCATATCTTCCTGGCAAGTCCAGGTAATGAAGTCATATGATGACAAGTGTGAAGCTCTTATTGTTGCCACATTATTTGGCCATGCACTGTTCAGTTTTAGTGGCTACTTGTGTGCCAGATATTGCTGGCATCTGTTAAAAAGTCCCTCATAGGAATGGAGGAATTTTTAGATGAAAAAAATTACAAGGTCCATCTAGTTCATCTTCTGCCATCCTGGAAACCACCTGATACATCAAAATGGGATTGGTCATCACCCTCAATCAATGAGTCTACAACAGACCCAGACATGAGTTGAGGAAAACTTGTGTCACAAAGCTTTGGGAACCATGGCTTCAAAATCATCTGTTAATCCCCACCACCCCCAACCAAGCCACAATACACTCATCAAAAATAGGTCTCCAATTACTCACATACTGGATCCCAAAATTTAATTTTCTGAAAGGAATCTATAGAGTTTACATATGAATTAATCAATCATTTCCACTTCCACTGTCTCCCTAGGGAATCTAGTCCATAGATTGACCACTTGATCATGGAAATATTATTTTCATAAATTTGTTTTGAACCCATAACCTCTTCAAATGTTGGCTGTGTTCTCTGGTTCTGCTACTCCAGACAAAACAGCTTCACATTCCAGAATTTTACAGCACAGAGGGAGGCCATTCAGCCAGCCATGCCTGTGTCAGCTTTTTGAAAAAGTTGTCAAATTTATTCACACTTTTGTCCCTATTTTCCCCCCATAACTCAGCGAATTATTTCTCAAACATGTCCAATGCCATCTGAAAGTTCTGATTCCACCACCCTTGCAGATAGAGCATTCCAGATCTTAACCAGAGACATCTGCTCATTTTCCCTCTAGTTCTTTTGCCAACTTTTTTAAACCTTGACATGCCAGGCATTATCTAGCCACTTTAGAATTACAAAAACAGCAAACCTCTTAGCTCACAACCTTCTCTTTCCTAATGAGAACAAGCCTAATTTACATAATCACTCCTCATATTTCATACCTTCCATCCCTTCAATCTGGATGCTCACATCTGTATCCTTTCAACAGCTGCAATATCCTTTTTGTACTGTGACAGCCAGAACTACACACAATATTCTAAGTGTCATTGTACCAACGATTTATAAAATGGTATGACTACCTCATTATTTGAGCTCAATATAGACCTTTTAATGCATCCCAACATTTGATATATTTTACTCACTACTACTGGACATAGTTGCAATTACTTCAATTTGTCAATCAGGACCCTCAGATCTCTCTTATGCCTTTCTTTTGAGCAATATTCAAGTTTCATGCACATTATCTTCTTTTCATTTAAGTAATTATCCCTTGCTGGATTTTTTTGTCTCCATATGAAGTGCTTTGCATTCCCCTGCAGTGAGGGAGGTCTTATGGTGCAGTGGGTAGCATCCCTGCCTCGGAACCAGGAGATCTGGGTTCAAGTCCCACCCCAGGACTTGGTGGCCAAAGAAGGTGGGTTCATAACATGGCCAAACAGGTTGAGTTCCAATTTGTAAATCCTTCCACCAGGTGCCAATGGTGGGAGAGGTTCCTGACCAGCCATGTCCTCTGGTGTCAAAGATGGCCCTTCCAACTCCAGAGAGTGAATGCGTGCTGGTGAATCTAAGGGAGAACAAGAACATGTTCCACCAGCCATGTGGTGGAAAGCTGGAGCCTCTCCCATCGCTATGCATGTAGACTGCAATGTGCATGTTGCTATAGTGACTTTGACTCTGAGTGATCTTTAACACACCTTCACAGTGAATTCCATCCCAAGTATGTTGATCACAGCATGGGTCGGGAAGAAGGGTAAATTGGGGGTGGAGGGAGGGATAATATTTTATTTTTCTTAACTTTTCCCTTCACATCTAGAGAAAAATATACACCCTACAAAATAATAATTTAAAAACATTTTTCCACTAAAAACATCTTTTCCAACAATTTGAATAAAGTAAAATGTAAAGTAATAAAAGCAAAGAGGGAATCTGATGCTAAAATATTAGATTGTTTGAGTTAAGCAGATATTATCAGAGAGTAAACAGCACAATGTAAGCATTAAGGATTTGCACCATCAGCCTTCCTAAAGCCTGTCTGAAGGGATATCATTGAATACAGGGTTTTGACTCAGCATTAAACAAGTTGAAATTCTGCATCATCCAACAACGCCCACAGAAACATCCAGGCACTGAAAGGACCAAAAAGTCAAGACCAATGAACTTTAACCTACTGTTTCCTCCCCATGGTATTAGCATAAATAGCCTCCCGCTCTTAAAGCAGAAAGGGCAGGACCACTAACTCCATGAAAGCTTACTTTGATGTAACAATCCACAATAACTACATATGTCTTTTAAAAATTAATAAAAGGTGCAAGTCACCAAGAATTTACTTACCATCATCTTGGCTGTTTAGTTCCGAGTCTCCTCCACATTGCAAATGTAAATTATTTGGCTAATCTTGATGCTGTCACAGACGATATCCAGCTTAGAGAAAGATAGAAGTGTCAGATCTCACAAGAGTCAAACAATAACCCCCTCCAAAATGCCAAGTTCTCTTGGAGAATTTGAAATTAATGGGAAGCTGTTTTGCAATTTGCAACCTGCTCCTCCACTCATTTTTTTTTTAAAAACTGCAGTCAATTTTTAGACAACGTCCTGTAACTATTGCAAATAACTAGGGACAGTGAAACAGAGACACCTCAAAGAGAAACAGCGAGACACAAACACACACACACAGAAAGCGAAAGGGTGAGGGAGAGAGAAAAAGCGAAAGGCAGAGAGAGAGAGAAAAAGCGAAAGGCACAGAGAGAAAAAGCGAAAGGCAGAGAGAAAGAGAAAAAGCGAAAGGCAGAGAGAAAGAGAAAAAGCGAAAGGCAGAGAGAAAGAGAAAAAGCGAAAGGCAGAGAGAAAGAGAAAAAGCGAAAGGCAGAGAGAAAGAGAAAAAGCGAAAGGCAGAGAGAAAGAGAAAAAGCGAAAGGCAGAGAGAGAAAAGCGAAAGGCAGAGAGAGAGAAAAAAAGCGAAAGGCAGAGAGAGAAAAGCGAAAGGCAGAGA
Organism: Carcharodon carcharias; assembly: GCF_017639515.1. Taxonomy (NCBI): domain Eukaryota; kingdom Metazoa; phylum Chordata; class Chondrichthyes; order Lamniformes; family Lamnidae; genus Carcharodon; species Carcharodon carcharias. The sequence continues at coordinate 109,088,358 of NC_054483.1, read as the reverse complement.
GAAAAAAGCGAAAGGCAGAGAGATGTTAAGACAGAAAGAGAAATCGAAAAGGATCAAATAAAAGAAAATAAAAGTGAGAAAGAATAAAGGGGATAAAGAGAGGAAAGAGAGAGAGAGAGACGCTTCCAGTGGGTTTCAGTCACTGGTCAATGTCTGATGTTCGCGAGGTTTCGGGCGGATTTTCAGAATGGGTCACCCGGTGAGCGGCTCCTGAACCAGTCCCGGTGCTAATGTGCAGCCGGCACAGCGCCTTGTTCCACAGTCACACTGCAACCCTGCTCCGACAGAAACCCTTCGGGGTTTATCCATGGACAGCGAATATCGGGAATAGCCGAGCCGCTTTTCTTCAGAAAACATGAAACTATAACTAACTTTAACGAGTTTAATGATGCTTCCGAATAAAAAGGCTAACTTTTCAATTCAATCCAGCCTAAATCATAGCCGAAGATAATTCGTGATTTTTTTTCCCTCTGACATTTGAGTGTTATCGAAATCCCAAAACATAAATCGCCACTTTAAAAAAAATAACTTTTTAATGTCAAACAAGGGATAATACACAAAGCCACAACCTACCGGCATTCGGCTTAACAATTGCTGCAAAAAACAAAGCTCCATTTTAAACCAAAAATTGTGCACCCAGCATTTTAATTATTTATAGGGCAAGTGTAGGAGGGAGGCGGTAATGTCACTGGACCAGTGATCCAGAGGCCAGGGTAATGCCCTGGGGACATGGGTTCAAATCCCATCATGGCAGCTGGTGGAATTTAAATTCACTAATAAATCTGGAATTAAAACGGTGACCATAAACCAATAGTTGTTAAAACCCCATCTGGTTCACTAATGCCCTTTGGGGAAGGAAATCTGCCGTCCTCACCTGGTCTGGCCCACACGTGACTCCAGACCCACAGCCATGTGGTTGACTCTTAAATGACCGAGCAAGCTGCATCAAACCAGCCAGATCACCTGGCCATCCTGGGCACTGGGAAATAACAATGGCAAAACCAGCCCTGTCAACCTTGCAAAGTCCTCCTGGTGGCTGGGCTAGTGCCAAAATTGGGAGAGTTGTCCCAAAAAACTAATCAAGCAACAGCCTGACCAAGTCATACCTTGCATATCATGTCCCAGACACCAGCATCACCATCCCTGGGTATGTCCTGTCCCACTGCCTGAGGTGGTGGCACAGTGGTATACAGTCAAGGAGTTGACCTGGGAGGCCTCAATATTGACTTCAGACCCCATGAAATCTCATGGAATCAGGTCAAACATAGACAAGGAAACCTCCTGTTGACCACCACCTACTCTTCCCACACCCTTCCCCCCCTCCAAAGTGCTAAATGGGATACATTGCGAACAGATATAGCAGCTCAAAACTGAGCAACCGTGAGGCTTGGGAGCCATTAGCAGCAACAGAATTGTACTCAACCATAATCTGTAACCTCATGGCCAAGCATATCCCCCACCCTAGCATTACCAGCAAGCCACGGGATCAACCCTGGTTCAATGGAGAGTGCAGGAGGGCATGTCAGGAGCAGCACCAGGCATATCTAAAAATGAAGCACCAACCTGGTGAAGCTATAACACAGGACGACTTGCATGCCAAACAGAATAAGCAGCAAATGATAGACAGGGCTAAGCGATCCCACAACCAACAGATCAGATCTCAGCTCTGCAGTCCTGCCACATCCAGTCGTGAGTGGTGGTGGACAATTAAACAACTCCCTGGAGGAGCAGGTTCCACAAATATCCCCATCCTCAAAGTGGGGGAGCCCAGCACATCAGTGCAAAAGGTAAGGCTGAAGCTTTTACAGCCATCTTCAGCCAGGCCTGCCAGATGGATAAGCCATCTCAACCTCCTGAAGTCCCCAGCATCACAGATGCCAGTCTTCAGCCAATTTGATTCATTCCATGTGATATCAAGAAATGGCTGAAGGCACTGGATACAGCAAAGGCTATGGGCCTTGACAATATTCCAGCAATAGTATTGATGACCTGTGCTCCAGAACTTGCTGCACCCCTGGCCAAGCTGTTTCAGTACAACTACAACACTGGCATCTACCCAGCTACTTGGAAAATTACCCAGGTATGTCCTGTACATAAAAAGCATCACAAATCCAACCCGGCCAATTCCTGCCCCATCAGGCTACCCTCGATCAAAGTGATAGAAGGTGTCGTCAACAGTGCTATCAAGTGGCACTTACTCAACAATAACCTGTTCACTGGCACTAAGTTTGGGTTCCGCCAGGGCCACTCAGCCTCTGACCTCATTACAGCCTTGGTCCAAACAAGGACAAAAGAGCTGAACTCCCGAGGTGAGGTAAGAGTGACTGCCCTTGACATCAAGGCCACATTTGACCGAGTGTGGCATCAAGGAGCCCTAGCAAAACTGGAGTCAATGGGAATCAGAGGGAAAACTCTCCACTGGTTGGAGTCATAACTAGCACAAAGGAAGATGGTTGTGGTTATTGGAGGTCAATCATCTCAGCTCCAGGACATCACTGCAGGAGTTCTTAAGGGGAGTGTCCTAGGCCCAACCTCCTTGAGCTGGTTTATCAATGACCTTCTTTCCATCATAAGGTCAAAAGTGGGGATTGAATGTTTTTGAGGAAGTGACCAGGTGGGTAGATGAAGGTAGTGCAGTTGATGTAGTTTATATGGATTTCAGCAAAGCCTTTAACAAGGACCCACATGGGAGACTTATAAAGAAGGCAAATGCACATGGGATACAGGATAATTTGATAAGGTGGATTCAAAATTGGCTTAGTTGTAAGAGGCAGAGGGTGATGACAGAAGGATGCTTTAGTGACTGGAAGCGAGTGTCCACTGGTGTACCACAGGGATCTGTGTTGGGTCCCCTATTATTCATTATTTATATAAATGACATAGATGACTATGTGGGGAGTAGGATTAGTAAGTTTGCGGATGACACAAATATTGGCCAGGTAGTTAACAGTGAGGTTGAGTGTCTTGGGCTACAGGAAGATAGAGATGGGATGGTCAAATGAGCAGATAAGTGGCAGATGGAATTTAACCCTGAAAAGTGTGAGGTGATACACTTTGGAAGGGGTAATTTGACAAGGAAGTATTCAATGAATGGCATGACACTGGGAAGTTCTGAGGAACAAAGGGATCTTGGCATGTGTGTCCATAGATCTCTGAAGGTGGGGGGCATGTTAGTGGGGTGGTGAAAAAGGCATATGGGACACTAGCCTTTATCAATCGAGGCATAGATTACAAAAGTAGGGAGAACCTTGGTGAGGCCACAGCTGGAGTACTGTGTGCAGTTCTGGTCGCCACATTATAGAAAGGATGTGATTGCACTGGAGAGGGCACAGAGGAGATTCACCAGGATGTTGCCTGGGATGAAACATTTAAGTTATTAAAAGAGGTTGGATAGACTTGGGTTGTTTTCGTTGGAGCAGAGAAGATTAAGAGGCGACCTGATCGAGGTGTTCAAGATTATGAAGGGCATGGACAGGATGGATAGGGAGCAGCTGTTCCTCTTAGTTGAAGGGTCAGTCATGAGGGGACATAAGTTCAAGGTGAGGGGCAGGAGGTTTAGGGGGGATGTGAGGAAAAATCTTTTTACCCAGAGGGTGGTGACGGTGTGGAATGTGCTGCCTGGGAGGGTGGTGGAGGCGGGTTGCCTCACATCCTTTAAAAAGTACCTGGATGAGCACTTGGCACGTCATAACATTCAAGGCTATGGGCCAAGTGCTGATAAATGGGATTAGGTAGGTAGGTCAGGTGTTTCTCACGTGTCGGTGCAGACTCGATGGGCCGAAGGGCCTCTTCTGCACTGTGTGATTCTGTGATTCTCTGATGATTGCACAATGTTCAGCACCATTTGTGACTCCTCAGATACTAAAGCAGTCCTTGCCCATATCCAGTAAGACCTGGGCAACATTCAGTCTTGGGCTGGTAAGTGGCAAATAACATTCATGCCACACAAGTGCCAGGCAACGACCATCTCCAACAAGAGAGAATCTAACCATCTCCTCTTGACATTCAATGGCATTACCATTGCTGAATCCCCCACTATCAACATCCAGGGGGTTACCATTGACCAGAAACTGAACTGGACCAGCCATATAAACACTGTGGCTACAAGAGCAGGTCAGAGACTGGGAATTCTGCAGTGAGTAACTCACCTCTTGACTCCCCAAAGCATGTCCACCATCAGCCTGTCCAACATCTACAGGGCAGAAGTCAAGAGTGTGCAGGGATATTCCCCACTTGTGTGCAGCTCCAACAAGGAGCTGGACACCATCCAGGACAAAGCAGCCCACTTGATTCGCACCCCATCCACAAACATTCATTCCCTCCGACGCAAAGTGGCAGCAGTGTGTACCATTTACAAGATGCACTGCAGGAATTCACCAAGCCTCCTTAGGTATTACCTTCCAAACCCATGATTGCTACCATCTAGAAGGGCAAGGGCAGCAGGTACATGGGAACACCACCACCTGGATATTCCCTTCCAAGTCACTCACCATTCCGACTTGGAAATATATCGCCGTTCCTTCACTGTTGCAGAGTCAAATTCCTGGCACTCCATCCCTAACAGCACTGTGGCTGTAGTTACACCACATGGACCCCAGTGGTTCAAGAAGGCAGCTCACCACCACCTTCTCAAGGGCAATAACTGATGGACAATAAATGGTGGCTTAGCCAGTGATGCCCGTACCCCATGAACGAATAATCAAAAAGTATAGCAAGAGAATTTAGAAAATTAAGTTATGAGAGGTCTGGAGAGAGTAGATTGGGAGAAAGTGTTCCCTTTTGTGGAAGGGTGGAGAACCAGAGGGCACAGATTGAAGGTAATTGGCAAAAGAAACAATTGTGACAGGAGGAAAAATCTTTTCCTGCAACGAGTTGTTAGGCTCTGGAATTCACTGCTCGACAGTGTGGCAGAGGCAGATTCAATCATGATATTCTAAGGGAATTGGATCATTATTCGTAAAAGTAAAAATTTGCAGGGCTATGGCGAAAAGGCAGGGAAGTGGCACCAGGCGAATTGCTTTTGCAGAGAGCTGGCACAGACATGATGGGCCAAATGGCCTCCTTCTGTGCTCCAACCATTCTATGATTCTATTCTATTTCAGACTTATCTAAGAATTAATTGTTGAAATGTTTCTTCAATTCCCTACAGCGCTAATTTCAAGCAATGAAAAACTGAAATATTTAGAATCCATGTGGTTTATATTTACCAATTTTATTAGGTTTGTTAAACACCACACAGATCTCTAATTAAAAGATTTAGTTTTAATCAGGACTGAATGCTAAATGACTTCTTTTTAAACATTTTTAAAGTTATAATACCTATTTTTTTTGCCAGTTAACTAGGTACAAATTGGCTCCAACCTTCAAATTGTCCTTCGCAGCTTCAAGTCACTTGTATAAACCAAACCTGTTAAAGTCCATTCTAACTGCCATTCTGATTAATGTATCCTGAACAGTGGAATCCAAGTTATACATTAATAAACTATTGCAGATCGTCTTAATTACAAACCAACCCATTTAAATAAAAACAAGAAGTGATGGAAAAAACTCAGCAGGAGTAGCATCTGTGGAGAGAGAAACAGAGTAATGACATTTTGAGTCTTCTTCGAAACTGTTTTGGAGGGCGATCTTGCTTTCATTTTGCTTTTATTAACCTATTTAAATATACTTTAAACATCTACCTCACTATCTCGCAAATCAGGGGCAGTGTCCAAACAATCCCCAATCAAATATTCACTTCTGGGCTGGACCTTTAAAAAATGTCTAAAATTAACACATTGGAACATACATGATTTAATCATGGTTTCATTGTTTTATAGCAAAATCCACAAGTGGGGCAATTCAGATTTTGTATCCTTATAGAGATTAAAGTCATCCTTTCCCTTCACTTTACATACATCCCCAAAGGTGAATTAAAGAATTGGTTCAGAAAGGGGCTGAAAGAATACGGCACCAACTGAACTGGAAGGATGAACTGGATGTGGTAGCACTTGCTTCAGTACACCTGTACCTGCACAGACTGGGATGAGAGATAACAAGAACAGGAGTAAGACAGGAAATTAAACACTCTCATATCTAAAGCAACAGCAGTCTGGTTTCTTTTCCGTTATACATTTCCAGGAATTCTGACTCACTTTTTTCTAGTCATGATCCTGAATGCCCTCACTTTCATTTTCTGCTTGTGATACAAACTGACCTCTACCAAAGACGATGAGCTGTAAAATTTCTTTCACTTTCTCCTTTTTAGTCAAAAGCCTAAACCCTCACTCTTTTCCAATTAATATCTTCATCTCTCCCTCTCTCTGTCTGACACCCCTTCAGTCATTCTCTATACCCTTCTCTCTCTCCTCCAGTCATTACCCATATCTCTCTCTCCCCCATTCAGTCATTCACCAGATATTCATCTTTCCCCCATTCAGTCCATACCCAGATCTCCCTCTCCCCCTTTCAGTCATTTTCCAAATCTATATTTCTTCCCCCACTTTTCTGATCAATATCTTGATCTCTCTCCCCACTCCCTTTCAGTCAATACAACAATACATTTATTTAGCACCTTCAACATAGTAAACCGTCTCCAGGTGCATCACAGGAGCAATTTTCAAACAAAGTTTGACACAGGGTATATTAAGGGAGAAGTAGGGGTAGAGGGATTGAGGAAGGGAATTCCAGAACTTGGAACCTAAGTGGCTGAGGGCACAGTTGCCAATGGTAGAGGAATTAAAGTCAGGAATGTACAAAGGGCCAGAATTGGAGGAATACAGAGGTCTAAGAGGGTTGTAGAGCTGGGTGACGTTGCAAGAGACAGGGAGGGGTGAGGCCAAGGAGGATTTAAAACAAGGATGACAGCCTTAAAAATTGAGGTATTGCACATTGCGCCCAGGGATGATTAGTAAATGGGATTTGGTACAACTTAGACTTAATCAGCAAAGGCTTTGGTGAGCTCAAGCTTACTCGAGCTATCTCTCTCACTCCAACACCCCCTGCCTTTTCCTGTTATTACCCAGATCACGCCCCTTTTCTCACTATTGCCATAAGAAAACCATCAACGGAAAGTTCCCCTCCAAGCCACTCACCGTCCTGACTTGGAAATATATCGCCGTTCCTTCACTGTCGCTGGGTCAAAATCCTAAAAATCCCTCCCTAACAGTGCTGTGGGTGTAGCTACACCACATGGACTGCAGCAGTTCAAGAAGGCAGCTCACCACCACTTCCTCAGGAACAATTAGGGATGGGCAATAAATGCTGGTCTAGCCAGCGACACCAACATCCCATAAGTGAATTTTTAAAAATTCACCTTTAATGCCATTTCCCCCAGTAAAACCTTTCCTTCCTCCCATTCTGGTAGTTCTCCCCTGGTATGGGTGCTCTCCTCTATCATTCAAATCCAATGGACACAGACTTCAGCATAATAGTTGAAAAACTGGTTGAGCAGCCATCATCTGGTCTGATGGACCAACATCAAGCAACAACTCCTCTGCCAAAACTGTGCAGTACTCCAGTACCATCCTGAAGAGCAAAGACGACCCCTGGCACCTTTTCTCTACTACCAACAATCGCCTTAAACTCCTTATACTTGCCTCACCACGCTTACCTAAAAGTGCGAGGAGCCCATGGACTTCCTTGTCACCAAGATTGAAACCATCCATTCAGTTGCCTCTGCTAATGCCACTCATTCTCGCTGCCACCCCCACCATCACCCCATTTCCCACCAAGCCAAACAACATTCCAGTCTTCCCCCATGCCTTACACTTGATTCTGTTTGTTCCTCTCCATCTCCCCTTATGACCCCTCCAGGCTGGTCCAATGTATGAAACCCAGCTCCTGCTCCTGACCACATTCCCTCTAAACTGCTGACCACTTGACCTCCTTTCCTGACCCACCAGCCTGCCCTCAGCCCCACACATGAGCTGACATGTAACTGGGACTGCCTGTCATCAGCAACTTCTTCCTTCCTTTCAGAACTTGCCATCATCATCCCACTTCTCAGACCTCACCTGTTTCTACCAACTATTAATCCATCTCCAGCCTCCTTTTCTTCTGCAAAATCCTTCAACATAGTGTCAAATTCTCACAAATCTGTTCTCACAAGCCTGTCTAAATCTCCCCAGTCAGACTTCTGCTCCTGTCACAGCCCTAAATCAATTCAGAAATGAGATCCTGCAGGCTGTAATGTCAACTTATTTGAAGACTTGGACAAGAGTCAACATACCATTCTCTTCAATGCTGCTCCTCCATTGTCCAGCTAAGTGGCACTGCCCTCATAGTTTCGCTCCTACCTATCCAAACATAGCTAAAAAAGCCTGCCTGTTCCCAAACCATTACCTCTGGAACCCTTCCTTGACCCACTCCACTTCCTCATATACCTGCTAGCCCTTGGCAACATCAGCCACAGACATGGGTTCAGGTTTCCACTGCTGCAATGACAGGAACATTTCAGAATCAGGCCATTCAGCCCCTCAGGCTGGCACCCCCATTCAACTTGATCAGGATGATCTGCAACTTAACTGTTTTCCTGTCTTCATTTCATATCCTTTTGATATGCTCACTTGACAAAGCTCCATATATTTCAATTATGACACCCCAGCTCTATCTCAGCGAAGAATCAGAGAATCTTTACATTGCAGAAGGAGGCCATTTGGCCCATTGAGTCTGCACTGGCTCTCTGAAAGAGCAATCTACGTAGTCCCACTCTCCTGCCTGATCTCTGTAACCTTGCACATTCTCTCTCTTTTCAGGGAGCAAACCAATTCCCTTTTGAATACCTCAATTGAATCTGCCTCCACCACCCTATTGGGAAGTTCGTTCCGGACTCCAACCACCCTTTGGGTGAAAAAAATTTCTTCACATCAGTTTTACTCCTTTTTCCAATTATTTTGAACCTGTGCTCTCTAGTTCTTGATGTTCTCTTGAGTAGGAACAGTTTCTCACTATTTACCCTATCCAAACCCCTCAGGATCTTGAACACCTCTGTCAAGTCTCCTCTCAGCCGCCTTTTCCCCAATGAAACAGTCCCAACCTCTCCAATCTATCCTCACAGCTACAGTTTGTTATCCCTGAAATCATTCTTGTGAATCTTCTCTGTATTCTCTCCAATGCCTTCATATTCTTCCTCAAATATAGCGCCCAGAACTGGATGCAGACTCCAGATGAGGCCTAACTAGTGTCTTGTACAAGTGCAACATGACCTCCTCCTTGCTCTTGTATTCAATGCCTCGATTAAAAAAGCATAAGATACTATAAGTTTTATTAATTGCTCTCTCAATATGCCCTGCCATCTTCAATGACTTATGTACATAAACACTGAGGTCTCTCTGTTCCTGCATCTCAATTAAAGTTTCTCCCTTTATTTTGTACTGTCCTTTCATATTCTTCCTGCCAAAATGAATCACCTCACAGCTCCCTGCACTGAACTTCACCTGCCACTTGTCTGCCCAATCCACCAACAATGTCCTTTTGAAGTTAACATCACAGTTGACAATTTTTTCAACCTTTGTATCATCTGCAAATTTTGAAATCATGCCCTGAACAGCACAGTCTAGATCATTAATACATATTAGACAGAGCAAGGGTCCAAATACTGACCCCTGGGGGAACTCTACGACAAACCTTCCTCCAATCTGAAAAACAACCATTTATCACTACTCTCTGTTTCCTGTCACTCAGCCAATTTCTTATCCAAGTGCCTACTTTCCCTTTTATTCCATGAGCTGGATTTTTGCTCACAAGTCTGTTGTGTGGTACTGTTTCAATGCCTTTTGAAAATCCGTATAAACCACATCAACAGCATTTTCCTTATCAACCTTCTTTGTCACCTCTTCAAAAATCCCCAGCAAGTTAGTTAAACATGATTTACCTTTAATGAATCCATGCTGGCTTTCCTTAATTATCCTGCACTTTTCTAAATGATTATTGATTTTGTCCTGAACTATAGTTTCCAGCACTTTGCCAAGATACAACTTTGCGAGACCCCCTCAGCTCTACAACTGCTACGTAACATTATGAAGGCTGCAAGTTCCTTCAGTTATCATTGTGAACAACATTACTCTTTAGCAACAAGATCTGTAATCTCACCACTGATTCTCTGCCTCTTCCCATTCAGTGTCACACTCTGAACCAGATAACTGCAGCCTCAACAATCTATTTGACCCTGAACTGAACATTCAGACCCACATACTCTCCATCACAAAGATCACCTACTTCCAACTCTCTAATATTGTCCTCCACCCCACCTCAGTCCTCTCTGCAACACCTTCGCGAGCTTCAAATTCTAAAATTTTGCTGCCTCTCCCATTCTGGAACAGAGGCATTGCTCGATTAAAAGAGACCCAAGATTGATCAAGTTTGCATTCTATGATCCTAGTGATTGCCTGATACTGTAATAACAATTCATCTCTATCTCTCATCTCTCTCCACTTCCTCTATCTTCTAATCATTTCCACCCCCTCTATCTCCCTTTCCAAATCACTCCCCTCATCCATGCCCTCCAGTCATTGTTCTGATAGCCTTTCCCAATTATCATCCCGCTTTTCCTCTTTTCCAATTATAATCTTAATGTCTCTCCCCCTTTTCAATTACCCTCATCTTTTCTCCTTTGCACTCATTAATTTGGATCTCTTTTTCTCCTCTCCTTTGTCCAATTATCCAATCTCTCTACCCCTCACTTTTCTGTCTCTTTCACTACCATTTGTTTTCTGCCATGATTCAGATTGATTTTACTCTTCTTTTTCCTGTCATTACCATGAACTTGCTTCTACCTCATTCGAGAATTATTCTCATTGTAAGCTGCTTTTTCTATCATTACACACATTTCTGTATGTTTTCCTGCCTCTTTTCTATGGCAGCACTGATCTCGCTCTTTCTCGTTTGCCCAAACTGATCCACTTTTCTATCCCTTTTCAGTGCTTCACCATCCCCCAATCCTTGATCTTCAGCCCAGTCCTTCCCTATTTCTCTCTCTCACACACACACACACTCTTTCCTCTGTCCCCTATCTCACCATAATAATATAAGAATACAAGAAATAGGAACAGGAGTGTCCATTCAGCCCCTCAAGCTGCTCCGCCATTCAATAAGATCATGGCTGATCATCTTGTGTTTTGATTTCCACGTTCCCACCTAACCCCAATAAACTTTGATTCCCTTGCCTAACAAGAATCTATCCACCTCTGCCTTAAAAATATTTAATGACTCCCACCTCCACCACCTTCTGAGGTACAGAGTTCCAAAGTCACACAACCCTCTGAGAGAAAAAAATTCTCCTCATCTCTGTCCTAAAAGGGCGACCCCTAATTTTAAAATAGTGCCCCCTAGTTCTGGACTCACCCACAAGAGGAAACATCCTTTCTACGTCCACCTTGTCAAAGCCGTTCAGGATCTTGTAAACTTCAATCAACTCACCCCTCACTTTTCTAAACTCCAGTGGAAACAAGCCCAGTCTGTCCAACTATTCTTCATAAGACAACCCACTCATTCCAGGTATCGTGGACATGGGGAAGATGGTTCCATTAGTAGGACAGACTGGGACCCAAGGGCACAGCCTCAGAGTAAAGGCAAGACCTTTTAGAACAGAGATGAGGAGAAACTTCTTTAGCCAGAGAATGGTGAATCTATGGAATTCACTGCCACAGAAGGCTTTGGAGGCCAGGTCATTGAGTGTATTTAAGACCGAGATAGATAGGTTCTTGATTGGAAAGGGGATCAAAGGTTACGGGGAGAAGGCGGGAGAATGGGGTTGAGAAACTTATCAGCCATGATTGAATGGGCCGATGGGCCGAATGGCCTAATTTCTGCTCCTATGTCTTATGGTCTTATGGTATCAGTCTCGTAAACCTCCTTTGAACCGTCTCCAATGCATTTACATCCTTCCTTAAAACTATTATAGTTTTTATAACTATTTACATTTTGTGTTGTAACCAATGAATTAAGTTTGCTTTTCCCCCTGGGTCACTCACACAAATCCAGTACTAAGAATAGCACTTTGCAAATAGCACCTTGCAACACACAATTGGCATTCCCTAAATACAACAAAAATCTCCAGCATCTTCTGTAATTTCTGAAGTTAGGATCTGTCAAGTGTGGAATCTGCACACCTAAAAATAACTCTTTTGAATTTAAGTTGAGATGCATCTTTGTATTGATAAAGGGCAAAAAATAATTCTGCGGTATTGTAAATGAGCTTTGTCTTAAGAAACCCGTATTTTTGTGTGTTTGAGAGAAAAAAAGACGAATTGAATATGATTTGTCATGAGACACAATATTGCAAGCAACTAACTTGATACAGCCTGATGCAACATTCAAGCAAGGAAAGCCCATGAGGCTTGTTCACAGCATCAAAGGGACAGAGATACTTACAAAGGTTACAAATTAAAGGTGCCCCTCTTCAGTCTTTTTTAAGATAAGCATTCGGGGAATTAGGTATGGGATACAAAGTGTTAATGCATAAACTGCAGAATAAACTGGCAAAAGACCAGTTCAGCACTTCTTTAGAACGAGTTAAACACTTTTTGAATGGCCTTTGGGTAGAAAGAACGAAGACAAATTACTCTGGAATAATTCATGGGACAGTTGCATAAGGGGACATCCGCCTCTGTGGCAGATTGGATAAAATGGCCTCCCGGATCTGTAGTTTGCAATTTACTGTATTGCACTTTCTAAAGAGAATAGTAGAACCAAACACCTTCCCCTCATCGCGAAGGCAGTGACCCTTTAAAAGGACTCCAGTTTAATTAAGGAAACGGCCTCCAGTTTGATTGCTCTGCACCTTAACTCTAATCTAAAACCGATTTCCGCCTCCCAGTCAGCCTCCAGCACAATATACCTGAAGCGGAATGTCAGCTGCTTTAGAAAAAGCAGTTCGTTGGACTGAGCTGTCAATTTTGCACCTCTTAGGGTTTATTTGGTGTTTTACCAGGCTTATATAAGAAAAAAAGAGTTTCCTATTTACAATATTAGGCAAGAGTCGAGTCGAGACGAGCCCAATCCGATGAAGGGGGGCGGGGGGGGGGGGGACGGAACCACGAAGCAAACAAACACTCCGACAACACTGCGCTGATACCAGGGCGATCGGGGGGGTGGGGGGGAGGCGGGTGTGGGGAGACTGCTAACTGTAAGCAGAAGTGCACCAACAGCGCTTACTCATGTTTGCACCTATATATAGCAAAGAACCCCAGACAGCAGATCAGCGAGATTGCAACAACAACAACAACAAACACACAAGCGGCAACATTGTAGCGATCCAGCCCATGCCTGAAACCAACCAGCCTGAAACTGACACATTTGGACACAATTAACTTACTTTGTAGCAGATTCCTGGAAGTTCGCAACACCCTAGATCCTGAAACCAAGCCTTCAGCCCCCCTTCAGTTTTGTTACTCGGTTTGTTTTGATTCCGTGATCATATGACCAACTCCACAAACCCTCCCCCTCCCCCATTCCCCTGTCACATGCTCCCTTGTCATCTGCAGCCTTAAAGCGAGGATGTCCGCGATTAATGTCGGCTCCCACGGTAAATTTTTTGGTGCTTTTTTTTGTTGTGGGGTCCAGGGGTACAAAATATTTCGGCCTCTCTTTTTGTTTTAAATCTGTCCAAAGGGCATCATCTCCCCGCCCCCGATGGCTTGGTCGGTGAATGCACCAGTTAGCGATTCTGACCAGCAGGGCGGGACTGGTACGGTTAACCTCACTCCTTTAGGCGAGACAGGGAAGCAAATGTCTTATCCGTGTCCAGAGGCTCCTGTAAAATGCGCACGAACGGACATTTGTTGAAGGCAAAGTCGGACTTGGTTACAACGCTCCCTGTAGCCAAGTATCACGGTGTCAGCTGTGACCCTGTGGGTAGCACTCAATTCTGAGTCAGAAGTTTGTGGGTTCATAGTCCCAGTCCATAGACTTCGAACACAAAATCTGGGGAGGATCACCGTCCCTTAGCAGGAGGGTTGCCAACCCTCCTGGATTGGCCTTGAGTCTCCAGAAATTGGGGGTGGGGGTGGGGGTGGGGGTGGGGAGGGCAAGTTATATGATGAAACCTCCAGGAATATATTTAATCACAGTTGGCAGCCTGACTTAGCAGTGAGGTCATAGATTTAAAGTAAAAGCGAAATAGTGCAGATGCTGGAAATCTGAAACAAAAAACCCCAGAAAATGCTGGAAAATCTCAGCTGGTCTAGCAGCATCTGTGGAAAGAGAAACCGTTAGCATTGAGTCCAGATGACCCTTCTTCATTGGTCTAAGGGTTTGAAGGAGAATTTTTTTTTAACCAGAGAGTGATGGGGTTCTGGAACTCGTTGCCTGAAGGGGCGGTGGAGGCAGAAATCTTCATTGTATTTTTAAAAATACACAGGCACTTGGTGTGCTGTCATCTATCATTTGGACCGAAGGCTGGAGAGTAGGATTAGTCTGGATAGCTCTTGTTCAGCTGGTGCACACATGATGGGGCTGAATGGTCTCTTGCGCTATAAATGTTCTATGCTTGTTTTCCATATTGGAGGTGCCAATGGATGAGAAGTTTAAATGAGACCCTGTCTGCCTTCTCAGGTGGATGTAAAAGATCTGATGGCTCAATTTTAAAGAACAACAGAGTTATTCTCAGAGTCCTAGTCAATATTTATCCCTCAACCAACAACCCTTAAAAAAAAAACAGGTTAGCTGGTAATTTATTTCATTGCTGCGTGTGGGAGCTTGCTGTGTGTAAATTGGCTGTTACAACAATGATGACCCTTCAAAAAGTACTTCATTGGCTGTAATGTGCCATGTGTTCTAAGTTCATGCTAGACGAATGCAAGTCTTTCTTTCAACAAATAAACAAAGCAGGAAAATGGGTGTCCCAGAGAAGGAAGGGCCTTCTCTGGAAGGGTCAATCAAAGCCTTTAAAAGGGGGGAATTGAGACATTATTTGTTGGAGGAGAATGATATTGACAGCGCTGCTTGCTTATATGCCAGAGAAGATGGGGAAAGTAACTTGATGTTAATTAAAGTAGGAGATCAGTAGATGCACTGTTTAGTGGGGGAGTGGGAGGAGTTTGTGACAGGTCCCACCTACTAACATGACATTTCATTGCATGTGTAAGTGATCTGTATTGCACTTGTGAAGCAACTTTTTTTTTAAAAAAAAGATAAATTTCATGCTGTTATTTCCTGCTGGCTTCAGAAGAAAACTTGTCCAGCAACAGGAAATAATCTTCCGCTTGACCTCAGGATCAATGCAACACATCCCATGTTGATGATTGTTTACGCCAAGTAAACCATCTGGGCTTTAAAGGATGGACTGGGCAACACACATTGGCAGCAGGGTCATGCATTGTGGTGCTCATTTATTTATATCTTCCAATCTACAAGAGCTGTGCAACTGGAGATTCGCGTCTTACCAGAGTGCATTTTCCATACTTTGCACCTCACTGTCCAAATCGTCGAAAATTTGTGTTTTTTTTTAAACTTTACAATCATGTCCTGCAGGTTTTTCTCTGACCTTGGCTTTTCTTTCCCCAAAAAGACCTGAGCCAGGAATTCACAAAGTCCAAGGAAACTTCCCACAACAATTAGCCTCTAGTTGACTTCAGCATGAGAATTCACATCACTTTCCCCCTCAAGGACGAGATGAGCAGTGGCCTTAAAGGCACAGACCAGGTTCCATAGGGCTCCACCTTGGCAAGTAAACATCCCAACTTTAGGACCCTGACTGCCTACGAGCAATGCCATGGGAGGTCTGCCATTTATTTATAAACCTTAAAAATGCTCAATATGTTTTATCACAGGCAATTTTAGAATACTGAGCTAAAGAAGAACGAAAGAAAGATATACTTTTCAACAGTGCCTTTCTTGACCCCAGGACATCCCAAACCGCTTTACAGCTAATGAAGTAAAAAAAGTATAGTCACCCTTGTCATGTAGGAAACATAGCAGCTAATTTGGATGCACCAAGCTCCCACATGGGGTTGGTTAGCTCAGTTGGCTATATGCAGAATGATGCAGGTCTAATCCCTGTACCACCTGTGAAGGTTCTTGGAGAGTTACCTCCTTACCTTGCCCCGTGTTTGATGCAAAATGGTGCCCCTCAAGCTATCAAACCACCTCTCTCTCTAATAAAGAAAAACACCCATGGTCCCTCGTGGCAAATTAGGTACCAAACTCCCACTAAACAACAATGTGATTATGAGCCACCAGTCAAACAAGGCTGGAGATCACCCAGGCTTTATGGAGATATGGGTTTATGACTGATGAACGAAAACTCTTCACACAACATCTGGTAAAGGCTCCTGTAATGGCAGCAAAGCTGTGGGGCCTGGAGTTATTAAAAGGAGCTGATACATTACAATTAACACACGTGCAGCTTCAAAGGCGAAAGGACAGTGTCCTCGTGCCTTTGGGAGGTGTGAATAATTTGATAATCAAAACAGACAACATTCAGGTCCTGTGAACAAGTGGCGCACAGCCAAACATTTAATTTAATTTTAAAATTTGCATCTAGTTTCATTCCTGACTGTTTCTAGTATCACATTTTTTTTAAAAAAAATTCCCCTTTTCAGCTAGTTAGCCCCCGCCACTCCCCCCCCCCCCACTCCACTCCCCCCCCCCCCACCCCCCCCCCCCTCCACACCCCCCCCCCCACTCCACTCCCCCCCCCACCCCACCCCCCCCCCTCCACTCCCCCCCCCACTCCACTCCCCCCCCCCCCCACCCCCCCCCCCCACCCCCCCCCCCCCTCCACTCCCCCCCCCCCCACTCCACTCCCCCCCCCCCCCCCCCCCCCCCCCACTCCCCCCCCCCCCCCCCCCCCCCCCCCCCCCCCCCCCCCCCCCCCCCCCCCTCCACTTCCCCCCCCAAATGACAAACACGGGCCGTCTTAGCTTTCACTACAAGAAGTCGAGCAACAAACACACAGAAGTATTAGTGTGCATAAAGCAGCAAGTTACTGCTGTTTAGTCCAATGGTGCACCGGAAGATAGTTTATCGGGTGTGCCCATCAACACCCAAGTTCAGAATGTAATTGGGCCCAAAGCCAAAGTTGTGACCTAGAACCCAATCTACCTTATTCTCTGTTTCAAAATTAATACACACAGACGCACACACATGGGAACTTCAAGCTTGAGGCCTGTGTGAAACCTACACTTGGCAGGTAAAATCCCTTGCCTTGTACAAACTACTGGGCAGGAGTGTGGGTCTGGTGGTGTTGCTAACACTGGTCGGGCATATTTGTGGAGGTTTTAGCACATATCCCTCAGTCTCCAACCACCCCGTCCCAATACTCCTGCCATTGGTCACCGGACACATTCATCCTCACTGTGCCCCCACCTTCCCCACAGCCACTCTCCATTGCCGATTGGATGATTCCCGACCTTCGGCGAAACATTCTTTTTCTCCCCATCTCTCTGATATATATATGAGGCAGATGAAATGCACAGGGTGATAATTTTGAACATTTCAACATAGAGTCAAAATGAGATCATGACAACCACCGTGTTGACTGCCAACTGTACTACGTTGCGTTATCTTGATGTAACACCCTGTTGTCTAAACCGACAGATTCTAAATGAGCCAGTCAACCTGTGACTCATTGCCATAGTCTCCTCATTGTCCTCAGTGCTCTGTCTGAAATTAACTTGCAAGAGTTCGGCATCTCCAGTGCCTTCAGAATGACATGGCGCATTAGTTTTAGGAATAATTTGGACCCTTTAACCATATTGATTGAACTATGCCGCTATCTTATAGAATAGCAGAACCACAATAGTACAGCACAGGATGAGTGCATTCAGTCCATCACACCTGTACCAGATTTTTGAAAGGGCTTTCTAAATTACTCCCCCTCCCCATTGACAATGCTAGAAATGCAGGTCCCTTTAAGAGTAAATCAGGACAAATTTCAGGGTGAATTGAGAGCAGGCAATGCTCATTGCAGCCTGTACTTAAAAGCCAGGGTTTTCCCTCAGAAGGGGGTTCCTGCATCTGGATAGGGCATGGATCCAGAAGGGATGAGTGGAAACTGGTATTCGTACTGAACTATAGTTTAACAATAAAACAGTTGTGATTCACAGAATGTCTTCGGCTGCCTGATTTGGTAAATGGATATTCACCACTTAAACACCATAGCCTTGCAAATGCTTCCCCTTCAAATATTTACCCAATTCCATTTTGAAAATTAACTTCAAATCTGCTTCCACCAAACTTTCAGGCAATGCCTGATTGTAACAGCTCGCTGCAAAAAAACCAAATCCCCCTCCTCTCATCTCTGGTTCTTTTGGCAATTACCTTACATTTCTGTCTTCTGGTGACCCAACCTTCTGCCAAAGGCAACAATTTTCACCTTATTTACTCTATTAAAACCCCCTCATGATTTTAAATCCTCAAAAAAGAAACTTCCTCAGAAGACAAAAACTTTGAATACTCTGAAAGAAATGCTCAAGAGCATAAGAACGAGGAGCAGGGGGGATAGTGACATAGTGGTTACAGGGACATGACTTCCAAACTTAGTTAATGGAATTTAAGAGCTAGCATCAGTAACTATTGGATTGTACTAGTTCACAAATGTCCTTTAGGGCAGGAAATCTGCCGTCTTTAGCTGGTCAGTTTTGTATGTGACTCCGGACCAGATGTAGTTGACCCAACACTTCCTGCTGAAATGGTCTGGCAAGCCACTCCGTGTTTAGAAGGTGGTTCACCACCATCTTCTCAAGGGTATGCCCAGCCCTGCCCACATCCTATAAATAAAGGAGTAGAAGCCATATGGCCCCTTAACTCTGCTCAGCCACTCTATATGGCTGATCTCCTACCTCAACTTCACCTTCCTTCCCTATCCTCGATTTCATTACTGTCCAAAAATCTAGCGACCTGAGTTTTGAATACATCTCTGATTTTTACCACTCTACCATCAGGTGAAGGCTGTTCACCCTGGAATTCCCTCTCTCTCCTCCATTAAGAAGCTCCTCAAGACCTGTCTTTGGCTGAAAGTTTGATCACCCATCCCAATATCTCCTTATATCATTCATTGTTGACTTTTTATTTGATATTCACTCCTGTGAAGCACCATATGATGTTTTGCTATGTTAAAGGTGCTAAATCAAGACCAGTTGTTGTTACTTATTTTATTTGAAAGGGCTGGAGCAACATCTGTCAGACAGAGAAAGGGAACTACAGGGATACACAATAACACACTCCTCTCTCCGATGAATGGTGCACAACAGCAATGTATCTCCCTTAAGTCATCCTTGTGAAGTGCTGGCAACATCTGTCTTGTTCACGTGATGGTATTCGCTGTAAATTGGGACCAGGCGGAATCTGAGCTTAATAGCTCTATTTTATTATGAGGGGGACTATTTGATACAGAGCACACTTTGCATTAATAATGAGCCACATCCTTCACCTGCCCCCACCCCTCATATGTCAAATTGAGGAGGGCAATTCAGCACCCTGTAATACAAAAGACATTTCAAAAGCAATTGGCAAACAGAAAGCCATCACATTCTAACACACATCACCATCACCGCTCTTAATGGCAAACACACCGTTCGGCAGCTGCAGTTTTGTTCAGTAACGTGATGAAAGAAATGGGCCAAGTTTATGGGGGTGATAGTGGCAGTACCAGGTTGGTATAGAGTCATGATTCCAAACCCAGCACTCAAGCATCAGGGTGCCTTCTGCCAATGGCCATAAACTCAACCAATCCCTCACTCACTAGCAGGTTGTTTAAAACCAAAAAACACCAACAGCCTATATTCTGGCGGGTATCACTCCCCCTGATATAAGAAGAACAGTAGCCAGCAAGAAAGAGCAAATCCGTCAAACATCAGATGAGAGGCACCCTCTACATGGTCATACACCTACACCCAGCCACCTAAAGTCAAGGAAGAGCGTCATGAACATTGTTGTTCCATTACAATCAACCCCATCTGAAGCCCGCATTGCCTTGTGGAAAGACCAGCGCACCAGTCTCGAACAACCCCCAGCGATGGAAATTCTACCGGATGAAAGCCTTCCCCCAGGAGCTAATTGCAACTGGGCAACCTGGAAGTGCCTTAACAGACTTAGGACTGGTGTAGGTCATTCAAAGGTGTCACTAAGCAAATGGGGATATACAACCTGTCCGACAACTTGTGAATGTGGAACTGAGCCACAGACTATGCAACATCTCCTGCAATGCCTATCACTAGAGGAACCCTGCACTGTTGCAGATCTTGCCGAATTCAACAACAAGGAGCAAAAATGTGTCCAGTTCTGGCTGGGCCATGTATAGACTGTCCATGGACACCATAAGAAGACTATCCACTGTCTGGACCACAACAATAACCTTCACTGTGGTGAAGAGGGGTGTCGACCTGCAACTCCTACATGGTGAGCTTGTGATTTACCATTTAGAGATAAGGTGCTGGAATTTTCTGTATCTTGTGTCTGGATCTGTTGTAGATCAATTGAAAAAAAATCCTGTGCTATTGTTTTAAGACCGTCAGGGAGTTTTCCTAGTACCCTGTCTGCAGTTCCTCTCTCAAACATCACCAAAACACATCAGAACCTTGCTATGCTGAAATTAGTTAATGTGTTTACCTGCACAGTAACAGTGACCACACTTTGACAAGTAACCAAATTCGCTTTGAAGCATTTGGAGATGCCCTGAGGATGTGACTGTCGCTCTCTAAACATAAGTTCTTTATTTGGAAGTGGCTAGATGGATTCGGAATGGGCTGCAATAGTCTCTTCTGTTCACCTTGCTGTCCTGGTTGCTGCTTTGGTGATCAGATAATCTATCCTTTTGAATTGGCAAAAAGTTAACTACAAGTGGTCAATATACATCTTTCACCAACATGGAACAGGTACAAGATGATGCAGAATAGGAAAGATTGACCATCCCTTGGTGGAGGATCCAACAGAGTCAGTCGGAATTACTGTAAAGTCTGTAAATTAACTGGCAACAATCATAGATTTACTTAAAACCTATAAGCAGCTGTTCCCAGTCCATAAGGCCAAATTCATCCATCCTGATCAACATCCTGATTTGAACCAGCTGACGATACCAATTCAGTGTGGTTGGAATCAGAACATTCTAGAAATGGATAATAGATCATGAGCATCTGGAAGAGCCATCAAGGCTTCCATGGAATCTTTGACATCCACATGACAGGGCACTTGGAGCTTGTTTAATGTCTCATCTGAAAACCAGCACCTCCAACAGTGCAGCACTCCTTCAGTACTGCACAAGTCTCCGGAGTGGGGCTACAGCCTACAGCCTGCTGACTCAAAGCCATGGATGGGACCAAATGGGAACATTAAAAAAGAGAAAAAATCCATTGGGCTTCCCCTGGTTTATTTAGCAAGTAGCCAAGAGAGGTGGAAACAAAGCAGAATTTCACAAATCCCTTGGTGCAACTTAATTTAAAGAGCTGGTACTGCCTCTGCTCTGTAGCTGATTAGAGTTACTGAGTGTCTTGACTGAAACAGGTCAGGAATGACCTAGCTTCACTTCCTGCGCCAGACTGTGTTAGGTCAGTCACTTGTATAGGGGCAGTTACCAATGGCTTCAATAATCTAGGTTAATGAAAGATTAGGTGAAATTCCTGGCTACACATCTCTGTCCAGTGGCCCTTGTTGGAAATGCATCTGTCGGACACAACAACAGGAATTAATTGAATGTCGTGCTCCCATGGTGGGAGCAGTTCACTATTACTCAAGTCAAGGCTCACACATGAGGAAAAAACCCCGGACAGTTATCAAGCTGGAACACTTGTGACGTAGCAAATCTTCAGGAGAAAAATAAGTTGGGAAGCAAAGCAGAGGAAAAAAAAAAAGTGCTTAAAAAAATGCAAAACTGGGTCGGAAGAACAAAGCGCGTGGGTTTTTAAAATATTCTTTCATGGGATGTGGGTATTGCTGGCTAGGCTAGCATTTATTGCCCAATGGTGGTGGGGGGGGGGGGGGGTGGCGGCGGCGGGGTGGTGAGAAGAGCATAGAAAACAGCACAACCAGAAAACAATAGTTAAAACAACACCATATTGAGTTTCTTTAAGATGCCTGCGGACAGCAGGAGTGGCACAGAGATCAATTCCGAGGTCCCAAAAAAAGTCATGTCATGGTTATATTACGCAACTAGTAATCAAGAGACCTGGACGAATGATCTGGAGAGCAAGTTCAAATCCCACTGTCAACTAGGGAACTTAAATCAATCTGGAATTAAAAAGCTAATATCAGTAAATGTGCAGCTACCAGATTGTTGTAAAAACCCATCCCAGGCACTATCTTTTTTACAGACTCTGGCCCAAGTGTAACTCCAGACCCACTGCAATGTAGCTGATATTAACTGGTCTCCGAAATGGCCCGACAAGCCGTTCAGTTAAAGGAAATTAAGAATGGGCAATAAACGCTGGCCTTGTCACTGGTGCCCATATCGATCTCAGTGGGGTTGTACAGAGATGGAAGAGAGTTTGGGGATTGGACACATTTTAATTTTATTGCACGGTGAAGATTTTTTTTAAAAAAAAGATTACAGCATCGAACATCAATTCTTACTTTTAATATACTCAGAAATATACTGCTCAACAAAATAAATACTCCCTTACAGATCAAAACATTGTTACACGATTTATCACAGCAAAACTTAAATATAGCATCACAGTATAGCTACACTCCACAATGGCCAGAAATTTCCTTAATCTGCTAAAAAATGAAATTGAGACCTCTGAATGGGAGCAGGTTCCTGGGAGGTATTTCAATTACAAGGTAAAAGAAACAACAGCAAACTGTATCTGAGGATGGCACACAGTTGAATTACAATCTCCTCAAACCAAAATTCACAAAATCTTTGTGATTGTCCCTGGGCGGGGGGGGGGGGCTCCTTGGATTTGGTGAGGCAGCAATTATCACTTGGTGCGCTGGACCTTGGTCAGAAACGAAAGCCAGAAGTTTACTTCTATGGAAGAGTTAAAAAAAAAACAATCTCTTGTGACAAAACGTCTTACTAGGTGTGATGTTTGTGGGGAATGAAGAGACAACGGGATAGCCTGGAAACGTTCAGGTGGTCAATCAGCATCTGTGGAGAGAAGAGTTCATGTTTCAGGTACAAAACCTTCATCAGAACTGGAAAAGGGCACAGATGGAAAGCGATAGAGCAAAGGGGAAGGGAGGGAAATCACAGAGAGAGAGAGAGAGAGAGAGAGAGAGAGAAAGAGAGAGAGGGGCAAAGTTAGAATGACCAAAAACGTTCTTCCTCCCATTCCCCCATGCAACCTCCTCCCTCCAGCTTCCTTCAGTTATAAAATGACACGTGTGAAACTGTTTCAGCAAGCAAATATACTGCCTGTCAGCTGTCCAGCTTTGCTCAGTGAATGGAAGTCTTGGAGCCAGTGCAGAGCCCCACAGTGTTGCTCATGGCATAGAGGGTAGAGTGTTGTACAATGACGGTAAGTGAGATCAGCATGGGAAAAGCATTATGAAAAGTGGTCCAATAATAATCCAGGGTAAACTTCTTTATCCAAAGAGTGGTGAGAATGTGGAACTTACTACCACAGGAATAGCTGAGGCAACAGAAGAATGTGTTATAGAGTCAGGAGGAGGCTTGTGGAGAGCATAAATACTGGAATGGATCAGTTGAGTTGAATGATCTCTTTGTGCTGTAAGTTCTATGCAAAAAGGGGGGGGGGTGATACTTCCAGGATTCTCCATGCAAGACTTCTAATATATTATAGACATTTCTTCTTTTATTACATCTCACTTGTATATTATGGATAGTAAGATCAATACCTATAATATATAAAATCTTGTATTTGGACATATTTCCTCAACATTTACCCTCCCCTCCCACCAATGTCCTCATTTACATAGAATATTCAACACAAATCAGTCCCTTGGCCCATGCCTCGTTTATGTTCCACAGTCTCCTCCCATTCTATCTGCCTCAACTCAGCCTTTCCACGTATCTTTCTATTCCCTTTTCTCTCATGCGCTCATCTAGTTGCCTTTGGAAGCATCTAAGCTATTTGTTTCAACCACTTCCTGTGGTGCACTTTTTAGCTCAGATGGTTCATGCCCGATGCTTCTAACCTCACCATTGAAGGTTCAGTCCCTACACTGGTCAACTATGCTGCTTTGCTCAATATTTAACTATTGTATTTCTGCTTTGCAATTCCAACTTTGCTTGACCAGTTTTTTGTGTCGTAGACCTGGCTGAGCAGCCTAAAGCGCTGAATTAAGGTTGCAATCGCTGCGAGGATGTGGATTCGAATCCTATCACTGCCATAATTTAAGACCACACCTGGAGTACTGTGCTCAGTTCTGGACACAACACCTCAGGAAAGAGGGAAGGGCCTTGGAGGGAGTGCAGAGCAGATTCACCAGAATGTTATCTGGGACTCTAAGGCTTAAACTATGAGGAATGATCACACAAACCAGGGCTGTGTTCCCTGAAACTTGGAAGGTTAAGGGGCAATTTGACTAAGAGTTTAAAGTGTAAGGTATTGACGGGAACAGAGAGTGGAGATAGAAACTATTTCCCCTAGTTGGCATATCTAGGACCAGGAGGCAGAGTCTAAAAATTGGAGCTGGACCTTTCAGGAGTGAGATTAGGGAATACTTATACACATGAAGGGCGGTACAGGTTTGTCACTCTCTCCCCTAAATGGCAATTAATTCTAATTCCATTCTTAAGTTAACAAATTATCAATTTCAGTTTAAATTTTTTTTTATTGCGATAAACAAATGTGGATAAATGGGTTAAAAACAGAAAACTGCGGATGCTGGAAATCCAAAACAAAAACAGAATTACCTGGAAAAACTCAGCAGGTCTGGCAGCATCGGCGGAGAAGAAAAGAGTTGACGTTTCGAGTCTTCATGACCCTTCAACAGAACTGAGTGAATATTACGAGAGGGGTGAAACATAAGCTGGTTTAAGGTGGGGGGAGGAGGTGGGGGGGGTTGGGTAGGGGGAGAGAAGTGGAGGGGGGGTGTGGTTGTAGGGACAAGCAAGAAGTGATAGGAGCAGATCATCAAAAGATGTCACAGGCAAAAGAACAAAAGAACACAGGTGTTGAAGGTGGTGATATTATCTAAACGAATGTGCTAATTAAGAATGGATGGTAGGGCACTCAAGGTACAGCTCTAGTGGGGATGGGGTGGAAAGACTAGCAGGGCATAAAAGATTTAAAAATAATGGAAATAGGTGGGAAAAGAAAAATCAAATAAATTATTGGAAAAAACAAAAGGAAGGGGGAAGAAACAGAAAGGGGGTGGGGATGGAGGACAGAGTTCAAGATCTAAAGTTGTTGAATTCAATATTCAGTCCGGAAGGCTGTAAAGTGCTTAGTCGGAAGATGAGGTGCTGTTCCTCCAGTTTGCGTTGGGCTTCACTGGAACAATGCATGTGGGCAAGAGAGCAGGGTGGAGTGTTAAAATGGCAAGCGACAGGGAGGTTTGGATCATTCTTGCGGACAGACCGGGCTTTGGTCTCAGCACAGCCATGATTCCATTGAACAATGCAACAGGTTTGAGGGGCTGAATGGCCTCCTCCTGTTCCTATTTTCCTAACCAATCACCTCAAAGTAATTTCTCTATTTCCCTATTGGATTTATTAATAACCATTTGTATTAATGGCCCTAATTTTGGATTCTCCCACAAGTAGTAACATCCTCTGTACATCAACCCTGTTCAACCCACTCTTGATTTTAAAGACTTCCATCAGATCATGCCTAAGTCTTCTCCTTTCTAAAGAAAAAGCCCCAGCCTGGTCAGCCTTTCCTGATAGCTATAATGTCTCAGATTTGATAAAATCCCTGTAAATCTTTTTTGCAATTCCTGCTTGGCTGTGTCCTTTTGATAGGGTGAGGATCTGAACTATGTACAGTATTCATCCGTGTGGTGTAGTTTCAATGGCTGGACTCTGTCAGTCAACCCCTTCCTCCTCACTGTCCATCACCCCTCAATAGTAAAATGCAGGAATGCAGTAGACTTTGACCTCTCTCTGAGGGTAACTTCACCCCAACCCTCCCAACACAAACCAATTTGACGTACCGAATACATCCCGAGTCATGCATTTCTCCCAGTAATTACTCCTCTTCACAGTGAGACTTTATAGTTCCAGCAATATTGGAAATGCCAAAAAAAAAACAATCTTACTTCGAAAGAGAAATAGCTGCACAGTATCAGTGAATTAGAGAGAGAGAGCGAGAGAAGGAAAAAAAAGAGTGCAAGCGAGAGAGTAAGAAGGGAGAAGGAAGAGAGAAAGTGTGAGCGAGAACACATTAGGGCTACATTAACAGTGGACGTTCTCACAGCACCCAACCTAAGAAATAGGTCATGACTGACCTTCTACCTCAGCCCAATTTTCCCACCCTACCTCTTGCTTCATTTGTAGCCGGAGCTTCAGCTCTGGGTGGAACAGACAATTCAAATGTAGAAAAACATGCCTGGCCCTCGTGGGAAACTTCTGAACAGGGACTACATGAGAGCAATCTGCAGTGGACATTGTGGCTTTTTATTTTTGCCCCTTCTCTAGACATGGACTCAACAACTAATTATAGTTGCCCTGCCTGAGATTAACTAAAATCAAAGTAGACCAATCTCTGATATGTGGACTGCAAGACTCATACTGTAAAGAGCTCTTGGGAACAGTCAGGGAACAGTAGAATACTTTCTACTTGTAATACTGCCTCCCTTACACTAAGTGGCAGTGTTGTTCCCCAGGAGCAATATGGTACCACAGCGCCATCAGGTGACAGAAACAGTGCAGCAGGAGCAGCATTTCTCAGCTTAATGTGGAATTCGAAACATATGCAGATTATTTTAAACAGGATGCACTGTGCGACAAAATAACACTCCAAGCTGTCTACATGTTTAAATAAGAGTAATAATGAGTAACAATAATTAGCACAGGGTCAAGGAACGTTCATCAGGGAAGTGGCCACATGGCAAATCCTCTCTGGCACATGGCTTCGTGCTCCT
Organism: Carcharodon carcharias; assembly: GCF_017639515.1. NCBI lineage: Eukaryota > Metazoa > Chordata > Chondrichthyes > Lamniformes > Lamnidae > Carcharodon > Carcharodon carcharias. The sequence goes on along the minus strand of NC_054483.1, from coordinate 109,061,451 downwards.
GAACAATGCAGATCAAGAGATGTCAAGTTTGACTCCCATTCACCCAGGAGCCAGTTCCTCTCGATTGAGACAGTGCTCAGGCAAACACTACTGGACTCAATGCCCACAAGATTGGGAAAGGGGCTGGTAAAAAAAAAAACAGCAAAATTCCCCACTATGCTGGAAAATTTACTGGTGTTGGCATTTGATAGTGGATGAACACTGAATGGTGCCTGGTCCTTTTAGTTTAGCAGAAGGGTGAATCAATTTAAAATAAATGGGTTTCAATGGACATGGAGACTACAGTTGTTGTGGGGTGGGAGGTAAAGGGGGGGAAAAAGGTTGTCCCATTTGTTCAAGTGCTCCTTTCCTTTGGCCATGCCTTCTGTTGCTTTCACATTACAATGAAGAGGAAGCGAATGCAAGGTGTTTAAAAAACGTCTTCATACGTGTGTACACCATACACAGATTCAAAACTCTGGAGAACAAAGCTGCACGATGCTGCTTTCATTAGTTACATTGAACGTGCTGTAAAATGAAAACGTGGAGACCCTCTCTCTTCCCCTCATTCCCAAGGGTTTCCATCCCATGATAAGTAGTAATGAAGTCTGACCTATATCCATGAAAACATCGCACAGAGATCCTGCCTTTACCAATGGGTTGGTGGTTTCTTTGTGGCCATGAGCTGGCTGAGCAACCTTGAGATAGTCACTTGGGTAAAATCTCTGCCCGAAATGATTTTGGTGCTGGCTGTTGAGTTAACCAGATGGAGATGCCTCTGTTCTCACATGCTGAGGGCAGTACAGGTGGAAAGGAAAAAACATAGCCTTTTGTTTGCCAAAGGAAAATTAACCTGATAGCAGGGAGGAAGTTAAAGGCTGTAGTCTACTCTCAAAGAAACAGAGGATGGTTACTAATTTAAACTTCACTCTTACAGTTAATGACATGATCTATAACTCAATTCTGGGCATCAATTATCTTATATATAAAAAAAAACAGCTGAACCCCTCTATTAGATTCCAACCCGTAGCTCATTTCATTATTCTGTTCCTTGTCTGTGCAAATTTGAAATGTGATAGTTTAATCCTGGTCACTCTTTGATAAAAAGTCAAGCTGCACCTCTTGAAACCCCAAGAGACAGATCCACATTGCTACTGTTCCACTGCTTGGTGTCTCTCCTATGATGAGCTGGGAAGATGAAAGATACCCAGGTTTTATTAGATACTATACAGGGTTTGAGAGTGAAGGGGGAAATGAGAGAGGAGGAGAGACAGGAAGCTGATTCCTACTCAAATTAAAAAAGGGGAGAAATGAGTAAGGTCAGCGATCAGAAAAGCCAAAAATCAACCCATTGAAGTTCAGCCCTCCTGTAATTTTCCTCTTCAATTACTACATCTCATTGTATTTCAAATAATCTCAAGACCTTTCTTCAGTTGTCTTAGGTTCATTACCCAGACCGTAATCTGAATAAAGGAACGTTTTCCATCCTGACTACAAATTCACTAGATGGTGTTAATAATCTGGATTATTTTGTGCCTTTTGATACACAGAAACGTCCTTCCCCCTCCTCTCCAACCAACAATCTAATACTTGTATTTATAAACCACCTTTCACGTGCTCTACACACTGAATCACTTCTTGAGGTGTAGTGACCTGTGAGCAGGTTGTTCTGAGCCCCATGTCATCAGACCCCAGGAAGGATACGTTGAGAATGATACTGGGCCATAAGGGGTTAAATCGTGAGGACAGGTTGCATAAAGTTGCCTTGGATTCAGATTGAGTGATGATCTGATCGAGGCGTTTTACATCTTTCGATAGTTTTTTTCCCCCATCTCGACCCTATTTCTTCTGGTGGGGCAAATTGCGTTAAAATTGGCACTAAGCTGTCAGGAAACACTACTTCATATAACAAGGTGGAGGAAAACCTGGAACTCATTCCTACAAAAGGCTGTGGATGCTGGGACAATTGAAACTCTCAAGACTGATGGTGATAGACTCTTGTTGGGCAAGGGCATCAAAGCATATAGAATAAAGGCAGTTAAATGAATTTGAGGTACAGATCAGGCAAGATTAAATGAATTGTGGGACAAGTGAGAGGGGCTGGATGGCCTCTTCCTGTTCCTATAGTTATCCTCGCTCAATGCCCTCTATACTTTGGGACCTGCCCTTTCCAATGTGAGGACAGCATTGGCTTTGCCCCATCAGGTCATCGAGACTTGACATGGTAGCATTTGGCAGCCCTGGCATCGCTCAGGGCCACACGCCTCTAATCACAACAACCACCACTTGCATTTATGTGGCACCTTTATCACAGCAAAGCATCCCGAGGTGCTTCACAGGAGCGAGATCAAACAGACGTCGACAGCGAGTCGCATAAGGAGATAATAGGACAGTGGCCAAAAGATTGGTCAAAGAGGTCAGTTTTAAGAAGCATCTTAAAAGGAGAAGAGAGAGGTAGAGAGGCTGGGAGAGGGAATTCCAGAGCTTAAAGGCAGACAGGTGAAGATACTGGTGCCAATGGCAGAGCGATGGAAATCAGGAATCCACGAAAGGCCAGAATTCCCTTCCCCTCATTATGGTTGCACAGCTAATTTGGCTGAATTCAACTGACTCCCATCTTTTCACGCCCACGCACTTTAAACAATAGGGGTGGTCACAAGGTGACAAACAATACTGTAGTGGGAACTGTGGTCGATCTTCCACTCCTTAAGCCTAGGGACACTGAAGCCAAACGTTGAACAGCTCATGGAACCAGCTATCTTAGCAACAAATCTAAGCTGAAAGGAGCACCGACATCAACATTCTTTCCACCTGCCACCCACGCACCCAACCACCCCCCCAACCCATCCACCCCCAACCAACACCCACCCCCCAACCAGCGCCACCAACCCCTTCCAGCTGAATCTCTTGCACCGTACCATTGACGGGTCCAATGCAATTCTCTCTTATTCCCAGAAGTAGCGGAGATACCAGATAGTTTCGTTCTTGAGCTGAGGGCCAAACAGCGGATTCATCTGAGCCAGGATGGCGATGAGCCAGCTAAAGGAAGGAAAGAAATTAGAGTTTAAAATCAAACAACGTGACATTGTGGGTGGATTAAGTCATGCCAACTTTCTTAGCTACCTCGTTCTGGTAACAAAGCAGATCTCGAGTAACCCCATCCAGATCTGATACTTTTGTCTAGTCACGCTAGGTTATTTTGCTTCTGTTACAATCTATTTAAATGTACCAAATTCATTCAAGGCAGGTCTAGCAGCTGCAATATGTTATTTTTTAATCTAAGGGATTAAACCAATAGCACAGGAAAGAAAGAACAGGCTGCGGATATAATCCCATTTTAATAACTATGTGAAGATCTTACGTAGGTTCTGATATGTCCTCGGCAGACAGGGCGCAATGGGAGGCAGGGCTCAATCTGCACTGTCGAGCAGCAACAGACCCTCCACAATCCATCTCCAAGGGGCATCATATTCCTGTCCTCTAGCCAGCTTGATACTGTTATAATTCGCTGCTCATTCACTGAGCAAAGGAGGAATCTGGAGCCTGTCTTTCCTTAGCATAGGTTTATTCACATAACCCAGAGAACACAGGCACAGGCTCCCTTTCTGTCCCCCCCACAGGTGAAAACTGGTTCTTATATATACTTAAGAGTAATGCCCTAACCCTTCTCCAATTACTAACAGCTACTCTCGTTTACAGCTAGAGCACGCACTTCATTGTGATAGGACTGCAGCATTAACATCCACCATGCAGTACTTTATCAAATGCCTTTTGGAAATCCAAGCATGTTACATCTACCACACCACCATTATCTATTCTCCTTAAATTTCTTCAAAGAATTCAGTAAGGTTGGGCTTGTATGACCTTTCCCTATTGAAATTCAGGCTGACATTCTTCATTACATTTTTGGTTTCTTGGTGTTTTTTCCGTGACATCTTTGAGTAACAATTTCCTTGTCTTTCCCACTGACCTTAAGCTAATTGGTCTACAGGTCCTGTGCTTGTTCTATATTTCAAAAGGAGATGGGACATGATTAGCTCGCCACCAGTTCTCTGGCACAATCCTTTTCGTAAGTATACGGAACAGAGAGTCTGCTATCAACTTCCTAGCTTCTTATATTATGCAGAGATGCAATCCATAGCTAGGTACTTACAACAAGTAGCAACAAACAGCTGTGGTCACGATCATGGTTATTATTACGCTACAAAATAAACAGAAGGTTGGAATTAAAATCGAATAAGAGATGCCAACACTGGTAACTGAACAACACGACAGACAATATATTAGAGAAACTGGGGATCTCGACCACCTTCTGTCCCTTCAACTGTGGGTCAAGGGAGGAAGAGGGGAGGAACAATATATCAAAAAACCCACAATTTTATTTTCATTAAATGATTGTTAGAATCATCTCTCTCAAGACTGAAGTTTTCTTTTACAAAATGGAAGGATTCGGCATGATCTGGACATCTGGATGCTAACCTGGAATTTTTTTTAAAAAAAAATCATAAGTTCACCCTGGAACTGTCAACAAGCAGGTCTCTTCCAAGAAATCACCTGGCCTATATGTTACTTGAGAGGACTTGTTTGAATTGAACTGCCAAGCACATTAATTAATAAAACAATAACAGAATTACCTGGAAAAACTCAGCAGGTCTGGCAGCATCGGCGGAGAAGAAAAGAGTTGATGTTTCGAGTCCTCATGACCCTTCGACAGAACTAGTTCTGTCGAAGGGTCATGAGGGCTCGAAACGTCAACTCTTTTCTTCTCCACCGATGCTGCCAGACCTGCTGAGTTTTTCCAGGAAAGTCTGTTTTTGTTTTGGATTTCCAGCATCCGCAGTTTTTTGTTTTTAATTAATAAAACACTGGGAGACAAAAGGGAATCAACATGGGAGAGAGGGAAAGAAATCTTCAGTTGTGAACCTGCTTGTTTTAAAGGCAGTGCTGTTGGGGACCAAGCTGAGGAAAGGCAGTTACCTTGATTGGCTCCCACTCTCGGCCTTGTCTAAAATTGTGTCTGTCTATCAACCTGTAGCCTGAGAACCCTCATCTGAGTGTAACTAGTCTGCGTTTGGGCCTGCAAAGCTGAGACCAGTTGGTGAGAACTTCCAAACATCCACCAGGACCAGTGGCCCATCTTCACATGAGGGAACTCCAGGCCGACAGCATCAAGATCCTCCAGATTTTATCCTTTATCTTATAGTACCTGCCCTCCAAACCCATTTCTGCAGAGAGACTCTCTCTGTTTGGCCTTCGTTTACCTGTGTGTATGTCTGTGCGGGGGCTAGGGGAAATTTTTTAGAAAGAGATAGATAGTTCCCGATTTACAATTGTGTGTTAACCGGTACTTGCAACTTGTTAAAAGATGTTTTGTTTTAAAATAAATGAATTATTGAGTGGAAGAAGCCTGGGCTTTTCTTCTGGGTACTAGAAGTATTAGGTAAACAATTGGCTATTTTGGTGGGAAAGTTAAACATTTAAGTTAATGGAGTGGCCTGCGAGAGCAGTGGGACTTGATAATTCACACACTGTTCCCAGCCCGGTCACCGTTATAAAATTCATTCTTGGGCTGTGGGAATTCCTATCTTTGTAATCCTCTCCAGCCCCATAGACTTTTAGAGATCTCTGCGCTCAGCTAATTTGGACCTCTTGAGCATCCCCAGTTTTAATCATTCCACCACTGGGTGACCAGGCATTCAGTCATCAAAGCCCTAAGCCCTGGAATTCACTCTCTAAGTCTCTCTGCCCTCCTTCAAACCCATCTCTACGATCAATCTTTTGGTAATCAGGCCTAATATTGCCTTATGGTGGTCCAGTATCTAACGTCACTTTATGAAAACTCCAGTGAAGCACCCAGGGATGTTTTGTTACATTTTGTTTTACTGCATTAAGAGGTATTAATATTGTTGTGGGCATGACTGACATTGCTAGCATTTATTGCCTATCTTGGAGTTTTGCCTTGAGGTGACAGTGGGCCATCTTGAACTGTTGCAGCCCATGAGATAATAGGTACACTCTGTTTTTAGGGAGGTGTGTGTGTGTGTGTGTGTGTGTGTGTGTGTGTGTGTGTGTGTGTGGGGTTTCCAGGTTTTGACCCAGCAACAGTGAAAGGACAACGATAAATTCCCAAGCCAGGATGGTGTGTGACTTGGAGGTGATGGAACTGCGACCCTTCTCTCACTCTAAGGGCCGGAGGTCACCGGTTTGGCAGCTCATGCAGTCCAAAAAAAGTCTTTCCAAGTTAGGTAAAAATTGAAAATATTTTAACAATAAAGGATTTTTTTGCAGAATGTAGGCATTGCTGGCAATTGCCCTTGAACAGTGAGGCTTGCTAGGCCATTTCAGAGGACAGTTAAGAGTCAACCACATTGCTGTGGGTGTGGGGTCACATGTAGGCCAGGCTAGATAAGGACGGCGGATTTCCTTCCCTAAAAAAGGACATTGGTGAACCAGGTGGGTTTTTAATAATAATTGTCAGAGTCAGCTTCATGGACACTAACTTTACATTCCGGATTTACTGAATTTTATATTCCACCAGCGGCCCTGGTGGGATTTGAACCCACGTCCCCAGAGCATTAGCTTGGGCCTCTGGATTACTAGTCCAGTGACATGACCATTATATCACCATCTCCTCCTAATTTACAGCACAGAAACAGAGGCCATTCTACCCGACTGGTCTTTGCCCAGTGTTTATGCTCCACACGAGCCTCCTTCCCTCTTACATCATCCCACCCGATCAACACATCCTTCTGTCCCTTTCTCCCTCGTGTATTCATCTAGCCTCCCCTTGAGTGTATCCGTGCCATTCAGCTCAACTACTGTGTGGTTAGAAAGTTTCATGTTCTCAATAAAAATCACCCTTTGTTTTGGTCTTACTCCCACCACCCAAAAAAAAGTGGAAACGCCTGTTAATAATTTCAAAGGATTTTTGATTAAAAAAAACCTCTTATAAGGTCACCCCTCAGCCTCCTCTTTTCTAGGGAAATATAGCCCCAGCCTGAGGCATAACCTCTCCGTTTTGATGTCAGGCTTGGGCTGAGCAGATGAAAAAACAACTCAGTGAAATGAGGCTGTGACAGCTCCCATACTGCTCGGACACCATCCTACAACCAAACAGAGCAGAAAGGTCTAATTTCAGCTCTGCACTGAGATGGCTAATCGCATCCTGGGCAGTAATAGGAAAACTACAATGAGCCTTGTTGCTCCTGGGCTAGGGAAGCAAAAACAAAAAGGTCCTCTGCCCCGAACACTAATCAGTGACATTCGATGGCGACTCAAGGGCAGTTCCAGCAAGCGAGGACAGAATTTGGATTGGTCCGTGATGCCTCCTGTAGTTAGATAGCCTTACCAAGATCACAACAGTGCCTACACTTCAAAAGTACTTCATGGCAATGGCATATTGTCGCTGGACGAGTAATCCAGAGGCCCAGGGTAATGCTCAGGGGACCTGGGTTCAAATCCCACCACTGCAGATGGTGAAATTTGAGTTCAATAAAAAAGTGACCCTGAAACCATTGTCGATTGTTGTAAAACCCCATCTGGTTCACTAATGCCCTTTAGGGAAGGAAATGTGCTGTCCCTACCTGGTCTGGTTTACATGTCACTCCAGACCCACAGTAATGGGGTTGACTCTTAGATGCCCTCTAGCAAACCACTACAAAAAAAGGAATGAAACTGGACGGACGACCCAGCATCGACCTAGGCACCTGCAAAGTCCTCCTTGCTAACATCCGGGGGCTTGTGTCAAAATTGGGAGAGCTGTCTCACAGACTGGTCAAGCAACATACTCACAGAATCATATCTTACAGATAATGTCACAGACACCACCATCACCGTCCCTGGGTATGTCCTGTCCCACCGGCAGGACAGGCCCAGCAGATGAGGTGGCACCACAGTCGGGAGTGAGTTGCTCCATTGACTCCAGACCCCATGAAGTCTCATGGCATCAGGTCAAACGTGGGCAAGGAAACCTCCTGATTACCACCTACTGTCCTCCCTCAGCTGATGAATCTGTGCTCCTTCATGAGGAAGCACTGAGGGTAGCAAGGGTGCAGAATGTGCATAGACAGAGCTAAGTGATCCCACAACCAATGGATCAGATCTAAGCTCTGCAGTCTTGTCATAGTCGTGAATGGTGGTGGATGATTAAACAACTCACTGGAGGAGGAGGCTCCACAAATATCCCCATCCTCAATGATGGAGGAGCCCAGCATATCAGTGCAAAGGATAAGGCTGAAGCATTCGCAACAATCTTCAGCTAGAAGTGTGGATGATCCATCTCGGCCTCCTCCGGAGGTCCCCAGCATCACAGATGCCAGTCTTCAGCCAATTCGATTCGCTCCACGTGATATCAAGAAACGGCTGAAGGCACTGGATACTGAAAAGGCTATGGGCCCTGACAATATTCCAGCAATAGTACTGAAGAATTGTGCTCCAGAACTTGTCACACCCCTAGCCAAGCTGTTCCAGTACAGCTACAACACTGGCATCTACCTGGTTATGTGGAAAATCGCCCAGGCATGTCCTGTACACAAAAAGCAGGACAACTCCAACCAGGCCAATTACCGCCCGATCAGTCTACCCTCCGTCATCTGTAAAGTAATGGAAGGGGGTCATCAACAGTGCTATCAAGCGGCGCTTGCTTAGCAATAACCTGCTCACTGATGCCCAGTTTGGATTCCGCCAGGGCCACTCATCTCCCGACCTCATTACAGCCTTGGTTCAAACATGGACAAAAGAACTGAACTCCCAAGGTGAAGTGAGAGTGACTGCCCTTGACATCAAGGCCACATTTGACCGAGTGTGGCATCAAGGAGCTCTAGCAAAATTGGAGTCAATGGGAATCAGGGGGAAAACTCTCCACTGGTTGGAGTCATACCTAGCACAAAGGAATATGGTTGTGGTTGTTGGAGGTCAGTCATCTCAGCTCCAGGACATCACTGCAGGAGTTCCTCAGGGTAGTGTCCTTGGCCCAACCATCTTCAGCTGCTTCATCAATGACCTTCCTTCCATCATAAGGTCAGAAATGGGGATGTTCACTAATGATTGCACAATGTTCAGCACCATTCATGACTCCTCAGGTACTGAAGCAGTCCATGTCCAAATGCAGCAAGACCTGGACAATATTCAGGCTTGAGCTGACAAGTGGCAAGTAACATTTGCACCACACAAGTGTCAGGCAACGACCATCTCCAACAAGAGGGAATCCAACCATCGGCCCTTGATGCTCAATGAATCCCCCACTATCAACATCCTGGGGGTTACCATTGATCAGAAACTGAACTGGACTAGCCATATAAATACTGTGGCTACAAAAGCAGGTCAGAGGCTAAGAATCGTGTGACGAGTAACTCGCCTCCTGACTCCCCAAATCCTGTCCACCATCTACAAGGCACAAGTCAGGAGTGTGATGGAATCTTCCCCACTTGCCTGGATGAGTGCAGCACCCACAACACTCAGGAAGCTTGACACCATCCAGTATAAAGCAGCCCACCTGATTGGCACCCCATCCACAAACATTCATTCCCTCCACCACCGATGCACAGTAGCAGCAGTGTGTACCATCTACAAGATGCACTGCAGGAACTTACCAAGGCTCCTTAGACAGCACCTTCCAAACTCACAACTGCTCCCACCTAGAAGGACAAGGGCAGCAGATAAATGGGAACACCACTACCTGGAAGTTCCCCTCCAAGCCACACCCCATCCTGAATAGGAAATATATCGCCATTCCTTCACTGTTGCTAGGTCAAAATCCTGGAACTCCCTCCCTAACAGCACAGTGGGTGTACCTACACCACATGGACTGCAACGGTTCAAGAAGCCAGCTCAACACCACTTTCTCAAGGGCAAAGAGGGATGGGCAATAAATGCTGGCCCAGCCAGCGATGCCCACATCCCATGAATGAATTAAAAAAAAGTTCGCTGAAAAGCACTTTGGGACATTCTGAGGTCATGAAAGACATAATATATAAATGCAAGTCTTTGACTCTCAAGGCTCACACATAAATAATGGCAATGTGGGTAAAACAATGGAGATGGGGAGGGGGGTGGTGTGCATCTTGTGATGTAGTCAACACCTTAGGGCTGAAGAAATGAATAAAAAGCATTACTCCACAGCAGAAAGTCTATAATTTACGTACACCGAGCCCAGAAGATTTGAACTGTGAAGTAGAGACCATCGTGGTCATGCCAAACTGATGTTTCAACTTGTGGGGAATCCAAAACTCTGAACCATAAGTCAGTAATCACCAATAAATCAAATAAGAAGCTCAGGAGAAATATCTTTACCCAGACATGGCTTGGACTGTGGAACTTGCTAAATATTCTCACAGACCAATTGGGCTGAATGGCCTATTTCTATGCTGTACATTCTATCTAATTTGTTTTTAACTCCATTCAAGGCATGTGAGGATCACTGGCTAGGCCAGGATTTATTGCCCTTCCCTAATTGCCCTTGAGAAGGCTATGGTGAGCTGCCTTCTAGAACCGCTGCAGCCCTTGTAGTGTAAGTACACCCACAGTGCTGATAGGGAGGAAGTTCCAGGATTTTGACCCAGCGACAGTGAAGGAACAGCGACATATTTCCAATTTAGGATGGCGAGTGGCTTGGAGGGGAACCCCCCTGATGGTGGTGTTTCCATGTATCTGCTGCCCTTGTCCTTTTAGATGGTAATGGTCATGGGTTTTGAATGTACTGTCTAAGGAGCCTTGGTGAGTTTCTGCAGTGCATCTTATAGATGGTACACACTGCTGCTCCTGTCCATTAGTGGCGGAGGGAGTGAATATTTGTGGATGGGGTGGCAATCAAGCGGGCTGCTTGGTGTCAAGTGGGATGGTGTCAAGCTTCTTGAGTGTTGTCGGAGCTGCACTCATCCAGGCAAGTGGGGAGTATTCCATCGCACTCCTGACTTGTGCCTTGTAGATGGTGGACAGGCTTTGGGGAGTCAGGAGGTGAGTTACTCAAACACAGGATTCCTAGCCTCTGACTTGCTCTTGTAGCCACAGTATTTATATGGCTAGTCCTGTTCAGTTTCTGGTCAACGGTAACCCCCAGGATGTTGATAGTGGGGGCATCAGTGTCCCTGTATCAAAGCTCCCGTCCCTACCATCTATTCATTTGAGCTCCTAATATCCAGCCAAGAGGGAACTTGGTGGCACAGCAGGTTATTTGTCTGTGCTCTTTCACCGAGGCAGGGTTTCCAATCCAGTCCAGTTATTGGCTATGTAAGCTTCCTCTGTCTGGTGGCTGAAAGCATAGCTGCAGTAGTGAGGAGAGCATCACCCACCTTACTTCAGTCTGGAATATGTGTCTTTGCAAAGCAGGTCTGAAGGGAGATGAAGTGTTTTTAGCTGAAATTCATCCTGAGCCAGACTCTGGTCCCAGGGCTGTACATGGAGATTAAACATCAACTGCGGCTGGAGGACCATCAACTCAGTGAAAGACCATCAACGCAGTGCAGAGTGCTGTCCATGGCCGAGTTGCAGACCGGCACATTCCAAGGTCCAGGACTCCATGCTGAGGGACACACCAAAGCTCGAAGCAGCCACTGGAAAGGCTCAATGGGGGAAAAGGCCACAGTCTAAGGCCCTCCTGCCATGGTGCATCGTGGGTCTGAAACCTGAGTAAAACCCCCTTGGGCCGTATGCATCAGAGAATGTTTGACATGAAATGTATATTGTAAATTAAACCTGTAACTATAAGGGTAGTGAGTCCGCTCACAGTACTACATACTGTATTGAAAGAAACTGAACTGTATTGTACATTGTATAATGTCTGTTATGCAAAGTACTTTTAGGAATTTTGTTTTTGAAAAGTAACATGAAAGTCTCCCCTGCCTGGTGGCTGTAGGTGAGTTTGGTGCAGTCTCAGTCCCAGATCTACTGGATACAGCCTCCAGTGCAAAAATAGCTCTAATTCAAGCATTGTACTAGTGACTTCATCTCAAAGCCAGCGTGAATGGGTTGGAAATATGCAATATAAATTGAGCACGAGGTGTGAAATGTAGTGGGAGTATGTTGAATGTTAACATGGGGGGGTGGGGGTGGGGAAGAGCAGGGTGCTGTGCCTAAAGTAGATATTCCTCAGTCCTTAACTTCACAAGAATAGGTTTGGCCAAAAATGACCCCTTATAATCTGGTGAAAGCAAAATACTGCAGATGCTGGAAATCTGAAATAAAAAACAGAAAATGCTGGAAAAACTCAGGGGGTCTGGCAGCATCTGTGGAGAGAGAAACAGATTGAACGATTCGAGTCCAGAGCAGCACTGAAGACTAGTCATACGGACTTGAAATGTTAACTCTGTTTCGTTCTCCACAAATGCTGCCAGACCTGCTGAGCTTTTCCAGCATTTTCTGTTTTTATACCTTCTAATCTGGCTCAGCTATTGAGATACTGGTCAGCTCTAACGCTGCGATGATCTTGAAGCAGCCATTTCTACTGCCACTTAAGCTTCAGAATCATACTTGTGTAAGAAAAGATCTCTTGCTCTCATTAAGAAAGATGGACAGGTAACTATTTTGTTTCTACTATCGTTCCCTTCAACATTATAAATAAACTGACTGAAATGTAGGAACACACTACCCAGCTGCATAAGTACTCAAAAAGGAGGCTGCACTGATTCACTAACTTATGCAGGCCACACGATACAGTGCATCAATTTAAACAAAAAAAATATCTTCTGTAGGGGAAGTATACTTGAGACAGGGAATTTGTAAAGAATCACTATTGTGCTGTCCAAAATGGACCAAGAGGCCACTCAATGTTAAGTTGCTGCTAAAGAACACTGCACACCTGTAATCAAACATTTACTTCATAAGTTGATTAAACACTTTTCTATCAATATCTAAATAATCAGTCCAATAACGTGCAAATAAATGAATGACCAACACCTTAACACCGCTATTACAGTACAGCCAGAACACAACCAGCTGTTTAGGATTGGAGGCTCCCTTCAATTACAAATATTAAGACGGTCACCAGAACAACAACAAAAGCCATGGTTCAGTGAGCATCACTCTGAGTCAAAGGTTGTGGGATTAAGTCCCATTTCAGAACTTTAACATGCAAATCAATGCTGACAAGCCAGTGTAGTACCAAGGGAGTGCTGCGTTATCAAAGGTGCTGTCTTTTGGATCAGCTGTTAAACTGAGGTCCTGACTGCCCTCTCAGGTGGATGGAATAGTTCAAAGAGAAGGGGAGTTCTCCAAAGTGTCCTGGCAAATAGTTATCCCTCAAAAAAAAAGCACAAAAAAAACTAGCAGGGCTAAGGGAAATGGGGGTTTGGTGGGTGGGGGGGGGGAAGGTGCTTTGTGAAAAAAAGTGAGCAGGGCTAACTGGGCTGGCATGGACATGATAGACTAAATAACCTCATCTGCACTATAACTATTCTATGAATCTATGAACAGATTGCCTGGTCATTATCGCATTGCTGCATGTGGATACTTGCTGTTCACAAGTGGGCAGTGCCCACTTTTCAAAAATAATTCATTGCTTGTAAAGTGCTTTGGGGCATCTTGTGGCGTGAAAGGCACTATATAAATGCAAGTCTTTCTTTAATAACAACTTGCATTTGTATAACATCAGCACAATAAAAATATGCCCCAAGATGCCTCTCAGAGCATTAACAAACAGAATATGATACCAAGCCAGATTAAGCAGCTATTAGGACAGATAGCTTGGTCAAAGAGGTAGGGTTAATGGGGTGTCTTAAAGGAGGAGAGAGAGGTAGAGGGGTAATTACACACGAGTTAGGAGAAAAATAATAGCCATTGGTCTAGAGATAATATAAAAACACAGATTCAAACGCAGCATCACAACAAAATATTATAACACCTTCCTTCTACGTTTGGAGATCCTCCCCCATAGTGCAAAGGAGCAAAAGACAATCTTTAGGCTAGAGGCTTATAATAAATTTAAAGGCATTAAAATATGGGCGAGTTTGGGCAGGTTGTCAAACCCCCCAGCCTTTCTCTGCCATTGAAACCTTCACCATCATCCAGAAACAGTGCGTGTGGACACGTACCCTCTGTTGGGACCCTTCGGGACAAACCAAGGCAGAGCAAAGCCCACGAGCCCCCAGAAGATAGTGAAGCAGACCATGGGGATGGTCACTGAATGACTGGTCATCTTGTCCTTGTCTGAATTTTGCCTCTCCGCTGCTGGCCGGCGGCTTCTCTCTCGTCTCAATCCACCAATCACACTCTTAACCACGACCCCGCCCACTCTCAGCCCTTATTGGCCGACGATGACACCATTGTGTTCCAATCGGTCAACTCCCACGCCCATCATTCCCGACCCCTTATGCCGCCCTGTGATTGGTTTATTTTATTTACCTTGTTATTTCCCCCCCCCCCCACCCCCCCACACCTCAGTTTATTTTCCACCTTCATCTTTAGCAGCTGGGATTTTCCCATCAATTCATTTAAACCTTGTTCTTTCATCAAAGTTTATTGTAAAAATGTTATCATTTGTAGCAGGTATCAAGGTTAATCTGGTCTCCCTTCCTGAGGGAAACCATTGGTTTGCGGTACGTCACAAAGGGGAGGGCAGGCTTCCATCACCCCTGCCGATTTGTGATTGGCTCGTTATTCCTATTCTTGGGGTTTCTATTGGTTGAGACAAATGTCAGTCATTAGAAGGCGGATTGGAGGGGCGGACGCGACTTCTCTGCTTGTTTGCTACACTGTAATTATCGATTAAAGCCCAGCAGATTGGAAATTTACACCCTGTGGATGGAATTCATTCACAAATCCCAACCTGGGGCAAAAATACCATTCACCTTTAATCATTCAAAAATTTAGACTTTTAAAATGTTGCATTACTTATCCATTAGCACATTTAAAAGGAAATTGGATACGCCCGAAGCCAAAAAAAAAAACCCACAGGGGAAAGAACAAGAGAATGGATTGCAGAATGGTTCTTTCTTGTTCATCCTTCAAAGGGTTTTTGACTGATCCACACCTGTAACCAGTTCGAACTGGCCTTGGGAGCCAAGGTAAATCGTGGGAAGAGTGAGGCTATGTTCTTTGGGAACTGGGCTGACCGATCCTTTGTCCCCTTCACCATCAGGGCTGACGGCCTGAAGGTGCTGGGGATATGATTTGGAGGGACCAGGGCACGCGTTAGAAACTGGAAGGAGCGAGTGTCTATGGTGCAAAGAAAACTGGGCATGTGGGAGCGACGCTCCCTCTCCATTGCGGGTAAGAACCTGGTCATCAGGTGTGAGGCACTCTCACTGTTGCTGTACGTGGTGCAGGTCTGGCCTATTCCACACTCCTGTGCGATGGCGATCACCCGAGCCATCTTCCGCTTTATCTGGAGGTCGAAAACGGATTGTGTCCACAGGGACGCGATGTACAAGCCTCTAGATAAGGGGGGGGGAAATGTGCCCAACATCGCCCTCATACTGATGGCCACCTTTGTGTGTGGCTGCATCAAGCTGTGCGTAGACCCTCGGTATGCAAACACCAAGTGTCACTATGTGCTGAGGTTCTACCTGTCCCTGGTGTTGCGAAGGATGGGTCTGGCCACGCTGCCGTGGAACGCTCCAAGTAGTTGGACCGTGCCGTACCACCTGTCCCTTGTGGAAAAATTTATGCAGAGAAACATCTTTGGCCACAAGTCTATCAGGCAGTGGTCGGCACATAATGTCCTAGAGGCCCTACGGGAAAAGGAGAGGGTGGATCCTTGGGATGATTCCCCAAGCAGACTGTCAAAGTCATTTGGCAGAATGCCTCATTGCCAGAAAAATTTTCCAACAAGCACCAAGATGTAGCTTGGCTGAGAAAGGCCCTCCCTGTCAGATCCTTCCAACATGCCAGGAGTCTCACCCCCTCTTCATGTTGCCCACGAGGTGGCTGTGGTGGGGATGAGACCATTGTTTACTGCCTTGTGGATTGTGCCTTTGCAAAGAAGGTCTGGAGAGAGATGCAGTGGTTTCTGTTGAGGTTCATCCCGAGCATTTCTGTGACACAGGATGTTCCCAGGGACATACACCGAGACAAACATCAACTGCAGCTGGAGGATCATCAACTTGGTGAAAGACGCTCTTTGGGCTGCCTGAAACTTGTTGGTCTTCCAGCGCAAAGAGTTGTCCCTGACCAAATGTTGCAGACTGGCACATTCCAAGGTCCAGGACTACGTGCTGAGGGATGCATTAAAGCTTGGGGCAGCTGCCGCAAAGATGCAATGGGGAAAGGTTGCTGTCTAAGACCTTTCTGCCACAGTGGACTTGGGGCTGGGAACTGTTTAGACCCCTCGGGCTGTACAGCTCACAATAAATGTATGCAGTGAATACTAATTGTATTATAATTGTATTGAAGCACAATGCAACATGATGTATTTCGATAACTCCAATGCCATTGTCTGATTGTCTGTAATGATCATATTGAAATGATTGTAATATTCATTGATTGTATTGAAGCACCTCATGATCTATGCGGAAAAATTGAATCTGATTGTACTTTTTGTGATGGCCATTTTGAAATGTTTTGCAATATTCTTTCAAATATTTTATGAATAAAGTATATTTTTCCAAAAAACAAATCCTTCAAAGATCATCATCAAGGGTGTTTGGTAGGGTTGTGGTGGGTATGTAGCCGACTGCCAAGACCAATCTGTTTCCAGAAGGTTCTGCAATAAATCAGACAGGATTCTGCAGATGATTGTGTTTGGACAAGTTGCTGGCTTGGGATTTCCTCTGATATGCGCTTGCTTTCAAAGGAGATGGCACCATTTTTTATTTGGTTGCACCAGGTGAAGCGATGCTGGGGCAAGCTTCTCCCAGGACTTGAAGTTGTTATCAAAACTCCTAAGTGGAGACTTCAGAGTGTCCTTGTAGCGCTTCCTTTGACCGCTGTGAAAGCACATCCCAAACTCAAGATCTCCATAGAAGATTCACTTTGGTAAGCAAGTGTCAGGGTTATAGCACAGGAGGAGGCCACTTGGCCCATCGTGTCTGTGCCAGTTCTCTTAAAGAGCAATTTAGCTAGCCCCACTCCCCAGCCTTTTCCTCTCTAGTCCTGCAAATTTTCCCCCTTCAGATGCTTATAAGACCATAAGACATAGGAGCAGAAATTAGGCCATTCAGCCCATCGAGTCTGCTCTGCCATTCAATCGCTGATAAGTTTCTCAACCCCATTCTCCCGCCTTCTCCCCATAACCTTTGATCCCCTTACCAATCAAGAACATATCTATCTCGGTCTTAAATACACTCAATGACCTGGCCTCCACAGCCTTCTGTGGCAATGAATTATCAGGCAGTGCATTCCAGTTTGTAACTACACTGCTTAAAAAAAGATTTTCCTCATATCGCCTTTGGTTCTTTTCCAATCATCTTAAATCTGTGCGTTGTGGATCTCGACTATGCCACAATGGGAACTGTTTCCCTCTATCTATATTTCACCACTTCCTGGGATTCACCTAGTTCTGTCGAAGGGTCATGAGGACTCGAAACGTCAACTCTTTTCTTCTTCGCCGATGCTGCCAGACCTGCTGAGTTTTTCCAGGTAATTCTGTTTTTGTTTTGGATTTCCAGCATCCGCAGTTTTTTGTTTTTTGTTTTTATCCCTCTATCTACTCTGTTGAGACCCCCTGTGATTTCAGTGGAATTTAATTTAGTTCTAATTGGATTGCTCCACCAAAGAGCCAGCAACAGTGCAATGGGCTGAATGGCATCCTTCTGTGTTGTAATTTGCCAATGGCAGCAGGGGGTGAGGCAATTCAATTATGTGGAGGGACGAGAGAAGCCAGGGTTGTTTTCCATGGAGAAGAGAAGGCTGAGGGGAGAATTGCTAGAAATGTCCAAAGTTATGTGGGATTCTGATAAGAGTAAATAGGGAGCAACTGTTTGCACTGGAAGGAGGGCTGATAACCAGAGGACACTTATAATTTAAGATAATTGGTTAAAAAAAAACAAAAGCCAGTAAGGAGATAGGGAGAAATGATTTAACTCAGCAAGTTTTTCTGATCTGGAATGCACTGTATGGGAAGGTGGTGGAAGCAGATTCGGTAGTAATTTTCAAAATGGAATTGGTTATGTATTAAAAAGAAATTATTTGCAGAGCTTTTGGAAAGAGCAGGGGGCGGAGTGGGACTAATTGGTAAGTATTTCAAAGAGCTGGCAACTGAGCCAAGAAAATTACTTGTGTGCTGCTTGATTCTATCTACTGCTGTAATATGCAGTCTAATATCCAGAGTAAGGTACAAGGAAATGCTTGATGGTGACAAAGAGCCGAAATTATTTTTAAAGCTGCAGCAACCAACTTATATTTGTATAGCACCTTTAAACATACTAAAATATCCCAAGCTCACAGAAGTGACATGGAACCACATAAGGAGATATTAGGCCAGTTGACCTAAAGTTTGATCAAAGAAGCAGGTTTTAAAGAACATCTTGAAGGAGGTAAGATAGCTGTAGAGGTTTATGAAGGCAATTCTTTCAGCCTAGACAATTTGTCCAGAATGAGAGGTGCTCAGTCGTTCTCAGAAGGTTGTTGGGCCGGAGGGGAATACAGAGATAAGGAGGGGCCAGACCATGGGCGAGGGGTAAGTGAAATGGGACTTGGTGCAGGGACAGCAGAGGTTTGGATGGCTCAAACATAAGTTTATCTGAAGAAGTCACACAGACTCCAAACCGTTAACTCTTGTTTCTCTCCCCACAGATGTTGTCAGACCTGCCGAATTTTTCCAGCATTTTCTGTTTTTATTTCATGAATTTATCTTTCTCTCTTTCAGACTCGTGGAATTCTGAGTTCCTGTCCAGAGAGCTGGTGAGAACCTGCGGGAATCCTCTGCGCCCTTTCAGGGCTTTGATCCAATAATAATTCTGTAGGAGGGGGTGTCGCTTAATTCCGGTCGGCCCCTGGGCGGTCCTGGCACCGTTTCATCGCCTGTTGGATTCTGGTTGCGCCGAAACTTAATCTTCGCTCTTCTGAAGAGTTGAGTTTGTTATGGCGATCACTTCAATCCGGTGCAGGCTTTGCAAAGTCCTTTTGAAGGGTCCCATCGGCAGGAGCTGGAGCTCAGGGACAGCACTGCGACCACAGTATGACGCCGTGATTATAGGGGGAGGTAACCTGCAGACGCTGAGAAACAATTGTCAAACTTATACCCAAAGGGGCGCGAGTGGAGTCTCTCTCCAAGAACGAGTTTATTTAACCTAAAGTAAATGGGCTTTAAGCAGTGATAACTATGTCTTCACATTGAGAACAGAATTAGGCCAATACCACCACAGTTTGCCTGATTTTCTTGAATAATGTATGTAACATATGCTCACCGCAAACTACATTTACTGTTACATTTTACATTTTACTGTTACATTTGCTTTGCAATTACTCTGATTGATTAATGGAATTGGTTTTTCTTTCATTGAACATTGAACAATGAACACACCGAACAGCCTCGCAATCGATCTTAATCATTGTATTTGTGGGGAGACTGTACCGTCCCCTTACCCCTCTTTAATTCGCCCCGCCCCCCTAACCCACTTCCCCGCCCCGACCTCTGCTTTCTTCCCCGCCCCCTTCCCCTGCCCACATCTCCCCCCCCTCCCCCCACACTGTTTGCTTTGTTCACTTCCTTTCAAACAGAAAACAAGCTTTCACAAGCATCCTGCTTGATTGTTAACACAAAACCCATCTCCTGCTTCTCCTCAGCAGGAGTTGCTTTACCTATCTCAAAAAGCAGCTGGCCATCTCTCTGTGAGTCACTGTGTAAAGGTGTGAAATCTGTCACTTGATATTGCAGTAGATTTCTGTTTGAGTTTTTTTTTCTCCATGGCAACCAGATCACATAGGCATGTGTTCCAAGCTGGTTCCAAGCTGCGGTGCTTATGAGACTCTCAATTTTACCTTAAGTTAAAGGAGACTTTTTAAAACATAATCATCTCGTAAAGTTCAGCTTCATAACAGTGCAATACTCCTCAGATAAAAGCAAAAAAACTGCGGATCCCAGAACAAAAATAAAAATACTTGGAAAAACTCAGCAGGTCTGACAGCATCTGCGGAGAGGAACACAGTTAACATTTCAAGTCCGTATGACTCTTCTACAGAACTAAGGAAAAATAGAAAAGAGGTGAAATATAAGCTGGTTTAAGGGGGGGGGGGGGGGGTGGGAAACAGGTAGAGCTGGATAGAGGGCCAGTGATAGGTGGAGATAGCCAAAAGATGTCACAGACAAAAGGACAAAGAGGTGTTGAAGGTGATGATATTATCTAAGGAATGTGCTAATTAAGGGTAGAAAGCAGGACAAGCAAGGTACAGGTAGCCCTAGTGGGGGTGGAGTGGGGGGAAGGGATCGAAATAGGCTAAAAGGTAGAGATAAAACAATGGATGGAAATACATTTAAAAATAATGGAAATAGGTGGGAAAAGAAAAATCTATATAAATTATTGGAAAAAAAGGGGATTGGAAAGGGGGTGGGGATGGAGGAGAGAGTTCATGATCTAAAATTGTTGAACTCAATATTCAGTCTGGAAGGCTGTAAAGTGCCTAGTCGGAAGATGAGGTGCTGTTCCTCCAGTTTGCGTTGAGCTTCACTGGAACAATGCAGCAGGCCAAGGACGGACATGTGGGCATGAGAGCAGGATGGAGTGATGAAATGGCAAGCGACAGGGAGGTGTGGGTCATGCTTATGGACAGACCGAAGGTGTTCTGCAAAGCGGTCACCCAGTCTGCATTTGGTCTCTCCAATGTAGAGGAAACCACATTGGGAGCATCGAATGTAGTAGACTAAATTGAGGGAAGTGCAAGTGAAATGCTGCTTCACTTGAAGGGAGTGTTTGGGCCCTTGGACGGTGAGGAGAGGGGAAGTAAAGGGGCAGGTGTTGCACCTTCTGCGGTTGCATGGTAAGGTGCCGTGGGAGGGGGTTGAGGTGTAGGGGGTGATGGAGGAGTGGACCAGGGTGTCTCGGAGAGAACGATCCCTGCGGAATGCTGCCGGGGGGTTGAAGTGAAGATGTGTTTGGTGGTGGCATCATGCTGGAGTTGGTGGAAATGGCAGAGGATGATCCTTTGAATGCGGAGGCTGGTGGGGGTGATAAGTGAGGACAAGGGGGACCCTATCATGTTTCTGGGAGGGAGAGGAATGTGTGAGGGCAGATGCACGGGAGATGGGCCGGACACGGTTGAGGGCCCAGTCAATCACCGTGGGTGGAAAACCTCGGTTAAGGAAGAAGGAAGACTTGTCAGAGGAACTGTTTTTGAAAGTGGCATCATCAGAACACATGCGACGGAGGTCAAGGAACTGAGAGAATGGGATGGAGTCCTTACAGGAATCAGGTGTGTGGAGCTGTAGTTGAAGTAGTTGTGGGAGTCGGCAGGCTTGTAATGAATATTGGTGGACCATCTATCACCAGAAATTGAGACAGAGAGGTCAAAGAAGGGAAGGGAAGTGTCAGATGGACCATGTGAAAATGATGGAGGGCTGGAAATTGGAAGCAAAATTAATAAATTTTTCCAGGTCCAGACGAGAGCATGAAGCAGCACTGAAGCAATCATTGATGTACTGGAGAAAGAGTTGTGGGATGGGGTTTTCCCACCTTTTTCCATTATTTTTAAATGTATTTCCATCCATTGTTTTATCTCTACCTTTTAGCCTATTTTGATCCCTTCCCCCCACCCCACCCCCACTAGGGCTATCTGTACCTTGCTTGTCCTGCTTTCTACCCTTAATTAACACATTCCTTAGATAATATCACCACCTTCAACACCTCTTTGTCCCTTTGTCTATGACATCTTTTGGCTATCTCCACCTATCACTGGCCCTCTATCTAGCTCTACCTGTCCCACCCCCCGCTTAAACCAGCTTATATTTCACCTCTTTTCTATTTTTCCTTAGTTCTGTTGAAGAGTCATATGGACTCGAAACGTTAAATGTGTTCCTCTCCGCAGATGCTGCCAATACTCCTCAGTATGTATTGTTAAATGTTTTGTTTCCTGGATCAGCTGTTAAAGATTTCATGGGAATAGTTATTTGGTAGTACAGAATATGAGTATTGCTGAAAAAAGAGACATGCTTTTCATCTTACCTTCATCAGAACAGAGAATACCAATTGTAAATTGTAAAGGGAACAACAATTTATATGGCATGAGAAGGGAGTGCTGATTGGTTGGCAAGTGGACTCTGATTGTAGAGGTGTTGCTATGGAGAATGCACCAGCCAAACTTTTGTTTATATTCATACCAGACTCTGATCAAGGCATTGCCATGGGGATGAACCAGGGAGCGGCTGTTCACCGAATCACAGTGCAGAAGAGGCCCTTCGGCCCATTGAGTCTGCACCGACATGTGAGAATCACCTGACCTACCTACCTAATCCCATTTACCAGCACTTGGCCCATAGCCTTGAATATTATAACATGCCAAGTGTTCCCCCAGGCTTTTGATTAATTGAAAGATGCAATGCATGGGCATGCTCATTCTGCCTGCAAAGACAGGATTCTGTGTGTGAATATATGTGGATTCTAGCATGTATAAGTGAGCCACATTGCGAGCCTGGCTGATAATCTTAAATTGGTGGCCAGTGTAATTCTTAGCACACTCAGGATTGTTTAGCAAGTGCTGTCCAATTGTGGAATTGCATCTCATGTTGGACACTATGTTTTGAGTTTTGCAAGCAAGGGCTGGTTGGGTACAGTCAGTACTTTGCCTGTTGCGAGCAGCCAAAGGGATGTGCTGTTTGATATGATCCATGAGTCATTGGGACATATTGCCTACATACTTGGCATCACACTGGCACTAAAATTCATATACCACACACTCATTTGTGCCATAGGCAGAACGCCTTTTTGGATCGACGACAGCGTCCTGTTAGTGGAGAATACTACTCATGTTACTACTGCATGTTAGCAGCGTGACATGGCTAGCTTCATCCATTGCTCAAACTTTTGACACGCCTTTCCTTTCCAGGGTAATCTGAGGTAGACTGGGCATTTTTCAGGATCAAAAGTGGTCGCCTTAGGCCCATTAATGAGTTTGTGTGATATGCAGTGAGAAATGATCTGATGAGGATAGCTATTATCCCGCAGAGTCCACTTGCCAAATTCTCTTCTCGTGCAGTATAAATTGTTGTCCCCTTTACAATTGGCATTCTTGCGAATCTATCCTGATGAGTGCAAGACGAAAACCTTTGACAGCATGTCTATTTGTTCAACAATACTCAGCTTCATGGGAACTTTAAGTAAGGGCAAGCATTTTCCCAACATCTGGTAAACATTTACCCTTCAACCAGCACTATCAAAAAACAGATCAACCAGTTGTTCATCCCAAAGCTGTTTGTGGGATGTTGCAGGTGCAAAATGGCTGCCCCTTTTCGTCTGTGTAGCAGCATCACTAGACTCATGAATAGTTTTTTTTGTATGTGAAACCTTTTGATGTGTGAGAAGTTGATGTATTGAAAAGCAGCAGATTCAAGGGATTGGCTTGAGGTGACAATTCTAAACTGATCTCCATGGCCTCGTCCCTCCTTACCTCTGTGACCTCTTCCAGTCCTCCTAATGTTCTGTGGCTCTCCAACTTTGTCATCTTGCAGTTCCCCCACTTCCTTCTCACTGCTTTTGGCTGCTGTACCTTCAAGTGTCTAGCACTAAGCTCTGGAATTCACTCCCCAAATCTCTCTACCTCTCCCCATCCATTAGATCCTGCTTAGAACCTACCTCTTTGACCAAGCCTTTGGGGACTTGTCCTAATGCCTCTTTCTTTGGTTTGGTGTCAATTTTCTGTCCGGTTATGTTCCTGTGAAGCACCCAGGAATGTTTTACCATGATAAAGGCACTATATAAATGTAGGTTGTTGTTAATTAATGATAAATAGAGTGCTAAAACAGATTATTTGGCTTATACGATGTATAACATTATCTTGTATCTAAACAATAAGAAAATGAACATTATTTTCTTTATCTTCCAGGCCACAATGGACTGATAGCTGTATGTACAATTTTTTAGTCTTTTCTGGTTACATTTTATTGGGTGTTACACGGAGTTACACGTCTTGCTTGTTATTTGAGAAATTTTCCAATCTTTGTGCTTGGCCAGGCAGGCACAGCCCAGTCTGAAATCTGCTACCTCACCATGCTATAAGCTTTGACCAAATGGGGAAAAGCCTTGGCCGAAACCTCCAGAATGAAGGCTCCATGTGGCGACATCTCTGCTCAGGCAGAAGGAGCAAGACTGGTCTCCTGATTCCCGATGGTCAGTTCCAGGCATTGGAAAAGACAGTGGACAGTCTTTGGCAGACTCAGTCTCAGCCAAAGAGAGAGACCGGGAACAGGGAGGCATCTGAGGGCGAATAAGGACAATTTATACTCGCAAAAAACAGATTAGCAGGTTATAATCAAAGTGGCTGTCAAATAATGGAAGAAAGTGGAATTTCCAAGATAATTTAAGATGAGCAAAGCCATTCGACCCCTCTTCGTTCATTCATCTAGAGTCTACAATCCACACCCCACCATTGTAGCTTTTTAATAATTCCTGATTCTGGTCTTTGCTGTTCTATTCTGGGGGTACGTTCTGAGTATTGAGTGTGTGAAGGCGACCTTCCTTTTATCAGTCCAAAATATACGTTTACCTAGTTTACCCAGTCCTATTGTCGTGATTAACAAGAAAACATTAAAGTTTCTTGCCTAAGATAAAAGCAAAATGCTGCAGATGCTGGGAATCTGAAACAAGAACAGAAAATGCTGGAAAAGCTCAGCAGGTCTGACAGCATCTGTGGAGAGAAAGACAGTTAACGTTTCAAGTCCGTATGACTCTTCAGAGCTCTGAAGAAGACTCATACGGACTCGAAACGTTAACGCTATGTTTCTCTCCAGAGAAGCTGTTAGACCTGCTGAGTTTTTCCAGCATTTTCTGTTTTTGTTGAAGTTTCTTGCTTGCTGAAACTATGGAATTAAAAACAGAAAAGGACTGAAAATGCACATCCTTAGGAAGAGAAAAGACAGATAATGTATCAGTGCTAACTTATTTAGACTTTTAGTGGAATACCCATGCCTGAAACATTAACCTATCTTATCTCTTTTCAGAGGCTGACTGACCTGTCGTGTATTTCCAGAACTTTCCGTGTTAACGCACAATTTATGGGTGAATGGTTTGGCTAAATCTGAACTTTGAATTTAAAAATTCAAGATTCAGATACACCAAACCTTTTTAATTGTGTTGTCAAGGAGCGTACCACATGGCTGCACCAGAGTAACCCCGTTTGATTCAAAGTTCAGCTTATCACTGCTCTCCATCTCCTGTAATAAAAACGGTAACTCTCAAAGCTTCTTAAACAGAGAGGAGAGGTTAATGTTTTGAGTGAAACTTTCCTTCACAGGAATTTAAACAGGCATCTGCAACAAAGATCCTCATCATACAAGGGGGTTGGGTGGGGGGGGGAGAAACAAACAACTGCTCCAAAACTTGAAACAAAAATCTCAAACTAATCTCCTTTTTGTCTTTTCTGTTTCAATGGGAATAGTGTCAAATCTCCTCATGATCCCAGCTCCCCATTCTGGCAAATCAATGCTGCACATGCTCTAAAGTTTTATTGTGGCATCTAAAATTGTGCACTGTATTTTAACTGGCCAAACTTTCTCACTTTTACACAGGGATTTCCTTCCCTGAAGGACATCAGTGAACTAGGTGGGATTTTATCACAGTCAGCAATGGTTTCATGGTCATCATCAGACTTTTAATGCCAGATTTTTATTGAATTCAAATTTCACCATCTGCCATGGTGGGATTCAATCCCGGGTCCCCAAAGCATTACCCTGGGTCTCTGGAATACCAGTCCAATGACAATACCACTATGCCACCACCTCTCCAAGCATTTAATAAATCCTTGCCGGTCGCCCTTGATTATCCCACATATGCTCAATAATTTGATGTCTGTGCAATATTTTTTAAGAATGTTTTCACACATGTCTCTCCAAATTTGATCTTCAGGACTGGAAGCCAGGAAGCTCTCTGGAAGCTTGACTGTGGCCTTGTCTCTTGCAGGCTGCGTACCTACAGAAGTCTGGAGTGAACACTGCCGTGTTAGAGAAGCGTCATGTGATTGGTGGGGCCACTGTCACGGAGGAACTCATTCCAGGTAGGAGCAGCTTTAGCCAGGCCGGATACAAGAGGCCCCTGGGGTTTCAGTAAGAATACCTTTTGATCTGCAAGGCATGGAGCCCTTGCAGGCTTCAAGCTTGTGAAAGTATGAACCAGAGCCTCTCTGCTCCCAAACTCATGACCTCTGCCATCTAGATGGTCAGGGGCAGTAAGAACATGGGAATATCACCACCTGAAAGTTCCCCTCCTAGTCACACAACATCCTGACTTAGAAATATCTCACCATTACTTCAACGTCGGTGGGTCAAAATCCTGCAACACTCTTCCTAACACTATTGAGGGGAAACCTTTTCACTGCACAGACTGCAACCATCAGGAAAAGATACAAGAAAGATTTGTATTTACATCGTGGCTTTCACAACCAAAAGATGTCCCAAAGCTGATGAAATACTTTTGAAGCTTAGTCACTGTTGTAATGTAGGAAATGTGGCAGGCAACTTGTGCAGAGCAAGCTTCTAAAAATAGCAATGACTAAACAATCTGTTTTTTTTTTTGGTGTTGTTGACTGAGAGGTAGGTAGTGAGCACGGTGCTAGGGATGGCTTCCCTGCTCTTCGTTGAAACAGTGCCGTAGGATCTTTTAGATCCACCTGAGAGGGTGGACGGGAACTTGGTTTAACATCTAAAAGACAGCACCTCTGACGCTGCAGCTTTCCCTCAGTATCACACTGAAGTGTAAAAATCCTGGAGTGGGACTTGAATCCACAACCTTCTGACTGAGAGGCAAGAGTGCTAACCATTGAGCTATGGCTGACATACTGAAGGTAGCTTACCACCAGCTTGTTGAGAGCCATTGGGAATGGGTAATCAATGCTGAGGATGTCCATCTCCCGAGGGGAAAAAGCATTTCAGTCAGAGAAGCATTTATTCATT
Source organism: Carcharodon carcharias (assembly GCF_017639515.1). Classification (NCBI taxonomy): domain Eukaryota; kingdom Metazoa; phylum Chordata; class Chondrichthyes; order Lamniformes; family Lamnidae; genus Carcharodon; species Carcharodon carcharias. The sequence continues at coordinate 109,034,507 of NC_054483.1, read as the reverse complement.
GTAGTTTTAAGATTAGCTTATGTGAGAAAGGTACCATCAGCCTATTTTACTTGTGCGCAAATTAATTGCTGTGTTTTCTACATTACCGCAGTGCCCACACTTTAAAAATGCCTTATTGGCTGTGGAAACGCCCTCTGAAGTTTTGAACGGGGATAAATAAATGAAGTTCATTCTTCCTATGACATCCATCATGTAATTGCACAGAAGCCCTTCAGAGGGAGCTCTTTAGAGCCACATTAGCACACAGGGGTTGAGATTGAGCACTGTAGCATGTAGTTTTTAATAAGTAACCTAGCCTGGGGAAATATATTTATGCAACAGACAAGTTGGACTAATAAAGTAACCAGCAAATTAATAAGTTCCAAAAGGCCAGCTACCTGCTGATGGAATGGACCTCCCAAGGCGCTGCACGGCCAAGGAATTGATCCGGTTGAAAAAGCCCATGGCATTGAAGGCAAATTATTGACCCTGTTGGGAAATTGGCTGAGTGGCAGGAATCAGAGCAGGGGAAATTGGCAGGACGTAACTAGTGGTGTCCCACAAGAATCTGTGCTGGAAACTCATTAACGGTTTAAATGGTGGGATAGAAAGTATGTAAGTCATTTATTGCAAGAGTGTTTGGAATCAATTAATCATTGCAATTATACGGGGCCTTGCTGAGACTGCACTTGGAGAACTATGTACAGTTTTGGTCACAGGATAAGGGATTTAGGACTTATTGAATGGCGGGGCAGGCTCGAGGAGCTGTATGGGCTACTCCTGCTCCTATTTCTTATCTTCTTAACTTCATATATCAGCTCTGCCCCATATCCCTCATGCCTCTTGGTTAACAAAAATCTATCAGTCTCCGATTTAAAATTAACAATTGACCTAGCATCAACTGCCATTAAATGTAGGTGCAAGGAGGGTTGGGGTGTGTTATGTTGATGGATTTGTTGTTTTCATATTCATTGATATTTAAATGCAGGAAACATTTTGTTAAGATTAATGGAGCATGTTCATAATGCAATGCTGGCACTCACACAGCCTGAAGTGGCAGCCCCTTTAAAAACATCCACATGCTGCTAATGTATCTGATGCTGTGCTTTTTGCTGCTGCAGGTTTTAAGTTTTCACGAGCCTCTTACGTGCTCAGTTTGCTGAGACCTCAGATCTACAAAGAGTTGGAGCTGAAGGTGAGGCAACTTCCATTTTTAAAAATTTATCATTTAAATATTAAAACACTCCCCAATGATGAAAGGCATTATCTGGGGCAGCTCTTGATCCAGGCTGAGTCAGTTTTCTTTTTCATTCATTGGATGTGGACATCACTGGCTCAGCCAGCATTTATTTCCCATCCCTAATTGCCTTTATTCAGAGGGCATTTAAGAGCCAACCACATGGGACTGGAGTCACATGTAGGCCAGAACAGGTAAGGATGGAAGATGTCCTTTCCTAGTGGACCAGTTGGGTTTTTATGACAATCAGCAATGCTTTCACAGTTATCATTAGACTTATATTCCATCTGCTGTGGTGGGATTTGAACCCAGGTCCCCAGTGTATTACCCCTAGGTTTACTAGTCTAGTGACAATACCACTACACCACCACCTCCCTAAGTTGAGCTCAGCCAAAGTCTGCAGTTGAGGCACTGTAATAACCACATTGGTCAAGGCATCCCATAGATAGAAAATAATTAGTTGGGGCTGCTGCTCCTGACTGCTGACTTGTGTGAGCCCCTGTTTCAAAGTGAATGAGATTTGGCTACCGGGGTGAGAACAGGAGCTGATTGTGCTGTGATTCTCCCCACAGTCAAATATCTTGCTGGTGACACACATGAAGAATTATCAGCCTTCTTGATGCCAGTGCCCATACCCTGGTCAGTGGGAGGGAAGGGAGAAAATAACTTGCAATATTCAATCATATTTACCTCCATGGGAAGAGAGGAACAGAATATCCTGGGAACCAACCCAACTGAAGAGGATATTCTACACTTGTTATGGGAGAAGTGAAAATTTCTAGACATGAAGAGGTTGTCACCCAGTAATTAACACCTTGGGAGGCTGAAACATTGACTGTGGGTATGAGTGGGCCTGTATTCTCTGGAGTTTAGAGGAATGAGAAGTGATCCCATTGAAACAATTTTTTTGAGGACTTGGAAAGGGTAGATGCGGAGATGTAGGTTTCCCTGGCTGGAGAGTCTATAACTAGGAGGCATGACCTCTGGATGAAAGGTTGGCCAGATATGACTGAGATGAAGTGAAATTTCTTCATTCAAGAGTTGTGAGTCTTTGGAAATCTCTACCCCAGAGATTGCGGATGTCCAATGGCTGCATGTATTCAATAGATTTAAATTGAAATCATGCAAAAAAATTTTTAAAAGTCTCTATTGTTGTTCTATTAAAAATACTTAATTCCATTCACTGGAAAATTTGCGTTCTTTCTTGGCAAGCTTGAATGGCTTTGAGTTAATGAGTAGTTTGCACATTAATGGTGCTGAACAATGATTTTCTGTCCAGTTTCTTTCATTAGTTCAAGCAGGTGCAGCGCATCGAGAGATTTTTGGGAACTGAGGGAATCGAAGCAGGTGGAGTTGAAGTAGACGATCAGCCATGATTTTACTGAATGGTGCAGCAGGCTCAAGGGGCTGAATGGCTGACTCCTGCTCCTATTTCTTATTCTTTTTGGGTCTGTCCATGTAGAAAACAACCAACCTATAGATTGAGGTCATCAACTGGTTCTGCTTAACTACATATTGATTGCTCTCTTTCTGTTTATTTACACCAATAATATGTTCTGATCTACAATACCAGGTCATTGGTAGAATTACATAACAGATCTCCAGAGAGAGTCAGCAATGAAGTTAGGAGCTCCCAGTAGTCTTAAACCAATTCACTTACTCGTCACACTCCTTTCCTTATTCTGTCCTCCTGAAACCACATTGGCCAGTGCCTTGAACCTTCTTGCCTAATGACAGAATTTGAACAGAGAAACATTGTTCAGCACCATTAATGTGCAAAACACTCTTGTTAATTCAAAGCCATTCTAGCTTGCCAAAAAAATACAAATTTTTTAGTGAATGGAATTAAGTATTTTTAATGCAACGATGGTGGAGACATTTTAGGCATTATTTCAATTTAAATTAATGATGAGTTCAAAATAAGCAATTTTGTATTAGAATAAGTCAATTGTAAGAAGGAAGTAACAGGGAATTGCATTTCTGTAGCACCTTTCACAACCTCAAGATGTCCAAAAGTTACTTCACAGCCAACTAAGTACATTATACTCTTGGGACTTGGGTTCAAATCCCACCACGGCAGCTGGTGGAATTTAAATTTAAAAAAAAGCACTGGTCTCGATAATCATGATCATGAAGCCATCGTTGATTGTCATAAAAACCCATCCTGTTCACTAATATCATTTAAGGAAGGAAATCTGCCGTCCTTATTTGGTCTGGCCTACGTGTGACTCCAGACCCACAGCAATGTGGTTCACTCTGAAATGGCCCAGCAAACCACTCAGCTCAAGGGCAACGAGGGATGGATAACAAATGCCGGCCAGGTCAGCGACACCCACACCTGAAGAAGGAATAAAAAAAAGTTTAGTGTCGAAATGTAGCCCTTTCTTTCCTCTACCTCACTTACATAACACTTAGTAAATGGGAATGAGCTCCTTTTAATATTTCTTTACAGTTTTCTAACAGTGTCGTAAAGCCTGACTTCTTCATTCATTCTCCTCACTACCTGCTGTGCTCTGGTCTCCTCATTTGCATTTTTACAGATATTACCTTTATCGCATCCTCTAATGGTGTCTGAATCCTGACAAGGCGTAGCCCAGTAAAACCGAACGCTTTCTGTTTTCAAATGCACTCTGCAGAAACCATGATCCCTTTGCTGTGTGTTATTTTAGGGATGCAGAAAGCGTTGGCTGTAGGCTAGGAGAGAATGTAGACCCGTTTCATCATCTTTCCTGCTGTCCCGGCAAGTGTGTCTGATGGTTTCTAATGCTCTGAAGAACACTCACCTGGACTTGAAACGTTAACTCTGTTTTCCTTTCTCCACAGTGCTGCCAGACCTGAGCTTTTCCAGCATTTTCTGTTTTTATTTATGCCGAATGATCTGTTGTTTCTTCAAGTCAGTGTGCAATTTTGCCTTGAACAGATTTAAATTGGCCTCTACAATCGAAGCTGATTCAATAACCTCTCAGCAATGGTTCCTGACAAGCCGCCTGATCCTTAAGCTTCCAATCTCTCCATCAGCATTGCCAGCTCAGTGGTAACATTAATTCTATTAGCTTCCTCGGTCCTGTTTCTGCCCCATTACCATCCCCTCTTCTCCTTTAAGACAGTCCTTAAACCTTACTCTTCCGTCAAGCTTTTGGTCACCTTTCCTGTTATCTCCTTACCTCACTTAGTGTCAAATTTTGTCTGATAATGCACTGGTGAAGCGGCCTAGGATGTGTTACTGCAGTAAAGGTGCTATGTAAATGCAAGTTGTTGTAAATATTGAACTGTAAAACTCATTTAATATATGAACATAGGAATTAGGAGCAGGAGTAGGCCACTCAGCCCCTCGAGCCTGCTCCACCATCAATAAGATCATGGCTGATCTAATTTTAACCCCACATTCCTGCCGATCCCCCGATAACCTTTCACCTCCTTGCTTATCAAGAATCTATCTAGCTCTGCCTTGAAGATATTCAAAGACTCTGCTTCCACCACTTTTTGAGGAAGAGAATTCCAAAGCCTCTTGACCCTCAGAAAATTTTTTTTCCTCATCTCTGTCCTAAATGGGCAACCCCTTATTTTGAAAAGTGACCCTGAGCTCTGGATTCCCCCACAAGAGAAAACATCCTCTCCATATCCACCCTGTCAAGTCCCCTTGGGATCTCATACATTTCAATCAAGTTGCCTCTTGCTCTTCTAATCTCCAGTGGATACAAGCCTAGTTGGTCCAGCCTTTCCAGGCATTAATCTAGTAAATCTTCTCTGAACTGCTTCTAATGCATTTACCTCTTTCCTTAAGTAGGGAGACCAATTCTGTACACAGTCCTCCTGATGTGGTCTCTCCAGCTGAAGCATAACCTCCCTACTCTTGTATTCACTTCCCCTCACAATAAACAATAACATTCTATTAGCTTTGCTAATGACTTATGTTGGTTGTTTCCACATACTCACCACTCGTAGCTCCTGTTTCCCTAGCCAGTGGTCCTATACTTTCTTGTTTTCACTTTTGCATTGATTTCCTAGAATTGTACAGCACGGAATAAGGCTATTTGGTTCATCGCGTCTGTGCCAGCTCTTTGAAAGAGCTATCCACCCCCCTTTACTGTTTCCTCTTAGCCCTGCAAATGCTTCCTTTTCAGACATTAATCCAATTCCTTTTTGAGTTATTGTTGAATCTGCTTCCACTGTTGTTTCAGGCAACCTATTCTGGATCCTAACACCTTGCTACATTAGAGAACAAAGCTGACTCTGTGGGCCAATAGCAGCACTACTCTTTCCTTTTTTTTTGTTATCACTATTCCTCACTTATTCCCACTGTAATGCCTTCATTATACCTGTTGGTTTGAGCTTGGTTGAGTTAAAATTGAAAAATAATTTTCCAAGTGTGAATTTATATTATTTTCCGGTGGCAGAAACATGGACTAAAGGTATATATACGGAACCCATCTTCTTTCACGCCAATGTTGGAAGATGGAGTTGGAGGGAAACTGCCTCGGTCACTCCTATTGGGGAATAACATGGAAGAAACCCAAAAACAAATCGCACAGTTCTCGGTGAAAGATGCACAGGTAAGTGAAAATGACAAGAGTTTATTTTTACCTTTTTACTATTTAACTTTTCTTTCCCATTTACAAGTCATTCTCCCAAGGCATTGCGACACAGGGACTCGAGAGGGTTGCCAACCCTCCAGAATTAGAGTCTAGGGTCAAAGAGCTATAGAGTTACACAGCACAGAATCAGGCCCTTCGGCCCGTCATGTCCATGCCAGCCATTAAGCACCTATCTATTTTCCAGCACTTGGCCTGTAGCCCTGTATGCTATGGTGTTTCAAGTGTTCATTTAAATACCTCTTAAATGTTGTGAGGTTCCTGCCTCTACACCCCCTCAGGCAGTGTGTTCCAGATTCCAACCACGCCCTGGGTGAAAATTTTTTTCCTCAAATCCCCTCTAAGCCTCCTGCCCCTTACCGTAAATCTATGGTCCCTGGTTATTGACACCTCCGCTAAGGGGAAAGATTTCTTCCTATCTGTGCCCCTCATAATTTTGTACACCTCTTTCAGGTCCCTAGCCTATCCAGTCTCTCTTCATAGCTGAAATGCTCCAGCCCAGGAAACATCCTGGTGAATCCTCTGCACACTCTCCAGTGCAATCACATCCTTCCTATAGTGTGGCGACCAGAATTGCACACAATATTCCAGCTGTGGCCTAACTAGCATTTTATACAGCTCCAACATAACCTCCCTGCTCTTATACTCTATGCCTTGGCTAATAAAGGCAAGTATCCCCTATGCCTTCTTAACCACCTTATCTACCAGTGCTGCTGCCTTCAGGGATATATGGACATTTACACCAAGGTCCCTCAGACCCTCTGTACTTCCTAGGGTCCCAACATTCATTGTGTATTCCCTTGCTATATTAGTCCTCCCAAAATGCATCACCTCACACTTCTCAAGATTAAATTCCATTCGCCACTGCTCTGCCCATCTTATCAGCCCATTTATATTGTTCTGTAATCTAAGGCTTCCCTCCTCACTGTTTACGATACCAACAATTTTTGTGTCATTTGCAAACTTACTGATCGCACCTCCTATATTCATGTCTAAATCATTAACGTACACTACAAACAGTAAGGGTCCCAGCACCGATCCCTGCAATACACCACTTGTCACAAGCTTCCAATCGCAAAAACAACCTTCGACCATCACCCTCTGCCTCCTGCCACTAAGCCAGTTTTGGATCCAATGTGCCAAATTGCCCTGGATCCCATGGGTTCTTACCTTCTTGACCAGTCTCCTATGTGGGACCTTGTCAAAAGCCTTACTGAAGTCCAGATAGACTACATCAACAGCACTACCCTCATTTATGCAATTGCCCTGGAGTTTCCAAGAATTGAAGTATAACCTCTTGGACATTATCTTGGAGAAAAATCATAGGGAAATTAAAAAAAATCATCCTTTTCTTTTGTTTCATTTTCTTTGAACTCCATTTGTTTCTTTGTTAAAAGAATATTGGAGATGAGGGTTGACGGGGTGGGGAGGTCGAAGGTGGGAGGTCATGTGATGAAATCTTTAGGAATATACCCAACATGAAATGGCTACCCCATCTCAAAAGCAAGTGTTAGGTTGCTGAAGGGGATTTAGAGAGAAGGGGTTGATCAGAGCAGAGCATGCATATGTCTGTTTAGGTCTCTATTAATATCCCATGGTTCTATTTCTAAGAAGAGTAGAGCAATTCCCCCTGGTGTCCTGGACAACATTCAGATATTCAACCAGCACCTGAAACAGATGATCTGGTCATTGTCACATTGCTGTTTGTGGGAGCTTGCTGTGTGCAAATTGGCTTCCATGTTTCCTGCATTAAAAAAGTAGCCACGCTTCAAAAATAGTTAGTTGGCTGTGAAGCAGGGAGGTGATGTTGTAGTGTCACTGGACAAGTAATCAGTGAGGTAGATCCCCTCTGGGGATGCAGGTTCAAATCCTGCCATAGCAGATGGTGGAATTTGAGTTCAATAAAAATATTATTAAAATTCTGATGATGATGATGAAGCCATTGTTGATTGTTGAAAAATCCATCTGGTTCACTAATGACCTTTAGGGAAGGAAATCTACCGTCCTTACCTGGTCTGGCCTATATGTGACTCCAGATCCACAGCAATGTGATTGACTCTTAGATGCCCTCTCTTAGCAAATCACTTAATTGTATCAAGCTGCTACAAAGTCTCAAAAAAGGAATGAAACTGGACGCACCACCCGGCATCGAACTAGGCACTGGAAATGACAATGGCAAACTCAGCTCTGACGGACCGTGCAAAGTCCTCCTCTCTAACATCTGGTGGCTAGTGCCAAAATTGGGAGAGTTGTCTCATAGACTAGCCAAGCAACAGCCTGACATAGTCACCCTCACGGAATCATATCTTACAGATAATGTCCCAGGCACCAACATCACCAACCCTAGGTATGTCCTGTCCCACCAGCAGGCCAGACCCAGCAGAGGTGGTGGCTTATGGTATACAGTCAGGAGGGAGTTACCCTTGGAGTCCTCAACATAGACTCCGGACCCCATGAAGTCTCATGGCATCAGGTCAAACATGGGCAAGGAAACTCCCTGCTGATTACCACGTACTACTCTCCCTCAGCTGATGAATCAGTGCTCCTCCATGTCAAACATCACTTGGAGGAAGCATTGAGGATGGCAAGAGTGCAGAATGTACTCTGGGTGGGGGACTTTAATGTCCATCACCAAGAGCTGGCTGAGTCCTAAATGACATAGCTGCTAGACTTTGTCTGCAGCAGGTGGTGAGGGAACCAAGAAGAGGGAAAAACATACTTGAACTCATCCTCACCAACCTGCCTATCACAGATGTATCTGTCCATGGCAGTATTGGTGGGAGTGACCACCGCATAGTCATTGTGAAGCCCTGCCTTCACATTGAAGATACCCTCCATCATGTTGTGTGGCACTACCCCCGTGCTAAATGGGATAGATTTCGAACAGAGCTAGCAGCTCATGACATGAGGCGCTGTGGGCCATCAGCAGCAGCAGAATTGTACTCGAACACAATCTGTAACTTCATGGCCTGGCATATTCCCCACTCTACCATTACCATCAAGCCAGTGATCAACCCTGGTTCAATGAAGAGTGCAGGAGGGCATGCCAGGAGCAGCACCAGGCATACCTAAAAAATGAGGTGTCAACCTGGTGAAGCTATAACACAGGACTACATGCATGCCAAACAGCAAAGGCAGCAAGTGATAGACAGAGCTAAGCGATCCCACAACCAGTGGATCAGATCTATGCTCTGCAATCCTGCCACATCCAGTCATGAATGGAGGTGAAAAATTGCCCAGGTAGGTCCTGCACACAAAGAATAGGACAAATCCAACCCGGCCAATTACTGCCCCATCAGTCTGCTCTCCATCATCAATAAATTAATGGAAGGGGTCATCAACAGTGCTGTCAAGCAGCACTTGCTCAACAATAACCTGCTCACTGATTCCCAGTTTGGGTTCCGCCAGGGCCACTCAGCTCCTGACCTCATTACAGCCTTGGTTCAAACATGAACAAAAGAGCTGGAACTCCTGAAGTGAAGTGAGAGTGACTGCCCTTGACATCAAGGCTGCATTTGACTGAGTGTGGCATCAAGGGACCCTAGCAAAACTGGAGTCAATGGGAATCGAGGCAAATTCACTGCTGGTTGGAGTCATACCTAGCATAAAGGAAGATACTAGTGGTTGTTGGAGGTCAATCATCTCAGTTCCAGGACATCATTGCAGGAATTCCTCAGGGTAGTGTCCTAGGCTCAACCATCTTCAGCTGCTCCATCATAAGGTCAGAAATGGGGATGTTCGCTGATGGTAGCACAATGTTCAACACCATTTGCGACTCCTCACATACTGAAGCAATCCATGTCCAAATGCAGCGAGACCTGGACAATATCCAGGCTTGAGCTAACATGTGGCAAGTAACATTCGCACCACACAGGTGTTAGGCAATGACCATCCCCAACAAGAAAGAATCCAGCCATCGCCCCTTGATGTTCAATGGCATTACCATCACTGAATCCCCCTGCTATCAACATCTTGGGGCTACCATTGACCAGAAACTGAACTGGACTAGCCATATAAATACTGTGGCTACAAGAGCTGGTCAGAGGCTAGGAATCGTGTGATGAGTAACTCATCTCCTGACTCCCCAAAGCCTGTCTACCATCTACAAGGCATAAGTCAGGAGTGTGGTGGAATTACTCCCCACTTGCCTGGATGAGTTCAACTCCCACAACACCAAAGAATCTTGACACTATCCAGGACAAAGCAACCTGCTTGATTTGTACCCCATCCACAAACATTCACTCCCTCCACCATCGACACACAAAAGCGGAAGTGTGTACCATCTACAAGATGCACTGCAGGAACTCACCAAGGCTCCTTCGACGGCACCTTCCAAACCCACGACCGCTCCCATCTAGAAGGACAAGGGCAGCAGATACATGGGAACACCACCAGCTGGAAGTTCCCCTCCAAGTCACTCACCATCCTGACTTGGAAATATATCACTGTTCCTGGGCCAACATCCTAGAACTCCCTTCCTAACGGCATTGTGAGTGTACCTACCCCTCATGGACTGCAGTGGTTCAAGAAGGCAGCACAGCACCACCACCTCAAGGGCGACTACGAGTGGGCAATAAATGCTGGCCCAGCCAATGAAGACCACATCCCGTGAATGAATTAAAAAAAAATGTTTCAGGTTGACCTGCGGTCATGAAAGGTGCTATATAAATGAAAATTTGTTCTTTCTTTTGAACTAACAAGTCCCCTCACACTTGTCGTTTATTTCCCCAACCACTTCATTCAACCAGTGGTCATCTGGACAGTTGAGACTGAGATGACCAAATACTTCTTGGGACACAATGGTCCCTGTGCTGTGAGGTCATAAAGGAGAGGGTTGGAGGATGCCTTATGGAGGACAACAGACCAGGGTTGAGTAGTGGACATGTGAGGATGGTCAAATAACTTGGATTCAGTTAGATAATGCTCAGTAAGCAAGGGGAGTGCTTATGCTCAATACCTCCAAAGGGGGTTAAATGCTGTCATAATGATCTGAATGACCTTGTTCCATGCTTTCTGTCATCCAAGTGTGAGTTGTGCTTTACTTGCTAGGCATATGCTGAGTATGAGGCCTTCATCGGTCGCATGGCCACAGCTGTTGAGCCTCTACTGGATGCAGTACCTGTGGATGTCCCATCACTGACCAGTAGCTCACCGAGGCAGAGGATACGATCGTTACATAGTGTGAAACCCCTTCTGCAAGCAGGTAATCAAAAAAAACGCTGCATTTGCATAGCACCCTTCACAGCTCCGAGGCAACCCAAGGCACTTTGAAATACTTTCTGAAGTGTAGTCACTCCTTTGGTGCTGCATTTGCCTAAAATTTGCCCAAAGCAAAGTCACACGAATGGCAGGAACAAACAAATAAGCTGCTTTTGCTCTTGGTTTGAGCATGAAAGCAGAACAATGCTCAATTATTAATCATTTTTGTGATCTTGACCACTGAGGAGAAATACCTTTAAAAGATCTCCCACTCTCTTTTTTTATATATTCGTTCATGGGATTATGGGCATCACTGGCCAGGCCAGCATTTATTGCTCATCCCTAATTGCCCTTGAGAAGATGGTGGTGAGCTGCCTTCTTGAATTGCTGCAGTCCATGTGGTGTAGGTACACCCACAGTGCTGTTAGGGAGGGAGTTCCAGGATTTTGACCCCACAACAGTGAAGGAATAGTGATATATTTTCAAGTCAGGATGGTGAGTGGCTTGGAGGGGAACTTCCAGGTGGAGGTGTTCCCATATATCTGCTGCCCTTGTCCTTCTAGATGGAAGTGGTCATGGCTTTGGAAGGTGCTGTCTAAGCAGTCTTGGTGAGTTCCTGCAGTGCATCTTGTAGATGGTACACACTGCTGCCACTGTGCGTTGGTGGTGGAGGGAGTGAACATTAAGTGGGCTGCTTTGTCCTGAATGGTGTCAAGCTTCTTGAGTGTTGTGGGAGCTGATCTCATCCAGATAAGTGGCGAATATCCCATCACGCTCCTGACTTGTGCCTTGTAGATGGTAGACAGGCTTTGGGGAGTCAGGAGGTGAGTTACTCGCCACAGGATTCCTAGCCTTTGACCTGCTCTTGTGGCCAAAGTATTTACATGGCTTGTCCAGTTCAGTTTCTGGTTAATGGTAACCCCCAAGATATTGATAGTGGGGGATTCAGTGATGATAATGCCATTGAATGTCAAGGGGCAATGGTTAAATTCTCTCTTGTTGGAGATGGTCATTGCCTGACACTTGTGTAGCATGAATGTTACTTGCCACTTGTCAGCCCAAGCCAGGATATTGCCCAGGTCTTGCTGCATTTGGACATGGACTGCTTCAGTATCTGAGGAGTTGCAAATGGTGCTGAACATTGTGCAATCATCAGTGAACATCCCCACTTTTAACCTTATGCCGGGGGGTAGGTCATTGGTGAACAGCTGAAGATGGTTGGGCCTAGACACTACCCTGAGGAACTCCTGCAGTGATGTCCTGTAACTGAGATGATTGACCTCCAACAACCACAACTATCTTCCTTTGTGCTAGGCATGACTCCAACCAGTGGAGAGTTTTCCCCCGATTCTCAATGACTCCAGTTTTAGCTCCTTGATGCCACACTTGGTCAAATACTGTCTTGATGTCAAGGACAGCCACTCTCACCTCACCTTGGCAGTTCAGCTTTTTTGTCCATGTTTGAAGCAAGGCTGTAATGAGGTCAGGAGCTGAGTGACCCTGGCAGAACCCAAACTGAGTGTCAGTGAGCAGTTATTGCTAAGCAAGTGCCACTTGATAGCACCGTTTATGATCCCTTCCTTCACTTTAATAATGATTGAGAGTAGACTGGTGGGGCGGTAATTGGCTGGATTGGATTTGTCCTGCTTTTTCTTTATTGGACATTCCTGGGCAATTTTCTACATAGCCGGGTAGATGCCAGTGTTGTGGCTGTACTGGAATAGCTTGGCTTGGGGCATGGCAAGTTCTACAGCACAAGTCTTAGTACAATTGCTGTAATATTGTCAAGGCCCATGGCCTTTGCAGTATCCAAAGTCTTCAGCCATTTTTGATATCACATGGAGTGAATCGAATTGGCTGAAGACTGACATCAGTGATTCTGGGGACAAGAGGAGGAGGCCTAGATGGGTCATCCACTCAGCACTTCTGGCTGAAGATTGTTACAGATGCTTCAGCCTTATCCTTTGCACTGATGTGCTGGGCTCCCCCATCATTGAGGATGGGGATATTTGTGGAGCCTCCTCCTCCCAGTGAGTTGTTTAATTGTCCACTACCAATCTCAACTAGATGTGGCAGAACTGCAGAACTTAGATCTGATCTGTTGGTTGTGGAATTGCTTAGCTCTGTCTATCGTTTGCTGCTTATGCCATTTGGGATGCAAGTAGCCCTGTGTTATAACTTCACTAGGTTGACAACTCATTTTTAGGTATACCTGGTGCTGCTCCTGGCATGTCCAGGGTTGATTCCCTGGTTTGGTGGTAATGGTCAAGTGGGGGATATGACGGCCATGAGTTTACAGATTGTGGTTGTACACAGTTCTGCTGCTGATGGCCCACAGTGCCTCATGGTTGCCCAGTCTTGAGTTGCTGTTTGAAATCCATCCCATGTAGCACAGTGGCACACAACACAAAGCAGGGTATCCTCACTGTGAAAATGGGACTTTGTCTCTACAAGGATTGTGCGGTGGTCACTCCTACCGATACAGTCATGGACAGATGCATCTGCGGCTGGCAGGTTGGTGAGGATGAGGTCAAGTATGTTTTTCCCTCTTGTTGGTTCCCTCACCATCTGTCACAGACCCAGTCTAGCAGCTAGGCCCTTTAAAACTTGGCCAGCTTAGTTTGTGCTTTTAAGTGTGGCTCAGTAGCACCAACTACAACATTCTGCACCCTTGTCATCCTCAGTGCTTCCTCCAACATGGCTGAGTTTGCTGTTGTTATTTCCAGTGCTTAGGTCCATCCAGCTCCATTCCTTTTAGCAGTTTGATATTTCCTTTCGACTTCCTTCGCTAAAGGACAATAGTAAACTCAGATGGGTTTTTAACAAATTGACAACGTTTTTGGTCATCATTAGACTTTTAATTCTAGATTTTTATTGAATCCAAATTTCACCATCTGCCATGGTGGGATTCAAACCCGGATCCCCAGAGCATTACCCTGGGTCTCTGGATTACTAGTCCAGTGACAATATCATTATACCACCGCATCCCCCACAAATAGGGCCCTCAGCAGAGGAGTGGAACTCCAAGAGTTCTTGCCCCATTTATAAATCCTTTTAACATGTTTAACACAACATCAGGACTCGAGTTACCAGTGCAACAAATGTTCGTTAGGTTGATTCCTGGGTTCAGAGGGCTGTCCTTTGAGGAGAGATTGAGTAGAATAGGCCATTACTCTTTGGAGTTTAGAAAAATGAGAGATGATCTCACTGAAACATCCAAATTTCTGATCAGCCTTGGTAGGGTAGATACTGAGAGGCTGAACTGGGCTGAAGAGTCTAGAACACGGGAGCACCGCCTCAGGATAAGGGGTTGATCATTTAGGACTGCGATGAGGAGAAATGTCTTCACTCAGGGTTGTGAATCTCTGGAATTCTCTACACCAGAGAGCTATGGATGCTTCAGTCATTGAATATATCCAAGACTGGGATTGACAGATTTTTGGATACTTGAAGGAATCGAGGGGTGTGGAGTTTGGGCAAGGAAGTCAGTTGAAGTTGAGGATTAGTCATGATCTTATTGAATGGTGGGTTGGGTCCGATTGGCTGAATGGTCAACACTTGCTGCTGGTCCTTATGTTCATATATATTCTTGATTTCACTTCTTATCCTTACAGGTTTTAAGCTGGGGAAACACATTCCACAGTTCTACGAATTACTGACTGCTCCGATATCTAAAGTAAGTGCACAAGTTAACATTCTCTCTTGAAATTGCTGCTTCGTGGTTACACAATGCCCCAGCCCTGGGTTTCTTTTCCCTATTACCACCCGTTGCTGTGCTTGGGGAATAAAGATTCCAATGGTCATTTGGACAAGGCACAAAAGAGACAATAGTGGCTGATTTTAACATGGACCCCACCGCCCCACCCCACCATCGACAATGATCAAGAACAAGGCTGTTCTTCTCGCAAAGCAATGGTGGAAACTGGGCAGACGGGTACTTGAAGCTGAGCAAAAGGAATACCCACTCTGAACCTGCCTTTCTCACCCACGATCATAACCTTCAGGCCAAGTAGCTGCCGGGAAGTAGAGAGGGGGCCCTAGTGTCTGAGAAACATTTTTGGGGCCAGAAAGAGCAGGTGGGTTCCTCCGAGCCCCACAAGGAAAGCTCAGACCTTGCCTGCCCCAGGCTTTCCTATCCTACCCGACCCTCCCAAAACTCCCTGTCTGCCACTGGAACCTAAGCAAGTTTTCTCTGCCCAACTCTGGGCGAGAAATGGACTGACAGTGATGAAGCCTGGTGGTTAAAATCACAAAGCAAGGGGAGCCGCTGTGCCCTGGAGCCATTTCCCAGCAGATATCCATGTTATCCAAGCGAGTTGGTGAAGTCAAAACTAAGACACAGACCTTTTCTTTCTTGGGAGAGTTTGTTGACCTGGTCAGCCTTGTAGCTCTCCTCTCCCCCACAGTGTCCCAGCTATCCCCTATTTATATGTGATCAAAGTACTTAATTAAACAATACCCCTCACCGGTGTATCTTAACGATATAATGAACATACTATTAACAATCCATTCCAATTTTAAAATCCCCTCCCTGTGTTTCCACATGAATCAGCACCTTTGGGAAGCAGGATGGAGGAAATGAACTGTCCGTCAGCTGTAAATATCCTGTGTGAAATTAATATCAGCGGAATCAGTTCCAGGTTTAACCTGTGATATTTATGCTTTGCCACCTTGCTGTCTATGGTCTATTCTTGGCAGGTTCTAAATCACTGGTTTGAATCGGAACCACTGAAGGCCACTATCGCTACTGATGGAGTTATTGGTGCAATGATAAGCCCACAGGCCGCAGGGAGCGGGTAGGAGACTTATCAGCTGTTTTGCTTACTTGTTGCAAATGAATTTACGTATCAAATTTACATATTGAAATGAGATATGGAGGAGGCTTAAAACCAGTTCTGCCATTCAATAAGATCCTGGCCAATCTGTATCCGAACGTCATTTATCCAACTCTGCTCCAAATCTCTGATTCTCTTACCTAACAAAAAAAATTATAACCTTTTGGGCTAGAAACTCCCCCCACCCCCCTGTTTGTGGGAAGGCGGGTGGGGGGGGGGGGGGGTGGTGTGTGTGTGTTGTGCGGGGGCGGGTACGAACCCGATCAGCGCCCCCGATCGGGGCTGCGCCGCCATTTTACGTGGGCGGGCCAATTAAGGCCCACCCTGCGTGACGTGCACCCAGAAGCGCCGAGCGCTCCCTGTGCGGCCAGGGGGGTGGGGAGGAATTCCGAGTGGTCCGCAGCGTTCTTTCGTGCACTCGCGCAAACGAACACAGAGATTTGTTTCAGTCTTAAATGTAAAAATAAAGGATTTTAAAACTTTTAAAACATGTCCCCCTCATGTCACTATCACATGAGCTGGGACACGTCAAAGAATAAACTTTCACTGTCGCTGGGTCAAAATCCTGGAACTCCCTCCCTAACAGCGCTGCGGGTGTACCTACACCACATGGGGTGCAGCGGTTCAAGAAGGCAGCTCACCGCCCACCTTCTCTAGGGGCAATTAGGGATGGGAAACACATACTGGCCTAGCCGGTAATTCCCACATTCCAGGAACAAATTTAAAAGAGAACTTTGTGACAATGTTACTTGCTATGTCAACATTTCCCATTCAGCCTTATGATGTCAACTGTCATGACATGGTTACAGATGCTAGCTGTTAGGTGGCAGAATGCATCAGGATTCTGAAGGCTCTCCCAAATCCATTCATCATTGTATACATAGAAATAAATTATATTTGTCAAATGAAACATGGCCAATTAACGAGTCATATGTTAAGATGCCTGTGAACTGTTTTCTTGTCTCTTGTTTATCTTAGGTATGTTCTACTTCATCACGTGATGGGGGAGCTGGAAGGGATTAAGGGGGCTTGGGGTTATGTGGAAGGTGGGATGGGCGCACTTTCCAAATCTATCGCCAGTGTAGCTGCAGCTCATGGAGCCTCTATCTTTACAGAAAAGGTAAGTGTTCCAGCTACTAGTCTGACCATTTCAGTTCCATTTTCTTTATGTTACAGAGAGAAGTTTTGATAGAATGAATAAGGAGAAACTGTTTCCACTGGCAGAAGGGTCGGTAACCAGCGGACACACATTTAGGATAATTAGCCACAGAATCAGGGTGCAGATGAGGAGAATTTTTTTTTACACAGCAAGCAGTTATGATCTGAAATGTGCTTCCTGAGAGAGGGGTACAAGCAGATTCAATAGTAATTTTCAAAAGGGAATTGGATAATACTTGAAAAGGAAACATTTGCAAGGTTATGGGGAAAGAGCAGGGGAGTGGTACTAATTGGATAGCTTTTTCAAAGAGCTGGCAAAGGCATAATAGACCGAATGGCCTCCTTCTGTGCTCTATTTGTGGAGCATAAATGTGGAGAATTAAACTCCTTTTGCTTTTTCACCTGATGCTGCTACTCTAAGCAAGCATCATAAGTGTAGATAGACACAGGGTAAATCTTCCTCTATTTCAACCATGTGCCTTAACCATTCTGCATTAGGGTAGCAACCCCATTGTATCTGTGACACATCTGCCATTCCACATCCATTCTTGTGGCATCATAGAGCAATTTACTGCCAAGTTTTCAGTACTTTGATAAATATGAAATAATATTCACTCTTTTAACATCCTCAGTGTAAGTTAATACATTTCTCTCTCTGTCTCTGTGTTGACCAGCCAGTGAGCTCCATCCTAGTGGACAGTAACGGGACAGCACAGGGAGTTGTGTTGAAAGATGGAACTGAGATAAGAAGCAAAGTGGTTTTATCCAATGCCACTGCTCATGTGACCTTCCTCAAGCTGACTCCACAGGTGAGAGTGGATAATGTCTCTTTTTCCATACCCTTTGCACTTCCCTTCTAAGGTGGAGACTCATTCACTTCCAGGTTTCTGTGCACCCTCAGATAACTCAGGTACCCATTCTTTAGACAGCGAATGTCAGCAGACTGCTTAACGATGGGGAGCCCATATCTCAGCCTTACCTGCTCACCATTCCATGCTTGCTTTCCAGTACTGATTAATGGAGGTTAATTGGCTCCTGAACTCCCCTCCTCCCCCACCGAGCCATACACCTCATCCGACTTGTACATGTATTGTCTTTCCTTCATTGTTGCTGGGTCAAAATCCTCACTGTGGGAGTACTCTTCACTTGCCTGGATGAGTGCAGCTCCAACAACACTCAAGAAGCTCGACACCTCCAGGACAACTCTTTCTTGGACTCGAATGCAAGTTCTGTCGAAGGGTCATGAGGACTCGAAACGTCAACTCTTTTCTTCTCCGCCGATGCTGCCAGACCTGCTGAGTTTTTCCAGGTAATTCTGTTTTTGCTTGATTGGTACTCCATCCACCACCTTAAACATTCACTCCTCCACTACCAATGCACAGTGGCCACAGTGTGTACTATATACAGGATGCACTCCAGCAACTCATCAAGCCTCCTACGACAGCACTTTCCAAACCCACGTAGGAGGACAAGAATAGCAGACACATGGGAACACTACTATCTGCAAGCTCCCCTCCATGTCTCACACCATCCTGACTTGGAACTATATCGCTGTTCCTTTACTGTTGCTGGATCAAAATCCTGGAACTCCCTCCCCAGCAGCACTGTGGGTTTACCTACATCACATGGACTGCAGCGGTTCAAGCAAGAAGCTCACCACCACCTTCTCAAGGGCAATTAGGGATGGGCAATAAATGCTGGCCTAGCCAGTGACGCCCACATCCTGTAAATGAATAAAAAAAAACATGGCTGAGATTAGCTAGGCAGTGATGGAGATCTTGTTGCTCTTTAGGGCTCAGTTCCAAGAATTGGAGCAGTCATGTGCAGAATAGTTCAGCCTAGTAAACGTGGATGGACCTTGGGGCTGATTTTAATAGGAGGCGGGGCCATTGCACTGGCGAGGAGTCAGAGGCGGGTCAAGGTGAATGGTAAACTCACATGCCAACAATGCGAGAGAGCCGGAAGGGTTTTAGTTCCTGCCACTCAGTTTAATGGAGAAGTTTGGTTTCCAGCTAAACTGGCAGTAGTGACGAACAGACGGGCAGTCTTTCTGACAGCAGGAGGTCCCAGCTATGGCCCTGATGGAACAATTCCTGAAAATAAGATTGGTTGTATGAGTGATCGCAGTTATGGTTGGGCAAGCACTGGGGCAAGTACCCTTCCTCCTCCCAGCCCACATGGAAACACCAACAAATTTAAACTTGGGCCGCTTCTGCCTTTGATCCAAGAACATATGTCGTTGTGAGGAAGGCACCACTGCTCTTATGCAGAGGTCTTGAGTTAATATTGCAGCCAGGCCATGATGATAGATAGGTTCTTGATTGGTAAGGGGATCAAAGGTTACGGGGAGAAGGCGGGAGAATGGGGGTTGAGAAACTTATCAGCCATAATTGAATGGCGGAGCAGACTCGATGGGCCGAATGGCCTAATTTCTGCTCCTATGTCTTATGCTCTTCTGATATACTTAAAGAAGAGGCCTGTTGCTTAGGCAAGTGCCAGTGCTGGCTGTGATTTAAAACTACAGTCAGCCAGATCAGGATAGAACCATAGAAAAGTCACAGCGCAGAGAGGCCATTCAGCCCATCATGTCTGTGCTGGCCAGTAAAAGGTGTAAAAGAAACTATCTATGATTTTCAGACCTCCAATCCTCTGGTACCTCGCCTGTATCTTGTGAGGATTGGAAAATGATCCTCAGAGCATCTGTCATTTCCTCCCTGTCTTCCTTTAACAACCTGGGATACAATCCATCCGGCTCTGGTGACTTATCCACCTTCAAGGATGTCAGTTGCTCCAGTATTTCCTCTCTCACTATGCTCATTGTATCAAATGTTTCGCACTCCTCCTCATTAACTAGAATGTCTGCATCATCCGTCTCCTTAGTGGAGATGGGAATAGATTGGGTAAAACCATTTCATTTCAAACACCCCTCTCATCTCTAGTCACCCCTGCCCGGTTCCCTGAGTTCAAATTAAAAGCTGTGACTCTGAGGGAGCTCCTGCTGAGCAGGGTCTGAGCCTACACCTGAATGGCAGGCATGATAAGGCAATGATAATGGATATCAGGCAGTTTGTGTAGAGCCATTCTACAGCATCAGCTTTATCTCCAGGTAGCAAGTGGAAAATCTACCCAGGCAGCTTCCTTGTCTAATTTTAAGTGACAGCTGTGGCTCGGTGGGTAGCACACTCACTTCTGAGTCTGAATATTTGTGGGTTCAAGCCCCACTCCAGGTACTTGAGCATAAACTCCAGGCTGACACTTCTGGTTGCAATTCTGAAGGAGCCCCATCTGCACTCTGAGGTGGGTGTAAATGATCCTATGACACTATTTCAAAGAAGAGCAGGAGAGTTCTCCCT
This sequence comes from Carcharodon carcharias, assembly GCF_017639515.1. Taxonomy (NCBI): domain Eukaryota; kingdom Metazoa; phylum Chordata; class Chondrichthyes; order Lamniformes; family Lamnidae; genus Carcharodon; species Carcharodon carcharias. The sequence goes on along the minus strand of NC_054483.1, from coordinate 109,014,154 downwards.
GGTGTTCCTAGCTAATACTTTTATTTCAACCATTATCATGAGAAACCCGTTATCTGGCCATTATCACATTGGGAGCCAACATTACAACACTGACTATCGGGAGAAAGGTTGTGAAAGGTGTTCGGTAAGCGCAAGACTTTAATTTGAAACTGATTTCTGTCTCTGTTCCAGGATTCGCTGTCCCAAGACTTTATTAAGGAAGTTTCATCCATTGACTACACCTCTCCTGTCACAAAAATCAATGGTATGCGGATACTTCGGAAGAGGGCAAGATGAGTTTGGTTGAAGTGAGCATGGGTAACAGAGTGACCTGTTCCAAGGCTGATGTCATTGTTATTCTTGACTCAGTTGATGGCAGGTGCATGATGGGGGCTCAGGAGTAATCAGCCCTTTGCCCTGAAGTAATTCAGGGGAGGAGAATTCCCCATTTCCACTATCCTCTGTATGAAAAAGTGCTTCCTGATTTCACTACGGAATAACCTAACTCCAATTCTAAAATTGTGCCTCCTTGATTCCCCCACCAGAGGAAAGGGCTTCTCTGTATTCACTCGTATCAAATCCTTTTGTCATTTCAAATACCTCAATTGGATGACCCCTGAATCTTTGAAACTCGAGGGTAATACAGGCCAGTTTATGGAACCTTTAAAACCTGGTATTGTTTGGGGTTCACCCCATTACTCTGACCTGGATTTGGTCCTTGGACCCTGGAGCCAGCAATAAAGAGCAATCTCCCAGCCCAACCCGGAATATCTGGTCCCCTCCGATCCAATTCAACTGATAATGAAGGCTGGGATAGAAAATGGGAACAACAGCAGCAACAAAAACTTTCATTTAAGTAGCACCTTTAGTGTAGTAAAATATCCCTTCACAAAATTTGACACTGAGCCACATCAGGGAACATTCAGGCAGCTGAGCGAAAGCTTCGTCAGAGGGAGGTCTTAAGGAAGCAGAGAGAGGTGGAGAGATTTAGGGAGGGAATTACAAGAGCTTAGGGCCTTGACAGCTGAAGGCAGGCTCACTCATATTAAAATCTGGAGTGATTAAACTCTGGGATGCGCAAGGAGTGCAGAGATCCTGCAGGATCCTGAGACCAGAGAAGGTCACAGAGATAGGAGAGTGAACAAGGACATAGAGGCATTTGAAAACAAAGGTGAGAGTTTTAAACCAGAGGAAATGACAGACCAGGGGTCAATGTACGTCAGAATAACTGCACCTGTATGCTAACTTGAAGGAAAAGTGGCCTATATGAAAAATTATAATATTGTTTCTGTTTTGATGTTGCCAGTTGCTGTGGATCGCTTACCAAACTTTCTGGCCGTACCTAGCAATGATGGAATAGCACCTTCCCAGCGTATAGCTGGAACCATACATTTGAACTGTGAGGACATGGCCTATATAAAAGATGCTTTCGAGGAAGCCTGCCGAGGGATTCCATCCACCAGGTATGATCGGAGGAATCGGTTGTGCTGGGTGACAATTATATATATAGGGGAGGAGTTCTCCCATTGTCCTGTCAACATTCATCTTTCAACCGTCACCACCAAAAAAATAATCAGCTTGACTGCTTCTTTATCTAAATGCTTTTTGTGGAACTGTACAGTGTGCAAACTGGCTGCTTTACTTCCCTATTAAGCAACAGTGGCTGCTCTTCAGAAGTTCACTGGGGCCCAGCCAGGTCGCGGTCCACTGTAGCCTGGTATAATGCGGGTCCACCCTGAACCCCAAAATTTTCATTCTGCAAATGTGGCCACAAGAATGCACCTCCCCACGCCCCTCCCCGCACCCCCCCGCCACCCAACCCCCATTATGAACACAGCCACCCACTTTAATAAAGAAAAGCTACCAGCAGCCAATTGACCAGTTAATTTATTTTACAGAGCACCTGCTTCATTCATTTATTTCGGAGTTTGAGGACCAGAAACTGTAAGGACATGCCCACAATATTGGCCAGGATTCAGCCTGAGCACAAAGCACCAGCTATGAAATAACGTGGCCTCACTTATAATGCAGCCTTAAGATATGAACACTTGGACCGTGTTATAGTGGGCTCCTAGTGTTGTTCATTGGCTGTGAAATACTTTGGGACACACTAAAGCCAAAAAAGTTTTTTCTTCCTTTCTCTCCCCTCTCTCCCTCTCTCTCTCTCTTTCTTTCTCTCACCTTTACTTTTAGTTACCTATCTTCCTCTCTTTGATTTTTCTTTTTTTTCCATCTTCATATAACCAGCTTTTCATTAAAGAAATTCTCTCTAAATTGCCTGTTTGCTTCAGATTTTCTTACCTTCCATCTGCGCCCTGGGTTCTGGAACTCAGTGCGCTAGCAAAAAATTGCCCATAGTTGCATCTCATTAAACCCCTTCGGAAGGTGTGTTAATGATTAATATGAATTTATTCCTTTCTTTTCCTCCTTCCAACAAGACCATTGCTGGAGTTATGCATCCCCTCGATTCTGGATCCCACCATCGCTCCACCAGCCTGCCACGTCATCTCTATCTTCACCCAGTACACACCGTACTATCTGCAAGGAGGAAAAGAATGGGACGAGCTGGAGAGGAATTGCTATGCTGATAGAGGTAGACACCACAATAAAAAGGAGTGCCAGAGGGTCGCTTAGAACTAGTGGGTTTGCCAAAGGGGCTACAACCACTGCTCTCTATAAGGAGTTTAATCAAAATACACCACTGAGGGATTTGGCTGTGCACTTTACATGATTTATATTTATCCTCGCACTGTCTGGTCCTTGGTCATGTTGATGCAGCAAGGCCAGTTTTCAATAAGGTTGATTACTCGCCTGTCACTCTTTCCAATCCTGATGGCAGGCGGTAAGAGCTGAGAGTTTGCTTGTCAGCCATACTCCAAAAGGCAACAGCAAACCTCTGCAGTACTCTGCCAAGCGTAATCACGGACCAATCCAATGGAAGTCCATGGTTGCCAATGGCCTCTTAGGGACAGTACCAGGAGGAGGAGGAGGAGGAGGAGGAGGAAAGCCAGTTTTACAACGTTTTTGCAGAGCCTTGCCCATCAGGAAATCGCAGGCACGTTGGCTACGATTTCTCAATACTGCCTCCCGACGGGCGAGTCTCCAGGCTGGGACTGCACGTCTGTAAAAGCTTCCCGGAGCACTTTCTTCTAAAAGACAGCCGGGGTGATTATTCCTCCGCAGGTATCTGGCAGACACACAACTTTTCCCTCTCCTCCAGACACCAGCAGGTTCTTGCTGGACAGTGCCTGTTGCCAAATGTACATAGCAGACAGGAAGCGTGAGCCCAGCTGTAGGCCCTTTGGGCTTTGGATGTGGGAAAACATCCCAGGAAAAGGTGGCGTCTAACGTATATCACAAGGCCCTGAACTTGCAGATGGTCTTGGGATCGGCCCTTGCGCCATCTTTCCGTAGATGATTTCCCTCTGGGGCACTGGCTGAATTAGAATGAGGCGGGTGGGCCCTTCCTTCATTAGGATAGTTATGCTGGGCCTAACAACAACAACAACAACTTGCATTTATATAGCATCTTTAATGTTATGTTTAATGTTTAATGTCACAGCAGTGTAATCAGTCAAAAATTGACACCGAGCCACATATTAGGATGTTTAAGCCCCTGATCTCCCAATTCCAGGAGGCCCCTAGTTGCTTTTTCCGACTCTTGCGTTAACAGCTGATCTCAGGGCTCTTGATGGTGCTAGAAGGGCCTAGATGGGGCGAATGGACTTACTGGTCCACGCACAGGCAGCGGGAGGCATTTGCTGAAAGTCAGGGTCTGTGGGAATGTTTCAATTCACCTGAGGCCTAGTTTTAACCCCCAGCTCTCACCAGCCTGTGATGCGTGTGAACTCACGGAATAGGGAGTTGACAGGGTGAGAGCTGAAAAGGTCATTGTGCTGCATAACCGCTTGTAATCACTGCTTCTGGGTAAGGTGCAGAAGATGGCAAATAAATCGCCGTTCTTCTGTTACAATCCTTTTGCATTCCAACCAGATAATGAGTTAGGATTTTAAGAACCTTTAGCAACATTCTGTTAATGACAGAAAGAACCAGCGTTCATCTCAGCACACAAGGAGGTCACTCAGCCTTTTGTTTCTGTGCTGGCTCTTTTGCTAGAGCCAAAGGTAATTCCACAGTCTTGCCATATTCCTGTGTCCTCTTACACATCAAATGTTTAAAAGCAAAATACTGCGGATGCTTTGAAACAAAAACAGAAAATGCTGGAAAAACTCAGCAGGTCTGACAGCATCTGTGGAGGGAAAGGCAGAGTTAACGTTTCGAATCCGTATGACTCTTCTTCAGGGCTAAAGAGAAGTAAAAATATGATGAAATTTATATTGTTTAGGAGGGGGCAGTGGTGAAGCTGGATAGAGGGCCAGTGATCAGTGATAGGCAGGGGGAAAAGGAGAGATTGACAAAGATGACACGAACAAAAGGACAAAGGGGTGTTAATGGTAGTGGTGCTGGCTAAAGGAGGTGCTGATGGTGACACTACGGTCAGAAGGCAGAATGTGATAATAGCACGACAAGGGTAAGGACTCTGGAAAGAGCAACATGAACAAGTGACAGATGGTCCTTTTGGGGGTGGGGTGGGGGAAGGGGATAGCAGTGGCAAAAAAGATCAAAAATAGTATAAAAGATGGGGATAAAACAACAAATAAAAGTGAAAAATAAATAAAAATAAGCGGATTAAAAAAATAAAAATGGATATTGAAAAAAGGGGATAAAAAAGGGTCGAGAATGGAGGAGAGAGTATTTTCTGTTTTTGTTTTACATCAAGTGTTTACCGGCTTTTCCTTTAAAAGATGCAATGTATTTTACCTTAATTGTTCACTGTGGAAAATTATTCTATGCTCCAACAAACCTGCTCTAAATTTCTCCAAACCTCTCTCTTCACTCTCTTGGTCACATTCTGAAATGAATGACCCTTGTCACTGGCTCCCCAACTATCAGCCCTGCCCTTGCCAATACCCACTGGCAACTCTCATCTTTGTCTACAAGTGCCTCCATTAAATGCCAACCTTCCCCTGAAAGTGCCCACCCGCACCCTTCTTTCTTCTGACTCCGACTTTAGAGTGTTTTTTTTTTAATCCTCCCTGAAGCCTATACCTAATTTCCAACCAGAATTTTTCCATTGTGTTCGTCCAGTATTGAGATGGTTAAAAAAAATGGTAGAAATGGCTCAGTGTGCACATTGAGATTAGTTTTGACCTTTGTTTTGATGCATTGTTATTATTTGTAAGCTCCCAGGCCTCTGTTCAATGCAACATTTCCCAGGACAGTTGATGATGAATTTGATGGGATTTTTTATGGTTCAGTGATGTTCACATTTTCCACTGTAGGTTGATGGCCGAAGCCTTTTCTAGTTAAAACGGCTCTGCAATGGCATTTCTTGGTGCAGTGCTAAGCCACATGCCCCAGAAAAGTTGAACCCACGGCCTGCGCTGAGTTACACAACTTTAGCGAGGACAGCAGTTCAGCTATGAAGATCGACTTCAATGCCCCTGCGCTACAGACTGGGAATAATTACCCAGGTTTTGTCAAGAAAGTGATCCCTGCTGGAAAACACAGGAGTGTGACAATCATTGAGGACCGGGTTAGGTTCAGTCACGATGCCCTCCACAGTTAAATTGCCTGCTCACACCAGGAATGGAATGTCACTAGGGTGTGCTAACAAGAGTGAGCACCTGCAGCAGAGGAGGAGAGAAGCAAAGGATAAATGAAGATTGCGAAAAGTCTAATTCCCTTTCCTCTAACATATGAATGATAATTGGTTTTCTCTGACTCTCCTTAGTGTTTGACTGCATTGAGCAGTATGCTCCAGGTTTCAAGGCTTCCGTGATCGGACGTGATATCTTGACGCCACCAGACCTGGAGAAGGTGTTTGGCTTAACTGGAGGGGTTAGTATTGGTACTCAACTGGAAGGGTTAGTATTGGTACTCAACTGGAGGGGTTAGTATTGGTACTCAACTGGAAGGGTTAGTATTGGTACTCAACTGGAGGGGTTAGTATTGGTACTCAACTGGAGGGGTTAGTATTGGTACTCAACTGGAGGGGTTAGTATTGGTACTCTACTGGAGGGGTTAGCATTGGTACTCAACTGGAGGGGTTAGTATTGGTACTCAACTGGAGGGGTTAGTATTGGTACTCAACTGGAGGGGTTAGTAGTAGTACTCAACTGGAGGGGTTAGTATTGGTACTCAACTGGAGGGGTTAGTAGTACTGTAAGAAAAGCCGATTTAAGATTACAAATCGATACATTGAAAACGATGGAGTGATTCATGGCCTTTGGACAATTTTCTTTCCTTTGGTGATACACTAGTTAAAAAGTTTGGGAAAGTTCATTCTCTTCAGTCTTTCTTCATCACTCAAATCCTTAAAACTGGGAATCATCCAATTTCTAATCTGCACACCCGTTTCCAGGATTTTAATATCTTGCTGGTGTCTCAGTGGCTAGATTGAACACTGCTCTGTACTCCAGACATGCTCTGAGCAGATTGTACAGTTTGACTTGCATTCTGCTGTTTTGGCTGTAAAAGTCAACATTCTACTGACTTCATTAAAACAAAATCCATTGAAATTATTTCACATTAACACCTCAGCGGCAAAAATATACCCATCCCACTGTCCTTGGCTCAGTAGTACTCACCACCTGAGGAAACTGAAGCTCCTACTGCACTCACTTCTGCCTGATTTTGGCCCTCTAACCCTCAAAAAAAAGACTGAAACACTTTTTTTGTTTTGTTTCTCTGAGAGTTCTCGGTGTCCATTTGCGATAAGTGGCTGGGGGAATGGGCCTGAGTTGATGTCAGTGAAAGCCATTTGTCCACCCTGTTTGATATAGCTACCTATCTTCATTTGCTAAACCTCTATCTGAGACAACAGGCGTTGACATCAATGCTCACAATTTAAACTGAAACAAGGGGATGATAATCACAGTCAACCAGCCTCAATGATCAGGCCCTGTCTTCTGTGGTTAAGCCCTATTTAGAGCATTGTATCCAGAATTGGACACCATCTCTTGAAGGATTTCAAAGCCTTGGAGAAGGTGCTGAGGGGATTTGCAAGGGTAACCCTTAAAAACCTTAAAAACATAACTGTGTTCCATCCCGTAACAAGCTCCTCACTGCATTACACTTCTGTATCACTCCCAAAGGCAGTGCTTAGAAATGGATAATTATTTACAATTTGCAATTATTTTCTGGCAGAATATTTTCCATGGAGCAATGTCACTTGATCAGCTGTACATGACACGACCTTTGCCCTCCTATTCGAACTACAGATCACCTATCAAAGGCCTGTACCTGTGTGGAAGTGGAGCTCATCCAGGTAAGTAGCTAATTAGTAACTGTTTTGAAAATAAAGAACTCTGGGCTTACCCACAGACTCAGACAGGCTTGAACAGCAGTGGAAGGATGGATAGAGGGAGAGAGCAAGGGAGGGTTAACATTTCAGGTCTATGACACATTTAGAACATGAGAACTAGGAGCAGGAGTAGGCAATTCAGCCCCTTGAGCCTGCCCCGCCATTCAATACAATCATGGCTGATCTCATTTCGACCTCAACTCCAATTTCCCTCCCTCTCCCCATAACATTTCAACCCATTACTAATTGAAATTCTGTCTATCTCCTCCTTAAATTTATTCAGCGTCCCAGCATCCACTGCACTCTGAGATAGTGAATTCCACAGATTCACGACCCTTTGAAAAAAGTAATTCCTCCTCATCTCTGATTTAAATCTACCACCCCTTAGCCTAAAACTATGGCCTCTCGTTCTAGGATGCCCCACAAGGGGAAACATCAGCACCACATCTACTTCGTCTAGCCCCTTTAGTATCTAATATACCTCAATTAGATCTCCTCTCATCCTTCTAAACTCTAGTGAGTATAGGCCTAAACTGCTCAATCTCTCCTCCTGAGACAAACCCTGCATCTCCGGAATCACTCTAGTGAACCTCCTTTGAACCGCCTCCAATTCAACTACATCCTTCCTCAAGTAAGGGGCCCAAAACTGTGCTCCAGGTACGGTCTCACCAATGCCTTGTACAGTTGCAACAACACTTCCCTATTTTTATACTCTATTCCTTTAGCAATAAATGCCAAAATTCCATTTGCGTTCCTTATTACCTGCTGTACCTGCATACTAGCTTTCAGCGATTCATGCACGAGGACACCCAGATCCCTCTGCACTGAAGCATTCTGAAGTTTCTCTCCATTTAAATAGCAAGTCCACTTTGTGTCCACTGTCCAGTATCTGTAGTCTTTTGCTTTGATTTTCATCAAGGGCCAGCTGTAGTTGAGTGGGTAGCATTCTTACCTGTGATCCAGAAGATTGTAGGTTCAAGTCCCACTGCAGGATTTGAGCTGAAGGCTTGCACTTCAGTGCAGCACTAAGGAAGAGCTGCAGTGTTGAAGATGCCATTTTTTTGGATGCCACGTTAAACTGAGGCCCTGTCTGCCCTCTTGGGCGACATGAAAGACTTTATGGCATTATTTTGAAGAAGAACAGGTGATCTACCCTGGCATCCTAGCCAATATTTATCCATCAATCAATGCATAAAACACAGATTGTTTGGTCGTTATGACTTTGCTGTTTGTGGGTGTTTGCTTTATGCAAATTGGGTGCCATGTTTCCTACAACAGTGACTTCATTACAAAATGTCCTTCATTGGCTGGAAAGTGTTTTGTGACGTCAGGTGGGTATGAAAGGTGCTACATAAATGCAAGTCTTTCTTCCTGGGAAAAACAGCTTCAAAATACAGCAATAAGCTTCAGCAAGGCCTCCTACAGTCCACTTCCACAACAAACCCTGGAGGTTCAGAATGCACGTATGGCTTTTTGTCACTGGTATTCTGAAGCAAATTCTGAGACGTTATGTGGACTGCAAAATTTACCTTTATGAAGCTGAGAAGCCGTTGTGCTCTAATTGAAAATACAATTGAAAAGTTTAGTGGAATCGTAAGTAGCTAGAGCAATCAATCATTGTTCTTTCTACCAAGCACCATTCAGAACCCTCTGTCGGAAAGTGCATGAGAATCAAGCTTGTTTTATACATTCATTCTTGGAATGTGGGCATTGCTGGCAAGAGCAGCATTTGTTTCCCATCCCTAATTGCCCTTGAGAAGGTGATGTTGAGCTGTCTTCTTGTGGTGTAGATACACCCACGGTGCTGTTAAGGAGGGAGTTCCAGGACTTTTGGACCCAGCGATGTTGAACGAATGGCAATTATTGTTCCAAGTCAGGATGAGGTGTGGCTTGGAGGGGGGACTTGGAGCCGATAGTATTCCCATGTGCTTGCTGCCATTGCCCCGCTTGGTGCTGGAAGTGATGAGTTTGGGAAGCTGCTGTGAAAACAGGATCGAAGCCGGCGGTGATGCTTGTTAACAGCTGATTGGTGACTGTCCTCTTTCTTTCGTCAGGCGGTGGAGTGATGGGATCAGCAGGGCGTAATGCAGCACACGTCGTCATATCTGACCTGAAACGGTGGTAGAAGACCCTCCTGGGAGGTCCAGGTTTATGAGTTCACCTCCGCAAACGAAGATGCTCATGCATTCTGCCTGCTCTGTGCTTGGAATGGTTATTAAATAGTAAAACGCTTTATTAAATTGAATATTCATCCAAAGAATCCTAGAATAGTACAGCGCAGAAGGAGGCCATTTCGCCCATTGAGCCTGTCCCGGCTCTTTCGAAGAGCAATCCAGTTAGTCCCCACTCCCCCACTCTTTCCCCATATTCCTGCAATTTTTTTTCTCATTCAAGTATTTACACAATTCCATTGTGAAGGCTACCAGTGAACACTTTACTCATCGCCTTATCTGGCCTTGCATTCCAGATTCCATTCACTCATTGTGTGAAAGAGCAACTTGCTATGTTACTTGATTTTTTAAAAAAAAGTTAGTTCAGCCTTCTCATTTTCAGTTTAGTTAAATGAGATAATCTGTAAAAGACTAATGCAAATCCAAAGAAAACTTGGAAAATGACTTCTGAGGTTTTTCTTATTTGTCATTAAAAACTGTGATAAACCAGTTCTAAAGTGGACTCTATTTGCTTTACTGAAAATTAACCTAGCTGCTTGGATTCTGGGTCAGGCACGGAAATCTTTGGTGAGGAATTAGCTGAGTTACTGGCAATTTGAGGAATGTTGCGTGTTTAAAATATCAGCAAAAATCTGTGAGGAGTCAACAGCCTATTGACATTTTATCCACTTGAGTTTTAAGTTATGTTTCTTTGTTATATTTCAAAAGCTGCATTCTGGCCTTTTTTTTAAATTCAGTGTGGGTGTCACTAGCATTTATTGCCCATCCCTAACTGCCCTTGTTCAGAGGGCATTTTAAGAGTCAACCACATTGCTGTGGGTCTGGAGTCACATGTAGGCCAGACCAGGTAAGGATGGCAGGTTTCCTTCCCTGGAGTACATTAGTGAACCAGATGGGTTTTTACAACAATGGTTTCATAGTTATCATTAGACTTTTTTTAATTCCAAATTTTTTTATTGGATTCAGATTCCACTATCTGCCATGATGGGATTCCAGCCCAGGTCCCCAGAGCATTACCCTGGGTCTCTAGATTGCCAGTACAGCCACAGTACCACTAGGCCACTGCCTCCCCATATACAATGCCTGTTAATGTCAATAGTGTTTTATGAGACTCCCCCTGATTGCCAGCGATTGAGATATGTGAATTAGTTGCTTGAAGTTCCACTGCTATTTGTTCTCAAACTAGCGAAACAAAGAAGTGGGCTGTAGATTACATTCCGGGATTAGGGCTGTTGTCAATTGCAAAACACCATTGTTACTTTGATAACAAAACAAAAACAGAATTACCTGGAAAAACTCAGCAGGTCTGGCAGCATCGGCGGAGAAGAGTTGACGTTTCGAGTCCTCATGACCCTTCAAACTCAAAGAGGACTTCAAAGAGGACTCGAAACATCAACTCTTTTCTTCTCCGCCGATGCTGCCAGACCTGCTGAGTTTTTCCAGGTAATTCTGTTTTTGTTTTGGATTTCCAGCATCCGCAGTTTTTTGTTTTTATCTCTGTTGTTACTTTGATGTTCAGTTCAATAAAGGTGGCCAGGTGATGCTATCTTCAGAGTGAAGTGTATCATTATCAATAGAGCGACCTGACCACCTTTTCTCAGTCTGAGACTGTCAGGTACAAGCAATCGGCAACAAAACCGACCCAAGGAATATTCTCGCCAAGGGAGAAATGGCAGAATCAAATGCTTGTGTCGGCGTTCTGGACTCGATCGTCTGGATTGTCGCCACATCGGAGAGCCTCTCTGTTGTTGCGAAAACCCTGGAAATGGCCGCAAGTGCTAAATCCCACCCCTGAACTGGGTATTTCCCATATTTGCAGGGGCGGGGCTGGAGTCAGGCTGGGGTTCGTGTGATTCATGGAGACGGCCGGCCATTTAAATCACCAGCTGCCTCCACTGAAGTGGGGTTTTGGAAGGACAGGAAGGGTGGGATCTGGAGTGTGCAAATTAGAAGAGGTAGGAGGAGGTCGATTCTTATGGATAGTCAGGGTACCCCTTTGGTTAGGGTCCCAGGGCACCTTTGGGTGAGGTAGGGCACCCTTTGGGATCGTTAAAAGTGAACATGATAACGCACTTTTTACGCACAGACTTACTGGATCTGTCCAGCTCTAAAGCGGTTGTCCAGCTGTCAAAGCTAACCAAGAAGTTTCAAAGCTGTCAGGGAACTGTCCAAGGATACCAGATGAGTTGGCGTGGTGGGGGGGGGGGGGCAAGGGCAAAGGGTGGTGAAATGGGGTCATGGGTTTTCATAAGTTGGGGCTATGTTGACATGGAGCTATGGGGCAATGGGGGTGGGTAGAGCGGCATTAACTTGGCATGGGGTGTGAGTGGTCAAGGGGTGTGGGTATAGTTGGCATAGGGGTGTAGGGGCCATGGGTGGGTGGTGGACATGGGTTGCCATAGGTTGGCATGGATGAGACATTGTGTGTGTGTGTGTGGGGGGGGGGGGGGGGGGGGGGGGGGTGGGGTGACGGGCTGGAGGAATGTTTTTGTTTTATGATTATTTGTTATTTATTTAAACAGATGGCCGGAGCACAGAGGCAGCCTTATGCCCAGCCCACCTCCACACCCGGCAGCCTTCGCACTCATTCAGGGGTCACCTGCCCCAGCTTGTTTTTCAGCCCGGCCCTACCCCACAACCGAAGGTCCAACCCACGGGCGGCCATGTTTTGAAAATCGGGTTTGCTGAGGTGGGGAAACCTCCCAACTTGGTGAACCCGACCCGGTGACGAAAATCTGGGCCAATGTTCCTTTGCAGAGCAAGGTGCATGCTTGGAAAATGGTAAGATAAACCTATCGCCAGTCCTTCTGCACTGTTAGGACTGAGAAAAAATTCTATTGGAACTGCCCCTGTTTCGACCTGTTTGGGCCGAAGATGAATGTGGCTCCTGATGCGGAAACCTCTCCAAACAGAGAGCCTCACCTCCTGCTACCTGAGAAATGCGACTGGAGAGAGAGTCTAACTTTGCTGTCTTGGCCTCCTGGGAAAACAATGGACAGGATTTTCACATGGCCAGGGTGTTTCCTATAGTGGACTGGAAGTGATGACCAACAGCCAGAATGGGAAAAATTAACAATAGAAGCTCAATTTGACAAACGATCTTAACTCTTTGGCTTTGATCCTTTCTATTTAGAGAAATGAATAAGATCTTGAAATCTCCCATTCACGTGCGAACACTGGGATAGGAGCATGGGTTGGCCAGCTTAACTGTTATCTCTTTTTGTAAAGGTTTATGGGGCACTGCCGATCTGAGCAGAGCCAGTAATTCTGGGCTTCTGCACCATTCGACATCTACCTGCCGAGTGATGCAATGGTGCAGAGGGATTAACCGGCACAATCGACACAAGACAGGCGCTGGAGCGCGCATAATATTTTGTCAGCTTCTGGATATGAGGAATTATTGAAGTTATAAGTTACAATCCACGTACTACAGGCACTTTTATGATTAGAGAAAGAAAAGAGGTTGCTTATATATATATATATATATATCCAACTCCAGCCCCCTCCCACAATTCTTTCTCTGGTACATCAACGATTACTTCGGTGCTGCTTCATGCTCTCGTCGGGACCTGGAAAAATTTATTAATTTTGCTTCCAATCTCCACCCCTCTATCATTTTCACATGGTCCATCTCTGACACTTCCCTTCCCTTCCTTGACCTCTCTGTCTCAATTTCTGGTGATAGACTGTCCACCAATATCCATTACAAGCCTACCGGTTCCCACAGCTACCTCGACTACAGCTCCTCACACCCCACTTCCTGTAAGGACTCCATCCCATTCTCTTAACCGAGGTTTTCCACCCACGGTCGTTGACAGGGCCCTCAACCGTGTCCAGCCCATCTCCCACGCATCCGCCCTCACGCCTTCTCCTCCCTCCCAGAAACATGATAGGTTCCCCCTTGTCCTCACTTATCACCCCACCAGCCTCCGCATTCAAAGGATCATCCTCCGCCATTTCAGCCAACTCCAGCATGATGCCACCACCAAACACATCTTCCCTTCTCCCCCCCGGCAGCATTCCGTAGGGATCGTTCCCTCCGGGACACCCTGGTCCACTCCTCCATCATCCCCTACCCCTCAACCCCCACCTACGGCACCTCCCCATGCCCACGCAAAAGATGCAACACCTGCTCCTTCACTTCCTCTCTCCTCACCGTCCAAGGGCCCAAACATTCCTTTCAAGTGAAGCAGAATTTCACTTGCATTTCCCCCAACTTAGTCTACTGCATTCGTTGCTCCCAATGTGGTCTCCTCTACATTGGAGAGACCAAACGCAAACTGGGTGACCGCTTTGCAGAACACCTGCAGTCTGTCCACAAGAAAGACCCAAACCTCCCTGTCGCTTGCCATTTTAACACTCCACCCTGCTCTCTTGCCCACATGTCTGTCCTTGGCTTGCTGCATTGTTCCAGTGAAGCCCAACGCAAACTGGAGGAACAGCACCTCATCTTCCGACTAGGCACTGTACAGCCTTCCGGACTGAATATTGAATCCAACAACTTTGGATCTTGAACTCCCTCCTCCATCGCCACCCACTTTCCGTTTCTTCCCCCTTCCTTCTGTTTTTTCCAATAATTTATATAGATTTTTCTTTTCCCACCTATTTCCATTATTTTTAAATCTTTTATGCCCTGCTAGTCTTTCCACCCTACCCCCACTAGAGCTGTACCTTGAGTGCCCTGCCATCCATTCTTAATTAGCACATTCTTTTAGATAATATCACCACCTTCAACACCTCTTTGTTCTTTTGCCTGTGACATCTTTTGATTATCTGCTCCTATCACTGCTTTCTTGTCCCTACAACCACACCCCCCCAACTTCTCTTCCCCACCCCCCCACCTTAAACCAGCTTATATTTCACCCCTCTCCTAATATTGCTCAGTTCTGTTGAAGGGACATGAGGACTTGAAACGTCAACTCTTTTCTTCTCCACCGATGCTGCAGACCTGCTGAGTTTTTCCAGGTAATTCTGTTTTTGTTTTGGATTTCCAGCATCCGCAGATTTTTGTTTTTATGCTCTTATATAGCACCTTTCATGACCTTAGTGTGTCCCTAAGTGCTTCACACCTAATACAGTACTATTGAAGCATAGTCGCTGGTTTAATAGTGCCAAGGAATCATTTATATTCGCCAGAGAGGCCAGACTGGTCCTTCTTTTAACATCTCATCAGAAAGCTGGCACTGCTGAATACAACATTCCCTCAGTACTGCACTGGGGGTCTCAACCTGGACTATGTGTTCAAAGAAACGCCCAGGTCCCTACATCCTGACTGAAAAGTCGTGGGTGAGTTCGGCAGCCGAAGAATGGTTACCACTGAGGAATTTCACAGGCGGTTGGTCATTTGTAGACTGGAGGGAGGGATTTCTGCCTTTCAGGAACTGGAAGTCCCGCCTCAGAGAGCTGCCGACCAATCGGAGATCAGCAGCTCTCCAGCACCAGCAGCGCTACTGGGAGTGGTAGGCCATGGCCAGTATTGCACTGCGGTGGGGGGGGGGGGGCTTGAGGAGGTGTTCAGCGCTGGTCAGGATCTTGTAAGTGGCTGGGGGTCTCACTGGGGATGTGGTGGTTGGCCTTGGCGAGGGGTTGGTGGGGGCTGTTGCTGGGATGTGAGAGGTCAGGGAGGGGAAGGGGGAACCTGGCACAAGGGCGGGGGTACACCTTGGAGTTGGGGGGAAGCCTCTAATGGACCCAGGGGGTTTGTTAAGGGGGGACATCCACCCGCTGGGCTGATCCTTGGCATAGGCCACTCCCTCAGTGGGTTAAATTCCGGAATTAGACCCATAAATGGGCATTAATTGCCCACTTAAGGACAGGCCACCCGATGCCAGCCCCCTGCCGCTGGTAAAGTTGCTCCTGCTTTTCCCACAGTAGTGGTCCTGGGAACTCCAGGCCAATGCTGGAGGGTTGATATACCAGTCTGCTGTGTCTCAACTTTCCACCATGGGACCTTGTGAAAATGCCCAGCGAAATTAAAAGTAAAATGGGAAGAGAATTATGCAAGAAGTTATGCTCCGAGGAAAGTGGAAAAAACGAGTCAATGTCCATGAAGTGGTTCAACGCGGCCATTCTGATTGTTTTAAATTCAATTTGCTTCGTTAGAAATCCAACATTGTTGCTTGAGTGGGAAAATGAAGGATCTCACCGGTGCCTAACTGTCAGAATATCACCCTCAGGCCCTTTGCTTCTTAAAATAACATCAGTGCTCTGGACCGTGATAATGGCAATTAGGCCCTGTAAACCACTCGATAGCAATCCGGTGCTTGCTCTCAGCTAGGGGAAAGTATCTGTTTTTCAAGCGTTCTTGAGCTGTGTGAATGTCATCGTGCCTTTGGATGCCATCACTGTAATCCACTAGATCCATGACAAAGTCACGGGTTGACGATGAAATGCCTGACGGAAGATGAGCTGCTCCCTTGTGTAGGCCTGAGTTACCAAAGAGCCAAAATGGTGACAAATATAAGGAAAAATAAAAATACCTGGAAAAACTCAGCAGGTCTGGCAGCATCTGCGGAGAGGAACACAGTTAACGTTTTGAGTCCGTATGACTCTTCAACAGAACTAAGTAAAAATAGAGGAGAGGTGAAATATAAGCTAGTTTAAGGGGTGGGTGGAGGTGGAACAAGTAGAGCTGGATAGAGGGCCAGTGATAGGTGGAGATAACCAAAAGATGTCATAGACAAAAGGACAAAGAGGTGTTGAAGGTGGTGATATTACCTAAGGAATGTGCTAATTAAGAGTAGAAAGCAGGACAAGCAAGGTACAGATAGCCCTAGTGGGGGTGGGGTGAAGGAATGGAAATAGGCTAAAAGGTAGAGATAAAACAATGGATGGAAATACATTTAAAAATAATGGAAAAAGGCGGGAAATGAAAAATCTATATAAATTATTGGAGGGCGAGAAGGAGGAAGCCATAAGTTGGTGCCTGTAAACAAAGGCATGGATTCTGACATCAATCAGAGTCTTTTGAGATTAGCAAGGGCAGCAGTGATAGGTGGGAATAGGATGTAGGCAGCAAAGTTTCAGGTGAGTTGGTGCATGCCTATTGTTATGACCACAGCCGGTGTTAATTGCTGCACAAACCAAATCCCAGGGGGAAACTTGGTTTACAGGCCACACAACCTTTTTCTGTATGCTGCAAATGGGAAGAAAACCTACTGATCTCAGCAACGAGAAGTCCAGTAGCACTTTTGGGGATTTAAAAAGTTTTTTTAACAAGAAGGAAAGAAAACAAGATTAGTTACACAGTTAAAATTAGTCTTACAAGGCATTCCCCTAAAAGACTCCCTACTTGGTCAGACCCACAAGTAAATACCTTCCAGGCAACTATCCATTATAGATAAAAACAAAAAACTGCGGATGCTGGAAATCCAAAACAAAAACAGAATTACCTGGAAAAATTCAGCAGGTCCAGCAGCAGTCCTTGGCTTGCTGCATTGTTCCAGTGAAGCCCAACGCAAACTGGAGGAACAGCACCTCATCTTCCGACCAGGCACTTTACAGCCTTCCAGACTGAATATTGAATTCACAACTTTAGATCTTGAACTCCCTCCTCCATCCCCACCCCCTTTCTGTTTCTTCCCCCTTCCTTTTGTTTTTTTCCAATAATTTATATAGATTTCTCTTTTCCCACCTATTTCCATTATTTTTAAATCTTTTATGCCCCGCTAGTCTTTCCATCCCACCCCCACTAGAGCTGTACCTTGAGTGCCCTGCCTATCAATGCTTGCTTGTCCCTACAACCACACCACCCCCCCAACTTCTCCCCCCCCACAACCACACCCACCCACCACCTTAAACCAGCTTATATTTCACCCCTCTCCTTATATTTGCTCTGTTCTGTGGAAGGGTCATGAGGACTCGAAACGTCAACTCTTTTCTTCTCCGCCGATGCTGCCAGACCTGCTGAGTTTTTCCAGGTAATTCTGTTTTTGCTTTATCCCTTATAGATGTTTAACTATAAAAATCAAGTAATATTACTCAAGTAATATTACTGCTATAGTTTTAATAAAGGCATACGCACAACCCTCTTAAACTCTCTTCCACCCTGCTGTGGAAATCCAAGGCTTCAGAACAAGACTTATTTTGTAGCCTAAGATTTTTCTGGCTTGACTGGATGGCTGATTCAAACTGTATCTTCCTCTCAGCCTAGAGCTGTTTCCAGGAGATCTTCCTTGCACAACCGACAGCCACCAGCCCCCTAAGCTCTCTACAGTACCTCAAAATACCATTTCCCCTCCCCCTTTCATCTCAGGTTACAGTGTCCTTAACCTCTTTGAAACGCAAATGCTTCCAAATATAAAATCTTTCAATGTTTCTATTTTGTCTCTGCTTTTAGGTAAATAAAATGTAATATACCCTCTTCTGTTTACCCATGGAACTCCTGTAAGATGCAAAAGTATTTCTGGTCACCTCTGATTTCCCTTTGACATTCAAACAATATCTCAACTTATCTAAAAATGCAAATGTTAGATCCATCCTATTTACCTGTATTTCAAACCACCGTAATATCTTCTGATAAATGCGCAAACCTCTATCCTTTCATGTCTTATACACACACACACACACACACAGACACACACTCTTCTTCACAGAATAACATGATATTCCCCAAAAATATATTGGAAAAAGTAACATCTGTTCCCACAGTAGGGTAGAATTTGTGTGAGCAGTGAGGATAGTGTTGGAGAAATCCTGTGCAGTGCAGAGCTGGCTGACAGACAGGCAGATGGCACTGAGCGGAGAATGTACAGCTTGCAGAGAGAGTTCCTGGAGCCAGTGAGAGCTCGACCCCACCTGGATAAGCTCCTGGCATCACACGAACCTGAAGGAAGCCGCACGTGATTAAAGTTTCCACTTTTATTAAAACAGCGACAACATAGATGAGGTTTTCAGCTGCATTAGAGATGAGATGGGGACAAGGTAAGAAATGGTTGTAAAGTGGAAGTAGACAGTCTCGGTGATGGGTGAGGTACATCTGACCTGCACAGCAATCCAGACCAAACTTAGAAGAGTCTCAAATTCAAAATATTGAGAAATGCACATCAATAGAGCCTCTGTCTGTTTATAGAGTGTGCATGCTTCTCCTGTTAGGGACATATTCCACTTCCCAACACCCAGAGAACTTGGGTACAGTTTGAGAAGTGTTGATGTTTATGGCCAGGGATGCTGCTGGGCTATCACTCTAGAGAACCAGTATCCTCCCTGTCGGGTGGGACCTCCCTACTCAATCAACCATTGCTTGCAGGGTTACCAGGAGTTGAGTGAGAAGTACACCAATCTCCATTGACAGGCCTACCCTGATGAGACATGGAACCAGACAGGTTGACTAATCAAGAGCAGCAACCTGGATTATTATGAACCTTCCTGATTTATTATCAGATTACCAAGAGTTGAATCTGTCCCAGTCTTCCTGATGTATTATTTTGGAGCTGATGAGACCCATTGACATCACATTTACTTTACCTTAAAGAAAGAGGGTAGTCACTAGTTAGCTTCAGTATATGTTTGATGGATGAAAGCTTTACATTGAAGATATTCCCCATCTTTTAAGTAAATTAGCTTGCACAGCCAGGCACATTGTTCATCTATCTTTAAGTTCTTAGTTTTGATAATTATAGTGGAACAACTACAGCACAAATCCTACAGCAGGGATATTCTGTTTTCAAGCCTCATTAAGTAGCCAAAGTTATTATGCAATATTGCAGCTCTCTTTCCACCCAGGAATCATATAGTCTGGAGTCCCTTTGGTCTTTATTTCTGTAAATCTCAGAAAATGATCAGTGCTTTGGAGTACTTATTAAAAGAGGATGATGAGCAGAGACTGATCATTGGCCTAAATAAATATTCAACAAAAACCGAGAGAACCTGGCCACGTGCAAATTGGTTGCTGCCTTTTCTGCATTGCAACAATGTCTGCACTTTGAAAAGTACTTCATTGGTTGTAACGTGTTTTGGGGTGTCTTGAGGTTGTGAAAGATGCTGGATAAACAAAAGCCCCTCTTTGCCTGCTCCAGAACTTGCATTGAAAACACTGCTGTCTCAGCCAGAGGTTCGTCACTCTCCGGGACTCCTGTCTCTGGTTCTCTTCCTCCACCATTGTTTTCAATTCTTTCATGGGTTATGGTTGCCCATCCTTAATTTCCCTTGAACTGAGTGGTTTCCTGGGCCATTCCAGAGGAAAGTTAAGAGCCAGCCACATTGCTGTGGGTCTGGAGTCACATGCAGGCCAGGCTGGGTAAGGATGGCAGATTTCCTTCCCTAAAGGGCATTAGTGAACCTGGTGGGTTTTTACGACAATCAATGATAGTTTCAGCGTCACCATTACTGAGATTAGCTTTCAATTCCAGATTTTATTAATTGGCCAGAGTGGACTGGGAGCAACTACTTGTAGGTAAATCTGCATCAGGGCAGTGGGACACATTCAAGAAGGAAATAGGGAGAGTACAGAGCCAACGTATTCCAGTAAAGATAAAGGGTGGGAACAACAAATCCAGGGAACCCTGGGTGTCGAGGGATATACAGGATTGGATAAACAGAAAA
The DNA here is from genome assembly GCF_017639515.1 of Carcharodon carcharias. Classification (NCBI taxonomy): domain Eukaryota; kingdom Metazoa; phylum Chordata; class Chondrichthyes; order Lamniformes; family Lamnidae; genus Carcharodon; species Carcharodon carcharias. Next base: position 108,994,096 of record NC_054483.1, on the reverse strand, counting down.
AGGGAGGCTTATGACAGATACCGAGGACTCAAAACAGTGGAAGCTCTAGAGGAGTATAGAATGTGTAGGGGGGAACTTAAAAAGGAAATTGGGGGAGCAAAAAGGGGGCATGAAAAAACATTGGCAGATAAAATAAAGGAAAATCCAAAGTTATTTTAAAAGGACAATAAGAGTAAGAGGATAACTAGGGAAAGAGTAGGGCCCATTAAGGGCCATAGTGGTAATTTGTGTGTGGAGCTGGAAGACGTAGGTAGGGTTCTAAATGAATACTTTGTGTCAGTGTTCACAAGTGGGACGGACAATGTGGGTATGGAAATCAGACAGAAGGACTGTGATATAATTAAAGAAATTAGCATAGAATGGGAGGAGGTTCTAAGTGGTCTGGCAGGCTTAAAAGTAGATAAATCTCCAGGCCCGGATGAAATGTATCCCAGACTGTTGAGTGAGGCAAGGGAGGAGATAGCAAGGGCACTGGCAATAATTTTCAATACCTCTCTGGCCACAGAGAGGCGCCAGAGGACTGGAGGACAGCCAATATGGTACCATTATTCAAGAAGAGAGGAAGGGATAAACCAGGGAACTACAGGCCAGTCAGTCTACCCTCAGTGGTGGGGAAACTATTGGAAGCAATTCTGAGGGACAGACTTAATCTACATTTGGAGAGGCAGTGATTAATCAAGGACAGTCAGCATGGTTTTGTTAAGGGGAGGTCATGTCTGACCAATTTGATTGAATTTTTCGAAGGGATGACCAGGTGTGTAGATAAAGGCAATGCATTTGACATAGTCTACTTGGACTTCAGCAAGGCTTTTGATAAGGTCCCACATGGGAGACTGATAACGAAGGTAAGAGCCCATGGGATCCAAGGCAATTTGGCAAATTGGATCCAGAATTGGCAGAGTGTCAGGAAGCAGAGGATGATGGTTGAGGGGTGTTTTTGTGACTGGATGCCTGTATCCAGTGGGGTTCCACAGGGATCAGTGTTGGGTGCCTTGCTATTTATGTTATATATAAACGATTTAGACTTGAATGTAGGAGGGTTGATCAGTAAGTTCACGGATGATACAAAAATTGGTGGGGTGGTAAATAGTGAGGAGAATAGCCTTAGATTACAAGAGGATGTAGACAGGTGGGTCAGATGGGCTGATCAGTGGCAAATGGAATTTAATCTGGATAAGTGTGAGGTGATGTACTTGGGCAGGACAAACAAGGCACGGGAATACACGATGAATGGTAGGACCCTGGGAAGTACCCAGAGTCCGAGGGACCTTGGTGTGCATGTCCACCAGTCCCTTAAGGTAGCGGGACAGGTAGATAAGGTGGTTAAGAAGGCATTTAGGATACTTGCCTTTATTAGTCGAGGCATAGAATATAAGAGCAGGGAGGTTATGCTGGAACTGTATAAAATGCCACGGTTAGGCCACAGCTAGAGTATTGCGTGCAGTTCTGGAATCCGCATTATAGGAAGGATGTGATTGCACTAGAGAGAGTGCAGAGGAGATTTACCAGGATGGTTGTCTGGGCTGGAGAGTTTTAGTTATGAGGAGAGATTGGATAGACTGGGATTATGTTCCCTGGAGCAGAGGAGATTGAGCGGGGACATGATTGAGGTGTATAAAATTATGAGGGACATAGATAGGGTAGACAGGAAGGAACTTTTCCCCTTGGTGGAGGGATCAATAACCTGGGGGGCATAGATTTAAGGTAAGGGGCAGGAGGTTTAGAGGGGATGTGAGAAAGAATCTTTTCACCCAGAGTGTGGTGGGAATCTGGAACTCACTGCCTGAAAGGGCGGTAGAGGCAGAAACCCTCATAACATTGAAGAAGTATTTGGATGTGCACTTGCGATGCCTTGGCATACAAGGCTATGGGCCTGGTGCTGGAAAATGGGATTAGAAATGTTAGGTACTTGTTTGACTGGTGCAGATTTGATGGGCCAAAAGGCCTTTTTCTGTGCTGTAGACCTCTATGACTCTATGAATTTATGAATTTAAATTCCACCAGTTGCTGTGATGGGATGGGATTTGACACCTCACCCCCAGGACATTATCTGAGGCCTCTGGATTACCGGTCCAGTGACACTATATCTATGCCACCTCCTCCATTATAATAGCTTGTCAGGTACAGCTAGCAAAAGAGCCATTTTTATTTCACTGATCAACAGTAAAATGGTTATCTGCTGTAACAAGCTGAGAATGACTTCAGTGCTTCCTGCAGCAATTGACTTGTGCCTGCTTCAGGTGACTATAGGTCCCTGTGTAAATGAAAACCTTGTTGCAATTTGAAGAGAGCCTCTGAGCCAGAGGGAATTGCAAGAAACTCGCATCTGTAACTTTGTGGCAGGAAAGGATTACTGACTGAGGTGCAACCGGGCAGAAGGATCAATAAATGACTAGAAGGGTCAATGGAAAGAGACTTGGGCATTCAATTGTAAAATACTCTTTTTTTTTTATATTCGTTCATGGGATGTGGGCATCACTGGCTAGGCCAGCATTTATTGCCCAGCCCTAATTACCTTTGAGAAAGTGGTGGTGGTATTTCAGAGGGCATTTTTAAGAGTCAGCTACATTGCTATGGGTCTGGAGCCAAACCAGGTAAGGACGGCAGGTTTACTTCCCTAAGGGGGATTAGTGAACTACATGGGTTTTTATGACAATTGACAATGGTTTCATGGTCATTATTAAACTCTTAATTCCAGATTTTTAAAAAATTCACATTCCACCATCTACCATGGATTTGAACTCCATGTCCCCAGAGCATTACCCTGAGTCTCTGGATTACTAGTCCAGTGACAATATCACTACACCCACCACCTCCCTCCTTTTCAAATCCCTCCATCTCTATCTCTGTAACTAGCCCCACAACCCTCCAGGATATCTTTTAATTCTGGCCTAAAAGCAAAATACTGCACTCTGAAGAAGGGTCATACGGACTCCAAATGTTAACCCTGTTTCTCTTTCCACAGATCTGCCAGACCTGCTAAGTTTTTCCAGCATTTCAGTGTCAAATCTTGTCTGATTACGTTCCTGTGAAGTACCTTAGGATGTTTTACACATTAAAGGAGCTATATAAATACAGGTTGTTGTTGTATTTACATGGTTAACTCATTTATCCATGACCTTTCAGGCCACTTATTTACTTTGTACCAATTGTACGTGTCCCCGGATGCAAATATGCAGAACATCCCAGGCCTGATCAAATTGCACTGGATGTCGAGTAGATATTGGATTGGTATGAATCAATATAGGGCTACAGTGCATTGTTGGTCTTACTGTCACACAGCAGAATGCCCACCTCAACATTCAGAAAGCTACCATAGAAGACATTGTGACTCCTTCACACATAAACTGTCACTTAAATAAAAGCATTAGCTTTACCACTAAATGGAAATGAGTGCAAAGTAAATTGAGTATAGGTATCAGGAAAATCATTATTACTGGAATGAACAGTAATTATGTCATGCAATATTAGTGATGAGTGTGCTAATAAGTTCTTATTAAGTTCCTCAATAGAGTCTTTTAGCAAAAATTGACTTAAAGATTTAAATGTTTGGGATAACCTGTCTAGCAGTATAATAAAGGTAAAGAAAGATATTGAAGTGATATTTCAGCCATCAATGGGAACCTAGGGCACCAGAAGAATAGGCCTGAATGTTCTGAATGGCCTTTACTCATCCAACTTATAATATAACAGCTGAGTTATGGTGAGTTATTGACTGGAACATGATCCCAGAGCTCAACTGATGTTCACAGGCTCATCAAGCTTCCTTCTCATGGCCTGTAAACCCTCAATCAGAGTTAAAAGCCTTGTAACATTCTCCAACCCAACCATTATTCTGTACTAAAACCAAAACAGAGAAAATGCTGGCAAAACTCAGCAGGTCAGAGACACCTTTTGTCATTCTATATGCTAAGTTATTCTATACCATTTGTTGTTCTATGTATTTTTCACTGAAACTATGTGCTATGCTGCTATTTTCAACATGACAAATTGGATGGGGCTAGAGAAGATCCATTGGCTATAACAGTAGAGTGTTGATCTCCCTATAGTCACCTGAAGCACGCACAAGTCAATTGCTGCAGGAAACACTGAAGTCATTCTCAGCCTGTTACAGCAGATAACCATTTTACTGTTGATCAGTGAAATAAAAATGGCTCTTTTGCTAGCTGTACCTGACAAGCTATTATAATGGAGGAGGTGGCATAGTAATAATGTCACTGGACTAGTAATCCAGAGGCCTCAGATAATGTCCTGGGGGTGAGGAGTCAAATCCCATCCCATCACAGCAGCTGGTGTAATTTAAATTCATAAATTCATAGAGGTCTACAGCACAGTAAAATGCCTTTTGGCCCATCGAATCTCTACCAGTCAAACAAGTACCTAACTATTCTAATCCCATTTTCCAGCACTAGGCCCATAACCTTGTATGCCATGGCGTCACAAGTGCACATTCAAATACTACTTAAATGTTATGAGGGTTTCTGCCCCTACCACCCTTTCAGGCAGTGAGTTCCAAATTCCTGAGCTCCAGCCCCATACGTGACAGCCATTTGAGCCCATTTCAACAGATGACTTTCACTTATTTGGTGGGGGGAGGGTGGGGGGCATTGCAGAAGAGATCGAGCATCTTGGCAGATGCCACAAACTTTAATCTTGTACTTGAGAATGGCTATAAGGAGATCGGTGATTCTGACTGTCCAATTGATGAGGAGAATTTTTTTTCTCTCAGAGGGTTATGCGACTTTGGAACTCTCTGCCCCAGAAGGTGGTGGAGGCGGGGTCACTGAATGTTTTTAAGGCGGAGGTAGATAGATTCTTGTTAGGCAAGGGAATCAAAGGTTATCAGGGATAGATGGGAATGTGGAACTCGAAACAATCAAATCAGCCACGATCTTATTGAATGGTGGAGCAAGCTCAAGGGGTAGAATGGCATTCTCCTGCTCCTATTTTGTATGTTCGTATGTCCCCACTCCCCCCTACTTATCTGGAGATATTGTTGAACGAAAAACTCTTTGTGGACAAATTTGGCAACTCATTTTTTGATAATTAATGCAATGGATTAGTCAAAGTTTTCTCCTCTCTTCTGAAGGTTCTGGTTACTGCTGGAATACATTTCCATTGCTCCCCTCATATCCCTCACCCACGTTTTCATTCTTCATGTGTGGGTGCAGATAGTGGGTGTCGTTATTGACTTATATTCTCACCCGATGGCTAGAACAGAAAGATTATACCTATTGGGGAAGATTGAATGAGCAGGGGCTCTTTTCTCGAGAAAAGTGAAGACTAATGGGTGACCTGGGAGATCTTTAATGTTATGAAATGGTTTGATAGGGTAGGTACTGAGAGGGTGTTTGTGGATGGGACCAGAACAAACAGCCATAAAAACATAAGATGGTCACTGCAAAATCCAACAAGGAGTTCAGGAGAAACTTCTTTAGCCAGAGAATACTTAAAATATGGTGATATATATATTGATGGGGTTAAATAGAGAAGGGTTGGAGGAGGCTCGTTTGGAGCATAAAGATCAAATGAATTTGTTGGGCTGTAAAAACTATGTAAAATACTATGGAAAAATATGCATGCACTAATGCCCAATACACCTCACATTTCAGCTAACTCAGCACATACCTAGGCTCAAAAACTATGACAGCTTCCAGTTATACTACATCTGTAATGGAGAAAAACATTCCAAGTGCTTCACAGAGGAGAAAGAAAAGGGCAAGTACCCTTTTTTGTGGAAGGGTTAGGAAACATTGCTGAAAGAGATAAAAACAAAAAAACTGCGGATGCTGGAAATCCAAAACAAAAACAGAATTACCTGGAAAAACTCAGCAGGTCTGGCAGCATCGGCGGAGAAGAAAAGAGTTGACGTTTCGAGTCCTCATGACCCTTCGACAGAACTTGAGTTCGAGTCCAGGAAAGAGCTGAAATATAAGCTGGTTTAAGGTGTGTGTGTGGGGGGCGGAGAGATAGAGAGACAGAGAGGTGGAGGGGGTTGGTGTGGTTGTAACAAGGCAACAGAGAAATCCGGAAATCTTGTCGCAGAGAGGAACAGAACTTCTTCAAGGAGGTAGGCATTTCTTGAAGAGCAGTGGCAGTCAATTAAACACAGAGATAAAAACAAAAAAACTGCGGATGCTGGAAATCCAAAACAAAAACAGAATTACCTGGAAAAACTCAGCAGGTCTGGCAGCATCGGCGGAGAAGAAAAGAGTTGACGTTTCGAGTCCTCATGACCCTTCGACAGAACTTGAGTTCGAGTCCAGGAAAGAGCTGAAATATAAGCTGGTTTAAGGTGTGTGTGTGGGGGGCGGAGAGATAGAGAGACAGAGAGGTGGAGGGGGTTGGTGTGGTTGTAACAAGGCAACAGAGAAATCCGGAAATCTTGTCGCAGAGAGGAACAGAACTTCTTCAAGGAGGTAGGCATTTCTTGAAGAGCAGTGGCAGTCAATTAAACACAGAGATAAAAACAAAAAAACTGCGGATGCTGGAAATCCAAAACAAAAACAGAATTACCTGGAAAAACTCAGCAGGTCTGGCAGCATCGGCGGAGAAGAAAAGAGTTGACGTTTCGAGTCCTCATGACCCTTCGACAGAACTTGAGTTCGAGTCCAGGAAAGAGCTGAAATATAAGCTGGTTTAAGGTGTGTGTGTGGGGGGCGGAGAGATAGAGAGACAGAGAGGTGGAGGGGGTTGGTGTGGTTGTAACAAGGCAACAGAGAAATCCGGAAATCTTGTCGCAGAGAGGAACAGAACTTCTTCAAGGAGGTAGGCATTTCTTGAAGAGCAGTGGCAGTCAATTAAACACAGAGATAAAAACAAAAAAACTGCGGATGCTGGAAATCCAAAACAAAAACAGAATTACCTGGAAAAACTCCTGGACTCGAACTCAAGTTCTGTCGAAGGGTCATGAGGACTCGAAACGTCAACTCTTTTCTTCTCCGCCGATGCTGCCAGACCTGCTGAGTTTTTCCAGGTAATTCTGTTTTTGTTTTGGATTTCCAGCATCCGCAGTTTTTTTGTTTTTATCTCTGTGTTTAATTGACTGCCACTGCTCTTCAAGAAATGCCTACCTCCTTGAAGAAGTTCTGTTCCTCTCTGCGACAAGATTTCCGGATTTCTCTGTTGCCTTGTTACAACCACACCAACCCCCTCCACCTCTCTGTCTCTCTATCTCTCCGCCCCCCACACACACACCTTAAACCAGCTTATATTTCAGCTCTTTCCTGGACTCGAACTCAAGTTCTGTCGAAGGGTCATGAGGACTCGAAACGTCAACTCTTTTCTTCTCCGCCGATGCTGCCAGACCTGCTGAGTTTTTCCAGGTAATTCTGTTTTTGTATTGCTGAAAGAGATGTGTCTTACAGTGGGGTTAAATGGCCAGGGAAGTAGATATACAGCTGGAGGTATTGGGGATGGAGTAAATGGAGTTTAATAGGGGGGAGGATGCCTGTAGCAGAGCGTTGGACAATTTGAATTTTATGGAAGGTGGAGAAATAGGGCCATTTGATGAAGCCAGATCTATAGATAGGGACTAGAGAAGGGCAAGATGAGGTTAGAAATGAGGAATATTGCTGAGATGGAAGTGATCTTGGTAGTGGATAGGATATGTGATTTGAATAAAAACAAAAAAACTGCGGATGCTGGAAATCCAAAACAAAAACAGAATTACCTGGAAAAACTCAGCAGGTCTGGCAGCATCGGCGGAGAAGAAAAGAGTTGACGTTTCGAGTCCTCATGACCCTTCGACAGAACTTGCGTTCGAGTCCAAGAAAGAGTTGAAATATAAGCTGGTTTAAGGTGTGAAGGTCACTTCAGGGTCAAACAGAACGTCAAGGTCTTGCTCAGTCTAGTTCAACCTGAGCAAGAAATAGTGGGGGGTTGGGGGGGGAACATAATGACTGTAGAAAATGTGTGAAGCTTGTATCAGTAACTAAAAATTATGGCTTTGGTCCATCCCAGTGATCAATTGTAGGAAATTCCGGCTCAACCACAAGTTACTATCAGGTAGGCAGCCTGACAGTGTGAACTGGTGTTCATGGGATTGTGCAAAGAGCAAAGCAGTCAAGCTGGGTGTTGTCAGTACATATATAGAGGCCGACCCTGGTCCTGATGGTCCACGAGTAATTGCACTAGGCCAGGGTCAACTTGGAAAATTGGTTCTATAAACTCTGTATCGAACGTGGGGGAATTTCACAGTGTTGAGGATGGTTCTGTAGAAACCAAGCAGTTCTTCAAAAATAACCAAATTTTGATTGTTTTTTTTTAATGTTGTTGACCTCAGTTGCAGTAAAAGATATCTGCATCTTGGTCTGTGGCTAGAACCACGGATTTGTGGCGCATGAATCATAATGAGATGCTGGACAAATAACTCTTCATTTGGGAATTGAATGCTGTCCACCACAAAAGCACATTGAGCCATACAACACTGGGGGAGGCCATTCAGCCCATTGTGCCCATGCTATTGTGTCAAATGTATTAAACCATGAAAAACGGTGAGACCCAAACAGAAAATACATAGCAGTTCTGTCAGTATTCAAACAAGCTTTGCTCAATAGGCTAGTATGCTGCTTTCTGAGACAAACAATTTTGGGTTCAAGCCCCATTCTAAAGACACAAACACATAATTTAGGCTGGCACAGAGATGTTAAGGGACTGCTGAATTTTCAGGAAGTGCCACCTTTCAGGTGAAATGTTGAGCAGAGACTCCATATGAAATATTGACATTTTAACTAAAGGACCTGGTATGCAATCCAAACATTTTCTGTTTCTAGTTCTGCTTTTTGTGTGTTCATTTGTGATGTACTTTTCAAAAACAGTAAAGTTAAGGGAAATATATAATACACAATATTGAGATTTTCTTGCAGCACCATTCGTCCTTTTTACTGTAACAAGTTTGATTCCTAACACCAGATTAATGTTTACAATTACTTATGTTTATTTGCAAGACCAAGTCTAGACATACGCAATCTTTCAAACAGTAGACATTCAGAGAAATAAACATTAGTACTGTGATTTCCCCAGGTAGAGGCAAGCTTGTCATAGTTCTTTTGCAATCTTGACTCTTTCTACAACTTACCAAGAAAAGCTTAGGATCTTTAGAACCTGTTTCTCATGAACACTCTGTCATAACTGATTATAGCTTGACAAGTATTGTTATGAACAAAACACCTAGAAAGCCCTTCAAAACAACGGATGCCAATTTGTTTTCATCCCGTTCTCCCATTGTTCCATTTCTTATCTCAAAACCACCTTGGGTAACTGTTTTTTGACGTATCCATGAAAGCAAGCCAAGAGACACAAATCGTATACATCCTGATGATTCAACACCCTGACAAATCAAACTCTGAAGCATAAGGAAATGAACAACTTTTAACCTTTTCACTCTAAAAAGAATCCAAAAACTTTAATCATCTGAGATTAAACCAATTTCTAATCTTACATATGCACCAGTGGGCAACTTTGGTATCTTACGGTGCCTTCTTGTCTCTCACCATGCTTCTTACACACTTTTCTCTTTCTCAACCAAACTCTCCTACCTCACCTCTTTCTCTTCTTTCTGTCATTCCTTCACACCCCACCCCTTACCTCCGTGCTTCTTCCCTTTTCTTTTAGACCTTCTATCAATCAGGCCTTTCTTCTTTTCTCCCCGACTTTCTCACCCTCAGTCTAAGTCCCATTTCTCAGTTGCCTCTTCACAAGCTCCACCCACCAAAGAAAAAGATGGTGTTTGGCATAATATCTATATCTTGAGATGGGGATATGAGCCAAAAAAAAACCCCCTCTTTCTTCTTTCCCATGAAGCCACCATGCAGAAGCGTTGAATCTTCATTCAGTTTGGTATTTGGAAACTGAAAAATGGCTTTCCAGCTAACACGTACATAGGTTACACTAAATCTTAGAAAACATTAATACTATCCCAGCTGGAGTATTGTGTCCAATTCTGAACACCGCATTTTAGGAAGGGCGTGAGGCTTTGAAGAGGGTACAGAAGAGATTATGAGGATGGGTCCAAGTTTGAAGGATTACAGGTAGGTGGATAGATTGAAGAAGCTGGGCTTGTTCTCCTTAGAGGAGGTTTGATAGAGGCATTTAAAAACACAAAAGTTTTAGATGAAGTGAATAAAGAGAGATTGTCTCTATTGGCTGGTCAATAGCCAGAGGGCACAAATTTAAGGTAATTGGCCAAAAAAAAAGAGACAACATGAGAAAAAACTCTTTTATGTGTCATGACTGCGGATCATAGGCCTGAATTACTTACGGACATATTGAACTTTTAAGTAAGATGTGTTTTTTTATTAAAGGACCTACAAGCAAAAGCTGGCTGGAACTGCAAGTAACCACTTGCTAGAAAATTCCTATGCAGATTATGTTTGACCAACTAGTCCAGAGAGAACGGAATGTTGCACATAAAAAGTTGTCAAGGCCAACTTCAGAGTGAGGCACTTCAAAGGAAAAGATGCAATGCAAAAACTGAACTGCGGTTCCTGTGGTTGCGGAGATAATGAAGGCTGATTATCATTTTAGCAGAAACCATCTCCTCTTGAGTTATATCCCAGACTGTTGGCATGATCTAAGTCGAAAGAAAGCAGTTTCTGGGCGAAAGACAAGTTTGTTTTTTCCCCTTCCAGGAATACACAAGAACAGGGGTTAAAAAGCCAACCACAACCCTGGATCCTGTGTGCTAGTCTGCTGTTCTAGTGTGTGTTGTGTTAGTGTGTGCTGTGCAGATCACAACGAAGAACATCAACTAGGCATCCCTTGCTTGCAAGTATAGAAGTGTCTCTGAAGAAAGACTGGGTGTCGGCAAGCAACAAAGCATTTTAACAGGATTTAATTTGGGAAAGCAAGTCACAAGTCAGCAAAGCTGTCAAAAAGGAAACAGGACAAATCCTTTTGGCTAACCTGCAGAACCAAGAATCTCCAAATCAACTGCTCAACTGCCAAAGCCAGCTCTTTCAGAATCATCCAACTTAACGGCTGCAATGTTTCACCATCTACTCCTCACAGACAAGCCAAAGACTGATTTGTATATCTTTTTTTACTTTTGTCTCTGGACTCACTTCTCATTTTTAATCTGTGTGTATATGTGTTGCATTTTTATTATTTTTTCTTGCGTTTTAGTAGCGAATAGAAACATAGAAAATCAGAGCAGGAGTAGGTCATTCAGCCCTTTGAGCCTGCTCCACCATTCAGTATGATCATGACTGATCATCTATCTCAATGCCATACTCCCACTTTCTCCCCATACCTGAAGATGCCTTTAGAGTCCAGAAATCTATCCATTTCCTTCTTAAGTATATTCAATGACTTGGCCTCCACAGCCCTCAGTAGTAGGGAATTCCATAGGTTCACCACCCTCTCAGTGAAGAAATTTCTCCTCATCTCAGTCCTAAATGGTCTACCCGGTATCCTGAGACTGTGACCCCTTATCCTAGAACCCCCCCAGCCAAAGGAGACATCATCTCTGCATCCAGTCTGTCCATCCCTGCCAGAATTCTATATGTTTCAATGAGGTCTCCTCTCATTCTTCTAAACTCTGATGAATAAAGGCCTAGTTGGCCCAATCTCTCCTCATGCGACAATCCTGCCATCCCAGGAATCAGTCTGGTGAACCTTTGCTGCACTCCCTCTATAGCAAGTATATCCTTTATCAAGTAAGGAGACCAAAACTGCACACAATACTCTAGTTGTGGTCTCACCAAGGCCCTCTACAGTTGCAGTAAGACATCCTTGTTCCTGTACTCAAGTCCTCTTGTAGCGAAGGCCAACATACCATTTGCCTTCTTAACTGCTTGCTGCACCTGCATGTTTACTTTCAGTGATTGGTGTACCAGGACACCCAGGTCCCTTTGTACATCAACAATTCCCAATCTATCACCATTTAAATAATACCTTGCCATTCTGTTTTTCTTACCAAAGTGGATGACTTCACACTTATCCAAATTATACTGTATTTGCCATGTATTTGCCCACTCACCTAACCTGTCAAAATTGCCTTGAAACCTCTTAACACCCTCTTCATTGCTCACATTCCCACCCAGTTTTGTGTCGTCAGCAAATCGGAAATATTATATTTGGTTCCCTCATCCAAATCATTGATATATATTGTGAATAGCTGGGGCACAAGCATTGATCCTTGTGGTACCCTACTAGTCACTGCCTAACAGTCTGAAAATGACCCATTTATTCCGACAATTTGTTTCCTGTCTGCTAACCAATTCTCAGTCCGTGCCAATATATCAACCCCAATCCCATGGGCAGGAATTTTCGCTGAGTGGGTGGGTGCGTGCCTGACCTGCTCGAGCATAAAATGACACGCAATTACATCAGGCAAGCGTCTGGATGTCATCATGCACTTGCGCAATATATCAGTGGGCAGGCGCCCGCCAATAATTAACAGGCATATTAAGGCCATTAAAGTCACAATTGAATGCAACTAGCTGGACAGCTGTTTGAAAGTGCCAATGCAGGCTCTATAGACCAACTGGCATCCTTCTGAGCTGCACTCTTCAATGATTCTGTGAGAAAAGCAGTGGCCAGAAAGGGAACGAGACAGTTACATGAAGAGAGACTGGGTGTCAGCGAGCAACAAAGCATTTTAACAGGATTTAATACGTGGAGTAAGGAGGATAGGAACGTGGGAATATAGGAGCAGGAGTAGGCCATTTGGCCTCTAGAGCCTACTCCGCCATGTAACTAGATCATGGCTGACCTCCTATCTCAATGCCATTTTCCCACACTAGCCACTGTCCCTTGATGCCATTGGTGTCTAGAAATCTATCGACCTCTGCTTTGAACATGCTCAATAACTAAGCCTCCGCATCCCACTGGGGTAGAGAATTCCAAAGATTCACCACCCTCTGACTGAAGAAATTCCTCCTCATTTCAGACCTAAATGGCCTGTCCCTTATTCTGAGAATATTGCAGAATTGATACTTATATTTATGCATGTATATTGAAAAGGGAAAGAATGAACTGCGCAAAAGTGTGCAACTATTTTTTTCTTGTTGCTTTGTGGTCCATTTAGAGTGGTGTTTATCCCAGCAAATGTGACGCATTTGGACAAATGTCCCCTTTATTTCCTTATCATGAAATATTTTTTGCAAAATGTTGCATTTGGAATTTTAACATTTCTCTTCTGTGATTTGTTGGATTTGGAAGTGTGCTGTTTGTTAATGAAAAGTAAATCACCACAGATGCTGGAAATCTTATTCAAAGACAGAAAAGTGCTGGAAACACTCAGAATTGATCTGACAATAGGGCCAGGATTTTCTGTGCCCGCTGGCGTCGGGCACGCTCAGTGGCGTGAGTGGACAATATGTCGAGAAGGCCAAAAATCGGTTTCATGACATCGTGAAACCAGTTTGCAATCGTCCGCTCATCCCAATGGTGATGGGCTGCGTTCCCTGCCATTGAACATCAGGAGCCTCATTGTAATACATCAGTGTATCATTACAAGGCCAGCCCGTCAGACTCATCCCCCTCCACTGGATCATCTGCCCAGGTTGGCAGGGAAACATGCTGGCGTGTTTCACAATAGCATGGCCTGTGCTCGGCGGGTTGCACTTCGCTCGGGATTTTGAGGTTTGTTTGCCTACCTTGCTTCAGTCAGCACACGCAGTCATCAGCGCCAGGCTTCACAGAGAGCACCACATCATTTTTAGGGGGTGGGGGGAGGTCATAGGCAGGTCTCTACCTACCAGATCAGCCGTATGTGGCTGGCTTTTCAATGGCTGCAGGGCTAGGGTTTGCTTGGGGAAGGGGGAGAAGTGGCCTCAGGCAAGGGAAGAGGCTACAGGACGAAGGCTGTACTGGAGAAGGAGGGTATCCCAGGGTATGTGTGGGGACACACGTTGATGTGTGCAAGTGGCCTCAAGATGGTGAGGCCTGAGGAGGCAGTCTCCAAAGGGGATGAGGCCAGATGGACATGTGAGGCTATGTGTGTGAGAATGGGTGTTGATGTCTCTTGAGCTGGCAGTGGGTGAGATGCCAGTGAATGTGTGGTGGGCTTGAGTCTGTGAGTTTAGAGTGAGGAGATGGTTGCCTTACCCTGGCTGCATGGATGAGATCATTTCCAGTAAAGATAAAAGGTGGGACCAACAAATCCAGGGAGCCCTAGATGTTGAGGGATATACAGGATGGATAAAGAGAAAAAGGGAGGCTTTTGGCAGATACTGAGTGCTCAAAACAGTGGAAGCCCCAGAGGAGTATAGAATGTGTAGGGAGAAACTTAAAAAGGAAATTAGGAGAGCAAAAAGGGGGCATGAAAAAACATTGGCAGGTAAAATAAAGGAAAATCCAAAGTTATTTTACAAGTACATTAAGAGTTAGAGGATAACTAGGGAAAGAGTAGGGCCCATTAAGGAACATAATAGGAGTCATTATTGTGCATCCGCAGGGTAGAGGACTACGTGGATAGTATGTTTAGGGAGGTGGTCACACCGCAAGTCAGAAGCGTACAGCCAGAGAGGGCTTGGGTGACCGCCAGGTGGTTTAAGAGAACCAGGCAGATAGTGCAGAGTCCCCTGAGTTTATCCTGCTTGCTAATCAGTTTTCCATTTTGGATGCTGATGAGGGTGGTGGTTCCTCAGGAGAGTGCAGCCAGAGCCAAGTCTGTGGCATCACCGGCGGCTTAGCGTACAGGGGAGGAGGAAGAAGAGAAATGGAAGGGCAATAGTGATAGGGGATTCCACAGCCAGGGGATCAGACAGGTGTTTCTGCGGCAGTAAATGTGACTCCAGGATGATATGTTGCCTCCCTGCTGCCAGGGTCAAAGATGTTATGGAGCGGCTGCAGGACATCTTTCGGGTGGAGGGGGAGCTGCCAGAAGTCGTGGTCCACATTGGTACCAGAATTCAGGGAGTTAAGAAGAAAATTAAAAAGCAGGACCTCAAGAGTAATCACCTCAGGATTACTCCCAATGCCATGTGCTAATGAGCACAGGAATAGGAGGATTAATTGATTAAATATGTGGCTGGAGAACTGGTGTAGGAGGGAGGACATCAGATTTATGAGGCATTGGGACCGGTACCGGGGCAGGTGGGACATGTACAAGCTGGTCGGGTTATATCTTAACAGGACTGGGACTGATGTACTCACAGGGAGATTTGCTAGTACTGTTGGGGTGGGTTAAAACTAGCCTGTTAAGGGGGTAGGTACCTGAGGGGTGGCCCAAGATTGGAAGAAAGTAAAGTTGGTAACAGAAAGTAGTAGCGAGACTAGAAACAAAGCAGAGCATTGAGTGTGCTTTGAGTGCAGAATGATGCCAAAAAGACAAAGTTAAGGGCACTCTAACTGAATATGCGCAGCATTTGCAATCAGGTAGATGATCTAAAGGCACAAATAGAGGTAAATGGGTATGATATAATTGCCATTATGGAAACATGGCTGCATGGTGACCAAGACTGGCAACTGGAATATTCATGGATATTTGACATTTAGGAAGGATAGACAAGAAGGGAAAGGAGGTGGGGTTGCACTGATAATAAGGGATGGGATCAGTGTATTAGTAAGGGAGGATCTCAGATTGGAAGGACAATCTGTTTGGGTCGAGATAAGAAACAGCAAAGGACAGCAGGCATTGGTTGGAGTTGTTTATAGGCCACCAAACAGTAGTGGTAATGTGGGCATGGTATTAATCAGGAGATGAGAGAAACATGTAGCATGGACAGCACATGTGTGACTTCAATCTGCATATAGATTGGGTAAACCAATTGAGCACTAATGCTGTGGAAGACGAGTTTCTGGCATGTGTCAGGGGTGGTTTTCTAGAGCAGTATGTTGAGGAGCTGACTAGTGGACAGGCTATTTTAGATCTATTATTAACGTGATGAAATAGGGCTAATTAATAATTTTGTTGTAAAAGAACCTTTAGGGATGAGTGACCACAATGTGATAGAATTTTACATTATGTTTGAAAGTTAGGTAGTTCACTCTGAAGCAAGGGTGTTAAAGTTGAATAAAGGAATTATGAAGGCATGAGGGACAAATTGGCTGAGGTGTATTGGGAAAATACATGAAAAGGAATAACTGTACATAGGCAATGAATAGTCTTCAAAGAATTATTACATAGCTTACATATAGTTTCCTATACATTCCTTCAAGGTGCAAGAACCCAAAAAAGTCAGTCAACTGTGGCTGACAAAGGAAGTTAAGGATTGTATTAGATTAAAAGAAAAGGCTGATAAAGTTGCCAGAAGCAGTAGTAAACGTGAGAATTGTGAGATTTTTAGAATACAGCAAAGGAAGACCAAGAAACTGGTAAAGAACGGAAGAACAGAATATGAATATAATCTAGCCACAAATATAAAAACAGACTGTAAAAGCTTCTTTAAGCATGTAAAAAGGAAATGTTTGGCTAAGACAAATGTGGGTCCATTACAGGCAGAGTCAGGAGAATTCATAATGGGGAATAGAGAAATGGCAGAGAAGCTAAATGATTACTTTGTGGCTGTTTTCACTGAGGAAGGTACAGGAAATCTCTCAGATTCAGAGATTCAAGGGACTAGGGAGAATAAGGAGTTGAAGGAAATTAGTATAAGTAAGAAGGTTGTATTGGAGAAATTAATGGGACTGAAAGTTGATAAGTCCCCAGGACCAGATATTCTGCATCCCAGAGTGTTGAAAAAGTTGGCTGTAGAGATAATGGATGCATTGGTGATCATTTTCCAAAATTCTATAGATTCTGGAATGGTTGCTGCAGATTGGAAGGTAGCAAATGTCACCCTGCTACTTAAGAAGGGAGGGAGAGAGAAAAGGGAACATCATTAGGGAAAATGCTAGAATCTATTCTAAAGGGTGTGATAAATGGATACTTGGATAATCATGATCTGATTGGGCATAGTCAGCATGGATTTGCGAATGGGAAATCATGTTTGACAAACTTGTTGGAGTTTTTTTGAGGATGCTACTAACAAAATTGATAAAGGAGAGTCAATAGATGTAGTATACTTGGATTTCCAGAAGGCTTTTGATAAAGTTCCCCATAGGAGGTTGATTAGATAAATAAAGGCCCATGGGAAAGGAGGCAATATACTGGCACGGATGAAGGATTGGCTAACAGGCAGAAAACAGAGAGTAGGAATAAACAGGTCATCCTCGCATTGGCAGGCTGTGACCAGCTGGGTAACCACAGGGATCAGTACTTGGGTCTCAGCTGTTCACAATATAGATCAATGATTTCGATGTGGGGACCAAATGTAATAGTTCCAAGTTCGCAGATGATACAAAGCTAGGCGGAAATGTATGTTGTGAGGAAGATGTAAAACGGCCACAGGAGGTTTTGGATGGACTTAGTGAGTGGGCAAGAACATAGAGATAGAATATAATGTGGAAAAATGTGAGGTTATCCACTTTGGTAGAAGGAACTGATATGCAGTGCATTTCCTAAATGGTAAGAGATTAGAAAGTGACCTGGGTGTCCTTGTCTATAAGTCACTGAAAGCTAATATGCAGGTGCAGCAGGCAATTAGGAAGCCTAATGGAATGTTAACCTTTCTCGCGGGACCATCTTATGAAGAGAAATTGGGGAAACTGGGCCTGTGTTCTCTGGAGTTTCGAAGAATGAGAGGTGATCTCATTGAAACCTACAAAATACTTAAAGGAATAGGCAGGGTAGATGCAGGTAAGATGTTTCCCATGGTTGAGGAGTCTAGAACCGGGGACACAATTTCAAAATACGGGGGAAGCCACTTAGGATCGAGATGAGGAGAAATTTCTTTACTCATAGGGTTGTGAATCTTTGGAATTCTCTATCCCAGAGGGCCATGGAAGCTCAGTTATTGAGTATGTTTAAGGCAGAGATTCATAGATTTCTGATTAGTAATAACGTAAAGGGTTATGGGGATAGTGTGGGTAAAAGGCATTGCAGTGTTCGATCAGCTATGATAGTATTGAATGGTAGAGCAGGCTCAATGGGCTGAATGGCCTTCTCCTGTTCCTACGTTCCTAGTAAAGACACTACCATTATCTGAAACACTGACTTCTGGTAGGCCATGAAGACTAAAATATTTGCATTGCTTTTCAATAGTTGCACATGATGTCGATGATCTAACTTCATACACATCCATCCACTTAGAATGCACATCAACGATCAATAAAAACATGGTACCTATAAATGACCTACATAATCTACATGTAGTCTAACCCAGGGTCAACCAAGCCTTTCCAATGGATGCAGTGGAGCTGAAATGGGCAACTTCTGGTGTTGCTGACCATGTCTTCAATGTCACTGTCTATGCCTGGCCACCAGACATAGCTTCACGCAAGCATCTTCATCTTTGATATGCCTGGATGCACACTGTGAAACTCTTTCAAAAGTGGTTCTCTTCCTTGTAAAGGGACAATGACTCTTGATCCCCACAAGATTCCATCTTGACAACTTAACTGTTTTATAGGCATGGAATGGTCTTATCTCTTTAGACACTGGTGAATTCGACCACCCTAGCACTACAAGGTTTAGACTCTTGACAAAATTGGATCCCTGTTTGTCCAATTCCTTATTTGCTTCACACAGACCAGTGAAGAGTCCAAGAAATTCAACACAAGCACAACATCTTGTGGCACTGGAGCATGTACAATGCTATCTAGTAATGGAAGAAGACTGAGTGCGTCCACATTTGCAACATGCATTACAGGACGATGCATAAAGATATACTCATGCACTGATGAAATCAAAGCACAATACTGAGGCTATTGGCAGAATGGCTTTATCCTCACTAAATAAAGCCATTAACGGTTTATGGTCTAACACAATGGTGAAATGTCACCCATGCAGATACTGGTGGAATTTCTTCACTCCAAATATTACTGATAAACCTTCCTTTTCTAGTTGTGAACAACCTTTCTCTGCTACAGAGAGGGTTCTGGAGACATGGCCAATTGGCCTTTCGGAACCATCTTCCATCCTGTGTGATAACACAGCTCTCACACCGTAATGAGATGCATCACAGGTTAACATTAATTCTTTTGATGGGTTGTAAATTACTAGTCAACATGATGAGTATAATAGCTTCTTAATTTTTACAAAGGCTTCTTCTTGTTGCAAATTCCATGACCAACGATGGTTATTTTTCAATAATAAGTGTAAAGGTGCTAACACTGTTGACAAGTTTGGTAAGAAGCAGCTATAATAATTTATCATGTCCAAAAAAGACTTGAGTTCAGTGACACTGAAAAGAGAGGGCTCTTCTTTGATTGCCCTGACTTTCTCCTCCACTGGATGCAACCCTATGGCATCCACTCGGTGACCCAACTAAGTGACTTCTATGCTTGGAATGTACATTTCTCTTTCTTTAATTGTACACCGGCTTCCAAAAATCTCCTTAAAACCTCTTCTAGGTTGGCCAAATGTTTGGCTTCCATTGACCCTGTGATCAGGACATCATTCAGGTACACTACTACTCCGGAAAGTCCTTGCAATAGACTTTCCTTGGACATCTGGAAGATTACACAGGAAGATGATACTCAAAGGTGTAGATGCATAGACTGGTACAGGCCTTTGTGTGCATTGATGGTTACATACCCTCTGGACATGTTATTCAGCTCGAGCTGTTGTTATGCATGGCTCATGTCCTGTTTGGTGTAGGGGTTTTCTTCAGCTGGCTTAGTGTACAGATCTTCTATTCTCAGGATAGGATATTTATCTAGTTTGGCTGTCTTGTTTATGGTAGTCTCCAAAGATGCAAATAGTTTAATCAGGTTTCATCACAGGGACTATGGGTGCTGCCCATTCCAAAAACTGAACTGGTTGGATGATGCCCAGCTTCTCTAAGAGGCACAATTCTGCATCCACCTTCTCCTTTTGGGCATAAGGCACAAGTCTGGCCTTAAAGAACTGAGGTGTTGCCCCCGAATCTACATATAGTTTTGCTTCTAAGCCTTTTGTCTTTCCAGTTCATCATGAAATACACTGTCGTACTTCCTTAACAGCTCAGGAATTCCTCCTGTTCTCAGCTGAAATATTTCTGACCAGTTGAGCTTAATTTTTTGTAACCAGTCTCGGCCCAGAAGACTAGGTCCTTCACCTGTTACTATGATCACTGGAAGCTGGGCTGTCTGTTGCCTATAGGACACAGGTACTGTGGTGATGCCCTTTACCTGTATTGACTCTCCAGTGTATGTCTTCATTTGAGCCATAGTTTGCTCCAGATTCAGTGGCTGGATACGTTCATTTAGGTATTTAAATGTGTGTTTTCCCACCACTGTGTTTGAGGCTTCCCTATCTACCTCCATGACTAGAGGCTTCCCATTCGCTTGAAGGGTGATGGTTATTGGTTCAGTTTTTACTGCTTTGACATTGTATAGGGAATAGATATCAGTATCAGCAGCTTCTGGTTCTGTTATATCATGCACTTCAATCATCTTGGTCTGCTGTCTGATTGGCTATCTCGATTTCACCTTGCCCTTTTTAGTGGCTGTAATGGCATTGTGCTTCCTTGAATCGGTAGGTTTCTGGTGCGTGGCTACCCTCCACATCGGTAACAGATTAATTTCGGAGTTGCTGCTGGGCCTTTTTGTTTTTTGAGCAGCAGAGATTGTCTCGCGCTTCGTTGCCATATCTCTGGTTTTTGCGCCACGTCCGGCGATAAGTTCCTGCCCCAACTGAAGAACGGCGCCACAATGCACGCTCTGTAAAGCCTGCGGGTCCCTCTCAGCACTCTCCGTTGCTAACGCTATTTCCATGGTGCGCTTCAAATCAACGTTCACCTCTGCAAGTAAACGGTGCCGAATGGCCTCGTCGTGAATGCCACAAACCAACCAATCCCGCAACATGTCATCGAGTGTGTCTCCGAAGTCGCAGTGCTCAGCCAACTGCTTCAGCTTCGCGACATAAGTTGTGATGGACTGTCCCGGGGTCCTTACTCTGGAGTTAAACTTAAATCTCTGCATTATTACCGATGGCCTTCGGCTGCAAACGTATCTTCACGAGGTCTACAAATTCGTTAAAAGATTTAGAATTGGGCGCATTCGGGGCCGTCAGACTGTGGATAAGGTTGTATGTGTTGCTACCACAGACACTTAAAAGAATTGCTTTCTGCTTCTCTTCCACGGTTATTTCATTCGTCACGAAATAAAAAACCTGGGTGCTCTGTGTACTCGCTCCAGTCTTCCATGGACACGTCATAAGGGTCAATTCTGCCAACGAGTGGCATGACTGGTAAGTATACTTTTCTTTTTTTCCTTAAGAATTGATGTACTCACATTCATAAGGCGAGGTGCAGTGTCGGAGCTATTTATCCTCATCACCAATTGTCATGAAGTTGACGTACTGGACAGGTTTCTTACCTGAAACAGAAAACTTTATTACAGAGCTTGTTTAGAAGCTGCGTGCTTTAACTGGGTCCACGGCTGGGGCTCATTTGTCAGAACAGTCACGTGACCCCCTAAAGGCAGTAGGAAAGGCTATACCTTCAATCGCTACAGTGGTCTAGGTAATGGAGTGAAGGCAGAAGGGGTGACAAGCGCATCTCAGAGTCAGAAAGGTTGCCAAAGGCCAAGGTTGAGAATGGTCTGGTTCAGCCTCAGACAGTGGTCGGGGAGAGGGTTAGAAAAGTGTAGCTACGAGGAGAGATTGGATAGGTTGGGGGTTATTTTCCTTAGAACAAAGAAGGCTGAGAAGTGACTTGATTGAGGTGTACAAAATTATGAGGGGAATAGATAGAGTGGACAGGATAAAATTGTTTCCCTTGTTGGAGAATTCTAGAACCAGAGGACATAGATTCAAGATAAGTGGCAGAAGGTGTAGGGGGGAGCAAAGGGAAGAACTTTTTTTATGCAGAGGTTAGTGGGTGTCTGGAATTTGCTGCCCAGGTTGGTGGTGGTAGAGGCAGAAACTCTAAACTCTTTTTAAAAAGTACCTGGATCTGCACCTAAAGTGCTGTAATCTGCAGGGCTATGGGCCGGGTGCAGGAAGGTGGGGATTAGAAAGGGCACCTGGATGTCCTCGGGCTGGCATGGACAAGATGGGCCCGAATGGCCTCCTTCTGCGCTGAAACTTTTCTATGGATGGAGTAGTTGGCTAGGGAATAGAGTTTGCCACCGGCACTGGCCGTGACGACTTCAACCTTGGCCAAACTTAGCTGGAGGAAAATTCTGCTCACCCACAACCGAAACAGCAGCAAAATCAGGGGTGGTGGAAGGGGAAAAGTGATGTCGCGGTATAGCTGGGTGTTGTCAGCGTTCAGTCATTCAGCATAATCAACTCAACACTTGCTCTGTGCTTTGAATGCTATTTGGTAGGCCAGCCTCTTACACCACCATTTCGCACGAAGCTTCAATTATTATTATTTTTTAAATGCAATTTTGCGGGAGGCGCCACACACAATACGTTGCGTGAAATTGCAATATTGCACTTGAAAAAAAATGTGTTTTCGCGGAGAGGGAGGGGATGTAACGACCCATTCCCTCCGCTAGTCGGGCAGGTTGTGTAGCGGAGCCGGGGCACTGGCGGCGGCGGCTGTTGTTGCTGTTGAGCCCCGGGTACAGCGAGCGCTGGGATGATGCGGAATGCGGAGCGATATGCTGTCAGTCAGAGACCTCTACAGACTGCTGGGCTTACCCAGAGGTGAGTGCCTTCAACCCCCACCCTACCCCACCCCACCCAGCCCAGCCTCCGCTGTTTCTTTCTGAATACTTTGTACGGAAACCGGCCGCCCTTAAGCCCCATTGAGAGACTTTCCATCAGTTGGAAATTGACAATTGAGGGCCTGGGATTGACAATAAAAGTTAACTTTGTTGAAAGTTTTGAAGTCCCGTCCCACCCCTCCTCCCCTCCAGCAATGCTCGCACTCTAAATGCTGGAAATGATTTTGAAATGCCTAATGAGCTGCTAAGCGAATATTTAAGGAAGTTATATTAGCTGAAGGTTTTATTTTTACTTAGCCTTTTTTTTTAAAAAAAAACTAAGTGTGCGCCATTGTTGAGTTTTTTAAAAAAAAATATAGAAAATGCAGTGCCTTCCGAACAGTAAATGCGTTTCCTACGCGTGTGTTTCCTCTCCGAATTATTTTAAGCGACCAAGGGTGTGTTTAAGGGCATTGGTCCTAATTTAAGATATGCATTGTTCCAGCCAGTCTCAGTAAAATTCTCTATGTCTAATAAGTGATTTTCCTGGGCAATAATTATTGGCCTCTGGACAAAGATGGCAGCTGATCTGTGCACAGCAAGATCCCCGGGGATGAGATGACTGACTTGATCTGTAGTGGTGTTTATTGGTTAAGAGGACCAGTGTTGTCCTGGACACTCCCTGTTCTTGATACGGTGCTTTGGAATCTCTAGTGCATGCAGTTGTTTCATCTGAAAGATGGTGGCTTTGGCAGCCTCATTCTAACATTGGGAAGTCAGTCTCAATCATGTGCTCAGGACTTTGGAGTGGGTTTCAAACCTACAGCCTTTTGAGCGAGGCTGAAGGAATGTCCTGTACTTTAGTAATAGAACAGGCAATGCTCCCAATTTCTGTTGGACCTCCCCTAGAAAAACAGGGCATTTGATTCGTTGCCAGTTTTCTCTCCTCTCTCCTTTAGCTTCAGCTACCTAGGCTTTCAGCCGTGGAATCCCCTCCTCTCTTGTTTCCTTTTAAGACATTCCTTAAAACCTACCACTCTTGCCAAGCCTTTGGTCATCTTTCCTCATGTGGTTCAGTGTCATATTTTGTTAATGTTCCTGTGAAGGTTATATTACAATGTTAAGGAAAGTTGTTGTACCAGAGAATACACAGATTAAGTAGTAGATGTAAGGCTCACTGGATTGAGATGTTAATATCTTTGAATAATCCAAGCTATTCAGTGTAAACGTGTGGACTCCACAGGAGGCCCGGTTCTGACACACGATGTTGCGTGTCTTCGAGTACGCCCAATGTGCCAACACAGTGTGGTTCTGGGATATTGAGTCTTTAACCTTAGCTTTGTTCTGATTATACCTTGAAATGATTGTGATGGTATGTTTGTGACTGGTTATGTCTCAGTCTGGGTTCAACAAGGAGATTGATCTGTGTCTATGGCAGTGTACAGCTATGTGAAAGGTGGCAGTGCTTCAAGGAGCAGTTTCACATTGAGAGTTAATGTAGGATCACACCTTTGTTCCTTTGATATGGGGGAGGCGGTGATATGGTGGTATTGTCACTGGATCGGTTTGACCCGGATTCAAATCCCACCACAGCATATGGTGAAATTTGAATTCAATAAAAATCTGGAATGAAAAGTCTGATGATGACCATGAGGTGAATTTTCCAGTTGGCGGGCGGGCGAACAGGAAGCGGGTGTCATGGGCACGGGCAAAGCTGATCGGTGCCCGCGATCGGCTGCGCACTGCCGGTAGTGCTCAGCGCCACCTGTGCGGGCGGGCGGGAGAGGAGGGAGAGTCGGGGCCTGAGCGCAGCCATCTCCCCGAGGCACAGAGCTTTTGAAACCTTTTTAATAAATAAAGTAAATAGTTATTTAAACGTGTCCCATCATGTGTCACGTGAGCTGGGACGTGTTTGGAAAATTTATTCAATTTTTTTTAAAAAAAACCTTCAGAAGGCCTCACCCCGCCCGTGGATGAGGTTTCCTGAAAAACGCGAAGGCCGCTTGGGCTCTTCGCCTGCCCAGCAACCTTCAGGTTGGACGGGCAGCGTTGTTAATACGGTTCATCACTTTGTTAATGGCCGTAATAGGCCATTGACCGTTTGGCGGGTGAGCAGCTGACTCTGGCGTGCGCCCACCCAACGAAAGGTCAAAATGACGCGCGGTGACCTTGGGACTCAGGCCCGACGTCATCTCGAGTCATTTTATGTGTCAGTGTGCTGGGCAATATTCTGGCCCATAAAACTATTGCCGATTGTTGTGAAAACCCATTTTCCCTTTTAGGGAAGGAAGCTTGCCGTCCTTACCTGGTCTGGCCTACCTGTGACTCCAGACCCCACAGCAATGACTCTTAAAATGTCCTCTAAACAAGGGCAATTAGGGATGGGCATTAAATGTTGGCCTAGCCAATGATGCTAACAGCCCATGAACGAATTAAAAAAAAACTCTTCCCAAGCCCATCCACATCTCTGCTTCTCTCTCTCTCCCAAAAATAACCTCCAAAATTAATCCTTTTAACCAATCTGAGAGTCATCCATCCAAACAGTATCACTGTGGTTTAACATTTTTTTTTGACCTATTTACTTTTTCCTTCTCTTCTCCCCTTTCCTTCCCTTGTGATGCAACTAGGGACGTTTTGCATGTTAACGCCACTATATAAATGCAAGTTGATTTTAGGGAAGGTAGATATTGAAACTACATTGACTGTTCCTCCTTCTGAAACTTCACACCAGCTGACGTGAAACCATTTTTGTCCACGAATGTGCCAAGTCTAACTGGCTCCTATCTAAGGAACTAGTTTAAAATTTGCCCCAAACTCATTTCGCAAGAAACCAATTTTTGTCAGGAGGGACTTACCATGTCAGTTTTGATTACCTTATGAACTGTCTCTGTCCACCCTCGCTCTCCAAAACTCCTTGAATCATACCCGTCATCCTGAAGGCACTTATTGTGGCACAACTTCACTTTAGTTCAGTCTACAGATCCATGCTACCTCCAAACGAATCGCTCTCTAAAGCCATGCCATAAACTCTCAAGCACAGGGAATTACTTGAGAGGACCACAAGTAGACAGATTACCATGTCCCCCAATCAGCAACTAAGAGTAAGAAAATTGCTTCACTCCTCGCTGGCCACTTGAATATGATGGAGATTCAAGCACATTGGTTCAGGACAATTAGTGTAGAACTCTCCCTGGGATGAAAAGCCTCTTTGACTATATTTAACTGAAATGCAGGTAGAGAAGAATGTATGGAATTGTTGGAGTGAATATTCTATGTTGTAATTTTTGCAGTCATGGTAAGTTACTGAGACAACCTGTGTTTATACAGTGCCTTTAATGTCACAAGGTGCTTCACAGGAACATTATAAAACAAAGTATGGCATTGAGCCACATAAGGAGATGGGCCAAACGACCAAAAGCCTGACTAAAGAGGTAATTTTTAAGGACCATCTTAAAAGGGGAAAGAGAGGCAGAGAGGTGTAGGGAGGGAATCCCAGAGCTTGGGGCCTGGACCACTGAAGGCACGGCCACCAAAAAGGAATCAAATAAGAGAAGAATAATTTTCAATCACATTCTCCTGAGCATTAAAGAGGCACCATGTTTCTAAACATGGAGGGAGATTGGCCACATGCTGTTTACATTGCAGTGATGGTTTCATGCTTCAGTTTTGATTACACAAGTTGCAGCATTCTTAAGGCAGGTGAATTGTCATATGAATTTTTCCTGTCTACCATCTGCCTTGAGAAGTAAATTTAACTTAATCAGGAGGCGGGTAATCGTCATTAGAATGGGAGCAGCGAATCCACTTTTGTGTAACGTTGGGATGGGGCAGAGAGCGAGAGACAGACACAGTGAGACCTGGACTCTGTGCTGTTGGCCACTTCATTCAGCTTCAGCCAATTACTTGCCCTAAATTTGTTGTTGATGCATTTGGTGAACATTGAGACTGTTTGTTTGGTAAACTTGCTATCAATAAAGATAGTATCTCTTTTGAAGTAGCTCACCATTGTTATAAAAGATTGTTCCCTCCGAGACACCCTGCTCCACTCCTCCATCACCCCCTACACCTCAACCCCCTCCCATGGCACCTTCCCATGCAACCGCAGAAGGTGCAACACCTGCCCCTTTAATTCCCCTCTCCTCACCGTCCAAGGGCCCAAACACTCCTTTCAAGTGAAGCAGCATTTCACTTGCACTTCCCTCAATTTAGTCTACTGCATTCGCTGCTCCCAATGCGGTTTCCTCTACATTGGAGAAACCAAACGCAGACTGGGTGACCGCTTTGCAGAACACATGCGGTCTGTCCGCAAGCATTACCCAGACCTCCCTGTCGCTTGCCATTTCAACACTCCACCCTGCTCTCATGCCCACAAGTCCATCCTTGGCCTACTGCATTGTTCCAGTGAAGCTTAACGCAAACTGGAGGAACAGCACCTCATCTTCCAATTAGGCACTTTACAGCCTTTTGGACTGAATATTGAGTTCAACAATTTTAGATCATGAACTCTCTCCTCCATCCCCACCCCTTTTCCGGACCCCCTTTTTTCCAATAATTTATGTAGATTTTTCTTTTCCCACCTATTTCCGTTATTTTTAAATGTATTTCCATCCATTGTTTTATCTCTACCTTTTAGCCTATTTCGATCCCTTCCCTTCACCCCACCCCACCCCTACTAGGGCTATCTGTACCTTGCTCGTCCTGCTTTCTACCCTTAATGTCACCTATTAGCACATTCCTTTCGATAATATCACCACCTTCAACACCTCTTTGTGCTTTTGTCTGTGACATCTTTTGGTTATCTCCACCTACCACTGGCCCTCCATCCAGTTCTACCTGTTCCCCCCCCCCCCCCCCCACCCGAAACCAGCTTATATTTCACACCTCTTCTAATTTTCCTTAGTTCTGTTGAATAGTCATATGGACTCGAAACGTTAACTGTGTTCCTCTCTGCAGATGCTGCCAGACCTGCTGAGTTTTTCCAGGTATTTTTATTTTTGTTATTGTTATAAATGGGTTGGGAGTGTTTTTAAAATGTGCTGCTTGTTACGTGGCATACGAATGTTCCACTTGTGGAATGTTTTACTCGTGTGTTGTTGCTAAGTTTATTCAGGCTGCAGTTGCATTGACACCTTTGTGTCATTCATTGATGCAAAAGTGACTGTACACTTTGAATTCCTTACTCTGGAGTGGAACAGTGTCAGACTCCCTTCTACAACAAATTGGGTTGATGAAGCAGAGTTAACATTTTGGATTGATGACCTTCCGTCAGAACTGGCAGAAGTTAGAGATTTATAAATTTATGGCAGGTACAGAGACCAGGGGGTAAAAGGGGAAGGAAAGGCTGAAAGGAAAGAAAGAAAGACCTGCATTTATATAGCGCCTTTCAATATCGCAGGACATCCCAAAGTGCTTTACAGTCAATGAAGCACTTTTGAAGTGTCGTCACTGTTGTAATGTAGGAAATGCAACTCCTACGAAGCTCCTACAAATAGAAACATAAACATATGTAGAAACGTAGAAAATAGGAGCAGGAGCAGGAATAGGCCATTCAGCCCTTCGAGCCTGTTCCACCATTCGTTATGATCATGGCTGATTATCCAACTCAATAGCCTGCTCCCGCTTTCTCCCCATATCCTTTTGATCCTTTTCACCCCAAGAGCTATATCTAACTCCTTCTTGAAAACATACAATGTTTTGGCCTCAACTACTTTCTGTGGTAGTGAATTCCACAGGCTCACCACTCTCTGGGTGAAGAAATTTCTCCTCATCTCAGTCCTAAATGGTCTACCCCGTATCCTCAGACTGTGACCCCTGGCTCGGGACTCCCCCACCATCAGGAACATCCTTCCGCATCTACCCTGTTAGAGTTTTATAGCTTCCTATGAGATTCCCCCTCATCCTTCGGAACTCCATTGCACAGTGATAAACACTAAATAATCTGTTTTTGTGATGTTGAAAAGTCAGTGCCTCTGACAGGACAGAACTCCTCAGTACTGCACTGGGAGTGTCAGCCTTGATTTTCTTTTTGTGTTCGAGTCTCTGGAGTGGGACTTGAACCCAGAACCACTGACTGAGAGGCAAGAGTGCTACCCACAGAATCAGAGCTGACACCTAAGGGACTGTGATAGGGTGGAGGGCAGGAACGATTAAATGCCAAAGGAATGATGGTACAAAGCAATAGGGTGTGGTAATGGACCAATAAAGAAACCACGATTGGGTCTTCTAGAGGAAGCGTAAATAGCAACCACAGAACAATTACCAGCAACTGCTGGCCAAAGAAACAGAAAGGATGTTTATGATCGGAAGTTGCTGAACTCAATATTGAGGCTGGAAGGTTGGAAAACATCTAATCGAAAGAGGTGCTGTACCTTGAGATATTGGATAATGGGGATATTAAAACAAAGGACCAAAAGCTTGGTCAAAGAGATAGGTTTTAGAGAGGGTCTTTCAGGAGGAGAGAGGTGGAGAGCTAGGAAGGTATTCAGTAGGGGTCATTTTAGATTATGTTTCAATTACTGGCATGAGGCCACTTGCCTCACTCAGCAGGGGTGAGGGTGGAGGATACATTGACTAAAGTAAGCGAGACTGAAAATTGTGGTGTTGGAAGACGGAACATGTAGCATAGTGGTATTGTCAAAGGACTAGTAATCCAGGGACCCGGTATACTGCTCTGGAGAATTCAATTTAAAAAAAAAATCTGTAATTAAAGTCCAATGATGACCATGAAACCATTGTCGATTGTCGTAAAACCACTCCCCCCGCCCCTGTTCACTCATGTCCTTTAGAGAAGGAAATCTGCAGTCCTTACCTGGTCTGACCTACATGTGACTCCAGACCCACAGCAATGTGGTTGACTCTTAAATGCCCTCTGAAATGGCCTAGCAAGCCACTCAGCTGTATCACATGGCTACAGTAAATTGGACCTTCACCACATGGTGGTGGGGGGGTGGTGGTGGGGTAATAAAATCTCCTCATCAGACATCAGAGTCTGGTTTTAGAAATGTTTTCACAATATTGGGATGTCCCAGAAATATTTAATAAACACAGTATTTCGAGCTAGTCAGCATTCTTGACATGCAATAAAATGGAATTACTATTTGTGTAAAGCACTTTGGCTAATTTGCATGGATGGCTAGATTATGCCACAGAATTATTTCACTACTTTACAACTGTGACTACACTTCAACTGTGACTACATCATTCATTGTAAAGTGGTTTGGTATGTCCTGTGGTTGGGAAAATTGTTGCATAAATGCATTTATTTTGTTCTTTCTTCCTGCCTGTCTGTCTTTTTCTCTTTCCTTTTCTCTGCTTTGGTCTGGGACATCTTTTACATTTTGCTGCTATGTTCCAGTGGGACAGTAGACCCTGTGGATCACCTACTCAGAATCACACAGTGCAGAAGAGGCCCTTCGGCCCATCGAGTCTGCACCGACACGTGAGAAACGTCTGACCTGCCTACCTATCTAATCCCAATTACCAGCATGTCAATGTTATTTCTATCTGCTTATTATGGCTTTCTGTTACTAAAAAGGTTTCTGTCGATTGGAGTGGAGGACCATTATTTTTCATTCGAGTGACCGCTAGTCTGAGGACCCGGTAGCACTGGAAACTTAGTTTGGTGCGAGTCTCGATGTGGGTGTCAGGTGTCCATTTATAACCAAATGTGCTTTTATATTTGGACAAGTGTGAAGGAGAGTGAGGCAGGGCAGGGGTGTGTGTGTGTCTGTGTGTGTGTGTGTCTGTGTGTCTGGCTGAGGAGGTCAGGTAGGCATGGCCTCCATTGGTTTGAGTATGGAGGTGTTAGAGGAGGTTGAACTCCTGCACTTCGAGGCTCTGCTTCCACCATCTGGGCTCAGAGCTTGCCATTCAATACAGTGTGAGCACCTGACACACTTTCATTTGCCACAGAAAAAAAAACTGATACGAATAATGGGAGCTTATGAAATTTTTGCTGCTTTTTTGCGAAGAAATGTCATTTATGTGCAATTTTTAAATGAAATATCCTAAGCAAATTACTTCATGGCACAAGCAAAGGTAGAGACATTTTCATATTTTAAGCATTAATACTAACACTTGTATTTGAAATATTCCAATACTATGTTGCAAAACCATCTCAATAATGTTCTGAGAAACTAAGTTCTATATTAATCAAGCAAAATTAACAGTAACATAAATCTTGCTTCTAAAATGTCAGTGTTGCTGCTCGTGCTTATGGCAACTTGTGCACGCGGGCGCTGGTCAGGTTGTGTGACGTTATGCCAGTGGTGGAGCTCAGGATCCTGGGCCCTTCTCTCAGCCGTTGTGTTGCACACTAGTGACTTGTGTTCTGGTCCAGCTCTATTGCACTTTGAGAACCACTATTCTCAAGGACAATATGGTCCGGAGCTTGAATGAGAGTCATGACTGTAACTTTCATCTTCTGGCCTTGGACCCCACTCAGTGTTGTCCAATCCACCAAGCATGACACTGCCACTAGAAATAACCTTAATGAAAAGAAAGATTGCGTTTCTGTAGCCCCTTTCATAACCACAGTACTGTCAAAGTGCTTTTCAGCCAATAAAGTACTTTTGAGATGTAATCACTGTTGCAATGTAGGATGTGTGGCAGCTAATATGCGCACAGCTCCCACAGACAAGCAATGGTTCATGAATGTCCTTTAGGAAAGGAAATCTGCTCTCCTTATCTGGTCTGGCTTAAATGTGACTCCAGACCCACAGCAATGTGGTTGACTCTTAACATGCCCTCTAAAATGGCCTAGCAAGCCATTCAGTTGTATCAAACTGCTGTGCAGTCTACACGGAATGAAACCGGTGGATCACCCAGCATCGACCTAGGCACCGGAAGTGACAATGGCACACCCAGCCCTGTTGACTCTGCAAAGTTCTCCTTAATAACGTGTGGGGACTTGTGCCCAAATTGGCAGAGTTGTCTCACAGCCTAGTCAAGCCTGACATTGTAAATATGATTCTGTGAATATGACTATGTCCAAGGTACCACCATGACCCACCAGAGGTGGTGGCACAGTGGTATACAGTCCAGAGGGAGTTGCCCTGTGAGTCCTCAATATAGACTCTGGGCTCCACGAAGTCTCATGGCATCAGGTCAAACACGTTTAAGAAAACCTCCTACAGGTTACCACCAACTGTCCTCTCAGTTGATGAATCAGTGCTCCTCCATGTTGAAAACCACTTGGAGGGAGGAAGCACTGAGGGTGGCAAGGGCACAGAATGCACTCTGGGCTGGGGACTTCAATGTCCATCACCAAGAGTGGCTCAGTATCACCACTACTGACCAAGCTGGCTGAGCCCTAAAGGACATAGCTGCTAGACTGGGTCTGCGACAGGTGGTGAGGGAACCAACAAGAGGGAAAAGCCTACTTGACCTTGTCCTCACCAACCTGCCTGCCGCAGATGCATCTGTCCATGGCTGCACTGGTAGGCGTGACCAATGCCAGGAGCAGCACCAGGCATACCTAAAAATGAGGTGTCAACCTAGTGAAGCTACAACACAGGACTACTTGCGTGCCAAACAGTGGAAGCGCAAGGGATAGACAGAGCTAAGCGATCCCACAGCCAATGGTTCAATGTAAGCTCTGCAGTCCTGTCACATCCAGTTGTGAATGGTGGTGGGCAATTAACCGCTCACTGGAGGAAGAGGTGGCTCCACAAGTATTTCCATCCTCAATGATGGTGGAGCCCAGCACATCAGTGGAAAAGACAAGTCTGAAGCATTTGCTACAATCTTCAGCCAGATGTGCTGAGTGGTTGATTCATCTCTACCTCCTGCTGAGGTCGCCAGAAATATAGATGCCAATATAATTCACTCCATGTGATTGCAAGAAACAGTTGATGGCACTGGATACTGCAAAGGCTATGGGTCCTGACAACATTCCAGAAATAGCGCTGAAGACTTGTACTCCAGAACTTGCTGTGCCCCTAACCAAGCTGTTCCAGTACAGCTACAACGATGGTATCTTCAATGTGGAAAATTGACCAGATATGTCCTGTACTGCAAAAAGCAGGACAAATCCAACCTGAACAATTACCACCCCATCAGTCTACTCTTGATGGAAGGGGTGATCAACAATACTATCAAGCAGCACTTGCTTAGCAATAACCTGCTCACTGATGTTCAGTTTGTGTTCCGTCAGGGTCACTGAGCTCCTGACCTCATTACAGCCTTGGTCCAAACATGGACAAAAGAGCTGAACTCCAGAGGTGAGGTGAGAGTGACTGCCCTTGACATCAAGGCAGCATTTGACCGAGTGTGGCATCAAAGAGCCCTAGCAAAACTGGAGTCAATGGGAATCAGGGGGAAAACCCTCCACTGGTTGGAGTCATACTTAGCACATAGGAAGATGGTTGTGGTTGCTGGAGGTCAATCATCTCAGTTCCAGGTCATCACTACAGGAGTTCCTTAGGATAGTGTTCTAGGCCCAACCATCTCCAGCTGCTTCATCAATGACCTTCCTTCCATCATAAGGTCAGAAGTGGGGATGTTTGCAGATAGTTGCACTACGTTCAGCACCATTCATGACTCAGATACTAAAGCAGCCCATGTCCAAATGCAGCAAGATCTGTACAATGTTCAGGCTTTGGTTGTTAAGTGGCAAGTAACATTCACATCACACGTGTCAGGCAATGGCCTTCTCCAACAAGAGAGAATCTAACCATCTCCCATTAACATTCAATGGCATTGCCATCGCTGAATCCCCACTATCATCATCCTGGAGGTTACCATTGACAAGAAACTGAACTGGACTAGCCGTATAAATACTGTGGCTACAAGAGCTGGTCAGAGGCTGGGAATTCTGTGGAGAGTAACTCACCTCCTGACTCCTCAAAGCCTGTCCACCATCTACAAGGCACAAGTCAGGAGTGTGATGGAATACTCCCCACTTGCCTGGATGAATGCAGCTCCCACAGCACTCAAGAAGCTCAACACCATCCAGGACAAAGCAGCCTGCTTGATTGGTACCCTTTCCACCACAATAAATATTCATTGCCACTCTACGCATAGTAGCAGCAATGTGTATCTTCTACAAGATGCACTGCAGCAATTTACCAAGGCTCCTTCAAGAGCACCTTACAAACCTGCAGCCTCTACCACCTTGAAGGACAAGGGCAGCAGATGCATGATAACACCACCATCTGCCAAGTTCCCCTCCAAGCCACTCACCATCCTGACTTAGAACTATATCAGCGTTGCTTCACTGTTGCTGGGTCAATCCTGGAACTCCCTCCCTAACACCCTAAGGTGTTTCTACACCACAGGGACTGCAGCGGTTCAAGAAGATAGCTCGCCACCACTTCTCAAGGGCAATTTAGGGATGGGCAATGGATGCTGGCCTAGCCAAAGATGCCCACATCCCATGAATGAATGAAATATATATATATATATAATGTATGTAAAAAAATTATGAAAATGGGATAATGACCAGATGATTTGTTTTTTAGTGATGTTGATAGTGGGATAAATATTAACTAATACATCTGGAAGAAGACATCAGCTCTTCAAAATAATTTCATGAGATCTTTTTACATGGAATGCTCTGCTTCATTGGCAGAGGTATAGCATATAAAAGTAAGGATATAATGTTGGAATTGTATAAAACACTGGTGAGGCCACAACTGGAGTATTGTGTGCAGTTCTGGTCACCACATTACAGGAAGGACGTAATAGCTCTGGAGAGAGTGCAGAGGAGGTTTACAAGAATGTTGCCAGGGTTAGAAAAGTGTAGCTACGAGGAGAGATTAGATAGGTTGGGGTTATTTTCCTTAGAACAAAGAAGGCTGAGAGGTGACTTGATTGAGGTGTACAAAATTATGAGGGGAATAGATAGAGTGGACAGGATAAAATTGTTTCCCTTGATGGAGAATTTTAGAACCGGGGACATAGATTCAAGATAAGTGGCAGAAGGTGTAGCGGGGACATGAGGAGGAACTTTTTTGCGCAGAGGGTGGTGGTTGTCTGGAATTCGCTGCCCAAGTTGGTGGTAGAGGCAGAAACTTTAAACTCTTTTAAAAAGCACCTGGATCTGCACCTTAAGTGCTGTAAGCTGCAGGGCTGTGGGCTAGTTGCAGGAAGGTGGGATTAGAAAGGACACCTGGGTGTCCTCAGGCTGGCATGGACAAGATGGGTTGAATGGCCTCCTTCTGTGCTGTAACTTTTCTGTGGTTCTAACTGCCTGAGAGGGCAGATAGGGCCTCAATTTTATGTCTCACCTGAAAAACACTTCTGTACAGGAGTGTCCGTTTTGAATTTTGTGCTCAAGCCCTGGAGTGGGATTTGAAGTTGACCTCGCTGTCTCTCTCCTGACTCAGAAGTGAGTGTGTTCCAAACTGAGTCAGAGCTGATGATAAAGGAAGGTCATTGACAAAAATGCCTCTCTCCAGCTGTTTGTTCGGCTCCACGATTTAACAGCAGATGACTTCATTCTACTTCACATTCCTCTGATGGGATCTAAAATGACATGATGAATAGAGTTAGCTTCTCCTTTTGAATCTTCAGTATCTCTACTTGACATTCCTTGTGGTGGATTACAACTGTCTGCTGTTACTTTGATGTGGTGATAAATTTGTGTGTAGATGGTTGCAAATGTAACTGGGTGGCAAGGCAATTGGTTTATCATGCTGTTCTGATATAAGTAGGCATTTTGCAAACAATTAAAAAGTTAGTGAGGGATTGGATTATCCAATGCAACATCCATAATATCAGGATAGAAAAGGATTAGCTAGCCTGTCCTATGCATTTGTGATTCCTTACATGAATACCCTCTACTAACCTGGAGGCATGAAATTGTCTGGGAGAGGTGCAAAACCACAACTTGCATTTATCTAACACCTTTTTAAAGATAAAATGTCTCAAGGTGCTTCACAGGAGCTCCGTCAAACAAAATTTGCCACTGAACTACTTAAGGGGAGATTAGGGTCGCTGACTGTAAGCTTGGATAAAGAAGTAACCTTTAGGACCAAGAGGTTTATAGAGGGAATTCCAGTTCTTATGGTGTAGGCAGCTGAAGGCTTGGCCACCAATGATGGAATGATTAAATTCGGGTTATGCAAGAGGCCAGGACTGGAGGAGCGCAGATATTGGAGGAATGTAGGGCTAAAGGAGATTACAGAAATAGGGATGGTAAGGCCATGATTTTAAAAACCCAAGCTAATTAGGCAAAAAGTTCCAATGTAATCTCTTTGGGTGATCAAAGCTAGTCCAGGATACCACATTGACCCTGGTGTAAAAATGTAGGATACCCACATCTTGGTGATCATTACCCAAGCCAGAAAGAGGTCTAGCTTTCTCTGATGTACGATGAAGCATTGTTCTGCCCAAGTGGCAGCCGGTTCCTCTCTTCTCTGGGGAAAATGAGAACCGCCTAATATCCAACCTAGTTCTACCCTTTGTAACTTGTCAGCATAAACCCTGGCCCTTCCTAACAGATCCAGGTGAAATAATTGATCCACGTAAACCCAATATAATCCTATAAACCTCTGTCGGGGCTCTCCTGAGTTTGTTTTGGGAATGTATATAGGCCCAGCATAGTGAGCTTATCTGGGTAATTAAGATGTTGTAAACCAGACATTAATCCTGCAACCCTTCTCTCCACCCTTAACAAAGCCTGGGGGATCCAAACTGGGTACAGTATTCTAATTGAGGTCTAACCAAGACCTTGTTCAATGACAAAATGGTATGTTTTATTTTATGGTGAATTCTCCTGTGATGACAACCCAGTGCTCACAAAAAAAACAAGAGATGGGAGCAGGATTGGATGCCATGACCTGTCAAGCCTGTTCTGCCATTCAATACGACCATGGCTGATCTTGGCTTCAATCCACTTTCCCACCTGCTCCCCATATCCCTTGATTCCCTGAGAGACCAACAGTCTGTCTATCCCAGTTCAACAGTGGAGTATCTACAACCCTCTGGGTTAGAGAATTCCAAAGATTCACAGTCATTTGAGTGTTTTACAACCTTGAATGGTGTGAAGCTACTGCAAAAACATTGGTCATGAACCTTTAGAAAGAGATACACTCCGTCACCCAGATCTCTTCCATTAACCGCTAGCTTCAATTCTCTTCCACAAGAGCACACAACACAGGAATTAGGAGCAGGGGTAAGCCATTTTGCCCCTCGAGCCTGCTCTGCCATTTGATAAGATCATGGCTGACCTGATTGAGGTTTCAACTCCACTTTTCTGTCTGCCCCCTTCACTCCCTTGCTGATCAACACTCTATCTAACTCAACCTTGAATATATTCGATGACCCAGCCGCCACTGGTCTCTGGGGAAGAGAATTCCACTAATTCCCCATAGGGTGCATGAGCATTTAACATTCGCTCTGCCCTTGATTCTACTCGACACTGTTTTTCTCAGTTAAATATCATTTGCCAAAAAACAGGGCCATTCCTTCAATGCATTGAGATCTACTTGCTATAGTTTAGCATCCTCAAGTGCATTTGAGTACTTTGAGCTTGTGAAAAGGGCTATATAACTGGAAATTTATTTTTTTCTTTACAATGTAAGTTGTGGCATACAGTGACTAGAACCAGCTTTAAGAATTTCGTCAAGAATTCCTCTCCGAAGTTGACCAGACATGGCTCAAATTGCATGCAGTTTTTCATACATGCAGAACGCATATCATACGACTAAGCTCCATCCTACAGTCAGTATTGCTTAGCAGCAGCTCAACATAATGGATAATGTAGAGAAACAACCAAGACTGATAATCAAGATGAAAGCAAAATTACTGCGGATGCTGGAAATCCGAAACAAAAACAGAAAATGCTGGACAAACTCAGCAGGTCTGGCAGCATCTGCGGAGAGAGACGCAGAGGTAACGTTTCTTCAGAGTTCTGAAGAAGATTCATAACGGACTTGAAACGTTAACTCTGTTTCTCTCTCCACAGATGCTGCCAGACCTGCTGATAATGAACGTTTGCACTGAAGGTTCATAATGTACCAAAGTTTGACAACTACTTGCAGTCAGAAAAGGGACCAGCTTATTGAGCCCAGTGGTCTGTTCCTGCTTTCCCCCAGAATTCTATTTTTCTTTATCCTGGAGGGTGTGTCAAACGTCCATTGCTGGAGTCAGATCCTCGCAGATGTTTGCTGTGAAATGGAGTTGTTTCTTTCATTCACCCACGGGAGATGCCCCTTACAGTGCTACAATGCAGTTCTGTGAATTTACTGCCTCTGCTACCTGCCCCAGTGGCTGTTGCTGGTGTGTGAGAGCCTAAATGATGAGTATTGCAAGGCTAGCAACTTTGAAAGGCAAAATGGGTGAACCCTTGTGTTCGTGCTCATACTTGCACCTGCACATGCAGCAGAGGTTACTGGGTTGGAATCAGGAGCAGGAACCTGTTTGGGGTCTTTTCTTCTTATCCCCCCCTGCCCTTCCGCCTCCTTCCCACCATCCACTCTTTCCTGACCCAGGAGCACTGATACCAATTGCACAAGCCCCTACTGTACTTTGGATGAAATGAGCACAGACCAGGGAGTGAAGCTTGTTCGATCTTATGCAATTTGCTTGGATTGCTGACATTTCAGTTCATAGTGCGGGAGGCCCTGTCTGTTCTCTCAATTTGATGTGAAAGATCCCATGACACTAATCGAAGATGAGCAGGGGAGGAATCCCTGGTACCAATGTTAATCTCTCAACCAACATCAGTGAAACAGTTGAGCTGGTAGTTTTGCTGTTTGTGGGACCTGGCTGCCTACAAATTGGTTGCTGTGTTTTCTACATTACAGCAGTAACTGTGCTTCGAAAGCACGTACTTGGCTTTGAAGCACTTCGAGGTGCCCTGAAGTCATGAAAGGCACTAAAGAAATGCAAGACTTTTCTCTCCCCCACAACTCAAAAGGAAAGAGAATGTGGATACCAAGCCAGGAGTCATTGCAATCGTGTGGCGCATTGCTTTTAAGAAAAAGTTTTTATTTTGTTGGGATGCCTCAATAATAAGCGATGAGATTTTAAAAAAATCTACCACTCCTTCCTTCGGGCTTAATGGAAGGTGGTGCATTCCATGCCTTTCCAGCTGCTCGTCCACATCCCCGGTTTCAGTCACTCTACCATCGGCGACTGTGCCTTTAGCTACCTGGGGCAGAATTTTGCCGTTGGCGAGCAGGGGGCGGTGTGGGCACTCGGGATGATGTCGGGTGGAACCCCCGGCGTCATCCCGCCCCATTTAAATTTTCAGGAAGGCGGGGCCGCAGCAAAATCAGCTGCGGGCCCCCGACCTGTCAATGGCCAATTGAGGCCTTTGACAGGATCAATTATACAATTAAAGGATCTTCCCTTAAGGCTGGCAGGCAGACCAGGTGCCCCGGCGGCAACTAGATAAAACATGAAAACTCGTCCACCGGCGGGATGAGGTTTCATGCAGGGTTTAAAAAAAGTTTATTAAACTTATTATGTAAATTGTGAACATGTCCCATCAATTGTGACGTTGTCACATGAGGGGGACATGTTAAAGAATTTGTTTTTCTATTTTTAAAAGTGTCAGCGATCTCCCTGAGGCTGCACCTAGCCTCAGGGTGATGTATGCTCTATCATGCCCATGTGCGAAAGAGTGCACTCTTGCATTTGGGGAATCCACCCCCCCCCCCCCCCCCCCAGCCCACACAGGGAGCGCATAGTGCTTCCCACCGGATGTCACACTGGGTGGGCCTTAATTGGCCTGCCCACGTAAAATGGCGGCGGGGCCCACTTCTCCAGCAGGGATTGGCTCCCTGCCTGCTGGAGATTGGTTCGTGCCCACTCGCCACCAGGCAGAAAATTCTGCCCCTGATCTCCAAAATTCCCTCCCGAATTCTCTCTACCATTCTAGATCACGCTCCTCTTCCCTTTGAAAAGGCCCCTTAAATCCGACCACACCTCCTAATGTGCAGCTTGGTGTCAAATTTTGTTTGGTGAAGCTTCCATAACATGTCCATGGATGTCCTAGTACATTAGAGTTATATATGTGCAAGATATTGCTGCTCTGAGAAATTCAAGGATGGTTCAGGTACCGGCTAAGGCATCTCCATTATTTTGTGATGTTACACAGAGTATCATGCAGCTGCTGCCGGCAGTACATTATAATGCTGCTCTGAACTGGTCCCCCTCACCATTTGCTGAAGGTTAGTGTAGTTGGTTCAGGTTTCACCTCCTTTTTAACACAGCGATTAACCAATGGGATATTTTGCCCGTTGGGGTGAAGCTGGAGGCAAAGCAATGAGTTTTGCAATGTTGGCCAGCCTGATTCTGGTGCAGAGTGACTGGCGCTAACTATCAGGGAAGCAAACTAATCACATGCTTTACAAAATACTGAAGAGCTGCCAGCGTTTTTTTTTTGTTGCGTGAACTGTGCCAATTCCTGAACGAGCCAGTTACATTCCTGGGGAAAGAAGTATTTTAGCAGCAGTTGGAATTTTGTGCAACAGAGCAAGCCTCCAACATGCTGCCAGTGAGCGACTGGCTCTTGTTTCGTGTCCCGAAGGCATTAACCTGAAGCAGTCACTCTCTCTCAAGTGGGTCATTCTCCAGGTTGTCTGGCTTCATATTGGCTGGCCGGTCATAGCCAAGAGAATGGGCTTGTGCTGTTGATCCTGGCAGCTCTGCCTGTCAGCAGAGGCCCCCTCCTTCCGTCTGCAGTGTTTAAGTTGCAGCCGGAGGTAGGGCTTGCCCCACCACCCCCTACCCAGGGTGGCAGCCGCCATGTCTTGAGGTGGCTCCCTCCAACTCTCGTTTTTTTTTGTTTCAATGATGCACACAGGCCGTCGACGTTGCAGCTGAGCTAACTTTATTGAGAACACATTTTCCTAACGTGAACACATTTCTGCACTAACTGAATTCTACCAAGACAGGTTCCAACGTGTGCCATCTGACCTTCAAATCCCAGGTCAGGTGACCCTCTGTCTGGTACAGAGTGCTGTATGGTATCTAATACTGGAGTCCACTACCACAATCAACTATTATCATGACAATAACGACAGCAGTCCCACTTCTTCGAGGTTCTGGCTCCGTATCCAAATTTGGGGCTACCTCCCCTCTAGGTATAAGTGCAGCATTGCCCAATGCGGAAGGTGGAACGACAAGCTGGCAACACACGTACATTGGGAAAGCAAACCTACCTGGAGACTAATAATTAGCAGACCCAGGGGTGTGCACCAGTCAGAATTCACAATGCATTATAGCAGAGAGAGATATACAGTGTCCAGATAACTGGAGGCGTGCAGCAGCAATGAGTTGGGAGCATGGGGGCCGCAACAGTTTGTGTGGCCTTGTCTAATTTATTTACAAGCTGAGTGTCCACAAAGGTAGCAGTGTTATCTTCTCACTGAACATACTAGAACCTAATCAGCAC
The DNA here is from genome assembly GCF_017639515.1 of Carcharodon carcharias. NCBI lineage: Eukaryota > Metazoa > Chordata > Chondrichthyes > Lamniformes > Lamnidae > Carcharodon > Carcharodon carcharias. Next base: position 108,953,184 of record NC_054483.1, on the reverse strand, counting down.
TGATTCTGCTGAAGACAGTACTCTTCAAGTCAATGCAGTGTACTGTCCTGATTTTACAGCACTACTGAGGCCCGTGCTGCTTTTGTGTTGAATTTAGTAATGTAACCGTGCCTGTCGGCTCCCAGCCAGTGCTAAACCCAAACTAAATTTCTCCGATTTGCTAAGGCCGGCCAAGTGGCTTCTTGGGTCACTTCGGAGGTCACTGCGATTCAACCACATAAAGAAAGGGAAGGAATTGCATTTGTGTTGTGTCCGCGTGATACGGGACCTCCCAAAGTACCGCACAGCCAAAAAAGGATTTATTTGAAGTATGGTCACTGTGGGAAATGCTGCAGCCAATTTGTGTACAGCAAGCTCCCACATTCAGCAATGAGCAGATAATCTGTTTTACTGATCTTGTTTGAGGAATAAATATTGACCAGGCTCTGAGGTGAACTCCCCTGCTCTTCTTTAAAATGATAGCACAGGATCATTCCTGCCTGAGAGGGCAGATGGAGCCTTGGTCTAGTAGAATTTTGTTTTAAAAAAGTGGCACCTTTGACAGTACAGCACTCCCTCAATACTTCACTGGAGTGTCAGCCTAGATTTATAAACTCAAATCAATTCAATAATCCTTAGAATCTACTTCAGCCTATCCATTATACATTATATTTGGTATCATTAAAAGCTTTTATAGGCACCTGTTGCTCCTTTTGCTGGCACCCTGGTAAAAAACGTCACACTGTGTGACATACAGTGATTTGGCTGCCAAATAACCATCAAATGGTTCAGCCAGAACCCTTTAAGGAAGCAATTCCAGTCTGACCTATGAGCAATCCCAGCCCTATATTGTTGCTCAGTGGATAGCACCCTCCTTTCTGATTCAGAAGGTTGTGGGTTCATGTCCTACCCCAGGGACGTGAGCACAAAATCTGGACCAATATGCCCAATGCTGCGGTGTTGGAAGTACCGCTTTTTCGCTGAGGCATCGAACCGAGGGCCCGCCTGCCCTCTCAGGTACAAGACCCCATAGCGCTATTTCGAAGAAGGGCAGCGGAGCTTTCCCCAGTGCCTTGGTCAATGCTTATCCCTGAATCAACCTCACTGAAACAGATTATCTCGTTATTATCATCTTGCAGTTTGTGGGACCCCGTGGAATTAGCTGCTGTGCCCAACTTCCATGATGATGCTTCAGAGCTACTAAATTGGCTGTAAAGCACTTTGGGGAAACTGTGAAAGGTGCTACAGAAATGCAGACTTGTTCTTGTACTCCTTCGTGCACTCTCTCTGCCTCTTTTTTTCCTCTGCGTCTCTCTCTCTCTCTCTTTCTGTGCCTCGTTCTCAAAAGGAAACATGCTCTCCTTTGTAGTTTTGAGCGTGTTTGTTTAAGAATGACTTTTTTCCCTGAGATTAATAACAGAAGGATTAGTTGTCATGCTTGGTTGAATTTTTTTGCTTGCATGTTTCAAGTTTAGACTTGCAAAGGATGTAATAGATTACTATGAGTAAGCTGTAAGGAATTTATAGCAACAAGTGGCTCAAATAACATCATAACCTGCCAAACAATATTACAGCTTGATCAGATTACTGGCTGTAGAAGCCATTTATTCCCAACATTAAAAACATAATAAATAGGAGCAGGAGTAGAGGCCATATGGCCCTTTGGGCCTGCTCTGTGCAATAAGATCATGGCTGATCATCTAACTCCACTTTTCCTGCCCTATCCCTATATCCCTTGATTTCCTTAGTGTCCAAAAACCTAACAATCTCATTCTTGAATATACTCTCATGACTGAGTCTCCACAGCCCCCCTGGGGTCGAGAATGCCAAAGATTCACCAACCTCTGAAGAAATTCCTCCTCATCTCAGCCCTACATAGCTGACCCCTTATCCTCTGACCCTTAGCTCTTGATTCCCCAGGCAAGGGGAAACAGTTTCTCAGCATCTACCCTGTCAAAACCCTTAAGAGTTTTATATCTTTCAATGAGATCACCTCCTACTTCTAAACTACAAAAAAAAAGGCCCATCTACTCCACAAGGGGAGTAATTGAACTAGCAAGTGATCACAGGCCTGTAACTGAATTTAGAATTTATGCCTAGAATAACATAGAATGTAGAGACCAGACTCAGGCCATTCAGCCCAACTGGGCTATGCTAGTCTTCATGCTTCACCATCTTCAGCCAATCCTATCAACATATCCTTCTGTTTCTTTCTCTCGCATGTGCTTGTTCAGCATCCCCTTAAATATATCTGTGCTAATCACCTGAGCTACTCTTACTGGTAATAAGTTCCATATTCTAATTACGCACTGGGTGAAGACATTTCCTCTGAATTCTCCTGAATAGACTTCAAGAGACAGACTGGTGGAATGTGCAGATATATATAGTGAATGAAATTTAATGCAGAGAAGTGTGACTGAAATTTAATGCAGAGAAGTGTGAAATGATACATCTTGGCAGGAAGAATGAGAAGAGGTTGTATAAATAAAGGGTAGAATTCTAACAAGGTGCAGGAGCAGAGAGACTATGGTGGGTATATGTTAACAAATCATTGGAAGTGACAGAGCAGGATGAGAAAGTGGTTAAAAAAGGCATATGGGATCTTGTGCATTCTAAATAGAGGCACAGGTACAACAGCAAGGGAGTTATGGTGAACCTTTATAAAACTCTGCTTCGGCCTCAGCTGAAGTATTGTGCCCAATTGTGGGCACCACGCTTTAGGATGTGAAGGTTTTAGAGAGGGTGCAGCAAAGATTTATGAGAATGGCTCTAGGATGAGGAACTTCAGTTGTGTGGATCGATTGGAGAAGGTAGGACTGTTCTCCTTGGGGAAATGAAAGTTGAGAGGAGGTTTAATTGAGGTCTCAGAATCGTGAGGCGTTTGGACAAAGTTGATAGAGGCAAACTGTTCACATGTGCAGAAGGACTGAGGACAAGAGGACCCCAATTTAGGGTGATTGGCAAAGCAATTAACCGCAACAGGAGGAAAATCTTTTTATGTAGCACATGGTTAGGATCTGCACTGCGCTGTCTGAGTGTGTGGTGGAGGCAGATACAATTAGAGTTTTCAAAAGGGAATTGGAAGTAAAAAACGTACAGGGCTGTGGTGAAAGGGCAGGAGAGTGTCAAGGTGGGTTGATCTTGCAGAGAACTGGCATGGACTCAATGAGCTGAATGGCCTCTTTCTGTGCCACAACCATTCTCTGATGCTGTAATCCTTAAGGTCTTTATCACCCCTCAAGCTTTTTTTTGCCTAGAGAAAAGATCCCCAGCCTGTTAAATCGTTCTCATGGGTATAATTGATCTATTTTGGTTTCATCCCTGCAAATCTTTTTTGGCATCTTCTCCAATGTCTCTATGTCCCTATATCTGAAGATGTGTTGCACAGGCTCGAAACATTAACTCTGTTTCCCTCAGCGCAGATGCTGCCAGACCTGCTGAGTTTTCCCAGCATTTTCTGATTTTATCTCTATACCCTTGTTTCCCATTCCATTCACTTGCGGTGAAACTCTGATATGAACACAAGGTTGCAATCTAATGGAACAGGTAGATGAGTCCTTGAATCAGGAGATTCTGTTATAAGAAGTGATTTGAAATCACCATGACACCATGGATAAGCACATGGCTTCATATTTTAATGAAATAAGAATGGCACTGGGGTTGATTCCTGGGTTGAACCAAGTTGCGCAACATCTGTGGGGTTGACAGTGGCCGGGGGTGTTGATAACATTGGCCTTAGTGGACCTAAACGAGAGCAGCGGTAACAATTTATATTCATATGTTGCCTTTAACATGTTAAGCACATCGAGATGTTTTATTAAGAGCATTATAAAACAAAATCTAACACCTTGCCAGATAAGGAGGTCAGATGGTCAAAGAGGTCAGTTTTAAGGAGTGTCTTAGAGGAGGAAAGAGAGATAAAGGTGGAGAGGTGAAGGGAGGGAATTCCAGAACTCAGGGTCTATGCAGCTAAAGGTACATCCACCAATGGTGGAGCAATTAAATTCGGGAATGCTCAAGAGACCAGAATTAGAGGAGCACAGATATCTCGGAGGGTTGAGGGGCTGGAGGAGACTACAGAGATTGGAGGGTGGCGGGGTTGGAGAGTGAGGCCATGGAGGAATGTGAAAACGAGAAGAATTTTGAAATCAAGATGTTGCTTGACAGGGAAGGAGTCAGCGCGCTCAGTGGGTGATAGGGGCTTGGTGTAAGTTAAGACCCAGGTAGCAGAGGTTTGGACGACCTCCTGTTTACAGAGGGTAGAATGTGCAAGACCAGTGAGGAGTGTGTTGGAATTGTCAAGTCTAGAGGTAACAAAGATATGAGTGAGAGTTTCAGCAGCAGATGAGCTTAGACAAGGGCAAAGTCAAGCCATGTTACGGAGAAGGAAATAGGTGGTCCTAGTGATGGTATGAATAGGAACATAGGAAATAGGAGCTGGAGAAGGCCATTCGGCCCCTTTGAGCCTGCTCTACCATTCAGCTAGATCATGGCTGATCTTTTACTTCAACACCATTTTCCTGCACTATCCCCATATCTCTTAATGTCTTTAATATTTAGAAATCTATCAATCTCTGCCTTTAATTTACTTAATGACTGAGCCGCCACAGCCCTCTGGGGTAGAGAGTTCCAAACATCGACCACCCTCTGAGTGAGGAAATTCCCCCTCATTTAGCCCTAAATGGCCGACCTCTTAAGATGTGGCTGGAAGCTCATCTTGGGGTCAAATGTTGACACCAAGGTCGTGTACCATCTGGTTTAACCTCGTACTGTTGCCAGGGTAAGGGATGGAGTTAACAGCTAGGGAATGGAGTTTGGAGTGGGTTCTGAAAACAATGCCTTCAATCTTCCTAATATTTAATTGGAGAACGTTTTTGCTCACCCAGTACAGGATGTTGGGTAAGCTGTCTGATAATGTCACAACTGTCGAGAGAGGCGATGGTGAGGTAGAACTGGGTGACATTAGCGTAAATGTGAACGTTAACACTGGGCTTTCAGATGATATGGCCAAGGGGCTGCATTTAATGAGACTAAGGGCGGGTGGGGAACAAGGTTAGATCTTTGGCGGAAACCAGAGGTAATGGTGCAGACATCTAAATAAAGCTAGCAAGGTTTTCCTACTCATGGTTATCCTCTCAGCTGCAAGAAAGCATGTAGCTATTGAGCAAGTGTATGTAGCTTCTGGTGTTAGTAAGAAAATCAAAACTTAATCTAAAAAGGACAATTGCAATCTACCACTTCACAAAGCAGGTAATTAAAATAACCTCTACTAATAGCATCATCCTGTTCCCTGTTATCTTCTAGCTGTCAAAATGAGTTAATTGAGGTCCTAATGTATGTTCTAAATTATGAGTTGCTGAATGGCTATAACTTTATCTTGAATTTAGCTCTCATGGTTAATGAACTCATCTGAATCACTTGGTTAAATTGTAGCCTTATTGCTCTCTTGTACTTTTGCTAAGTTCAATGGCATGCTTTTTTTGCCTTACTGTGTAAGGGATTGTGTGTGTTTTTTTTGCACCAGATTGCAATTGTTGACTTATAGACGTTTGCTGCACAGAAAGAAGCCATTTAGCCCATCATGCCTATATCAGCTTATATTGCTAGAGCAATCCAGAATTGAGCACTCTGCTCTTTCCTGCAACATTTTTCTGCATCGAGTGTCTCTCCACTTTATCCTGTAAAGGTCACAGGCTCTCCGTTCAACCACTCCGTGACAAAACATTTCCCCTATCACTAGAGAAACTAATGGGGCTAAAGGTTGATAAGTCCCCTGGACCTGATGGGTTGCATCCTGGGATATTAAAGGAAGAGGCTACAGAGACAGTGGATGTACTGGTGGCAACCTTCCAAGGACCCTTAGATTCTGGGAAAGTCCCAGAGGATTGGAAAACTGCCAATGTAGCACCCTTATTTAAAAAGGGAGGGAGACAAAAAAAAACAGGTGACTATAGGCCAGTTAGCCTAACATCCGTCATTGGAAAAATGTTAGTGTCTATTAGCAGAGCATTTAGAAATACATATTATAATCAAGTAGAGTCAGCATGGCTTCATGAAGGGGAAATCATGCCTGACAAATTTATTAGAATTCTTTGAGGAGATAGCAAACAGGATAGATAAAGTGGAACCAGTAGATGTAATATATTTGGATTTCCAAAAGGTGTTCAGTAAGGTATCGCACATAAGGGTACTTAATAAGATAAGAGCCCATGGTGTTGGGGGTAGTATATTAGCATGGATAGAGGATTGGCTAACTAATAGAAGACAGAGAGTTGGAATAAGGGGAGCATTTTCAGGATGGTAACTTGTAACTAGTGGAGTGCCACAGGGATCAGTGCTGGGGCCTCAATTATTTACTATATATATTAATGACTTAGATGAGGGAAGCGAATGTACTATCGCCAAGTTTGCGGATGACACAAAAATAGGTGGGAAGGCAAGTGGTGAGGATGACACAAAGAATCTGCAGAGGGATATGGACAAGTTAAGTGAGTGGGCAAAAACTTGGTAGATGGAATATAATGTGGGAAAATATGAGGTTATGCAGTTTGGCAGGAAGAATAGAGGAGCTGAATATTAATTTAAATGGAGAAAGACTGCAGAAGGCTGCAGCACAGAGGGATTTGGGAGTCCTTGTGCATGAATCACAAAAAACTAGCATACAAATTCAGCAGGTAATAAGAAAGGCAAATGGAACGTTATTTCAAAGGGAATGGAGTTTAAAAATAGGGAAGTCTTGCTAAAACTATACAAGGCACTAGTTAGACCACACCTAGAATATTGTGAAGATGTACTGGCATTGGAGGCAGTCTAAAGAAGGTTCACGAGGTTGATCCTGGGGATGGAGGGATTTTCTTACAAGGAGAGCTTGAGTAGGTTGAGCCTATACTCATTGGAGTTTAGAAGAATGAGAGGCAGCCTTATTGAAATATATAAGATTCTTAGGGGGCTTGACAGGGTAGCTGCTGAGAGGTTGTTTCCCTTTGTGGGAGACTCTAGGAGCAGATGACATACTCTCAGAGTAAGGAGTCACCTGTTTAAGACAGAAATGAGGAGGAATTTCTTCTCAGAGGGTAGTGAATCTGTGGAATTCTTTGCCGCAAAGGGCTATAGAGGTCGTCAAGTATATTCAAGGCTGAGATAGACATTTTTAATCAGTAAGGGAAACAGGGGTGATGGAGAAAAACCAGGAAAGTGGAGGAAGATTATTAGATCAGCCATGATCTCATTGAATGGCAGAGCAGACTCATTGGATCAAATGGCCTACTTAAAACCATAGAAAAGTTTCAGCACAGAAGGAGGCCATTCAGTCCATCTTGCCCATGCCAGCCCAAGGACACCCAGATGCCCTTTCTAATCCCACCTTCCTGCGCCCGGCCCATAGCCCTGCAACTTACAGCACTTAAGTTACTTTTAAAAAGAGTTTAAAGTTTCTGCCTCTACCACCAATTTGGGCAGCGAATTCCAGACACCTACCATCCTCTACGTAAAAAAAATTCTTCCTCATGTACCCTCTACACCTTCTGCACTTATCTTGAATCTATGTCCCCGGTTCTAAAATTCTCCATCAAGGGAAACAATTTTATCCTGTCCACTCTATCTATTCCCCTCATAATTTTGTATACCTCAATCAAGTCACCTCTCAGCCTTCTTTGTTCTAAGGAAAATAATCCCAACCTATCCATTCTCTCCTCGTAGCTACACTTTTCTAACCCTGGCAACATTCTTGTAAACCTCCTCTGCACTCTCTCCAGAGCTATTACGTCCTTCCTGTAATGTGGTGACCAGAACTGCACACAATACTCTAGTTGTGGCCTCACCAGTGTTTTATACAATTCCAACATTATATCCTTACTTTTATATGCTATACCTCTGCCAATGAAGGAGAGCATTCCATATGCCTTCTGTACAACCTTGTCTACTTGAACTGCTGCCTTCAGGGACCTGTGTACTTGTACACCAAGATCTCTCACTTCATCTACCCTCTTAGTATATTCCCAATTATTGTGTAATCCCTGTAACTGTTTGACTCCCTAAATGTATGACCTCATACTTCTCTATGTTAAAATCCCTCTGCCACTTTACCGCCCAGTCCACCAACCCATCTATATAATTTTGGAGATTATGACTATCCTCTACACTATCCACTACTCGGCCAATCTTTGTGTCATCTGCAAATTTCCCAATCTTGCCCCCCACATTCAAGTCCAAATCGTTAATATATAACACAAACAGCAAGGGTCCCACCACCGAGCCTTGTGGAACACCACTTGAGACAACTTTCTATTAGCAAGGGCATCCATTGACCATTACCCTTTGTTTCCTGTTCCAAAGTCAACCCTTTATCCAGTTTGCCACATTACCTTGAACCCCATGGGTTTTTACTTTCCTGACCAATCTGCCATGCGGGACCTTGTCAAATGCCTTGCTAAAATCCATGTACACAACATCCACCGCACTACCTTCATCAACCCTTCTTGTCACTTCCTCAAAGAATTCAATCAAATTTGTGAGGCTAGACTTTCCTTTAACAAATCCATGCTGACCATCCCTGACTAGTCCATGCCCTTCTACATGACAGTTAATCCTATCTCTCAGGATTGATTCTACTAATTTGCTCACCACTGATGTAAGACTAACTGGCCTATAATTGTTTGGCATTTCCTTTTATCCCTTTTGAAACAATAGAATTATGTTTGCATTTCTCCAGTCCTCCGATACCTCCCCTGTATCTAGTGAAGATTGGAAAATCATCCTCAGTGCATCTGTTATCTCCTCCCTGACTTCCTTCAGCAGCCTCGGAAACAATCCATCTGGCCCTGGTGACTTATCCACTTTCAAGGATTTCAACCCTTTGAGTACTTCCTCTCTCTTTATGACTATCCCGTCCAATATCTCACAGTGTTCCTCCTGGACTACTATATCTACATCCTCCCTTTCCTTTGTAAACATGGAGACAAAATATTCCTTCAAAACCCTTCCCACAGCCTCTGCATCTACACACAAGTTTCCATCTTCATCTCTGATAGGTCCCACTATTTCCTTAACTAACCTTTTAACATTAATGTATTGGTAAAACATCTTTGGGTTATCTTTAACTTTACTTGCTAATCTTTTTTCGTACCCTCTCTTTGATTTCCTTGTTTCCTCTTTTACTTTGTCCCTGCACTTCCTATATTTGTCTAGGTTATCTGCAGTGCTTAGTTCTTTGTGCCTATCGTAAGCTTTCTTTTTCTGTTTGATTCTCCTACATTTTATGGTCTGTTCCAGCAACTCTGACTAAAGACAATTATGTCCTTAAACCCTCAGTTGAGGACAAATATTTTATCATTTGAATAAAACTGTGATAAACTTCCACTTGACCTTCTTTGCTCCTGTGTAAATCTCAAATCTCTCATTACAACTATTGTTCCTGATCCCGCATATAATCCTACAGGCATGTACCCTATAGCTTTATGTCCTTTCAACATGGAGTATCCAAAGCTGAATTAATCACGCTAATTGTGGCCTAATGATGATTATGCCCTTACTCTTATCCTATATTGCCTCAGTTAGAAGATGCACAATGCAAAAGCCCTGTTTTTTTTGTGGCATTATATATTCCCGCTTGCACTTCTGCTGAACTATGAATGTCCCAGTTGTCTCTTCACACTCAAATGACTTTCTATTGTGTTTATATTAGCATTCTGTACACACGCGTGCGCACACACTATTATAGAAAAGTTACTTTGAAAGATGTCTTTTTCGAATATTTGGCACACGATGACTCTATCTGGCTAGCCTTTGGTGGAAGAACCAACTGATTGTAATGGTAACAGAAATGGAGTGACAGCCGCAGAATCATAAACCCAACAGTTATAATCCCGACAAAAACCTATGTTATGTAGTAAATGGTTGGGGTGTTATGGGAAAACCCATTAACTTTTAATAAAATAAAAGCAAAATACTGTGGATGCTGGAAATCTGAAACAAAAACAGAAAATGCTGGAAAAACTCAGGTGTAACAGCATCTGTGGAGAGAAAAATAGAGTTAACGTTTCGAGTCCGTGTGACTCTTCAGAGCTAAAGAGAGGTAAAAATGTGATGAAATTTATACTGGTTAAGGGGGGTGGAGCAGGTGAAGCTGGATAGAAGGCCAGTGATAGGTGGGGGCTAAGGAGAGATTGACAAAGATGTCATGAACAAAAGGACTAAGGGAGTGTTAATGGTAGTGGTAAGGGCTAAAGGATGTACTGATAGTGGCGTTAAGATCAGAAACAGAATGTGATAATAGCAGGACAAGGGTAAGTACTCTGAAAAGAACAACATGAGAAAGTGATAGATGGCCCCTGTGGGGGTGGGTTGGGGGAGTGGATGGTGCTGGGAAAAAAGATTGAAAATAGGTGGGGATAAAACAATGAAAAAATGAATGAAAATAAATAAAAATAATAATGCGGATAAAAATTTAAAAATACAAAAATAAAAATGGATATTGAATAAAGGGAGTAAAAAGGGGTGAGGATAGGGGAGAGAGTTCATGGCTTAAGTTGTTGAACTCAATACTCAGTCCGGAAGGCTGTAAAGTGCCTAGTCGGAAAATGAGGTGCTGTTCCTCCAGTTTGCGTTGAGCTTCACTGGAACAATGCAGCAAGCCAAGGACGGACATGTGGGCATGAGAGCAGGGTGGTGTGTTGAAATGGCAATCGACAATGTGGTCTGGGTCACGCTTGCGGACAGACCAAAGGTGTTCCGCAAAGCAGTCACCCAGTCTGAGTCTGATCTCTCCAATGTAGAGGAAACCGCATTGGGAGCAGCAGATGCAGTAAACGTAATTGAAGGAGGTGCAAATGAAACGCTGCTGGGGGCAAGGGCAGCTTTGAGATAGGGAGAGGTCAAATGTGTTCATATGGCGGTGCATGGCACTGAGTGTGGATCTCAGGATGCGGTGAGAACAGCGGTCTGAGGAACGTTGCTTGTCCCGGAGATATCTGTAATCCTGGGTGGATTACTTTTGATGAAACTTGCATGTATGTTGTGCTCTATTATGTCTCAACATCTCGCCAAAGTGCTTCACATCCTGTGGATTACTTGTGAAGTACAGTGACAACGGTTGCGGCAAGCAGACCAGGCACAGCAAGATCCCACAAGAGTTGTTGAATGATCAGTGGTGAATTTTTGTTTCTAAACTTTGGGTGGGTTGCAGATTTCCTAGCAGGAAGTGTTAGGTATTTGCTCTTTCTTTCCATTTTTTTGTTTGTATAGCAATAGACCCAAAGCATCCTGCTCCTGTTTTATTCCAACTCAAACAGGAGTCACTGAATAGCATGTAAATACTGGCATATAGTATATGTGTATGTACCACTGAGTAACTCCCACTAGATGTGTCAGCGAGTGTCCGGTTCCTGAACAACCTATATTTACACACCCAGGCCAGGGGATAACAGCAATCTTTCTGGAGACAAAAGCAAAATACTGCAGGTACTGGAATTATGAAATAAAAATAGAAAATGCTGGAAATACACAGTAGGTCAGGCTGTGGAGAGAGGAAAACAGAATTAATGTTTCAGGTCTGTGACTTTTCCTCAGAACCCTAGTTATATTGTACCTTTTAAAGTAGTAAAACATCCCAAGGCACTTCACAGGAGAGCTAAAAACCAAAATCTGACACTGAATCATATAAAATGGTATTAGGGCAGGTAGCCATAAACTTGGTCAAAGAGGCAGGTTTTAAGGAGTATCTTAAAAATAGGAAGAGAAGTGGAGCATTTTAGGAAGGGCATTCCAAACCTTAAAGCCTTGGCCGCTGAATGCACATCAACCAATGGTGGAGCGATTAAAGTCAGGGATGGTGAGAAGTCCGGAAGTGCACGCATAAATACATGCACACACCAGGAATGCAACAGATGTAAGTGTTTTATTCAGTAACTCATACTTGCAGTCCAAGCCTGGGCTATGCTGAGGCCAGCCTGTTCCTCACACTTCTGCTTTATTGGAATGGGCCAGCCCCAACACAGCTTACATATTGGATGTGTGTCGTTGCTGGTCTGTTTTGGCTGAATGCCACACCGTACACTGTGTTTAATCACAAGGTTCTGTCCTTTTGATTTAAAAAAACAAGAAATATATTTTCCTGCCGGGACTGGAATGTGAATTTCTAGCTTGCTGGCAGATATGCAGTGAAGGTAAAGTTGCCTCATGCCAAATCATGACTGATGCTTAGATTAAACTTGTAACATTGGAATCAAGAATCTTACATGAATTCCAACTTTTTTGATGTTACAAGATCTAGCTGCTATAATTATCAACCAGTCAATGTTTTAGTGATTTGAAATGAAGACTGGTTGGCTTTTTTTTGTCATTCTTCCTCATCTCTTTCCCTCCTGAAGGTCTACATTCTCTTGTGTGGGTGGAAATGTTGAGCATTCAGATGTTACTGTGAGACAGTCGAGCCATATTTTAATGATATGCACACCATGTAGTGATTTGCAACAAAAAGACTGGCTAGGATTTTTTGGATCGAAGCAGATTCTGACTGTTGTATGATCACCACACCCCCCCGCCCCAAATTGACACAGAAGGAGGCTATTTGGCCCATTGAGTCCATGCTAGCTCTCTGTATCACAATCCAGTAAGTCCCATGGTCCCTGTAGCCCTGCAAGTTAATTTCCCTCAAATGCCCATCTGGTTTCCTTTCAAAATTGTTGTTTGTCTTCCACCATCCTCTAGGCAGTGAGTTCTAGGCCATTACCATAAGTTCTTCCTCATATCCCACCCCTGCACCTCTTACTCAAAATCTTAAAACTGTGTTCCCAGTCCTGGTACGATCAGCTAATGGGAACAGCTTTTCTTTGTCTATCATTGACTGAACCTGGTTGCAATATCTAGTCGTGGCCTAACCAGAGCTTTACAAAGGTTTAGCATAACTTCCCTGCTTTTGTACTCAATGCCTCTATTTATGAAGCCCAAGATCCCATATGCTTTGCTGGCTACCCTCTCAAAATGTCATGCCACCATACCAAGAGTTAACTGGGTACAAACCAGTGACTGAGCTTGGTCTGTCTGATGGTAGTTCACTTACTCACTAAGAGCTGGGGCAGTGGAGGGCCACTGTTAGATATTTAGAACAAACCGTTTGTTATTAAGTAGTGCCTCAAGGACAATTGATACAATAGGAGAGGCAGTGGCATAGTGGTATTGTCACTGGGCTAGTATTCCAGAGACCTAGGGTTCGAATCCCACCACAGGCAGATGGTGAAATTTGAATTCAATAAAATTCTTGAATTACAAGTCTGACATTGAACCTTGCAGATATTGTAAAAACCCATCTGTTGTCCGTACACGTGACTCTTAGCAATGCGACTCTTAAAAATGCCCTCTAAACAAGGGCATTTGGGGGTGGGATGAGCAACAAATAAAATAAATTAAGGTACTCTGGAGGCACTGCCCAATAAGTGTAGAAATGTGATAGGATATTGTCTCTCACTTGCCTGTGTAAAGTTAAACAGTATCTAGTTTAATAATCACAACATTTTTATATAGCCTTTAGGATGGCTTTATGATGCCATTAAAGTACCTGAATTTGAATTGTAATGTAGGAAATGTGGCAGCCAAATGGTACACAACCATTTCCCACCATCAGGAATGTTATAATGACAGGTAATCTCTTTTTAATAATGTTGATTGAGAGACAAATATTGACTAGGACCTCGGGCAAACTCCCTTGCCCATTGTTGAAATTGTTATATATTTTGCTCCCATCGGAAAGGGCAGGTGGGACCATGGTTTAAAGTCTCTTTCAAAAGGTGGTACCTCCAACAGAGCAGCAGTCCCTCAGTACAGCTATGGAGCATCAGCCGAAATTTCTGTGCTGAAGTCCTGGAGTGGGATTTGAACGCTCGACCTCCTATTTAGGAGGCGACAATGCAACCAACTAAATCATGGCTGACACAATGTTAAATGTGCTACAATTTTTTGAGTGTAAAATCCACATTATCTTTATCGGGTTGACTTCTCCCCCAACCCCACTATATTCTTCTTCAATAGATGTTTTTGAGTAATCTCTTCATTACTTTTTCTGACTTCTTAATTTTGCAGATAACTTTGAGAAGATGGACGAAAATGCCATGGAATGTGATGAAGCTCCTCAGACAAATGGAGAAAGGAATCAAATTAAACTCTCCTCCATACAGGTGAAAAACAACTCTGTGAAACTTGTAAACGCCCACTTAATGGAATTTTCTATCAAAGGATTATATTGTCTGGGGCTGTGGGCCTGATGGGGGAAAATAGGGTTAGCTCCTGGACTGGGTTTGGTGGGAGGTTGTGATGAGTCCAGAGGATGCCTGGCCTGAGGTTGAGTAGGGGAGATTGGAGAGAGAACCCGGGAGCACCATGACTCAGCCTGCCATTGAGACTTCCTCAGCTGCAGTTTCTATATGGAGGGGACTTCCGATTTGTGTACCCTATTAGGCGCAGATTTAATCTCTGACAACGCTTAGGATGAAATATTTTAGTCATTGAAAATGAAAATAAGAAGAGAGAGAAAAATATTTGCCTTCCGTGACCTTAGGATACCCTAAAGCCCTTTACAGCCAATTAAATACTTTTGAAATGTAGTCGCTTTTATAATGTAGGAAAGAGGCACAGCCAATTAGCGCACAGCAAGCTCCCACAAACAGCAATGTGATAATGACCCAGGTGATCTGTTTTGGTGACATTAGCTGAGGTATAAATATTGGCCAGAACACTGGGGAGAACTCCCCTGCTTTTCTTTGAAATAGTGCCATGGGATCTGTTACATCCACCTGAGAGGGCAGGCAGGGTCTCACTTTAAAGACTTACCTAAAAGACTTGGTCTAAACACAACTAACATTCATTTTTTTCCTTCATACGAATGAAACAACAGAAGTAGGCCATTTGGCCCCTCGAGCCTGGTCTGCCATTCAATAAGATCATGGATGATCTGTTTGTGTTTCGAGTTCTACATTCCCATCTACCCCCGATTAGCCTTTGATTCCCTGGCCTAACAAGGATCTATCTAACCCTGCCTTAAAAATATTCAGTGACCCCACCTCCACCACCTTCTGAGGCAGAAAGTCCCAAAAGTTGCACAACCCTCTAAGAGAAAAAAGTTCTCCTATCTCTGATCTATCAGGGTGACCCCTAAAGGAAACATCCTTTCCAATGTGCACCTTGTCAAGACCATTCAGGATGTTATATACTTCAATCAAGTCACCCCTCACTCTTCTAAACTCCAGTGGACACAAGCCTAGTCTGTCCAACCTATCCTCAGGTATCAATCTAGCCAGCCTCCTTTAAACTGTCTCCATGCATTTACATCATCCCTAAAACAAGGAGACTAAAGCTGCACACGGTATTCGAGCTGTGGTCTCATCAATGCCCTGTATAACTGAAGCATAACATCCTTATTTTTATGTTCAATTTCTCACATAATAAAGAATATTATTCCATTAGCCTTCTAGGTTACGTGCTGTACCTGCATACTAACGTTTTGTAACTCATGCACTAGAACACCTAGATCCCTCTGCATCTCAGAATTCTGCAGTCATTCTCCATTTAAGTAACACTCTGCTTTTTTATTCTTCCTGCCAAAGTGAACACTTTCACATTTTCCCACGTTATACTCCATCTGCCAGATTTTTGCTCACTCAACTTATCTGTATCTGTCTGCAAACTCCTTATGTCTTCTACACAACATTCACAACTTTCCTACCTATCTTTGCATTGTCTGCAAATTTAGCTACCATGCCTTTGCTCCCCTCATCTAAGTCATTGATGTAAATTGCAAAATGTTGAGGCCCCAGCGCAGACCCCTGCAGGACTCCACTAGTCACATCCTGCCAATCAGACAAAGACCTATTTATGCATACTCTCTATTTTCTGCCAGCCAGCCAATCCTCTATCTAGGCTAATAGGTTATCCCCTACACTGCACTTTTATTTTCCACAATAACGTTTTATGTGGCACCCTATCAAATGCCTTCTGGAAATCCAAGTACAGCACATCTACAAGCTCCCCTTTATCCACAGCACATGTTAGTCCTTCAAAGAACTTTAATAAATTGATTAAACATGATTTCCATTCCACAAAACCATGCTGACTCTTCTAAGTACCCAGCTATAATCTCTTTAATGATCGACTGTCAGGGGAAGATGTTCGAGTCGTCAAGCTAGCTGGCCTGTAGTTTCCAGTTTTCTGCTTCCCTCCCTTCTTGAATAGAGAGGTTATGTTTGCTACTTCCAGTCTGATGGAGCCTTTCCACAATCTAGGGAATTTTGGAAAATTAACATCAATTCATCTACTCCCTCATTTTTTAAGACCTTAGGATGAAGTCCATCAGGACCTGGAGACTTGTCAGCCCACAGCTCCATCAGTTTGCTCAGTACTGCTGATTTCTCCAAGTTCCTCTCTCACTTTACCTCCTGATTTACAGCTATTACTGGGATGTTTTTTATATTCTCCATAGTGAAGACAGAAGTGAAATATTTGTTCATTTCATCTGCCAATTCCTCATTATCTACTATTAACTCCCCATCCTCACTCTACAGAGGACCAACACTCACTTTACTGAATCTTTGCTTGTTCATGTATTGATTTGTGATGGAATATTTCTTTGATTAAGACACTGAGTACATTAATAAATGTAATCAGAAAATTCTACAGAAGTTAAAATTTTAAATATTGAAGTATTGCAGTGTTGATAGTGTAATTACCAATATGCATGTAGAACAAATGAGACTGAAATTGCAGATATTGTTAACATGTTCCATATAACAACACATGATAGATGCTTAGCAGTTTGCATTTGGGTAACGCATCCAATGTAGCAGAACAACCTTCCAAGAATCTTCACAATTGAAGGCCTGATAGGATCAGGAGCTGAAGTGAGACCAGTGAAGATTGTCAAAGACTCTATCTAAGAGATGGGATTTAAGGTGGAGGGATTTAGGAGGAAAGTTCCGTTGTGGATGATGACAATAGCCTAAAGGTTCTTATAGCCTGTAGTAAACCTGGAAGGAGGAACTAACAGTAGGAGAGCAGGATTGGAAGAATGGAATGGAATGGAGGGAATTGAGGAGGAAGAGTTTGAAATTGATCTGCTGAAGTATGCTCGACCTTTGGGTCTTCTTAATGCTCTTGTAGACTACTTTTGACACTTGAATTCTTAATAGTCAGCTATATAGGGACATAGGAAGAGGAAGAGGCCATTTAGCCCCTCGAGTCTGTTCTGCATCATTCAATGAGATTGTGGCTGATCAGTGACCTAACTCCATATCCTTTGCCTCATATCCCTTAATACTTTTGATTAACACAAATCTATCAATCTTGGATTTAAAATTAACTGTTGATCTAGCATCAATTGCCATTCACAGAAGAAAGTTCCAAACTCCTCCTACCCTTCTCATGGAGAAGTGTTTCCTAATTTCACTCCTGAAAGGTCTGGTTCTAATTTTTAAACTATGTCCCCAGTACTATACTCCCAACCAGAGTAAATAGTTTCTCTCAATCGGCCCTATCTGTTCCCCTTAATAATTTAAAAACTTTGATCAGTTCAGCCCTTAACCTTCTAAATTCCAGGAAATATAACCTTAGTTTATGTAGTCTCCTTGTAATTTAACTCTTGATGTCCAAGTATCATTCTAATACGTTTACACTGCACTCCCTCAAAGGCCAATATAACCTTCCGAAGCGTGATGCCCGGAATTGCTCACAGTAACTCCGAATGTGGTCGAACCAGGGCACTGTATAGCTGTAGCATGACTTCTACCCCTAGATATAAAGACCAGTATTCCATTAGTCGTCTTGAATATTTCCTGTACCTGTTCATGATATTTTAATGATCTGTTTCTAGCTTTTCATCATTTAGAAAGTATCTTATTCTCTCTCTTTAAGGTCAGAAGTGGATGACCTCCCAGTTGCCTACATTGAAACCCATTTGCCATAATTTTGCATATTTTCTTAGCCTATCAATATGCCTTTGTAATTTTATGCTTCCAGCTTCACCGCTGACAGTTCCTATCCAGTCATCAGCATATTTGGATAAGTGGCTTTCTGTCCCTTTCATACGTGCTGTTAAGGAATATGATGAATATTTGAGGCCCCAATACACATTCTTGCTGCACACCACTAGTCACGTCTTGCCAATTGGAGTACCCGCCCTTATCCCTTCTCTCTGTCTTCTGCTGCTCAGACAACTTCCTAACCAGGTAATATGTCTTCAAATCCTCCATTTAGCTAACAGTCTCTTATGAAGGGCTTTATCAGATGCCTTCTGGATGTCCATTTAAGTAACATCCACACACATTCCTCTGTCTATAACTTTACTCACCTCTTCAAAAACTTCGATCAGGTTTGTTGTACATGAGCTACCCTTTACAAATCAATGCTGGTGTTCTCTGATATTCAGTCTCCCTATCCTTAATCATAGTGTCCAGCAATTTGCTGACAGCAGACATTAGACTAACTCAATGACCTGGGGCGAAACACCTAGACATTTGTCTAAATCGCAAATTAATGCCTCAAGGTAGTTTAATTTACAGTGAAAAAGAATACTATCATTTGGTTGTTGAAAACCACAACAGTGCTTAACCAAACTGACATTGTTACTTATGAGCGGAATCCTGTAGTGTTTGATTTAGGATAGCTCCCTGCTTTTCCCCTCTCTCCTTTCTTAAACAGCAGTGTGACATCTGTAGTTTTCCAATCTAACGTAAGAGTTCCCAATTTGAGAGAACTTTGGAACATTATAGTTAGGGCATCTCCAATGTTCTCATTCACTTCCTTTAAAACTCTGGGATGAAAGCCATCTGCTCCTGGGGATTTCTCATTCTTTAGTGCTATTTTTTTTATCATTACTGCTATTTTGCTTATGCTAATTTTGGAGAGTCCATGATTTGATATTAGTTTCCTTAGGATGTTTGGCATGCTAACCTCTTCCTCTACTGTAAATACTGATGCAAAGTCATTATTCAACATGTTAATCATTTGCTTATTTTCACTGGCGTATCACCATCATCCGTTTTTAAGGGGCCTCACATTGCTCCTGAATGCCCCATCTGTCCTATTTATTTGGAACCTCCTGTGACCATATTCCTGGCCAACTGCTTTTCATATTTTTTGCAGTTTTGGCAAACTTTGCTGTTCTTTGTTTCTCTCCCATTTGCCAGGACGTGTGCTGTTCCAGCTTTCATACACCATTTAACATTCTCTTTCCTTTCCCATGAGATCTTGATGAGCTTGCAGTAACATTGCCTGGATAATAAAATGGCAAATCCTGTCTTGTAATTATTTTCATCTGCTGGACTTGACTTGTGCCCTGATAAGACCTGATGCAGGCCTTTGAAAGCAGTGGGAGCATCACATCAGCCCTTGTACTAGTTTCAAAAGAATTTATGATAGAAGAATGAGTAAGCACATAGGAAAGTCATATCACGTATCTGTGTGTTTGCAGTAGAATTACTTCCACCAAACTCCTCTGAGGGAACACAGTAAGATTCGAATTGTAAATAAGCTAAATCATTGCAAATAATGATTAAAGAACAAACTCATTTTTCTTTCGTTGATTTTATTTGAATTAACTTTACTTGAATTTATTTATTTCTTTCATTAAATAGGAACCTAACTAATATATGCTATCTTGGAAATTCAGTCCACTCTCTGTCTGGCTCTCTTGCGCTCTCCCTCTGCCCCTTCTGTTGTTCATGTTGCAGGAACCACACCCATATTGGTAGTCATACTGTATCCTTGCAGGGCGATGCACCAACACTCGTTACCTGAGTCACAGGTAACCACACTACAGATTTGTGGTCAGTATATAGCATAATGTTGGTTTGATGAAAGCGCTGTTCTCGTTCTCAGCATTCAAATGATACACTATTTATTCTCTCACTGTAAATTAAGCTACCTTGTTGGAGTAATTTGCAATTTAGGCAAATGCCTAGATGTTTCCGCCCAGGGTCATTGAGTTCAGCAATGTGGACTGTGAAAGCTTGAAAATAGTTGGGACAGGATAAAACTGCACATGTGGCAGTCGTCAGCCTCTCAGAAACATTTCTTTTGCATTGTTTTCTGGGTTGAGTAAGGTCCTGGTGTAGCTGTGTAACTATACAGAGAATTGCAGAGACTTTACGGCACAAAAACAGACCATTTGGCCCAAGTAGTCCAGACCTGGTGTTTATGCTCCACTTGTGCCCCCTCCCACCCCTCATCACTAGGTATGAAACTGAGGAAATACCTGGTCAGCTTGAGGAATGCCTGGATTTGTTTCCTGGTTATGGGACAGAGGCCTTCCCTAGTTAGATGCTAATTAAATCGTTGTTTTGCCCTTGACCACACCGGTGATCCAAGTGTTTTGCTTTTGCCCCGATCGTCACTCTTGCTTTGCTTAACCCAAATGTGTCATTAATGTGTCGGTCGTGGTTCAGTTGGCAGTGCTCTCGCCTTCGAGTCAGCAGAAGCTTGTGGATTCAAGTCTGACTCCAAGGCTTGAGCACAAAGTCTAGGTTGACACACTAGTGCAGTACTGAGTGAGTGCTGCACTCTCAGAGGTGTTGTCTTTCAGATGAAATGTTAAACCATTTGCCCTTTTGATTGGCCATAATAGATCCCATGGCACTCTTCGAAGAAGATCAGGGGATCTATCCCTGGTGTCATGGTCAATATTTATCCCACAATCGTTATCACAAAAAACTGATTATCTCATTATCTTTTTGATGTATGTGGGATCTTGCTGTGTACAAATTGGTTGCCACATTTCCTACATTATAACAGTGCACTTCATTGGCCGCAAGAGGACTTTGGGACGTTGAATGGTTGTCAAAGGCACCATAGAAATGCAAGTTTTTCTTTAATCTGGCTAAATATGGCTTTGTCATCATGGGCATGCAAAGACCAGTCAGAAGACAATCTGAATGCAGTTGCTGCACTCTTCAATCTCAAGGGAAGCCTTAAAGTCCTAATGGTAAATGACCAAGCTAGAATGAGCCTTTGAGCCTGTTCTACTGCACGATTAGATCATGGCTGATTTCCACCTCAACTCCATATTTCTCAATATCCTTACCTCTCAGAAAATGCCTTGATTTCAGTCTTGAAAATTTCTGTTGACCTCCCTACATTCATAGCCTATTTTGGGGGGATTCAGTTCCAGAGTTTCACCATTCTTAGTGAGGAAAAAGTGCTTCCTGATACACTTCTAAATGGCCTAGATCTAAATTTAAGATTATGCCCTCTGCTCTGGAACATGCGGAGGGTAACTGGGCTAAATGGCACTAAAGGATTATTTGAGGGGTAGTCATCTCCCATTGGGTGCTGTTAGATGGGCCTCCCTTTATCTACCTGGTCTCCATTGGGCGTATGGGAACTGAATACCGGATAGAGTATTTAGCAGGCCGAACCTCTTATCGCATTGTTTACTTGATCAATACAATGAGCATTGAGCTGGCAGTTGCTGAGCTTGGCATCGTACAAAAGCCAATCTCCTATTGATGGCGCTGGGCTGTCTTTCTACTTGAGTGCATTCAGAACATTAAATATAGTGGTTTCTGACTCTCGAAGTCCTTTATGGTGTGGTTACAATGTTAACCATGACTTGCCTTTATTTACCAACAGGATAATGGGGTCAAGTTGGACAAACATGCAACGGACCAGGAAAAAGCGAAAAAGAAAGCAGAACGACGAAGGGCCAAAAAAAAGGTTTTTGTTTCTGTTTCTGTTTTGCTTGTTGCTTTTCGCTGACTGTAGTAACATTTCTGCTGGAGGAAAGAATGGGAAAACCCCATAAGCCCCTGACAGACCGGTAATGTTCTGTGAGAATTTCAGTGCCGGCGCAACTGCCAGGTATATAGGCTGTACACCCCAATGATTGGCTGATATGAATCAAACAGCGTGTTCCTTCTGCGGAGAGGAACACAGTTAATGTTTCGAGTACGTATGACTCTTCAACAGAACTAAGTGAAAGTAGAAAAGAGGTGAAATATAAGCTGGTTTAAGGAGGGGTGGGACAAGTAGAGCTGGATAGAGGGCCAGTGATAGGTGGAGATTGCCAAAAGATGTCACAGACAAAAGGACAAAGAGGTGTTGAAGGTGGTGATATTATCTAAGGAATGTGCTAATAGATGACATTAAGGGTAGAAAGCAGGACGAGCAAGGTACAGATATCCCCTAGTGGGTGTGGGGTGGGGGGAAGGGATCGAAATAGGCTAAAAGGTAGAGATAAAACAATGGATGGAAATACATTTAAAAATAATGGAAATAGGTGGGAAAAGAAAAATCTATATAAATTATTGGAAAAAAGGGGGGGATCGGAAAGAGGGTGGGGATGGAGGAGAGAGTTCATGATCTAAAATTGTTGAACTCAATATTCAGTCCAGAAGACTGTAAAGTGCCTAGTCAGAAGATGAGGTGCTGTTCCTCCAGTTTGCGTTGGGCTTCACTAGAACATTGCAGCAGGCCGAGGACGGAGATGTGGCCATGAGCGCAGGGTGGAGTGTTGGAATGGCAAGCGACAGGGAGGTCTGGGTCATGCTTGCGGACAGACTGAAGGTGTTCTGCCAAGCAGTCACCCAGTCTGCGTTTGGTCTCTCCAATGTAGAGGAAACCTCATTGGGAGCAGCGAATGCGATAGACTAAATTGAGGGAAGTGCAAGTGAAATGCAAAGAAGTGATACAGGGCGAAACCTCAGCAGGAGCACGTTAGAGAGAAGGTGTCCCAAGGAGCAGGGACAGGGAGAAGGCCTCAAACCAAGACGGAGGTCCCAATCCAAAGAGTGGGATCAGAAAGAGGACCCAGAAGAAAGTCACAGGTAAGGGACAAGGACAGGGATCAGAGAGGGATCGCCCTGTATCGCTTCTTTGCTTCCTTATCTACTGAGCATGGCCGTTTTCCAACCTAAAGAACTTAAAAAACCACTAACTGGGCATGTGCAGCCATTTCTCAGCTGGTGCATTTGCAGAAGGCCTGAGGCCTGTTGGGAAATGTGGTTCCTGAACTGAGTCTGCCGATTTTTTTTTTAGGCATGTATTTTGAGTCTCATCACGATAATCAAACACTTTAACTTGAAAACAAGACTATTTGCTTGTACCGCAGATAAAGGATGCAACGTGAATGAGTTCGGCAGGGCTGTTGCAAGAGTACTTGGCACCCTAGGCTGACGCCACCACTGTCCTCCCTCCCAATAGCTTTCGAAAATTAAGGCAGTGAAATGGCCCCACTCTCACCCAACCAGTAAAAATGGTCAAATTCGTGGGCAGTTGGTTGGCTGCGGCCTGCTCTTGCCTCGGCCTCCCTCTGTTCTGCTTCTGTAGCAAGCACGCTCCCTTGGCACCGCTCGCTGGATTCCTGCACTCTGCTGACTCGCCGCTCGCGAGACCTCGGCACCCGCATCACAATGAGATTACCCCCACCGTAAGCTTTCTGATTTGGTTGGAAATGCGGAACTCTTAAATAACTGCCATTTCTGATTAACGGGCGCCACCCGTGGAGAGTGTTAACCTGGAAGCTGAAAGCTCCCTGATCCCTGATTTCGGCTCTTGGTATCCAGGAATTTTGAACCTCCGGTTAGACCCTGGGAAGGGAAATCCTTATTCTGGCCTTTTTGTAAATAGAAAATCACCAAAAGATTTTGCCGCAATTTAATAAAGCAGCAACCCTGAGAAGTTTGTTCTCCGAAAAAATTTTACTCACAAATAATTCACCTCCCAGAAAGTACAGCAGTGAAACTTTCCAAAAGGACCTTGGAATCCGCTGTGCAGCCTCAGCCAGGCTGTGTTCACTGTCGAGATGATAAACTGGAGAAATCCTGCCCTCCTCCTAAAACAAGGCAAAATCAGAGTCTGATCCCAATCTGATCCCGGAGCAGAGAGGGTGAGAATGTTCCTGGAGTTTGATCCCAATCTGACCCCAGAGCAGAGAGGGTGAGAACATTCCTGGAGTCTGATTCCAGAGCAGAGGGTGAGAACATTCCTGGAGTCTGATCCTGGAGCAGAGAGGGTGGGAACATTCCTGGAGTCTGATCCCAGAGCAGAGAGGGTGAGAACATTCCTGGAGTCTGATCCTGGAGCAGAGGGTGAGAACATTCCTGGAGTCTGATCCTGGAGCAGAGAGGGTGAGAACATTCCTGGAGTCTGATCCTGGAGCAGAGAGGGTGAGAACATTCCTGGAGTCTGATCCCGGAGCAGAGGGTGAGGACATTCCTGGAGTCTGATCCTGGAGCAGAGACGGTGAGGACATTCCTGGAGTCTGATCTGGAGCAGAGAGGGTGGGAACATTCCTGGAGTCTGATCCCGGAGCAGAGAGGGTGAGGACATTCCTGGAGTCTGATTCCGGAGCAGAGAGGGTGAGGACATTCCTGGAGTCTGATCCCGGAACAGAGGGCGAATACTGCTGGAATCGGAATGGTGTTAACCCGTTGCCGATTTAGGGAGTGCTGGCTGACCTCTCTTGACCTCCTGAGTACTTTCTAAATCTTTCCAGCGAAGATGCTCTGGGTCGATTTGAAAGCTTTATACCCCATAGAGCTTTAAAATGATATGAGCAACTTGTGACGAAGCCCCTGGATATTTGTGGAGAGTTGCCCATATCATTATAAAGCTCTGTGTAGTTTCAGCTCCGTTTTATTCTGTGGTGCCAGTGCCAGTGCCAGCATGTTGCCCCCACCCCCTCCAAACCTTGTCACCCCCGGCGACTGTCTAGCTCGCCCAGTAGTTGTACCGGCCCTGAAGTTTGTGCTTGAGGGGAATTCCTTTATCTGTTGTGTAATCTGTTCTCCTAATAAATCTAATGTTGTAAGGCAGTTTAGGTAGCAGTTTATTATTATTTCAATGCGCAGAGGCACAGCTGTTCAGACTTTGAATCAGGCACTATTTTTTCCCCTCCTGCTGGTCTAATTCTGTTTGGCTGCTGAACCTGTTTGACCGCTTTTTTCCCCTAATTTTCCACAAGGTGTTAACAGCCTTTCATCATTGTGCCAATTAACTCCTTTGGAGACAAGATGGTTGTGTATCTGGTTGGGATCCAGGCTGTAGCTTGGCAGCTTGCCCCAGTTATAATAGTATAGACCTGCATTTATATAGTTCCTTTCACAACCATTGAATGGCCCAAAGCGCTTTATAGCCAGTGCAGTACTTTTGAAGTGTAGTCACGGTTGTAATGTGGGAGATGTAGCACGCTCCCATAAACAGCGATGCGATAATGACCAGATAATCTCTTTTTATTTATGATATGTTGATTGAGGGCTAAATATTGGCCAGGACACCAGGGGTTGTTCCCCGCTCTTCTGGGATCTTTTCCATCCTGTGTCTTTTACACAGGAGTCTCAGCTTAAAGACGGTACCGCTGACAGTTCAGCACACCTTTAGTACTGTACTGAGAGTGTCAGCCTTGATTTTTGTGCTCAATGACCTGGAGTGGGACTTGAACTTGGAATCTTATTATTCAGAGGTGAGAGAACTACCACTAAGCCACTACTATAATAATAAAAACAAAAAAACTGCGGATGCTGGAAATCCAAAACAAAAACAGAATTACCTGGAAAAACTCAGCAGGTCTGGCAGCATCGGCGGAGAAGAAAAGAGTTGACGTTTCGAGTCCTCATGACCCTTGCAAGTTCTGTCGAAGGGTCATGAGGACTCGAAACGTCAACTCTTTTCTTCTCCGCCGATGCTGCCAGACCTGCTGAGTTTTTCCAGGTAATTCTGTTTTTGTTTTGTACTAAGCCACTACTGACAGTTGGCAGCACTTTGGCCTTTGAATTAGTAAGTGAGGACTTGAGTACACGATTGTATGGTGCAATGAGATTGCTCAATTGTTAACGGCAACACACTTTGGATGAGCCATTCAATGGAAGCCTGGATTGACCTGTCCCAGTGATTCGATTAGACATTAAAAATCCTGCAAAATAATTTGAGAAGAATAGGGTATTGTTCTTCTTTTGACTTAAAATATCTAATAACTCATCGTTTGCTGTTTGCTGTGGATCCCAACTTTTTCAGACTGGCTACTATTTATTCCCATGAAGTAGTAACTTCATTTGACGCTTACATTATCGATTTAGATATAAGCCACCTGGGGACACGCTGAAGTGTGGGATTGAAATGCCAGAGAAATGCAGATCAGTTTTCTTTCCTTCTCTTTTTCCCTCGCCCTCTCGCGCCCCTCGCTCTCGCGCCCCTCGCTCTCGCGCCCCTCGCTCTCGCGCCCCTCGCTCTCGCGCCCCTCGCTCTCGCGCCCCTCGCTCTCGCGCCCCTCGCTCTCGCGCCCCCCGCCCTCGCTCTCGAGCCCCCCGCCCTCGCTCTCGAGCCCCCCGCCCTCGCTCTCGAGCCCCCCGCCCTCGCTCTCGAGCCCCCCGCCCTCGCTCTCGAGCCCCCCGCCCTCGCTCTCGCGCCCCCTCGTCCTCGCGCCCCCTGGCCCTCGCTCTCGCGCCCCCTGGCCCTCGCTCTCGCGCCCCCTGGCCCTCGCTCTCGCGCCCCCGCGCCCCCTCGCCCTCGCGCCCCCTCGCCCTCGCGCCCCCTCGCCCTCGCGCTCCCTCGCCCTCGCGCCCCCTCGCGCCCCTTCGCCCTCGCGCCCCTTCGCCCTCGCGCCCCTTCGCCCTCGCGCCCTCGCGCCCTCGTGCCCTCGCGCCCTCGCGCCCTCGCGCCCCTTCGACCTCGCGCCCTCGCGCCCCTTCGCCCTCGCGCCCCTTCGCCCTCGCGCCCCTTCGCCCTCGCGCCCCTTCGCCCTCGCGCCCTCGCGCCCCTTCGCCCTCGCGCCCTCGCGCCCCTTCGCCCTCGCGCCCTCGCGCCCCTTCGCCCTCGCGCCCTCGCGCCCTCGCGCCCCTTCGCCCTCGCGCCCCTTCGCCCTCGCGCCCTCGCGCCCCTTCGCCCTCGCGCCCCTTCGCCCTCGCGCCCCTTCGCCCTCGCGCCCCTTCGCCCTCGCGCCCCTTCGCCCTCGCGCCCCTTTGCCCTCGCGCCCCTTTGCCCTCGCGCCCCTTTGCCCTCGCGCCCTCGCGCCCCTTTGCCCTCGCGCCCTCGCGCCCCTTTGCCCTCGCGCCCTCGCGCCCCTTTGCCCTCGCGCCCTCGCGCCCCTTTGCCCTCGCGCCCTCGCGCCCTCGCGCCCCTTTGCCCTCGCGCCCTCGCGCCCTCGCGCCCCTTTGCCCTCGCGCCCTCACGCCCTCGCGCCCTCGCGCCCCTTTGCCCTCGCGCCCTCGCGCCCTCGCGCCCTCGCGCCCTCGCGCCCTCGCGCCCTCGCGCCCCTTTGCCCTCGCGCCCTAGCGCCCCTTTGCCCTCGCGCCCTCGCGCCCCTTTGCCCTCGCGCCCTCGCGCCCCTTTGCCCTCGCGCCCTCGCGCCCCTTTGCCCTCGCGCCCTCGCGCCCCTTTGCCCTCGCGCCCTCGCGCCCCTTTGCCCTCGCGCCCTCGCGCCCCTGTGCCCTCGCGCCCCTTTGCCCTCGCGCCCTCGCGCCCCTTTGCCCTCGCGCCCTCGCGCCCCTTTGCCCTCGCGCCCTCGCGCCCCTTTGCCCTCGCGCCCTCGCGCCCCTTTGCCCTCGCGCCCTCGCGCCCCTTTGCCCTCGCGCCCTCGCGCCCCTTTGCCCTCGCGCCCTCGCGCCCCTTTGCCCTCGCGCCCTCGCGCCCCTTTGCCCTCGCGCCCTCGCGCCCCTTTGCCCTCGCGCCCTCGCGCCCCTTTGCCCTCGCGCCCTCGCGCCCCTTTGCCCTCGCGCCCTCGCGCCCCTTTGCCCTCGCGCCCTCGCGCCCCTTTGCCCTCGCGCCCTCGCGCCCCTTTGCCCTCGCGCCCTCGCGCCCCTTTGCCCTCGCGCCCTCGCGCCCCTTTGCCCTCGCGCCCTCGCGCCCCTTTGCCCTCGCGCCCTCGCGCCCCTTTGCCCTCGCGCCCTCGCGCCCCTTTGCCCTCGCGCCCTCGCGCCCCTTTGCCCTCGCGCCCTCGCGCCCCTTTGCCCTCGCGCCCTCGCGCCCCTTTGCCCTCGCGCCCTCGCGCCCCTTTGCCCTCGCGCCCTCGCGCCCCTTTGCCCTCGCGCCCTCGCGCCCCTTTGCCCTCGCGCCCTCGCGCCCCTTTGCCCTCGCGCCCTCGCGCCCCTTTGCCCTCGCGCCCTCGCGCCCCTTTGCCCTCGCGCCCTCGCGCCCCTTTGCCCTCGCGCCCTCGCGCCCCTTTGCCCTCGCGCCCTCGCGCCCCTTTGCCCTCGCGCCCTCGCGCCCCTTTGCCCTCGCGCCCTCGCGCCCCTTTGCCCTCGCGCCCTCGCGCCCCTTTGCCCTCGCGCCCTCGCGCCCCTTTGCCCTCGCGCCCTCGCGCCCCTTTGCCCTCGCGCCCTCGCGCCCCTTTGCCCTCGCGCCCTCGCGCCCCTTTGCCCTCGCGCCCTCGCGCCCCTTTGCCCTCGCGCCCTCGCGCCCCTTTGCCCTCGCGCCCTCGCGCCCCTTTGCCCTCGCGCCCTCGCGCCCCTTTGCCCTCGCGCCCTCGCGCCCCTTTGCCCTCGCGCCCTCGCGCCCCTGCGCCCTCGCGCCCCTTTGCCCTCGCGCCCTCGCGCCCCTTTGCCCTCGCGCCCTCGCGCCCCTTTGCCCTCGCGCCCTCGCGCCCCTTCGCCCTCGCGCCCTCTCGCCCTCGCTCTGCGCACCCCCTTGCCCTCGCCGGCCTGGGAAATATGTTCACAGGTCTCTGACAGCTTTCCTTTCTGGCAGTAGTTTGGAGATATGGGCTGATGATCTGGTGATGACTCCACCATCAATTCAAGGCCAGGCTTTTTCTGATACAAAGTCCAGCATAAGATCCAAATCCTGGGATCTCAGAGCCATTGCTTATACCACTCATCAACATCCAAAACAATCATTTATTTATATAGTGCCTTTGCCACAATAAAAGATCCCTATGCACTTCAGAGCAACATGGGAAGGCGCTGGTGTAGTTGTAACGTCACTGGACTAACAATCTAGAGGCCCAAGCTAATGCTCTGAGGACATGAGTTCAAATCCCACCATTGATTAATAAATCTGGAAGTTAAAAAAGTAATGGTGATCATGAAACCATTTGCTTTTTGTTGTTAAAAACTATTCTGGTTCACTGATGTCTTTAGGGAATCTGTCCTTACCCACCTTCCTCCAGAACTACACCAATGTGGTTGACTCTTAAATGTCCTCTGAAATGGCCTAGGCAGCCACTCAGTTGTATCAAACTGCTGCAGAGAAGTCAGTACAAATTGAAACTGGGCAGACCATGTGTCATAGACCTAGGCACCAGGAATGACAACTGCATGGCCAGCCTTGCCAACATCTGGGAGAGCTGTCCCATAGACTAGTCAAACAATAGCCTGACATAGTCAGACTCACTGAATCATACCTTAAAATGTCCCAGACACCACCATCCCCATCCCTGGGTATGCCCTGTCTCACCGGCAGGAATGACCCAGCAGAGGTGGCGGCACTGTGATATACAGCCAGGAGGGAGTTGCCCTGGGAGGCCTCAGCATTGAGTCTGGGTCCCAGGACGCTTCATAGCATTGGGTCAAACATGGGCACGGAACTCTAATTACCACCTACTGTTCCACCCCCCCACCCCACCCCCTCAGCTGATGAATCAGTACATGTTCAACACCACTTGGAAGGAACATTGAGGGTGGCAAAGGTAGAGAATGTACTCTGTGTCGGGGACTCCAATGTCCATTAACAATAGTGGCTCAGTAGCACCTGTAAAGACCAAGCTAGCCGAGCCCTGAAGGACATATCTGTTAGACTGGGTCGGCAGCAGGTGATGAGGGAACCAACAAGAGGGAAAAACCTACTTGACCTCGTTGTCACCAATCTACCTGTCGCAGATGCACCTGTCCATGACAGTATAGGTAGGGGTGACCACTGCATAGTCCTTGTGGAGACAAAGTTCCGGCTTCACATTGAGGATACCCTTCATCATGTTGTGCAGCACCATCACTGAGCTAAATGGGATTGATTTCGAACAGACCTATCAACTGGCATCCATGAGGCACTGTGGGCCATCAGCAGCAGCAGAATGGTACTCGAACACAATCTGTAACCTCATGGCCTGACATATCCCCCACTCTACCATTACCGTCAAGCCAGGGGATCAACCCTGGTTCACTGAAGAGTGCAGGAGGGCAAACCAGGAGCAGCACCAGGCATATCGAAAATGAGGTGTCAACCTGGTGAAGCTACAACACAGGACTACTTGCATGTCAAACAGCAAAGGCAGCATGGGATAGACTGAGCTAGCATCATCCTGGAGGTTACCATTGACCAGAAACTGAACTAGACTAGCCATAAAAATACTGTGGCTACAAGAGTAGGTCAGAGGCTGGGAATTCTGCAGAGAGTAACTCACCTCCTGACTCCCCAAAGCCCATCCATCATCTAAAAGGCACAAGGCAGGTGTGCGGTGGAATACTCTCCACTTCCCTGGATGAGTGCAGCTCCAACAATATGCAAGCTTGACACCATCCAGGAAAAAGCAGCCCACTTCATTGGCACCCCATCCACCACGTTAAACATTCACTCCCTCCACCATTGATGCACAGTGGCATCAGTGTGCACCATCTACAGAAGGCACTGCAGCAACTCAACAAGGCTCCTTCGACAGCACCTTCCAAACCCGAGACCTTTAGCACCTCGAAGGGCAAGGGCAGCAGATAAATGGGAACACCACCAACTACAAGTTCTCCTGCAAGCCACACACTATCCTGACTTGGAAATGTATCGCCGTTCCTTCACTGTCGCTGGGTCATTATCCTGGTACTCCTTCCCTAACAGCACTTTGGATTTACCTACACCACAGGGACTGCAGCGGTTCAAGAAGGCAGCTGACCACCACCTTTTCGAGGGCAATTAGGGATGGGCAATAAATGCTGGCCTCACCGTCGATGCCCACATCCTGTGAAAGAATAAAAAGGTATAAAACAAATTAATGCACCAAGCTGTATGAGTGTCTGGGTCAGATGACAAAAAGCCTGGTCAAAGTGGTAAGTTTTTAGGACTGTCTGAAAGCCAGGTGTAGAGAGTGTGTGGAGAGAATTCCAGAGCCTGTGGACGAGGCACCTGAAGGTACATCCACCAATGGTGAAGTGACTAAAATTGGGGACGCACAAGAGGCAAAAATTAGAGCAGCACAGATATCTAGGAGGGTTGAGGGTGCTGGAGGGGAACACAGAGATAGGAAGGGGTGCAGCCGTAGGTGGATTTGCAAACACGGATGAGTTTTAAAAAATCACGACTAGGTCTTGATAGAGTATAATTTACCCCAAATGGCCTATTTGAAATTGTGTATTTTTCTTCAGGCTCCTGTTAGCCTGAATTCTCCAAACAAATGCATATGCAGCATTGAGTTTCTTTGTTGTTTGTCTACTGAACATATTGAAGTTGACAGGAAACCCGATCCTCTCTTTTCCTGATCCAGCAGTATTTTTCCAGGCATCTTGTTCCGTTGGTCGCAAGCCTTTGCAACGCACAACTTTCACTTTGTTGTTTTGTCGGAATGGTTTCATATTTTGCACTTCAGAGCGATTCATTGAATGGGAATGTGTTTCGAAACCGATGAGCTGTATCAATGCAAAATCTTTCAGTCAAGCTTCAGGAACTGGGTAGGCTTAAGAGATCATCCAAAGCTGGAGAAAGTTAACATGGCTAAAGGAAGCAGAGAAGATTGAGGGGTAATTCATTCGAGGCGTTCAAAATCACGAAGGGTTTTGACAGGAGTAAATAAGGAGAAACTGTTTCCGGTGGCAGAACAGTTGGTAATCAAGGGGACCCAGGTTTAATGTCATTGGTAAAAGAGTCAGAGGTGAGATGAGAAATGTTCTTATGTGGTGAATTATTATGATCAGGAATGCACTGTCTGAAAGGATGTTGGAAGCAGATATGGTGATTTGGCGAGGAGGTGGGGATGAGTGGGGGCGGGGTTGGGTCGGGAGCGGGGATGGTAGTGGGCATACGTTATCAGATGGCACACTCCTCTCTTTAAGTGGATATGTGCAAGAAAGACCAATTCAACTTGTCAAGCCCGTTCTACTATTCAGTTAGATTGTGGCTGATCTATATCTTGAACCATATCTCTGCTTTAGTTCTGTAATCCTTAATACCCTAACCCTAATGTAAATTCCATCAATCTCAGTTTTCAGATTTTCGGTTGACATCTAATTGTCATGTTCAATTGTTCTGTGTTTTATTATGTGTGTCTTTTTGCTCCTGATGCTCATTGTGCTCGATTAGTTAAGCCTGAGTGTGGACTTAGAGAAAAATAAACAGACTATTGAAGTTGCTGTAAGCATGGAGTAGACATTTTAAAGCACTGTGAATAAAACCTGTTTCATACAGAGAAACTAGTGTTATCTGTGCTTGGCTCTGAGATATAAAATATTCAACAGTAACCTTAACAGCTTTTTGGGTGAGAACATTCCAGATTTCAGTTTTACTTGAGGAAGTGCTTCCTGGCATCGTCCTGAGTGGCCTAGAGTGAATTTTAAGGTTAATGTTTCCCCACCACCAGATAGTGAGGCAATTTAATCATGCTAATTATTGTTAATTGTTTCAAACTAAGATCGCCTGCTTCTATCTCCTTGACATTGCCGAACATTTCTGCTGCCTCAGCTCATCTGTTGCTAAAACCCCCGTTCATGCCTTTGTTACCCCTCTAGACTCAACAATTCCAGTGTAGCTGGTCTCCCACATTTTACCCTCTGTAAACTTGAGCTCATCCCAAACTCTACAGTCTTAACTCACACCAAGTCGGTTTCCCTATCTCCCCTTGCTTGCTCGCCTACATTGGCTCCTGGTCAAGCAACGTCTTGACTTTAAAATTCTCTCAATTATTACTTTCAAATCCCTCTATTGCGTTGCACCTGCTTATCTCTAACTTCCTCCAATGCTACAACCCTCTGAGATATCTGTGCTCATTAACTCTGGCCCCGATTTTAATCGCTGCACCATTGGCAGCTGTGCCTTCAGTTGCCCAGGCCTTAAATTCTGGAATTCCATCCCTTCACCTCTCTCTCTCTCAACATCACTTTCCTCCTTTAACCTTTGCCTCTTTGACAAAGCTTTTAGGTTTCTGATCTAATATCTCCTTTTGTGTAGTGCTTTGGAAAGTTTCATCAAATTAAATGTTCCATAGGAGTTGTTAAATGGCCAAATTCACTCCTTAATCTTCTGTACTTGAGCCAATATAAGTCCAGTCTATGTAAGCTGCATAGACTTGCAGGCTTTCCTGTGATATTCAGCGGTCAAAGCTCATGTATAAAAATGACCACTTGCGCGGGTCAGCAGCATCTGTATCCCAGCAAGAATTAGCAGCTCTGGAAGATGCGAGGAGAAATTTGGGAGGTTTGGAAAGCAGGAATGCCAGATGGGAAAGCTCGTTCATTTTTTCCCCCTCCACTTCCTCAAAAGAACGACCACCAATTGAATTGAGATTGCATTCTGATCCAGTTGAATGTTAATGTGATTGTTAATATTTACGTTGCTGTTTTTAGCTGCATGTAGGACCTTGTCCTGAACTACCTTGTTCTGTAGATGTTGATAGAAAGACAAAACAGGAAACAGAGAGTAGGAATAAATGGATCTTTTTCAGAGTGGCAGGTGGTGACTATTGGGGTACCACAATGTCATAGTCATAGAAGTCTACAGCACAGAAAAAGGTCCTTCGGCCCATTGAGTCTGCACTGGTGAAACAAGTACCTAACTTTTCTAATCCCATTTTCCAGCACCAGGCCCATAACCTTGTATGCCATGGCATCGTTAAGTGCACATCCAAGTACTTCTTAAATGTTATGAGGGTTCCTGTCTCTACCACCCTTTCAGGCAGTGAGTTCCAGATTCCCACCGCACTCTGGGTGAAAAGATTCTTCCTCACATCCCCTCTAAACCTCCTGCCCCTTACCTTAAATCTATGCCCCCTGGTTATTGATCCCTCCGCCAAGGGGAAAAGTTCCTTTCTGTCTACCCTATCTATGCCCCTCATAATTTTATACACCTCAATCATGTCCCCCCTCAATCTCCTCTGCCCCAAGGAAAATAACCCCAGTCTATCCACTCTCTCCTCATAACTAAAACTCTCCAACCCAGGCAACATCCTGGTAAATTTCCTCGGCACTCTCTCTAGTGCAATCACATCCTTCCTATAATGTGGATTCCAGAACTGCACACAATACTCTAGTTGTGGTCTAACCAGTGTTTATACAGTTCCAGCATAACCTCCCTGCTCTTATATCCTATGCCTTGGCTAATAGAGGCAAGTATCCCATATGCCTACTTAACCATCTTATCTACCTGTCACCTGACCAGTGCTTGGGCCCCAGGTATTTATAATATATATCAATGATTTGGATGAGGGAACCAAATGTAATTTTTCCACGTTTCCTGATGACACAAAACTAGGTGGGAATGTGAGGAGGATGTAAAGAGGCTTTAAAGCGATTTAGACAAGTTGAGTGAGTGGGCAAATATATGGCAGATGCAGTATAATGTGGCTAATTGTAAAGCTATCCACTTCGGTAGGAAAAGCAGAATGGCAGAGTATTATTTAAATGGTGATAGATTGGGAAATGTTGATGTACAGAGGGACCTGGGTGTCCTTGTACACCAATCACTGAAAGGTAAGATGACAAATGGTATGTTGGCCTTCATTGCGAGAGGACTTGAGTACAGGAACAAGGATGTCTTACTGCAGCTGTACAGGGCATTGGTGAGACCACACCTGGAGTAATTTGTGCAGTTTTGGTCTCCTTACCTTAGAAAGGATATACATGTCCTAGAGGGAGTGCAGCGAAGGTTCACCAAACTGATTCCTGGGATGGCAGGATTGTCATACGTGGAGAGATTGGGCCGACTAGGCCTGTATTCACTGGAGTTTAGAAAAATGAGAGGGAATCTCATTGGAACATATAAAATTCTGACAGGGCTGGACAGACTGGATGCAGGGATGATGCTTCCTCTGGGTGGGGGGGCGGTGGCTAGAACAAGTGGGTAACAGTCTCAGGATAAGGGATAGACCATTTGGGACTGAGATGAGGAGAAATTTCTTCACTCAGAGGGTGAGTGTGGAATTTTGTACCACAGAGGGCTGAGGAGGCCAAGTCATTGAACATATTTAAGAAGGAAATAGAATGATTTCTAAACTGTCAGGGCATCAAGAGGAATGGGGAGAGAGTGGGAGGACGCTGTTGAGATAGAGGATGATCATATTGAATGGCGGAGCAGGCTCGAAGGGCTGAATGACCTACTCCTGCTCCTATTTTCTATGTTCCTTACCTTTGCATTGATCCTTCCGTTCTGCTTTTTCCTTCCAGCGACAGAAAGAAAGAAGAAAACTAGAAAAAGGGAAAAGCAGTGAAGAGAACAATCAGGTAAGGAAAGGGGGCCGTGTCACCAGCTCCTC
This sequence comes from Carcharodon carcharias, assembly GCF_017639515.1. Classification (NCBI taxonomy): domain Eukaryota; kingdom Metazoa; phylum Chordata; class Chondrichthyes; order Lamniformes; family Lamnidae; genus Carcharodon; species Carcharodon carcharias. The sequence goes on along the minus strand of NC_054483.1, from coordinate 108,917,858 downwards.
CAGCCTAATTTAGGAATAAGTTTGATTTTACCAAATTACTGCATCCATTATTGCTGTCCTGTTTTATCCTAGCTCCTGTTTACTTGAAGCTCATTGACTCTTCCTCCAGGCTTCTCGACTTTTAAACAAAAAGCTAAAAGCTGAATATTTTCTGTCGAACATTGTTTGGGGAATGGAACGAATATTAAACTGACTTTAGTAATAAACTAAATTCAAAATATAAATCCATTCTTAAGGCCGTCTTAGATAAATACGAACATGTGAATTAGGAGCAGGAGTAGGCCATTCGGCCCTTCGAGCCTCTTCCGCCATTTGATAAGATGGTCTGATTGTGGCCTCAACTCCACTTTCCCATCTACCCCTTTGACTCCCTGGTCAATCAAGAACCTTTCTAACTCAGTCTTATGAATATTCATTGACCCAGTCTCCACTCCCCACTCTCTGGGGAAGAGAAAAAGAAATTCTCCTCATCCCCGTCTTAAATGGGAGGCACCTTATTTTAAAACTGTGTCTTTTTTACTCCTTGACGGGATGTAGGCATCGCTGGCTAGGCCTGCATTTATTGCGCATTCCTAATTGCCTTGTTCAGAGGGCATTTAAGGGTCAACCACATTATTGCAGATCTGGAGTCACGAGTAGGCCAGACCAGGTAAGGACGGCAGATTTCCTTCCCTAAAGGACATTAGTGAACAAGATGGGTTTTTACGACAATCGACAATGGCTTCGTGGTCATCATAAGACTTAATTGCAGATTTTTATGTATTCAGATTCCACCGTTACCATGGTGGGATTTGAACCCGGGTACCCAGAGCCTTGGCCCCTGGTTTACCAGTCCAGTGGCAATATCACTATGGCACCGCCTCCACGACTTTTTAACTGTGTCCTCTCCCCTCGTTCCAGTCTCCGCCACAAAGGGAAAAATCCTTTCAACATCCACCCTGCCAAGTCCCCTCAGGATCTTATAGGACAACGGTTGGTGTGGCTCAGATAATTTGTTGGATGTTAATATTTTCAGATACATGAAGAGCGCAGGATAAGCAAGGGCAGTGTTCGGAGCTGTGAAGGTCAAGTTTAGGGTAGACACTGAACAAAGAGTTGCATTTATATAAGCACCTTTTTAATGTCGATAAACATCCCCTGGCATTTCACAGAAGCGTCATGAGACAAAGGCAATATTTGTAGGAGTGATCAACACTGAGGCAAAGAGGAGAACCTTAGAGGAGGAAAGGGAGGTGGAGATATGGAGGGCTTTGGGGGAGTGATTGTTTATACACTAGAGGGTTAGCAATAAGTGAAAGGGCTTCAAAGAGGGTTGATTGAGGTTACCACTGGACTAATTTAAGAAACCACTAAGTGAAAAGTGCAAGGATGGTATCTGGGACAGATGAGTTCAAATGGGCTGAAGGGCCTCCTTTCTTTGAAACCAGCTGATGAGTCTTTACTTTGTCCTTTCTAGAAAACTTAGTTTTACTCCGACTGAGCTGAAACTCAGTGGGCCTGTCTGGGGAGATGAGGGAATTTCTCTAACCTGCCCAGCCATTCTATAACACTATTTCAGAATTGCACAGTGGTGGTGTTTGGTGCAGTGAAAATATCCACTTTAGAAGGAACTAGTTTACAACTTGCAGCCAAACAGTGTAAATAATCACTTTCCCTTGTTCTAAAAAAGTGCAAATAGATTCCAACAATGATTTTTAGTTTCACCGAAAAAGCTAAAAATGTTCAGGAGGCTGGGTGCATCTGTGGACAGAGGAACTTGGGGTTAATGATTCAGGTCAATGACCTTTTGCCAGTTCTGATGAGAGTTGAATGCCCTTAACATAGCAAATACATACGTGCAAACATACGCGTGAATTAGGAGCTGGAGTAGGCCACAGCCCCTCGAGCCTGCTCCGCTATTCAATGTGATCATGGCTGACCTGACTGTAATCTCAACTCCACGTGCCCACCTACCCCTGATAAACTTTCACCCCCTTGCTCATTAAGAATCTCTCTAGTTCTGCCCTAAAAATATCCAAAGACTCTGCTTCCACTGCCTTTTGAGGAACAGAGTTCCAAAGTCTCATGATCCCCTGAGAGAAAAAGATTTCTCCTCCTCTCTGTCCTAAATGGATGACCCTTATTTTCAAACAGTAGCCCCAGTACCAGATTCTCTCTCAATCATCCCAAGTCAAGTTGCTTTGGAAAGAGGGTGGGGGATTGGGCATCAAGTGAGAGTTGGGGCAAGGGTTAACACATGTTTAAAGAGAAAGGTTTTGCGGATTCTCCTGAAATTTGGCATTCATGCCAGGATATAACGGCTCAAGGTCCTGTCACTGATGGTGGAAATTAGACTAGCATAGGTGGGGAAGAGGGTTTAAGATTGGAATATAGCGTTGCAGACGCTTCTACATACATCAATGGTTGCAATGAAGTCTATAGCTCCACCTTCCTGCACTATCAACGTATCCCAAAATTCCCTTCATACCCAAAAACCCATTAACCTCTGTCTTGAACATGCTCAACCACCCTGAGCATTCACAGCTCTCTGGGTAGAGAATTCCAATGAGTCACAACTCTGCGAGTGAATCAATTTCTCCTCATCTCAGTCCTAATGGCCCACCCCTTACCCTACGACTGTCACCCTGTGTTCTAGATTTACCAGCCAGAGGGAAACTGAGCGGCAGAAGAGCCTTATAGTTACAGCGGACAAAACGGGAAGCAATGGGGCAAATATTGATCAAGGGACCACACGAGTGTTACCCACGAGGAAAGCCTAGCTCAAGTGGCTATCTATAATCACCCAACACGCCCTTGGTTAGATTCCAGCCACAAGCGATAAACTATGGCAATTGTGCTTATTTTGTGGTTCATTTTTTGATGCTAGAGGTGACTGCCAGTACATTCCATTTTCTGATCAGGCTTACACCTTCTTCATATTATAGGTTTTGGTTTTTACTTTGTGTTCACTGGGTGACACGCTTAAGGAATTAAATACCTTTGTCACTTGGTGCTGCTATCAAACATTTCCAAACCGGAGTGGGAAAACACAGAGTGTTTTGCCACTTCTTATTTGTTAATCAAAGTCTTAAAAGAGCTACTGTTTGTCTAGTGGGTAACTCAAGTGCATGGTAAAGATCTTCTGGGTCTGTTGAAACCGTTCCTTCCTCATATAACCATGTGCCACCCTCCATAAACATGAGTTCATCCAAAGCTCTGCTGCCAGTAACCGACCTCTCACCCGGTCCCGTTTACCCATCAGCCCTCTGCCCACTGACCTGCACTGGTCCTCGGACAGGCAATGCCTGGTCTTGTCACTTCCTGTCTCTGTAACCTCCCCCTGCCCTTTTACTCTCCGACATTTATGCGCTCCACCAATTCTGGTATCTTGCGCATCCCTGATTTTGATCGCTACGCCGTGTGGCTGCCGCATTTTCAGTTTTGGAATTCCCTCCCTAAATCTCTCCATGTCCCTCCTCTTTTAAGGCACTCATTATAACTTCTTTGGCCAAGCTTTGGGCCATCTGTCCTAATAACTCTTTATGTGGCACGGTGTTGAATTTTGTTCGATAATGTTTCTATTTTACTACGTTAAAGGTGCTATATAAAGGCAAGTTGTTGTTGCTGCTGCTGGGCGTTCCATGCAAATTACCTCCCCCGGTAATACCCTTATATACTCAGCACTTCAGGATTTTCCTGAGGGATGTGATATGCCCAATCTTATTTTCTTTTAATGGTTTATAAAATTGAACGGCAGAACCTTTTACGCTTGTAGGAAAATGAAGACAGCGATAGCCATGAGGAGAGCGAAGAAACTGTTAAAATGCAGAACGTTCCGGAGGGTCTGGAAGGAGGGAAGAAGAAGTCACAGCCACTGGACGGCATTGGGAATGGAAACAGTATACCTGCACCCGTGATGATGGATGAGGTTAGCACACAAGAATTTCAGCTATTTTACCGTTCAGTCTGTTTTTAAAAAGTGACACCATTTACAATCAAGGAAGTTTAATGATTTTTTAAAAAAGTGTTGAATTATTTTGACCATTTGGGGGGAGAAAGTGTCCAGTTAAAGCAAAGTATTTTCACACTTTTCTGGAAAAAATACTACTTCTGTCTGCATTGCACCTTTTCTCAAATAAACAAAAGCTTGGGGGAACAGCCGGTGCCCGGTTCATCCCCCATGCCAATATCTTGACCAATCAGAGTTGACCTACTTCGTTTGAATTGCACAAAAACTTGGCAGTTAACTGTTCCCTGGTGCATTCTCTGTGGCAATGCCGCTACCAATCAGCACCCTCTTCTCATGCAGTAAATATTGTTGTTCCCTTTACTATTGATATTCTTGCGAACTGCTCTGATGAGTTCAATTTTAGGAAATAGAGACAGTTTAAGTAAACTATATTGGTATTTGTGGGTGTTAGGAATGAGTTTTAGCTTTAAAGTTTAAATTTGATTTGTATTTCTGTATCTGTGTGTTAATAAGAGGTCAAGTTGAGCTTTAGTTTCACTTTAAAAGGTGCCTGCATCTCTAAAGAGAGTTTTAAGACTGTTGCTGCTAAGTTAAACAAACAAGGGTAGAGAAACTGAGCAGTTGCCTAGCAACAGGGTCCTGAGATGCAGATCCCTCCCACAGACATACACGCAGGAGAAACTAGAAACAGCAGTTTTATTTGGAAGCTGTTTGAATTCAGTTGGTTTTGAAAATAGCTGCCAGGAGAGACTGGATTAAAGGGGACATATAATCAGTCCCAAGCAAAAGAAAAGACCCCAAAGTCCAGGGGAGCGGAACAGGAGAAAGTCACAAGAAGACCTTCTAGTCAAATGAAGGACAGGAACCTGGAAAAAGTCCTGTCAAGTGAAGTTAAAAGTGAGGGGCAGAAAAAAAAGCTCCAAGCTTCAGATTTAAAGAGACAAAAGCTGCAGGAAGCAGACTTAAAGCGAGAACAGCTTGCAAGCAGGTCCAAAGAGATGGCTGAAGATCTGTAACTCTTTGTTATCGGCATGTGAAGCAGTGGTGTACTGTTGATGATGGCAGAGTCAGTGGGAAAGAGTGTGTAGAAGACAGCTTGAATGTACGTGGTGACCCAGGGAAGCGGAACATTGGAAGGAGAGTTCAAAATCCTGAAGGCGAACCCTTGCGGAAGGCATCTGACAGAAAGTGTCAGTTTGGGAGAAGATTCCAAGGTGAGTTCTTGGAAAGTGGGGATTGGAAACCCTCATGTGAAAGACGGAGTTCAGTGAGACTGGTTGGTTCATGGGGTGACAAGTGTCTGAGCTAGTTGAGGAGAGATCCCATAACATCTGTCACTTGGTTTCAGAGTGTAGTGCATCTGACCACAGGGCACAGTTGGTTTACATGGACTGTGTGCTTACTGTGAACATTAGAGTAGAAGATATCTTATCCTTACAAATTGGTATATATCTGTAAGGGTATATTTGTGGGTGAAGGAGCATTGTAATATAGTTCATATTTTCTTTAATAAATGTTTTATATTTTTATTAAAAGCTCATCAATTGACCCCAGTGACTCTGTTCAGTAGTTCCTCTCCATGTATCTAAACAAACAATTAAAAGCTAGAATCTATCAAGCTGGGTTCCACTTTGGGATTAGGTTTGTCCAGTGGTGACATCAGCTGAAGCCAAAACAGCAAGGTGTTTGACAGCATATCTCTTTTTCAGCAATACTCAAGTTCTGTATTACCAAACAACTATAAATGATCTAATTGCGTAAACACCCTAGTTTGAATTAAATTGAATCATTTTTAGAAATTTCGAATGGTTGAATTTTCTTTCAAAGAATGACTGAATGGAGTGTCTGTTCACATTCAAACTGCATTAGTGCCCAACATTGGATCCCTGGGATGATGGAATTAGTTATATGGAGAGACTGGAGAAGCTTGAATCCTTCTTCTTAGAGCAGAGAAGGTTAAGATTTAGTTGAGGAGTTCAAAATGATGGAGGCTTCTGTTGGGAACTAGAGATTGTTTAAGTAAGCTATGCTTGTATTTGTGGGTGTTGGAATGAGCTTCAGTTTTTAAGTTTAAGATTAACTTGTGTTTCTGTATTGGTGTTAAGAAAGGTGGTGGTGGGGGGAGGGGGGTGGATTTGAGTTTTACTTTCACTTTAAAAGTTGTCTACAAGTCTAGATTTGTTTGTATAACTGGTGTTTTTAATGAGGTTTTATGACTCTTGAAGCAGAAAAACTGGGCTGCTGCTTAGCAACAGGGGGTCCACGGAGACATGGAGAAACTTAGCAGTTTTTTTTAGTTCAGTTGAAACTAGGAGCCTGGAGAAGCTGGACACAGCAAAGGGAAATGCAGAGAACAGAAAGGCCCCAAAGCCAAGGACTGGGACAAAAAGGAAGGATCCCAAGGAGGCCTTCTAGTCAATGGAAAAGAACAGGAACCTGGAGAAGGTCCTGTTAAATGAAGTTAAGAGTGAGGAGCAGAGGAAAGCCCCAAGCTTAAAGAGGGAAAGCTGCTGGATGCAGACTTAAAGCAAAATAGGCTTGCAAGAAGCCGGAAGGCTCCCACACATTCCCAGAAGGCTTCCATCGTTTTGAACACCTCAACTAAATCTTAACCTTCTCTGCTGTAAGAGGAAGGACTGAAGCTTCTCCAGTCTCTCCATATAACTAAGACCATCATCCCAGGGATCAAATGTTGGCATTAATGTAGTTTGAACGTGAACAGAAACTCCATTCTGTCATTCTTTAAAAAGAACTTCATCCATTTGAAATTTCTAACACTATTTCTAAAAATGATTTCATTTAATTTAAACTAGGGTGTTTACACAATTAGATCATTTATAGTTGTTTGGTAATAAAGAACTTGAGTATTGGAAGACAGCTAAATATTCTGGCTCGAATTATTGAGGAGACAGCTAAAGTTTGGTGACTCCTTACTATGGGCGTGTGAAGGAGCGGTGTTCTGTTGACACGGCTGAGTATCGGAGAGAGAATGAGTGGAAGGCAAAACTTGAATGCACATGGTGATCCAGGGAAGAGGAACATTGGAAGGATGTGGAAGGCATCCGAGAGAAAATTGGGAGTAGATTCCAAAGCGGGTTCTTCGAGGGTGGAACTTTGAAACCCTCATGTGAAAGACAGAGTTTGGTGAAGAGCGGTTGGCTCATTGTGTGATAAGCATCTGCGGCGAGTTGATGAGAGATCCATAGCATCTGTTTGAGGTGGCATCTGTTACTTGATTTCAGAATGTGATGTAGGTCACCTACTGGTTTACATGGATTGTGTACTTACTGTAAACATTAGAATGTAAGATAGCTTTTGGTAACTTGTGTTATCCTTACGCATCCGTATATATCTATAAAGGTACAGTGGTGGGTGAAGCAGTATTGTAATATAGTTAATCTTGTTTAATAAATGTTTTATTCTTTTGTTAAAAGTTCATCAGCTGACTCCTGTGACTCTGTTCAGTAGCCACTCTCCACAATTCTAAACAAACAATAAAAGTTAGGATCTATCAAGCTAGGTTCCACCCAGGGATCTGACTTGCCCAGTAGTAATATCAGCTGGGATCATAACACTTTTGATAGAGTAAAGGGGGAAGAAACAGTTTTCAATGGCAGGAGGATCGGTAACCAGAGGACATGGATTTAAGATAATAGGCAAAAGAAACAGAGGGGTGATGAGAATTTTCTTTACACAGCCAGTTGTTATTATCTATTCTGTTTTATTTCTGATTTTTCTCCTGTTGTGTGACATCTTTGCACTGTTTCTTTATGAATTTTACTTAGTCTTCTATTGGTCGTTCCACTACTTCTATTCCAGTTGCTGGTGGAAATCACTTGTATGAAGGTCTTTGGAGTATCTTACATTATAAACGCTCCAGCTAATTCAGGCAGGCTGAACTCAACAATTAACCTTGGTATGAGTGGGGGAAATGTACAATCATCATTATTATAGTAGTGATGGTCATGGCCAACACTCCCTAACCCTGAGCCAGTAGATTCTAGGCTCTAATCGCACGCCAAAGGTGAGTAGAAAAATTTGAGGCAGACACACCCAGTGCAGAGGGAGTGCTACACTGTCAGTGGCGCCATCTTTCAGGTGAGACATTAACCGAGGTACAATCTGCTGTCTCGGGTGGATGCAAAAGGCTCTATTTTGAAGAAGAGCTGAGTAGGTCTCCCTGGTGTACTGGCCAATATTTACCCCTCGATCAATAACACTAAAAACAGATTATCTGGCCATGATCACATTGCTGTGTGTGGGATCTCACTCTGTGAAAATTGGCATTTCCTACTTTAAAACAGTGACTACACTCCTAATGTAATTCATTAGCTGTAAAGACAGCGACTACACTCCTAATGTAATTCATTAGCTGTAAAGCACTTCAGGATGCCCTAAAGTTTTGTAAGGCACAGTGAACTGCACATCTTCAATAACAATGCAACGACTTTTTTTTTAAAACATCGTAAATAATTGAGTGCAGGATGATAGCGTAAGGAGTAAATGCTTACTGCCTCTTTCCCCCTGACAACATTCATTACCCTTTTAAAAGAGAAAGACTGAGAACAAGAACAGTATGGGCGTAGGTAAACCACTCTGGACTTCCACCCTTGTGACCAATATATGTGTAAATATATTTACTGAGAATGACATTGTTAGCTTTCGTTACTAAGGGATTGGAGTATATGAGTAAATAAGTCTTAATACAGTTATACAGGGCTTTGCTGAAACCACACCTGGAGTACTGTGTGCAGATTTATTTATTTTTACCTAGGGAAGGACATACTTTCCCCAGAGGGAGTAAAACAACATTTTGCTAGACTGGGTTGGTTCCTGGGATGAGGGAATCGTCCTGTCAGGAGAGATTGAGTAGCCTGAGCCTATACTCCCTGGAGTTCAGAAGAACAAAAGGTGGTCTCGTTGAAACATGTAACTGGCTGTAACCTCCGAGCTCTCCAGTATCGGACTTGGGTGCTATCCCAAAGATGTGTTGGGGAATCTCTCTCCAGAGGATTCCAGGTAAGGGTTTGCATGGCAATTGCCCGGAAGTGGACACTTCCTCTGGACAATTGCCCTATGCTGGGAATCATCCGAAAATGCGATTTTAAATTGAAAACTTTGGATGGTTCCATCAGGGTGACAGCAATAGCTACCCAGAAACCGTTAGGAGAATTAAAACCTCTTCAAACTTCTGGGTAACTGTTGTAAACACCCAGACCAATCCTCACGGGACTGCCCCCGCGTACTCCTGACCATCCTCCACAAGGATTCACTCTCCCACCTTTGAACCCCCACCTTCCACTCTCCCCACCGCCCCGACCTCCGACCCCTTCCCACTGCTCCAACCTCTGACCCCTCCCCACTGCTCCGACCTCCGACCCCTCCCCACTGCTCCGACCTCCGACCCTCCCCGCTGCTCCGACCTCCGACCCTCCCCGACCTTTGACCCTCCCCGCTGCTTTCCCCCCCCCTCACCCCGCACCCCCCCCAAAACTCCGACCCCTCCCTCCTCTCACCCCCTCATGACCTCTGCGTAATTTTCAAGGGCAGGTAAGTATATATTTATTTGTTCTTACTCCTGCGGGTCATCTCTCTTTCCGATGCTAGTTGGAAGTTACGGCCCAAGGTTTTTAAGGAGCTAGACAGAGTGGATTCTGAGAAAACATTTCGCCTGGCCGGAGAATCTAGAACGTGGGGTCACAGTCCCAGGCTAAGGGACTGTGATAAGGAGAAATTTCTTCACTCGAGAGGTTACAAATCTTTGAAATTCTCTACCCCAGAGAGCCGCGGATGGTCAGTCGTTGAGTATGTTCAAGACAGAGGTTAATAGATTTTTGGGTACCAGGGGGACTGAGAGAGAGTGTGGGAAGGTGGAGTTGAAGTGGAAGATCAGCCATGATCTTATTGAATGGTAGAGTAGAGTCGAGGGGCCGAATGGCCTACTCTAACTTCTATTTCTTATGTAATTACATCTTATTTCTCTGGCTCTTGTGTCTCGCACAGAGAACCTTCAGAGGGAGAAAAGCAAGTGTTACCAAGCAAGGCATAGAATGAAAGTTCTGTGCACACTGCACCCTTGACTCGAAAATTCCATGATTTTTCTTTGCTAGAACCTATCGGCCGGTAAAGTACTTCAGAATCAATTTTTATAACTGCACTTGCAAGTGTTATTTGAAGTTCACCTTTTTATAACAAAGAAATTCAAAGCAAAACAATTAATCTATTTTTGCCTAACCCCTTCCAGGCTTGGTAATGCATTACAGCCGGTAAATAAATTGATCTTTCCTCCTCATGATTGCTAGCTAGTTTTATCTTTTTCTACTGGTAACTGAAATGTTTGTGGTTTTTCTCCCTTATTATCAATCTCTGAAATAGGAGCATAGGACTTAGGAGCAGGAGTAGGTCAGCCGGCCAGCTCCACCATTTGATAGGATCATGGCTGATCTGATTGTGGCCTCAGTTCCACTTTCCTGTCTGTCTTCCATAACCCTTGACTCCCTTGTTTATCCAAAACCTATGTAACTCCGTCTTGAACAACTTCAATGACACAAGCTCCCCTGCTTTCTGGGGAAGGGACTTCCACAGATCAACAACCCCCAGAGAAAGGAAAATCCTCCTTTTGGTCTGCCTTAAAAGGGACGCCTTTAATTTTTAAACTGTGTTCCCTGGTTCTAGTCTCTCCCACAAGGGGAGCATCCTCTCAGCCCTCAACCCTGTCAAGTCCCCTCAGGATCTTCTGCGTTTCAATAAGATCGCCTCTCATTCTTCTAAATTGCACGGGTGTAGGTGTAACCTGTTCAACCTTTCTTCATAAGATAAGCCCATCATCCCAGGAGTGAGTCGAGTGAACCTTCTCTGAACTGCTTCCAATGCAATCCTATCCTTTTCAAATAAGGAGACCAAAGCGGTGCACAGTATTCCAGATGTGGTCTCACCATGGCCCTGAACAGCTGCAGTAAAACCTCCCTGCTTTTGAATTCCATACCCCTTGCAATAAATACCAACATTTCCATTTGCCTTCCTATTCACTTGCTGTATCTATCTGCAAACTAACCTTTTGAGATTCATGGACCAGTACACCCAGATCCCTCGCACTGCTGGGTTCTGCAATCTCTCTCCATTTAAATAACCTAAACGTAAAAGCAAAATACTGCGGATGTTAGAAATCTGAAATAAAAACAGAAAATGCTGGAAGAACTCAGCATGTCTGGCAGCACCTGTGGGGAGAGAAAAAAGTTAACGTTCTGAGTCTGTGTGACTCTTCTTCAGAGCTAAAGAGAAGTAGAAATGCGATGGATTTTATACTGTTTAAGTGGGGGGTGGGGCAAAATAGAAGGTCAGGGATAGGTGGGAGCTCAGGAGAGGTTTGACAATGATGTCATGGACACAGGACAAGGAGAGTGTTAATGGTAGTGTTAAAGACTAAAGGAGGTGCTGATAGTGGCATAAAGGTAAGATAGCAACCAGGGATGGGTAATAAATGTTGGCCCAGCCAGCAAAGCCCACATCCCATGAATGAATAAAAAACAAGTGTCAATGCTCCGTGAAAGCAAAACATTTAAACAAGTGACGGATGGTCCTGTTGTGGGGAGAGAGGGGGTGGTTGTGGAAAAAGGATAAAATAAATAATTAAGTCCGCGAGCATGACCCAGACCTCCCTGTCGCTTGCCATTTCAACACCCCACCCTGCTCTCCTGCCCACTTGTCCATCCTTGGCCTGCTGCATTGTTCCAGTGAAGCTCAACACAAACTGGAGGAACAGCACCTCATCTTCCGACTAGGCACTTTACAGCCTTCCGGACTTAGTATCGAGTTCAACGGCTCCAGACCATGAACTCTCTCCCCTCCATCCTCACCCCTTTTATAATCCAATTTTAAAAAGATATTTATTCATTTATATTTCTTATTTACTTTAGCTCTGAAGAAGAGTTATACGGACTCGAAACGTTAACTCTGTTTCTCTCTCCACAGATGCTGCCAGACCCGTTGAGTTTTTCCAGCATTTTCTGTTTTTATTCAATTTAAATAGCATATTGCTTTTCTATTCTTCCTGCCAAAGTGGAGAAGTTCACATTTTCCCACATTATACTCTATCTGCCAAATCTTTGCCCATGCGATTAACCTGTCTATATCCCTTTGTAGACTCTATCTCCTCTTGACAGCTTACTTTCCTACCTATCTTGGAGTCATCAAATTTAGCAACCATATATTTGGTCCCTTCATCCAAGTCATTGATATAGGTTGCAAATAGCTGAGGTCCCAGCACTGATCCCTGTGACACTCCACTAATTACAGCTTCCCAACCTGAAAATGAACCATTTATCCCTACTCTCTGTTTCCTGTTAGATAACCAATCCTTTATCCATGCATATGTCACCCATAGAACCTTATCAAATGCCTTTTGGAAATCCACATCTACAGGTTCCCCTTTATCCACCTTGCTTGTTACTCCCTCAAAGAGCTCTAATAAATCATTAAACATAATTTTCCTTTCATAAACCCATGTTGACTCTACCTGATCCCAATATGATTTTCTAAGTATCCTGTTCTCACTTTCTTGATAATGGATTCTAGCCATTTCCCTATAACAGATGTTAGGCTAACTGGCCTATAGTTTCCTGCTTTCTGACTCCCTCCATTTTTAAATAAAGGTGTTACATTTGCCATTTTCTAATCCACTGGGATCCTATCTTTGCCAATCTTATTCGCCCAATTTACAAGTAGATTAAAATCACCCATGATTATTGTGGTACCTGTCTTCCATACTCCATTTAGTTCTTCCTGTATACTCTGTCCTACCATGTGATTACTGGTTAGGGGGCCTATAAACTACTCCAACAAGTGACCTCTTACTGTAGCTATTTCTTATCTCTCCCTAAACTGATCCTACATCTTACTGTTTTGAGCTAAGGTCATCTCTCGCTTCTGTACTAATGACACTCTTAATTAACAGAGCTACCCCAGCACCTTTTCTTAGCTTCCTGTCTTTTCAAAGTATCAAATACCCTTTAATATTCAGGCCCCAGCCTTGGCCACCTTGCAGTCATGTCTCTGTAATGGCTGTCAGGTCATACATATTTATTTCTCTTTGTGTTACCAATTCATCCATTTTGTTATGCGTGCTGCACGCATTCAGATGCAGAGCCTTTAATTTTGTCTTTTTTATAATTTTTGCAATCTCTGGCCTTATCTGCCGGTTTACTGTTAAGTCCCTTCCTGCCACACTGTGGTTATCATTATCCAGATCACTACCCTGCACTATTACCTTGTTCCTTTCTTTGATTTACCGCGTCTCCTCTCACATGGTCCCTTTCCCCCACAGTTTATTTTAAAGTGCTCCTTACCACCCTAGTTATACGACTCACCAGAACACTGGTCCCAGCACAGTTCAGGTGAAGCCTGTCTTAATGATACAGCCCCCACTTTCCCCAGTACCTGAATCGAAACGCTCTCACACCACTTCTTACACGTTGATCACACTGCCCCGCTTACTCCTGTAATAATCCTCCCCACCTTTAGGTCTGCCTTGTAATTGCTCTCGTACTCCCAATGCAGAACCCGACCTAGTCCGATGTTGTTGGTGTCCCACTGCTCCAACCTCTGGACCCCTCCCCACTGCTCCGACCTCCTCCAGCCCCAAGGAGACTCCCAGACCTCCGACCCCCCCGCTGCCCGAGCCTCCTCCGACCCTCCCTCGACCTTTGACCCTCTTTCCTCCCCCCCCTCACCACCGCGACCCCTCCCTCCTCTCACCCCCTCATGACCTCTGCGTAATTTTCAAGGGCAGGTAAGTATATATTTATTTGTTCTTACTCCTGCGGGTCATCTCTCTTTCCGATGCTAGTTGGAAGTTACGGCCCAAGGTTTTTAAGGAGCTCGACAGAGTGGATTCTGAGAAAACATTTCGCCTGGCCGGAGAATCTAGAACGTGGGGTCACAGTCCCAGGCTAAGGGACTGTGATAAGGAGAAATTTCTTCACTCGAGAGGTTACAAATCTTTGAAATTCTCTACCCCAGAGAGCCGCGGATGGTCAGTCGTTGAGTATGTTCAAGACAGAGGTTAATAGATTTTTGGGTACCAGGGGGACTGAGAGAGAGTGTGGGAAGGTGGAGTTGAAGTGGAAGATCAGCCATGATCTTATTGAATGGTAGAGTAGGGTCGAGGGGCCGAATGGCCTACTCTAACTTCTATTTCTTATGTAATTACATCTTATTTCTCTGGCTCTTGTGTCTCGCACAGAGAACCTTCAGAGGGAGAAAAGCAAGTGTTACCAAGCAAGGCATAGAATGAAAGTTCTGTGCACACTGCACCCTTGACTCGAAAATTCCATGATTTTTCTTTGCTAGAACCTATCGGCCGGTAAAGTACTTCAGAATCAATTTTTATAACTGCACTTGCAAGTGTTATTTGAAGTTCACCTTTTTATAACAAAGAAATTCAAAGCAAAACAATTAATCTATTTTTGCCTAACCCCTTCCAGGCTTGGTAATGCATTACAGCCGGTAAATAAATTGATCTTTCCTCCTCATGATTGCTAGCTAGTTTTATCTTTTTCTACTGGTAACTGAAATGTTTGTGGTTTTTCTCCCTTATTATCAATCTCTGAAATAGGAGCATAGGACTTAGGAGCAGGAGTAGGTCAGCCGGCCAGCTCCACCATTTGATAGGATCATGGCTGATCTGATTGTGGCCTCAGTTCCACTTTCCTGTCTGTCTTCCATAACCCTTGACTCCCTTGTTTATCCAAAACCTATGTAACTCCGTCTTGAACAACTTCAATGACACAAGCTCCCCTGCTTTCTGGGGAAGGGACTTCCACAGATCAACAACCCCCAGAGAAAGGAAAATCCTCCTTTTGGTCTGCCTTAAAAGGGACGCCTTTAATTTTTAAACTGTGTTCCCTGGTTCTAGTCTCTCCCACAAGGGGAGCATCCTCTCAGCCCTCAACCCTGTCAAGTCCCCTCAGGATCTTCTGCGTTTCAATAAGATCGCCTCTCATTCTTCTAAATTGCACGGGTGTAGGTGTAACCTGTTCAACCTTTCTTCATAAGATAAGCCCATCATCCCAGGAGTGAGTCGAGTGAACCTTCTCTGAACTGCTTCCAATGCAATCCTATCCTTTTCAAATAAGGAGACCAAAGCGGTGCACAGTATTCCAGATGTGGTCTCACCATGGCCCTGAACAGCTGCAGTAAAACCTCCCTGCTTTTGAATTCCATACCCCTTGCAATAAATACCAACATTTCCATTTGCCTTCCTGTTCACTTGCTGTATCTATCTGCAAACTAACCTTTTGAGATTCATGGACCAGTACACCCAGATCCCTCGCACTGCTGGGTTCTGCAATCTCTCTCCATTTAAATAACCTAAACGTAAAAGCAAAATACTGCGGATGTTAGAAATCTGAAATAAAAACAGAAAATGCTGGAAGAACTCAGCATGTCTGGCAGCACCTGTGGGGAGAGAAAAAAGTTAACGTTCTGAGTCTGTGTGACTCTTCTTCAGAGCTAAAGAGAAGTAGAAATGCGATGGATTTTATACTGTTTAAGTGGGGGGTGGGGCAAAATAGAAGGTCAGGGATAGGTGGGAGCTCAGGAGAGGTTTGACAATGATGTCATGGACACAGGACAAGGAGAGTGTTAATGGTAGTGTTAAAGACTAAAGGAGGTGCTGATAGTGGCATAAAGGTAAGATAGCAACCAGGGATGGGTAATAAATGTTGGCCCAGCCAGCAAAGCCCACATCCCATGAATGAATAAAAAACAAGTGTCAATGCTCCGTGAAAGCAAAACATTTAAACAAGTGACGGATGGTCCTGTTGTGGGGAGAGAGGGGGTGGTTGTGGAAAAAGGATAAAATAAATAATTAAGTCCGCGAGCATGACCCAGACCTCCCTGTCGCTTGCCATTTCAACACCCCACCCTGCTCTCCTGCCCACTTGTCCATCCTTGGCCTGCTGCATTGTTCCAGTGAAGCTCAACACAAACTGGAGGAACAGCACCTCATCTTCCGACTAGGCACTTTACAGCCTTCCGGACTTAGTATCGAGTTCAACGGCTCCAGACCATGAACTCTCTCCCCTCCATCCTCACCCCTTTTATAATCCAATTTTAAAAAGATATTTATTCATTTATATTTCTTATTTACTTTAGCTCTGAAGAAGAGTTATACGGACTCGAAACGTTAACTCTGTTTCTCTCTCCACAGATGCTGCCAGACCCGTTGAGTTTTTCCAGCATTTTCTGTTTTTATTCAATTTAAATAGCATATTGCTTTTCTATTCTTCCTGCCAAAGTGGAGAAGTTCACATTTTCCCACATTATACTCTATCTGCCAAATCTTTGCCCATGCGATTAACCTGTCTATATCCCTTTGTAGACTCTATCTCCTCTTGACAGCTTACTTTCCTACCTATCTTGGAGTCATCAAATTTAGCAACCATATATTTGGTCCCTTCATCCAAGTCATTGATATAGGTTGCAAATAGCTGAGGTCCCAGCACTGATCCCTGTGACACTCCACTAATTACAGCTTCCCAACCTGAAAATGAACCATTTATCCCTACTCTCTGTTTCCTGTTAGATAACCAATCCTTTATCCATGCATATGTCACCCATAGAACCTTATCAAATGCCTTTTGGAAATCCACATCTACAGGTTCCCCTTTATCCACCTTGCTTGTTACTCCCTCAAAGAGCTCTAATAAATCATTAAACATAATTTTCCTTTCATAAACCCATGTTGACTCTACCTGATCCCAATATGATTTTCTAAGTATCCTGTTCTCACTTTCTTGATAATGGATTCTAGCCATTTCCCTATAACAGATGTTAGGCTAACTGGCCTATAGTTTCCTGCTTTCTGACTCCCTCCATTTTTAAATAAAGGTGTTACATTTGCCATTTTCTAATCCACTGGGATCCTATCTTTGCCAATCTTATTCGCCCAATTTACAAGTAGATTAAAATCACCCATGATTATTGTGGTACCTGTCTTCCATACTCCATTTAGTTCTTCCTGTATACTCTGTCCTACCATGTGATTACTGGTTAGGGGGCCTATAAACTACTCCAACAAGTGACCTCTTACTGTAGCTATTTCTTATCTCTCCCTAAACTGATCCTACATCTTACTGTTTTGAGCTAAGGTCATCTCTCGCTTCTGTACTAATGACACTCTTAATTAACAGAGCTACCCCAGCACCTTTTCTTAGCTTCCTGTCTTTTCAAAGTATCAAATACCCTTTAATATTCAGGCCCCAGCCTTGGCCACCTTGCAGTCATGTCTCTGTAATGGCTGTCAGGTCATACATATTTATTTCTCTTTGTGTTACCAATTCATCCATTTTGTTATGCGTGCTGCACGCATTCAGATGCAGAGCCTTTAATTTTGTCTTTTTTATAATTTTTGCAATCTCTGGCCTTATCTGCCGGTTTACTGTTAAGTCCCTTCCTGCCACACTGTGGTTATCATTATCCAGATCACTACCCTGCACTATTACCTTGTTCCTTTCTTTGATTTACCGCGTCTCCTCTCACATGGTCCCTTTCCCCCACAGTTTATTTTAAAGTGCTCCTTACCACCCTAGTTATACGACTCACCAGAACACTGGTCCCAGCACAGTTCAGGTGAAGCCTGTCTTAATGATACAGCCCCCACTTTCCCCAGTACTGATGCTCATGCACCACGAATCGAAACGCATTTCTCCCACACCAGTCTTTGCGCCACACGTTCATCTCTCTAATCTTATTTACCCTACGGCAATTTGCTTATGGCTCAGGTAATAATCCAGAGATTATTACCTTTGAGGTCCTGCCTTGTAATTTAGCCCCGAGCTGCTCGTACTTCCAATGCAGAACCTTGTTCCTAGTCCTGTCTATGTTGTTGGTGTCCCACATGGACCACGACATCTGGATTCCCCTCCTCCCACGGCAATTTCCTCTCCAGCCCCAAGGAGATGTCCCAAACCCTGGCCCCGGGCAGGCAACGCAGCCTGCTGGGTTCATGCTGTTGACCGCACAGAACTGTGTCTATCCCCCGGCTATACTATCCTCAACTACCACACCATTCCTGTTTACTCCCCCGATTGAATGGCTTCCTGTACCACAGTGCCACTCATCCACCCTGCAGCCTCCGTTGTCATCTAAAAGACTTGCAAGAGCCTTGAACTTATTGGACAATTTCATGGGCCGAGGCTCCTCCATTTCTTCCTTCTCAGCCCCCATACCTGCCTCATTCGCAGTCACACACATCTGCCCTTGACCACTGACCGAATCGGATGACTCTATTCGTATGAGTGTGACTGCCTCCAGGGGCAACGTGCCCAGGTAACTCTCCACCCCTCCCCCCCCCCCCACCCCGATACATCGTGGTATCGGTAGATAGCCCAGCAACACATTGAGCTGAAGCTCCTCAAGCTGCAGACACTTCCTACAGACATGGCTGCCTTGGATCTCACAAACTGCAGCTGCAACACATCACCTGCCCTGCCATCCTTACTGTGTTTTAATTAACTAATTAATTACTCGCCTAATTTTTAAAATTAATGCCTCTCCTCACCGCCACTTACTGTACTGATTTAAACCTTAGTGATAGAATAAACTCTAACACTTAAAAATAAAACAGTGGACTCACCAGCTTCTGACTTCCCTCTGCTGGAGTCTCTTAGTGAATGATAAGGTAGCTATTTAAGGGTCATTTAAAAATTTACGTTTTTCTAATTTTCAGTGCTTTATGCACACTCCCTAAGAACAGCTACTCATCAAGCAATCGACTCATGGCTTTCCTGTGATGTCACTGTCTATTTTTCAAACTCTGAGCATGCCTGAACTCCCCCCCCACAACCGGTCTGTGTTCTCCCACAGGTCCTGTCACTGTCCCTGGAATGTGTAACATTGGGAGTGGGACATATTCAGCTATGGACTCCCAGGGTGACAGAGTACCCTGTCAGACATTTTGAAGATTGCTAATGGTTTCAGGCATAGATTTTCAAGTTGAGACTGTCGCTCCTTTAGGGGAGGGTGTGAGTGGAGGAGGGGAGGGGGGGGCTGGAATCATTCTGAATGGGGAGGGCATAAGAGAAAATTTGAGACACGGGCAATTTTAATGCCTGATCTCCTTGAATGGGCGAGAAGTTGTTAACCCAGGATGTGGGCTTAGCTGATTGGACCAGCCTTTATTGCCCATCCCTAGTAGCCCACGTGAAGGTGGTGGTGAGCTGCCTTCTGGAACCGCTGCGGTCCATGTGGTGTAGGTTCACCCACAGTGCGGTTAGGGAGGGAGCTCCAGGGTTTTGACCCAATTATAGTGAAGGAACAGTGAAAGAGTTCCAAAGTGACTTGGAGGGGAACTTGCAGGTGGTGGTGTCCCCATGTGTCTGCTGCCCTTGTCCTTCTAGATGGTAGTGGTCGTGGGTTTGGAAGGTGCAATCAAAGGAGCCTTGGTGAATTCCTGCAGCGCATCTTGTAGATGGTACACACTGCTGCTACTGTGCATCGGTGGTCAGGGAAGCGAGTGTTTAAGGTGGTGGATGTTGTGCCAATCAAGTGAGCCTATGTTGTCCTGGACACTGTCAACCTTCTTGAGTGTTGTGGGAGCTGCATTCATCCAGGCAAGTGGAGAGTATTCCATCACACTACTGGCTGTGTCTTGTAGATGGTGCACAGGCTTTGGGGAGTCAGGACTAGATAATGACCACATAATCTGTTTTAATGGTGTTGGTTGAGGAATGAATATTGGTCTGGATACTTTGGGGAGGAAGGGGAGCTCAACTTCTCATAAAAGACCCCATGGTCGTCACCTATATCCATCTAAGGGGGCAGATGGGGGTCTCAGTTTAATGTCTCATTCAAAAAATAACATCTCTGATAGCATAGCGTTCCCTTGGTACTGTACTGGGAGGGCCAGCCTGGATTTGACATCAAGACTTTGAATGTTGGCAGGTTCCAAGGTTCCAAAGGTTAACTATTCACACATGCATGTGTCATCCGATGATGTCAATTACTCCTGACACTCACTTGGAACAGGAAGTTGTCATTGTTTTATTTTGCAACCTATTTGGAAACAGAGAGACCTGTGGAACCCCTGGGAGATGCACACGCTGCTGGCGGTTATAATCAGGCTAGACGATCACCTCTCCTTTGTCTCACAGCCTCAGTGATTGATGGGTTTATTCAGTTGTGAAGAGTTGCCTTTGTTCATTTTTCTTTTTGTCTATTTCAGTTCACAGGAGGATAAGCATTTTGAGGGCTTTTACCTTTCCTGATCTGGAAGAGATTTTTGCATTAATTTATGTAATGTTCCTGATAAGGCCAGACTTGGCGTACAGAATTCTGAGATGCACCAGCCATTTAGAATGCTAATTTGTGATAATTTGAATAGTTGTGTAGATTCCATTGCTCCCTGCTAATATCCTTTAGGGAAGGAAATCTGCCTTCCTTACCTGGTCTGGCCTATGTGTGACTCCAGACCCACAGCAATGTGGTTAACTCTTAACTGTCCTCTGAAATGGCCTAGCAAGCAACTTGTGTCAAACCGCTTCAACATCTTGGGGGCCACCATTGACCAGAAACTGAACTGGACTAGCCATATAAACACTGGGGCTACAAAAGCAGGTCAGAGACTTGGAACCTTGCAGCGAATAATTCACCTCCTGACTCCCCAAAGCCTGCCCACCATCTACAAGCCACAAGTCAGGAGTGTGGTGGAATACTCTCCATTTGCCTGGATGATTGCAGCTTCCATAACGCTCAAGAAGCTTGACACTGTCCAGAACAAAGCAGCCCGCTTGATTGACACCCCATCCACAAACATTCACTCCCTCCATCACCGACACACAGTAGCAGCAGTGTGTGTACCATCTACAGGATGCACTGCAGCAACTCACCAAGGCTCTTTAGAACCCAGGATCGCTACCATCTGGAAGGACAAGGGCAACAGACACATAGAAGTCCCCATCCAAGACTGACTTGGAAATATATCACTGTTGCTGAGACAGCTCCCTCCCTAACAGCACGGTGGGTGTACCTACCCCACATGGACTGCAGCGGTTGACGAAGACAGCTCACCACCACCTTCTCAAGGGCAATTAGGGATGGGCAATAAATGCTGGCCTAGCCCAGTGACACCCGCACCCCGATGAATGAATAAAGAAAACATTCCAGAATGACAACCCAGATAGGGTCAGATTGCACACATTGCTCTGAGACAATGAAGCTCACCCAATGTTTGCAATTATAAACCCAAAATACTGGAAAACTCTCCACTGGTCAGGCAGCATCTGTGGAGAGAGGAAGAGCAAAAAGCAGCGTTAATGTTTCAGCTTGATTAACTTTTGCCAAAGCTTTTGAGAATAAAGCAGCAGGAATCCCCTCACTGATATCTTTCAAACTCCATGAGAATTGTCCAAGACTTGCATTTATATAGCACCCATTATGACATCTTAATGCACTGTACACCCAGTCAAGCACTTTTGAATGTTGTAATGTGAGACAGGTGGCAGCCAACTTGTGCACAGCAGGCTCCCACAAACAGCAATGCGCCAATAATCTGCTTTTAGTGATATTGGTTGACGGGTCAATGATTGGCCAGGGCATTGAGGGATAATTCACCTGCACGACTTCGAGATGGTGCCGCGGGGTCTGAGAGGGCGAACAGGGCCTCGGTTTAAAACCTCATCAAAATGGCAGCAGCTGCAGCAACGCAGCCCCCACTCAGTGACGCACAGAGGCGTCAGCCTAGATGTGGTGCTCCAGTCTCTGGAACGGAGCTTAAATTCGCAGTCGAATGACTCGGAGTCAGTAGTACAGCCCACTGATCTCATATCTAATGCTTAATGGATTGGAAAATAGCAAACCTGGCCGCCATTTTTGCTTTTAAACTGAGAAAATACAGATGTGCGAACCTTATTTGAATTGTGGTGAATTTTGTCTCAGAGTTTGAGGGAGGCTGTAGATGATTATCTGAAAAGATCAGGTCTGATCAGAGAGAGCCAGAATCTATGGAGAAGGGACTGATCACACATCAGAGCAATTTATTTGATTCATTGAGAAGGTTACTTTATAAGTCGGTGGATAAGCTGGAGGTGGTGGACGTTAGCATTTCAGGAAGGATTTTACCATAATCCCACCTATGGACAGCGTTTCCAGGTGTGTTCCGGCTGGATAGACGGGCAAGTGTTTACTGGTGAGAGGGAATCTCAGAACAGTGGCGGCTGGAGATGTGTCAGCCTGGAAACCGCCACAAGGGGTCACTGCTGCTGCTCTTTGGAATCCTGGCCAAGATTGCAGATGAGGCCAAGCACCAGGATTTCCCCCCCACTCTCTGTCACCACTTCTCTTACACTTGTAATCGGGGCTGCACATCCGTTCAGACAAACACACACACACACAGAAACAAAACAGCGAGGACGTTTTCTGTGCAAACTTAATGCAGAGGCGCTGTCCATTCTGCAGTACTATAGACAGAGTGGTTTCAGGGAATGTTCAGCCTGAGTCCGTTTAAACATCATGCGAGCGCATCGAAGAAGCAGTTAAAGAGAGACTAGCTTTTATATGGCAGCTTTCACAGCCACCAAGTGTCTGGGACTGGGACTAACTGGTTAACTCTTTCTTTCAAAGGGCCAATTCAGGCACAGTGGTGTGTCTCTGTGTTATATCTTTCCAATAATTTGGGGAAGATGGAGAGTGAGCGGCTCTTGATGGGGGAATTTTATTGTTATGAAGTCTTATTAAAAATACGAAGCCTTTGGAAAGAGGAATATGTATCTGCCGGGCACAGCAGTTGAAGATCCTCTCCAGCCCAGTGTGAAGATTGGGATGGGGATGGGGATAGATTAAGGAAAGAAACTGCCTGGGTCCTCAAATCTCCAACATGGTGTCTCCGTGAAATGTGAGGCTGTGGGTTCAGACCTGAGGTGTCCATTGTTTCCTCGCCTCCAGGTTTATATGGGGTCGATTCCTAACAGCTGTCCAGAGGGTAGGGGGAGGAAGATTCAAAAGGGCTGAGATGATGCATTTATGTTTAAGTATCTTTGGTTTGATTTTTTTTCCCCAGGAGCCTGAATGGGATGTAAGCAGCGCTTTTGTAGCCAATGCTGCCAGTCACATTAGACCCAAGAGCAAAGCCAAACCTGACAAAAAGTCAAAGGAAAACAAAGAGAATGAGGCTAAAAGCCATGAGGTGAGTGTGTGTGTGTGTGTGTGTGTTTCCCCGTGTGTGTGTGTCCCCTGTGTGTGCGTGTGTCTGTGTATTCATGTGTGTGTGTGTGTGTTCCCATGTATGCCTGTGTCTCTATGTGAGTGTGTGTTCCTGTGTGTGTGTGTCTGTATGTGTTCCCTTGTCTGTGTGTGTGTGTGGCTCTTATTGGGGTTGTATGTGTGTCTGAATAGGTGGGTGTATGTGTCCCTATGTCTGTGTATTTGTGTGTGTGTATTCGTGTGTGTGTGTGTGTGTGTGTGTGTACTTTGTGTGTTCCCGTGTGTGTGTGTGTGTGTGTGTCCAGTGTGTGTCCTGTGTGTGTGTGTCCTGTGTGTGTGTGTGTGTGTGTGTGTGTGTGTGTGTGTGTGTGTGTGTGTGTGTGTGTGTGTCCTGTGTGTGTCCTGTGTCCTGTGTGTGTGTGTCCTGTGTCCTGTGTCTGTGTGTGTCCTGTGTCCTGTGTGTGTGTGTCCTGTGTCCTGTGTGTGTGTGTGTCCTGTGTCCTGTGTGTGTGTGTGTGTCCTGTGTGTGTGTGTGTGTCCTGTGTGTGTGTGTCCTGTGTGTGTGTGTCCTGTGTGTGTGTGTCCTGTGTGTGTGTGTGTGTGTGTGTCCTGTGTGTGTGTGTGTGTGTGTGTGTCCTGTGTGTGTGTGTGTGTGTGTGTCCTGTGTGTGTGTGTGTGTGTGTGTCCTGTGTGTGTGTGTGTCCTGTGTGTGTGTGTGTCCTGTGTGTGTGTGTGTCCTGTGTGTGTGTGTGTGTGTGTGTCCTGTGTGTGTGTGTGTGTGTGTGTGTCGTGTGTGTGTGTGTGTGTGTCCTGTGTGTGTGTGTGTCCTGTGTGTGTGTGTGTCCTGTGTGTGTGTGTGTCCTGTGTGTGTGTGTGTCCTGTGTGTGTGTGTGTCCTGTGTGTGTGTCCTGTGTGTGTGTGTCCTGTGTGTGTGTGTCCTGTGTGTGTGTGTCCTGTGTGTGTGTGTCCTGTGTGTGTGTGTCCTGTGTGTGTGTGTCCTGTGTGTGTGTGTCCTGTGTGTGTGTGTGTGTGTGTCCTGTGTGTGTGTGTGTGTGTCCTGTGTGTGTGTGTGTGTGTGTCCTGTGTGTGTGTGTGTGTGTCCTGTGTGTGTGTGTGTCCTGTGTGTGTGTGTGTCCTGTGTGTGTGTGTGTCCTGTGTGTGTCCTGTGTGTGTGTGTATGTCCTGTGTGTGTCCTGTGTGTGTGTGTGTCCTGTGTGTGTGTGTGTCCTGTGTGTGTGTGTGTCCTGTGTGTGTGTGTGTCCTGTGTGTCCTGTGTGTCCTGTGTGTGTGTGTGTGTCCTGTGTGTGTGTGTGTGTCGTGTGTGTGTCCGTGTGTCGTGTGTGTGTCCGTGTGTGTGTGTGTGTCCGTGTGTCCGTGTCCGTGTGTCCGTGTGTCCGTGTGTCCGTGTGTCCGTGTGTCCTGTGTGCGTGTGTCCTGTGTGCGTGTGTCCTGTGTGCGTGTGTCCTGTGTGCGTGTGTCCTGTGTGCGTGTGTCCTGTGTGCGTGTGTCCTGTGTGCGTGTGTCCTGTGTGCGTGTGTCCTGTGTGCGTGTGTCCTGTGTGTGCGTGTGTCCTGTGTGTGTCCTGTGTCCTGTGTGTGTCCTGTGTGTGTGTGTGTCCTGTGTGTGTCCTGTGTGTGTGTGTCCTGTGTGTGTGTGTCCTGTGTGTGCGTGTGTCCTGTGTGTGCGTGTGTCCTGTGTGTGCGTGTGTCCTGTGTGTGCGTGTGTCCTGTGTGTGCGTGTGTCCTGTGTGTGCGTGTGTCCTGTGTGTGTCCTGTGTCCTGTGTGTGTCCTGTGTGTGTGTGTGTCCTGTGTGTGTCCTGTGTGTGTGTGTGTCCTGTGTGTGTCCTGTGTGTGTGTGTGTCCTGTGTGTGTCCTGTGTGTGTGTGTGTCCTGTGTGTGTCCTGTGTGTGTGTCCTGTGTGTGTGTCCTGTGTGTGTCCTGTGTGTGTGTGTGTCCTGTGTGTGTGTGTGTCCTGTGTGTGTGTGTGTCCTGTGTGTGTGTGTGTCCTGTGTGTGTGTGTGTCCTGTGTGTGTGTGTGTCCTGTGTGTGTGTGTGTCCTGTGTGTGTGTGTGTCCTGTGTGTGTGTGTGTGTCGTGTGTGTGTGTGTGTCGTGTGTGTGTGTCGTGTGTGTGTGTCGTGTGTGTGTGTCGTGTGTGTGTGTGTCCTGTGTGCGTGTGTGTGTGTCTGTGTGTGTCCTGTGTGTCCGTGTGTGTGTGTGTGTGTGTGTGTGTGTGTGTGTGTGTGTGTCGTGTGTGTGTGTGTGTGTGTGTCCTGTGTGTGTGTGTGTGTCCTGTGTGTGTGTGTGTGTCCTGTGTGTGTGTGTGTGTCCTGTGTGTGTGTGTGTCCTGTGTGTGTGTGTGTCCTGTGTGTGTGTCCTGTGTGTGTGTGTGTGTCCTGTGTGTGTGTGTGTGTCCTGTGTGTGTGTGTGTGTCCTGTGTGTGTGTGTGTGTCCTGTGTGTGTGTGTGTGTCCTGTGTGTGTGTGTGTGTCCTGTGTGTGTCCTGTGTGTGTGTGTGTGTGTGTGTGTGTGTGTGTGTGTGTGTCCTGTGTGTGTGTGTGTGTGTCGTGTGTGTGTGTCCTGTGTGTGTGTGTGTGTGTGTGTGTGTGTCGTGTGTGTGTGTCCTGTGTGTGTGTGTCCTGTGTGTGTGTGTCCTGTGTGTGTGTGTCCTGTGTGTGTGTGTCCTGTGTGTGTGTGTCCTGTGTGTGTGTGTCCTGTGTGTGTGTGTCCTGTGTGTGTGTGTCCTGTGTGTGTGTGTCCTGTGTGTGTGTGTCCTGTGTGTGTGTCCTGTGTGTGTG